>NC_086012.1:6777500-8210000 GCF_030014385.1 Trichomycterus rosablanca
TTACTATTATTGTTATTATTATTACTATTATTGTTATTGTTACTACTACTAATATTATTATTATTATTACTATTATTATTATTACTATTATTATTACTATTATTATTATTAATATTATTAGTATTATTATTACTATTATTATTATTGTTATTATTATTATTATTATTATTATTATTACTATTACTATTATTACTACGGTATTATTATTATTACTATTATTATTGTTATTATTACTATCATTATTATTATTATTAATATTATTACTATTACTAATATTATTGTTATTATTACTATTATTATTATAACTATTATTATTATTATTATTATTACTATTATTATTATTATTAATATTATTATTAATATTATTATTATTATTACTATTATTATTACTATTATTAATATTATTATTAGTAGTAGCACTATTATTATTAATATTATTATTATTACTATTTATATTACTATTACTATTATTATTATTAATTTTACTATTACTTATTTATTATTACTATTTATATTATTATTATTATTATTACTATTATTATTATTACTATTATTATTATTATTATTATTATTAATTAAAAAAATAATAATAAAAGGCTATCTTATACAAGATTGGGTTTTTAAGAGATCTACACATTATTCACAACCCTGTTTGCCAGACCTTGTCTGTACCGTCATACAATTCCCCTTGAGCAAGTCGCGGTGTCCATGGAAACGAAGGCCACATTCTGTCATAATGCATTTTTGTAAGAATACCTGTATCATGATGCACAGAAAGTGAAAGAAAAGGAAAAAGTTATGTTGCATACTGTGTACACCAGGGGTGTCAAAACTTTTTTTGGGGTGGCCAATGGAGTAAAAATTATGCAAACATGGGACACAAACTTTGAACTTCGTTTATCCAAAAACTCTAATTAATGTAGGTGTAACGTTAATATTTTGAGTTGGCATCTTGAAGGCAGCACATGTTGCTCTAAGATCTCAATGTAATTTTATGCTTTAATGCTGCCATCACAGAAGTGTAAATGACCTTTGCCAGGGACACTGACACAATCCCATACCATGACTGACCCTGGCTTTTGGACTTGTTGCTGATAACAGTCTGGATGGTCCTTTTTGTCTTTGTTCCAGAGCACACGGTGTCCATTTTTTCCAAAAAAAGACCTGGAATGCTGATTCATCTGACCACAATACACGTTTCCACTGTGTGATGGTCCATCCTAGATGCCTCAGAGCCCAGAGAAGTCGACGCCACTTCTGGACATGATTAACATAAGGCTTCTTTTTTGCACAGTAACGTTTTAAGTGGCATTTGTGCATGTAACTCTGTATTGTAGTGCTTGACAAAGGTTTGCCAAAGTAATCCCTCACCCATGTGGTTATATCAGCTATTGTTGAGTGGCGGTTCTTGATGCAGTGCCGTCTGAGGGATCGAAGATCTCAGGTGTTCAGCTTAAGCTTGCACCCTTGGCCTTTACACACTGAAATTCCTCCTGATTCCTTGAATGGTTTAATGATATTATGCACTGTAGAGGGAGAAATATGCAAATCCCTTCCAATCTTTCTTTGAAGTACATTGTTTTTAAACATTTCAATCCTTTTCTCACACATTTGTTGACAAACTGTCCACAATCAAATAAAAGTCAAAGTTATTATTTTTCATTTTTCATTCTGTCCCAACGTTTTCTGACTTGGGATTGTAATTGCATGCAAAACATTCTTGCAGTTTCCCCTTCTGAAATATTTCCATCTGTATAACACACAAATGCTAATGTTCTACTAATGATTATTTGAATTATTTATACAATTAGATATTAAGAAACACTAAATGGCCAAATGTATGTAGACACCCTTCCTAATTACTGAGTTAATGTGTTCCAGCCACAGCCATTACTAACATGTAATGAAATTAATTATGAAAAATAATGTAAATGATTACAACATTATGGCAACAGTCTACTGAACACCCAAGTACACTTGGATATCTATAAAGACATGGTGGGATGAACCACAAGAATATGCCAACTAATCCAAATGCCCATTTTGGAAGTTTATGCTCATAAAAAAATTTTGTTTTATTATTTTGATATTATCGTAAATGGCAGAACACAAATCCAGATATAACAGACTTGTGTTTATTTGTGAAGAGTGTATGTGTGTGTGTGTGTGTGTGTGTGTGTGACTATGGAGAGTGATACGTCTGCTAGATGAATCATCACAGTGATGTATTTATAGCAGCTCCTCTGTCAAGGGGGAGGGCATGAAGGCAATAGCTCTGCGGTTGAGCTGAACCGCGTCATCACATATCAGCGCAGACTCCCAAACACGATTAAAAAGGGGGTGGCATATTAAAAATAGTTAAATATGAAATGCAGAAAGCAAAGAAACGGCTTACTTAAAGCTATAGAAAAATTAATGATGCATAAAAAGTGTTGTTTTCACCTTTTTACATCTCTTCAGACCAAGGGATCCTCTGTAAGAGGAGCAGACTTCAAATTTGTGTGCCCTTTTACAGAGCGCAATGCCTATACAACTAACACCTTTATTCTAATTCTTATATAGATAGATTGTATAGATAGATAGATAGATAGATAGATAGATAGATAGATAGATAGATAGATAGATAGATAGATAGATAGATAGATAGATAGATAGATAGATAGATAGATAGATAGATAGATACATATAAAAGAGTGCAATGCCTATATAACTAACACCTTTATTCTAATTCTTATATAGATAGATTGTATAGATAGATTCTATTATATAGATAGATAGACAGATAGATACATATATAGATAGACAGATAGAAACACACATAGAATAGATAGAGTGCAATGCCTGTACAACCAATATCTTTATTCTAATGCTTATATAGATAGATTCTATTGTATAGACAGACAGACAGACAGACAGACAGAGACACATATAGAATAGAGCGCAATGCCTATACAACTAACACCTTTATTCTAATTCTTATATAGATAGATTGTACAGATAGATTCTATTGTATAGATAAATAGATAGACAGGCAAACACATATAAGAGTGCAATGCCTATACAACTAACACCTTTATTGTAATTTTTATACAATAGACAGATAGAATAGACACACAGACAGACAGATAGACAAATAGAATAAATAGACAGACAGAGATAGATAGATAGATAGATAGATAGATAGATAGATAGATAGATAGATAGATAGATAGATAGATAGATAGATAGATAGATAGATAGATAGATAGATAGAAAGAAGAGTGCAATACCTATACAACTAACACATTGATTCTAATTCTTATATAGATAGATTCTATTGTATAAATAGACAGATAGATACATATATAGAATAGATAGAGTGCAATGCCAAATAGATAGATAGACAAAAAGACAGACAGACAGAGAGACAAAGAAAGAAAGAAAGAAAAGAAAGATGGAAGGAAGGAGGAAGGATGGATGAATGGATGGATGGATGGATGGATGGATGGATGGATGAATGAATAGTGTGACTAGCAAAAGTGCCTGCTACATTTTTCTCATAAGACAAACTGTTTGTACCAAATAGGGTAGAAAATTTATATATATATATTTTCTAATTAATGGTTTTAAGTACACATCCCATTTTGTAACCCTGGAAAAAAGAGAAAAGAAAGTCCTGTGTTGTGTGTTGGTGGAAGCACAGTTAAATGAGAGGTGGAAGATTTTAATGAACAGAAAATCTCAACACTTACAAAGTTCCAACTCTCTCTCTCTCTCTCTCTCTCTCTCTCTCTCTCTCTCTCTCTCTCTCTCTCTCTCTCTCTCTCTCTCTCTAGATTCTTGTGATTCATTAAAAAGTGTTAAAGCTTGCCTAACAAAAACACAAAGCACACAAATGTTAGGTGTTAGCTGGGCGGCCTTGATACGCTCAGCAGCAGGAGTATAATGAGCATGTATCTGTACATAAAAGGAAAATTATTATATGTGGTCATATGTGGGATTCAGCCTTGAAAACTCTGCCAAGCAAATCAAAGCACCACTGATTGAATGAATCACTGTTCAGTTTAATGGCACACAAGTAACCACACATCAGTTCAGTCAGGAAAATAATTAGAAATCTTTATACAGGGAAAAAAAGAGTCCAGCACATCACACAGATGCTCGATTGGACTGAGATCTGGGGAATTTGGAGGCCAAGTCAACACCTCAAACTCGTTGTTGTTCTCCTCAAACCATTCCTGAACCATTATTGCTTTGTGGCAGGGCGCATTATCCAGCCATCAGGGAATACCGTCTCCATGAAAGGGTGTACATGGTCTGCAACAATGCTTAGGTAGGTGGTACGTGTCAAAGTAACATCCACATGGATGGCAGGACCCAAGGTTTCCCAGCAGAACATCGCCCAAAGCATCACACTGCCTCCGCCGGCTTGCCTTCTTCCCATAGTGCATCCTGGTGGCATGTGTTACGCACACGCACCTGGCCATCCACGTGATGTAAAAGAAAACGTGATTCATCAGACCAGGCCACCTTCTTCCATTGCTCCGTGGTCCAGTTCCAATGCTCAAGTGACCATTATTGGCGCTTTCGGTGGTGGACAGGGGTCAGCATGGGCACCCTGACTGGTCTGCGGCTATGCAGCCCCATACGCAACAAACTGTGATGCACTGTGTATTCTGACACCTTTCTATCAGAACCAGCATTAACAGACCACATGGGCCAGCCTTCGATCCCCATGTGCATCAATGAGCCTTGGCTGCCCATGACCCTGTCGCCGGATTACCACTGTTCCTTTCTTGGACCACTTTTGATAGATACTGACCACTGCAGACCGGGAACACCCCACAAGAGCTGCAGTTTTGGAGATCGAGCTCTGATCGGTCGTCTAGCCATCACAATTTGGCCCTTGTCAAACTCGCTCAAATCCTTACACTTGCCCATAAAATGTTGACTTGTTGCCTAATATATCCCACCCACTAACAGGTGCCGTGATGAAGAGATAATCAGTGTTATGCACTTCATCTGTCAGTGGTCATAATGTTATGCCACAAAAGCAAATTCATAGCCTAGTCAAAGTCCTGATCTAAACCAAATAAAGCCCACTTTCCAAAGGGTATCAGAAGGTGCTGGAACATCACACAACGTTTGCAGAATTAATGAAATTCAACCACAAAGGGCATCGTGGTGTATAGGCTGGTCCCAGAGATCCATCGCTCCTAAATAAAGAAAAAGGTAAGGCCATTCTGAAAATGAATGATGGCGTTTTCTCCACTCACCCTCTCATCTGCCCTCTCTTTCATGCACACTCGCACGTAGGAGAATGCGTCACACAGACTATGAGTCAGACAGAGAAATAAAGGGACAAAGAGAATGTGAATGAAAATGCAGGTTTAAAAAGTGCAGAAATCATGTTAAATATTTTATAACATACTATATTTATAGTAGAATAAAGATAATAATGATAATAAAATCTGCATATACATATTGCAACACATTCCAAACAAAGTTGGTAGGGGTACAATTTAAGGCTAGTAATGAGGTGAAAAAACTAAATAATGATGTGATTCCAAACAGGTGATTGTAATCATGGTTTGGTACAAAAGCAGCATCCAGGAAAAGCTGAGTCTTTAATGAGCAAAGATGATCAGAGGATCTCCAGTTTATCAACAAATGTGTAAGAAAATTATTGAAATGTTTAAAAACAATGTACCTCAAAAAAAAGATTGGAAGGGATTTGCATATTTCTCCCTCTACAGTACATAATATCATTAAGCGATTCAAGGAATCAGGAGGAATTTCAGTGCGTAAAGGCCAAGGGTGCAAGCTTAAGCTGAACGCCCGTGATCTTCGATCCCTCAGACGGCACTGCATCAAGAACCACCACTCAACAATAGCTGATATAACCACATGGGTGAGGGATTACTTTGGCAAATCTTTGTCAAGCACTACAATACAGAGTTACATGCACAAATACCACTTAAAACTTTACTGTGCAAAAAAGAAGCCTTATGTTAACCATGTCCAGAAGCGGCGTCGACTTCTCTGGGCTCTGAGAAATCTAGGATGGACCATCACACAGTGGAAACGTGTATTGTGGTCAGATGAATCAGCATTCCAGGTCTTTTTTTGGAAAGAATGGATGCTGAGTGCTCCGGACTATAGATGAAAAGGACCATCCAGACTGTTATCAACAACAAGTCCAAAAGCCAGGGTGTGTCATGGTATGGGATTGTGTCAGTGCCCTTGGCAAAGGTCATTTACACTTCTGTGATGGCAGCATTAATGCAGAAAAGTACATTTCCAGGGACGTCCATGCATTTTTCAACAAGACGATGCAAAACCACATGCTGCACACATTACAAAGGCATGGCTGTGGAAGAAGAGGGTACGGGTACTGGACTGGCCTGCCTGCAGTCCTGACCTGTCCCCAATAGAGAATGTGTGGAGAATTTTGAAACGGAAAATGCAACAATGACGACCCCGTACTGTCGCACATCTTAAGACGTGTTTGCAGTAAGAATGAGACAAAATAAAAGCTGAAACACTAAATCACTTGGTCTCCTCGGTGCCAAAAGTGAGGTGAAAAGGAATGGCAACATTACAAAGTGGTAAATGCTTTACTGTCCCAACTTTTTTTTGGAATGTGTTGCAGGTCTGAAATGCAGGAATGGATGTTTATTAATAAATGAAATTAAGTTGACCAGACAGAACATGAAATATCTCAGGTTCATCCTGTCTGAATCCCATAAACTCTAATCAGGAGGGGATGTTCAGTAGGGTAATATTTGGCTTTAAAACAGCGCAGAACCACGCTGACGGAAAACAGACTCAGTAAACACAGCCCTGCCACACAGACAGCTGATAAGAAATCATAGCTCCCATGAGAGGAGAGACTGCACCAGTTAGACAGCAGCAGGGCAGTTTGTTAGTTCTAAAATGATTGAAAAATGTTTAAATATTAATGTAAAATAAACCCAAGTCCACAATTCTACCATTTATGCTCTTATTACTGATAAAAAGCCTATTGAAATGTAGAGCTTTAGTAGAATAAATGATCTGCCACTGAATGAGACAGACTGAGTGACTCATCCAGACATAAACAACGGAAACACAATAGATCCACCCATATACACCCATGTTTAGCCTTGTATTGCTATCATTATAGAATATTTCTCCTTTTAACTGCATTGAACCTTTTAAAATCAATATTTTACAACCCCAAACCCCACAAAATGTTGCTATTCCTTTTCACCACACTTAAAAGATGTTTTGGCACCGAGGAGACCAAGTGATTTAGTGTTTCAGCTTTTATTTTGTCTCATTCTTCCTACAAACACGTCTTAAGAAGTGTAACAGTACGGGGTCGTCGTTGTCGCACTTTTCGTTTCAAAATTCTCCACACATTCTCTATTGGGGACAGGTCAGAACTGCAGGCAGGCCAGTCCAGTACCCGTACCCTCTTCTTCCACAGTTTTTGCATTGTCTTGTCCCTGGAAAAGATGACGTCTTGAAGGCAGCATATGTTGCTCTAAGATCTCAATGTACTTTCCTGCATTAATGGTGCCATCACAGAAGTGTAAACGACCTTTGCCAAGGGCACTGACACACCCCATAGCATGACAGACTTTGGTCCGGAGCACACTGCATCTATTTTTTCCGAAAAAGACCTGGAATGCTGATTCATCTGGCCAGAATACACGTTTCCACTGTGTGATGGTCCATCCTAGATGCCTCAGAGCCCAGAGAAGTCGACGCCGCTTCTGGACGTGGTTAACATAAGGCTTCTTGTTTGCACAGTAAAGTTTGAAGTGGCATTTGTGCATGTAACTCTGTATTGTAGTGCTTGACAAAGGTTTGCCAAAGTAATCCCTCACCCATGTGGTTATATCAGCTATTGTTGAGTGGCGGTTCTTGATGCAGTGCCGTCTGAGGGATCGAAGATTACTCCCTTGCTCACTTGGCCTTTACGCACTGAAATTCCTCCTGATTCTTTGAATGGTTTAATGATATTATGCACTGTAGAGGGAGAAATATGCAAATCCCTTCCAATCTTTCTTTGAGTTTTTTTTTTTTTTTTTTCATAATTTTCTCACACATTTCCAGACAAACTGGAGATCCTCTGATCATTTTTGCTCATCAACGCTGCTTTCGTACCAAACCATGATTACAATCACCTGTTTGGAATCACATCATTATCTAGTTTTTTCCACCTCATTACTAGCCCTAAATTGCCCCCGTCCCAACTTGTTTTGGAATGTGTGGCAGGCCTGAAATGCAGGAATAGAGGTTTATTAACAAATGAAATAAAGTTGCGCAGACTAAATAATTCTGAAACGAGGGGAAGGGAGGAACGCTAGAAAGCAAAATAAAGCTAATAACGCTGCTCCCCTCATCAGAATCCACCTGCGATTGTCTGCCTTTTATCTGACCTCAACTCAGCATGAACAAGAAGATGAGGGACACAGAAGACGAGATGAGGATCACCATGGAGACAACGACAAGAGCGCGCCATAAAGAGGGAGAGAGAAACAGAAGAAGGACCAATCGAAAGATGGCTTTGTGTTGTGTTAATGGGCTGCTTGTTTGTGTTTTGCTTAATAAATAAGAACCTAATCATCTGCTAATCAAGGCTATGTTCATTAATATGACTAACACACAAACAGCAATGTCACACACACACACACCTCACACCTAGAAACGTTCACCCACCCACACACACAGATATAGCTATGAGTCATACTCTCTGAATGGCACATTTTTAATGCCTAGGCTACTTTCCACCCCCCACACACAGCCTTGAATTAAAGCTCACTGTTACATGTGGGATGCTGCTGTTCTTTAATAAAGAGTGATATTTGTTGAATGGTGCATGTCGAACTTTACAATTAATTCAAGTAAGCACATCATCCTGCCGTTTGTTTTTTAAAAATCTTATTTATACATTTTCCCTCCTTTTTCCCTCCCGATTGAGTCACGCTTCCTCTCCACCAATGCCGATCCCCGCTCCGATTGAGGAGAACGAAGCTACCCCACGCCCCCTCCGACACGTGGGCAGCATGCCGTATGCATCTCATCACCTACACTTATCGCCGATGAGTGCGGTGCGACTCA
This sequence comes from Trichomycterus rosablanca, assembly GCF_030014385.1. Classification (NCBI taxonomy): domain Eukaryota; kingdom Metazoa; phylum Chordata; class Actinopteri; order Siluriformes; family Trichomycteridae; genus Trichomycterus; species Trichomycterus rosablanca. The sequence continues at coordinate 6,786,591 of NC_086012.1, forward strand.
GCCCTGTGTACGGAGACACACACCCTGAGCGCACTCTTTTCTCATCTCTGTGCAGGCGCCATCAATCGTAACCAGAGGTCGTAATTGCATTAGTTATGAGAGAGAGAGACCTTATCCGGCTTAATCCCGCCCATATCTGAACAACAGGCCAATCGTTGTTCATGCGGCTGCTCAGCCTAGCCGGCAGGCAAGGCTGAGATTCGATGCGATGTATTCGAGATCCCAGCTCTGATTCCAGCGTGTGTTTGTTTGTTTGTTTATTAGGATTTTACCGTCATGTTTTACACTCACCTCACTTGCACGTCTTTGGACTGTGGGAGGAAACCGGAGCACCCGGAGGAAACCCACGCGGACACGTGGAGAACATGCAAACTCCACACAGAAAGGACCTCATGCTGCCGTTATGATGCCTAGAAAGGTCAAATGAAGCAAACAAAATTCAGTTGAAAGCTAAATTGAAAGAAATTAGATTACAAATACACCGATCAGTCATAACATTAAAACCACCTTGTTTCTACACACACTGTCCATTTTATCAGCTCCACTTACCATAGAAGCACTTTGTAGTTCTACAATTACTGACTGTAGTCCATCTGTTTCTCTGCATGCTTTGTTTCAGACAGACCCATAGTTTAGGTTAAGGTGGTATTTTTTTGGCTAAAACAACTTGTCATATAAATGTAAGCTATAGGCTGCATTTACAATGAAATCAGTCGGATACAGAACACTATTAGGAGTTTGTTTTTCTGGAGCAGGAGAACAGTGGTAGTCTAGTGGGTAGGGCTTTGGGCTATCAACAAGAAGGTCGAGATGCCATGCAGTGCCATGCAGCCACTGTTGGGTCCTTGAGCAAGGCCATTAACCCTGTTTGCTCCAGGGGTGCCGTACAATGGCGGACCCTGCGCTCTGACCCCAGCTTCCAAACAAGCTGGGATATGTGAAGAACATCTGTATATGTATATATGACAAATAAAGGCATTATATTCTAAGTTATGAAGGCAGAGGAGCTAAAGATGGTTTCTGGCATGTTAGGAAACTGTGAGATGAGTCACCTTTCAGAGGTAGGAGGTTGACTTGTTAATTTCCCGCAGGTTCCTGGATGATCTGTTTGAACAACAGACCTGAATAAGTGATGCACTGTAATCGAAAGACTAAAGAATAGTGAAAAAGAAATAAATCAAAAGGTTAGGCTGAGTCCTTGTAAAGCAAAGATTTAGATTTAGTCCAGTTTGTCAACAAATGGGTGAGAAAATGATTGAAATGTTTAAAAACAATGTACCTCAAAGAAAGATTGGAAGGGATTTGCATATTTCTCCATCTACAGTGCATAATATCATTAAACCATTCAAGGAATCACACTTCTGTGATGGCAGCATTAATGCTGAAAAGTACAGTACATCGAGATCTTAGAGCAACATGTGCTGCCTTCAAGACGTCGTCTTTTCCAGCGACGTTCATGCATTTTTCAACAAGACAATGCAAAACCACATGCTGCACACATTACAAAGGCATGGCAGAAGAGGTTAGGGTTACTGAACTGGCCTGACGGAAAAATGCGACGACGTCTCTCTCATCTCTCTCACAAGTCTCTCTCATCTTGATTCTCCACCCAGAACTCAAGGAAGACAGACATCAAGGCTATTCTCTGGACTAGCACCCAAGTGGTGGAACAAATTTCCCCTGTACACTCGAACATCTGGGTCTCTCATTGTCTTCAAAACACGATCAAAGACCCACCACTTTACTTAGCACTTAAGCTGAGAACCAAGATGCAGATTTAATTCTTTTGGTGTTGGGTCAGGATTAGGAACAACTGCGTGGGTCATTCAAGAGAATATGCAATTCTGGCTAATCCCGTTTCTCCATTTGTCTGTTCCTCCACACTGTCCAATGTAGCATATGACAGCTGCCATTCTGCACAGATTTCTATGTAAATTATGCTCACATAAAGCTGTGCCAGCTCCCGAGATAAACAGTATTGGTACGCGCCTGTGTGTTTGTTGTGGTAGCTGCATAATATTGTATAATTATACAATATAATATCATAAAATATTGTGTAAATAAAACACTCCACAGGTAAATAGGAGCATTTTTTTTTTTTTATTATCTATTTTTTCCCACTTTTTCCCCCCAACTTTTATCCCCATTCTAATCGTGTCCAATTACCCTGATTGTGTCCTCTATACTGATTCGACCCTTTTGCCGCTGACTGAGGACGCCACTCAACTGACTTGCGCCCCCTCCGGCACGCAATCAGTACAGCCTGCACGAGCCAAGTTCATACACCGAGAGACACTGCACACCCCCCTCAATGTTACTCCTCAGCCCTGTGCAGGCGCCGTCAGTCAACCAGCAGGGGCCGCAGTTGTACCAGTTATGAGGACCTATGCTCCGACTCTACCTCTAAGCCCCTGAACAACAGCCAAACGTTGTTCATACTGCCGGAAAGGTAGAGCTGAGTTTCGATACGATGCATCTAGAAACCCCAACTTTACTGCTGCGCCACCTGAGCGGCCGGTAAATAGGAGCATTAACTAAAGATTTAATTCTAAATAGGCAAAGACAGGTCAAAGTTCAAAGCAAGAGTAAAGAGTTCTAAGCAATTTATGGATTTTACCATCCACAGTCTATAACATTATTAAAAGATTCTTAAAATCTGGATAAACCTTGCACTAACACTAGCACTTGCATTAAAAAAAAAAAAAACATTATACAACCCCAAATCCATTCCTGCATTTCAGACTTGCAACACATTCCAAAAAATATTGGGACAATACACGCACGCTACAGCACACGTGTTGGTGTGGCCCTCCTCGGTCAGGAATGGAGGTCTTGTATCTGTTGGATACAACTAGATTGGGAGGAAAATTGGGAAAAAATAGTTGATGTCCACATATTTCTTTTCCCTTTTTCTCCCCCTTTTAAGCGCAGCCAATTGTTCAATTTTGCATCGTGCTTCCTCTCTGTCTATGCCGAACCCTGCCCTGACCGAGGAGATCGAAGCTAACCCATATCCCCTCTGAAACATGGGCAGCAGCCGGATGCATTTTTGCCACCCACACATTGATGAGTGTGGCGCCACCTAGCGTTGCACCTGTGCAGGCGCCTCTAATCAGCCGGCAGAGGTCGTAATCGCATTCTGACAGAGAGAGACCCACATCTGGTTCTTTGTCCCGCCCCCCCAACTGAGCAACCGGCCAATCATTGCTCATACAGCCACTCAGCCTCGGACCAGTAAGGCAGAGCTGGATTCGATACAATGTATCTGGAATCCAGCTCTGGTTGCAGCGTGTCTTTTTACCACTGCGCCACCTAAGAGCTAGGCGGCTATGTCCACATATTTTTATTTATTTGGTTAATTTATATGATGTCAGTTGTTTTGTCCATACAGTTCCTAATGTATTTATTTATATTACTGACTGTTAGTCATAAAGAAGCAACAAAACAAGACTCAACGTTTATAACAGGAGTCTCAATACCCTGTAATCAACTGGCACACAACTAATTAAAGGCTCAGTCATTGTACCAAAGCTTTTTTATAAACAAACTGTGCTACTTTCACCATCTGTTCATTGTTCCAGACTGCTAACACAACGCCTCTCAGTGTTAGGAGTATCCCTAGTGGTCCCACCCACACATTTTCCTGCCAATCAGATGCATTCATTACAGACTTGATAAAATCATGACAGCGAGGAGAAACCTCCAGAGAAGATATTTATAACTGATTCCGGAGAGGATAATTCCTCAGAGTGGTTGTTTTGGTTGTCTTGCAGACATCTTACCAGAACTAAAATGTGCATGATATAGTACAATGCCAAATCAGAAAAAGTTAGGACAGTATGAAAAATGCTAATAAAATAAAATGCAGTGTTTCTTACTTTATTATTTCATGTTTTATCTGCTCAACTTCATTTCATTTGTTAATATACCTCCATTCCTGCATTTCAAACCTGCATAACATTCCAAAAAAAGATGGGACGGGGCAATTTAGGGCTAGTAATGAGGTGAAAAAACTAAATAATGATGTGAGTCCAAACAGGTGATTGTAATCATGGTTTGGTACAAAAGCAGCATCCAGGAAAGGCTGAGTCTCTGATGAGCAAAGATGATCAGAGGATCTCCAGTTTGTCAACAAATGTGTGAAAAAATGATTGAAATGTTTAAAAACAATGAACCTCAAAGAAAGATTGGAAGGGATTTGCATATTTCTTCCTCTACAGTGCATAATATCATTAAACAATTCAAGAAATCAGGAGGAATTTCAGTTTCAATGCCAAGGGCGCAAGCTTAAGCTGAACAAACGTGATCTTTGATACCTCGGACGGCACTGCATCAAGAACCACCACTCAACAATAGCTGATATAACCACATGGGTGAGGGATTACTTTGGCAAACCTTTGTCAAGCACTACAATACAGAGTTACATGCACAAATACCACTTCAAACCTTACTGTGCAAAAAAGAAGCCTTATGGAAACCATGTCCAGAAGCGGCGTCGACTTCTCTGGGCTCGGAGGCATCAAGGATGGACCATCACACAGTGCAAACGCGTATTGTGGTCAGATGAATCAGCATTCCAGCCAGGGTCTGTCATGGTATGGGGCTGTGTCAGTTTTTGGAATGTGTTGCAGGCCTGAAATGCAGGAATGGATGTTTATTAATAAATGAAATGAAGCTGAACAGACAAAACACAAAATATCTCAGGTTGATGTCACGCTGAGCCCTGTGAGACGCTGAGTTTAATTTGCATATCAGTTACAAATCTGATTTGAATGAGATCATGTAGATCTTGAGTTCCCAAGTGGTACAAACATGTTTTCTATCCCCAAAACCAACTGATTTTCCTATATCTTATTTATTCAAACAGCAATTTTTCCATCTCTGTAATTCTCCGTCTAAAGGGAGATCATTTCATTGCTTTTCACTGGTGAGTCACGTCAATCTTCTTTACCCTTTCGTCTCTCCCCAGAGCTCAGCGACGCACGCTGGGATTAAAATGAGCCTCTCCATCACGTCACGAACAAGCAAGAGCGAAAGGATCATTTGATGCGCAGGAGGAGAAAGCATCGCAGAACCTTCAATGGCGACATTTTTTTGTGTTTATATTGTCGTTTAGCACACATAAACCTTTTAAGCATCTGTGAGGCTGAAAATTGGTTTAAAACTATTCACTGCAGACAGGATGAACCCATTCCTGCATTTCAAACCTGCAACACATTCCAAAAAAAGTTGGGAGATTAAATCATTTACCACTTTATAATGTTGCTTTTCACCACACTTAAAAGACGTTTTTGCACCAAGGAGACCAAGTGATTTAGTGTTTCAGGTTTTATTGTGTCTCATTCTTCCTGCAAACACGTCTTAAGATGTGCAACAGTACGGGGTCGTCGTTGTCACATTTTTCGTTTCAAAATTCCCCACACATTCTCTATTGGGGACAGGTCAGGACTGCAGGCAGGCCAGTCCAGTACCCGTACCCTCTTCTTCCACAGCCATGCCTTTGTAATGTGTGCAGCATGTGGTTTTGCATCGTCTTGTTGAGAAATGCATGAACGTCCCTGGAAAAGATGACGTCTTGAAGGCAGCACATGTTGCTCTAAGATCTCAATGTATTTTTCTGCATTAATGCTGCCATCACAGAAGTGTAAATGACCTTTTCCAAGGGCACTGACACAGCCCCATACCATGACAGACCCTGGCTTGAGCACATGGTGTCCATTGTTTCCAAAAAAGATCTGGAATGCTGATTCATCTGACCACAATACACGTTTCCACTGTGTGATGGTCCATCCTAGACGCCTCCGAGCCCAGAGAAGTCGACACCGCTTCTGGACATGGTTAACATGAGGCTTCTTTTTTGCACAGTAAAGTTTTAAGTAGCATTTGTGCATGTAACTCTGTATTGTAGTGCTTGACAAAGGTTTGCCAAAGTAATCCCTCACCCATGTGGTTATATCAGCTATTGTTGAGTGGCGGTTCTTGATGCAGTGCCGTCTGAGGGATCAAAGATCACGGCCATTCAGCTTAAGCTTGCACCCTTGGCCTTTACACACTGAATTTCCTTTGGATTACTTGAATGATTTAATGATTAGAGGGAGAAATATGCAAATCCCTTCCAATCTTTGAGGATAGAGACAGTCTGAACATCTCTTGTTAGACACAATTTGTTTACCTAAACCACATTTTGGCACTATCACAATGATTTATCACTGGATACTTGGAGGTAAGCCCTGCCTATTAGGTTTGTTATCCTAATAAAAAGATCGTACCTTAACCCTTGTGTTCTGTTCACACTGACTTTACTGCCTTGTTCTTTGGAAATTAATGGATTTTCATGCTAATGTAAAGCTTAATTTAAGGCTTCATAAAGAATAACTGCCTGTAAAATGATGCTTCCCAAAATAGTACCACCTACGTACACTTTATGACGTCCATTACACTCGGAAGCATGCCCATTAACAATGCAGAGTGAGCCAGTCCAGAAATAAGAGACATTAACTATTAATGACAAACAGTAAAGAAAACCCCCCACTTACAGCTACAAACCCTACTGTAATATTTAAATCCTTAAAATTGTTTTTCCAACCAAGAGGATCCAGATTGATTTGGTGAAGGACAGTTCATTTTGTTCTTTGGCCTGGACAGCAGTTTGCACCCCGACTGTCTGTTTGATTCATGCTGAGATTCAATTGATTTCTGAAGATAGAGTGAGAGACCGGGCCATCAGTACAGCATTCATCAGTAGCTCTGTTCTCACTGTGGGTGAGGGATCTACCAACGTGACTCTCATCCTGTGTGTGTGTGTGTGTGTGTGGGTGTGTGTGTGTGTGTGTGAGAGAGTGAGTGAGTCATTGACAAAGTATTTAACTCCATGGCTCCCATGCATCAGAAAGAAAACAAAAAAACACGCTACGTAACAGATAATATGTAGACGACACTTTTCTCTTGTGTATCTAGGCATAACATTATGACCACTGACAAGTGAAGTGAATAACACCGATTATCTCTTCATCACGGCATCTTTTAGTGGGGGGGGGGATATATTAAGCAGCAAGTGAACATTTTATCCTCAAAGTTGATGTTAGAAGCAGGAAAAATGGCCAAATTGTGATGGCTAGACGACTGGATCGGAGCATCTCCAAAACTGCAGCTCGTGTGGGGTGTTCCCGATCTGCAGTGGTCAGTATCTATTAAAAGTGGTCCAAGAAAGGAAGAGTGGTAAACCGGCGACAGGGTTGTGGGCGGCCAAGGCTCATCGATGCACGTAGGGAGTGAAGGCTGACTCGTGTTGTCCGATCCAACAGACGAGCTACTGTAGCTCAAATTGCTGAAGAAGTTAATGCTGGTTCTGATAGAAAGGTGTCAGAATACACAGTGCATCACAGTTTGTTGTGTGTAGGGCTGCACAGTCGCAGATCAGTCAGGGTACCCATGCTAACCCCTGTCCACCTGTTCTGCTGGGAAACCTTGGGTCTTGCCATCCATGTGGATGTTACTTCGACACGTACCACCTACCTCTCAGCATTGCTGCACACCATGTACACCCTTTCATGGAGACGGTATTCCCTGATGGCAGGATAATGCGCCCTGCCACAAAGCACAAATGCTTCAGGAACAGTTTGAGGAGCACAACAACGAGTTTGAGGTGTTGACTTGGCCTTCAAATTCCCCAGATCTCAATGCAATCGAGCATCTGTGGGATGTTCTGGACAAACAAGTTTGATCCATGGAGGCCCCACGTCACAACGTACAGGAGTTAAAGGATCTGCTGCTAACATCTTGGTGCCAGATCGTGGAGGGTCCCCCCCCTGCCATCACCCCCCCCCCCTCCCCCGTCCCCGTAGTTACGCCACTGCCTTCATCATTGGTCATAGGACACTGCCCACGGGCGCTGTTGGCTGGACGTTTTTGGTTGGTGCACTATTCTCAGTCCAGCATTGACAATGTGGTGTTTAAAAACTCTGATCCACTCATACCAGCACAACACACACTAACACACCACCACCATAACAGTGTCACTGCAGTGCTGAGAATGATCCACCACCCAAATAATACCTGCTCTGTAGTGGTCCTGTGGGGGTCCTGACCATTGAAGAACAGCATGAAAGGAGGCTAACAAAGCATGCAGAGAAACAGATGGACTACAGTCAGTAATTGTAAAACTACAAAGTGCTCCTATATGGTAAGTGGAGCTGATAAAATAGACAGTGAGCTTGTTTTGCAGATTTGCACACTCGTGCGCCACTGCCTTCATCATTGGTCATATGAACGCTGCCCACGGGCGCTGTTGGCTGGACGTTTTTGGTTAGTGGACTATTCTCAGTCCAGCATTGACAATGTGTTTAAAAACTCTGATCCACTCATACCAGCACAACACACACTAACACACCACCACCATGTCAGTGTCACTGCAGTGCTAAGAATGATCCACCACCTAAATAATACCTGCTCTGTAGTGGTCCTAGGAGAGTCCTGACCATTGAAAGACAGCATGAAAGGAGGCTAACAAAGCATGCATTTAGAAACAGATGTAAGTAAGTGCTCCTATATGGTAAGTGGAGCTGATAAAATGGACAGTGAGCTTGTTTTGCAGATTTGCACACTCGTGCGTCATGTAAGCTATTTTCCTTCAGCTGCATTTTCTCGTCCCTAGCCAGTGAACAAAAATAGCCATCCATGTTCATGAATAAAGCAATAGAAAGAGAAGTTTTCTTTCCTATCTGTAGGTTGGATCGGGCTGGGCTGGGCTGGTCTGGGTTGGGCTGAGCTGAATGAGATCCATGGTGAGCTCTGGTTGGGGGTTTGCGTGTGCGCAATGACGCAGGTAGTCAGGTGTTGGCTGATATAGCGGAGGAGGGAGCTGTCCGTGCTGAAACCGAACGGTCGCACACTGAAGACAAACACCGGGGAAATGTTATTCTGGCTCCCAGCTGTCTTCTGAGCTGCTGTTCATTCTTCTTCCAGGCATAAGGTAAGATTTAGGGATCAGATCTTTCTCTCTCAATACGATCTGTGACTAAATATACCAGGAATATAAGCAAATAATTGAAAACACACTGTTATGATTGAACTGTCTAAGCTGTGATATTACACGTGCGACATCATACATGCTTTATAACCGTCTTGTCTTTTTTGTTCAATCATATAGTCTGCGATTGTCCGATTAAAGCAGAAATGACGGAAAATAATCGGTTCATCGAACAGAAATACGGGTTACCTTGACAACACCGGAGTGACTCATCCCCTAGGCAACAGCATGCGGTCGTTATAAAGATGTTATGTTTTATTTACAGACCGAATCCAGGATGCTCAGGATCCAGGTTGATTTGATTAAATCTTAAGTCGAATAAAAATAATCGACTTAATCGAATCAAACGAACCGAGCCACAAGTAAGGGTTACCTTGACAACCCGGGGTGACTCATCCTCCAGGATACAATCAGTTTAATTATGTTATATTCTGGCAAACATAAATCTACTAAATCCGGCTCAGGATTAAAGGTTTATTTCATTTTATAGTCTTTGATAGTCAAAGGTCACAAGAGATTATCAGTCTAATCTAATGAAAAAAAAAGGAAGCCACAAGTAGAGGTTCCCTTGACAACATGGATGTGACTCAGTTCTTATAGGGATTCAAACAGAAGGCTTTTGCTCAAGATCAAGGTTTGTGATGTGTTATGTGTTTTAAATGGCTAATTAAATCATAATACACATAAACTGAACTCTCATAAAATTAAAATATGAGATGGTGTAACTGGGATACTGCCCCATCATTTTTATTATTTTTTTTATAATTTGTATGTATTTGTTATATTTAAGCAACTGGTGTATTTCCATAACAAATCAAGATCTGAGTCCCTTGTCCCCTTCCCCCATGCGATTTCCCTCCCCTGCACTTGCTGTAGTTACGCCACTGAATTGATGCTTTACCTTAATAACCCTGGACTGATTCATATAGATATAGTGAATACAGCTTCAATTGTATTAAATAAACATGTTTGAATATTAAGATGTAATATGTATTTTCCACATCTTATAAGAATTACTTCTTGTTTCCCCCCTAATTATTGCATTTATATTGCCATACTTTTAGTGATGGACAAAGTGATGAACTTATAAAGTCAATGAAGTTATTTAGGGTACAAGTTGCTCTACATAAAATGCAGATTAGCTACACTAAACATTTCCTTGTAATAAATGTTGTTGTTACAATACAAGCCTTCCAGCAGAAGTAGCTAAACATAAGGTACATTGAAAGTTGGTGTTATTTCTCTTACAAATTACTTAAAATAAAAAAACAGTTGTATAATATTAATATGATAAATATTATTATTGTTATTATTATTAGTAGTAGTAATGTATAAAAATGTAAACATCATTATAGTAGAACATTTAGAAATTCAGAAATTGATGTACTGCACCTTTTCTTGACGCTGGGTGTCACCCTCACCTTCTTTTATACCTATATATCAATAGGAATCATTGTATTAGGAATCGACTCTAACATGACTCTGACATTACAATAACTAATTGCATAATTCTTGGAACCGATTCCTAAAGATTTGATTCCTTAAACATGCGAATAACACGATGGTATTTTTATGGTATTTGATAGTCAAAGGTCAAAAGAGATTATCAGTCTAATCTAATGAAAAAGGAAGCCACAAGTAGAGGTTCCCTTGACAACATGGATGTGACTCAGTTCTTATAGGGATTCAAACATGTTATGTTCTCAAACAGAAGGCTTTTTCTCAAGATCAAGGTTTATAATCGTGTTATATGTTTTGTCTGATTAAATCATAATATACAGAAAATAAACTCTCATAAGAGATGGAATAACTGGGATTCTAAATATAAATGTAAATAAATAATGTCCCCTTATTTTATTAATGTAAATGTAATGATGTATTTATGTTATTTTTTAAGCAACTGGTGTATTTCCATAACAAGATCTAAATCAACATCTGAGTCCTGTCCCAAGTCATTGTATCAGGAATCGACTCAGATATGACTCTTAGTTACTAATACTTACAATTTTCAAATGCACAGTTCTTGGAACCGACTCCTAAACATTTGATTCGTTAAACATATTAAGTGGGAATAACACGATGTTGACGATTGTTGAAAGATATAATGATGAATATTACTATTATTGTTATTAGTATTGATACTTGTAGTGATAATAATCGTTTTCCTCTGTTTTTCTACTTTCATACAACTAAAAACTATATTTACTACAAAAGATTTAAAAAATAATAAAAAATATGTAAAACATCATTATATTTGAACACAGAAATTCAGAAATTGATGTACTGCACCTTTTCTTGACGCTGGGTGTCACCTTCACCTTCTAGTATACCTATATATCAATAGGAATCATTGTATTAGGAATCGACTCAGATATGACTCTAGTTACTAATACTTACCATTTTCAAATGAACCGACTCCTAAACATTTGATTCCCTAAACATGCGAATAACACGATGTTGACGATTGTTGAAAGATATAATGATGACTATTATTATTATTGTTATTATTATTATTATTATTGATACTAGCAGTAAAAATAATCGTTTCCCTCTGTTTTCTACTACATACAACGTATTAAGAATCGACTCAGATATGATTCTAGTCTAATACTTAGTTTTTAAATGCAGTTCTTGGAACCGACTCCTAAACATTTGATTCCCTAAACATGCGAATAACACGATGTTGACGATTGTTGAAAGATATAATGATGCATATTATTATTATTGTTATTATTATTGATACTAATAGTAATAATAATCGTTTCCCTCTGTTTTCTACTACATACAATTGAAAACTATATTTGCTACAAAAGATTTGTAAAACATCATTATAGTAGAACACTCAGAAATTGATGTACTGCACCTACTGTATATATCAATAGGAATCATTGTATTAGGAATCGACTCAGACATGACCCTAGTTACTAATACTTACAGTTTTTAAATGCACACTTCTTGGAACCGACTCCTAAACATTTAATTCCTTAAACATAGTAAGTGGGAATAACACGATGTTGACAATTAAAGTTAATAAAATACGTATGGAAATGGCATCTAGGCTGCCTTAGATATTTTAACTTTATGTTATTTATAAGACTAAGTATATTTGTTATGAAGTTATTTAAAACACTAGTAAATAAAGTGGTAAATAAATTAAATACCTTTTTAATCGTCACATGAGCTTTGCTAAACATTTCATTTCACTGCGATTGGATCTATGTATTATAATGCTCATATTTATTCCAATTGTTTGTGGTCGTTTAAAGCAAAAAATTAAAGACCATATTCAGTATAGGCTAATTGAATTACAGAAGATACAAGTAAAAGAGGTGGATGGGAGGTAGAGGGGAATTTAGTCAAATTGATACTACCAAATACCCATAAGCCTACCCCATAAGTATATTAACCATCATGTAGGCCTACTAAAAATTATTAATGTTAATGTTAACCGTCATTAATGAACCGAATCAGCTATCGTGGGAGGAATCAACTACAAATTTGATGTCAATTCTTAATTATTAATTAATGTATGAAATATAGGAAAATAGGAATATAGGAATATTCTTAAACTGACTACGAGACTTTGATTCACTTTGACAGAGATTGGCAACTTTATGAGTAAAAAACAAACACACAGTTATGTAAGGTCATGGTTTTCTGGACTTTTCCATACAATTATTATTGAATTTTAGCTCTTAGCACTGCAATTTGTGTATCTAACATGTTCTGTACCATTTACAACAGAGTCTGCGCCCATTTGCTTAAGTAATTTGAGTTAATGCCAAGGTAGAGACTGCAGGGGAGGAATTTTAATGAGGGAGGTTTAGATTAACAGGCTCAGTCTGGCATTTCTTTTAACAAAGGGATGTTTCAGATTTGACTCTTATAACAACATATAATGGGGTTTTTTTACCCCTTTTTTTCTCCGAATTTCCCCCCCAATTTTCTCCCCTAGTCGTATCCAATTACCCTGATTGTGTTACGCTTCACCTCCACCAATACGGCCCTCTACTGCTGACTGAGGAGCTTCGCAACTGACACACGCCCCCTCCGACACGTTATCAGTACCGACTGCATCTTTTCACCTGCACGAGGCGAGGTTCATATGCTGATCATCCTTGTGCACGGAGAGTCACACCCTTATCAGCGTTATTCCCCAACTCTGCGCAGGCGCCATCAATCAGCCAGCAGAGGTCATAATTGCACCAGTTACGAGGAACCCTGGTCCCAGCTCGTCAATGGGCGCAAGGCACACAGTAACACCCTGGACGGGGTGCCAGTCCATCGCAGGGCAGACACACATACACACACACCCATTCACCTATAGGGCAATTCAGTGTCTCCAATTAACCTGTCTGCATGTTTTTGGACTGTGGGAGGAAACCGGAGCTCCCGGAGGAAACCCACGCAGACACGGGGAGAACATGCAAACTCCACACAGAAAGGACCCGGACCGCCCCGCCTGGGGATTGAACCCAGGACCCTCTTGCTGTGAGGCGACAGTGCTACCCACCGAGCCACCATGCCACCCAGTAAAAACACAATAAAACTGAATTATTAAAACAATATAAAACCTGATTGATGCAGATGGTTTGTTCAAAATGTATCCTGCATCCATCCAATGTTTTTTGTTAGCAGTAAATACTCAGGTAGAGTAAGAGGCTCTTGGTGGTATCTTTATAATGGCAAGGTTAAAAGGCCAGAGGCTTGGTGCAAGTCTCTTGAGATTGCATATTTAATTAAAATACTATATTCTTTATTGTGTCATGTTTTTCAGTTTGGGCAACATGAAATTTGGCAAACCCTCCACGGTTTTTCTGCTGGCTTGTCTGCACTTCATAGCCGTGCATGGCGCGTCCGTCACCCCGCACCAGCGGCAGTGGGGCATCAATCAGGAAGAGTTTAAGCCCAGCTCGGACATGATCAAAGCCCTGGAGTACATCGAGAGCCTAAAACAGCGCACCGACGACTCGGAGAGTCCCACTGGAGACTACGACAAGGTGGACAAATTCCGCTTACTAGTGCAGCTCGCGTCTCTCCGGGACGAGGACTCCCCGGGGCGCGGGGACGCTGCAAGCTGGCCAGACAATAAAGCCACCGAGTGGGTACAAGCTCTGCTCAGGATGCTGGACGACAGTCCCGATGGTGCACCGAATCCTGAAAACGAGCGCCACTCGCACAAGAACAGGCGGCCCGAGACCGGACCCCAGAGCCCCCCGGTGAACGTGGTGAGGCCTCACAAGAAATACCCTCTCATGTTTGAAGACGAGGAAAACGTCCGCGGCAACAAGAGAGCCACTGAGGACCTGGACGAGCAGTACACACCGCAGAGCCTGGCCAACATGCGCTCCATATTCGAAGAGCTCGGAAAGCTGAATCAGAAGAGAGACGAGGATGAGGATGATGAGTACAAGACTCGAAGCCCGGCGTATGAAGACGTAGCCGGAGGAGAAGACTGGATGCCTTTGGAAGAGCAAGTGGAGACGGAGGAGATGGTCCAGAACAGCCGGGAATTTGAGAGAGGACTGGAAGACAGCAACGAGGAGCAAGACATGGAAAGACGAGCAACAGATCCCAGGAGTGGTCAGTACCAGAGTATTTAATTTGTTCCTAATGATTAAATTACAATGGAAATCAAAGGTTCACATAGACTAAGATACATGTTATTTATCTCCCCCCTCCCCCCCTTCTTTAAGACATCTAATTTATGGTCTGCCATGCAGTTCAAAGCAGCCGGACCATGGGTGACACCATCAAGTGTCAATTAAGCTTCACATAGTTAGACGAATTTCTGCTCAGCAGTAATAGAAAGATTGGGTTTGCCGCTCAGGTGGCGCAGCGGTAAAAACACACACTGTTCACCAGAGCTGAGATCTCGAATACATCATATCGAATCTCGGCTCTGCCTGCCGGCTGAGGCTGAGCGGCCACATGACCAACAATCGGCCTGTCGTTCAGATAGGGGCGGGATTAAGCCGGATGGGGACTCTCTCTCAGACTAGTGCGATTACGACCTCTGCTGGCTGGTTGGTGGCGTCTGCACGGAGATGGGAAAGGAGTGCTATAGAGGGTGTGGCTCTCCGTACACAGCGCTGTACTGCACTGCACTCGTCAAGTGTAGGTGATAAGATGTTTGATTGCTGTGCACGTGTCGGAGTGGGCGTGGAGCAGCCTCGTCCTCCCCAATCAGGAGCAGGGACCCGCATTAGTGAGAGGATGATTTACGGGCAGAAATTGGAAGCGCTAAAGTGGGAGATCAAGGGGGGAGAAAAAAAGATTGGGTTTTCTTCTTGACCTTGGCAAGAGACCACTGTTCCATGTACTTTTTATTGGGGTTTCGTCTCGACCTTAGCAAGAGACCACTGTACTGTTTACTGGGGACATTCAAACAAATCATATCATGTGTGGTCACTATGTTTAAGTACCTTTCTGATGTTAAAGATTTGTTTAGTTTATCAACACAAATATTACCAAAAATTAGTGGAGTGATGCTCTATGTTGTGTTAATGTTGTACTGAATTGTTTGTTTGTTTATTAGGATTTTAACGTCACGTTTTACACTTACTGGTTACATTCATGACAGGAACGGTAGTTACTCATTACACAAGATTCATCAGTTCACAAGTTTATTGAAATTGAACACGGTCATGGACAATTTTGTATCTCCAATTCACTTCACTTGCATGTCTTTGGACTGTGGGAGGAAACCGAAGCACCCGGAGGAAATCCACACGGACACGGGGAGAACATGCAAACTCCACACAGAAAGGACCCAGACCTAGCCCCACCTGGGGATCGAACCCAGGACCTTCTTGCTGTGAGGCGACAGTGCCACCCACTTAGCCACCGTGCCGCCCCTGTACTGAATTTAATCTAATAAATGCAACACCTTTTTGTGTACCAATCACATCGAGGACACAGGAGCTGGGCCAATAGTCTTGGGTGAATGTCCTTCTGCATTTAACATCTTATTCGTTAAAATTCAGGCCGCAGACTCATCAACGAAAACAGCTGCAGTGTTAACAGGAATCCACACAACAGCTGTTTTAAGAACATGTTTAACAAGAATTTACATAATGAAATACAAATGCTTTAAAATGGATTGTATTTTGCAAGTATAATGCATTTAAAACACAATGCATAATGCATTTAACATTAATGCTGATGTGCTACTTTCTTACATCAAGTAAATAAGAGTGGATTCACTAAATTTTTGGTTGGTGTAGCCCTAATGTTAAATAAGCAGCTTCATAAAATTTTAACCCATTATCTACAGTATTTTGCTTAAAGATTTATTTTTTAAACTAATTATAAAATATATAAAAGTTGATACAAGATCATTTATGGAGTTTTTCCCTAATGTACTGTATAATGGCAGGTCATGTATTAATTATTACCCCCAAAAAACACAAAGGTTAAAGAGAAGCCCCGAATTTAGTTCACTTTCTTAGTGCAAGTTGGGCGGGAATCGATTCTCTAAATCAATACTTTAAGAAGTGAGCCGACTCCAAAGATTTGGCTCTTCGATTCTTTGATTCAGGCATCGAGAAACGGCTTAAAAGTCGACTCGTAAAGTCATTTTTGCACCAAGTGAACTAATATTTCACATTATTACCACAGAAAATGTTGTAAAAAACGATGTAGACTTTGTAAAAACAAACAAACAAATAATAAACTAGTAAAAATCTAGTAAAACGATTTCTATAGCATGCTAACTAAGTTAGCATAGGTTTAGCCACCTGTTCACTATAATGGAAATCCACAATATAAATAAATATTAACTAATAAATTAATATAATATGCAAATAAGCTTTTAACTGTAATATTTATTTCATTTTTTATAAACTACTTTATCCTGGACAGAGTTGTGACAGTATATAAAAGTATAAATGTGTTACATTTTGATGCAAATTATTGTATTCCTTCTAACTTTAGGAATTGGCTTTGTACGTTTACTACGGTAATTTTTATATTCACACATTCAAACCTAGCTTGTTACTCACTTATCAGGTAAACGTTTTTCCAAAAGAGGAAGCTATTGGTGCTGTGTTGATACTAAATGTCATTGTTACATAGATTATTACACTTTTACTTAATTAAGAAATGTGTGTGCTTGGGCTTTCTTCGACAGATCCAGATGACGACACCAAATTTGAGGATTACGTCTTGTTAAAGGTGATGGAAATGACAGACCAGGCGCAAAAGCGAGACCTCATGGACGCACAGAGCGGAAGAAGAAAACTGCTAAACCGACCTAGTCTGATCGACCCACGCGCGATCAAACAGCTTCTCTCGGCTGTTTCCATGAAGCTCCAAATCCCACCTGAAGATCTGGTCGGAATGCTGTTCATGGAGGAGACGCGCAAACAGCAACGTCTACCTGATGTGCAGCCTGTCAGAAAACCAAACCCCCCACGCTACAGAAGCCGCCTTGTCAAATACTACAACGGGCGCCAACCTGAAGTCACAGTGAGCAACATCCCTGCTGACGTCAAGACTGAAGACATCCTAAAAGTGCTCGGTCTGAATAATCTAGCCACCAAGAACAACAATTATTTCCTTAAGCCAAGTCCTTATAAATCGTCCTTGGGTAGATATTTCTTGCCAAGTCCAAGACATGGCACTTACTCCATGTCGGAGCTAAGCAGAGCACCAAGCAAGCGGAAGGACGATTACGATGATGCTGTAGGTGAAGACGAAGTGGCTACCTTCCTTGCTGCCAAACTTTTGACCGAGTACCCCGATACTGGCTCACCCGATCGCAAAAGAGCCGCAGACTTTACATTTCCGTACGAGGTTTACGAAGAGGCCATGAAAGATTACTTTGATCAGGTAGACACGGGCAAAAGCGCGCCCGCCAAAAGAGACACACAGGGTAAGCTGGAGGCCGAAGCGCAGCAAAAGACGCCAACTGAGATCACTATACCAGATCAGCAATCTGATCAACAAATCCCTGAGTCGGTAACTGAAGGCGAGAAAGAGCATCATACTAAACTGGTGGCTGGAATGTAGTGGTGACGATTCTTTTCACTTTCTCTCTTTCTGGAAATTGCCTCTATTCCCTCAGAATAACCAATGTCTTAAGTGCTTTAGTATGAAATTGTAAATGTACATAATATATAGGCTATTCTATATAAACGTGCTGCATTTTGTCAGTTCTGGGTTAGTAGCCTAGTGTTTTAAGTGTATTCTTGCAAAGTGAGTTAGTATGATGTGCCTCTGCATTGAGCACTACGAAGTTTCTGGTTTCATATAAGCTTTATCATTATCACTCATTTCTCAGTTATTTTGTACATGTTTGAAGTGTAAAATGATTCTATGATAAATAAAGCATTAACGTATTATTTTTCCTCTCGCTGTATTGTGATGATTTATTAACTCTACAAATTCTTTACCATGCATATGTTCATCTAAATACACTGCCTGGCCAAAAAAAAAGGTCACCACCTGGATTAACTAAGCAAATAGGTAAGAGCCTCCCATTGGATAATTACTGCATGGGTGATTATGTTTCAGCTGGCAACAAGTTATTTAACCCTAACTGATGCAGTAAGTAGCATCTCATTTGTTAAACAACCATGTCAGAAAGATCAAATTATTGGCATGCATCAAGCAGAGAAAACATTGGGGAAGGGTTAGGTGCACCGGGGCCCATGGCGGTGTCGGGGTGGGGTTGGTGTACCACGACATTAACTCACTGACTGTTGGGTCATTCTCAGCACTGCAGTGACACTGACATGGTGGTGGTGTGTTAGTGTGTGTTGTGCTGGTATGAGTGGATCAGGCACAGCAATGCCTAAATAATACCTATTCTGTAGTGGTCCTGGGAAAATCCTGGCCATTTAAGAACAGCATTATAGGGGGGAAACAAAGCATGCAGAGAAACAGATAGACTACAGTTAGTAATTGTAGAACTACAAAGTGCTTCGATATGGTAAGTGGAGCTGATAAAATTGTCAGTGATGGACAGACAATGTTATGGCTGATCAGTATATATATACGTTTATATATGTTTATTTTGTAGTCATTAATCATGCTTATAAATACATAATTTTTAAGTTTAGGCACAAGGCTAAATGACAAGCTGTGTGCAAATGTAAAATGGATAAATGCACTACAAGTATTTAGGATTACAGAAGCAAAAGTGGTTTAATACGTTTCCTCTTACAGAAGGTGACGCTGCTGCACTTGAACGCTGCACGGTTTGTGAATTGATGAATGGAGCGCGTCTGACGTCGACAATGACGTCATTGCAGCAATGCGTCATTTCAGCCTCGGGACAGTTCCTAAAAACAAACTCGCATCACCGTCAGGGTTGGGTAGCAACAAACCCACGCGGGTTCCGAGTCCGTATTTACAAAACAGATGTAAAATAGATATTAAAAATATAATTTATTCATAGTGCAGTTATAGTTTTACCCAGGTCAGGGTCGTAGGGTATCCTGCCCCACCCGTAGATACCAGGTGCAAAACAGAAACACAAATGGAAAGGGTGCCATTCTATCAGATCACTTTCTGACATATTTGCTCACTCCTTAATACACCTAAGAAAAATTTTAAATAACCAGTCCAGTTCACCTGCATGTTTTGAAAGCTGGGAGGAATTCAGGATATCCAGAAGAGAGCCATGCAGTCAGTGGGAGAACATACCAAACTCTAGACTTGTACAACATTCACTTAAGCTGAACTACCATAATAAACACCATTTAGATACTTTCCATCACTTTATGAATATTTTAATATCCTGGTCAGTCATGGGGGACATTTTAACCCTATTTATATGAGCAAATATATATTAAAGAAACATACACATTTTCGATATATACTACATATTAAGAGATTTATAATTATATAGTATAGATACATAAACACACAGCAATTTATATATCTACCCATACAGTGTATCACAAAAGTGAGTACACCCCTCACATTTCTGCAAATATTTTATTATATCTTTTCATGGGACAACACTATAGAAATAAAACTTGGATATAACTTAGAGTAGTCAGTGTACAACTTGTATAGCAGTGTAGATTTACTGTCTTCTGAAAATAACTCAACACACAGCCATTAATGTCTAAATGGCTGGCAACATAAGTGAGTACACCCCACAGTGAACATGTCCAAATTGTGCCCAAAGTGTCATTATTTTGTGTGACCACCATTATTATCCAGCACTGCCTTAACCCTCCTGGGCATGGAATTCACCAGAGCTGCACAGGTTGCTACTGGAATCCTCTTCCACTCCTCCATGATGACATCACGGAGCTGGTGGATGTTAGACACCTTGAACTCCTCCACCTTCCACTTGAGGATGCGCCACAGGTGCTCAATTGGGTTTAGTCCATCACCTTTACCTTCAGCTTCCTCAGCAAGGCAGTTGTCATCTTGGAGGTTGTGTTTGGGGTCGTTATCCTGTTGGAAAACTGCCATGAGGCCCAGTTTTCGAAGGGAGGGGATCATGCTCTGTTTCAGAATGTCACAGTACATGTTGGAATTCATGTTTCCCTCAATGAACTGCAGCTCCCCAGTGCCAGCAACACTCATGCAGCCCAAGACCATGATGCTACCACCACCATGCTTGACTGTAGGCAAGATACAGTTGTCTTGGTACTTCTCACCAGGGCGCCGCCACACATGCTGGACACCATCTGAGCCAAACAAGTTTATCTTGGTCTCGTCAGACCACAGGGCATTCCAGTAATCCATGTTCTTGGACTGCTTGTCTTCAGCAAACTGTTTGCGGGCTTTCTTGTGCGTCAGCTTCCTTCTGGGATGACGACCATGCAGACCGAGTTGATGCAGTGTGCGGCGTATGGTCTGAGCACTGACAGGCTGACCTCCCACGTCTTCAACCTCTGCAGCAATGCTGGCAGCACTCGTGTGTCTATTTTTTAAAGCCAACCTCTGGATATGACGCCGAACACGTGGACTCGACTTCTTTGGTCGATCCTGGCGAAGCCTGTTCCGAGTGGAACCTGTCCTGGAAAACCGCTGTATGACCTTGGCCACCATGCTGTAGCTCAGTTTCAGGGTGTTAGCAATCTTCTTATAGCCCAGGCCATCTTTGTGGAGAGCAACAATTCTATTTCTCACATCCTCAGAGAGTTCTTTGCCATGAGGTGCCATGTTGAATATCCAGTGGCCAGTATGAGAGAATTGTACCCAAAACACCAAATTTAACAGCCCTGCTCCCCATTTACACCTGGGACCTTGACACATGACACCAGGGAGGGACAACGACACATTTGGGCACAATTTGGACATGTTCACTGTGGGGTGTACTTACTTATGTTGCCAGCTATTTAGACATTAATGGCTGTGTGTTGAGTTATTTTCAGAAGACAGTAAATCTACACTGCTATACAAGCTGTACACTGACTACTCTAAGTTATATCCAAGTTTCATGTCTATAGTGTTGTCCCATGAAAAGATATAATGAAATATTTGCAGAAATGTGAGGGGTGTACTCACTTTTGTGATACACTGTATATGCTAATATAAATTAAGTTGAAAATCTTTCAAAAACTACACGAGAAAAGCCATGCAGGCAATGGGAGAACATACCAAACTCTATACAGATTGTACAACATTCACTTAAGCTGAACTACCAAATAAACACCATTTAGATACTTCCCACCACTTTACGAATATTTTACTGCTTTATCCTGGTCAGAGTCGTGGGGGGCATTTGAACCCTTTTTTATATGAGCAAAGAGAAGCCACCAGCTGTAGGTAGTTGGTCAATCGCTAACAAGGAATTAAAGACATTTGTATAATATATACATGAAGACACAGCAATTTATATACAGCATTTCCCCATATATGATTAAAAAATGAAGGGAACTTACACATCAGATCTTGATGCATGAAAGATTCCAAGGTTGAAAATCAAAAACTACCTGAGGAAGGCCATGCAGACAGTGGGAGAACATGCCAAACTTCATACAGACTTGTGTAACACTCATTTAAATTGAACTACCAGATAAACACCCCCACACACTTTATGAATCTTTTACTGCTTTATCCAGGTCAGAGTTGCTGGGGGGGTATTTTAACCCTTTTTATATGAGCAAAGAGAAGCCACCAGTTGTAGTTAGTTGGTCGATCACTAACAAGGAATTAAAGACATTTGTATAACCCCTCTCTCATATATACTGTATACATACTGTATATACATAAACACAGCAATTTATATATATCCCCAGATATGCTTAAAAATTGGATCTTGATAAATAAAAGATTAAAGTTGAAAATCTTTCAGAATCTACCAGAGAAAAGCCATGCTGGCAGTGGGAGAACATACCAAACTCTACAGACTTGTGCAACACCCACTTAAACTGAACTTCCAGATGAACACCATTTAGATACCTCCCACCACTTTATGAATATTTTACTGCTTTATCCTGGTCAGAGTAACAAGTAATTAAAGAGATTTGTACATTTCCATATACAGGGGTTGGAGAAAATAACTGAAACACCTGTCATTTTAGTGTGGGAGGTTTCAAGGCTAAATTGGACCAGTCTGGTGGCCAATCTTCATTAATTGCACATTGCACCAGTAAGAGCAGAGTGTGAAGGTTCAATTAGCAGGGTAAGAGCACAGTTTTGCTCAAAATATTGCAATGCACACAACATTATGGGTGACATACCAGAGTTCAAAAGAGGACAAATTGTTGGTGCACGTCTTGCTGGCGCATCTGTGACCAAGACAGCAAGTCTTTGTGATGTATCAAGAGCCACGGTATCCAGGGTAATGTCAGCATACCACCAAGAAGGACAAACCACATCCAACAGGATTAACTGTGGACGCAAGAGGAAGCTGTCTGAAAGGGATGTTCGGGTGCTAACCCGGATTGTATCCAAAAAACATAAAACCACGGCTGCCCAAATCACGGCAGAATTAAATGTGCACCTCAACTCTCCCGTTTCCACCAGAACTGTCCGTCGGGAGCTCCACAGGGTCAATATACACGGCCGGGCTGCTATAGCCAAACCTTTGGTCACTCGTGCCAATGCCAAACGTCGGTTTCAATGGTGCAAGGAGCGCAAATCTTGGGCTGTGGACAATGTGAAACATGTATTGTTCTCTGATGAGTCCACCTTTACTGTTTTCCCCACATCCGGGAGAGTTACGGTGTGGAGAAGCCCCAAAGAAGCGTACCACCCAGACTGTTGCATGCCCAGAGTGAAGCATGGGGGGGGATCAGTGATGGTTTGGGCTGCCATATCATGGCATTCCCTTGGCCCAATACTTGTGCTAGATGGGCGCGTCACTGCCAAGGACTACCGAACCAATCTGGAGGACCATGTGCATCCAATGGCGGTGCCGTGTATCAGGATGACAATGCACCAATACACACAGCAAGACTGGTGAAAGATTGGTTTGATGAACATGAAAGTGAAGTTGAACATCTCCCATGGCCTGCACAGTCACCAGATCTAAATATTATTGAGCCACTTTGGGGTGTTTTGGAGAAGCGAGTCAGGAAACGTTTTCCTCCACCAGCATCACGTAGTGACCTGGCCACTATCCTGCAAGAAGAATGGCTTAAAATCCCTCTGACCACTGTGCAGGACTTGTATATGTCATTTCCAAGACGAATTGACGCTGTATTGGCCGCAAAAGGAGGCCCTACACCATACTAATAAATTATTGTGGTCTAAAACCAGGTGTTTCAGTTATTTTGTCCAACCCCTGTATATATATATATATATATATATATACACAGTATATATATATATATATATATATATATATATATATATATATATATATATATATATATATATATATATAATAATTATATACCAGATATACATATATATATTAGGGCTGTCGAAGTTAACGCAATAATAACGCATTAACGCGATCTCAATTTAACGCGATAAAAAAAAAAGTGCCGTTAACGCAAATTCTATTTGCGTTAACGTTTATATATATATATAGTATACAAATAAATGTCACTTGACTACTGTGTAGGCAAAGGTTGCTCAGCGGTTAAGGTATTGGACTAGTAATCAGAATGTTGCTGGTTTAAGCCCCACCACCACCAACTGCA
The DNA here is from genome assembly GCF_030014385.1 of Trichomycterus rosablanca. NCBI lineage: Eukaryota > Metazoa > Chordata > Actinopteri > Siluriformes > Trichomycteridae > Trichomycterus > Trichomycterus rosablanca. Next base: position 6,810,681 of record NC_086012.1, read on the forward strand.
ATAAATGTAAAAGTGTCTTTACAAGCGTACATGAACTTCTGACAACTGTATTCCCCCTTGTTCTTTTTTTATATAAAGATCACTAGGGATGTAACGATACACTCTACCCACGAGGCAATGTGATTCACGATACTGGGTTCACGATACAATAATTTTCCCGATTTTTTTAAACTGAATTGAAGACTATGACAAAGTTTCCTTTCATTATTTCTTTAAAAATAAGAAAATAAAATACTGTATTTGTGATTATCTTTTATTTATCTAAATAATGAATGCTCTTTTATTTCTGAGGCAGGTACAAACTATGCAAAACTATTTTTAATTAAGCCCAATTTGGCTGAAAAACCCCAAATCTGGCAACCAGGCGTATAGCGCCAGTGACGTCAACCAGGCGAGGTGTATAGTTTTAAACAGCCCTCTGCTGTTTAAAGTGAATATCGATTCATTTTACATGTCAAATTTATTTAAGTCATGGAATTTTTGAATCGGTTATTAGCTGTCTTGTGGTACATCGTTACATCCCTAAAGGTCACAGATTCAACTTCAGTAATGTAAAACTTCCTAAAAAAATCAAAGTATCAAATGGAAAGGAGGAAACAGTGAAACGTGAAGACTTGAAATATACCAAAATACAAATTTAATATTAGGAACAGTGGTTCTGTGTGTTTTACAAACTGCTTATCATTCAACTCATACAAAATAATCTTTCTTAATGTTTTGAAGTCACTAAAATGCTCTCATATGAGACGAATTAATATTAATAAAACATTTAAAACTAGACATACATTCACAAGGCACTGTCACACGTTAATATTTATTAGCATTATTGAAAATCACCATATTATTGATTTTGCATGTGTGTGTGTGTGCATGTGTGAGACTTAAAGGCAGAGTGAAATTCCCTTCCAAGCTGTGCAAACAGACGTTATTGCTAATGGACGTTTCTTGCATGTCTTTCCAGTTCAAGTAATCAAGGAGCTAATGATCTGCTATAAGAGTACTAGCAGGAAACTTCCCGGTCCATAAAAAGTCACAGCACAAAATAATGCATAATAATATAACGTAACAAGCTTTAAAAATCCTTCTGAATCTGACAAACCCTAATCCAAGTTCTTCATATGCGTATTATTACCCTTGTATGGATTCCTTTTGCATACAAACCTTTTCAAACAGCAGCTTCATAGCTTCGTATTGTAAAACTAAAACCAGGATCAAAAAATCACTAAATGCTGGTCAGTTTCTTTGTCCTTTCCTTTTTGTTTGGTAGATCTGTGAGTCTGTCTAAAGGGCTGCTAAAAGGCTGGCTTGCTCATGTACTCCTCCATCGTCTGGAAAACAGAAATAACACTGTAAGATTTACATTCACCCATTTTATCAAGCATAAAATGTAATTAAATAAAGAACCCATTAATTTTTTATTAGGATTTTAACATCATGTTTTACACTTTGGTTACATTCATGACAGAAACGGTAGTTACTGGCAGAGGTAGAAAGAGCACTAAAATATTGTACTCAAGTAAAAGTACTATTACTTTAATGAATTTCTACTTAAGTACGAATAAAATTAATAGTCTAAAAAGTAAAAAGTAACTCATTTAAAATGTACTCAGAGTAAACATTACTTAGTTACTTTAACAGCAGGGGGGGTCTCTCCTGTGTAATGCAAACAGGACAAGTGGATATAAATCTCAATAGTTGTTTTTAATTAAAATATAATAGAATAAAACATGTTGATACAACATTTAAAACATTTAGGGATGTGTAATGTGTCATTTTAGTACAGACCATCCCATAAAACTTTTTCAAACTGTATAACCACTGAATTAGGCATTAATTGTGGATTCTATAGACCAGCCTTCTTTTCATCACTAACAAATACCAAACAGTCATACTGCAAATCTCATAACTCAACACAAGTCAAGGTTACAGGTGTTGTGACTTTCACTAAATGACCCAAAGAAAACCTTCAAGATGTGAGATAAAACTTTGCCGTTCTTGGACATCAGACTATGTTGTCAAATAACGAAACATCAAACTCCAAACATGTTAAACTTTTAAAATCACCCTTCCCTACTCTATACCTAGATTACAGCTCCAGTTTATTTTCCATCGCAGTATTCACTGCAGCAGTTTCCCAGACGCGATTTTTTTTTTAGCGTTTTTTACTCAGTATTGGATGTTATTTAATATGTAGCGAATTACAATTCTTAATACAAAACATACTTAAGTAAAAGTAAAATTACAGGTTGTAAAATCTACTTTAAAAAGAACAAGTACACAAAAAAACTACTTAATTACAGTAACGTGAGTAAATGTAATTCGTTACTTTCCACCTCTGGTTACTGGTTACACAAAATTCATCATTTCAAGTTTTTAATGTCAAACACAGTCATGAACAATTTTGTATCTCCAATTCACCTGACTTGCACGTCTTTGGACTGTAAGAGGATATCGGAGCTCCCGGAGGAAACCCACGCAGACACGGGGAGAACATGCGAACTCCACAAGGAAAAGACCCGGACCGCTCCACCCAGGAATCGAACCCAGGACCTTCTTGCTGTGAGGCGACAGTGCTACCCACCCATGAGGTAAGAAAGCCTTAATATGCTACTGTTTATACAGGTGCATGATAGATACCTCCAGAGGGTTGGTAAGGTACTTAGTATGAAAAACATTACATTTTAAAGCTACATTACATTTTAAAAAATCGAATGTTATTTAACATTTAGCAAAAACGGACCTGTAAACCAACAACCCTTTCCAAAAGCCTATATAAACAAAAGTCCTGATTTTGCAAATGTATGCAAAGTAAACAGAATTCCTCACCTCTTGCAGCATGTCACAGGCTTCAACCGATTTAGCAATGGACTGTTTAGATGTCTCCTGTACCTCTCCACCCATTAGGAACTCATCCAAGATAAAATAGGCCTTCTCAAAGTTAAAGATGATGTCCAGCTCACACACCTGAAAAAACAGGACAAGTAAACTCTTTACTGTCGCCCTCGGCTTGCTCAACAGGGGTTTCTGTATCTGTTGGTCCTGGATTTTGTAAAGTTGCTTTGAGACAATGTCTATTTTAAAAAGCGCTATATAAATAAAGTTGACTTGACTACTGCAGGTGTATTGATACATAGACCGATCAGCCATAACATTAAAACCACCTCCTTTTTTCTACACTCACTGTCCATTTTATCAGCTCCACTTACCATATAGAAGCACTTGCTTTGTTACCCCCCTTTCCTGCTGTTCTTCAATGGTCAGGACCCCCACAGGACCACCACAGAGCAGGTATTATTTAGGTGGTGGATCATTCCCAGCACTGCAGTGACACTGACATGGTGGTGGTGTGTTAGTGTGTGTTGTGCTGGTATGAGTGGATCAGACACAGCAGCACTGCTGGAGTTTTTAAACACCTCACCGTTACTGCTGGGCTGAGAATATTCCACCACTCAAAAATATCCAGCCAACAGCGCCCGTGGTCAGCGTCCTGTGACCACTGATGAAGGTCTAGAAGATGACCAACTAAAAAATTACCAAAAATTCAATCGAGTGGTTTTTGTACCTGATAGGTCCTAATTTAAGAGATGTCATGTGATTAAAGGGCACCTAGGTGGCGAAGCTGGATATTCTGCTAGCACACCAGCATTAAGATTCTCGGCTTGAATCTCGGCTCTGCTACAGGTCGGCTGGGTGCCGTTTAGCGAGCACAACTAGCAGTACCACTGAACCTGCTGGGTGGAAAAAGGCCGGACTAGATGGATGGGGTCTTCAAACGAGACCTGTGCAGAGGATGAGGATGAGCCTCATGTGAGTCCACCGAGACACGGGCAAAAAAAAAAGAAGGGGTTGAGGGACTGCGCACGTGTCGGAGGGGGCGTGGAGCAAGCAAATATACCCTCCTCGATTGCAGAAAATGCATAAATAAATAGAAAAAAAATGACCGTGACCAGGATGAGGGGTCATTCCCTGATATTTAGGCCTTTCATAAAAGCATTTGTACTTACATTGCCAAAGTATTTATCGAGAAGTTCGACATATCGATGCAGCACTTCTAAAGCCAGCAGCTCGTTGTCTTGGTCCTCCAGAGCACAGCAGAAAAACAGACTGGCATACCTGCATAAACAACAATAAAACATCAATTACTGGTCATTATCAGACCACTCCATCTTTCCTATCTTAAACATCCACCTCTGTCTGTCCAAACACCTGCATGTCCTCCCTCACTGATCCATAAACCTCCTCATTGGCTTTCCTTTCCTGCTCCAGGCTGGCAGCTCAATCCTCCTCTCATCCTTCCTCTGCACGTGCCCAAATCATCTTAATCTCTGTCCCTAAATCATCCCTTGTCCATCCTCGTCACTGCCTACGAGAATCGCAAACGTTTTCTTTCATAATCCTCTATCAATTAATTCATACCACTCCATTTTATCAGCTCCACATACCATATAGAAGCACTTTGTAGTTCTACAATTACTGACTGTATTCCATCTGTTTCTCTGCATGCTTTGGTAGCCCCCTTTCATGCTGTTCTTAAATGGTCAGGACCACCACAGAGCAGGTATTATTTGGGTGGTGGATCATTCTCAGCACTGCAGTGACACTGACATGGTGGTGGTGTGTTAGTGTGTGTTGTGCTGGTATGAGTGGATCAGACACAGCAATGCTGATGGAGTTTTTAAACACCTTGCTGTCACTGCTGGACTGAGAATAGTCCACCAACCAAAAACATCCAGCCAACAGTGCCCCATTAACAGCATCCTGCGACCACTGATGAAGGTCTAGAAGATGACCGACTCAAACAGCAGCAATAGATGAGCGATCGTCTCTGACTTTACATCTACAAGGTGGACCAACTAGGTAGGAGTGTCTAATAGAGTGGACAGTGAGTGGACACGGTATTTCAAAACTCCAGCAGTGCTGCTGTGTCTGATCCACTCATACCAGCACAACACACACTAACACACCACCACCATGTCAGTGTCACTGCAGTGCTGAGAATGATCCACCACTTAAATAATCCCTGCTCTGTGGTGGTCCTGTGGGGGTCCTGACCATTGAAGAACAGGGTGAAAGCAGGCTAAATAAAGCATGCAGAGAAACAGATGGACTACAGTCAGTAATTGTAGAACTACAAAGTGCTTCTATATGGTAAGTGGAGCTGATAAAATGAACAGTGAGTGGTTTTAATGTTATGGATGATCAATGTATATTGTTAATGCTGCTATATTGTTCCAATTTAATATGCCAATCACTATTACAGTCTGCCAGTATTCATGCTGCAGTCTGCGTACACAAAGTGAGTTAGAGAAACATAAAGGAACTCCAGTGAACTACACAAAACCCTGATTTTTACCCCAATGAACACATTTGGGATGACGTGAAACGTTGACATAAGCTAGGCCGTTAAACAAAAAGGAAAAAAGCCTTGCAACTCTCTTCTAAAGCCCATGTTTTTTGGAATACAATGCCCAACAAGCTTATGGTCAGATGTTTACATTCTTTCCTACTATGGTGTATGTTTAACAGATGCTGCTGTGTAAAAAAAACTACCTCATGCCAACATAAGATGAATCAGCACCATCTGTAGGGCAGAATCCAATTATTTGGCTCCCTGTAATAACTAAATTAACTGTAATAGTAGTATTTGACCATGAGGGCGGCACGGTGGCTAAGTGGGAAGCGCTGTCGCCTCACAGCAAGAAGGTCCTGGGTTTGATCCCCAGGTGGGGCGGTCCGGGTCCTTTCTGTGCAGAGTTTGCATGCTCGCCCCGTGTCCGTGTGGGGCACCAGACAGGAGTGGTGCTAGCAAACTAGACCCAGACCAAGGCCCTTTAAGTTTGGACTACTTATAAGCATTTCTGATGTATGAACCAGAGATGTTCACAAGTCACAAAATACGAGTCACGAGTCTTTAGGCTAGAGTCCGTGTCAAGTCACGAGTCAATATAATAAACACAAAACATATATTGAAAATGTAGCGTAGAAATAAACAAATAATATGTACGTTCAGATAAAAAACAACAGATTGGCGAATGTATTTTGCCGTTTTACTTAGTGCCTTTACTTTCCAAATACCAGTTAAAAGCTTAAATTGACGTTTTGTTTTCATTGCAAATCACGGCACAGCAGCCAAAATCCCAAACACACTGCTTACCTTAGCTTGTGTTGTTCCAGATGCTATTAAATTTATAACCGTGTGTCCCATTAGTAATATAATCCGTTATTCTGTAAATGTGCTTATAATTAAAAACCTCCAAACTTTTCCCGGTTGTGAAGTAAAACACGAACTCGTTAGAAAGCCGATCGAGCGTTTCATTGACAATCACATGTGACGCTGCAAACTAAATACATGCAAATTACAGCATTTCTTACTAACAATTAAAATCAGAAGGTCTGATTGGTTCAGAAAGCGTTTTTTTCAATCATTAGCGCCAATTCTGTAGGAGAGTTCCATTCACATAAGCTGTTACAGTGAAGTGCACTACGTAGGGTATTCCACCATTTTAAGTGAGATTCATATTCAAAGTAGGGAATAGGGGGCGACGCGTCATCACTACGCCAGAAGCTGGCTGGAACATTTACCTATTGTGTGCGTTGCGGGTTAAGATGACCGGAGCGTTATTAGAGAGCAGAAAATGACACGATCAAAATGATGTCAGATCATACATATATATATATATATAATTGTCACACGTAACTAATGTTGCTGACTTTTGGAGTCCGAGTCATTTGAAACGAGTCCGAGTCGAGTCTGAAGTCGCTGTGTGTGCAACTTGCGAGTCCCCATCTCTGGTATGAACTGGTAAAATGACTGATACAATTCCCAATTCAACCATTTGTTGAAAAAGTCCACTTGAATGTGGAAATCGCTCTGTGGGACGGTGGTGGTGTTGGTTGTATAATGACATTTCACTCACACCACACCTACTTCCTATCGACCTGCTGCTCCATTATGCGAGTAATCATAATGGATTAAGTGCCTACACGAAGGTTTTGAAAGCAAGCCTGTGCATGTGGATGGTTCAAGCATTAGAGCCGTAGGCTGCAGTTATTTATGAAACATACACCAATCAGACATAACATTATGACCACCTTTCTAATAGTGTTGGTCCCTCTTTTGCTGACCCATCGAGGCATGGACTCCACTAGACCCCTAAAGGTGTGCTGTTGTATCCGGCACCAAGATGTCAGCAGCAGATCCTTCAACTCCTGTAAGTTGTGATGTGTGGCCTCCATGGATCGGACTTGTTTGTCCAGCACATCCCACAGACGCTCGATTGGATTGAGATCTGGGGAATTTGAGGCCGAGTCAACACCTCAAACTCGTTGTTGTGCTCCTCAAACCGTTCCTGAACCATTTTTGCTTTGTGGCAGGGAGCATTATCCTGCTGAAAGAGGCCACAGCCATCAGGGAATACCGTCTCCATGAAAGGGTGTACATGGTCTGTAACAATGCTTAGGTAGGTGGTACGTGTCAAAGTAACATCCACATGGATGGCAGGACCCAAGGTTTCCCAGCACAACATTGCCCAAAGCATCACACTGCCCGGTGCCATGTGTTCCCCAGGTAAGCAACTCGCCCTCGCCGTTTACAATGGAAATATAAAACAGCGGAAACTTTTTGAAGATTAGACTTGATAGCAGTTGTTTTGTTATCGTCACTTCCATACACACACTTTTTCTACTGTAAGCTTCTGATTTAGGTCAAACTTGGAAAGATCGCACTAAAACAGCAAAACATATGAGTGACAACAGCACAGCGTGACAGTGCTAGCAATATTTGGATCTGTGTTGAGGACAATAGTGTGTAGAGAGCAGTCAGTGTAGGATAATAAGGAGCTATTGTAAGCCATGCCAAGAGAAAACACGCCTCAAGTGCTTGTTTTCTGTGATGTCAGCCTTGGGCATCGGTGTGCAAACAACAACCTGGATAAACAGTTACTGCTTTGTTTGAAAGGCTCTTAAACTTTTTTTTGTTTTACAATTCTGTACCTCTAGGATGTTAATACCAACCTGTACAGCTTTGTATATACACCGATCAGCCATAACATTAAAACAACCTCCTTGTTTCTACACTCACTGTCCATGTTATCAGCTCCACTTACCATATAGAAGCACTTTGTAGTTCTACAATTACTGACTGTAGTCCATCTGTTTCTCTGCATGCTTTGTTATCCCTCTTTCATGCTGTTCTTCAATGGTCAGGACCACCACAGAGCAGGTATTATTTAGGTGGTGGATGATTCTCAGCACTGCAGTGACACTGACATGGTGGTGGTGTGTTAGTGTGTGTTGTGCTGGCATGAGCGGATAAGACAGCAGTGCTGCTGGAGACACCTCACTGTCACTGCTGGACTGAGAATAGTCCACCAACCAAAAATATCCACCCAACAGCGCCCGTGGGCAGCATCCTGTGACCACTGATGAAGGTCTAGAAGATGACCAACTCAAACAGCAGCAATAGATGAGCCATCGTCTCTGACTTTACATCTACAAGGTGGACAGTGAGTGGACACGGTATTTAAAAACTCCAGCAGAGCTGCTGTGTCAGATCCACTCATACCAGCACAACACACACTAACACACCACCACCATGTGAGTGTCACTGCAGTGCTGAGAATGATCCACCACCCAAATAATACCTGCTCTGTGGTGGTCCTGTGGGGGTCCTGATAATTGAAGAACAGGGTGAAAGCAGGCTAAAAAAGTATGTAGAGAAACAGATGGACTACAGTCAGTAATTGTAGAACTACAAAGTGCTTCTACAGTGGGGTCAAAAAGTATTTAGTCAGCCACTGATTGTGCAGGTTCTCCTACTTAGAAAGATGAGAGAGGTCTGTAATTTTCATCATAGGTACACTTCAACTATGAGAGACAAAATGAGAAAAAAAAATCCAGGAAATCACATTGTAGGATTTTTAAAGAATTTATTTGTAAATTATGGTGGAAAATAAGTATTTGGTCAATAACAAACAAGCAAGATTTCTGGCTCTCACAGACCTGTAACTTCTTCATTAAGAAGCTTTTCTGTCCTCCACTCGTTACTTGTATTAATGGCACCTGTTTGACCTCGTTATCTGTATAAAAGACACCTGTCCACAGCCTCAAACAGTCAGACTCCAAACTCAACCATGGCCAAGACCAAAGAGCTGTCGAAGGACACCAGGAAGAAAATTGTAGACCTGCACCAGGCTGGGAAGAGTGAATCTACAATAGGCAAGCAGGTTGGTGTGAATAAATCAACTGTGGGAACAATTGTAAGAAAATGGAAGACATACAAGACCATTGATAATCTCCCTTGGGGTCAAAATGATCATGAGAACGGTGAGCAAAAATCCCAGAACTACACGGAGGGACCTGATGAATGACCTGCAGAGAGCTGGGACCAAAGTAACAAAGGCTACCATCAGTACACACACTACGCCGAGAGGGACTCAAATCCTGCAGTGCCAGGCGTGTCCCCTTGCTTAAGCCAGTACATGTCCAGGCCCGTCTGATGTTTGCCAGAGAGCTTATGGATGATCCAGAAGAGGATTGGGAGAATATCATGTGGTCAGATGAAACCAAAATGGAACTTTTTGGTAAAAACTCAACTCGTCGTGTTTGGAGGAAGAAGAAAAACCCAAGAACACCATACCTACTGTGAAGCATGGGGGTGGAAACATCATGCTTTGGGGCTGTTTTTCTGCAAAGGGGACAGGACGACTGATCCGTGTTAAGGGAAGAATGAACGGAGCCATGTATCGTGAGATTTTAAGCCAAAACCTCCTTCCATCAGTGAGAGCATTGAAGATGGAACGTGGCTGGGTCTTCCAGCATGACAATGATCCCAAACACACCGCTCGGGCAACGAAGGAGTGGCTCCGTAAAAAGCATTTCATGGTCCTGGAGTGGCCTAGCCAGTCTCCAGACCTCAACCCCATAGAAAATTTGTGGAGTCCGTGTTGCCCAGCGACAGCCCCAAAACATCACTGCTCTAGTGGAGATCTGCATGGAGGAATGGGCCAAAATACCAGCTACAGTGTGTGCAAACCTGGTGAAGACTTACAGGAAACGTTTGACCTCTGTCATTGCCAACAAAGGTTATGTTACAAAGTATTGAGTTGAACTTTTGTTATTGACCAAATACTTATTTTCCACCATAATTTACAAATAAATTCTTTAAATGTGATTCCTGCAATGTGATTTCCTGGATTTTTTTTCTCTCATTTTGTCTCTCATAGTTGAAGTGTACCTATGATGAAAATTACAGACCTCTCTTATCTTTCTAAGTAGGAGAACCTGCACAATCAGTGGCTGACTAAATACTTTTTTGGCCCCACTGTATGTGGTAAGTGGAGCTGATAAAATGGACGGTGAGTGTAGAAACAAAAAGGTGGCTTTAATGTTATGGCTGATACGGTCAAAGGTATGTAAGACACCCTCACTATGTTTTAAGTTCAGATGTTTTAGCCAAACCCTTTACAGTGTAAAGTGACTTTGGGGTGCAACAGAGGGGTTCTGGTACCACACAAAGATAAATCTAAGCAATCTAAGCAAATGTCAAACCCAGAACACCTTCTATGCTCTCAAACAGACTCTTCTTACCTCTTATAGACAACCTTCAGATCCCTCCAGTGCAGAAAATTACATGTGCGTGGTTTTCGAGCTAGCACCATGGTGGTCATGTCCCGTATGATCTTCTTCTTCTCTCTTTCGGGGAGGGGCAGAAACCATTTTTGCAGTCGCAGTTTCCCTTGGCGACTGAACAGCAGCAGAAAACGCATCTAAACAACACACAGACACAAAGATACATTAGGTTCGTTCCCGGTAAAGAAAGGTTTATTTTTATTAAGAAATCAACCAGGGGTTTCAAACCCTTTGTAGACTGTATATAGTGCAGAGTTCACGAGTTTCACACTTGATCAACTGCTATACATTTCTTTTCAACAAAGGCCTGTGTCAACAGGTGATTGTAAACATGGTTTGGTACAAAAGCAGCATGCAAGAAAGGCTGAGTCTTTAATGAGCAAAGATGATCAGAGGATCTCCAGTTTGTCAACAAATGTGTGAGAAAATGATTGAAATGTTTAAAAACAACGAACCTCAAAGAAAGATTGGAAGGGATTTGAATATTTCTCCCTCTACAGTGCATAATATCATTAAACCATTTAAGGAATCAGGAGGATTTTCAGTGTGTAAAGGCCAAGAGCGCAAACTTAAGCTGAACGCCCGTGATCTTCCATCCCTCAGACGGCACTGCATCAAAAACCGCCACTCAACAATAGCTGATATAACCACATGGGTGAGGGATTACTTTAGCAAACCTTTGTCGAGCGCTACAATACAGAGTTACATGCACAAATGCTACTTAAAACTTTACTGTGCAAAAAAGAAGCCTTGTGTTAACCATGTCCAGAAGTGGCGTCGACTTCTCTGGGCTCAAAGGCATCTAGAATGGACCATCACACAGTAGAAACTTGTCTTTTTTGGAAAAAATGGACGCCGTGTGCTCCGGACCAAAGACGAAACGGACCATCCAGACTGTTATCAGCAACAAGTCCAAAATACAGGGTCTGTCATGGTATGGGGTTGTGTCAGTGCCCTTGGCAAAGGTCATTTACACTTCTGTTATGCAGCATTAATGCAGCAAAGAACATTGAGATCTTAGAGCAACATGTGCTGCCTTCAAGACGTCATCTTTTCCAGGGACGTCCATGCATTTTTCAACAAGACGATGCAAAACCACACGCTGCACACATTACAAAGGCATTGGTGCGCAAGAAGAGGGTACGGGTACTGGACTGACCTGTCCTGACCTGTCCCCAATAGAGAATGTGTGGAGAATTTCTGAAACATTAAATCGCTTGGTATCCTCGGTGCCAAAACGTCTTTTAAGTGTGGTGAAAAGGAATGGTGACATTACAAAGTGGTAAATGCTTTACTGTCCCAATGTGTTGCAGGCCTGAAATGTAGGAATGGATGTTTATTAATAAATGAAATGAAGTTGAGCAGACAAAACATGAAATATATCAGGTTCATCCTGTCTGCAATCAAATAAAAGTCAAAGTTTTTTTTTTATTATCTGCATTTTCCATGCTGTCCCAACCTTTTCTGATTTGAACCTTTTACCCTGTTCTTTAATGGTCAGGACCCCCACAGCAGCGCTGCTGTGTCTGATCTACTCATACCAGCACAACACACACTAACACACCACCACCATGTCAGTGTCACTGCAGTGCTGAGAATGATCCACCACCTAAATAATACCTGCTCTGTAGTGGTCCTGTGGGGGTCCTGATCATTAAAGAACAGGGTGGAAGCAGGCTAAAAATGTAGAGAAATACATGGACTACAGTCAGTAACTGTAGAACTACAAAGTGCTTCTATATGGTAAGTGGAGCTGATAAAATGGACAGTGAGTGTAGAAACAAGGAGGTGGTTTTAATGTTATGGCTGATCAGTGTATGTTACCCTTGCATTCCCCTACAGGTGTATGTAATCTGCCAGTTTAAGTACTTTTGGGCTATTCATACCACAGTTTGGAAATCAGGAACTAATAGCATTTACACCGATCAGGCATAACATTATGACCACCTTCCTAATATTGTGTTGGTCCCCCTTTTGCTGCCAAAACAGCCCTGACCCGTTGAGGCACGTACTCCACTAGACCCCTGAAGGTGTGCTGTGGTATCTGGCACCAAGATGTTAGCAGCACACTAAGCATCACACCGGCTTGCCTTCTTCTTATAGTTCATCCTGGTGCCATGTGTTGTAAAAGAAAACGTGATTTATCAGACCAGGCCACCTTCTTCCATTGCTCCGTGGTCCAGTACCGATGCTCATGTGCCCATTGTTGGCTCTTTCGGAGGTGGACAGGGGTCAGCATGGGCAACCTGACTGGTCTGCGGCTATGCAGCCCCATACACAACGAACTGTGATGCACTGTGTATTCTGACACCTTTCTATCAGAACCAGCATTAACTTCTTCAGCAATCTGCGCAACAGTGGCTCGTCTGTTGGATCGGACCACACGGGTCAGCCTTCGCTCCCCACGTGCATCAATGAGCCTTGGCCGGCCATGACCCTGTCGCCGGTTTACCACTGTTCCTTCCTTGGCCACTTTTGATAGACACTGACCACTGCAGACCAGGAACACCCCACAAGAGCTGTGGTTTTGGAGACGCTCTGACTCAGTCGTCTAGCCATCACACTCCTGCTTTTAACACATCAACTTTGAGGATAAAACGTTCACTTGCAGCCTTTAATATCCCACCCACTAACAGGTGCCGTGATGAAGAGATAATCAGTGTTATTCACTTCACCTCTCAGTGGTCATAATGTTCTACCTGCTCTGTGTATTTTCTATCTTTATTTGGTCGTATCCTGGGTTTAAATTAAGACGCTGCAGTTCCACAACTGTGATGCCCTGAGCTCATCTTCCTTCTATTGTTTGAGCACAAACAGCTGCCTGCTGTTTTGGTAAGACGGCAGGAAAAAACTGCTTAAACATGCAGCATGGCCACATGCTCATGCAGTAGCTGATTCAGAAAGTAATGCATCACAAACACACTTCTGTTACTCTTGCCTTAAGTATTATTACTCAAGTATTAAGTATTGACTCAAGCACAAACTAAGTTTTAGACTGCAAGAAGGAAATTGGGACATTTGACTATTAGGTAAAATAGATGTTCGGGCGGCACGGTGGCTAAGTGGGTAAGGCAAGGCAAGGCAAGGCAAGTTTATTTGTATAGCACCTTTCATACACAGTGGCAATTCAAAGTGCTTTACATAGGGAAAATTTTTTTTATTAAAAGCATTAAAACATTCCTGAGATCTAAAACCTCAGAAAGACTTCTTGCAAACATTTAGTTACAATTAAGAACATGAAATTCAAACAAGAGAGATAAAAAAAAATTAAGGACATGAAAAATTAAAAGAAATTATTGTAAAGTATAACCTACAATTTAGGGAATATGAAATTAAAACAAGAGAGATAAAAAATTAAGAACATGAAAACTAAAAGAAAATATAGTAAAATATACACTACAATTTAGAAGAGCATGAAAAACTAAAAGAAATATGGTAAAATGAGGGTAATAGCAAAAATTTTGAGCTCAATCATAGGCACAAGAAAAAAGAAAAGTTTTTAACCTGCATTTAAAGATTTCTACATTTGCGGAACATCTAATATCTCCTGGCAGTCTGTTCCAGTTATATGCAGCCCAACAGCTAAATGCTGCTTCACCATGTTTAGTTTGGACTCTGGGCTCAACTAACTGACCTGAGTCCATGGATCTAAGAGATCTACTGGGTTTATATTCTCTAAACATTTCTGAGATGTATTCTGGGCCGAACCCATTCAGTGATTTATAGACCAGTAGCAGCCAGTGTAGAGATTTTAGAACTGGAGTGATGTGCTCAGTTCTCTTCGTCTTAGTTAAAACTCTAGCAGCAGCGTTCTGAATGAGCTGTAACTGTTTAATGGTCTTTTTGGGAAGTCCAGTTAAGAGACCATTACAATAGTCCACCCTAGTGGAGATAAAAGCATGGATCAGCTTCTCTAGGTCTTGTTGGCACACTAGACCTTTGATTTTGGCTATATTTCTAAGATGGTAGAAGGCTGTTTTGGTGATGGTTTTTATATGGCTGGTGAATGTGAGATCTGAGTCTATTAGAACGCCAAGATTTCGGACTTGGTCTTTGGTTTTTAGAGCCCGGGAACCGCGGTATTTTCTGAAGACGGTATGATGGTATAAAAATCGACAATACCGCCCAACCCCTTCGATCCGAAGCAAGATTTCTAGCATGTCAGATATCGAGATCTGAGTTGCCCGACTGCCAATGAGTGCTATTTCGAACAGCCAATGAGAACGCAAGATACGGGGTGAGGGGAAACGCAGGGGAGGTATTGTAAAAAGGTGGGATGGGACATAATATAGTTTATATCAGAATACATCGGCGCACACACAAGTTTTACAGTATTTCTGACCTTATCGTTCTCTACGAAACATAACACCAATGTTGCTTTGCAAAAAATATTTATTAACCTCCAACTCACTACAGAACAATCCAAGCCAAAACCACTCAGATTCATTTATTTTTTCTCCTTGACTTTACGCTGCACATCAGCGCATTAACAACTTTGATCGCTCGCTTATTGTTGATGTGCATTTTTGGACGTGGTATCATTTACATTTACATTTTTGGCATTTAGCAGACTTCTGTCCAAAGCGACTTACATTATACAGTCTGAGCAAATCAGTGTTAAGGGCCTTGCTCAAGGGCCCAACAGTGGCAACCTGGCAGTGGTGGGGTTTGAACTAGCAACCTTCTGCTTACTAGTCCAGTACCTTAACTGCTGAGCTACAACTGCCACATTAAACCCCTCATCACTTCTCGCGTTTGTTTTCGTGACAAAACGTAGTTTGGGAGACCAGAGAAGCCCGCCTGCGATTCCAGTTGGTGATAGATGGTGTAGTCTGAAACCCCCTATCGCCGATCAGTCGTGTAGTGTGAAATACACACCGAATAAAGAGACTGCCGATTACAAGAGATCCAGTTGTGTAGTGTGAACTGTGCAGCGAGACGTTAGCTTGGCATTAGACGGCATTTTACGTCATTCTACGCGCGCTCCCGAGAAGGAGGCTGTTTAAAATCGTAGATGCATTAATATGCTCACTAGTAAGGTATCTTAAAATTTCAATGCTATTTTGACTCAAGAACGAGTGAGCATCTGATGCTGCATTAGCGGTGGAGGCAATTCCAGCATTCAGTGCGGCACAACTTTTCTCACAGAAAAATAAAAAACATGGAGGACGGTGAAGAGAAACGTTTATTTTATAAACATTATTTTCAAACTTAAATAATTACAGATTTTTAATTAGTATAAACTGGCACAAGTGTTGTTTATTTGCAAATTCAGGCTCGTCAGTGAATTGTTTTCGGTACACAGGGAGATGTTAGCTGACATGCTAGCGCGTTGTGCCACCTCATCCCATTGGTTTGAATGGCATGAGGCTAACCGTGTTAGTTTAGTAAGCGAAACCCAACGTTATCGCTGTCTGAGCAGCGTGTTAGAATGACCTGGCTTATAAATCAATTACTTATTAGAATCCTCTCTACTTAGGCAGCTACCTATGTAGACAGTAAGACAGCAACGCAGCTCACTAGGTTTTCGAACACACCCAGTAACACCCTGGACGGGGCGCCAGTCCATCGCAGGGCAGACACACATACACACACCCATTCACCTATAGGGCAATTCACTGTCTCCAATTAACCCGACTGCATGATTTTGGACTGTGGGAGGAAACCCACACAGAAAGGACCCGGACCGGACCGCCCCGCCTGGGGATCGAACCCAGGACCTGCTTGCTGTGAGGAGACAGTGCTACCCACTTAGCCACCGTGCCACCCTCATAATAATTATTTCAACTGATATTATTTAATATGTAGTTAAATTAATCGAGCTCTTTAAATTTGATACAGTGGGGTGGTAAATTTTATCACATGGTTAAAGTCCCTATAGACGACATTTTGCCAGTTCCTTGGTTTGTTGCTTATTACATGGACAAAGAAACAGCACGGGCATTGGTCATTTTTCCATGTTAGCCTCTAGAACCATGGAAATGCTTGCTTGACCATTAGGACACACTGGTTATACAAATTTCCATTATGTAAACTGGCAGTGTGAGCTTTTGACTAAGCAAACTTTACATACAAGATATCATTACATACACGGATCAGCCGTAACATTAAAACCACCTCCTTGTTTCTACACTCACTGTCCATTTTATCAGCTCCACTTACCATATAGAAGCATTTTGTAGATCTACAATTACTGACTGTAGTCCATCTGTTTCTCTACATACCTTTTTAACCTGCTTTCACCCTGTTCTTCAATGGTCAGGACACCCAGCACTGCAGTGACAATGACATGGTGGTGGTGTGTTAGTGTGTGTTGTGCTGGTATGAATGGATCAGACACCGTGTCCACTCACTGTCCACTCTATTAGACACTCCTACCTTGTTGGTCCACTTTGTAGATGTAAAGTCAGGTCAGAGACGATGGCTCATCTATTGCTGCTGTTTGAGTTGGTCATCTTTGAGATCTTCATCAGTGGTCACAGGACGCTGCCCACGGGACACTGTTGGCTGGATGTTTTCGGTTGGTGGACTATTCTCAGTCCAGCAGTGACAGTGAGGTGTTTAAAAACTCCATCAGCATTGCTGTGTCTCAACACACACTAACACACCACCACCATGTCAGTGTCACTGCAGTGCTGAGAATGATCCACCACCTAAATGATACCTGCTCTGTAGTGGTCCTGTGGGGGTCCTGACCATTGAAGAACAGGGTCAAAGCAGGCACTAGATGGACTACAGTCAGTAATTGTAGAACTACAAAGTGCTTCTATATGGTAAGTGAGGCTGATAAAATGTATATATTATCTCTGCTTTATTGGACACCAAATGACAATTTGTTTGGCTATTGACCCACATGACCCTACAGGACAGAAGGGTGTTGGTGGCAACAACAGGATGGAACCAGTTTCATTAGAAACGGCTAACTTTACGGAAGCGTTTACCTGAACTAGCCTACTAGTTCAAGCGAGAAGTAGAATAAACAAACACAGTAAAACATTCAAATGAACCGAAATTGAATTTTTTGGTCGGAAATAAGGCAATTTCACTTCGTAGTTGAATATATTTACCTTTAATGAAGTAAGTTAGATAATAAACAATGTCGTTAGTTTGTATAAACAGCTAACGTTAAGCTACCTGTTGCTAACAGGTGCACTGGAACCGCCCGTCTTTTCCACTCACAAATAAAACACACCCACAGTAAAACACCTCAAACTTAATTGTGCTTTTAAATGATAAAATACTATTTTAACTCACCATTTTGTAAAAGCTTGTTTTATAAAACCGTGCAGTTAAAAGTTAGTCGAATGCACCGTCCACACTTTTGGCACAGACTCCTCTGGACACATCTCGGTCTCTCCCAGAGTGCTTCAAACAGAAAGTGCCAAACTCCTCCCAGGAACGACATTCCTGGGCCGAAGTTCGATCTGCATCCAATACACTTAGAAGTGCACTACATAGGGTGTGCAGGTCCGGGTTAAACACCCTACGTAGTGCGCGTCTATAGGGAGTGAGGAGCTATTTAGCTATTTGACCTTCGCTGCTACACCTGTTAGAGGTAGGGTGGTTAAAGCCAGTAGTTTCTCATAGAAACAAATAAACACGGGTCAGGGTGGCGCAGCCCACCACAGCTCAGATCCGGGTCGAAACGCCTACGCATTTTATTTTACCGTCATGTTTTAACACTGCTTCATCCTGGTCATGGGCGCGGTGGTCCCCAGACATCCCAAGTCTCCCGAAGTTCCGGGAGTCTCCCGCATATACGTAGCGCCTCCCTGATGCCCGCAAGTCAGATAAAATCTCCCGGAATCTAGAACGAGCGGTCAAGAGCGCGTGCACACACACACGCGCGTATTAAATCCGTTATCTGATATACAGTACAATCTAGCGCACTGTGTAGGGAACATACTGTAAATCAATTGTCTAATACACTATCTAGTGCACTATGTAGCGAACATAAATCCGTTATCTGATATACAATTTAGTGCACTATGTAGGGAACATAATTAATTATGTAACACACTATCTAGTGCACTATGTAAGGAACACAAATCATCATCTAGTTATACTTTCTAGTGCACTATGTAGTGAACATGAATGCGTTATCTAATACACTATCTAGAGCACTATGTAGGGAACATAAATCCGTGATCTGATATACAATCTAGTGCACTGTGTAGGGAACATAAATCCATTATCTGATATACAATTTAGTGCACTATGTAGGGAACATAAATTCATTATCTGATATACAATCTAGCGCACTGTGTAGGGAACATAAATCCATTATCTGATATACAATCTAGCGCACTGTGTAGGGAACATAAATCAATTGTCTAATACACTTTCTAGTGCACTATGTAGTGAACATGAATGCGTTATCTAATACACTATCTAGTGCACTATGTAGGGAACATAAATCCGTGATCTGATATACAATCTAGTGCACTGTGTAGGGAACATAAACCAATTGTCTAATTCACCAGCTAGTGCACTACGTAGGGAACATAAATTCATATCTAAAATACTATCTAGTGCATGCACTATGTAGGGAACATAAATCCGTTATCTGATATACAATTTAGTGCACTATGTAGGGAACCTAAATCCATTAACTAATACGCTACCTGAAGCATTATGTAGGAAACATAAGTCTATTATCTAGTACACTATCTAGTGCACTATGTAGGGAACATAAATCCGTTATCTGATATACAATTTAGTGCACTATGTAGGGAACCTAAATCCATTAACTAATACGCTACCTGAAGCATTATGTAGGAAACATAAGTCTATTATCTAGTACACTATCTAGTGCACTAAGTAAGGAACATAAATTATTTTCTAATATACAATCTAGTGCACTATGTAGGGAACATAAATGTATTATCTTTCACACTATCTAGTGCACTATGTAGTACACAATAATGTGTTTGTGACGCGAACAGTTAGCTTAGTAGCTCAATTAGCAGTTCCTAAAAGTTCTGTTATCACCCATATCCTTTGGTGTGTGCGAGAGGATTTTTAGTTTTTTTTTTAGTTTTTTTTGGCTTGGGGGGTCAGGGTCGAGGTCCGGGTCCGGGGGTACCTCCCTGAAATGAGTTTTTGCAACTTGGGATATCTGTGGTCCCGGATTGCTGGAATCAATGGGCGTAATGCAGTGACACACCCATGACAGGACGCCAAGCCATCCCTGCAGATACAGCCAAAAATGTTTGTGTGTAGATGCCCGCCCAGTCGATAGCACCGCTATGGATTCGAACCCTGGATCCCAGCAGTAATGGGCAACTGCTGCACCCCCAAGTCTCCCATTTAAATGATGTTCAGTAGTTTTGTCTTTAAGAAATTTGGAAAACTCGTTTACCTTCACTGTGATTGCTAATTATGTGAAATCTTTCTATCCAGTGGCAAAGTGTTTTGCAGCATCAAGATCTTAACCAAGACAAAAACAGTAGCATATGTTTTCCCCTTATTGTAACTCCACATAACGGGCTAAGGAAATGGTTTCCATGAAGCGTAATGCTAGCTTTGACTAATTAAACACACACATTTACATTTTCAACATTTAGCAGATGCTTTTATCCAAAGCAACTTACAGTGCTCAGTAAACAGTTTAAGCAACTAAAGGTTAAGGGCCTTGCATAAGGCCAGTGGTGGGGTTTGAACCAGCGTCTTTCTGCTTACTAATCCAGTACCTTAACCACTAGGCTACAACACACCTACTGAGAAAAAAGAAAATGACTGACTATACCACATACAACGATCAGCCATAACATTAAAACCACCTCCTTGTTTCTACACTCACTCATTTTATCAGCTACACTTTGTAGTTCCACAATTACTGACTGTAGTCCAACTGTTTCTCTGCATGCTTTTTTAGCCCCCTTTCATGCTGTTCTTCAATGGTCTGGACTCTCCCAGGACCACTACAGAGCAGGTATTGTTTAGGTGGTGGATCATTCTCAGCACTGCAGTGACAATGACATGGTGGTGGTGTGTTAGTGTGTGTTGTGCAAGGTGCACAAGATAGTGTATTACATAATTAATTATGTTCCCTACATAGTGCACTAGATTGTATTTCAGATAATGGATTTATGTCCCCTACATAGTGCACTAGACAGTATATTAGACAATTGATTTATGTTCCCTACACAGTGCGCTAGATTGTATATCAGATAATGGATTTATGTCCCCTACATAGTGCACTAGAGTGGATCAGACACAGCAGCACTGCTGAAGTTTTTAAACACCTTACTGTCACTGCTGGACTGAGAATAGTCCACCAACCAAAAACATCCACCCAACAGCGCCCCGTGGGCAGCGTCCTGTGACCACTGATGAAGGTCTAGAAGATGACCAACTCAAACAGCAGCAATAGATGAGCGATGGTCTCTGACTTTACATCTACAAGGTGGACCAACTAGGTAGGACATAGAGTGGACAGTGAGTGGACACAGTGTTTAAAAACTTTATCAGCATTGCTGTGTCTGATCCACTCATACCAGCACAACACACACTAACACACCACCAACATGTCAGTGTCACAGCAGGGCTACTTTTTGGTGGTCCTGACCATTGAAGCACAGCATGAAAGGTGGCTAACAAAGCATGCAGAGAAACAGACGGACTACAGTCAGTAATTGTAGATCTACAAAGTGCTTCTATATGGTAAGTGGAGCTGATAAAATGGACAGTGAGTGTATATATATATATACATATATATATTATATGAAATAAATTATATGTTTTTTACTTTGTGGCAATAGTTTGGGTCAAACTGTTGCATCTTTATGACTAAGCATTACATATAGGGTTAGTCGAGTGACGCAAATGAGCCATGCTATGCATGCAAATTCCTCAGACGCAGGATAAAGGACTATTTTTAAGCCTCTCATTTGATGCTCGGAATAAGACAGGAAATAAGATGAAGCTAATTACATTAAACTTTTGCTTTTTATCAATTACGGTAATGAGGGGAAAATGCCATGCTCCATGCTCGAATTTACCGAATATGAGAGAAAAAACGCTTCTGCTCTGCTCCAGGTAGTTGCTAAGCAACAGGTGGTACCAGCTGCCACGGGGCGAGTGCGTGATACCACAGAGTAATGATGCTGACCTTTATCTAAACATCCGCTCTTGACTGTTCTGTAGAAAACTGTAAAGATCACTGCGTCTGTGCGATGTGGGTCTCGCATTTGTACAGGCAGCAAGTGGTGATGACTGATGATTTATTTCTCAGTGATGCACCCCGGCGGGGTTTATACCAGGTTAAGACATACTTATAACTGAGTGCAAAGGGAAGGTATTTTTTTATTGTGCCCCACACACACACACACACACACTTTCACCATAAATTTAAGTGCCACCTATATGACATTAATCCACTTCCGAAGCCAGATGTTGAATAAGATGTTCCATTACCTTTTGTACAATTTTATAACTGTGAAAATAGGTGATCTGAGACCTGCAAATACAACATAATACCCTTTAAATGTACAACCCTAAATCAGAAAAAGTTGGGTCAGCATGGAAAATGCAAATAATAAAAACACACAGTTTCTTACATTTACTTTGACTTTTATTGATTGCAGACAGGATGAACCTGAGATATTTCATGTTTTATCTGCTCAACTTCATTTCATTTATTAATAAACATCCATTCCTGCATTTCAGGCCTGCAGTACCACTTTGTAATGTTGACATTCCTTTTCACCACACTTAAGAGACGTTTTGGCACCGAGGGGACCAAGTGATTTAGTGTTTCAGCTTTTATTTTGTCTCATTCTTCCTGCAAACACGTCTTAAGATGTGCAACAGTACGGGGTCGTCGTTGTCGCACTTTTCGTTTCAAAATTCTCCACACATTCTCTATTGAGGACAGGTCAGGACTGCAGGCAGGCCAGTCCAGTACCCGTACCCTCTTCTTCCGCAGCCATGCCTTTGTAATGTGTGCAGCATGTGGTTTTGCATTGTCTTGTTGAAAAATGCATGGACGTGCCTGGAAAAGACAACGTCTTCATTTCAATGTACTTTTTCACATTAATGCTGCCACCACAGAAGTGTAAATGACCTTTGCCAAGGGCACTGACACAGCCCCATACCATGACACACCCTGGCTTTTGGACTTGTTCCTGATAACAGTCTGGATGGTCCTTTTCGTCTTTGGTCTGAAGCACACTGTGTCCATTTTTCCCAAAAAAGACCTGGAATGCTGATTCATCTGACCACAATACACGTTTCCACTGTGTGATGGTCCATCCTAGATGCCCCCGAGCCCAGAGAAGTCGACACCGCTTCTGGACATGGTTAACATAAGGCTTATTGTTTGCACAGTAAAGTTGTATTTGTGCATGTAACTCTGTATTGTAGTGCTTGACAAAGGTTTGCCAAAGTAATCCCTCACCCATGTGGTTATATCAGCTATTGTTGAGTGGTGGTTCTTGATGCAGTGCCATCTGAGGGATGGAAGATCACAGGCATTCAGCTTAAGCTTGCACCCTTGGCCTTTACGCACTGAAATTCCTCCTGAATCCTTGAATGGTTTAATGATATTCTGCACTGTAGAGGGAGAAATATGCAAATACCTTCCAATCTTTCTTTGAGGTTCATTGTTTTTAAACATTTCAATAATTTTCTCACACATTTGTGGACAAACTGGAGATCCTCTGATCATCTTTGCTCATCAATGACTCAGCCTTTCCTGTATGCTGCTTTTGTACCAAACCATGATTACAATCACCTGTTTGGACTCACATTATTATTTACCTTTTTCACCTCATTACTAGCCCTAAATTTTTTTTGTGTTGCAGGCCTATACACACTTAGCAAATTTTGCTAAGTAAAAAATAAATAAGTAATTTAATCACGTTAAACACTTGCAGCAAACTGTTTAAAATGGAAAATATTATTGCACAGCAACTTAACTGAAAAAAAAACAGTAGCTGTGATGTGCAAATATTTAGACCCTCTAAGAACCATAAAGTTTCAAAGTTAATTTTCCTGTATTGACACTTTTCAAGTGAAGAATTGACTTTAGGAATTGGCAGTTGTCAGAGTGATTTATTACCTGCCGTTTCAAACGTTGTGAACCATCCAACATCCAAGAGCTTCTCTAAACAGCTGACTGAGATTCTGCAAAAATGGCTAAATAATGACTATAAAAACATCTAATCAATTTCAGCTCATAAATACTACTATCAATAATGTCAATAAAGGAGAACTGAAGGTCAAGGCAAGGTAAACACTCAGAAGTGAAAAACACTCAGAAGTGCTTATATGCTGGTCAGAGAGCAAAGAAACTGCAGGGCAGTGGTGTGGTGCACTATTCAACACAGTCATTATCTGCATCAAAAAGTAGAAATCAGAAGGAAGTGCTACCCGTAAACGTGGTACAGAAGTCCCAATCGCAACCGAGGAGGGTATATTCACCTGGCACACGCTCCCTCTGATGCGAGCGCAGTCCATGACTCCTTCTTATACGTCCACTCTTCGGTGGATTTGCACATGAGGCCAGTCTTGCGCACGGAGAGTCACACACTGATCTCCGCATTCCTCCACTTCTGTACAGGCTACTAACTAGAAAGCTAGCTGAGGTACTAGAGGGGCGTCGGCAGGGCAGCAAAGGGCTACTACCAGCAAGAAACCACAACCACATCAGCTTTGTTATGGAAGGTCGGGGGGAGAAAAAGCATCAAGCCGAAAGAAACACCTAGGCCCTTTTCTCCCGATCAGGAAATCTCTCGGTTGAAATCATCGCTACATCTCTCCGCCCTGACATAGTGGTATGGTCCACCAAGGCAAAAGCCGTGCTCCTTATTGAGCTCACAATACCAGCGGAGGAGGGGATGGAGGCTGCCCACGAACGCAAGAAGGCCAAGTACTCAGAGCTGACTGCTGAGTGCCGGGAGGCTGGCTGGATCACTACCATCTACCCAGTAGAGGTGGGATGCCGAGGCTATGTGGGGCTGTCAACTATACGCCTCATGAGGGATGCAGGAGTGACCGGAGGGAACCTAAAGAAGGCAACTAAAGAGTTGGCAGAGGAGGCTGAGAAGGGGAACTTTTGGCTTTGGCTGAGGAGGAGAGACAAGTGCTGGGGAAAGAACAACTAGCCCTGACAACAAGCGCAGCAGGTAACACCTATCAGCTGCAGGGGGTGTCAGGGAGACGTCCCTGTCACTGCTCCGCCACCAGGAGACGTTCCAGGATTAAAGGAGTGAAACGTCAATGAATGGTGGTTCCTGGCTGATGACCCTGCAGCAGAAATCTACATGGGCACCGGAGGAGGTGCGACCGGCAGTAATGCCCAGCAGGCGTTCCATCTTCCTGTATATTTACTGAAGGTTCTTTACACAGCGTCAAAGACCCCACATATATACATATACCAACTACCTATTTACCTGTAAACGTGGTACAAAAGTCTCTGTGTGAAATATGCAAAATAATACGTAGATAAGTCAGAGGCATTTGGGAAACAAATGCTGTGTATTCATGTAGTAAAACTGGCCACAATCGCTCAAGGTTTATTTAGAAAAATAAAATTTTGGTGGGTAGCACTGTCGCCTCACAGCAAGAAGGTCCTGGGTTCGAACTCCAGGCGGGGTGGTCCGGGTCCTTTCTGTTCTGTGTTTGTGTGGGTTTCCCCCGGGAGCTCTGGTTTCCTCCCACAGTCCAAATACATGCAGTCAGGTTAATTGGGGACACTGAATTGTCCTATAGGTGAATAGATGTGTGTGTGTATGTGTGTCTGCCCCGCGAAGGACTGGCGCCCGCCAAGGGTGTTACTGTGTGCCTTGCGCCCATTGAAAAGCTGAACTAGGCTCTATTTATGGCTTATTTATGCATTTAATCCCTTGATCTCCAAATTTAGCATAGCCAATAAGTGTTACGCTGCTTGGGACCCCAATCGCATCCGAGGAGGGTATATTCACCTGGCACACGTTCCTGGCCAGTCTTGCACACGGAGAGTCACACAGGAGTCTCAGGCTACTAACCAGGGTCCTTTCGCCGCATTGCAGACCCCACCCTTCTATTAGTCCGGTATTTTCCCACCCAGCAGACTAGTGGCCAATTTTGTCTGCTGCAGGTACTGTTAATTGTGGGCGCCCGGTCGAAAGATTCAAACATGTGGAGTTTAGAATCCCAACGCTGATGTGTTAGCGGAATATCTCGCTGTGCCACCTGGGCACTGCACCTTGCCAACTGTTAAGTTGCAGCAATACTGTGGGAGGAAACCAGAGCTCCTGGAGGAAACATGCAAACTCCACATAGAAAGGACCCAGTTCGCTCCACCTGGGAATCAAACCCAGGACGTTTCCAGGATTGTGCCACCAGAAGTTAACATGAGAATAGAAGACCATAGAGGAAGCAATGCTGTGTACCTTGAGCTTGGACCACAACGGCAAAAACAAACACTGCAGCCTTTACTCATCCAATACAATTTTTAAGCCCACCCACAGAAATTCCAATATATTACCAAAAGACATTCTATAAATAGCTACGGGGAGGACACACTGTGCATTATTGATCCGTATGGGCCTGCAGCAATCTCCTGTGGATAAATATGGGAGCCCCCACCCCCCATGAGCCAGCCGTGCTGCCAGCAAGATAGGAAAAGGTTAAAATAATTGGTGAGGGAGTGAAGTAAATACTCTCCTCTAGAAAAATCCCTCAGGCTTAGAGGTGTTGCTAGAACATCAGCTGTTAGCTCATTAGGTGTTAGCTCATAATTAGCTCATTACTGTTTGCTGTAGCAATGAGGTCAACCGTGTCATTACCGTGCACTTCCAGGGTTTTACCTGCTGTTATAAATTTAAGGTAGGCCATCTAAATGTGATGTGCACGTGTATCATTATGTAAAGTCTCTTAAGTAATTGTTTGCTTTATTTTATAATACCTGGTAGGATTGGTGGGTCGGCAACTAAAATCACGTATTGTGAGTGCAGTGCAGCTCAGCATTGTGTATGGAGAGACACACCCTGAGAGGACTCTTTTCCCATCTCTGTGCAGGCGACATCAATCAGCCAGCAGAGGTCGTAATTGCACCAGTCATGAGAGAGAGACCCTATCCGGCTTAGTCCCGCCCATCTGAACAACAGTATATATATATTAACAACCCGGCGAGTACAGCCAATGGGGGGGGCAGTACAGTGGGGGGCTGAGTTCATGTCGTGGAGGAACCATGGGACCCAGTGCACCTGACCAACCCCCCCCCCCCAGATGCTTTTATCCAAAGCAACTTACAGTTCTGTGACTGTATACAGTCTAAGCAATTGAGGGTTAAGGGTCAAGGGCCCAACAACAGCAATCTGGCAGTGGTGGGGCTTGAACCAGCGACCTTCTGATAACTAGTCCAGTATCTAACCACTATTTTCATAAAAAATAAGACCTTATCAACACATCTGTGCATTTTAAAGTTTGTTTAGAAATAGATGTATCTGAGAACTGGAACTGCTCGGCTGCCCTGCCATCTTGCCGTTCTTAAGCTTGTAGACCTAACTGGAGTTTTCCATCTCCACGATTGTCTTCATATACTGGAGATGAGCTCCGTTTCTACTACCTTCACAATAAGCTCCTCTGTCGACTTCTTTATGTACACGCTGACGTTGTTCTCTGCCAAGTACTACTGACTTTTCGTCTGAATACAGAACATAATCACGCACAGTCTTGACAAACTGAAAAGCTACTGTTAATTTGATAAAGATATGTTTGTTCTTGCACAAAGAGCCTACAAACCTAAATATATACAACCCTAAATTAGAAAAAGTTGGGACAGCATGGAAAATGCAAATAATAAAAAAAACACAGAGTTTCTTACATTTACATTGACTTTAATTTGTTTGCAGACAGGATGAACCTGAGATATTTCATGTTTTATCTGCTTCAACTTCAACTTCATTTCATTTATTAATAAACATCCATTCCTGTATTTCAGGCCTGCAATTCATTCCAAAAAACCACTTTGTAATGTTGCCATTCCTTTTCACCACACTTAAAAGTCGTTTTGGCACCGAGGAGACGAATTGATTTAATGTTTCAGCTTTTATTTTGTCTCATTCTTCCTGCAAACACGTCTTAAAATGTGCAACAGTACGGGGTCGTCGTTGTCGAATTTTTCTTTTCAAAATTCTCCACACATTCTCTATTGGGGACAGGTCAGGACAGCAGGCAGGCCAGTCCAGTACCCATACCCTCTTCTTCCGCAGCCATGCCTTTGTAATGTGTGCAGCATGTGGTTTTTGCATGGACGTCCCTGGAAAAAATGACGTCTTGATGGCAGCACATGTTGCTCTAAGATCTCAATGTATTTCTTTTCTGTATTAATGCTGCCATCACAGAAGTGTAAATGACCTTTGCCAAGGGCACTGAACCAGCCCCATACCATGACAGACCCTGGCTTTTGGACTTGTTGCTGATAACAGTCTGGATGGTCCTTTTTGTCTTTGTTCCGGAGCACATGGTGTTCATTTTTTTCCAAAAACGGAATGTTGATTCATCTGACCACAATACACGTTTCCACTGTGTGATGGTCCATCCTAGATGACTCAGAGCCCAGAGAAGTCGACACCGCTTCTGGACATGGTTAACATAAGGCTTCTTTTTTGCACAGTAAAGTTTTAAGTGGCATTTGTGCATGTAACTCATTTGTGCATGGTTATATCAGCTATTGTTGAGTGGTGGTTCTTGATGCAGTGCCGTCTGAGGGATGGAAGATCACAGGCATTCAGCTTAAGTTGTGCCCTTGGCCTTTATGCACTGAAATTCCTCCCAATTCCTTAAATCGTTTAATCATATTATGCACTGTAGACAGAGAAATATCCAAATCTCTTCCAATCTTTCTTTGAGGTACATTGTTTTTAAACATTTCAATCATTTTCTCACACATTTGTTGACAAACTGCAGATCCTCTGATCATCTTTGCTCATCAGAGACTGCGCCTTTCCTGGATGCTGCTTTTGTACCAAACCATGATTACAATCACCTGTTTGGAATCACCTCATTATTTAGTTTTTTCACCTCATTACTAGCCCTAAATTGCCCCCGTCCCAACTTTTTTTGGAATGTGTTGCAGGTCTGAAATGCAGGAATGGATGTTTATTAATAAATGAAATGAAGTTGAGCAGATAAAACATATAATATCTCAGGTTCATCCTGTCTGCAATGAAATTAAAGTCAAAGGAAATGTAAGGAACCTTTAGGGTTGTATTTAAAAGATGTAGGAAAAATTATAACAGTACTAGTCATGCCCCAATTGTCCATATAAAATAGCAAATCATGTGAAGCTTAATGAAGCAGTCATTGCCAAATCACCAATCTGACAGAATTCTGCAGACAGATCTCAGAAAGGAGTCTTCATCATACACAGACCTTCCCTCCAGACCCAAAATCATCAACATGTCAGATGCGTTTCTAATTGCTCCTCTGAGAGTGAAAAACAGGCAACAATAAACACAAGTGACAGTCCATGACACTGTCGTGTACAAAAGACTCCAAGCTCCAGATACAACCCCAAATCAGATGCAAATACAATAAAAATGATTTGACAGTTTGTACCTGAGATATTTAATGTTTTATCTGCTCAACTTCATTTCATTTATTAATAAACATCCATTCCTGCATTTCAGATCTGCAACACATTCCAAAAAAACTTGGGACAGGGGCAATTTATGGCTAGTAATGAGGTGAAAAAACTAAATAATGATGTGATGTCAAGAGGTGATTGTAATCATGGTTTGGTACAAAAGCAGCATCCAGGAAAGGCTGAGTCTCTGATGAGCAAAGATGATCGGAGGATCTCCAGTTTGTCCTTAAATGTGTGAGAAAATGATTGAAATGTTTAAAATCAATGAATGGGATTTGCATATTTCTCCCTCTACAGTGCATAATATAATTAAACCATTCAAGGAATCAGGAGGAATTTCAGTGCGTAAAGGCCAAGGGTGCAAGCTTAAGCTGAACGCCCGTGATCTATCGATGCCTCAGACGGCACTGCATCAAAAACCGCCACTCAACAATAGCTGATATAACCACATGGGTGAAGGATTACTTTGGCAAACCTTTATCAAGTACTACAATACAGAGTTACATGCACAAATGCCACTTAAAACTTTACTGTGCAAACAATAAGCCTTATGTTAACCATGTCCAGAAGCGGTGTCGACTTCTCTGGGCTCTGAGGCATCTAGGATGGACCATCACACAGTGGAAACGTGTATTGTGGTCAGATGAATCAGCATTCCAGGTCTTTTTTGAAAATCCAGACTGTTATCAGCAACAGGTCTAAAAGCCAGGGTGTGTCATGTTACGGGGCTGTGTCAGTGCCCTTGGCAAAGGTCATTTACACTTCTGTGATGGCAGCATTAATGCAGAAAAGTACATTGAGATCTTAGAGCAACATATGCTGCCTTCAAGACGTCATCTTTTCCGTGGACGTCCATGCATTTTTCAGCAAGACAATGCAAAACTACAGTCTTATTCTATTTAGGAATCATTTTACCCATCAATACACTATCACCCATAAAAAGGTTTCTGACCCACAGCAGGGGCAAGTGAAGGCTGTGGGCGAGGTTTGGTGTGTCCTACATACTGTGGGAGAAACAATAAGCAACATATTAGATTTTCTGTATTCTGAGGGTTGTAATAAAATAGCTGCCACAAATCCAATGCTGTACACGTCCTGTTGTGTATCTGTTATGAAAGCAGGCCTTCATCAGAGATCATAAACTGGGCGTGTTTATATGTACGCCGCTAATCTGATTAATGGGGCGTTCTGGCAGTGATCTGATTACACAAATGGTCATGTATACAGCATGCTTTCATTACTTTCGAGACAGGGGTTTTCTGCCCGGTAACCATTTTATTCAAGTGATGTATACAGGAAATTGGCTTGCTATTAAATTTCCATGTCTGCGTGTGTGAGGCGACTCCCCGGAGATAGCAAATAATATACTGTATGAGGGAAGGGCATAAGAAATGAACACTGACACATAGACTGCTTGATGATGGGTGGGTGTTTACATTATATTGTGTGATTATGTGCCTCCAAATTAACACCCATCATGATACAAACCTGAAGCATCAGCAAACACATGCGTGTGTGATGATGGGCCAATATTTGCATTTTGTAGTTCTACAATTCTACAATTACTGACTGTAGTCCATCTGTTTCTCTGCATGCTTTGTTAGCCCCCTTTCATGCTGTTCTTCAATGGTCAGGACTCTCCCAGGACCACTACAGAGCAGGTATTATTTAGGTGGTGGATCATTCTCAGCGCTGCAGTGACAGACGTGTTGGTGGTGGTTTAGTGTGTGGTGTGCTGGTATGAGTGGATCAGACACAGCAGCGCTGCTGGAGTTTTTAAACACCTCACTGTCACTGCTGGACTGAGAACAGTCCACCAACCAAGAATATCCAGCCAACAGCACCCCGTGGGTAGCGTCCTGTGACCACTGATGAAGATCTCAAAGATGACCGACTCAAACAGCAGCAATAGATGAGCGATCGTCTCTGACTTTACATCTACAAGGTGGACCAACTGGGTAGGAGTGTCTAATAGAGTGGACAGTGAGTGGACACGGTATTTAAAAACTCCAGCAGCGCTGCTGTGTCTGATCCACTCATACCAGCACAACACACACTAACACACCACCATGTCAGTGTCAGTGCTGAGAATGATCCACCACCTAAATAATACCTGCTCTGTGGTGGTCCTCTAATCAACTGAATTAGTGGCAACCAACCACCATCACATGTGCTAAAATAGACAAACGTCTACCAGTCTACCAACCCGTCCTTCCTGTCTCTGGCGATCATGTCCAGCAGCGTCTGGCGGAGGTGGTCTCTGATGCAACCATATCTCTGAGGATGATCAGGCCCAGGTTAAACACGTTCTCGACGTCATTCTGCTGCACTTACACACCGCCCTGTAAATATTAACACACAAGAAAACACTGTTACAATTAATAGTTTAATATTTTAAGTCATAAACATTCACAATACATAATACACAATACACAATACACAGTATATTTAAGCAAGGTGAGTGTTTATGGAGACTGTCATTCATTGGCATAAATGAATCAAACTATTAAACAAATGAATGAATTTTGTGTTATCATCATTTTGCACCCTGTTTAGCAGACATGGCATCACTTTTAGCTTAGGTTATGCTCCATGGATCGGACTTGTTTGTCCTGCACATCCCACAGATGCTCGATTGGATTGAGATCTGGGGAATTTGGAGGCCAAGTCAACACCTCAAAGTCGTTGTTGTGCTCCTCAAACCATTTGGAGATGCTCTGACCCAGTTATCTAGCCATCACAAATTGGCAATATCAAGGATAAATTGTTCACTTGCTGCCTAATATATCCCACCCATTAACAGATGCCGTGATGAAGAGATAATCAGTGTTATTCACTTCACCTGTCAGTGGTCATAATGTTTGTTAGGCCTTATCTGTGTATGATTGATTTTGACCTGTCGAGTCCAAGCTCACCTAACTGAAATTCTATTTACGTTTTAAAGGCATATGTCAGTGTAAATCCAATTCTGTATTTGGTTCTACTTACTGGTAAAGCATCTATTTAAAACTCTGGTACCACCTCGCCCACACACGCTCAGTTTAGAACAAGATCCCAGGGTACATCTGAGGAAGGCTAGGAACCACAACCAGTCTTGCCTCTCTGAGTCTTGCATTAAAACCATTATAACAACACAGTAACGAAGTCAGTACTGGCATACCCCAAAATAAAAATGTTGGTGGGGTATACCACTCACATTTGAGGGGTAATAGAAAGCATTTTATATAGATTCCTATTACTGTAATATAAACTCACCAGGCTCTATTAGGGTCTTATTTTTCCACATAACCATGTTTACCCCAAAAAGCTTTGTAACAGTAATGTAGGACCAGACACCAAATCTATCTAAATGTTTATTTTTAAACTGCATGCTGTTATGATTTTAGGTTGCATTGTAGGAGACAATGACACCCAGTGTTCAACCTTTAAAACACTACAGAGGAGCAAAACGCATAAAAATCCGAGTTGTGGTTCTTAACCAGGGGGCCTATGAGCCTGATCTCATTTATACTGCATACTGCACCTATGATATACTGCATATTGCACTTAGTATATACTGTATACTGCATAGCATACTGCATTTATATACTGTATATATACTGTATACTGCACTTAGTATATACTGTATACTGCATACTGCACTTGGTATATACTGCATACTGCACATAGTATATACCGTATACTGCATACTGCACTTAGTATTTACTGTATACTGCACCTATGATATACTGCATATTGCACTTAGTATATACTGTATATGACATACTGCACTTATATATATATATACTGTATACTGCACATAGTATATACCGTATACTGCACCTAGTATATAGTGCATACTGCACTTAGTATATACTGTATATGACATACTGCACTTATATATATACTGTATACTGCACTTAGTATATACTGTATACTGCATACTGCACTTGGTATATACTGCATACTGCACATAGTATATACCGTATACTGCACCTAGTATATAGTGCATACTGCACTTAGTATATACTGTATACTGTACCTAGTATATAGTGCATACTGCACTTAGTATATACTGTATACTGCACCCAGTATATAGTGTATACTGCACTTAGTTCAGACCGTGTACTGCACCTAGTACATAGTGCATACTGCACTTAGTATATAGTGTATACTGCACCTAGTATATAGTGTATACTGCACTTAGTAAATACTGTATAATGCATACTCCACTTAGTATATACTGTATACTGCACCTAGTATATAGTGTATACTGCACTTAGTATATACCATATTCTGCACCTAGTATATAGTGCATACTGCACTTAGTATATACTGTATACTGCACCTAGTATATAGTGCATACTGCACTTAGTATATACTGTATAATGCATACTCCACTTAGTATATACTGTATACTGCAACTAGTATATAGTGCATACTGCACTTAGTATATACTGTATAATGCATACTCCACTTAGTATACACTGTATACTGCACCTAGTATATAGTGCATACTGCACTTAGTATATACTGTATACTGCACCTAGTATATAGTGCATACTGCACTTAGTATATACTGTATAATGCATACTCCACTTAGTATATACTGTATACTGCACCTAGTATATAGTGCATACTGCACTTAGTATATACTGTATACTGCACCTAGTATATAGTGCATACTGCACTTAGTATATACTGTATACTGCACCTAGTATATAGTGCATACTGCACTTGGTATATACTGTATACGGCACCTAGTATATAGTGCATACTGCACTTAGTATATACTGTATACTGCACCTAGTATATACTGTATACTGCACTTAGTATATACTGTATACTGCACCTAGTATATAGTGCGTACTGCACTTAGTATATACTGTATACTGCACACCCCACTCTAGTATATACTGTATACTGCACTTGGTAAATTCTGTATATGACATACTGCACTTAGTATATACTGTATACTGCACACTGCACTTAGTATATACTGCATACTACACTTGGTATTTACTGTATATAATATACTGCACTTATATATACTGTATACTGCATACGACACTTGGTATGTACTGTATACTGCACTTGGTATATACTGTATACTGCACCTTGTATATAGTGCATACTGCACTTAGTATATACTGTATATGACATACTGCACTTAGTATATACTGTATACTGCAGACTTCACTTAGTATACTGTATACTGCACTTGGTATATACTGTATATGACATACTGCACTTAGTATATACTGTATACTGCACTTAGTATATACTGTATACTGCATACTGCACTTATATATATACTGTATATGACATACTGCACTTATATATATACTGTATACTCTGCATACTGCACTTAGTATATACTGTATATGACATACTGCACTTAGTATATACTGTATATGACATACTGCACTTAGTATATACTGTATACTGCAGACTTCACTTAGTATACTGTATACTGCACTTGGTATATACTGTATATGACATACTGCACTTAGTATATACTGTATACTGCACTTAGTATATACTGTATACTGCATACTGCACTTAGTATATACTGTATATGACATACTGCACTTAGTATATACTGTATACTGCAGACTTCACTTAGTATACTGTATACTGCACTTGGTATATACTGTATATGACATACTGCACTTAGTATATACTGTATACTGCACTTATATATATACTGTATACTCTGCATACTGCACTTAGTATATACTGTATATGACATACTGCACTTATATATATATATACTGTATACTCTGCATACTGCACTTATATATACTGTATACTCTGCATACTGCACTTATATATATACTGTATACTCTGCATACTGCACTTAGTATATACTGTATATGACATACTGCACTATGGTGGAAAATAAGTATTTGGTCAATAACAAAAGTTCAACTCAATACTTTGTAACATGACCTTTGTTGGCAATGACAGAGGTCAAACGTTTCCTGTAAGTCTTCACCAGGTTTGCACACACTGTAGCTGGTTTTTTAGCCCATTCCTCCATGCAGATCTCCACTAGAGCAGTGATGTTTTGGGGCTGTCGCTGGGCAACACGGACTCCACTATGGGGTTGAGGTCTGGAGACTGGCTAGGCCACTCCAGGACCTTGAAATGCTTTTTACGGAGCCACTCCTTCGTTGCCCGAGCGGTGTGTTTGGGATCATTGTCATGCTGGAAGACCCAGCCACGTTCCATCTTCAATGCTCTAACTGATGGAAGGAGGTTTTGGCTTAAAATCTCACGATACATGGCCCCGTTCATTCTTACCTTAACACGGATCAGTCGTCCTGTCCCCTTTGCAGAAAAACAGCCCCAAAGCATGATGTTTCCACCCCATGCTTCACAGTAGGTATGGTGTTCTTGGGATGCAACTCAGCATTCTTCTTCCTCCAAACATGACGAGTTGAGTTTTTACCAAAAAGTTCCATTTTGGTTTCATCTGACCACATGATATTCTCCCAATCCTCTTCTGGATCATCCATATGCTCTCTGGTGAACATCAGACGGGCCTGGACATGTACTGGCTTAAGCAGGGGGACACGCCTGGCACTGCAGGATTTGAGTCCCTCTCGGCGTAGTGTGTTACTGATGGTAGCCTTTGTTACTTTGGTCCCAGCTCTCTGTAGGTCATTCATCAGGTCCCTCCGTGTAGTTCTGGGATTTTTGCTCACCGTTCTCATGATCATTTTGACCCCACGGGATGAGATCTTGACCCCAAGGGAGATTATCAATGGTCTTGTATGTCTTCCATTTTCTTACAATTGTTCCCACAGTTGATTTATTCACACCAACCTGCTTGCCTATTGTAGATTCACTCTTCCCAGCCTGGTGCAGGTCTACAATTTTCTTCCTGGTGTCCTTCGACAGCTCTTTGGTCTTGGCCATGGTTGAGTTTGGAGTCTGACTGTTTGAGGCTGTGGACAGGTGTCTTTTATACAGATAACGAGGTCAAACAGGTGCCATTAATACAGGTAACGAGTGGAGGACAGAAGAGCTTCTTAAAAATAAGTTACAGGTCTGTGAGAGCCAGAAATCTTGCTTGTTTGTTATTGACCAAATACTTTGTTTCCACCATAATTTATGAATAAATTCTTTAAAAATCCTACAATGTGATTTCCTGGATTTTTTTTTCTCATTTTGTCTCTCATAGTTGAAGTGTACCTATGATGAAAATTACAGACCTCTCTCATCTTTCTAAGTAGGAGAACCTGCACAATCAGTGGCTGACTAAATACTTTTTGACCCCACTGTATATATATATATATATATATATATACACACACACACACACTGTATACTCTGCATACTGCACGTAGTATATACTGTATACTGCATACTGCACATAGTATATACTGTATGCTGCATACTGCACATAGTATATACTGTATACTGCATACTGCACTTAGTATATATTGTATATCACATACTGCACTTATATATATATATATATACTGTATATTCTGCATACTGCACTTAGTATATATTGTATATCACATACTGCACTTATATATATATATACTGTATATTCTGCATACTGCACTTAGTATATATTGTATATCACATACTGCACTTATATATACTGGCATACCGCACTTAGTATATACTGTATACTGGCATACTGCACTTAGTATATACTGTAAACTGCAGACTCCACTTAGTATATACTGTATATGACATACTGCATTTAGTATATACTGTATATGACATACTGCACTTAGAATATACTGTATACTGCACTTGGTATATACTGTATATGACATACTGCACTTGGTATATACTCTATATGACATACTGCACTTATAAATACTGCATACTGCACTCAGTATATACTATATATGACATACTGGACTAATAAATACTGTATACTGCACACTCCACTTAGTATATACTGTATATGACATACTGCACTTAGTATATACTGTATACTGCCCACTCCACTTAGTATATACTGTATATGACATAAGTCTTTATTGCAAATGGTCTGATTTAAGGAAAAATAAAGGTAGATAGACAGATAGAATGTTAACATTCAACAAAACCAACAAAAAATGTTGAAAATAATTGTCAGTGTAACATGAAAAAATAAAGCTAAGATGTTTAAAAACAACAGGGGGATACTAAGTGTGAATGTGGTCAGGGTCATATGTATGGGACCACAGAGTTGGGTGAAACCTGAAAAACCCTACATTAAACATGACTATTGTACTGCACAGTTCAGCCAGCAGATGGCGGTAATTAACTGGTTTTACTGGCTCTGTCTAGCGGGATGACCCTACACGTGCTTTAAACTGCATACTACTGTACTACACAGTACATCAAACTAGAAAACGAGACAGTAGGTGGGGTAGAAACTGGGACACACAGGCTGAGTACAAAATCGTTCACTAAATACTGTATACTTCATACTGCACTTAGTATATACTGTATACTGCATACTGCACTCAGTATAAAGAGTATTGCACTTAGTATATACTGTATACTACACTTGGTATATACTGTATATCACATACTGCACTTAGTATATACTGGATACTACACTTGGTATATACTGTATCACATACTGCACTTAGTATATACTGGATACTACACTTGGTATATACTGTATCACATACTGCACTTAGTATATACTGGATACTACACTTGGTATAAACTGTATATCACATACTGCACTTAGTATATACTGTATACTGCACTTAGTATATACTGTATACTGTATACTGCACTTGGTATATACTGTATACTGCATACTAAACTTGGTATATACTGTATACTGCACTCAGTATATACTTTATACTGCACTAGGTATATACGGTATACTGCACTCAGTATATACTGTATACTGCACTAGGTATATACTGTATACTGCACTAGGTATATACTGCTTGTCCACCAACCAAAAATATTCGGCCAACAGTGGACAGCGTCCTTTGTCTACTGATGAAGGTCTAGAAGATGACCAACTCAAACAGCAGCAATAGATGAGCGATCGTCTCTGACTTTATATCTACAAGGTGGAACAACTAGGTAGGAGTGTCAAATAGAGTCGACAGTTAGTGGACACAGTATTTAAAAACTCCAGCAGCACTGCTGTGTCTGATCCACTCATACCAGCACAACACACATTAACACACCACCACCATGTCAGTGTCACTGCAGTGCTGAGAATGATCCACTACCTAAATAATACCTGCTCTGTGGTCGTCCTGGGAGAGTCCTGACCATTGAAGAACAGGGTCAAAGCAGGTTAAAAAGGTATGTAGAGAAATAGACGGACTACAGTCAGTAATTGTAGAGCTACAAAGTGCTTCTATATGGCTAGTGGAGCTGATAAAATGGACAGTGAGTGTAGAAACAAGGAGGTGGTTTTAATGTTATGGCTGATTGGTGTATATGAGCAGACAAAATCAGTGTGTGACTCTTCATTCGCAAGACTGCCCTCACCCATTAATCCACCGGAGGGAGTGTGTGTCAGGCAAATATACCCTCCTCGAATGCGATCAGGGTCCCCAGCAGTGGAAGACTAATTGGCTACGCTACATGCATGAATAAAGTAATACAGTAAAAATACATATACTCATTTAGTGTACTTTAGTTACTAGCTGCAGTAATAAACCAGGTAGGTGTTTGTAGAGCATGAATAGCCTCTTATGTTTTCATAGAGCTCAGTGTGGGGTGAGAATCTGTATTTTTACTTCTGTCCATGATGACTCGTTTTCCTCCAACCCTAAATTAAATGATGCCATTGGCTAGACGGAGTTGTGATAATGGCCACTGGCCTAAATTCAGACATTTGCAGACTTTGCGGCCGTCCCTCCGCCCTACTCCATTCTTTTCTGGGTTATGACTCAGTATTTTGGAGTACACTCTCTCGCCTCAGCTATAAGAAGACGGTGACATCGTGGTAGAAGGCGTTTGTTGACTTTTCCCGGCTGGGTGCGGCCCGTCGGGGCTCTGCTCCTAGCCTCTGTAGTCCCTGTGGGCTGGATGAGGATGTAATTATGTCGAAAGCTACCTCGCCTGTTTTTTTTCCACCTTTATAATTTTTTTTTTACTCTCAGACTGCAGTAAAAGTGTTGTGTGTCCTGGTTGCCGGGCTACAGATCTGGGCTCCTCGTCTATTCAGTGAAGGGAATAAAGATGCAGCCTTGTGGCTGTTTTATTTAATGCGATGAAAAAGGTGGGGAGCTTTTCACAGATCCTGATCTCAATACAGGCTGTTTTATATTTAATTATTTATTTATTCATGTCTGTTTGTCAGGGTCGCTGTAAGTCATATTCATTGAGCAAAAGTCAAGGAAACACCCCAGACAGGTTGGCAGTCCATCACAGGGCAAAGCCCAAGGGCAATGGATATATATATATTTCTACACTCACTGTCCATGATATCAGCTCCACTTACCATATAGAAGCACTTTGTAGCTCTACAATTACTGACTGTAGTCCATCTGTTTCTCTGCATGCTTTGTTAGCCCCCTTTCATGCTGTTCTTCAATGGTCAGGACCCCCACAGGACCACTACAGAGCAGGTAGATCATTCTCAGCACTGCAGTGACACTGACATGGTGGTTGTGTGTTAGTGTGTGTTGTGCTGCTATGAGTTTTTAAACACCTCACTGTCAATGCTGGACTGAGAATAGTCCACCAACCCAAAAACATCCAGCCAACATTGCCCCGTGGGCAGCGTCCTATGACCAATGATGAAGGTCTAGAAGATGACCAACTCAAACAGCAGCATTAGATGCAATAGATCGTCTCTGACTTTACATCTACAAGGTGGAACAACTGGGTAGGAGTGTCTAATAGAGTGGACAGTGAGTGGACACGGTGTTTAAAAACTCCAGCAGCGCTGCTGTGTCTGATCCACTCATACCAGCACAACACACACTAACACACCACCACCATGTCAGTGTCACTGCAGTGCTTAGAATGATCCACCACCTAAATAATACCTGCTGTGTGGGGGTGCTGACCATTGAAGAACAGCATGAAAGGGGGCTAACAAAGCATACAGAGAAACAGATGGACTACAGTCAGTAATTGTAGAACTACAAAGTGCTTCCATATGGTAAGTGGAGCTGATAAAATGGACAGTGAGTGTAGAAGCAAGGAGGTGGTTTTAATGTTATGGCTGATCAGTGTATTATATATACCTAGATGCTCTAGATGATCTAATAACAAGCAGACTCTGCGTTGTGTTGCCAGGTTGACAGAAATGATGAACAGGATGAATAGTCCTGTATCTTATGTATGAATCGATGATATATGAAACTCATTGATAGAAATGTTCAGTGATAATGCTAGTCATTATCTGTGATTACACACACACACAGAAAAATATATGCACAGCATCTCACTTTTCAAGTGTCAGTAACTTGGCAACCGGCTCTATGACACCACATTGAACTAGACACGGTTATTTTATGTCTCCTCTGTGCACTAACTGAAGCATTTGTGATTGTAGGAGTGCTGACGTTACACTGACTCTGACACCGTCCACCTCGTAATGGCAGGCGGATTGATTAGCCATGCTAGGCTGCCACTCTGCTACTGTGTGTGTGATGAGCGAAGCCATTTTCACACACATACTCAATGTTTAGGTCTAAACCTGGTATCGATTCGGAGCTCCCTTTCAGGAAGCCGGTCGGACATCCCATTAAATGTTATCGATATGGACTTAACCTGTAGAAATTTTGTGATGAGTCTGTGGGAATTTGTGTCATCCAGTCAGCTAAGCATATGTGAGGTCAGGGACTCATGTAGGATGAGAAGGTCTAGCTCCTAAATGATTGCAAAGGTGTTCGACGGGGTTGGGGTTGCCAAATCATATGCTTTGTGCATAGGGGTACAATTTCTAGTAGATAATTTATTTTATACAGCTGTTAGCAATGGCCAATCTGTGTCAACTGGGGTTGACGGTTTAAGCCACCAAGCTGCCTCTGTTGGACTCTTGAGCAAGATCCCTAACCCTTGGATGCTCGGATTGTATCTTGTATCTGAGTACAAGTGCCTTTGCATAAACACCTCTTCCAAAGGCCAAAATCACATCCTAGGAGGGTATATGTGCCAGATACACTCCCTCCGACACGTGCTGCTTTCACCCTGTTCAGGACCCCTACAGGACCACCACAGAGCAGGTATTATTTAGGTGGTGGATCATTCTTAGCACTGCAGTTTCAATGACATTGTGGTGGTGTGTTAGTGTGTGTTGTGCTGGTATGAGTGGATCAGACACAGCAGCGCTGCTGGAGTGTATACTTACTGTCCACTCTATTAGACACTCCTACCTAGTTGGTCCACCTTGCAGATGTAAAGTCAGAGATGATCGCTCATCCATTGCTGCTGTTTAAGTTGGTCATCTTCTAGACCTTCATCAGTGGTCACAGGACGCTGCCCACGGGGCTTCCGTTGGCTGGATATTTTCGATTGGTGGACTATTCTCAGTCCAGCAGTGACAGTGAGGTGTTTAAAAACTCCATCAGCACTGCTGTGTCTGATCCACTCATACCAGCACAACACACACTAACACACCACCACCATGTCATTGTCACTGCAGTGCTGTGACCCCTCACTGTGGGGTCCTGACCATTAAAGAACATGGTGAAAGGGCGCTAACAAAGCATGCAGAGAAACAGATGGACTACAGTCAGTAATTGTAGAACTACAAAGTGCTTCTACCTGTATATGGTAAGTGGAGCTGATAACATGGACAGTGAGTGTAAAAACGAGGTGGTTTTAATGTTATGGCTGGTCAGTTTTAAGAATTCTGTCTAAGCAAGACCATTTCCATAATGACGTCAAAACAGAGGATCAAATGTGGTTCATATTTGGCTAATGCGAAAAATAACAGATCATTTAGTCTCCGTAGTCATCGTAAAACCAGTCAGCTGGATATGATTAGACCAGTGAGCATGGAAGATATCATTAAA
This sequence comes from Trichomycterus rosablanca, assembly GCF_030014385.1. Classification (NCBI taxonomy): domain Eukaryota; kingdom Metazoa; phylum Chordata; class Actinopteri; order Siluriformes; family Trichomycteridae; genus Trichomycterus; species Trichomycterus rosablanca. The sequence goes on from NC_086012.1 coordinate 6,852,831, forward strand.
AGTGGACGGATACAGAATGTTCCCAGTCTTCACGATGACACATGAAAGACGCAGTATGATAAATATCACCAGAAAAATGATGGGAAACGTTTCATACAGATTTACCCCAGAGTGGGTTTTCATTTACAATTACCTAGCTCAGAGTTTTTCAAACCCTGGGTTGCGACAGCATTTCCAGTTTAAGGGTCATGGGCGGCCAAGGCTCATCGATGCATGTGGGGAGCGAAGGCTGGTCAGTGTAGTACGATCCAACAGACGACCTACTGTAGCTCAGATTGCTGAAGAAGTTAATGCTGGTTCTGATAGAAAGGTGTCAGAATACACAGTGCATCACAGTTTGTTGCGTATGGGGCTGCATAGCCGCAGACCAGTCAGGGTGCCCATGCTGACCGCTGTCCACTGCCGAAAACGGCAACAATGGGCAAGTGAGCATCGGAACTGGACCACGGAGCAATGGAAGAAGGTGGCCTGGTCTGATGAATCACGTTTTCTTTTACATCACGTGGATGGTCGAGTGCGTGTGTGTTGCTTACCTGGGGAACACATGGCACCAGGATGCACTATGGGAAGAAGGCAAGCCGGCGGAGGCAGTGTGATGCTTTGGGCGATGTTCTGCTGGGAAACCTTGGGTCCTGCCATCCATGTGGATGTTACTTTGACACGTACCACCTACCTGAGCATTGTTACACACCATGTACACCCTTTCATGGGGACGGTATTCCCTTATAGCTGTGGCCTCTTTTAGCAGGATAATGCGCCCTGCCACAAAGCAAGAATGGTTCAGGAACGGTTTGAGGAGCACAACAACGAGTTTGAGGTGTTGACTTGGCCTCCAAATTCCCCAGATCTCAATCCAATCGAGCATCTGTGGGATGTGCTGGACAAACAAGTCCGATCCATGGAGGCACCACCTCACAACTTACAGGAGTTAAAGGATCTGCTGCTGACATCTTGGTGCTGTATACCACAGCACACCTTCAGGGGGCTAGTGAAGTCCGTGCCTCGACGAGTCAGGGGGACTAACACAATATTAGAAAGGTGGTCATAAAGTTATGCCTTATCAGTGTATAGTATCGAAAACCAGTTGTATTGCGGGGTTGTTGTAGCTATTGCTCGGTAGCTTTTTCCATTCATGTGTTACAAATGACTATAGCTGGGTAATTAATGGTGCCCATATAAATAGGACTAGCTTGACCCTGACCCTAACCCTAAAACAACATGCCAACATCTGGAAGAAAACCCAAACCGTTGTTTCATTCTGAGGAGCAGTTTGATCAGATCTTATCCAAGAACCATCAAAAAACAGATCTACCACTAGTCGGCTGGGCGACCCCGGGCAACAATTGGCCACTAGTTTGCTGGGTGGGAGAAGACCGGACTAAAAAGGGGGTGGGGTCTTTGATGCTCTGTAGGGACCCTTGGTGCTTGTACAGGAGTGCAAATGCAGAACGTGGGGATAAGCGCATGACTCTCCATACGTTGGACTGGTCAAGTGAAATTCCTGTAGTTACTATAATGTGATATGTGTGTAGGGAATACAAGGGCACTGTGTTGGGACCCTGTGAAATGGAATCCAGCTTGAGACAGAAGTGGCGAGCTGACCTAGGCAGGGTGACTGTAGTTTCTATTTTCTCCACTTGCCCATGATTAACTGAACTGAGCTCTGATGTGCGTTCATTGTTGTTTTCCCAGTTTTTCTCAGTCAAATCCCGTTTTTTATGGACGATAATGATAGACCTCACAAAGAGTTTGCTTATTTACCCCTACAAGGAAACTGAACCAACAAAGCTAGGAATATCCTGTGCTTTCCCTGTGTTCTGTTCTTTCTCTCCCCCTTTTTTTGCATAGCCGGGTGAAGAATGTATCAGGCGCTGAGCGTACTGCAGCGTCAGGGGACTGTAAACAGGGACGGACTGACTGTGCTTCCTGTCAGCAGCCGGCAGAAAGGACAAGGACGTGGTGTATTGGATACGAGACTGCTAGAGAGACGGCGAGGTAGGCGAACGTCTTTGCATCTCATTGCTAACTCATGCCGCAATGACAGAATGCAGCTGAATGCCAACTGCTGCAGGGAGGGCTGGCAGTTTCTTCTTACTGGCACTATGCGTTGGCACATCTGCACTAAAAATCAGGCGGTTATACAGAGTGAGAAAGAACTCATTGTGTATCTGACTATGTTTTTTTACTTTCCCCCCTCACTGTACCTCCTGGTTTCCTCAGTATGCATTAAACTGAGCAGCAAACAGAACAGAAACAAAGTTCTGCAGGACCTGGCACACCTGGCGCAACCTAAAACGGGAACTGAAATAACCCCTGTATCACACACAGACGCGAGCAGTTATGGGCGTGCAGCACACACACCCCTTTTCCTGTTTAATTCTCTGAACTGTTATCTTGTGCTTTACACCCTGGTTGGTTCTGCATGTTGTTTCCTCTTTTTTTTTTTTTGCTCAGGGAAGCTTCCACCACCCTCTTGAAACGAGACCTAAGCTCAACACAATGCTTCTGTGAACTGCCGCAGGCTCTGGATTATGTATAAGGTCAAAAACAGGAATTTAAATGTGTCCATATATATAGGGCAGTTTGCCAAAGTCAGGAAGAAAACCCAAGCTGTCAGTTAATATTGAGAGGAAATGTCTGGAGAGCTAAATGTGTTCCAAGAACCACCAAAATAAATAAATAAAAACATAAATAAATAAAGCTTTAACCATCAAAAAAATAAAATAAAATAAAAAATAAATGTAAAAAGGTTAAACCACAAAAAATAAAGGTTAAACTATCCTAAAAATAATACAAATAAAATAATTAATTAATACATTAAAATTAAATAATTATTACAAATAAATAAATAAATGTTAAACTGTCCTAATAATAAAAACATGAATTAAAAAGGTTAATCCCAATCCAATAAATAAATTAATAAATAAAGAAAGAAAAGAATAAAAAAGAAAAGATAAATAAATAAAGTATTAACCACAGAAATAAAAAAATATGAATAAATAGTAAAAAAATAAATTTAAAAAGGTTAATCCACCAAAAATAAAAACAAAATAAAGAAAAAAGGTTAAACTGTCCTAAAATTAAATCAATTAATTAATTAATTAAAATTTTATATTTATTACCAATAAATAAATAAATATTAAACTGTCCTAACAATAAATACATTAATTTAAAAAGGTTAATTCCCCAATAAATAAAGAAAGAAAGAAATAAAATAAGAAAGAAGGAAGAAAGAAAGAAAAGATAAATAAATAAATAAAGCATTAACCACCAAAAATAGAAAAGTAAATAAATAAATAAATAAATTTAAAAAGCTTAAACCACCAAAAATACAAAATAAAGAAAAAAGGCTAAACTGTCCTAAAATTAAATCAATGAATTAATTAAACAATTATAATTTATTATTTATTACCAATAAATAAATAAATGTTAAACTGGCTTAACAATAAATACATTAATTAAAATAATTAATTCATGTAAAAAGATTTAACCACCAAAAATAATAAAAAAAAAGATTAAACTGTCCTAAAATGATAAAAATACAAAAATAATGAATTAAAATTAAATAATTAAAATAAATAAATAAATGTTGAACTGTACTAATAATTACTACATTAATTAAAAACGTTGATCCCCCAATAAAGAAATAAATTTAAAAAAGAAAGTAAGTTAAATAAATAAAGAGTTAACCACCAACAATATAAAAGTAAATAACTACATACATACAAGTAAAAAGGTTAAACCACCAAAAATAAAGAAATAAAGAAAGTTAATATCCCAAAAATAATACAAAATATAAAAACAATTAATTAAAATTCAATAATTATTACAAATAAATAAATACATGTTAAACTGTCCTAATAACAAAGACATAAATTGAAAAGGTTAATCCCTTAATAAATAAATAAATACATAAAGCATTAACCACCAAAAATAAAAAATTAAATAAACAAATGAATAAATGTATAAAGGATAAACCACCAAAAAAGAAATAAAGAAGGTTAAACTGTCCTAAAAATACATACAATAATTAATTACAATTAAATAATTATTACCAATAAATAAATAAAGTTTAAACTGTCCTAATAATAAATACATTCATTAAAAAGGTTAAACCCCCAATAAAAAAGAAAGAAAGAAAGAAAAGATAAATAAATAAATAAAGCATTAACCATTAAAAAAAAAAATTAATAAATTAATGTAAAAAGGTTAAACCACCAAAAATAAGGTTAAACTGTCCTAAAAAATAATAAAAATACAAAAAAATTAATTAATTAAAATTAAATAATTATTACCAATTAATAAATTAATGTTGAACTGCCCTAATGATAACTCTATTCATTAAAAAGGTTAAACCCCCAATAAATAAAAAAATAAAGAGAAAAAGTAAAAAGATAAATAAATAATGGTTTAACCACTATAAATCAATCACTCAATAAATTAAAAAATGTTAATGACCACCAAAGACAAATAACGAAATGAAGCAAAAAATTAATTAATTGATGAATTAAAAAAAAGGTTAAACCACCAAGAAAGAAAGAAAAAGTTAAACTGTCCACAGTCAAGTGAGCTCTACATTGCAACTAAAGAAAGCACCTGGTTAAAATTCCTTCACCAGAATTTGCTCTAACAGTTTGGGGAAGGCCCTTTTCCAACATGCCTGTGCCCATATGCACAAAGCAAAGTCAGTAACGCCATGATTTGACATGTGAAGACCCCCACTGGGATACTGGGACATTGGGATAAACTGCAGTGTCCGACATCAGTTCCCAGAAGAATAGAAATTGTCCATGTTCAGTCCATCCAGCTGTAGGTCTGCTGAGGAGCAAACTTATATGACACTGTGAAATCCCATACCCAGATGCAAATCAGATGAATCCAGGTTGCCATGGAGATCCTAAATTTTTTGACTGTGCACACACTCCTACGCTCTTTTGCATACTGAGACCCCAACGTTTCCAGATCGATATCTGAGAGCTGCCGGCCCACGTGCTCGTACGCGCTAACACCCGGGTGTCGCTTTGCCCTCGCTTCGCTGCTTCCGCTTGCAGAGCGCCGTACAGCACAGCACAGGCAGACTTCAGGGCTGTCACCCAGAATGCACTGCGGTGAGCGGCATGTGGTCTGCAATAAGCGGCTGAGTTCCTGTCTTGCTTTTAGAGGAAGCTCTGCGCCAGCACCACAGACAGGTAGGAGCAAAACTCTGGTGTACGATGGCGCTCTTTTAATTCGGGATGCTGTTTAGTTTAATTCCGGCTGTTTATTTACATGTTTTGTTCTGTTTAACGGTTTATTATTTGAGATCTATGCATAAAACAGAACTTAATTAGAATGTAAATTTTATTAAAGCTTAATAAAGCTTAATTAAGCTTAATAAAGCTTAATAAAGCTTAATAAAGAGCCACAACTTTTTAAAACAGTTATATTGTAGATGAATATGTGCTGTTTTGGTTGGGCACATAAGGCTGCTTTTATGTTCCATATATCAGTTTGCCATCTAAGAAATGATGATCACTTCCTGCTGGCTTTCTTTGTCTTTGTGTATGAAAATAAATAAATAAATAGATAAATATACAAGGTTAAACCACCAAAAATAAAGAAGGTTAAACTGTCTTAAAAAAAATAAATAAAAAAAATAATTAAAGTTAAAGAATTATTACCAATAAATAAAAACTGTCCTAAAAGGTTAAACCCCCAATAAATAAAGAAAGAAAGAAAGAAAGAAAGAAAGAAAGAAAGAAAGAAAGAAAGAAAGAAAGAAAGAAAGAAAGAAAGAAAGAAAGAAAGAAAAGATAAATAAATGAAAAAAGCATTACCCACCAACAATAAAAAAGTTAATAAATAAATGTAAAAAGGTTAAAACACCAAAAATAAAAAATATATAAAAGGTTAACTGTCCTAAAAATAATTAAAATAAATAAATTATTTAATTAATTAAAATTAAATATTTATTACCAATAAATAAAGTTTAAACTGTCCTAAAAATAAAAACATGAATTAAAAAAAGGTTAGACCCCAATAAATAAATAAATAAAGAAAGAAAGAAAGACAGAAAGAAAGAAAGAAAGACAGAAAGAAAGAAAGACAGAAAGAAAGAAAGAAAGAAAGAAAGAAAGAAAGAAAGAAAGAAAGAAAGAAAAAAAAGATAAATAAATAAAAAAGCATTAACCACCAAAAATAAAAAAGTAAATAAATAAATGTAAAAATGTTAAACCACCAAAAATAAAAAAAATATAAAAGGTTAACTGTCCTAAAAATAATTAAAATAAATATATACTGTTTAAACTGTCTTAATAATAAAAACATAAATTAAAAAAAAAAGTTAAACCTCCAATAAATAAAGTAGGAAAGAAAGAAAGAAAAGATAAATAAATAAATAAATAAAGCATTAACTACCAAAAATAAATAAAAAAGTAAATAAATAAATAAATTTAGAAAGCCTAAATGTGTTTATTATTTGAGATCTATGCATTAAACAGAACTTAATTAGAATTTAATTTTAATAAAGCTTAATAAAGAGCCACAACTTTTTAAAACAGTTATATTGTACGTGCTGTTTCGGTTGGGCACATAAGGCTGCCTTTATGTTCCATATATCAGTTTGCCATCAGAGAAATGAAGATCACTTTCTTTGTCTTTGTGTATGAAAGTCTTGACCTGTGAATTATACATTTGCATTTTATTATATAAAAGGGTCGTTTTCACAGCTAAAACTGGTTTTGTTAACTCATCCAGCAGTTTCCTTTAGATGGTGGTATGATTATTTCCCCCGGTACAGTGGTATTGATCAGGCAGTACAGGAACCGTTGTGCTGTGTCATGTTTAGAGCTCTAGTCCTAGATCGATTGAAAGTCAAATCCAAAATAGAGCAAGAACCTAATTTCACATTCAATTTCCTGTCCAGATATTTGGCGGAAGTGGACAAAATACTGGAAACACCACGTTAAAACGACCTTGCCTTCGGAACGACTGTCAGGATGTGAAATCTTACCACAGCTAAACACGACTGAGTTCTATTAGATTGGTTCTAATAACATTAAATATAGGAGCACTTTGTAGTTCTACAATTACTGACTGTAGTCCATCTGTTTCTCTACAAACTTTTTTAGCCTGCTTTCACCCTGTTCTTCAATGGTCAGGACCCCCACAGGACCACCACAGAGTAGGTATTATTTAGGTGGTGGATCATTCTCAGCACTGCAGTAACACTGACATGGTGGTGTTGTGTTAGTGTGTGTTGTGCTGGTATGAGTGGATCACTGTCCACTATTAGACACTCCTTTCTAGTTGGTCCACCTTGTAGATGTAAAGTCAGAGACGATCGCTCATCTATTGCTGCTGTTTGAGTTGATCATGGGCGCTGTTGGCTGGATATTTTTGGTTGGTGGACTATTTTCAGTCCAGCAGTGACAGTGAGGTGTTTAAAAACTCCATCAGCGCTGCTGTGTCTTACACACTCATACCAGCACAACACACACTAACACACCACCACCATGTCGGTGTCACCGCAGTGCTGAGAATGATCCACCACCCAAATAATACCTGCTCTGTAGTGGTCCTGACCATTGAAGAACAGCAAGGAAAAGGGGGTAACAAAGCATGCAGAGAAACAGATGGACTACAGTCAATAATTGTAGAACTACAAAGTGCTTCTATATGGTAAGTGGAGCTGATAAAATGGACAATGAGTGTCAAAACAAGGAGGTGGTTTTAATGTTATGGCTGATCAGATCAAAGAAAGAAAAAATAATACCAAGTTGCCCCAATTCCAGCTACTCAATCCACCACTGAGTGACAACACAAGGTCTTGAATAAGAACAAAAGCAGGGAACCCAGTAAAACCAAAGGGAGCTAAACAGGGTAAACAGCTGACTCCTACTCCAAGACCTTATGCCATTCATGTCAAGGATGGACTCTGCGTGGCAGCCGCGTAATAGGAATGCCACCATGACCGCATTTTAAGCAGCTCGCATCCAGGCCGGATTGCTTGTGGTGGACAACTATTACAAGGTAATAATACATAATAATGCCACCAAAAGAGCCAGTAAAATAATGAGCTAGGCAGAGGCCAGTGCCAAATAAAGAACTGCCTAGTAACGGAGTTGGCACTGTCAGACATCTGAGCCTCCATGCTACCTGCCAGCCTATACTAACAGGGCAGGTAGGCATAACAATGTAATTAATTCCTTCTGCCTATCTATACAATAGACTTAATTGCTTCTCTTGAGTTAAGCTCTTTTTCAAATCTCTCTTTTCGACTTCTTCTAGACTACTTTTACACTTTATAAACACAGCTGTTAAACAACAGGACATCTGTAAAGCAAGTCCATAAAGAATAATTAGAGTCTTAAATTAATGCTTCAGTCTGTCAGTACCAGAGATGCTCACAAGTCACAAAATACGAGTCCGAGTCAAGTCACGAGTCAATATAATTTACACAACATAACACGTGTTAAGGGGGTCTGGGAAAAAATGCTCAAACGCATGGGGGTGGGGGGGGTCAAGGTTAAGAACTGCTGCCCTATATAATACATTTTTATTAATAACTCACTTAAATTAAAATAAATAACAAAAAAACCCACACTTATTAATGTGTCACGAATCAAGCCTCTGTGCACCTGGAGTGTGTTTAAGTACCACGCCCCACTCTCCAGGAGCACATGCTGAAGCCAACGCCCCTCATTATGATTGGTCCCCGCTGCTATATTTTGTGTTTTAGTGTGTTTATTCAAGCCTTAAATTTTTCATATATTTTATGTTGAGAGTTTATTTAATGTTTATTGTTGCACCATGGGTCTGTATGTCCTGTGACGGCACGGTGGCTCGATGGGTAGCACTGTCGCCTTACGGCGAGAAGGTCCTGGGTTCAATCCCTGGGCGGGGCGGTCCGGGTCCTTTCTGTGCGGAGTTTGCATGTTCTCCCCGCGTCTGTGTGGGTTTCCTCCCACAGTCCGAAAACATGCAGTCAGGTTAATTGGAGACACTGAATTGCCCTATAGGTGAATGTGTATGTGTGTGTCTGTCTTGCGATGGACTTGCGCCCCAGGGTGTTATTGTGTGCCTTGTGCCCATTGAAAAGCTGGGATAGGCTCCAGCAAACCCCTCCCCCCGCGACCCTAATTGGATAAGCGGTTAAGAAAGTAAGTGAGTGAGTGACAGTGTATGTCCTGTACATTGCAGTATTGCCAATAAAGCAGACTAATGACCCACAGCTGCACCTCGTTAAAGGGGGATATAAGGAGGCAGTTGGGGACCAATTTTTGGAATCTGCTTTTACACGTACCACTCTCCAGGAGCACATGCTGAAGCCAACGTCCCTCATTATGATTGGTCCCCACTGCTAATTACCCACAGCTGCACCTCGTTTAAGGGGGATATAAGGAGGCAGTTGGGGACCAGTCTTTGAAGGAGTCATCTGGTTTGACTTCGCTCCTGTTAGTTCCAACTAGCTCCTGTCCGTTTACTCCTGTCTGTTCACTCATGTTTGGTTTGTCATGTCCAGGTTAAGTAGTCTTGTTTAGAAGTAGTCTTGTTCATGTTTTGTGTTAGCTAAGCATAGGGTTTAGGTTTGTTCAGGTTCATGTTTCATGTGTTTAGTAATTAGCATTAGCATTTAGCTTGTTTTGTCTTGTCTTGTTATTAATAAACATTTTGGTTTATACATCTCTGCGTGTGTGTCCGCCACTCGTCCCAATTAGCCTAGCCTAGTTCGTTACATCAGGTTTAAAGCTTATAAAACTCTTACTTTGTGTCGATTTTCCTTTAAAATTGTAGCATTGCTAGTTTAAAACATAATCAGTACAATTTTTGGAATCTGGTTTTACACGTACCACTCTCCAGGAGCACATGCTAAAGCCAACGCCCCTCATTATGATTGGTCCCCACTGCTAATTACCCACAGCTGCACCTCGTTTAAGGGGGATATAAGGAGGCAGTTGGGGACCAGTCTTTGGAGACTATTTGGTTTGACTTAAACTTATAAAACTCTTATAAAACTTTGTGTCAGTTTTTCCTTAAAAAATGGTAGCATTGCTAGTTTAAAACATAATCAGTAGAATTTTAGTTTGAAATCTTCTTATGGTTTTACACGTACAGCAGTTTATGTGAAATTATTATCACAGCACGATCCGTGATATGTTGACGCTACTCATTCAACTATAGTTCTGCTCCGTCTCAGTAAACCGACACTGCTAATTAAAGATGGCGGAGCACGAGGGAGGAAGCATGGTTTTTTTTCTGTTTCTTTTTGACTTTGTCACAGTGAAATGGCTTCATACTTCCTCTTGCTTACTTCCTCTCAGTGCAGTGAACTGTTAAAGGTTCTGTTTTTTTACTCTGTTACACACATATTATAACCGCTTTCTTTGTGTTGTGTACGGGTTTGGTTTTTAGGCCAGGAAGTGTGAACACAGAATGTGGAACTACGTTAAATGTGCATGATTTTGGCTTTGTAAAGCGGGTAGCAAGAATATATAAATGCACATCTACACTGATAACTGTCCTGTGCCCACTTTTTCTGATTCAGGGTTGGGGTCTCATGAAGTCGTAGGGTCCAAAAGTCAACAACATCAGATCTTTGAAGCATGTTACCCATAAAAATGCCTGTCATTGCCGCCCAGGTGGCGCAGCGGTAAAGTACGCTAGTGCACCAGAGTTGGGGTTCTGAATGCATCGCATTGAATCTCGACTCAACCTCTCCGACTGGGTTGGGCGGCAACTGTTGTTCAGGGTTAGAGGGTAGAGAGTCGGATCATAGGTCCTCATAACTGGTACAACTGTGGCGCCTGCACAGGGCTGAGGAATAATGCTGATGGGGGTGTGACCCTCCGTACACAGCGTCCATTAGTGTATGAACTCGATTTTTGCAAGTGAAAAATGCAGTCTGTACTGATTGCGTACCGGAGGGGGCGCAAGTCAGTTGAGAGGCGTCCTTAGTCAGCGTTGAAGGGTCGAACCAGTATAGAGGACGCAATCAGGGCAATTTGACACGACTAGAATAGGGGGGGGAAATGGGGGGGGGGGGGGGGGGGAGTGGGGGAAAGTAGATAATGAAAAAAAAAAATGCCTGTCCTTGATTTTTATCATATCAAAATATTTTGGCCACCCCCAACGAATTACAGGATACAGGATCATATGAGATGTCAGTTCAAGGCAGTATGAAGGGCAAGTACTTGTCATACTTGTTTTAAATGCAGTAGGTGTAAAGTCCTGAGGGACTTTGATAAGGACCAAATAATTGTGGCCATTCAAATTCTATTTACATTTAAAGCTTATCCAGATGGCCGCTCAGGTGGCGCAGCGGTAAAAAACACACGCTGGAACCAGAGCTGGGATCTCGAATACATGAACAACGATTGGCCTGTTGTTCACAAATGGGCGGGACTAAGCTGGATGGGGTCTGTCTCCCATGACTGGTGCGATTACGAGCTCTGCTGGCTGATTGATGGCACCTGCACAGAGAAGAGAAAAGAGTGCTCTCAGGGTGTGTCTCTCCGTACACAACGCTAAGCTGCACTGCACTCGTCAAAGTGCAGGGGATAAAATGCATACGGCGTGCTGCCCACGTGTCGGAGGGGGCATGGGGTGGCTTCGTTCTCCTCAATTAGAGCGGGGATCGGCATTTGTGGAGAAAAATAATAATAATTTAAAAAAGCTTATCCAGAGCGACTTACAGAGGTGCTTCCTCAGTAAACATTTTCTTACTCCAGTACATTCACATTTTCGGCATTTAGCAGGCGCCTTTGTCTAAAGTGACTTACATTATACAGTCTGAGCAACTCCGTGTCAACAGTGGCAACCTGGCAGTGGTGGGGTTTGAACCAGCAACCTTTTGCTTACTAGTCCAGTACCTTAACCGCTAGGCTACAACTACAACTAGACACTGGTCTGAGAACACAAATCTGCTAAAAGACGACTGGATGGAGGCATTTTAGAAACAGTCGTGGTTGCTACCTATTGAAAGTGGCCAAACAAGGGTCAAACTATGAACCGTAGGGTCAAATAGTAGCCGAGCCAAAGCTGTCACAATTGGTATTGGATGAATCTGATTAGAGTTGCATTTAATGTTGCTACTGTATCTTCTTCTGCTCTGTCTTAATGGTTTTTAGATTGTGTTCAGTGACAATGATTTTCTGAAGTACCCTCAAGTCCATGTGACTATATTTATTACTCATGCAATGCTGTGAGGTCTTAAAGGTCTCAAAGGTCACACATATTCAACAGTGTTCTGTAGCCTTGTCCTACACAGACTGAAATATCTCTAAAATCCGTGAATCCTTTCACAATATTATGCACGGTGGAAGGTAAAAAGCATAAATTACTTAAATTTGGCCCAAAGTGATCTTCGCTGAGCCTTGGTGGATCCTCCTTAAACACGCAATCAGGACCCCCGGCCCAAGGAGGGTCAAACTATGAACAATAGGGTCAGATAGTGGCCAAGTGGTGTCAACCAAGATTGCAGATAATAGTAACACTGTTTTGACTGCATATGGCCAAAAATTTGGCAGTTTCTGCTAGTACCAACAGGAAACGTGTTCTTGTCACCTGGCACTGTTTTTTCTGGTGTGTGCACATAGTTTGCATCATTCAAACTGACTGTCTTTACTCTAATTAAATTAGTAACACGGTGTGCTTCGGACTTTGTCACCTGATAATGAAGGTTTGCATGTTCAGCACGTACTATACTGTATATACAATGCTTTCTAAGAACACCTGTTCACTCCATTACACTCCATGGCTCAACACATTCCAGAAAAAGTTGGGATGGGGGCAATTTAGAGCTAGTAATGAGGTGATTGTTATCATGGTTTGGTACAAAGCAGCATCCAGGAAAGGCTGAGTCTTTGATGAGCAAAGATGATCAGAGGATCTCCAGTTTGTCAACAAATGTGTGAGAAAATGATTGAAATGTTTAAAAACAATGAACCTCAAAGAAAGATTGGAAGGGATTTGCATATTTCTCCCTCTACAGTGCATAATATCATTAAACCATTCAAGGAATCAGTGCGTAAAGGCCAAGGCCTCAGACGGCACTGCATCAAAAACCGCCACTCAACAATAGCTGATATAACCACATGGGTGAGGGATTACTTTAGCAAACCTTTGTCAAGCACTACAATACAGAGTTACATGCACAAATGCCACTTAAAACTTTACTGTGCAAACAAGAAGCCTTATGTTACCCATGTCCAGAAGCGACGTCGAGTTCTCTGGGCTCGGAGGCATCTAGGATGGACCATCACACAGTGGAAACGTGAACTGTGGTCAGATGAATCAGCATTCCAGGTCTGGGGCTGTGTCAGTGCCCTTGGCAAAGGTCATTTACACTTCTGTGATGCAGCATTAATGCAGAAAAGTACATCGAGATCTAAGAGCAACGTGCTGCCTTTAAGACGTCATCTTTTCCAGGGACGTCCATGCATTTTTCAACAAGACAATGCAAAACCACATGCTGCACACGTTACAAAAGCATGGCTGTGGAAGAAGAGGGTACGGGTACTGGACTGGCCTGCCTGCAGTCCTGACCTGTCCCCAATAGAGAATGTGTGGAGGATTTTGCACATCTTAAGACGTGTTTGCAGGAAGAATTTTCCATGCTGTCCCAACTGATTTGGGGTTGTATAATTTTATTGTCTTATTCTTTTAAAAGTGGATCGGAAATAACCATCAGGACCGAGATACTTTCAATGGAAAGTTTGACTGCTTTCACTCTTTCTCTGACTAAACCCTTCAGTATTTCTGTAACGACTATTATTTGATCTACAGACACGAGCGCCTGGATGAGTGGGAGCTAGGAAATAATTAAATACAGCCAAGAAATAGTTTCCTTGTGTGTAATATTTAAATGAATGAAGAAAGTAAGACAAATGGAGTCAGTAAGGGAGAAAAAACAAAAGAGAGAGACTGTTATTCTTACTCTGTGCTGGATTCTCACCCTTAGTATCGGAACTGAAGTGCGAATTGATGCCGACTTCACACCATGGCAGAAATAGCCTTGCTGAAACCCTAAAGCACATGTGTCAAACTCAAGGCCCGCGGGCCAAATCCGGCCCGCCGCATCATCTGATGTGGCCCGCGAGAGCTTAAAAGACGTATGATTGTTAATTGTGATGGTTCGAGTAGTCACAGAGACGTACTTACAATTTAATGGGACACCTGTGCCTTTAAGAGGCAACCGTTGACATCGTAGTCATGGCAACTAACTTTGGCCTTTGCTAAGAAGCCATGTGACTTTTACGTCTTAGCGGCAAAAGAACACGGGGTAGCATGGGTCAGTAGCGTAAACAATAATAAATAGACGTTAATTCACTTGCAATCCAATTCAGAAGCATCGCTTGTTAGTAGTAGACATTTATAGTCTCAGTTATACAGCGTTTCAGTTATGAATTTACCGTAATTCCGTAATTAAATACGGTTGTTACCGTTACTATAGCAATTACTATGTTTACACAAAAGGCTAGCTTAAATTTCATATTGTACTAGATGTAAACTTTTTTTTTTTTTTTTACCCCTTTTTCTCCCCTTTTTTAGCGCATCCAATTGTTCAATTAGCATCGTGCTTCCTCTCTGTCTATGCCGAACCCTGCCCTGACGGAGGTGATTGAAGCTAACCCGTATCCCCTCCGAAACACGAGCAGCAGCCAGATGCATCTTTGCCACCCACACATTGACGAGTTTGGCGCCACCTAGCGTTGCATGCGGAGAGACACACCCTAAGGGCACCCTCTCCCATCTCTGTGTAAGCGCCTCCAATCAGCCGGCAGAGAACGCAATCGCATTCTGACAGAAAGAGACCCACATCCGGTTCTTTGTCCCACCCCCCACATGAGCAACCGGCCAATCGTTGCTCATATAGCCACTCAGCTTCGAACCAGTAAAGCAAGGCTGGATTCGATACGACGCTTCTCAGAATCCAGCCCTGGTTGCAGCGCGTTTCTTTTTACCGCTGCGCCACCCGAGCGGCATACTAGATGTAAACTTAACTACAGCTATGTGCGTTACTGTATTTGTGTACGTTTTTTCTTGTTTTTACTGTTTGTATTTTGTAGTTTTACTTCATTCTGATGCACAGTGTTCAGTTGGGAAGCAAATAAAACCGACCTAACTGTATTTTGGAGGGAGTTGTCTGTCTGTCTGTCTGTCTAGCTGAGAAAGGAGGAAAAATCTTAGCGAGGGCAGAACAATCGTCTTAAAATACACGGTAAAATCGTACCGCTGACAAATTCTGCTACTTGGGCTCTACAGTCACCGGCTCTGTCTCCTTGGATGAGGAAATCAACTGCAGAATAAGCAAAGCAGCCACTACCTTCAGCAGGCTGACCAATGAGTATGGCAGAACAAATACCTTGCAACAAAGACAAAAACCCAGATCTACTGTGCCTGTGTGCTGAGTGCTCTTCTCTATGCCTCAGAGACATGGACTATCTACAAGGCACAAGAGCGAAAACTAAACTCATTCCATCTGCGATGCCTACGGAAAATCCTTGGAATTAAGTGGCAGGATCATGTGTCCAACACCAGAGTTCTAGAGTTGTCTCACCAATACTCCATTGCAACCATCCTAAGCAAAATGAGAAAGAAGTGGCTTGGTCATATCAAGTGGATGGAGGGCATTCGTATCCCCAAGCAGCTCCTGTCTGGTGCCCTTGTTGGTGGACAACGGCAACGAGGACGTCCCAAGCTGCGCTACAAGGATGTGTGTAAAGTCACATTGAACAACCTCCAGATCAACCCAGATGCCTGGGAGAAGATAGCAATGGACAGGAGCAAATGGAGAGAAGCAATCCACACAGGAGCAGTCTACAAAAGACAACAGAGAAGGAACCAAGAACTAATGAATCAACGTATGAAAAAACAGAGCTGCGTCTTCTTCAACACACCTTGGGATAATCTATCCCTGTTCCAAATGCAGTCGCCCCTGTCTTTCCAATATCGGAAGGATAAGTCAGGAACGGACGTGTCATGCATCCACAAACAGCTGCTAAGACCGTCCGTCAAGACGCAAGAGCCAAAGTAAAATCGTACATAAACTGCATCTCCCACGATGCATGCCGATTTTGACGACATCCCGCCAATACGTCTCTTGTGTTATGAGGCCGTGTCTGTGGTAAAGGCGTACAATATAAATGTAGATATGCATTATAAATATACAGAAAAACAACAAACTGTCCAAGATTTTTTCGGTACACTGAGAATGCTAGCAGGTTGGGTCGCCTCATCCAGTTGGTTTGAACAGCCTGAAGCTAACTGTGTTAGCTTAGCAAACGAAAACTGAGGTGATGTAATCGCAGTAATCTCTGTCTTTACCACTTTGTAATGTTGCCAGTCCTTTTCACCACACTTAAAAGATGTTTTGGCACCGAGGATACCAAGTGATTTAATGTTTCAGCTTTTATTTTGTCCCATTCCCAAACACGTCTTAAGATGTGCAACAGTACGGGGTCGTCGTTGCATTTTTCGTTTCAAAATTCTCCACACATCCTCTATTGGGGACGTCTACTGGGGACGTCCCTGGAAAAGATGACGTCTTGAAGGCAGCACATGTTGCTCTAAGATCTCAATGTACTTTTCTGCATTAATGCTGCCATAACAGAAGTGTAAATGACTTTTGCCAAGGGCACTGACACAACCCCATACCATGACACACCCTGGCTTTTGGACTTGTTCCTGATAACAGTCCGGATGGTCCTTTTCGTCTTTGGTCCGGAGCACACGGCATCCATTTTTTCCAAGAAAGACCTGGAATGCTGATTCATCTGACCACAATACACGTTTCCACTGTGTGATGGTCCATCCGATGCCTCAGTGCCCAGAGAAGTCAATGCCGCTTCTGTACATGGTTAACATAAGGCTTCTTTTTTGCACAAAAAGTTTTAAGTGGCATTTGCGCATGTAACTCTGTATTGTAGTGCTTGACAAAGGTTTGCCAAAGTAATCCCTCACCCATGTGGTTATATCAGCTATTGTTGAGTGGCGGTTCTTGATGCAGTGCCGTCTGAGGGATCGAAAATCACGGGCGTTCAGCTTAAGCTTAAGAGGAGTAACAGGTGGTTACAGAGATTGGGGAGTGCAATTGGTGCAGAGCCAGGGTATGAGGAACCAGGAAACAGGAAGTTTCTGCGACAATGTTTGGTCTGATTGGTTTAATAGAGAGCTGTTTACTTTGCGTTCCACATAGATTCCACTCTCATATTTTGCCAGGCCTCACCTCTAAGTCCGAAGTATTTAGACTTAATACCTAATACAACCTAATACACTGTCAAAACAGCACTGACGCACCCAGACATGGGGTATGTCTGAAAACCTAGTGAGCTCTCTATATATGACCATATTACACCTGTACTGGCTAAGCTGCACTGGTTACCTATCTCTTTGAGAATTAAATATAAATTACTTATACTTACATTTAAAACGCTACATGGCCTGGCCCCGGTATATTTAGCTGACTTACTAACGTATCACTCTTCCTGTCGCAGTCTTAGGTCCTCTGACTCTGACTTATTGGCTGTACCCAGGTTCAAGCGGGCTTCTATGGGTGGCCGTTCATTCACCTGTGCTGCCCCTCGCCTCTGGAATTCCCTTCCTCCGGCTCTCCGCTCTGCGTCTTCCCTCACTATTTTCAAATCTTTGCTTAAAACACTTCTCTTTACTGAGCATTTTTCATAGTTTTTGTATTGTATTGTAAAAGTATTGTATTGTATTGTGTTGTAAAATGTTGTAAAGCGTCCTTGAGCATTGAGAAAGGCGCTATATAAGTTTAACTTATTATTATTATCATTATTATTATATGGACGCATTTTAGGTCGTCCTTTAAGTTGCCTACTGCTGTCTACTAAGGTGCCTTAACTCTAAGCAGTAATCTGACTGAATAACGAGGGAGCAACCGATGCTTCCTTAGTGGTGAAGGCAATCCCAGAATTCAGTGCGGCACAACTTTTCTCACAAAAAATAAGTACAAATATGGGCACCCCCTAGCACACTAGCACTGAGATTGTGAACACCCTGGTTCGAATCTCAGGCTCAATTGGCAGTGCCTGCAGCAGACAAAATTGGCCACCAAGTCTGCCGGGTGGGAAAAGACCAGACTAAGTGGGTGGGGTCTTTAAATCCTTTAAAGGACCCTGGTTAGCAGACCAAGGCACCTGTGCATAAGTGGCTAAACCTCATCCACCTGACTGAGGATAGAGAGTCTATATGGCATTATGGACACTATAAAGCCAAAAGTGGGCTATCGCTCTTCTCTGCTCCCAACGCACCTGACCCAATTTAGGTGCATACAGTGGGGGGTAGCTCTCAAACTCACAAACAAACACACGTGTGTGTTTTATATACACCGATCAACCATAACATTAAAACCACCTCCTGGTTTCTACAAACACTGTCCATTTTATCAGCTCCACTTACCATATAGAAGCACTTTGTAGTTCTACAATTACTGAATGTAGACCATGTATTTCTCTACATACTTGTTTAGCCTGCTTTTACCCTGTTCTTCAATGGTGTGGACCCCCACAGGACCACTACAGAGCAGGTATTATTTAGATGGTGGGTCATTCTCAGCACTGCAGTGACACTGACATGGTGGTGGTGTGTTAGTGTGTGTTGTGCTGCTATGAGTGGATCAGACACAACAGCACTGCTGGACTGAGAATAGTCCACCAATCAAAAACATATCCAGCCAACAGCACCACTTAGGCAGCGTGCTGTGACCACTGATGAAGGTCTAGAAGATGACCAACTCAAACAGCAGCAATAGATGAGCGATCGTCTCTGATTTTACATCTACAAGGTGGACCAACTAGGTAGGAGTGTCTAATAGAGTGGACAGTGAGCGGACATGGTATTTAAAAACTCCAGCAGTGCTGCTGTGTCTGATCCACTCATACCAGCACAACACACACTAACACACCACCACCATGTCAGTGTCACTGCAGTGCTGAGAATGATCCACCACCCAAATAATACCTGCTCTGTGGTGGTCCTGGAAGAGTCCTGATCATTGGAGAACAGCATGAACGGGAGCTAACAAAGCATGCAGAGGAACAGATGGACTACAGTCAGTAATTGTAGAACTACAAAGTGCTTCTATATGGTAAGTGGAGCTGATAACATGGACAGTGTGTAGAAACAAGGAAGTGGTTTTAATGTTATGGCAATTGAGGGCCTAACAGTGGCAACTTAGCAGTCAAGGGGCTTGAACTGACAACCTTTTAAGCACTAGTCCAGAGTGTTATGTGTGTGTGTGTGTTGGTTGGCGTTTACTTTCCAACTGAAGTTTGATATCCAGAGTGACTAGCAGACATTAGTTTGTTTTCACCTTTCTTTCCTTCTTGCATTCTCCCCTCCCCTTCCTTCCTTCCTTCTCTCTCTCTCTCTCTCTCTCTCTCTCTCTCTCTCTCTCTCTCTCTCTCCCCGCCCAGAGGTGCTGTAACAACACTTCCTGGTGCTGCTGGTGGGCGGATTCTGCTTGCGCATGATTGGGCGCTCGTCTGGATGCTCTGCGCAGTACTGCTGTGCAGTCAGACTGCTGTTGCAGATTTTGCTTTTGCACACTCCCTCTCTCTCTCTCTGCCTTTCTCTCTCTCTCTTTCTCTCTCTCTCGCGCGCGCTTTTAACTGCACCGCCGAGGATCTTGGCTCTGGCCGGGGCTCTAGCACATAAACACACAGACACACAGTAGAGCCGCGAGAGAACACACACATGTTCAGCTAGCCGCGCTCTGTCTTTTCCCTTCTCTCCCACTTTGCCCGAGAATGGTCCGGCCGGTGCCTGGGGCTCTGCTGTCGTGGCCTGCTGTTCGCCTCTGATCACTGTATCACGCAAGCGTACGCTGGAAATTACACTCCGAGTCTGGTTGGAGGAAAGCACGATGTGAGAGGTAAGGATTTCCTGTCCTTTTTTTCTGCCCTCGTACCGCAGAGCCCGCCGCAGCACGTCTCTATACAGAAAGCCTGGAGGCAGCGCGGTGGTCGTGTGTGTGTTTGGATTTCTAAGGTTAGGGTGTGTACACGAGAGGTTCTTTCCAGGGTATACGAGTCACTCTGGTAGGTTAACGTTATCTCGCCGCACACACACACACGCATGTACATGTGTGTGTGTGTTTATCAGGAAGCAGAAGGTAGGTGTGACCCAGCTTCTGTTTTTCCTCTTGACTTGCTTAGATAGAAACGAAACGTGTTCGCATGAAGGAATGTTCCAGACTTTCTCCTTACACATCTGTCAGCCACATCTGTAGTGCATGAGACAAGGAGTTTCCAAGCATTGAGTAAATAACGGGAAACCTGTTGACTGTTGACTAGCCTAAAATAATAGCAGATCTGAATGGTGAGATGTTGAACCTCGGACATACTTAGGAATGCTGTGGAGGTTCTTGACTTCATCCTGTTGATGTTCCAATCAATTGATTAGTATAGAATGTGTGGGGTTAAATAATCCAAAAAAGACATGGTGCACCTATATATAATGAATTCCACATAGAACTGACCAGCTGTGATCATACCCATGGTGTTCCTCTCAAGATAGTCAAGGAGATCTTCTCATTTCTCAATAGTCCAGGATCTGTGCTTACTACACCAAGATATGCACCACAGAAGGTTGTAAAATCGAGACCCTATCCTAAATAATGGCATAAAGTTTGTTTAGACTCGGTCATAGAGCAATATGTGCTCTAGAATGTTCTATCAAGCTTCAATAAAGTTTAAATCTAGAGATTATTGAAGGCTGTGGAAGTTCTTCACTTCATCTTGTTGATTTTCCAATCAATCTTGATTAGTACAGGGTGTGTGGGGTCAAAAGAATCTCAAAAAAAGACATGGTGCACCTATATATAATGTATTCTACACAGAACTGACTAGTTGTCAACACATCCTGAGGGTTCCTCTCACGATAGTCAAGGAGATCTTTTCATTTCTCAATAATCCAGGATTAAGGCTTACTACACCAAGATATGCACCACAGAAGGTTGTAAAATTGAGGCCCTGTCCTAAACAATGACATACAGTTTGTTTAGACTAGGTCATACATCAATATGTGCTCTAGAATGTTCTATCAAGCTTGAATAAAGTTCAAATCTAGAAATTATTGAAGGCTGTGGAGGTTCTTGAGTTCATCCTGTTGATGTTCCAATCAATCTTGATTAGTACAGGGTGTGTGGGGTTAAATAATCTTAAAATATGGAACCATCAACAGAAAAACAC
Source organism: Trichomycterus rosablanca (assembly GCF_030014385.1). Classification (NCBI taxonomy): domain Eukaryota; kingdom Metazoa; phylum Chordata; class Actinopteri; order Siluriformes; family Trichomycteridae; genus Trichomycterus; species Trichomycterus rosablanca. Next base: position 6,874,025 of record NC_086012.1, read on the forward strand.
TAGGTGCACCTACACAGAACTGACCAGTTGTCAACACATCTTGAGGGTTTAAGGCGTACCAATGGTGTTCTTCTCAGGATAGTCAAGGAGATCTTTTCATTTCTCAATAGTCCAGGATTAAGGCTTACTACGCCAAGATATGCACCACAGAAGGTTGTAAAATCGAGGCCCTATCCTAAATAATGACATAGAGTTTGTTTAGACTAGGTCATACAGCAATATGTGCTCTAGAGTGTTCTATCAAGCTTCAATAAAGTTTAAATCTAGAGATTATTGAAGGCTGTGGAGGTTCTTGACTTCATCCTGTTGATGTTCCAATCAATCTTGATTAGTACAGGGTGTGTGGGGTCAAAAGAATCTCAATATCAACATATCTTGAGGGTTTAAGGCATACCAATGGTGTTCTCCTCAAGATAATCATGGAGATCTTGTTTTTTCTCAATAGTCCAGGATTTGTGCTCACTACACCAAGATATGCACCACAGAAGGTTGTAAAAAAAAAGCGTCTTTGAGTATCTTGAAAAGCGCTATATAAATAAAATGTATTATTATTATTAAAATTGAGGCCCTGTCCTGAATAACGGCTTTGTGAGGTTCAGGACAGAGTTTGTTTAGACTAGGTCATAGAGTACAGTTTATTTTTGTAGATATTTTGTGGCTGTACATTCAGGACATTCAGCACTCATCATTTAAAGTGTCCATCAATCCTTGACGTCTGTGAGCTTCAACTTTTAACCAGCATTTCATGACTTTTGAGACTTCCCCATTAAAACATTACATTTCTAAGATTTGGCAACCATTATACATACAGTTCATGCACCTTGGCACTGTATTTCACTTTTTGGAAGTGTGTTGCCTCACTTGCTTTGAACTTTCACTTATCAGAGTATTATTATCTAAGCTCTTTTACTGCTGATACATCATGGAACTCTCAACCACGACAAACCTATACAGCTCTAACTTGCTTTCACTAAGGTTGTATGGTATTTATGACCAATCACAACCTAGAGTCTGCCTGCCACAGGAAGAGTCAGACAGCAGGCGAATATATAATTATAATAACATAGTAATAATATAGTATTGCTACACTTGTAGCACTTTTTATGTATTATTTTATAATTATTATTATTATTATTATAAAAGTATTTTATACGCTCTCGATACCTGTCTAAATTCTTACATGTATTAAAATGCTACCTACTAAGGTGCCTTAATTCTAAGCAATAATCTGACTGAATAACAAAGGAGCATCCAGTGTAAATAAATGATCATTGATTTTTAATTTGTATACAGGTGTACAGGCGTCATTCATTTCCAAATTTGAACTTGTCGGTGACAATTTAGCCATTTTCGGTACACAGATGGAGATGTTAGCTGGCATGCTACCGGGTTGTGCCACCTCAGAATGGCCTGAGGCTAGCTGTGTCACTTGTGTCACTGATCAGCCATAACATTAAAACCACCTTCTTGTTTCTACACTCACTGTCCAAATAGGAGCATTCTGTAGTTCTACAATTAATGACTGTAGTCCATCTGTTTCTCTGCATGCTTTGTTTGCCCCCTTTCATGCTGTTCTTCAATGGTCAGGACCACCACAGAGCAGGTATTATTTAGGTGGTGGATCATTCTCAGCACTGCAGTGACACTGACATGGTGGTGGTGTGTTAGTGTGTGTTGTGCCGGTATGAGTGGATCAGACACAGCAATGCTGATGGATTTTTTAAACACCTCATTGTCACAGCTGGACTGAGAATAGTCCACCAACCAAAAATATCCAGCCAACAGTGTCCCGTGGGCAGCGTCCTGTGACCACTGATGAAGGCCTAGAAGATGACCAACTCAAACAGCAGCAATAGATGAGCGATCGTCTCTGACTTTACATCTACAAGGTGGACCAACTAGGTAGGAGTGTCTAATAGAGTGCACAGTAAGTGGACACGGTATTTAAAAACTCCAGCAGCGCTGCTGTGTCTGATCCGCTCATACCAGCACAACACACACTAACACACCACCACCATGTCAGTGTCACTGCAGTGCTGAGAATGACCCACCACCTAAATAATATCTACTCTGTGGGGGTCCTGTGGTGGCCCTGACCATTGAAGAACAGGGTGAAAGGGGGCTAACAAAGCATGCAGAGAAACAGATGGACTACAGTCAGTAATTGTAGAACTACAAAGTGCTTCTATATGGTAAGTGGAGTCGATAAAATGGACAGTGAGACCACACACACACACAAACTTTGTACGTTTGTGTATCTGCTTTTTGCATACCTCGTGCACCAGCTCTCCACCCCCCACATGTAAACGACTCCTGACATGTTTAGTTGACACTTCCTAATAAGGGATGCGCTGCCTTTCAGCAGGATCCTGCCAGCCACTCCAGGATTCCACCGGGGCGTGCGGGGCGAGGGGTGTGCGCTCGCGTACGAGCGTCAAGGCGAGAGAGCAACGGCGCGTGAGGCGAGAGAGCAAGAGAGGGGGGGAAAGTGGGAGTGATGCAGGGCTTTTTGTTTCTTTTCGAGTGCGTCACACCAGTCAGAAGAAGCCATGTAAGTACTCGCGTCTAAATGCTAAATACGCGTAATGAAAACAAACCCTTGACTTTTCTGAGCGTGCTGTCGGGGATAGATACTGTGTATCTACGTCGTGGACGTGCTTGTGTCTCGCTTGCGTTAGATATGATTTCTCAACTTGGAAAATAATAGAAGAATTTAATACCAGGTAGTGTGGGCACAGTGTTTCGAGAGTATTAATAGTGCTGGTATCTTTTTGAGAGGTTAATCTGATCATAAAGATTAGACTGGGAGTGGTGTTTGTTTTGCCCCGTGCTTTAAGACGGACTGGGAGTGGTGCCTCTGTGTGTGTGTGATTCACACTGTTCAGAGAAAAGTGAAAGTCTTAATGAAGTGCTATCACATGCTCTTACAGGGAGAGGCACAAACGTCTCACTTTTTTTTTTTTTCGAAGGGTGTGCAATGTGGCAGATCATCGTGTTATTTCACACCATTAGGGAACGGATCTTCGGGTCGGATATTCCAATATTGCATGTGTTTGTTGCAGAGGTGGGTAGAGTAACCAAAACACAGTTACCACAGTTAAGTAAAAGTACAGTACATTGACTTCACACAGAAAGGACCCAGACCACCCCACCTGGGGATCGAACCTAGGACCTTCGTCCTGTGAGGCGACAGTGCTACCCACCGAGCCACCGTGCCACCGTGCCACCCCCCATTAATTGCAAATACATGACAAAAAGGTCACAATCCACATGGCGAAATGTTCTTGACAGACTTGGTTTTCCAAGTCTTGAGACGAACGCACTGTTCCATGCACGATGGATCTTCGAAAAGTTTCCGCACTTTTATATTTCCGTTGGAAGCGGCGAGGACGGGAGGAGTAATAATCGGTCGTGTCTGAGAGACTGAGAGAGAGCTTATAGTCCGGATTTAGCGCCATCTGATTTCCAACTTTTTGGCCCGCTCAGAGAAGCTTTAAGGGGAAGAAGATTTTCATGTGATGATTATGTGAAAGTAGCGGTTCATCAGTAGCTATGTGCTCAACCAAATATATTTTTTGCTGACGGCATTAAAAAAGTTGGTACGATGCTGGGAAAAATGCATCAGAAGGCGACCATGTAGAAAAGTGATGTCATTTGTTTGTGAAATTCTTAATAAATAGAGTTTTAAAAATGCGGAAACTTTTTGAAGAGCCCTCGTATTTATTTTTCAGTTGATGAGATCAAACTATTCTTATGCCAATGGGCAAATGGGCACAGATAAATATTTTTAGTATTCTAGTATTTTCCACACCACCAAATATGCAATCAAACTTTTAGTATGTATATTTTTGACCCTGGATGTTTTTAGAGACTTGGTGGTACTGGGGTGGCACTGTTACACAGCAGGTACTGTGTGTACTGTACAGCATCAAGGTTCTGGGTTTAATCTAAGCCCTCAGCCAATGTCCATGAGGATGTGTGTCCGTGGAACGTTTCCTCTGGGTAATCCACCTCTTAAATACATAGTTGTTGGTGAATTGGCAACCCTAAGCTTTAAGGGCTTTTTTCTGGATCCATAGAGGCGAATAAGAACAGATCTACAGGATCTATAAAGAAATCTTCCTCAATGTGTAACGGTTAAAATCAAGTCAATCAGACTACAAAGCCAAAGTTAAAGACAGACTGCACATGGATGGACATGTATGGCTTTTTTCAGGATTCATAGAGGCGAATAAGAACAGATCTACAGGATCTATAAAGCATAGTCACAAAAACACCCCCAGCAAGCTTTAAAGAACAGGACCCCCCTGTTCTTTAACAGGACCCCCCCCCCAGGACCACTACAGAGTAAGTACTATTTGGATGGTGGATCATTCTCAGCACTGCAGTGACACTGACATGGTGGTGGTGTGTTAGTGTGTGCTGGTACGAGTGGATCAGACACAGCAGCAGACAGAGACGATCGCTCATCTATTGCTGCTGTTTGAGTTGGTCATCTTCTAGACCAGACCTGGGCATCGTACGGCCAACCGGCCCGCATGAGGTCCGTGGCAATTAAAAATCAGACGTAAATAAATGTACATCACACATACAATATAACAGGCTTGTTTTGGACGGGAGCGCTATGTCTTTAAATTTCTTTAAGTTTCGTTTTACGTGTGTGCGAGTGTATCAGGCTTCACCGTAATGTGTCGGCGAACAGAACTGAGTGTGATTGACGGTCGAGTTTTTAACAAGACATGAACTTCTGAAGTATTTATTTACTGAAGTCAGATGTAAAGCTGGTTAAGGATCACAATTTAGGCTTTAAATCGCTGTTACGCTACTAAACGGTGAAATAAGAACATGATCGATGCAGAGCGTCACACCTGAAGCTTCACTAACTAAACTGCAAAAGCAACAAGGACTTTTTATAAAGTTTAACACATCCAGAAATGAAGCAGTCAGGACCAGCTTTGTGATTTTAAAAAGAATATCCAACAATAACAAAGGACTGAAAAACAGCAAATGAGGTAATTAGACTCCAAACAAAATAGTGTGAAGTTTAAAAACCTGCACATTTTGTTCACATTTGTTTTTGAAAAATTAGTTGATTAAATAGTGAAATAACGTTGATGTTTTTACTCTGCCTACTTCTTCTGATTGTAACATCTAAATAGTAACAGATTATCAGAACTGTACAATTTACTGCTTTTTATAAAGAGATAAAATTAATATTGAGCAGAATTAAGTTCACCTTATTGGTCCGGCCCTCCACAACAGTCCCAGTTTCTTATGTGGCCCCTTGGAAAATTTAATTGCCCACCCCTGTTCTAGACCTTCATCAGTGGTCACAGGACGCTGCCCATGGGGCGTTGTCGGCTGGATGTTTTTCGTTGGTGGACTATTCTCAGTCCAGCAGTGACAATGAGGTGTTTAAAAACTCCAGCACACACTAACACACCACCACCATGTCAGTGTCACTGCAGTGCTGAGAATGATCCACCACCCAGATAATACCTACTCCTAAACGTTGAAGAACAGCATGAAAGGGGGCTAACAAAGCATGCAGAGAAACAGATGGACTACAGTCAGTCATTGTAGAACTACAAAGTGCTTCTATATGGTAAGTGGAGCTGATAAAATGGGCAGTGAGTGTAGAAACATTTCGTGCTCGGTCCCGTTTAGCCTGCATGATGCGAGTCTGTGGTTTTCCCGCGCAATTGTGCCGCGGTTGAACTGCCGCCAGGCCGCAGGGTTGGGGGTTGGGACTTTTGCATACGTTAGAATGATTTAATAAGGCTTCTGCAAGTCAGATATGAGACTGTTTTTATGCAAACTGCACTTTCAAAGACTTTAATACATGTAACGACTGTATTATACCAGTACTAATGTTGTACCTGAAAATATAAAGAGTTAAAACACTTATAAGGGACAAAAAATAAAGTACATTTTACATTATTTTTGCGTAGTTGTAACGTATTAGGGCTAGATGGGACAAGAGGGGCGGACACACACGCAGAGATGTTAAAACAAAGGGTTTAATAATAATAAAAGACAAGACAAGTGTACACAAGAGGCGGCACGGTGGCTTAGTGGGTAACACTGTCACCTCACGGCAAGAAGGTCCTGGGTTTGATCCCCAGGTGGGGCGGAGTTTGCATGTTCTCCCTGTGTCTGTGTGGGTTTCCTCCGGGAGCTCCGGTTTCCTCCCACAGTCCAATAAGATAATTGGAGACACTGAATTGCCCTATAAGTGATTGGGTGTGTGTATGTGTGTGTGTGTGTATCTGCCCTGCGATGGACTGGCGCCCCGTCCAGGGTGTTACTGTGTGCCTTGCGCCCATTGAAAAGCTGGGATAGGCTCCCCCCGTGACCCTAATTGGATAGGCGGATAAGAAAAAGAATGAATGAATGAAGTGTACTCAAGACAAGACATACAAACACATGACCTATGCTAATGCTTAATATAAGAAACAAGAACCTAAACAATCCTAAACCCTAAGCTAAGCTAACACATGCTAACACACACCTGACTAACCCAAGACAAGAACTAGACTGAACACTAAACTAAACTTCTAAACATGGACTAACAAGAGACATGAACTAACAAGAAGCAAACCTGACGAACAATGACTGGTCCACAACTTCCTTCGTATATGTCCTATGCATTACACCTAAAACGAGGTGCAGCTGTGGATAATTAGCGACAGGGGACCAATCATGATGAGGGGCGTTGGCTTCAGCATGTGCTCCTGGAGAGAGGGGCGTGGCACATGTGCACATGAGGTCCGGGAGCACACAGGGGCTGGATTGTGACAGCAACAAAAATGGCATCCATGGTGGGGCTTTAATGCACAAACCAGCGCTGACCAAGAAGAACACAAAACATCTAGATGACACCCAAGACTTTCCCAACGATTAAACCCTGACTTAAATTTAAGATTCCACAGCAGCACTATGCAGCAAGGTGACTTACAAAGACACTAGGGCTCTAATTTAACCAGGAGTGACAAATGTACTGACATCTCGCCAAGGGCTCAGCGACAACTCTTACAGGAGGTCACAGAAGATCCCAGAAAACGTCAAAAGAGCTAAAGATGTCTTCAGCCTCAGTTAAGGCTCAGAAACTGTAATACACCGATCAGCCATAACATTAAAACCACCTCCTTGTTTCTACACTCACTGTCCATGTTATCAGCTCCACTTACCATATAGAAGCACTTTGTAGTTCTACAATTACTGACTGTAGTCCATCTGTTTCTCTGCATGCTTTGTTAGCTCCCTTTCATGCTGTTCTTCAATGGTCAGGACCACTGACATGGTGGTGGTGTGTTAGTCTGTGTTGTGCTGGTATGTGTGGATCAGACACAGCAGCGCTCCTGGAGATTTAAACACCTCACTGTCACTGCTGGACTGAGAATATTCCACCAATCAAAAATATCCATCCAACAGCGCTTCATGGGCAGCGTCCTGTGACCACCGATGAAGGTCTAGAAGGTGACCAACTCAAACAGCAGCAATAGATGAGCCATCGTCTCTGACTTTACATCTACAAGGTGGACCAGCTGGGTAGGAGTGTCTAACAGAGTGGACAGTGAGTGGACACGGTATTTAAAAACTCCAGCAGCATTGCTGTTTCTGATCCACTCATACCAGCACAACACACACTAACACACCTAAATGATACCTGCTCTGTGGTAGTCCTGTGGGTGTCCTGACCATTGAAGAACAGGGTGAAAGCAGGGTAAAACGGTATGTAAAGAAACAGATGGACTACAGTCAGTAATTGTAGAACTACAAAGTGCTTCTATATGGTAAGTGGAGCTGATAAAATGGACAGTGGGTGTAAAAACAAGTGTATATTGTCTTGTTTGTGTTTCTGACTTGTGTTCTGTGTTAAACTAGTTCGTATTGGTCCTGGAAATGTAACTATCTGAATCTTTATTTTGTAATAAATATTACTTTAAGTAGGTCAGCAATAAAAAAAATTAATGCTAACAGACCTGCTAACTACAACCCGAAACCTTTTCAGTGGCCTCACTATCCTGGAATCATTTGAATACCCACTCGGATGGTTTTAAACCTCTAACCTCAAAGACTTAAAGCTTAAGGACTGAAATTCGAAGCTCTCTAAATGGTTCGTGTCCAAAGTCTCTTTTAAAAGTGGAAAAAGTCTAGCGCTGACTTTAGTGCTGTAATGACTAATTCCACCCAAACAGTCAACAATCTGGGAAACGGTTTCAAATAGCAAATATAATGGCTCCTTTTTTGCAGTCCTGGCAACCCTGACACTCATTACAATGGCTGGTCTGTGTTACTTCAATAAACATTTATTTATCACTGTGTAACAAGTGTAACGTGTGTGTGGTATTAATAAAATATCTCTGGCCTCAATTAGACTGAATCAGGACGTGTTGGTTTGTTAACTACTTGCAGGATTGTGACATTTTCGGTCTGAAAATGCGTAAACAGACCTTAAGGCCTGAATGATACAGCATGTTTTCTCTCTCTCAGTGCCGCCGTCTCTCTTTTTTCTCGCTGTATTTAGTTGTTTTGCATTTTTCTCTCATGGTCTTGGTCTTTAGTGCTTCTGTGAAGTGTGTGGGGGTGTTAATGCAGATCTACATGAGAGCTGTCTGTATGTATCTGGCTGTACATTAGATACATTCACTGTGCATGCAGTGTTGCTTTTTACAGCTAACATTGCTTGTTTAAAACCACCTCCTTGTTTTTACACACATTGTCAATTTTATCAGCTCCACTTACCATATAGAAGCACTTTGTCGTTCTACAATTACTGACTGTAGTCCATCTATTTCTCTGCATGCTTTGTTAGCCCCCTTTTGTGCTGTTCTTCAATGGTCAGGACTCTCCCAGGACCACTACAGAGCAGGTATTATTTAGGTGGTGGATCATTCTCAGCACTGCAGTGACACTGACATGGTGCTGGTATGAGTGGATAAGACACAGCAGCGCTGCTGGAGTTTTTAAACACCTCACTGTCCCTGCTGGACTGAGAATAGTCCACCAACCACAAATATCCACCCAACAGCGCCCCGTGTGCAGCGTCCTGTGACCACTGATGAAGGTCTAGAAGATGACCAACTCAAACTTTACATCTACAAGGTGGACCAACTAGGTAGGAGTGTCTAATAGAGTGGACAGTGAGTGGACACGGTATTTAAAAACTCCAGCAGCGCTGCTGTGTCTAATCCAATCCACTCCACTCCCATACCAGCACAACACACCACCACCATGTCAGTGTCACTGCAGTGCTGAGAATGATCCAACACCCAAATAATACCTGCTCTGTGGTGGTCCTGACCATTGAAGAACAGGGTGAAATCAGGTTAATAAAGTATGCAGAGAAATAGATGGACTACAGTCAGTAATTGTAGAACTACAAAGTGCTTCTATATGGTAAGCGGAGCTGATAAAATAGTGTGTGTAGAAACAAGGAGGTGGTTTTAATGTTGTGGCTGATCCGTGTATATAAATACATAAAATCACTTGTCTGAGCAAAAGTATTTACACCCTCACAATATATGCTTGCACACATACACACAATCACCAATCATATTTTAGAAATACTGAAATGGAATGTCGATGGTGAGCCAGGCCTTCGGATCCAAGATATACATGACCTCACATTTACTTTTAAATGTACAGCATTTGGTAGACGCTTCAGTCCAAACCAAATTGCAATTGTGATACAATGCGAGCAAATGCTAAGGGGCCCAACTTTGGCGACCTGGAGGTTTGGCTTTGGTCCAGTGAGCTAATACCGCCCCTCACGAATGCTATTTTGACTTAATTGGCACAAATTCCCTAAAAATCTTGTGTAAAGCCTTCCGAGTGTGGGACGTCAAAGCCAACAAGCTTATAATCAGGTGTGTACATACAAGAATTAACATGTTTGCTGATCATATATCATCTTATCAAACCACACCTCTGTCCTAAAATGACCTGCGCTAAAACCTTCAAAGCCCATAGCGCCGTGTGTACGATTCCCATGTGTGTTTAATCTTCAAGGTTTATCTTCACCTCATCTTCAAAGATTATTTGCGCTGGAGGTCAGTTAACAGCTCGTCAGCTGTTTATGATCAGGACCAGAAAGGGGGAGATTCCAGATGCCAAGATTTGACTGTTGCTTTTGCAGCTATAACAGGCACTTCTGTGATGAAATGTGTACAGGTCAATACGTGCAATAATGCAGTATAACGGCAACTGATATACCGATCAACCATAACATTAAAACCACCTCCTTGTTTCTACACTCACTGTTCATTTTATCAGCTCCACTTACTATACAGAAGCACTTTGTAGTTCTACAATTACTGACTGTAGTCCATCTGTTTCTCTGCATGCTTTGTTACCCCCTTTCATGCTGTTCTTTAATGGTCAGGACCCCCACAGGACCACTACAGAGCAGGTATTATTTGGGTGGTGGATCATTCTCAGCACTGCAGTGACACTGACATGGTGGTGGTGTTAGTGTGGGTTGTGCTGGTATGAGAGTATAAGACACAGCAGTGCTGCTGGAGTTTTTAAATACCGTGTCTGCTCACTGTCCACTCTATTAGACACTCCTACCTAGTTGGTCCACCTTGTAGATGTAAAGTCAGAGACGATCGCTCATCTACAGTATTGCTGCTGTTTGAGTTGGTCATCTTCTAGACCTTCATCAGTGGTCACAGGATGCTGCCCACGGGGCGCTGTTTGCTGGATATTTTTGGTTGGTGGACTATTCTCAGTCCAGCAGTGACAGTGAGGTCACAGGACCACTACAGAGCAGGTATTATTTAGGTGGTGGATGATTCTCAGCACTGCAGTGACACTGACATGGTGGTGGTGTGTTAGTGTGTGTTGTGCTGGTATGAGTGGATCAGACACAGCAATGCTGATGGAGTTTTTAAACACCTCACTGTGACTGCTGGACTGAGAATAGTCCACCAATCAAAAATATCCAGCCAACAGCGCCCCGTGGGCAGCGTCCTGTGACCACTGATGAAGGTCTAGAAGATGACCAACTCAAACAGCAGCAATAGATGAGTGATCGTCTCTGACTTTACATCTACAAACTAGGTAGGAGTGTCTAATAGAGTGCACAGTGAGTGGACTGCTGTGTCTGATCCACTCATACCAGCACAACACACACTAACACACCACCACCATGTCATTGTCACTGCAGTGCTGAGAATAATCCACCACCTAAATAATATCTACTCTGTGGTGGTCCTGTGGGGGTCCTGACCATTGAAGAACAGGGTAAAAGCAGGTTAAAAAGATATGTAGAGAAGCAGATGGACTACAGTCAGTTGAACTACAAAGTGCTTCTATATGGTAAGTGGAGCTGATCAAATGGACAGTGAGTGTAGAAACAAGGAGGTGGTTTTAGGTTTTCATGTATGAGTCAAAAAGTCGAGTGTTGCTGTATCTACTGGCCGTATGTCTGCCTACACTGTTTTCCCTCACACTTCATATCAGAACTCGCTAAAGCAAGAGCAGCTTTAACCACAACTGTACATTCAGTTTAATAACGAGAGCCTTAATTTTGTCACAACACAAGAAAATAGAGAACCTTAACTTGATCTGCTTACTGAGATGCTTTCTAGAGGACCACACACACAGATTTAGAGCTTGCTGCTACACGACTGTGGCTACTACTGTGAATTTTCACAAAACAGGACCACAGAACATGATGTGCTTCAACTTCCTTCCAGTTTAACCAACAATCCAGATGTTTTCCTCCAAAGTGATGTACAGTACAGTTAGGACCGAATACCATGCAAGCAGTTGAGGGTTAAGTGTCTTGCTTAGGAGCTCAACAGTGGTTGGACCAACTTGAACCGACAGCCTTCTGAATACTAGTCCAGTATTGTAGTAACCACTGCCCTGTGTGAGGTCCATGAAGACATGGTTTGACATCAATGTTGAAGAACCTGAAACCACCTCCTTGTTTCTACACTCACTGTCCATTTTATCAGCTCCACTTACCACATAGGAGCACTTTGTAGTTCTACAATTACTGACTGTAGTCCATCTGTTTCTCTGCATGCTTTGTTAGCCCCCTTTCATGCTGTTGACCTCCACAGGACCACCACAGAGCAGGTATTATTTAGGTGGTGGATCGAGGAGCCTGCGCAGAACCCTGAACTCAACCCCACTGAACACCATTGGGGTAAAACATGTCATGAACCAGGCCTTCTTATACTACTGCAGGGCTTGACTTCACAAGAATAGGCACAAATCTATCAGCTCCATTAACCATATAGAAGCATTTTGTAGTTCTACAATTACTGACTGTAATCCATCTGTTTATCTGCATGCTTTTTTAGCCTGCTTTCACTCTGTTTTTCAATAGTCAGGACTCTCACAGGACCACTACAGAGCAGGTATTATTTGGGTAGTGGATCATTCTCAGCACTGCAGTGACACTGACATGGTGGTGGTGTGTTAGTGTGTGTTGTGCTGGTATGAGTGGATAAGACACAGCAGCGCTGATGACTGAGAATAGTCCACGAACCAAACACGTCCAGCCAACACAGAGCCCTGAACTCAACCCCACTGAACACCATTGGGGTAAAACATGTTGCGAACCAGGCCTTCTTGTACTACTGCAGGGCTTGACTTCACAAGAATAGGCACAAATTCCCACGGACAGGATTCAAAACCTTCTAAAAAACCACCCTAGAACATTAATTCACTGTCTTACACTGTTTTACATTCACTAGGCAAAAGGTAGAAAACACCCTGGACAGGTCGCCAGTCCATCACAGGGCACACACACACACACCTACACACACTCATACCTAGGATGATTTTAGTATCTCCACTTAATCTGACTGCATGTCTTTGGACTGTGGGAGGAAACCGGAGCACCCAAATGAAACCCATTCAGACACTGCACACAAATAGGACCCAGACCATTCCACCTGGGAATCGAACCCAGGACCTTCTTGCCATGAGGCGACAGTGCTACCCACCAACCCACCGTGCCACCACATCCCAGAACAGTGGGGGGTATTATAATTATAGGTGTAAAGCTATTAATAATTAATAATCCACTTGGGTCATTAGAATAATAATGATTTATTGTTTTGGTTGCCAGAGAATGCTTTTTTAAAAGCCAACTGGCAACATGTTTTCGTAAATAATATTATTCACATTGGCTAACATTGTACACACAGCATATGGCATGCCATATATGGTAATGTGTGCAGTCTTCAGTTCCTTTTAGAACTTTTGACTGATGAGGGAACAAAACAGCTATCAGTGACATAGAAAGAAGAATATTAATCATTTGGCATATCAGCTGGTACATATCAGCATGTGTGGGTGTATAAAAGTGCTATACATGGCCAAAAGTATGTAGTTATCCAATGGTTCCTACCATTACTACCACTGGGGTACCTTAAATCGAGCATACAGCAATCCAGTCTCCATGGATTACATTTCACACTACAATGGGTCAGATCAAATAAGGGGAGGCACAGTGGCTCGGTGAGTAGCACCGTCACCTCCCAGCAAGAAAGTCCTGGGTCAATTTGTCTTCCGCTGCTGGGGGATCCCCGATTGCAGAGACGCCTCTCTATCTGCCAATCAGGATTCTTACACAGCATTTAAAGACCCCACCCACATAGTCCGGCCATCCCGCCCTAGCAGAACCAATTATGCCCGCTCGATGGCGCCCAGCCGACCGGTGGAAACGCCGAGTTTCGAACCGAGGAGTTTAGAATCTCAGCGCTGGTGTGCTACTGGAATATCCCGCTGCGCCACCCCTTCTTGTTCACCAATACTTCGACAGATTCGCACATGAGGCTCACGCATGGAGAGTCACGCACTGATCTTCACATTCCTTCACTTCTGTTCGGGTGCTTCGGGCTACTAACCAGGGTTCTCACACAGTGTTGAAGACCCCACCCCCTTTTTTGTCCGGTCTTTTCCCAACCAGCAGACCAGTGGGCAATTTTTTTGTCTGCTGCAGGTAGAGGGCGCCCAGACAACCGGTAACAGAGCTGAGATTCAAACTCGGTGAGTTTAAAATCCCAGCAATGGTGTACTAGCAGAATATCCAGCTGCGCCACCTGGGCGCTGCCTAAAATGATGGTGGAATGGTTTTGTTTTGGCTACTTTCAGTGAAATATATCTTAATGCTATAGCATACAATCACAAAACTCAGCACCTGATGAAACAGAATGCCGACTGTGATCCCGGCTTTAGCACCCAACCTTACTAATGTAGTCAATGGGCAGTTGTAGCCTAGTGGTTAAGGTACTGGACTAGTAATTAAAAGATCACTGGTTCAAGCCACACCAATGCCAGGTTGCCACTGTTGGGCTCTTGAGCAAATCCCAATACCCTTAATTGGTTAGACAATAGTATATACAGTGTATCACAAAAGTGAGTACACCCCTCAAATTTCTGCAAATATTTCATTATATCTTTTCATGGGACAACACTATAGACATGAAACTTGGATATAACTTAGAGTAGTCAGTGTACAACTTGTATAGCAGTGTAGATTTACTGTCTTCTGAAAATAACTCAACACACAGCCATTAATATCTAAATAGCTGGCAACATAAGTGAGTACACCCCACAGTGAACATGTCCAAATTGTGCCCAAAGTGTCAATATTTTGTGTGACCACCATTATTATCCAGCACTGCCTTAACCCTCCTGGGCATGGAATTCACCAGAGCTGCACAGGTTGCTACTGGAATCCTCTTCCACTCCTCCATGATGACATCACGGAGCTGGTGGATGTTAGACACCTTGAACTCCTCCACCTTCCACTTGAGGATTTGCCACAGGTGCTCAATTGGGTTTGGTCCATCACCTTTACCTTCAGCTTCCTCAGCAAGGCAGTTGTCATCTTGGAGGTTGTGTTTGGGGTCGTTATCCTGTTGGAAAACTGCCATGAGGCCCAGTTTTCGAAGGGAGGGGATCATGCTCTGTTTCAGAATGTCACAGTACATGTTGGAATTCATCTTTCCCTCAATGAACTGCAGCTCCCCAGTGCCAGCAACACTCATGCAGCCCAAGACCATGATGCTACCACCACCATGCTTGACTGTAGGCAAGATACAGTTGTCTTGGTACTTCTCACCAGGGCGCCGCCACACATGCTGGACACCATCTGAGCCAAACAAGTTTATCTTGGTCTCGTCAGACCACAGGGCATTCCAGTAATCCATGTTCTTGGACTGCTTGTCTTCAGCAAACTGTTTGCTGGCTTTCTTGTGCGTCAGCTTCCTTCTGGGATGACGACCATGCAGACTGAGTTGATGCAGTGTGCGGCGTATGGTCTGAGAACTGACAGCCTGACCTCCCACGTCTTCAACCTCTGCAGCAATGCTGGCAGCACTCATGTGTCTATTTTTTAAAGCCAACCTCTGGATATGACGCCGAACACGTGGACTCAACTTCTTTGGTCGACCCTGGCGAAGCCTGTTCCGAGTGGAACCTGTCCTGGAAAACCGCTGTATGACCTTGGCCACCGTGCTGTAGCTCAGTTTCAGGGTGTTAGCAATCTTCTTATAGCCCAGGCCATCTTTGTGGAGAGCAACAATTCTATTTCTCACATCCTCAGAGAGTTCTTTGCCATGCATGAGGTGCCATGTTGAATATCCAGTGGCCAGTATGAGAGAATTGTACCCAAAACACCAAATTTAACAGCCCTGCTCCCCATTTACACCTGGGACCTTGACACATGACACCAGGGAGGGACAACGACACATTTGGGCACAATTTGGACATGTTCACTGTGGGGTGTACTCACTTATGTTGCCAGCTATTTAGACATTAATGGCTGTGTGTTGAGTTATTTTCAGAAGACAGTAAATCTACACTGCTATACAAGTTGTACACTGACTACTCTAAGTTATATCCAAGTTTCATGTCTATAGTGTTGTCCCATGAAAAGATATAATAAAATATTTGCAGAAATGTGAGGGGTGTACTCACTTTTGTGATACACTGTATACAGTATATACATACTACATACAGTATATATACGTACATACTAAATATATATATATATATATATATATACACATATTATATATATACAGTGTATCACAAAAGTGAGTACACCCCTCACATTTCTGCAAATATTTCATTATATCTTTTCATGGGACAACACTATAGACATGAAACTTGGATATAACTTAGAGTAGTCAGTGTACAACTTGTATAGCAGTGTAGATTTACTGTCTTCTGAAAATAACTCAACACCCAGCCATTAATGTCTAAATAGCTGGCAACATAAGTGAGTACACCCCACAGTGAACATGTCCAAATTGTGCCCAAATGTGTCGTTGTCCCTCCCTGGTGTCATGTGTCAAGGTCCCAGGTGTAAATGGGGAGCAGGGCTGTTACATTTGGTGTTTTGGGTACAATTCTCTCATACTGGCCACTGGATATTCAACATGGCACCTCATGGCAAAGAACTCTCTGAGGATGTGAGAAATAGAATTGTTGCTCTCCACAAAGATGGCCTGGGCTATAAGAAGATTGCTAACACCCTGAAACTGAGCTACAGCATGGTGGCCAAGGTCATACAGCGGTTTTCCAGGACAGGTTCCACTCGGAACAGGCTTCGCCAGGGTCGACCAAAGAAGTTGAGTCCACGTGTTCGGCGTCATATCCAGAGGTTGGCTTTAAAAAATAGACACATGAGTGCTGCCAGCATTGCTGCAGAGGTTGAAGATGTGGGAGGTCAGCCTGTCAGTGCTCAGACCATACGCCGCACACTGCATCAACTCGGTCTGCATGATCGTCGTCCCAGAAGGAAGCTGACGCACAAGAAAGCTTGCAAACAGTTTGCTGAAGACAAGCAGTCCAAGAACATGGATTACTGGAATGCCCTGTGGTCTGACGAGACCAAGATAAACTTGTTTGGCTCAGATGGTGTCCAGCATGTGTGGCGGCGCCCTGGTGAGAAGTACCAAGACAACTGTATCTTGCCTACAGTCAAGCATGGTGGTGGTAGCATCATGGTCTTGGGCTGCATGAGTGTTGCTGGCACTGGGGAGCTGCAGTTCATTGAGGGAAACATGAATTCCAACATGTGCTGTGACATTCTGAAACAGAGCATGATCCCCTCCCTTCGAAAACTGGGCCTCATGGCAGTTTTCCAACAGGATAACGACCCCAAACACAACCTCCAAGATGACAACTGCCTTGCTGAGGAAGCTGAAGGTAAAGGTGATGGACTAAACCCAATTGAGCACCTGTGGCGCATCCTCAAGTGGAAGGTGGAGGAGTTCAAGGTGTCTAACATCCACCAGCTCCATGATGTCATCATGGAGGAGTGGAAGAGGATTCCAGTAGCAACCTGTGCAGCTCTGGTGAATTCCATGCCCAGGAGGGTTAAGGCAGTGCTGGATAATAATGGTGGTCACACAAAATATTGACACTTTGGGCACAATTTGGACATGTTCACTGTGGGGTGTATTCACTTATGTTGCCAGCCATTTAGACATTAATGGCTGTGTGTTGAGTTATTTTCAGAAGACAGTAAATCTACACTGCTATACAAGCTGTACACTGACTACTCTAAGTTATATCCAAGTTTCATGTCTATAGTGTTGTCCCATGAAAATATATAATGAAATATTTGCAGAAATGTGAGGGGCGTACTCACTTTTGTGATACACTGTATATAGTGGGGGAAATAAGTATTTGATCCCCTGCAAAGACTTGAACAGTCTATAATTTTTATGGAAGGTTTATTTTAACAGAGAGAGACAGAATATCAACAAAAAATCCAGAAAAAAAACATTAAATAAAAGTTATAAATTAATTTGTATTTAATTAAGGGAAATAAGTATTTGATCCCCTACCAACCAGCAAGAATTCTGACCCCCACAGACCGGTTATGTGCCCATGAGGCACACAAATTAGTCCTGTCCCTGTATAAAAGACTCCTGTCACAGAATCAGTTTCTTCCGTTCAAATCTCTCGACCACCATGGGCAAGACCAAAGAGCTATCAAAGGACGTCAGGTACAAGATTGTAGACCTGCACAAGGCTGGAATGGGCTACAAGACCATCAGCAAGAAGCTTGGTGAGAAAGAGAGCACTGTTGGTGCGATAATTCGAAAATGGAAGAAATACAAGATCACAGTCAATCACCCTCGCTCTGGAGCTCCATGCAAGATCTCACCTGGTGGGGTAAGAATGATTCTGAGAAAGGTGAGGTCAGTCCAGAATTACACGGGAGGAGCTTGTCAATGATCTTGTCAATGATCTCAATTCTTTAAAAAAAAAAATTTCTCATTTTTTCTCTCATAGTTGAAGTGTACCTATGATGAAAATTACAGACCTCTCTCATCTTTCTAAGTAGGAGAACTTGCACAATCAGTGGCTGACTAAATACTTTTTTGTATTTATATATACACATACATACTACATATATATATATATACATACACATATACTGTATATATACAGTATATGCTACCCACTTAGCCACCGTGCCGCCCAAAGCACTATATATATATATATATATATATATATATATATATATATATATATATATATATATATATATAGTGCTTTGGGCGGCACGGTGGCTAAGTGGGCAGCACTCTCGCCTCACAGCAAAAAGGTCCTGGGTTTGATCCCCATCATCCGTGTGGGTTTCCTCCGGGTGCTACGGTTTCCTCCCACAGTCCAAAGACATGCAAGTGAGGTGAAATGGAGACACTAAATTGTCCATGACTGTGTTTGACATAAACTTGTGAAGTAATGAATCTTGTGTAATGAGTAACTACCGTTCCTGTCATGAATGTAACCAAAGTGTAAAACATGACGTTAAAATCCTAATAAACAAACAAACAATAAACATGCTTTAAAAGTCCTGCTCTTTGGTGCCCACAGACCTCCAACCACGTAGCATCTTCTGAGTCTTCAAGAACATCCAACCCTAAATGTAAGAAGGTCTTTGACTGGGACACGTTCAACATCTGTCTTGCTCCCACACAATACCTTTATTGCTTGGCAGCGATGCAAATCAAAAGCTTCATGTCTGGACGTGATTCTGCTTTAATCGTCACAGCAAGGCTGATTTCTTTCAGCGGAGCAGGACGCGTGCAGGTGCTGGCCTGCTCGCGGAGAACACAGTGAACGGGAAATAAGTTTGAACACATTACCGTAAGGAAAATAATTAAAGAGGTTTTTAAAATAGTTTTCACAGGACTGTATGCACTTAAATCATTTTATCAGCTCCACTTACTATATAGAAGCACTTTGTAGTTCTACAATTACTGGACTGTAGTCCATATTTTTCTCTGAATGCTTTGTTAGCCTTAGCCACCTTTCACACTGTTCTTCAATGGTCAGGACTCTCCCAGGACCACCACAGAGCAGATATTATTTAGGTGGTGGATCATTCTCAGTACTGCAATAACACTGACATGGTGGTGGTGTGGTAGTGTGTGTTGTGCTGGTATGAGTGGATCAGACACAGCAATGCTGCTGGAGTTTTTAAATACCGTGTCCACTCACTGTCCACTCTATTAGACACTCCTACCTAGTTGGTCCACCTTGTATATGTAAAGTCAGAGACGATCGCTCATCTATTGCTGCTGTTTGAGTTGGTCATCTTCTAGACCTTCATCAGTGGTCACAGGACGCTGCCCACGGGGTGCTGTTGGCTGGATATTTTTGGTTGGTGGACTATTCTCAGTCCAGCAGTGACAGTAAGGTGTTTAAAAACTCCAGCAGCGCTGCTGTGTCTGATTCACTCATACCAGCACAACACACACTAACACACCACCACCATGTCAGTGTCACTACAGTGCTGAGAGTGATCCACCACCTAAATAATACCTGCTCTGTGGTGGTCCTGTGGGGGTTCTGACCATTCAAGAACAGCATGAAAGGAGGCTAACAAAGCATGCAGAGAAACAGATGGACTACAGTCAGTAATTGTAGAACTACAAAGTGCTTCTATATGGTAAGTGAAGCTGATGAAATCTAACTTCTGTAATAGAGCCCTAAATTCATAATCCAGATCTAATCTATCAAATGTAAACAATTGAGAGATAAACGTGCTGTTAGTAGCCCAGAACTTTTGGTGTGGAAATCACCTTGCTAATGTGCTGTTAAACAGCGCTAACAGTGCTAACAATGCTAACAATATGTATCTGTAGCATTTTAGACTGTTTTATTCATCGTATACAATTCCAAATATTAGAAATCTGCTTGTATTTGATCAAAACAATAAATACATTTAAATACAGTTATTACACATTTCAGACTAAGATTTTTTAATCCTAATTAAATGTAAAAATGTAATAGATAAATTGCAGCAGCAGCAGCTTTATGCTAGGTTATGCTAGCTAGGTAAACTTTTAAAAAAGTTTTTTTAAAATGTAACCTTTTGTTATAGGTTGCAATTATTACATATAGACTGTATAGTTATATTATTTATATATACATATATACAAATTTATATTTTATAATAAGAAAAAGACTATTTAGAAATATAAGTATGGTAATAAATGTAAATATATTTAGTTTATGAATGTATAATATATAACCATGAGCTAAAATATTAGGCCTGAAGGAGTCCTGTGATACCTGATACCTGGACGTTACCAGAAGGTCCTTCAGCCTCTTTCTGTTGTGAGCTGGATCATCCTATGGTGCATCCTGGTATCATCTTTTCCGTGTCTTAATGACACACATGTGCAACAGGATCTGCCGGACCAGTGGACAATCTTCTTTATATATTTATTTATTTATTAAGATTTTAACGTCATGTTTTACACACTGTACAAACTGTAGTTACCTCTTACACAAGGTTCATTAGTTCACAAGTTTATGTCAAACACAGTCATGGACAATTAACCTGACTGCATGTCTTTGGACTGTGGGAGGAAACCGGAGCTTCCGGAGGAAACCCACGCAGACATGGGGAGAACGTACAAACTCCACACCTGGGGATCGAACACAGGACCTTCTTGCTGTGAGGCGACAGTGCTACCCACTGAGCCACAGTGCCGCCCCATGTCCAGTTCTAATGACTACATCCCTTTGAAGGTGCGTTTAATGGTGGACAGGAGTTCAATGCACGAGGTGAACCATTCACTTCATCACTGGTATTAAGATGATCTGTAATTTAGTCCACAGTAGCTTTTCTATTGGTTCGTACCAGACACCAGCCTTCATGTCCTCTGGCATCAATCAGTCTTGGCCACCTAACATCCTAACTGCTTGGCTTGTCCATCATCAGACCACTGTCTGTGAGCATTCACCATGGCTGCCTGTGAGCACTTCATGCTGTTCGATACAGTCATCTGGCCATAAGGATTTGGACCTTATCAAAACGACTCAGGTCTTTATGCTGTCCATATATGCTTGCCCTATATTTCCTAAATTGTATCTAGTTGTGCCTAGTTATATATTTTTATATTAGATTTGTATCTTATTTTTATTTTATTTTTGCTGCTGATCTCCTTGAGAGCTATCACACAAAGTATTGTTGTATAACATTTACATTACATTTAAATTTTTGGCATTTAGCGGACGCCTTTATCCAAAGCGACTTACAGTACACTGTTGAAGCAATTGAAGGTTAAGGACCTTGCTCAAGGGTCCAACAGTGGCAACCTGGCACAGGTGGTGCTTGAACCAGTGACCTTTCGATTACTAGTCCAGTACCTTAACCACTTAACCCTACGAGCGCCCTGACATTGTATAACCACAATAACAATAAAGCCTATCCTGTCCTACCATACCCTACCTTACCCTACCCTACCCGTATACTACAAGTCACTACCATCAGCCCAGCATTATATATATATCAGACTGTGACATGCATAATTATTATGAAATAGGCATTGATATGTACATTTCTTAGAGGTGGTCCTAATGTTCTGGCTCATCTGTGCATAATATACAGTACAACTCCATTATAATATATAAGTAGCATAAAAATATAATAATATATATGTAATATATTAGATGTAATATAAATATGCCATATACAACTACAATGTAAATAAACATACATTCCACCAGATACATTACACGCTATATGGCCAAAAGTATTTGGACAACTGACAATGAACTAGTGGTCAAAAACAAATGGCTTTAATATAGATCCCTTCAGTTGAGAAGACTTCTCACATCAGTTTCAAGTATCGCTGCCGGAATTTGTGCCCATTCAGTCAAAATATGACACCATATTGTATGGTTGGGCACTGATGCTGGTCAAGAAAACTTTATTTGAAGTTCCAGTTCAATCCAAAGCTGTTCAGTGAAGCTGAGGTCAGGACTCTTTATAGATCTTGCTTCATGCACAGGGGCACAATCATGCTGGAACAAGAACGGACCTTTCGTAAACTGTTGCTGCAAAGTGTAGGCATATAATTTCCATTATATTATTGATTTATTATGCAATTATGTTAGCAACTGTTGTGTAACTTTTGTCCAAAATCTCCCAGTCTCAGCTTAACCCGTACTTAATTCTAAATTCTAATTTAAGATGTTACAGTACTTTGTTTCCAAATGCAACCTGATTAGCATGCACAGTGGCGCACTCACGCTTCCTGGTTCAGTGACTGTTATCGCCCCAACTGTTCAGGTTCCAAAGGTTCATCCTGTCTGTATACTGGAGGTTATTTGAGGTGAATGATTGGTCTGCTGTTTCATTTTATACCTGGTGGATCTGAGGATCTAAGGTTCTTTTACAAATGTAAGTTAATAAAAGTATAATACATTTTAAATGCAGGTTTTAACATTTATTTACATTTACATTTATGGCATTTAGCAGATGCTCTTATCCAGAGCGACTTACAGAAGTGCTTCCACAGTGAACATTACCTTACTCTAGTTTAAGTAATCAACAGTCCAAGAACACAAATTTGCTAAAACCTTTAAAAGAAATGAAAGGGTGTTAGTAAGTAAGTACATGTCAGCTTAAGTGTTTAGTAAAAAGGTGGGTTTTTAATCGTTTTTTAAAGACAGCAAGAGACTCAGATGTTCGGACAGACAGGGGAAGTTCGTTCCACCGCTTGGGTGCCAGTACAGAGAAGAGCCTTGATGCTCGTCTTCCTCTAGTCCTGGGTGAAGGATCAAGTCGAGCGAGACTAGTGGCTCGGAAGTTGCGTGGTACAGAGCGGGGTTTCATTAGACCACGAAGGTAGCTTGGGGCTGGTCCATTTTTGGCTTTGTAGGCGAGCATCAGTGTTTTAAACTAATTGAGTGCAGCTACAGGAAGCCAGTGAAGAGAACGCAGCAGTGGGGTGATGTGGCGGTGTTTAGGCTGCATTTTGAATGAGCTGCAAGGGTTTAGTAGCTGACATGGGAGCTCCTGCCAGGAGGGAGTTGCAGTAGTCCAACCGTGAGATTACAAGTGACTGGACCAGAATCTGGGTAGCTTCCATGGAGAGAAATGGTCGAATCTTCCTGATGTTCAAGAGGAGGAACCGGCACGATCTTGTTATGTTGGCTACATCAGAAGAGAAGGTCAGCTGGTTATCCAGGACAACACCAAGGCTGATTGAAACAGCAAAGGACCATCCCTAAACTGTTGCTGCAAAGTTTAAGGCATATAATTTCCTGTCAGCAACTGCTGTGACTGAAACACATGAATTCAAAAATTAAACCTAGGGTCATATTGTATATAATTGTATCCGTCTGGGTATATATTGTGTAACTTACACAAACTCATCTCAATACCACTACTGGAACGAGTGGTACTTTCCATTGACAAGCACTGGCTTATAGGCAGCCTTCAAATAAAAGAAACCCCAATTAAGCGTTTTATCTATATATTTTTTATAAAGTCCACCTTAAAAATATAAAATAACAAAAAAGGACGACCAACACAATATTAGGGAGGTGGTCATAATGGTATGCCTTATCGGTGTATATGGACATTTACATTTTTGGCACTTTTATCCAAAGCTTAAGTGTCTTATCTATATATTATTTATAAAGTCCACCTTAAAAATATAAAAGAACCTACAGTAACTTCATAGCAGATGTATATGTTCTAATAGTGTATATCCAGCTTTCATGTTCCCTTTTTTATTTCTCTCTGTATGTTGGCACATGGCCTAGAATCGCATTCGCAACATAGTTGGGTCTGATTGGCCAGCCAGCGTCATGCAACACATTTGAGAAAGAGGAAATGACCTCGCTCTCTGGCTCACCCGTCCTTCCTTCAGCTCTCTATCTCTTTCTATATCGTTCTTTAAATAGATCTGCTATGGCTCGCTGCTGAGTGCTGCGCTGTAAGTGATACGCTATTAGAGCTGATTTTCCAGAGCCTCGACCGACGCTGTTAAATTTGCACACTGCTACTCAGTGTGTGTGTGTGTGTGAGACTTCCCGACACAGATCTGACAGAATGCTTTATTTGCTTTAGCTGATAGTGTTATGTAAACTGCTCAGCATTTTTGCCATTTTTGGACGGATAAAACGTTTGTGCAGCTGGACAGAGGCAGAGCGAGATTGAGAAATGCGTCTCAAATGTAGACAGAGCGTGAAACGGCTAGAAAGTGAAAGACAGAGGACACTTGCACTGCTGTTTCAGATGTCCGGCGCATATACAAGTGACAATTGTGGTCTTTATAATCATCTAAATGCTGTCACATGGTAACAGAGTCAGTATTTTTATATAGACACTGCTTCTACTCAGCTATTTAAGCCCCACCCACTGCTGTGGCATGACTGACTGGAGATAAACACACTGAGCATAAAGCACAATTTCTGCTACACTCAGAATATACACCGACCAGGCATAACATTATGACCACTGACAGGCTAGACGACTGGGTCAGAGCATCTCCAAAACTGCCAATCTGCAGTGGTCAGTATCTATCAAATGTGGTCCAACGAAGGAACAGTGGTAACCCGGTGACAGGGTCATGGGCGGCCAAGGCTCATCGATCCACGTGGGGAGCGAAGGCTAGTCAGTGTGGTCCGATTCAACATGAATCAACATTCTGATGAATCACGTTTTCTTTTACATCACGTGGATGGCCGGGTGCGTGTGCGTCGCTTACCTGGGGAACACATGGCACCAGGATGCACTATGGGAAGAAGGCAACCCGGCGGAGGCAGTGTGATGCTTTGGGCGATGTTCTGCTGGGAAACCTTGGGTCCTGCCATCCATGTGGATGTTACTTTGACACGTACCACCTACCTAAGCATTGTTGCAGACCATGTTCACCCTTTCATGGACACAATATTCCCTGAGGGCAGGATGATGCGCCCTGCCACAAAGTGTTGACTTTGAGGTGGCCTCCAAATTCCCCAGATATCAATCCAATCGAGCATCTGTGGGATGTGCTGGACAAACAAGTCCGATCCATGTAGGCCACACGTCACAACTTACAGGAGTTAAAGGATCTGCTGCTAACACCTTGGTGCCAGATACAACAGCACAATTTGAGGGGTCTGGTGGAGTCCATGCCTTGGTGGTTCAGGGCTGTTTTGACCAACACAATATTAGGAAGGTGGTCATAATGTTATGCTTTATCGATGTATATGGACATTTATCCAAAGCTACTTAAAACTGTATCCGTATACACTGCAAGGAATTGAGGGTTAAGAGTCTTGCTCAAAAGCCCAACAGTGGCAAACTGGCAGATGTGGGGCTTGAACCAACAACCTTCTAATTACTAGTCCTTTACCTCAACCGCCCGACTGCTTCTTTTGTAATCTGAATTTGCTAAGACATATCTTTCTTAAATGTTTATCCCTTTTGTCAATGATGTGTTCATTAATCTCCTGCTCTTTCTGTTTCAGGTGGGTACTGAAGGTAGTGCCCTCTCTTGCTGCAGCTTGGACCTGCTTATAGTGCCAGTCCCTGCTTTTTGCCATCTTGCTACCCAAGCCAGGCCAGGACTTCGCATTCAACCCTAAGATCCTGCAACCCTTGCGAGTTTTGCGGACCCTAAACTTTACAATACGCCAAGACGTGCCAAGCGGAGTGAGAATTACTCGGAGTCTGAATATTTTCCCACTCTAAGGAAGAAAAAATCAGCCCTGAAGCTATCTTGGCGAAGAGTATTTGTTTTCATTTCTGCCTGGGAATCTTTGGCGTATCCGCGTCTTGCCGCCGAACCCCTACGCGCTCTGTCACTCCGTTGAGGAGTACACTCTACCTTGATTGTTAAACTGAGACCGGCAAAGAGAGACATCCACAAAAGGACGTCCGGCAGATCTTCTGACCTCGAAGACACACGTACAGGTCCGTGCTTGCCATGGCGATGAACATGAGCATGGCACATATCCGCGACCCGAAATGGCTGACGCTGGAGGTGTGCCGCGAGTTCCAGAGGGGCACGTGCTCACGCACGGACGGCGAGTGCAAGTTCGCCCATCCGGCCAAGAGCTGCCAGGTGGAGAACGGAAGAGTAATCGCCTGCTTCGACTCGCTCAAGGTAAAGCCAGCATTTTTATTAGTTATTAAATACATGATATATGTCCATAATTATGTGGACACCTGATTGGCTGCCTGGACAACACAATTTAAAACCATGGATATATGGAAATCTGTGTGTCTGTTGGACGCCTATTCAATCAAGGATCAAGGATGTTAGACAAGAAACCCTCTCCCAACGATCCAACTGACAATCCAATTCTTTCTAAAGTCGTTTTGTATGGTTGTGGTCAGTTCTCTGTCCAGGCCAATTGAGATTCTTCCCACCAAAGTTGTCAAACCATGTCCACCTGGCAAACTGTTGCCAGAAACAGTTACATAATCAATTATTAGAACCAGTGCTTGTATACCTTTGGCCATAAAGTGTATATTGATGAGCCTTTTTGAAGCTGACTCTGGTTGGCAGTATCAGTTGGGTTAATAGACGGTGCAAGACGCACACACACAGCAACTTCAGACTTGACTCGGACCTCTTTCAAATGACTCATGACTCGCAACCAAATGACTTGTAAACAACAAGAGTCCATAGCGTCAGCATGTTTTAACGTTAGTTACGTGTGACAGTATATATATATATATATATATATATATATATATATATATATATATATACATATATATACAGTGTATCACAAAAGTGAGTACACCCCTCACATTTCTGCAAATATTTCATTATATCTTTTCATGGGACAACATGAAATAATATAACTATATAACTTAGAGTAGTCAGTGTACAGCTTGTATAGCAGTGTAGATTTACTGTCTTCTGAAAATAACTCAACACACAGCCATTAATGTCTAAATAGCTGGCAACATAAGTGAGTACACCCCACAGTGAACATGTCCATATTGTGCCCAAATGTGTCGTTGTCCCTCCCTGGTGTCATGTGTCAAGGTCCCAGGTGTAAATGGGGAGCAGGGCTGTTAAATTTGGTGTTTTGGGTACAATTCTCTCATACTGGCCACTGGATATTCAACATGGCACCTCATGGCAAAGAACTCTCTGAGGATGTGAGAAATAGAATTGTTGCTCTCCACAAAGATGGCCTGGGCTATAAGAAGATTGCTAACACCCTGAAACTGAGCTACAGCATGGTGGCCAAGGTCATACAGCGGTTTTCCAGGACAGGTTCCACTCGGAACAGGCTTCGCCAGGGTCGACCAAAGAAGTTGAGTCCACGTGTTCGGCGTCATATCCAGAGGTTGGCTCATGGTCGTCATCCCAGAAGGAAGCTGACGCACAAGAAAGCCAGCAAACAGTTTGCTGAAGACAAGCAGTCCAAGAACATGGATTACTGGAATGCCCTGTGGTCTGACGAGACCAAGATAAACTTGTTTGGCTCAGATGGTGTCCAGCATGTGTGGCGGCGCCCTGGTGAGAAGTACCAAGACAACTGTATCTTGCCTACAGTCAAGCATGGTGGTGGTAGCATCATGGTCTTGGGCTGCATGAGTGTTGCTGGCACTGGGGAGCTGCAGTTCATTGAGGGAAACATGAATTCCAACATGTACTGTGACATTCTGAAACAGAGCATGATCCCCTCCCTTCGAAAACTGGGCCTCATGGCAGTTTTCCAACAGGATAACGACCCCAAACACAACCTCCAAGATGACAACTGCCTTGCTGAGGAAGCTGAAGGTAAAGGTGATGGACTAAACCCAATTGAGCACCTGTGGCGCATCCTCAAGTGGAAGGTGGAGGAGTTTAAGGTGTCTAACATCCACCAGCTCCGTGATGACATCATGGAGGAGTGGAAGAGGATTCCAGTAGCAACATGTGCAGCTCTGGTGAACTCCATGCCCAGGAGGGTTAAGGCAGTGCTGGATAATAATGGTGGTCACACAAAATATTGACACATTTGGGCACAATTTGGACATGTTCACTGTGGGGTGTACTCACTTATGTTGCCAGCTATTTAGACATTAATGGCTGTGTGTTGAGTTATTTTCAGAAGACAGTAAATCTACACTGCTATACAAGTTGTACACTGACTACTCAGTTATATCCAAGTTTTATTTCTATAGTGTTGTCCCATGAAAAGATATAATAAAATATTTGCAGAAATGTGAGGGGTGTACTCACTTTTTTTTTTGACCGCTGTGCCGTGATTTATCGTGTGCTTTTATTTTGCAAAGAAAACAAAATGTATCAGTTTAAGCTTTTAACTGGAACCTTCTTGTTACGGAAATTACATTCATTTCCACAATGACTAGGAAAGTAAAGGCACTAAGTAAAACGACAAAATACAGTCGCTAATCTGTTGTTGTTCTATCTGAACGTACATATTATTTGTTTACTTCTACACTACATTTCCAATATATGTTTTGTGTAGATTATATTGACTCTAGCCTAAAGACTCGTGACTTGACTCGGACACGTATTTTGTGACTTGTGAACATCTCTGCTTCTAACCACAAAACTGCTTCAGTGTGTTCGCTTGTCCGTGTGATCATCAAGAAAGCACAAGTGCGTGCCCCATACGGTATTTTTAATCCAGTTAGAAGGTTAGGTGTGTTAACTGATCTAAATGATGAAAACAGTTCTGCTAATGGTAGATAGAGTATCAGACGGCAAGGTTTGGAAATGATTGAAGAGCTATAATTAGAAAGTCAAAGATGCCTCACACCACCAAATCTATGAACCAGCTGGACAGGCAATAGGACCCAGTGATCAAGCTGGAAAACCTATTCTAAAGTAGTTTTAAAGGGTTGTGGTCAGTGGTCTGTCCAGGCCACCAAAGTTGTCAAACCATGTCCTCTTGGCAAGCTGTTCAATTATTAGCACCCATTTCTGTAAACTTTGGGCCATAAAGTGTATATTAATGAGCCTTTTTGAGGTTGACACTGGTTGCCAGTATCAGTTGGGTTAAAGGATGTCTCAACACTTAACATTGTGACCAAATAACTCAAGACTTCTTCGGAAAGTGTTGGTCCATGTCCCATACAAGTGTGTGTAAACTTTTGCCTTTAACTGTCATTTAATCCAGCTAGTTAGAAGGTTAGGTGCATTCAACTGACTGATCTAAATAATGACGACAGTTCTCGCTAACGGTATATAGAGTATCAGACTATAATTAGAAAGTCAAGATGCTTCACACAGCGGTGGCGCAGCGGTAAAAACACACGCTGGAACCAGAGCTGGGATCTCAAATACATCGTATCGAATCTCAGCTCTGCCTGCCGGCTGAACGTGAACAACGATTGTCCTGTTGTTCAGATATGGGCGGGACTAAGCCGGATGGGGTCCCTCTCCCAGGACTGGTACAATGATGGCGCCTGCACAGAGATGAGAAAAGGGTGCTCTCAGGGTGCGTCTCTCCGTACACAACGCTCAAAGTGCAGGCGATAAGATGCATACGGCATGCTGCCCACGTGTCGGAGGGGGCGTGGGTTAGCTTCGTTTTCCTCAATCAGAGCAGGGATCGATTGGTGGAGAAGAAGCATGATGCAATCGGGCAATTGGACGCGCTAAAAGGGGAGTAACACTGGTAGTAGCTTTCTAGCTAACGACAAATAAATAAAACACAACAAAACAATACAGGTAGCCAACTGTGCTACTGATTTGTCAATGTTTAGCTTTCAATCCCATATCTATAAAGGTTTGGTTACATTAGTTACTGCTCAAATTATACAAAATGATTCTAAGAAGCTACACACATCATAATTACAGTGTAGCCAGACTAGCATTTAGCAACTGAAACAAACACCAATTTCTACACCTACTTATTTCTGGCACAGTATTACCCATCAGCCCGCCATGCTTCAAACTGCAGCTATAATTACTCGACTAGTATGTGTGAAATGCCATGAAGAAGCTTCATTAATGTGCTGACATTTTTTTAAATACTGTAAGCTAGCGTTAAAGATTTACACTTGTTCAAGTTTTGCACTTAAAATATATTTTGTTTTACTTTGTTTGTTTCATCAAAGTTCCCTGTATACATATTTACACGCCTACTTCTCTACCAATCAACAGCTCCCCTTCAAAATCTCCTATTAACAATACACAACACATAGTGTTTATATTGGCAGTGGTAGCTCAAAGGTCAAGATACTGGACTAATACTTCTAAGATAGCTGGTTCAAGACCCACCATTGCCAGGATGCCTAGCCCTTAACTGCTTGGACTATATTCAGGCACAGTTCTAACTAGCTTAGGATGAAAGCATGTCTGACAACTTAGAGTTAGAGTAGGCCAATCAAAAAATTACTGTTACAAATTTTAAACGGTTAAATTTGCCACTGTTATTTTACCAATTCAGGGTATTTTGCATTATATATTAATAATATAACAAGCATAATTATATTCTAATAATAATAAATCGCTTACTCATTGTGTGTTTTACCACCAGTTAATCCTATTCAGGGTTGTGAAGGGTACAGTTCAACAGGCAAAAAGTAAAAACACCACAGAAAGGATGCCAGTCCATCACAGGGCAAACACACAGACTCGGCACAGAAGGGACCTGAACCGCTCCACCTGGGAATCAAACCCAGTGATACCCACTGAGCCACCGTACTGCCATAATAATAATGAAATTAATAATAATAATAATAACATTATTATTATTATTATTGATACTACTACTAATAATAATAATTATTATTATAATTACACAAAAAATATATAACAATAATAACAATTTATATAATAATATATAATAACTTAATCAATACTAGTAATATTAACAACAAAAATAATTATTATATAATATTATTATAATTATTAATATTACACAAAAAATAACAATAATATAGCAACAATATAATATTTTATAATAATACAATGCTAATATAAAAATAATAATTATTATATTTTTATAACTATATTACACAAAAATTAAATAACAATGATAACAACAATGCTAATATTACAATATTAATAATAATAATAATTATTATTATTATTATTATTATTGATACTACTGCTAATAATAATTATAATGATCATTAGACAAAAATCTAACAATAATAAAAATGTATATAAATGTATAATAACATTTAATAATAATACTTGAATATTAGTAATATTAACAATAACAATTATTATATAATATTATTATAATTATTAATATTACACAAAATTATATAACAATAATAGCAACAATATAATATTTATTCATAACAATAATAACAATAACTTTATAATAATATTATTATTGCTATTCAAAATTACACATTAACAATAAAAAACAGTGCTATGTTATAATTATTATTATTATACATATTTTTATTATTATTATATTTTTATTTTAATTACTAGATTACACACAATTTAAATAACAATTATTATTATGAATAACAATTATTATTATTATTATTATTATTTTTGTAATATTATTATTATTATCATCATTATTATTATTATTGCTGCCCTGTGATGGACTGGTGACCTGTTCAAAGTTTTTCCTGCCTTGCACCCAATAAATTGAACCCACTGCCACCCTGGTCAGGATAAAAATGTAAACATTTTAATTTGTTTTGCAAGACTTTTTGTTCATATTCTCGTGGGACCGTCTGTAACAACATTTCATCTGAAGAAAGTCTGTACAAAGGTTTGTTATGAACGCTGCCTTGTTTAATCCTGGTGGAGTTGAACAAGTCGTCAGATGTCTCGGAGGTATTTTAGTACCGGTTTATTTACTGTTCGGCGATCAGGAGAGACTCTGCAAATCTGACATCTAAAGATATACCTGTTAAACAAGTTATGCCATGCATATGGTATATGTTTATTCTGCACCGTGTGTGATCTGTTCTCCACCCTCACATGACACAAATTTAGATTACATGCTAAATGCTTTGTAACCACTATGTTGTGTTTGTGCGCAATTTAGACCAGTTGGGGTTTGGAACACAGCCCATGTGAGTTTGTTGCTTCGTTAAACAAACAGTTAACATATCACTGACCTTATAAGACTTCTCTTTCACTCACATTTACACTAAAACTGTCTTTTCACAGGGCTGTAAGAATTTGTGCCTATTCATTCAAAACAGTAAACAACATTCAACAACAACGTTCCAATTCATCCGTAAGTTCAGTAGGGTTGAGGTCAGGGCTCTGTGCAGACTATAGAAGTTCCTGCACATGTTCCTCTATGTCTTTTTGAGCCATAAAATAAAAATGCAGTGTTCCTTACATTTACTTTGATTGCAGACAGTTTGAACCCAAGATATTTCATGTTTTATCTGCTCAACTTCATTTCATTTGTTTACAAACATTCTTGCATTTCAGGCCTGCAACACATTCCAAAAAAAGTTGGGACGGGGGCAATTTAGGGCTAGTAATGAGGTGAAGAAACTACATAATGATGTGATTCCAAACAGGTGACTGTAATCATGGTTTGGTACAAGAGCAGCATCCAGGAAAGGCTTTGGAGTCTTTGATGAGCACAGATGATCAGAGGATCTCCAGTTTGTCATCAAATGTGTGAGAAAATGATTGAAATGTTTAAAAACAATGAACCTCAAAGAAAGATTGGAAGGGATTTGCATATTTCTCCCTCTACAGTGCATAATATCATTAAACCATTCAAGGAATCAGGAGGTATTTCAGTTCGTAAAGGCCAAGGGCAAAAGCTTAAGCTGAACGCCTGTGCTCTTCTATCCCTCAGACGGCACTGCATCAAGAACCGCCACTCAACAATAGCTGATATAACCACATGGGTGAGGGATTACTTTAGCAAACCTTTATCAAGCACTACAATACAGAGTTACATGCACAAATGCCACTTACAACTTTACTGTGCAAACAAGAAGTCTTATGTTAACCATGTCCAGAAGCGGCGTCGACTTCTCTGTGCTCGGAGGCATCTAGGATGGACCATCACACAGAGGAAACGTGTATTGTGGTCAGATGAATCAGCATTCCAGGTCTTTTTTGGAAAAAATGGACGCCGTGTGCTACGGACCAAAAACAAAAAGGACAATCCAGACTGTTATCAGCAACAAGTCCAAAAGTCAGGGTCTGTCATGGTATGGGGGTGTGTCCATGCCCTTGGCAAAGGTCATTTACACTTCTGTGATGGCAGCATTAATGCAGAAAAGTACATAGAGATCTTAGAGCAACATGCTGCCTTCAAGACGTCAACTTTTCCAGGGACGTCCATGCATCTTTCAACAAGACGATGCAAAACCACATGCTGCACACATTACAAAGGCATGGCTGCGGAAGAAGAGGGTACGGGTACTGGACTGGCCTGCCTGCAGTACCGAAACATTCGACAACGACGGCCCCGTACTGTTGCACATCTTAAGACGTGTTTGCAGGAAGAATGGGACAAAATAAAAGCTGAAACACTAAATCACTTCGTCTCCTCAGTGCCAAAACGTCTTTTAAGTGTGGTGAAAAGGAATGTCAACATTACAAAGTGTTAAATGCTTTACTGTCCCAACTTTTTCTGGAAGCTGTTGCAGGCCTGAAATGCAGGAATGGATGTTTATTAATAAACGAAATGAAGTTGAGCAGATAAAACATGAAATATCTTAGGTCCATCCTGTCTGCAATCCTTTTGCATTTTCCATACTGTCCCATTTTTTTCTGATGGGGGGGGGGGGGGGGGGTTCAAGATGTTCATGCTAGTGTGTGGTTCTGATGGAGTGCTTGCTTTGAGTGTAAATTTCCAGACTGTCCTTTGCTGCTACTGTGGTTTTAGCATTTAGTGGTTTGTGTGTTTGAACTGAGACAGATTTGAAATAGAGAACTGGGCTGTAAATCATGCACATCTGGATCTTTATCGCCGTCCTTTACGGTTTTGAATGGAATTTGAACTCTGTTGAACGGTTCTGTTGTTGCGTGTTATAGTTCTGCGGTTGCTAATAGATGTGATCCCATTGTGTACATGTGTATATATGTGTACATATATATATATATATGATATAGATATGTGTGTGTGTGTAGCCCGCACTCTGAGCGCCACTTCCTCCCAGAGCAGTGGGGAATGCCACTCTGTAATTTTCCATCTATTTTTGCACAGCAGGAGGAAGGCAAACACCCACATGTGAACACACACAGACATATACACCAATCAGCCATAACATTAAAACCACCTCCTTGTTTCTGCACTCACTGTCCATTTCATCAGCTCCACTTACCATATAGAAGCACTTTGTAGTTCTACAATTACTGACTGTAGTAATCCTTTAACTCTGTTCTTCAGTGGGCAGGACCCCCCATAGGACCACCACAGAGCAGGTATTATTTGGGTGGTGAATCATTCTCAGCACTGCAGTGACACTGACATGGTGGTGGTGTGTTAGTGTGTGTTGTGCTGGTGTGAGTGGATAAAACACCTTTGAAACACCTCACTGTCACTGCTGGACTGAGAATAGTCCACCAACCAAAAATATCCAGTCAACAGCGTCCTGTGACCACTGATGAAGGTCTACAAGATGATTGACTCAAACAGCAGTAATAGATGAGCGATGGTCTCTGACTTTATATCTACAAGGTGGACCAACTAGGTAGGAGTGTCTAATAGAGTGGACAGTGAGTGGACACTGTATTTAAAAACTTCAGCAGCGCTGCTGTGTCTGATCCACTCATACCAGCACAACACACACTAACACACCACCACCATGTCAGTGTCACTGCAGTGCTGAGGATGATCCACCACCTAAATAATACCTGCTCTGTGGGGGTCCTGACTACTAAAGAACAGGGTGAAAGGAGGTTAAAAAAGTATGTAGAGAAACAGATGGACTACAGTCAGTAATTGTAGAACTACAAAGTGCTTTTATATGTTAAGTGGAGCTGATAAAATGGACAGTGAGTGTAGAAACAATGTTATGGCTGATCAGTGTACTTGCACACATGCATCAAACTGGCAGTAAAGTGTGTGGCAAACCTGACCACCACACAGATGTTTTACTTAACAGACACACATGACGTGTGTGTGTGTGTGTGTGTGTGTAGACAATTCCAAAATAATCTAAGAGAATAGATTCAGGGCAGATGTAGACAGAGAAACATTGTTGTTTGTGCCCAGCGACTGGTCCACAGCCAGTGTATGAGTGATCAGTATGTAATGGTTTCCTTTAATGGGCTGATTCTTACTGGATGGAAGCAAGCCATGCTTCTGCTGACTAAGTCTAAGTAATTTAACACATGCACACACACACACATGCACACACACACACACATGCACACACACGCACACGCACACACACACACACACACACACACACACTGATCAGCCATAACATTAAAACCACCACCTTGTTTCTACACTCACTGTCCATTTTATCAGCTCCACTTACCATATAGAAGCACTTTGTAGTTCTACAATTACTGACTGTAGTCCATCTGTTTCTCTGCATGCTTTGTTTCCCCCCTTTCATGCTGTTCTTCAATGATCAGGACCCCACAGGACCACTACAGAGTGTGTTAATGTGTGTTGTGCTGGTATGAGTGGATAAGACACAGCAGCGCTGCTTTTAAAAAAAACAATGCATTTTCTCCCCTTTTTCTCCCTCTTTTAGCGCGTCCAATTGCCCAATCGCGTCATGCTTCCTCTCCACCTATGCCGATCCCTGCTCTGACCGAGGAGATCGAAGCTAACCCCCTCCGACACGTGGGCAGCAAGCCGTGTGCATCTTATCACCCACACATTGACGAGTGTTGTGCCACCTAGCGTTGTGTACGGAGAGACACACCCTAAGAGCACTCTTACCTCATCTCTGTGTAGGCGCCTCTAATCAGCCAGCAGAGGTCGTAATCGCACCAGTCTGACAGAGAGAGAGAGAGAGAGAGACCCATATCCGGCTTAGTCCCGCCCATCTGAACAACAGGCCAATCAATGTTCATGTGGCCGCTCAGCCTCAGCCTCACTTACACTGCTGGACCGAGAATCGTCCACCAACAAAAATATCCAGCCAACAGCGCCCTGTGGGCAGCATCCTGTGACCAAGATCTACAAGATGACCAACTCAAACAGAAGCAATAGATGAGCGATCGTCTCTGACTTTACATCTACAAGGTGGACCAACTAGGTAGGAGTGTCTAATAGAGTGGACTGTGAGTGGACGTGGTGTCTGATCCACTCATACCAGCACAACACACACTAACACACCACCACCATGTCAGTGTCAGTGCTGAGAATGACCCACCACCTAAATAATACCTGCTCTGTGGTGGTCCTGACCATTGAAGAACAGGGTGAAAGCAGGCTGAAAACAGTATGTACAGTCAGTAATTGTAGAACTACAAAGTGTTTCTATGTGGTAAGTGGAGCTAAAAAACGTAGAAGAGATGCACACTTGCTAAGCAAGAAGGATTAAAAGTTCACGGGTGGAAAAGCATGCGGATGACGTGAGGGAAAGACCAGGCCGTTTCCTTGTCTCTAATGAGAAGCAGGCGAGCCACCATGTGGAGCACAGAGCCGCTAACAATAACTCTCTGTGTAAAGCTGAACTCAATCCCCATAAACGCATATTTACGCTTCAGAGTTTTTAAAAAGTGTACTTACATTTACAAGGTACCCGTTTATGATGCTTGTATTGTAAGGATGTCAGCAACTGAATGATTAGAGGAGTGAATCCGCCCCATAGTGTTTTCGTTATTTAGTCAAGGAGGCATTTCTAAGGATGGGTAGTGGTGTTGGACAATAGGGTTAACATCAGTCTGTGTAGAACACTCACTGTCCATTTTATCAGCTCCACTTACCATATAGAAGGACTTTGTAGTTCTACAATTACTCTACATACCTCTTTAACCTGCTTTCACCCTGTTCTTCAGTGGTCAGGACCCCCACAGGACCACCACAGAGCAGGTATTATTTAGGTGGTGGATCATTCTCAGCACTGCACTGACACTGACATGGTGGTGGTCTGTTAGTGTGTGTTGTTCTGGTATGAGTGGATCAGACACAGCATTAGACACTTAAAACTTTACTGTGCAAAAAAAGAAGCCTTATGTTAACCATGTCCAGAAGTGGTGTCGACTTCTCTGGGCCCAGAGGTATCTACGATGGACCATCACACAGTGGAAATGTTATTTAAACCACCTCCTTGTTGTACACTCACTGTCCATTTTATTAGCTCCACTTACCATATAGAAGCAGTTTGTAGTTCTACAATTACTGACTGTAGTCCATCTGTTTCTCTGCATGCTTTGTTAGCCCCCTTTCATGCTGTTCTTCAATGGTCAGGACCCCCACATGACCACTACAGAGCATGTATTATTTAGGTGGCTGATCGGTAGTGGTGTGTTAGTGTGTTTTGTGCTGGTACGAGTGGATCAGACACAGCAGCGCTGCTGGAGTTTTTAAATACCGTGTCCACTCACTGTCCACTCTATTAGACACTCCTACCTAGTTGGTCCACCTTGCAGATGTAACGTCAGAGACGATCGCTCATCTATTGCTGATGTTTGAGTTGGTCATCTTTGAGACCTATATCAGTGGCAGAACGCTGCCTACGGGGCACTGTTGGCTAGATATTTTTGGTTGGTGGACTATTCTCAGTCCAGCAATGACAGTAAGGTGCTGCTGTGTCTGATCCACTCATACCAGCACAACAAACACTAACACACCACCACCATGTCAGTGTCACTGCAGTGCTGAGAATGATCCACCACCTAAATAATACCTGCTCTGTGGCGGTCCTGTGGGGGTCCTGACCATTCAAGAACAGCATGAACGGGAGCTAACAAAGCATGCAGAGAAACAGATGGACTACAGTCAGTAATTGTAGAACTACAAAGTGCTTCTATATGGTAAGTGAAGCCGATAAAATGGACAATGTGTGTAGAAACAAGGAGGTGGTTTTAATGTTATGGCTGATCAGTGTACCTGTAACTTGGAGGGATGTCCACATACCTTTTGTCATAAAGTATATCAATAACTGACCAAAGTGCAGCCTGGAATGACTTTCACAGCTACAGAAGCTTTGACTAAAAGAGGGGGGCTAGTAAGCAATGATATCATAGAGGAAGCTGGAGAACTTCAAACAGAAGCCAAAAGAATGTTCCATTCCCTCTTAGTTCCTTCAGGCAGCCAGTAAACGTTTCCTTATGAAGCCGCAATTCTTACGTATTGTTTTCTAGAATATTCTGTGATCTTTAATATCCTGGATTCTAAAACATATTGTGATTGACAAACCTAGATCAGAAAAAGTTGGGACAGTACGGAAAACTCAAATAAAATAAAAATGCAGTGTTCCCTACATTTAGATTTTGGCAATTTAGAGCTAGTAATGAGGTGAAAAATCTAAATAATGATGTGATTCCAAACAGGTGATTGTAATCATGTTTTGGTACAAAAGCAACATCCAGGAAAGGCTGAGTCTCTGATCAGCAAAGATGATCAGAGGATCTCCAGTTTGTCAGCAAATGTGTGAGAAATTGATTGAAATGTTTAAAAACATTGGATATTTCTCCGTCTACGGTGCATAATATTATTAAACCATTCAAGAAATCAGTGCGTAAAGGCCAAGGGTGCAGGCTTAAGCTGAACGCCCGTGATCTTCGATCTCTCAGACGGCACTGCATCAAGAACCGCCACTCAACAATAGCTGATATAACCACATGGGTGAGGGATTACTACAATACAGAGTTACATGCACAAATGCCACTTAAAACTTTACTGTGCAAAAAAAGAAGCCTTATGTTAACCATGTCCAGAAGCGGCGTCGACTTCTCTGGGCTCGGAGGCATCTAGGATGGACCATCACACAGTGGAAACGTGAATCCAGACTGTTATCAGCAAGAAGTCCAAAAGCCAGGGTCTGTCATGGTATGGGGATTGTGTCAATGCCCTTGGTAAAGATCATTTACACTTCTGTGATGCAGCATTAATGCAGAAAAGTACATTGAGATCTCAGAGCAACATGTGCTGCCTTCAAGGCGTCATCTTTTCCAGGGGCAACAAGACGATGCAAAACCACATGCTGCCACACATTACAAAGGCCTGGCTGCGGAAGAAGAGGGTACGGGTACTGGACTGGCCTGCCTGCAGTCCCCAATAGTCAACAATGGAGTTCAATGGAGTGCCAACAGGACATCGTAGTTTGGATCTCTCTCACTCACGTATACAGTATACACACATGTTGTCAGGGTCACATTCCGAAATTCCAAACCAGATCTATGTGATGTTTGTATTTCATTCCTGACTCGCTAAACCTGTCTATTACACACGTCTGTCACTTAAACATTAGCAAAATGTTGAACATAGGCATATCGCGTCAACGCTCAATGCTGAATGTATGTAATTATGTAAGTACTGTGTATGTAAATATGTAATTACTTCTTATGTCACCTAAGGGAACTCATTTCCATCACACGCCCACACACAACACACTGATGGCATTAGTGGGAGATGATGGGCATGGCTGTGACAGACGGCAAAGGGATTATAATGCTTTATCAAATTAGAGCACACAGTAGGTCCTTTCTGTTATAAAGCGTTCTGTTCTCTGGTCCTTCCCAAGAAGAAGTAGTGCACGCATGTGCAGTAAATTAACCTCTGGATAGATTGCACATTGTGGCACATCTGCCCAACAGTCCACTCACAGAAATCAACTTAATTTCATTTATTAATAAACATCCATTCCTGCATTTCAGGCCTGTAACACACATTCCAAAAAATATTAGGACAGTAATGTGTTTACCACTTTGTAATGTTTCCATTCCTTTTCACCACACTTAAAAGACGTTTTGGCACCGAGGAGACCAAGTGATTTAGTTTTTCAGCTTTTATTTTGTCTCATTCTTCCTGCAAACTTAAGATGTGCAACACAAAATTCTCCACACATCCTCTATTGGGGACAGGTCAGGACTGCAGGCAGGCCAGTCCAGTACCCGTACCCTCTTCCTCTGCAGCTGTGCCTTTGTAATGTGTGCAGCATGTGGTTTTGCATCGTCTTGTTGAAAAATGCTGGACGTCCCTGGAAAAGACGACGTCATGAAGGCAGCACAT
Source organism: Trichomycterus rosablanca (assembly GCF_030014385.1). Taxonomy (NCBI): domain Eukaryota; kingdom Metazoa; phylum Chordata; class Actinopteri; order Siluriformes; family Trichomycteridae; genus Trichomycterus; species Trichomycterus rosablanca. The sequence continues at coordinate 6,914,327 of NC_086012.1, forward strand.
GTACTTTTCTGCATTAATGCTGCCATCACAGAAGTGTAAATGACCTTTGCCAAGGGCACTGACACAGCCCCATACCATGACACACCCTGGCTTTTGGACTTGTTGCTGATAACAGTCTTTGGTCCGGAGCACACGGCGCCCATTTTTTCCAAAATGACCTGGAATGCTGATTCATCTGACCACAATGCACGTTTCCACTGTGCGATGGTCCATCCTAGATGCCTCCGAGCCCAGAGAAGTCGACGCCGCTTCTGGACATGGTTAACATAAGGTTTCTTGTTTGCACAGTAAAATTGTAAGTGGCATTTGTGCATGTAACTCTGTATTGTAGTGCTCGACAAAGGTTTGCCAAAGTAATCCCTCACCCATGTGGTAATATCAGCTATTGTTGAGTGGTGGTTCTTGATGCAGTGCCGTCTGAGGGATCAAAGATCACGGGTGTTCAGCTTAAGCTTGCACCCTTGGACTTTACGCACTGAAATTCCTCCTGATTCCTTGAATGGTTTAATGATATTATGCACTGTAGAGGGAGAAATATGCAAATCCCTTCCAATCTTTCTTTGAGGTACATTGTTTTTAAACATTTCAATCATTTTCTTACACATTTGTTGACAAATTGGAGATCCTCTGATCATCTTTGCTCATCAGAGACTCAGCCTTTCCTGCATGCTGCTTTTGTACCAAACCATGATTACAATCACCTCATCACATCATTATTTAGTTTTTTCACCTCATTACTAGCCCTAAATGACCCCAGTTCCAACTTTTTTTGGAATGTGTTGCAGTTCTGAATGAAGGAATGGATGTTTATTAATAAATGAAATGAAGTTGAGCAGATAAAACATGAAATGTCCTGGGTTCAAACTGTCTGCAATCAAATAAAAGTCAGAGTAAATGTAAGGCACACTGCATTTTTATTTTATTTGCATTCATGATACAGTCTCAACTTTTTTGGATTTGGGGTTATAGATTAAATTCTACAGTATAAAGCTTAAATCGAGTTCTACAGTATAAAGCTTAGATCAGGTTCTACAGCATAAAGTTTAGGTCAAATTCTACAGTACAAAGCTTAGATCATGTTACACAAAGCTTAGATCAAATTCTACATTATAAAGCTTAGATTAAGTTCTGCAGTACAAAGTTTAGATTAAATTCTACAGTATAAAGCTTAGATCAAGTTCTACAGTACAGAATTTAGATCAAATTCTACAGTATAAAGCTTAGATCATGCTACACAAAGCTTAGATCAAATTCTACAGTAGAAAGTTTAGATCAAATTCTACAGTATAAAGCTTAGATTAAGTTCTGCAGTACAAAGTTTAGATCAAATTCTACAGTATAAAGCTTAGATCAGGTTCTACAGTACAGAATTTAGATCAAATTCAACAGTATAAAGCTTAGATCAAATTCTACAGTATAAAGCTTAGATCAGGTTCTACAGTACAGAATTTAGATCAAATTCTACAGTATAAAGCTTAGATCAGGTTCTACAGTACAGAATTTAGATCAAATTCTACAGTATAAAGCTTAGATCAGGTTCTACAGTACAGAATTTAGATCAAATTCTACAGTATAAAGCTTAGATCAAATTCTACAGTATACAGCTTAGATCAGGTTCTACAGTACAGAATTTAGATCAAATTCTACAGTATAAAGCTTAGATCAAGTTCTGCAGTATAAAGCTTAGATCAAGTTCTACAGTACAGATTTAGGTCAAATTCTACAGTACAAAGCTTAGATCAAGTTATACAGTACAGAATTTGGATTAAATTCTACAGTATAAAGCTTAGATCAAGTTCTACAGTACAGAATTTGGATCAAGTTCTGCAGTATAAAGCTTAGATCAAGTTCTACAGTACAGATTTAGGTCAAATTCTACAGTATAAAGCTTAGATCAAGTTCTACAGTACAGATTTAGATCAAATTCTACAGTATAAAGCTTAAATCAAATTCTCCAGTACAGAATTAGGTAAAACTGTAAAAGAGAAAACAGAACTAAGACTAAACATTGCAACATTTCTGTCTCTATCTCAATCCAGTTACCACATTCTGACTGTTACTCAGTTGGCACATTACTTTTGTGTCGTGAAATGAAAAACAAACGGGTTTCTGCATTTCGTATCTGACCACATTAACAGTCGTGTATTTGGCAGTCAGGCATTTGAAGGTGGAAAGTGGACGCGTTTTAAAACGCAGTGACTGTTTTGTAATTCTGATCAAAGTAAAAGAGCAAGAGGGACCTCTGTTGCTAGGTTACCATTGCCTTTGCAGACACAACAAAGTGGTGCATGCAGAGTTGGTCAGTGTGTGTAGAGGTGTGTGTGTAAGGGTATATGTGTACATTAGTGTGTGTGTGTGTGTGTGTGTTTGAGGTAGAAAAAGATTTTTTTTTAAAACAACAAAGACGTTAATTGGCTAACATTTAAATCCGTTTAAAGTGAACAGGTATAATCTTTGACACATCTGGTAGAATGGGTGCCACACAACAACATGGGTATCTAGATTACATCCCTACCTTTGCTTACTATATTACTTGTTGTCTCTGTGTCCACATGCCTTGTGGATCCAGCAACACCCAAAAACTACAACCCTGATAAGAATAAAGCACCTACTGTACAGGCCATGCAACCATGTGTCCAGGTCATTTGAGAAACCCAGAAACTGGAATACACCCTGTACTACACACACTGCCTTATTCATTGGTACAGTACAGAGTTTAACACAAGTTCTACAGTATAAAGCTTAGATCAAGTTCTATAGTACAAAATTCAGCTCAACTTCCACAGCATAGCTTCTATATATGATGTACACAGTGGCGGCTGCTGGTCTTTCAAAGAGGGAAAGCTCATTGTCGGCTTACATCATAAAATTTGTCAATTTATTTACACATAAATTCTGCCCTCAAGAAAATGGCCTGAAATGGGTTGCAGTTTGTCTTTCGACTTCACTCGCAAAATCCGCGATGGGACTGAAGCACCTAGTGATTAAGTGACTAATGAAGTGTATTGCTTTGGCAATACGAATGTCCCTATTTGTCATGCCAATAAAGCTTCTTTTGAGTTTGAGTTTGAGAAGTGACGGTGTAGCACTCAAACGAGCTGTCAATCAAAACGGGATTCAGCCTTTCCACTGATCCTCCAATCATCTAGCAGAAGCTCAGCGTCCACACCCGCCCACAGCCCCATTCACCCCCAGAGACGCTCAGCGTCCAGGGGCGGGACAAAATCGAGGCATTTATCCAAGTTTCGGAGCATTACAAAAAAAACCTCAACGCAGTCCCATAGAAGTGAAGAGACGCTCAGCTTCTGCGGGCAAATGCATTGACGCTACGGGAATGTATGAGTTAAGTTAAGAAAATCGAGTCGATTTGTGATAATTAGCTGATTCTGAACGAACTCGTCTTCGAGATATACGTGTTCTAACGCATTTGTAGTCAATGAAATGTTAACACAACTGTACATATTTGACCATTTAATTTAATTAAGCTGAGCTTCCCTTGCAGTCTTAGAGAAATCGCCACTGGATGTACACTATATTGCCAAAAGTATTCGTTCGTCTGCCTTCGCACGCATATGAACTTAAGTGACATCCCATTCTTAATCCATAGGGTTAAATATGATGTCGGCCCAACTCTTCTATTTTTGGGAGCATGAAATTGTCCAAAATCTCTTGGTATGCTGAAGCATTAGGAGTTCCTTTCACTGGAACTAAGGGGCCGAGCCCAACTCCTGAAAAACGACCTCACACCACAATCCCAACTCCACCAAACTTTACACTTGGCACAATGCAGTCAGACAAGTACCGTTCTCCTGGCAACCGCCAAACCCAGACTCGTCCATCGGATTGCCAGACGGAGAAGCGTGATCCGTCACTCCAGAGAACTCGTCTCCACCGCTCTAGAGTCCAGTGGCGGCGTGCTTTACACCACTGCATCCGATGCTTTGCATTTGCTTGGTGATGTAAGGCTTGGATGCAGCTGCTCAGCCATGGAAAGCCATTCCACGAAGCTCTCTACACACTGTTCTTGAGCTAATCTGACGGCCACATGAAGCTTGGAGGTCTGTAGCGATCGACTCTGCAGAAAGTTGGCGACCTCTGTGCACTATGCGCCTCAGAATCCGCTGACCCCGCTCTGTCATTTTATGTGGCCTACCACTTCGTGGCCGAGTTGCTGTCATTCCCAATCGCTTCCACTTAATAATAATACCACGAACAGTCGACTGTAGAATATTTCGTAGCGAGGAAATTTCACCACTGGACTTGTTGCACAGGTGGCATCCTATCACGGTACCACGCTGGAATTCACTGAGCTCCTGAGAGCGACCCATTCTGTCACAAATGTTTGTAGAAGCAGTCTGCATGATGCCTAGGTGCTTGGTTTTATATCATGGGTGAGTGAATACTTTTGGCAGTATAGTGTAGTTAGTCTATACTTGTTTAGTTCTAGTCTATAGTAAGATACAAATTGCCCAGACTTTGTGTTTGTTTGCCAAGTACAGTATATGAATATTACATAATATATTAAAGTGTGTATAGTGACTGGTAACTGGCACTGTTGCGCAACAAGTAGGGTGGATGGGTACACAGCACCAGGGTCCTGGGTATCTGGGTTTAATCCTTACCTCTGTCACTGTCTGTGAAAGGTTCGGCATCTCAGAGGGAGGACCGGCTCCTCTAAATCATCCCTAGGTGAGAGAGTGTGTTTTTGCAGCGCAAAGCTCTTTCCCTTGGGTGGGAGGATGATTACAGAGGTGGTGACTCAGCTTCCTGTGAAATCGAGATTGGGAGTGGACAGCATTTCCTGTGTGTTAAAGTGCTGAGTCACAGAGTTCTGGGATCGAGGAAATCCATTCTTCTAACTTATCATTCCTTCTGAGAGAAAGAAAGAGAAAGAAGAGAGAAAGAGAAGATCATAGCTTGTGACTTGCCATGTAAATAGAGATGTGTGACTGCTCCTATTAAAAAGTACATACGGAAGTGGTTCCTTATCAAGGTCGGAATGTAAATACCAGAACTGTCACCTTATGCTGAGTCTGCCATGACTTAAACGCAGCTAAAATAAAAGTGACACTGATCACAGTCAAGTGAGCTTTAGGTGACCATGGGCCTAAAGGATACCATGCAAGAAAGAAGCATGACATTGCTGTTTGTAGAATACTCATAAGCTTTAGGTGTTGGCTTCTTTTCCAGTAATAGTCAGCTTGCTTGCTTACTATTGTGCAAAAATGATGACAAGAGCACACTTAGAGAACTCATCAGGTCGTATTTTGTCTAAGCAATTGGGGGTTAAGGGCCTTGCTCAACAGTGGCAACCTGACAGTGACGGCTTGAACCAACAACCTTTTTAATTATAAGTCCAGTACCTTAACCACTAGGCTACAACTGACTACAAGAAAGAGGATCTAAGGTTTCACTGAGACTCACATTACTGGATTCAGAGTCCATGACCCTGTCGCCGGTTTACCACTGTTCCTTCCTTGGACCACTTTTGATAGATACTGACCACTGCAGAGATGCTCTGACCCAGTCGTCTAGCCATCACAATTTGGCCCTCGTCAAACTCTCACATCAACTTTGAGGATCAAATGTTCACTTGATGCCCACTAACAGGTGCCGTGATGAAGAGATAATCAGTGTTATTCACTTCCCCTGTCAGTGGTCCTAATTTTATGCCTGGTTGGTATATTGCCCTTTGCATGGTCCTGATTTGAATATAATTTTCCCATGCTCTATGGCAATCTCTGCTGGTTGCATGGTACCCTCCTTGGCCGGGTATTTTACATTTTCATTTTCAGCATTTAGCAGACAGATTTACACAGTGAGCGGAACACAATGAGCAATTGAGGGTTAAGGGCCTTGCTCAAGGACCCAACAGTGGCAACTTGGTGGTGGCGGGGCTTGAACCGGCAACCTTCTGCTTACTAGTCCAGTACCTTAACCACTGAGCTATCACTGGCCCCGTATCACAGGTAGGGCTACAGGCTGGCACATCGACCGTTGGCAGATTTTTACAAAGAGCCTAAAAATGAACAGAGGACCATGTTACTTTCTCTTTATTTTTAGTGTCTTGTGACGGCGCCTTGACTAGAAAGTAGGAGTCGCGATGTTGTAGTGTTGACTCCCCATCTAGCCTTGTTTTCCTCAGACACGGCCAATTGTGTCGAATAAGAAGAAGAAGATGTACTTTATTTGTCATATATACATATACAGGTGTACAGTACAATAAAAATTCTTTCTTCACATATCCCAGCTTGTTTGGAACCTGGGGTCAGAGCGCAGGGTCAGCCATCGTACGGCGCCCCTGGGGCAGACAGGGTTAAGGGCCTTGCTCAAGGACCCAACAGTGGCTGCATAGCAGAGCCTGGATTTGAACCACCAATCTTCCGGTTGATAGCCCAAAGCTCTACCCAGTAGGCTACCACTGTCCCCACCATACATGAACCACCATGTATTTGCTTTAGGATTTGCATTAGCTCAAGCAACTATTGCACTATTATAATAGCTTGCTAACCACAACAAGTAAGGCACATTGGCAATAAGGTTCCAATACAGCAATGTTATACTTTTTTTTATCCCTTTTCCACCAACGCGGAACAGTTCCGGTTAGCAAACTTGATTTTGAACAGGTTCCAGAGAGCAAACTAGCGTTCTAATCTGGCACCACAGAATTTTATTTTATTTTTATTTTTTTTTTCTCCCCCTTTAGTGCATCCAATTGTTCAATTTGCATCGTGCTTCCTCTCTGTCTATGCCGAACCCTGCCCTGACAGAGGAGATCGAAGCTAACCAATATCCCCTCCGATGCATTTTTGCCACCTACACATTGATGAGTTTGGCGCCACCTAGCGTTGCATGCAGAGAGACACACCCTAAGGGCACTCTTCCTCATCTCCTGTGTAGGCGCCTCTTAATCAGCCGGCAGAGGTCGTAATCGCATTCTGACAGAGAGAGACCCACCCCCTCCGGTCTCCAATCCCGCCCCCCCCCCCCACCTGAACAACAGGCCAATCAGTGTTCATATAGCCGCCCAGCCTCGACCGGTGAAGGCAGACATGAGAAGCTGCAAAACAGCTGTTCTGTTGTCTCGTATGAAGCTTAATGCTGCACTTCCATCATTTAAAGTTCACCTGACTGAATTCTGAGCCAGTTTGCCGCTGATATTCGCTGATATTTTCAAAGCGCCTCAAATGAGATAACCTGTGTGATATGACGTGGTAAAGTGACCAGTTTCAGCTTTTTTATGTTTATTTTTACACTTAACAGGGAATAGATATGTACAAGTCATGTCTGTGTACAGCACCTCTGAGGTTCAAACCTGGACCTGGTGTTATAGACCGAAACTTGCTTTTTGCATGGTCCTAATTTGAATATAATTTCCCCACGCTCTATGGCGATCTCTGCTGGTTGCGCGGCCGAGCAGGGGCTGCAGGCGGGCCACACCTGCTCCGACACATGAGGCCATTAATTGCATTTTTACATCGACCGGGGACAGATTTTTCTCTTGTGTTTCTTGTGACGCTGCCTTGACTAGACGGTAGGAGTCGCTGTTGTAGTGTTGACCCCCCCATCCAGCCTTGTTTCCCTCAGACACGGCCAATTGTGTCGGATAAACGTCCGACTAGGCCAAGCGCAATACATTTAACATTTAGACATTAGCATATGCTTTTCCCCGTTCAAGGACCCAACACCGGCAATGGGGCTTCAATCCTCACCATTTTGATTAATAGTGTATTACCTTAACCGCTGAACCTCCACGGCCCCTGTGTCCTATCATGTATCAACTAGACTGTGTGCGCAGTTATTGCAAGGTGTGAATTTCAGAGTGAATAAAATTGCAGTGATTCAGCAGAACAGCTGCACCATTAAGCATTTTAAAGTTGGAGTAGCGGGATGAGTTGAACCAGGATCGGGTTCACCGTGTTGACCAAGCTTTTCAAAACACCATGCTCTAAAATAAGCTCGATTCAGACACCAGTCATTTGTGAAATGCTGCCTGAGCGAGGGATTGTTTTTCTAGGGAACCTGAACCAAAATTGGGTCCTCAGACATTTGCCCATGAATTTGCCTATAATCTATATGAATCTATTTTTATCCATCCAGTGTTTCTTACTGTCTTATGAGGGGTCATTGTGATCGCTGTTCCAACACCTACACATGTTCAGTTAACTGCCCTGGGCCTTGTCACACCTTTCCTAAATATTTTTCTTCCTTAGACACAGTACATGCTCAGACCCGCTTTGACCTCAGTCTTTATAACACTAAACCTCTTAGAACGTTTTAATAATCACACTATAAGTCCTAAATCTTGCTGGACAATAGATTATAAATCCATAGGGATTGATATGGAATTGCAAACATTCTTCTAAAAGAGCTTTTGCATATTTGTTCCCATTAAATAAATACAGCATTTGTCAGTCCAGTGTTATATGAAGTTGAGGTCAGGGCTCTATCAATCTATCTATCTATCTATCTATCCATCTATCCATCCATCCATCCATCCATCCATCCACCCACCTACCCATACCCAACCACCCACACACCCACTGAACCACCTACCCACCGAACCACCTACCCATCCATCCATCCATCATCTCACTATCTATCTATCTGTCTATCTATCTATCGTTCCATCCATCCATCCATCCATCTACCCACCCACCCATACCCAACCACCTACACGCCCACCAAACCAAACAGTTATTATCCTAAACAAAGAAACCTGTGTTTACCTAAGTCTCCCAACACTTCAGCACCCCCCATGCAGAAGTACATGGCTTAGCATAAGCTGGAGTGTTTAACGTCTGCTGAAGACATTAGGGAACATGGCCCCTCTTCATACGTCACACTATTGGGGGGGGGATGGGGAGAGAATGCTGATAACAGCACATCCAGCTTTATACATCCAGCTTATGTCTCTCACTCCAGTGTCTATATTTATCCTGTCTGCTTCTCATTCTCTTATTTCTTTTTATACTGATCCCTTACTAATATCATTATCCTGACTACACCAATCAACTCTTTAAGCCCCTTATATGAAAGGCAAAAATAACGTAATGTTGTAATGCATTGTATTAGTACAGACAAGAACAATCCAATATAGGACAGGACTATTTTAATCCAAAGACGGGACATTCTGGCTAATAAGGGACCATTGGAAACCCAAATTTCAGTCGTCTAATCTAGGCTGTGTCTGGAACTTTCTGGCAGAGCTGGTGAAAAATACACTGATCAGGCATAATGATATTGTGCTGGTTCCCCTTTTGCTGCCTAAACAGCCCTGCAACTGTGATGCACTGTGTATTCTGACACCTTTCTATCAGAACCAGCATTAACTTCTTCAGCAATTTGAGCTACAGTAGCTCGTGTGTTGGATCGGACCACACGGGCCAGCCTTCGCACCCCATGTGCACCAACGAGCCTTGGCCGCCCATGACCCTGTCGCCGGTTTACCACCGTTCCTTTCTTAGACCACTTTTGATAGCTGACCACAGCAGACCGGGAACACCCCACAAAAGCTGCAGTTTTGGAGATGCTCTGACCCAGTCATCCAGCCATCACAATTAGACCCTTGTCAAACCATTTTTCCTGCTTCTAACACATTTTTTTTATTATTTTCTATTATTCCCACTTTTTTCCCCCAATTTTTCTCCCCCACCCTCAATCTAGTCGTGTCCAATTATCCTGAATGCGTCCTCTATACTGATTCGACCCCTTCACCGCTGACTGAGGACGCCTCTCAACTGACATACGCTCCCCTCCGGCACGTACAGTCAGTACAGACTGCATTTTTTCACCTGCACGAGTCGAGTTCATACACTTGACGGGCACTGTGTACGGAGGGCCACACCCCCATCAGCATTATTCCTCAGCCCTGTGCAGGCGCCATCAGTCAGCCAGCAGGGGCCGCAGTCGCACCAGTCATGAGGACCTATGATCCGACTTTTTACCCTCTAACCCTGAACAACAGTCAATCGTTGTTCATGCCGCCCAATCCCAGTCGGAAGGCAGAGCTGAGATTCGATACGATGTATTCGAAACCCCAATTCTGGTGTGCTAGCGTACTTTTTACCGTTGCGCCACCTGAGCGGCCTAACACATCAACTTTGAGGATAAAATGTTCACTTGCTGCCTAATATATCCCACCCACTAACAGGTGGGTTTAATCATTTTCTGATTTAAATGTAATGTCCAGTACTAAAAGTGTGACCAATTTCCTTCCAGATTGGCTGTGCTAATAGCAACTAGCTGTCGGTCGTCTTTCTATTCGACGTAGCTCCATTAAATCTCCAGTAAATCATGGTTATTATATTACATTGTAAAACATTTGGCTAATATTAAATGATTTACTTTTAATGCATTTTTCCCAGTTTCCCTCCAAATCTAGTCATATCCAATTACCCGATTGCATTTTGCTACCTCTACTGCTGCTGACCTCCACTCCTGACCCCCTCTGACACGTGTGCAGAAGCCGACCGCTTATTTTCACTGTATTCCTCCATCTCATTGTGCAGACGCCATCGATCAGCCAGCACAGGTCATTATTACAGCAGCCAATCATAATTGGACGAGCCAGTCGTTGTCTGTATAGACGGCCGACCTGCTGATGGCAGAGCTGACATTCGAACCCGCACGCACTATGTAGTCGGTCAGTCTAATAATGACACCATGCGTAATGCAACAATGTGACATGCTATTTAGAACCGTTTTATGTGGTTTGGGACACAGCCTAAAATGAAGGTGTTTATACTTTGTGCATTTGGTCTGATCTGCATACATGGGACGTCTGGGAGACTAAAGAGGGGAGGTATTTCCAATTTGCATATTCATAAAAGCATTTAGAAATAAGATGTGTAGATGGGCCGCTCAGGTGGCGCAGCGGTAAAACACGCTAGCTCAACAGAGCTGCCATATCAAACTCATCGGTTCGAATCTCAGCTCTGCTACTGGTCAGCTGGGCGCCCCCTAGCTGGCACAATTGGCAGTGCCTGCAACAGACAAAATTGACCACAAGTCTGCTGGGTGTAAAAAGACTAGACTAAAAAGGGCGTGGGGGCTTCGATGCTGTGCAAGGAGCTTGGTTAGTAGCCCAAGGTGCCTGTACAGAATGCTGTACCAAAGTATGGGCGAATAGTAATCGGCTTTTTAAAATTGGGGAAAAAAGGGAGAAAATGCATAAATTAAATTATATATATATATATATATATAATATAAAAATATGTAAATATAAAAATAAAAAATAAATAAATATAAAATAAAAAAAATAAAATATAAAAGAATAAAAATAAATAAATAAACAAATCAAATAAAAATAAATAATAATACTTTTTTTTTACTGTTTTTTTATTGGTCATTTTAGAAACACCTAGAAAGACCTAGAAAGAGTTGTGTGACTGGTTACTGTGCATTTTACAGCCCTGCATCTCGCGGTAGTAAATGTTTTTCAGTGGTTCTATTGTTGTACACCACATTTTCGATTTTTTCAAAGAACCTTCCTGTGTTAAATGGAGCAAGGTGCATGACGCATAATGTCGGCCTCAGAGAAGCAGAGAAACTTACGAGTTATGTTTCAGGGTGGCTGGAAAATGATCGGCTGTGTTTGTTATCTTTTTTTAATGGACTTGTACTGATACTAAGCAATTCACAGCCTAAGATAAGCAGATAAACTCTAGGGCAACTCTGATAATTCAGGTAAATATTTAACATAAATAACTGAAGTGAAGTCGAAGGATTGCGATTTGGATTTACACTTACACTGGACACTTTCTTGTTCAGGGGATTATCCAGACAGCAGAAAATCATACAGATGTGTCAGAAGCTTTGACTTATGTTTACATTTAACATTAGAATGAGAGAGAAGTGTGATCTGAGTAAATGTACCCGTAAAACGATTGTTGGTGCTGGTAGACAGGCTGGTCTAAGTACAGAAACTGTTGATCAACTAAAACACTGAGTTGCAGCTCTGCAAGCAAAAACAAGAAATAAAGACTATAGTGGGCACAGGTTCAACAAAAACTTGCTCTATGCCTGGTCTTGACTCAACGTTGGCTGTTTGTGGACCCAGACTCAAGTTCTTTCGACTATCTTGACTAGTACTTAATCTTTTGCTCATAGTGGTCACGTGACTTGGCTACAGATCTATACACTGATCAGCCATAACATTAAAACCACCTCCTTGTTTGTACACTCGCTGTCCATTTTATCAGCTCCACTTACCATATAGGAGCACTCCATGGTTCTACAATTACTGACTGTTGTCCATCTGTTTCTCTGCATGCTTTGTTAGCCCCCATTCTTCAATGGTCAGGACCCCCACAGGACCACAACAGAGCAGGTATTATTTGGGTGGTGGATCATTCTCAGCACTGCAGTGACACTGACATGGTGGTGGTGTGTCAGTGTGTGTTGTGCTGGTATGAGTGCAGCACACACAGCAGTTAAATACCGTGTCCACTCACTGTCCACTCCTATTTATTTAGTCTACCTTGTAGATGTAAAGTCAGAGAAAACGGTCATCTATTGCTGCTGTTTAAGTTGATCATCTTCTAGACCTTCATCAGTGTGGCGCTGTTGGCTGGATGTTTTTGGTTAGTGGACTATTCTCGGTCCAGCAGTGACAGTGAGGTGTTAAAAAACTCCGCTCATACCAGCACAACACACACTAACACACCACCACCATGTCGGTGTTACTGCATTGTTGAGAATGATCCACCACCCAAATAATACCTGCTCTGTGGTGGTCCTGGGAGAGTCCTGACTATTGAAGAACAGCATGAAAGGGGGCTAACAAAGCATGCAGAGAAACAGATGGACTACAGTCAGTAATTGTAGAACTACAAAGTGCTAATATATGGTAAGTGGAGCTGATAAAATGGACAGTGAGTGTAGAAACTCACCAAAACTGCCACATTGACTCATATTGACCAGCTAGACGTGTCTTTACAAATGAGAGTCGTAATCGTTTGTTGGGACCAGTACCACTGCTGCCCCGTATCAATAAATGTGCCCTTGTTCCAGCACCACACATAGTCACGTGGTACGTTTGGAACAGCTCTACACATGACTGTCATGAGTATTCACAGTTTGAAGGCCTCTGGGCTGCGTAGGCTGTGTTTTAACCACACAGACAGCCCATGCTTTTGTACTCTGTTTAAGAAGTGAGTGATATTTCCTCATCTTGCTCATTTTGCATCCTGTTGCAGAGAGCCGAGCTGTTGTTTGGTTGTGATGCAGGTCTTCCTGTTTGAATTATGGTTATAAAATCAGTATGATACCAAAAACCACCAACATTTAATGATACCACTTGGACGCTGTGTGTTAAAATATGTGAAGTGTGTGTTAGGCTGACTGTTGACCTACACTCACCCCCTTTACTCTGTTATGCGAAGTATCACATGAGTGCATTAGTACTGTAAACAGATACCAATTTTCAGTTCCTGCATGGTGGAGAGCTTTTTGTTTTGTCGGGTCTCTCGGTTGGGGGAAGGGTGAGACATGGCATACACTTGGAGGATGACAGGAACACTCCAGGCATTACTATGTAAGCAGACCTGGGGGGGGGGGGGGGGGGGGTAGTCTGAGAAGGACAGGGGTACACAGATATGATCAGAATAGGAAACTCATGCTTTGCTGCAGCCTTAGTTCTAGTCCAATATACTACAAGGCCAAAAGTATGCGGACACCTGACTATGCAAGCTTGAAACCCTTATGTCTTTACAGATCTACACTGATCGGCCATGACATTAAAACCACCTCCTTGTTTCTACACTCACTGTCCATTTTATCAGCACTTTATAGTTCTACAACTACTGACTGTAGTCCATCTGTTTCTCTGCATGCTTTGTTAGCCCTCTTTCATGCTGTTCTTCAATGGTCAGGACTCTCCAAGGACCACCGCAGAGCAGGTATTATTTGGGTGGTGGATCATTCTCAGAACTGCAGTTACACTGACATGGTGGTGGTGAATTAGTGTGTGTTGTGCTGGTATGAGTGGATCAGTCACAGCAATGCTGCTGGAGTTTTTAAACACCTCACTGTCACTGATGGACCGAGAATAGTCCACCACCTAAATAATACCTGCTCTGTGGTGGTCCTGTGGGGGTCCTGACCATTGAAGAACAGGGTGAAAGCAGGTTAAAAAGTATATAGAGTAATAGATGGACTACAGTCAGTAGTTGTAGAACTACAAAGTGCTTCTATATGGTAAGTGGAGCTGATAAAATGGACAGTGAGTGTACAAACAAGGAGGTGGTTTTAATGTTATGCAGCCAGAGCAGCCACAGCAGTTACCTGAGGGACAACAATTGGCAGTGCCTGCAGCACACAACATTGACCACTAGTCTGCTGGGAAAGCAAACACCATAATTAAAAATGGGTGGTTAGTATCCCGAAGGCGCCTGTACTGAAGTGGAGGAACGTGGAGAACAGCAAGTGACTCTCCATGCGCAGGACTGGTCGGTGGATTGCGTATGCATCGGACGGAGCATGTGTCAGGCCTCTTTGGTTGCAATTGGGGTCCCCAGGACTAATTGGCTGCGCTAAATTGGGAGAAAAAATTGTTTAAATAAAATATAAAAATATTTATATCATTATATTAGGTAGCGCAGCAAGATATTCCGCTAGCACACCAGCGCCGAGACACTGAGCACCCCGGTTCGAGTCTCAGTTCGGCCACATGATCAGCTCTGCCTGTCGGCTGAGGCTGAGCGGCCACATGAACAACGATTGGCCTGTTGTTCAGATGGGCGGGACTAAGCCAGATGGGGTCTCTCTCTCATGACTGGTGCAATAACGACCTCTGCTGGCTGATTGGTGGCGCCTGCACAGAGATGAGAAAAGAGTGCTGTCAGGGTGTGTCTCTCCGTACACAACGCTAAAGCTGCACTGCACTCGTCAAAGTGTAGGTGATAAGATGCATACGGTATGCTGCCCACATGTCGGAGGGGGCGTGGGTTAGCTTCGTTCTCCTCAATCGGAGCAGGGATCGTGATGCAATCGGGCAATTAGAAGTGCAAAAAAGGGGAGAAAATGCATAAGGAAAAATATATATACAGTATATAAAATAAAGATTGTGTTACCTGGCTGATACACTGCACACAGTGAGATTAAAAGTTCCACAAGACTTTATGAGTCTAGCAGATCAAGGATTTACATTTTATTAGGGCTTTTTGTGCAACTCTTCCAAAAAGCCCTTGCTTTAAAGCCCTTTGGTGCACTGGGCGTATTAAACACTGCATTTTAAATAATGAATCGTTCACAGCTTAACATTAGATTTAAAAAAAAAGGTAAAAATCATCAGTTTGGGGACTTTTAGACGTTACTGAGTGCAGGTGCGGTGGTGCACTCTTTTGCATGTTCAGACAAGAATAGACATACCCTAGAAACCTTCAGATTTGCATGCGCACATACATGCAAAAAAACAAATGTGACCTAAAAATATGTGGGTCACAGATCCATTCAGATCCGTCATCAGCTGAATTAGTGCTGCACAAACAGGACTGAAAGGCTGTCATAATTATATAAAATAAACACTAGGGATAATAATGTGATCTCTTAATCCGGTAAACACAGATGGTGGTTCATTGCGGGATCAGACACCGTGACAGTCGTGTAAACCAGGGGTGTCAAACTCAAGGCCCAAGTCATTTGATGTGGCCCGCGAGAGCTTAAAAGACGTATGATTGTTGTGATGGTTCGAGTAGTTACAGAGACGTACTTGTAATTTAATGGGACACCTGCGCCTTTAAGAGGCAACCGTTGGCGACTAACTTTGACCTTCGCTAAGAAGCCATGTGACTTTTACGAGGCAAAAGAGCGCAGGGTAGCATCAGTAGCATAAACAATATTAAATAGACGTTAATTCTCTTGCAATCCGATACTGTAAGTAACAGAGCTTTACACTGATCAGCCAAGACATTAAAACCACCTCCTTGTTTCTATGCTCACTTTCCATTTTATACCCCCCTTTCATGCTGTTCTTCAATGGTCAGGACCCCCACAGGTGGTGGATCATTCTCAGCACTGCAGTGACACTGACATGGTGGTGGTGTGTTAGTGTGTGTTGTGCTGGTATTAGTAGATCAGGACACAGCAATGCTTTTAAATACCGTGTCCACTCACTGTCCACTCTATTAGACACTCCTACCTAGTTGGTCCACCTTGTAGATGTAAAGTCAGACACGATCGCTCATCTATTGCTGCTGTTTGAGTCGGTCATCTTCTAGACCTTCATCAGTGGCCACAGGACGCTGCCCACGGGGAGCTGTCGGCTGGATATTTTTGGTTGGTGGACTATTCTCAGTCCAGCAGTGACAGTGAGGTGTTTTAAAACTCCAGCAGCGCTGCTGTGTCTTATCCACTCATACCAGCACTAACACACACTAACACACCACCATGTCAGTGTCAATGCAGTGCTATCATGATCCACCACCTAAATATTACCTACTCTGTGGTGGTCCTGTGGGGTCCTGACCATTGAAGAACAGCATGAACAGGGGCTAACAAAGCATGCAGAGAAACAGGTGGACTACAGTCAGTAGTAGAACTACAAAGTGCTTCTATATGTTAAGTGGAGCTGATAAAATGGACAGGGCCACCATAATGCAGATATGGCCCTCTATGAAAATGAGTTTGACCATAATCTTCTGAGACAGAGACCCAATATGGAGGAATCGGATTATTATTGCTATACTAATGTAATGATCTGCTCTTTTTCCCCATTTCTCCCCCACTTGCTTCCCTTTCCCCACCCTATCAACCTGTCTCTCGATTTAGGGCCGCTGTTCCAGAGAGAACTGCAAGTACCTGCACCCGCCTCCCCACCTGAAGACGCAGTTGGAGATAAACGGGCGTAATAACCTGATCCAGCAGAAGAACATGGCCATGCTCGCCCAGCAGATACAGCTTGCCAATGCTATTATGCCTGGCAGCCAGCTTCAGCCAATGGTGAGGCTCCGTTCCGACTATAGATGACATTTAACAGCACTTTACATATTAAACACTCAAAACCTGTATGATTGTTATATGTATAACCATGTCTTGGTTTGTGATTATATCGATTGACTTTCGGGACCTGAGGACCTGGGTTCGAATTTAATCTGACCATGCTCTCCAAAGAGGTTCTTTTAATGTGTTTGGATCATCTCCATGTACTAGAGCTGGGCGATTCCTGAATCACCCGAGTTAATGATTCGAATCTTTGTACTGAATCAGGAATCACGAGTCCTAGGTCTCAATTAACCCGGATCCTATGAGACTGGCTGCTGCTAAGTACACAAAGAAACACCGTGGACTGTGATTTGGCTGAACCGACTTTACTCCAGTCTGTGAATTTAAGTAATAAGTTAAATATTTCAAAAAACAAGCGGTTAAACACACTGGTGTTCATTATGTGGCTGATTTTTTGCACGTGCTATTATTATTATTAATATCAGTAGTAATGCAGCATATTTTCTTTTAAGCAAAACAACAACAAAATATAGTTATTATTATTATTATAAAAATGCAAATGCTTACTGGCTACTTTAGGACTATACCACTTAAAGAGTATCATAGCCTTTCCCCATGGTAATTTATTGACTGTTTGTTTTGGTGCCACTGTGGCTGCCTGACTGGGTGAAGTTATCATGGCAATTGTGGTTGACCATCCCCCTTGATCCGTTAACATACCCATCTGATTGATATTTGGATGCATTTTCATGCAGTAAATCAATCGCAATCAAGATACCAAGTGACTCAAGTGAACCGGATCACATTACTGAGTGACTTAACCCGAGTCCATAAAATGAACCGAATTTACCACCACTACCATGTACTCCAGTTTCCTCCCAACTACCAATAATATTAGTTAATATTTGGATTTTTGGTCTTCCAGGGTGCATTTCTGTCTCACACCCAGTGTTTTGTGGATGGTTAAGAACCCTGACCATTACAAAAAGATAAATGAATGATAAGGGAATGAATAAGTTAGTTATGTTTGGGTCAATCTAGCCATAATATAGCAGAAGTCACATTTTTCCTTCTTAGAACCTGGACTTAATGTGTAACCAGTTAGAACTGTGGTGACATTTCAGTGCTTGCTGATCCTGTGTCAGACTAACCATACATTAACACTAGCAGGCGACAAGTCCAGTCATGCTCATGTTTTGTCTTTGTTTGGCATGTAGAGAGCCTCTGCTGCTGCACTGACCAAAAAAAATCCTAAGGCCAAAAATGTAAACAGTCCACTGAAAAGCATTTGCATACCATTGTGCTATTCTTGAAACAAAAAGACAGCATTATGAATGCCAAAACACTTTAAAATTAGGTTAAACCCAAAAAGAACCTGCAAGACGTTGGATATGGCACGCACAGTTGTATACGATTGGTTTAGTAGACTTACAGGAGCCGATTTTAAGCATTTATTGTTAAATGACATAATGCATGATTTTAATAAAACTAAAAAAATCTGTGTTCAGTGCTACTTGATAGCTTGTCGGTTGCTAGCATAAACACAGGGTAATAATAAGCTAGTCAGCTTATTAAGTAAAAAGGAAGTGAGCCCCATCATATATGGTAAATTACCTTTTTATAACGTTAACTTCACAATTTCTGGTGAATTTATAAACATAGTATTCAAATATATTAAAAGAAACATAAGCTAATGTTGTCTATTACCAGTTTCCTAGCCAGCATGCTAGGAATGCATGCAAATTATTATTCTGAGCTGCTTTTTAAACACTGTTGTGTGGTTTGTTGCTTCATGACACATTTTTACTCTGGAAAAGAACTGTCTCTCAATAGCTTGTAGCTGGCTAGCATAAACACTGGGTACTAATTAGCTAGTCAGCTTATTACGTAAAAAACAAAAAAAAGCAGTAAGCCCCACAATATATGACACAATACACCATGTTTTAGAACACAAAATACATAGTATCTGGTGCATTTATTAACATACTCTACAAATGTACTAAAAGGAATGTTAGCTAATGTTGTTTATTAGTAGTATGCTAACCAGCGTGCTAAAATGCCACAAAATAACATCAAATTATTGCTGCTTTTTAAACCAGCTTTTAGTCTAGGCTGCTTTTTATTTAAAAATAATAATCTAAGCTACTTTTTAAACACTGTTGTTTGGTTTGTTGCTTCATTAGCATACACACAGGGTGATAATTGGCTAGTCAGCTTATTAAGGAAAAAAACAGTAAGCCTAACAATATTTGACACATTACACCATGTTTTAGAATTCTAAATACATAGTATCTGGTAAATTTATTAACATACTACACAAATATATTAAAAGAATCATAAGCTAATGCTGTCTATAAGTTGTATGCTAACCAGCAGGCTAATTTGCCATGAAAAATACTTTCTGCCACACCGAAGCTGCTTTTTAAACCATGAACAAACAAAAAAAGTGTTCCAACCATTTAGTAACAAAGAAAGAAAATCATTAAATTGCTGAGGCTTTCATGACATACATAAATATATTAATTAAATAAAATAAAATTAATTTACTAAGTTTATCAATTTATTAAGTTTCACAAATAAATTATTGTAGTTACTAAATATTAAAGATGAACTGTACAGTACTGCTATAATGCTAATATGATCAAATAGTGGCCTTCCTGGTCTTTGTTGCCTAATCTAAGCAAATAAAATACTGATACATGTAATACGACATCTGCATGTATTTTATTTTTAAAAGCCAGTATTAAAAGTACCATTTTTCTATAAATATAGTGTCATAAACATTGTTCTGTCTCTGTGCCACTTGACTCCGTTGAGTTCCATTGAGTTCCATTATTTTTGCATTATACACTAAATGCTTTTAGATCCTCAAACTAAATGATATAGCATTGCATATATAATCATAATTCAACAAAGAAAATTAGGCAACGCCTACAGTATATCACCCATTTAAAAAAAGTTAGCCTAACTACTTCCAGACGCCTCTGATAAGTCTTTTGCATCAGCGTACAAGAGTTTTTGCCAACTGTTTTTATTTATCTGTGTATCTATTTAGCCACATTGCATGGCTTGGGACATTGTAGGGCTTGGGAGCATGAACTTCTTGTTCATGATCCTATAAAAGCATCCCAACTGAGTTTAAGTCAGGACTTTGCCACTAAGAAACCTAGGCCTAGGCCACTGAGGAACACTAATCTAGTTTCTTTTTTCTTTTTTTTTTTATATTTTGTTTATGCATTTTCTCCCGACTTTTTAGCGCATCCAATTTCCCGATTGCGTCATGCATTTTTTTCACCCACACTAGACGAGTGCATATATGCGAATCAGCCTTGCGTACGGAGAGACACACCCTGATCAACACACTTTTCCCCCGCCTTAGTGCAGGCGCCATCAATCAGCCAGCAGAGGTCGTAGTTGCATCAGTCACGAGGAGTCCCTATCCGGCTTAACACCCCACCCCTATATGAACAACAGGCCAATTGTTGGTCATGTGGCCGCTCAGCCCAGCCGGATGGCAGAGCTGAGATTCGATACGATGTATTCGAGATCCCAGCTCTGGTGTGCTAGCGTGTGTTTTTATCGCTGCACCACCTGAGCGATACACTTGCTCTTGCTTTGGAATGTTTTCTTGTTGCATTACCCAATTGCGCTCGAGCTTTAGATGACAGACTGATGACCAGACATTTTCTTCTGGATTTCTTGGTAGAGTCCAAAATTGGTTGTAACAAGTAATGTTTACGTTCAACAAGGCCAGTAGTATTGAAGCCTGGATGTGTCTAGTTTAATGTAACTAGTGTGCTGAATTGCTGTGTAATTAGGATAACCTTAGGGATTTAACCTTAATAAAACAGTATTTAGTAAAGAAAAGGCTACACTACATGGGTAAACAGTATGTGGACACCCCACATTGGTTAACAAGTAACCTAGCAGGTACACAAAATCGAATATATAAATAAAGTGTGTGCACTCTACCCCCATCTGCTGCTTTGCATGACACACTAGTCCATGAACTGCTGCAGGCTAGCACATGCCCTGCATTTGCTTATTTACACAGCCAGCAGTGACTTTCTTACAGAGAGCTTTACCAAGTAGACAGCATTACCATATGTGTTCTTGGTACTTTTTGACTGCTCATGCCACTGCCCTGACCAGACAGGAAGTAAATACCACGTGTCTGTACGTTATGCCACGTTCACACTACACGATTTTTGGCCAGATTTCGCTCGGCGACTGGTCGGGGCTAGATTCGGGTTAGATTCGGCGACCGGATTGAGATTTCTAGCATGTCAGATATCTGATCTGAGTTGCACGTCTGGCAGTGAGTGCTATGTCGAACAGCCAATGAGAACGCAAGATACAGTGTGAGGGGAAACGCAGGAGAGGAGTGTAAACAGGTGGGACAGGGGTGTAATATAGTTTATATCAGAATACACCGGCACACACACATTTTACAGTATTTCTGACCTGATCGTTCTCTACAAAACACCAACGGTGCATTGCAAAAATATTAATTAACCTTCAACTTACTATAGAACAATCCATACTGTTCGTGTTGCCAAATCCACTCAGATTCATTTATTTTTCCTCCTTGATATTACGCTGCACATCAGCGCACAAACACTTTGATCGCTCGCTACTTGTTGACGTGCATTTTTGGACGTAGTATCATTAAACCCCTCGTCACTTCTCGCGTTTGTTTTCGTGACAAAACGTACTTTGTGAGAGCAGAGAAGCTCGCCTGCGATTCCAGTTGGTGACGGATCGTGTAGTGTGAAACCCCCTATCGCCGATCAGTCGTGTAGTGTGAACTGTACAGCGACCCGACAAATCAGAAAGTCGTGTAGTGTGAACTTGGCATTAGCCATCCAGGCTGGTACCACCCTAGGGTGGCCAGCCGTCCGGCTTTGGGTCGGACAGTCCGGTTTTTCAGCTGCCAGTCCTCCGCCCATGCAACGCTAGGACGGACACTTAAAAATCCTCCTTTTGGAGTGAACTGGTTACATTTTTGATCAATATTATCTGTCATTGGCTCAGGTAAAAACAAATGCTCGCCCACTACTGGCCAATCGCAGAAGGTCCGCCCTCTAAATGCTAGTCTGTGATTGGGTGGTTGAATTTCATTCGCTCTGTTCTGCATACCTCTACTTCAGTCAATTAGTAAACTTTTGGAGGCAGCGAGGAACAGACTTAAATATCAAAAGTAATTTGTTATCGAATTCTGTTGCAGTATCATGTCCCCCTGTTCCTGGTATGACGTCCTCCTTTTGGGGGTGTCCTTTTTGTGACTATGAATGTGGCCACCCTATACCACCCCCAGAACTCGAGCCCAGGCCTCAGCAATGGTGGTCCAGTGTTTAAGACTTAGTCTTTAAAATCTGACATGAACTGATTTAGTTTCTTGTCTCGCTTGTTGTCTTCTGCAGCCTTTATTCTCAGTCGCACCGAACCTAGCCACAAACGCCAGCGCGGCAGCAGCCGCAGCAGCAGCAGCTTCGTTTAACCCGTACCTGAGTCCCGTGTCACCAGCGCTGGTGTCCACTGCTGCCGAGATCCTGCCCAGTGGACCAGTCCTGATCGGAGGAAATCCTGCAGCTGTGGCCCCTGTGACCTCAAACGCCAGCTCGGCTGCCCAGAAGATGCTGCGCACTGACCGCCTAGAGGTATGACAAACGAATACTACAATCTCAGTTGACTAATAGCACAACTCTCAGTGGGATTCATACTGGTTTAATACTGTACAATCAGCCAATCAAAATGACCAGGATGACAGAAAATCTTCACAATCAGGCTGGAGAGAAATAAGAGCGGCGCTGTTAAGGCGTCAGGGTTAGCTATGAGCTAATCCATCTTCAGAGAGGGAGAACATACCTTGTCACTACACAAAGTCAAACAGTGAGCTGGACGTTGTCCAAACACTCTTAGTTCGCTTAGAGGTGACAGATTAAGCAAGGAGGTACTTTTAACTCATACTTTTAAATTAAAGGACTATAGGAGCACTTTGTAGTTCTACAATTACTGACTGTAGTCCATCTGTTTCTCTACATACTTTTTTAACCTGCTTTCACCCTGTTCCTCAATGGTCAGGACCCCTTTACGTGGTGGATCATTCTCAGCACTGCAGTGACACTGACATGGTGATGGTGTGTTAGTGTGTGTTGTGCTGGTATGAGTTTTTAAATACCGTGTCCACTCTATTAGACACTCCTACCTAGTTGATCCACCTTGTAGATGTAAAGTCAGAGACGATCGCTCATCTATTGCTGCTGTTTGAGTTGGTCATCTTCTAGACCTTCATCAGTGGTCACAGGACGCTACCCACGGGGCGTGTTGGCTGGATATTTTTGGTTGGTGGACTATTCTCAGTCCAGCAGTGACAGTAAAGGGTTTAAAAACTCCATCAGCGCTGCTGTGTCTTATCCACTCATACCAGCACAACACACACTAACACACCACCACCGTGTCAGTGTCACTGCAGTGCTGAGAATGATCCACCACCCAAATAATACAATGCTCTGTGGTGGTCCTGGGAGGGTCCTGATCATTGAAGAACAGCATGAAAGGGGGATAACAAAGCATGCAGAGAAACAGATGGACTACAGTCATTAGTTTTGTAGTAATTGTAGAACTACAAAGTGCTTCTACATAGTAGATGGAGCTGATAAAATGGTGTAGAAACAAGAAGGTGGTTTTAATGTTATTGCTATTTACAAACAATCCCTAAATGTACAAAGAGAGAAAATTGAAGCAGAAGGAAGGGAGTAAAATCGTACTGTATTATAGGGTATCGTGAAACAGATAAAAACCTCAATAGTACAACCAAAGTTGGGTGTTGCTGCCCCCTACTGTACATTTAGAAACTGTGTATCTGTTTCCTAAAGTAAAACACACTCGCTGTATGGCCATGACCTTGTTAGACATCTCAGTCTAGAACCATGGTTATTTATATTGGGTTAGTCCTTATTTAAAGCCATATAGCCTCTGATCTCTGGAGGATTTGTATTGTGTCTGTGGGAATTTGTGCCCTTAAGTCAACAAAGCATTTGTAAGGCCAGGAACTAACAGTAGACAAGAGAGCCTGGTTGCAATCAGCATTTCAATTAATCCTAAATGTGTTTAGTAGGGTTAAGGTAAGAGCTCTGTGTAGACCATTGGATTTTCTTTACATCATACCAACTAAACCTGGTCGTTTTGGACCTCTGTAGGGGGGCAGTAATCCTGGAACAGAAAAGGATCTTCTCCAATTGGGTTGTCACAATATTTTTGGCCAGCTTTATGGGGTAACTGTATAAGCTTCAATGTGCCTAAGATGCTTCATGGAATACAACAGAGGAATTGTAATACTGGAAAAGACCACTCCCATCAGGATAATACATACAGTGTATCACAAAAGTGAGTACACCCCTCACATTTCTGCAAATATTTTATTATATCTTTTCATGGGACAACACTATAGAAATAAAACTTGGATATAACTTAGTCAGTGTACAGCTTGTATAGCAGTGTAGATTTACTGTCTTCTGAAAATAACTCAACACACAGCCATTAATGTCTAAATGGCTGGCAACATAAGTGAGTACACCCCACAGTGAACATGTCCAAATTGTGCCCAAAGTGTCAATATTTTGTGTGACCACCATTATTATCCAGCACTGCCTTAACCCTCCTGGGCATGGAGTTCACCAGAGCTGCACAGGTTGCTACTGGAATCCTCTTCCACTCCTCCATGATGACATCACGGAGCTGGTGGATGTTAGACACCTTGAACTCCTCCACCTTCCACTTGAGGATGCGCCACAGGTGCTCAATTGGGTTTAGTCCATCACCTTTACCTTCAGCTTCCTCAGCAAGGCAGTTGTCATCTTGGAGGTTGTGTTTGGGGTCGTTATCCTGTTGGAAAACAGCCATGAGGCCCAGTTTTCGAAGGGAGGGGATCATGCTCTGTTTCAGAATGTCACAGTACATGTTGGAATTCATGTTTCCCTCAATGAACTGCAGCTCCCCAGTGCCGGCAACACTCATGCAGCCCAAGACCATGATGCTACCACCACCATGCTTGACTGTAGGCAAGATACAGTTGTCTTGGTACTTCTCACCAGGGCGCCGCCACACATGCTGGACACCATCTGAGCCAAACAAGTTTATCTTGGTCTCGTCAGACCACAGGGCATTCCAGTAATCCATGTTCTTGGACTGCTTGTCTTCAGCAAACTGTTTGCGGGCTTTCTTGTGTAGTAAATCACAGTAAATCTACACTGCTATACAAGCTGTACACTGACTACTCTAAGTTATATCCAAGTTTCATGTCTATAGTGTTGTCCCATGAAAAGATATAATAAAATATTTGCAGAAATGTGAGGGGTGTACTCACTTTTGTGATACACTGTATACACTATATTGCAAAAGTATTCGCTCGTCTGCCTTCACGCGCATATGAACTTGAGTGACGTCCCATTCTTAATCCATAGGGTTTAATACGATGTCGGCCCACCCTTTGCAGCTATAACAGCTTCAACTCTTCTGGGAAGGCTTTCCACAAGGTTTAGGAGTGTGTTTATGGGAATTTTGGACCATTCTTCCAGAAGCGCATTTGTGAGGTCAGACACCGATGTTGGACGAGAAGGCCTGGCTCGCAGTCTCCGCTCTAATTCATCCCAAAGGTGTTCTATCGGGTTGAGGTCAGGACTCTGTGCAGGCCAGTCAAGTTTATCCACACCAAACTGGCTCATCCATGTCTTTATGGAGCTTGCTTTGTGCACTGGTGCGCAGTCATGTTGGAACAGGAAGGGGCCATTAAGAGTTCCTTTCACTGGAACTAAGAGGCCGAGCCCAACTCCTGAAAAACAACCATAATCCCCCCTCCACAATGCAGTCAGACAAGTACGGTTCTCCTGGCAACCGCCAAACCCAGACTCGTCCGTCGCAATGCTAGACGGAGAAGCGTGATTCGTCACTCCAGAGAACATGTCTCCACTGCTCTAGAGTCCAGTGGCGGCGTGCTTTACACCACTGCATCCGACGCTTTGCATTGCGCTTGGTGATGTGAGGCTTGGATGCAGCTGCTCGGCCATGGAAACCCATTTCATAAAGCTCTCTACGCTCTGTTCTTAATCTAATCTGAGGGCCACATGAAGTTTGAGGTCTATAGCGATCGACTCTGCAGAAAGTTGGCGACCTCTGCGCACTATGCGCCTCTGCATCCGCTGACCCCGCTCTGTCATTTTACGTGGCCTACCATTTCGTGGCTGAGTTGCTGTCATTCCCAATCGCTTCCACTTTGTTATAATAGCACTGACAGGTGACTGTGGAATATTTAGTAACGTGGAAATTTCACGACTGGACTTGTTGCACAGGTGGCATCCTATCACAGTACCACGCTGGAATTCACTGAGCTCCTGAGAGCGACCCATTTTTTCACTAATGTTTGTAGAAGCAGTCTGCATGCCTAGGTGCTTGGTTTTATACACCTGTGAACATGGAAGTGATTAGAACATCTGAACTCAATGATTTGGATGGGTGAGTAAATACTTTTGGCAATATAGTGTATATTTTAATGTATGTGTGTGTGTGTGTGTGTGTGTGTGTGTTCAGGTGTGTCGGGAGTACCAGCGCGGTAACTGCTCCCGCGGCGAGACGGACTGCAGGTTCGCCCACCCGGCCGACAGCACCATGATTGACTCCAGCGAGAACACCGTCACTGTGTGTATGGACTACATCAAGGGCCGCTGCTCCAGAGACAAGTGCAAATACTTCCACCCTCCTGCACATCTGCAGGCCAAGATCAAAGCAGCACAACACCAGGTGAACCAGGCCACTGCCAACGCAGCCATGGTGAGTACGGGAGGTGCACGTGCGCCAGCGTAGCCGCGTGCACAGCTTGACCCTCTTATTTATATTATACGTACTGCATTATATTATAAAGCGACAGGCACAAACAGTGTACACACACTATGGACAAAAGTATTGGGACACCTGTTCTAATGACTGAATTTGAGTGTTTCAGCTATGACAGGTTCCGGTGGGGGGGGGTGCTGGAGCCTATCCCAGCTTTTCAAAGGGTGCAAGGCACACAGTAACACCCTGGACGGGCCGCCAGCCCATCGTAGGGCAGACACACATACACACACCCAATTCAGTGTCTCCAATGAACCTGACTGCATGTCTTTGGACTGTGGGAGGAAACCGGAGCTCCCGGAGGAAACCCACGTAGACATGGGGAGAACATGCAAACTCCACACAGAAAGGACCCGGACCGGATCGCCCCGCCTGGGGACCGAACCTAGGACCTTCTTGCTGTGAGGCGACAGTGCTACCCACCGAGCCACCGTGCCACCCCTAAATGAATTATATAAATTAAATAATATGCTTCCAAATGAGCAGCAACAGTTTAGGGAAGGTCCTTTCCAGTTCAAGCATGGTTGTGCCCCCTATGCACAAAGACAAAGAAAAGCTTCATTTTAACAGCTTTGGAATGAACTGGTACATTAACTGGCACTTTCTTGACCAACATCAGTGCCCAGCCATACAAACACTGTCATGTTTTGACTGATTGGGCACGAATTCCCACAGACATACTTCAAAGTCTTGTAAGTAGTCTGTTGTTATAGCTGAATAGATGACATAGTGGTCACTCTATTTTAATACTATTTGTTTTTGACATTTGTCCAGGTGTCCAAATACTTTTGGTCCTATAGTGTACACTTGTAAGGATCTTATTTCAAGGCAGTATGGGGCTTTTACTGATCTTTAAAGTCATTCTAGCATCTTCTTAACATGTAAATTAGACCTAAATACACTATAAAACCAAAAGTATGTGGACAACCCTGTTTAGGTTCTTTTCTGAAAGGTGCTTTCCTGTTCCAGTATTATTACACAAAGCAAGGCCCTTAGACCTCAACCTTATTCAAGACTTTTGGGATGAACTGGAACATACACCGATCAGCCATAACATTAAAACCCCCTCACTGTCCATTTCATCAGCTCCACTTACCATATAGAAGCACTTTGTTGTTCTACAATTACTGACTGTAGTCTATCTGTTTCTCTACATACTTTTTACCCTGTTCTTCAATGGTCAGGACCCCCACAGGACCACCACAGAGCAGGTATTATTTAGGTGGTGGGTCATTCTCAGCACTGCAGTGACACTGACATGGTGGTGGTGTGTTAGTGTGTGTTGTGCTGGTATGAGTGGATCAGACACAGCAGCGCTGCTGGAGTTTTTAAACACCATGTCCACTCACTGTCCACTCCTACCTAGTTGGTCCACCTTGTAGATGTAAAGTCAGAGACGATCGCACATCTATTGCTGCTGTTCGAGTTGGTCATCTTCTGGTCACAGGACGCTGCCCACGGGGCGCTGTTGGCTGGATATTTTTGGTTGGTGGACTATTCTCAGTGAGATGTTTAAAAACTCTGATCCACTCATACCAGCACAACACACACTAACACACCACCACCCTGTCAGTGTCACTGCAGTGCTGAGAATGATCCACCACCCAAATAATACCTGCTCTGTGGTGGTCATGTGGGGGTCCTGACCATTGGATTTGTAGAACTACAAAGTGCTCCTATATGGTAAGTGGTAAACCTTTTCATAGAATTGTCCAGCCAGTTCATAAACAGGTGTCCACATACTTTTGACCCTACAGCGTATCATATTATAAATGTAAGCAGTATCTCTTGTCAGAGTCTTGATCCTAATAACAACCCTAGTGTTTCTGAGCACATGCTCCTCATGTTTCATCATTTTTTCCTAATATTTTCTTTTCATGTGAAAGTATGTTCACTCATTCTGCAGGGTGCAATGTGAGCATCTTAATAGCGACTACTACACAGCGTGGATTGTGGGTGGTGTTATGTCATTTATTTTGCTATTACTAGACAAGTTCTCCTGTCGAATCTGACCGTATGACGTTCCCGATGTAGTTCATCTACTCTAGGGTCCTAAATGTTGTTTTGTTCCTTTACGGTGATCTGGCATAACATTATGACCACCTTTCTAATATTGTGTTGGTCCCCTTTTTGCTGCCAAAACAATCCTGACCCGTCGAGGTATGGACTCCACTAGACCCCTGAAGGTGTGCTGTGGTATCTGGCACAAAGATGTTAGCAGCAGATCCTTCAACTCCTGTAAGTTGAGAGGTGGAACGTCCATGGATTGGACTTGTTTAACCAGCACATCCCACAGATGCTCGATTGGATTGAGATCTGGGGAATCTGGAGGCCGAGTCAACACCTCAAACCGGTTGTTGTGCTCCTCAAACCACATTATGGTGCTGAAAGAGGCCACAGCCATCAGGGAATACCGTCTCCATGAAAGAGTGTACATGGTCTGCAACAATGCTTAGGTAGGTGGTACGTGTCAAAGTAACATCCACATGGATGGCCGGACCCAAGGTTTCCCAGCAGAACGTCTTCCCATAGTGCATCCTGGTGCCATGTGTTCATACATGATGTAAAAGAAAACATGATTCATCAGACCAGTCCACCTTCTTCCATTGCTCCATGGTCCAGTTCTGATGCTCACGTGCCCATTGTTGGCGCTTTCGGTGGTGGACTCAACATGGGCACTCTGACTGGTCTGCGGCTATGCAGCCCCATACTCAACAAACTGTGATGCACTGTGTATTCTGACACCTTTCTATCAGAACCAGCATTAACTTCTTCAGCAATTTGAGCTACAGGAGCTCGTCTGTATGCATCAATGAGCCTTGGCCGCCCATGACCCTGTCGCCGGTTTACCACCGTTCCTTCCTTGGACCACTTTTGACAGATACTGACCACTGCCAACCAGGAACACCCCACAAGAGCTGCAGTTTTGGAGATGCTCTGACCCAGTCGTCTAGCCATCACAATTTGGCCCTTGTAAAACTCGCTCAAATCCTTACGCTCGCCCAATCAGTGTTATTTACTTCTGGTCATAATGTTATGCCTTGTCAGTGTTTTTTTTATATATTAAAGCACATGTAGATGTCACATCTGTAAAAAATAGTACAAGCTGATTCACTAACAGGGTTTATGCAGGATGGCATCATTCAAAAACTCCCAAGAATCAATGTAGTAGCAGTAACGACGCAGTAGATACACAGACAAGCCAAAACATTATAACCGCTAACATCTAAAATGTGAATGTCAATGGCTATTTAGTAACAACTGTCCATGTCACGGTCAAGGATTTATTAAATGTTAAGCTGGTAGTGATTCCTAACTGTATGCTCAGACCGGCAGCGATTTTCACCTCTTGTAGGCCGATTTGCTGATCGCTCATCAACCTGTGTTCACACCGGAAGCGTCATCATGGCTTGGTTGCCATGGTTTAGTTGTAGCCAAGCGAAAAATAAATTAATGGGCACTTTGGTGGTGCAGCGGTTAAACACGCTAGCACACCAGAGCTGACATCTCAAACTCGTGCGTCCGTAACTCAGCTCTGCTACCGGAAGGCTGGGCGCCTACACAAACAATAATTGCCTCATCTGTCAGGAAGGGTTCCGGAGGGGATGACCGGAGGGTACTTGACTAGTAATCAGAAGGTTGTCGGTTCAAGCCTCACTGCTGCCAAGTTGCCACTGTTGAGCCCCTAAGCAAGGCCCTTAACCCTCAATTGCTGGAATTGTATTTTGTCATAGTTGTAAGTCGCTGTGGATAAAAGTGTCCGCTAAATACCAGGTTTATACAGGTGTACAGTACAACAAAAGTCTTTCTTTGTGTATCCCAGCCCAACAGTAGCAGCATGACAGAGCTGGGATTCGAACTCTCAACCTTTCAATTGATAGCCCAAAGCTATAACCATTACACTGTAAAGGTCAGTGGATGGTGACCTAGGTGAGGAAGCTCCTACCACCATTTCACCAGAACTCAACCCACTATATCAACCAAAATTAAAAAATTGCATTTCAGGCCTGCAACACATTCCAAAAAAAGTTGGGACGGGGGCAATTTAGGGCTGGTAATGAGGTGAAAAAACTAAATAATGATGTGATTCCAAACAGGTGATTGTAATCATGGTTTGGTACAAAAGCAGCATCCAGGAAAGGCTGAGTCTTGATGAGCAAAGATGATCAGAGGATCTCCAGTTTGTCAACTCAAAAAAAAGATTGGAAGGGATTTGCATATTTCTCCCTCTACAGTGCATAATATCATTAAACCATTCAAGAAATCAGGAGGAATTTCAGTGCGTTAAGTCCAAGGGCGCAAGCTTAAGCTGAACGCCCTTGATCTTCGATCCCTCAGACGGCACTGCATCAAGAACCACCACTCAACAATAGCTGATATAACCACATGGGTGAGGGATTACTTTGGCAAACCTTTGTCGAGCACTACAATACAGAGTTACATGCACAAATGCCACTTAAAACGTTACTGTGCAAAAAAGAAGCCTTATGTTAACCATGTCCAGAAGCGGCGTTGACTTCTCTGGGCTCGGAGGCATCTAGGATGGACCATCACACAGTGGAAACGTGTATTGTGGTCAGATGAATCAGCATCCCAGGCTGTGTGCTCCGGACCAAAGACAAAAAGGACCATCCACACTGCTATCAGCAACAAGTCCAAAAGCCAGGGTCTGTCATGGTATGGGGCTGTGTCAACATTACAAAGTGGTAATGCTTTACTGTCCCAACTTTTTTGGAATGTGTTGCAGGCCTGAAATGAAGGAATGGATGTTTATTAATAAAGGAAATGAAGTTGAGCAGATAAAACATGAAATATCTCAGGTTCATACTGTCTGCAATCAAATAAAAGTCAATGTAAGAAACTCAGTGTCCCAACTTTTTCTGATTTGGGGTTGCAGAATTAAAAGACCTGCTGGTAACATCCTGAGCCCAGATACCAAATTACACCTTCAGAGGTCTTGTGAGGTCAGAGTGGACTTAATGTTTTGGCTTCTCAGTGTAAATTAATATAACACAAGGGCAGGTAACAATCTGATATGCATTTTGCACCATGGCTACATTCAATATGATGACATTTAGGACCCATGCAGATTTATGAACATTAAAACTCTGTTATTGTTGTTGTTTTTATTGTAATTTATATGAATAACGCTTTACAACTGTTTATTTTTGGGCCCTACTGTAGTTTGTGTAGTTTAAAGTGCTAATGGACTGTATAGCAGTAGATAATATTTACTAAATAACATTAATGTGCATGTTAAGTCCTAATATTCCTTTTGTACACTGCATTCAAATGATTTTTTTTTTGTTTTTTTTCTCACCCACCCAAAATGCACTGCTGCCCCCATGATGCACCTCTGCTTGCTGTTTATGTTTATGCGCTTGAACCCCATTGGCCCATTGCCATCATGTGCTCGCTGCCTGCTAATTAAGACGGCTGTCAAATCACTGAAGCGACCCCTCGAGGCCACCTTTGACCTGGTACTATGACCTTTCACCTTTTTGGCTTGGCATGTTGCTTTGTTGTAGTGTCTTAACAAGCAGTAATTTGCTAGCGCTAGCGTAGTCTTTTAATTTGTATGTTTCTTTACCGCCTTTATGTTTTTCTTCCTACTGCTGTGTTAGTAACTTATAGTGATCAACTGATTGTGGATAATGAATGATTTGGGGGGAAATGGACCAACTGGGGTGTTAAAATCATTAAAAATATCAAGGGCTGCATTTTCTTTGGCACTTCTACCTGTTTTTTTTGTTGTGTTAAAGCATTTTATCATTATACAAGGGCTCAGGAA
The DNA here is from genome assembly GCF_030014385.1 of Trichomycterus rosablanca. Lineage (NCBI taxonomy): Eukaryota > Metazoa > Chordata > Actinopteri > Siluriformes > Trichomycteridae > Trichomycterus > Trichomycterus rosablanca. The sequence goes on from NC_086012.1 coordinate 6,946,953, forward strand.
TGTTAAAATGTTCTGTTTCAGTCCTTAAATGGGTTTTACAGGTAAAGTCTCAGTAAATTTAGGACAAGCCATGTTGGTGTGCCCATAAATGATGTTACTAGAGTCAGAAAGAACAAACTGTGTGGGGAGCTAGTAAAAGATTATAATCCATTTAAATAGATAAGATAGATAGACAGACAGATAGATAGACAAATAAACGGATGGATGGATGGATAGACAGACAAATATACAGACAGACAGACATACAGATAGATAGACAGACAGACAGACAAACATACATAGACAGACAGACAGATAGATATAGAGAGATAGATAGACAGATAAACGGACGGACAGACAGATAGACAGATAGACAGAAAGATAGACAGATAGATAGACAGACAGACAATTAGATAGACAGACAGACAGACAGACAGATAGACAGACAAATAAACAGATGGATGGACGAACAGACAGACAGATAGAGATAGATAGATAGATAGATAGACAGACAGACAGACAGACAGACGAATAAACTGATGGATGGATGGATGGACGGACAGGCAGACAGACAGACAGGCAGACAGACAGACGAATAAACGAATAGATGAATGGATGGATGGATAGACAGGCAGGCAGGCAGATACACAGACAGACAGGCAGATAGACAGACAGACCGACAGACAGACAGACAGATAGATACACCTTCACCTTCTCCACGTTTTATTATGTTACAAACTCATGTCTGGTTTCCTCCAGACCAGACGCTTGGTATTCAGGCCAAAAAGTTCAATTTTGGTTCCATCAGACCAGAGATCTTGGTTCTCATAGTATGAGAGTCCTCTAGGTGCCTTTTGGCAAACTCCAAGCAGGCTGTCATGTGCCTTTTACTATGGAGTGGCTTCTGTCTGGCCACTCTATCTATCTATCTTCTCATGTACTTGCTGTGTAAAATGCCCGTTTAGTTTGTGCAAAAACATACCCAAATTGCACCTAAAAGAAGGAATTAACAGGTCCACGTCTCCCTGGTGGAACTGGCCTGGGTGGACTGGTCTACAGACACAATACAAAGTGCCAGAGAGAGCTTGGCGTGTTTCTCTGTGTGGCTGGGAATTGGATATGACTCAAAAAGCATTAAGAATTCCACAATCAGATCATCACATAGGTTATAGCATAAGGACAGAATCAGATGTACTAAACTAAACTGTGGTGTGAAAGCTCTTGTGTGTGTGTGTGAGTGTGTGTGTGTGTGTGTGTGTATGTGTACATTATCTACATACTTTATATCTTCAGTGTCTGTGTAGTGCATGTTAAGTAGCTCTAATGCATGAATAACCGGGTAAACAGGGTAACAGATGCAGCTACGTGGCAGCAAAGCTACACCACTACACCTAGCGACAGATATTAACTTGCGTTTCATACTGCGCAATAATCATGGAGAAAGCAGTGCAGCTTTGTTTTATTTGTTTTCTAGTCAAAGTCAAAGTTTTAGGTTCCTTTTAGTCCCTTGCGCTTCACGTGCTCTGGCGCCAGCTTATCTGGCATTGTACAGTTAGCGCAGATGTTAATATAGCGAATATAGCGAATGTATGTATGTACAGGTTGAGTCAAAAGTCGCAGGACACTCTTTTATTTCAGAAACGAAAGGGAAAATGACATATCTGAATACCCTAGCAAGTAAGGGTAAGGGGGCCTATCTTTTAAGGCTATGTCCGGAACATGGCCGCCATCTTGAAAGCCGCCATATTGGATCAAGGGCAACTTTTTCCAATGGGAAGGTGGTCAAGTAGCATATCAACGAAGACCAGGATTTTCTCAGAAATCGATTGCCGCAATCAGATTTGCAGTATCGCTTGTGGTTCAAAAGTTATCAACAATTAGATAGATAGACAGACAGAGAGACAGATAGAGAGATAGACAAACGGACAGATGGACAGACAGACAGATAGACAGAGAGATGGACGGATAGATAGATAGATAGATAGATAGATAGATAGACAGACAGAGATAGATAGATAGATAGATAGACAGACAGACAGAGTGATAGATAGACAGACAGAGTGATAGATAGACAGACAGATAGATAGATAGACGGACGGATAGACAGACAGAGAGATGGACAAATAGATAGACGGACAGACAGACAGAAAGACAGACAGACAGACAGATAGATAGACGGACGGACAGATAGATAGATAGATAGATAGATGGATGGACAGACAGACAGATAGAGAGATAGACAAATGGATGAATGGACAGACAGACAGATAGAGAGATGGACGGATGGACAGACAGACGGATAGATAGACAGACAGACAGACAGAGATAGAGTTACAGACAGACAGATAGATAGACGGACGGATAGACAGAGATATGGACGGATGGACAGACAGATAGACAGATGGGCGGACAGACAGACAGATAGATGGACGGACGGACAGATTGATAGATAGACGGACAGATAGACAGACAGATAGATAGACAGATTGACAAACAGACAGACCAACAGACAGACCTTCTCCATGTCACATACTCATGCCTGGCTTCCTCCAGACGTGACGCAAAAGTTGTGACAACCCCCGGGAACGTTCCCTGTGATGCACGGCTATTTGACGTGTTCAGTGTGTTGTCCCTGGTGCTGAACACAGTGCTGAAGGCGCTGGATCCAATCGTTATGAACCCGCATGAGAATCTCTGAAGAAATGCTGTCACAAGCCTCCACCATGCGGTGCTGTTTCTCAGCATACACAATTTGTTTGAGATGACCCCAGAGATAAAAGTCGAGTGGTGTGAGGTCGGGTGATCTGGGCGGCCATTCCACAGGACCACGACGGCCAATCCGATGACCAGGGAATTGAATATCCGGCCACCGATGACCACCTGCTCCGTAGTGTGGTGGAGCCCCATCCTGTTGGAAATAACAGGGGAAACTGCCATCTTCTGTCAGAATGGATGGGAACACTGTTTCCTGTAGCATTGTCAGGTAGCGCTGAGCAAAATGGGTCCGATTACACGGGTGCCCCATATTCCACACCACACCATAACCTTCACATCACCTACGATTTTGGTGTCTGCCATCCAGTGAGGGTTTTCGTCACTCCAGTACCTCACGTTCTGGTGGTTGGCCTCATCACTGAACAGAACGCCCTGTGCGGATGCGGGATCCCGTTGATGTTGGTCTTCCACCCAGGTGCAGAACTCGACACGTCTATTAGGGTCATCCTCTGATAGTTTCTGTTGCATCTGGATCTTGAAGGGGTGCCACTTATTGGTATGAAGAATCCGTACAAGGGATGACCGGCTGACACCACATTCTGCCGCGAGACGTCGCGTGCTGCGTCGTGGACTTTTCGCAAAGGCTGCCGAAACCATTGTTGAGGTTTCTTCGTCGGTAGCGGTCTTCGGACGGCTAGTTGTCCACAGTCCCGGTTTCTCTGAATTTGGCTATTAGGTTGTGAAATTGGTGGTCTTTCTGGGTGTCGGTTGTTGAAGTCTGCGGCTATGATACGGCAGCTGCGTTCCCCCGGACATCTCTTCTTGGGCTGCTCAGGTGGCGCAGCGGTAAAAACACAAGCTGCAACCGGAGTTGGATCTCGAGTACGTCGTATCGAATCCAGCTCTGCCTCACCGACCGAGGCTGAGCGGCTATATGAACAACGATTGGCCTGTTGTTCCGATGGGCGGGACTAAGGTCGGAAGTGGGTCTCTCTCTGTCAGAATGGTGCAATTACGACCACTGCTGGCTGATTAGAGGCGCCTACACGGAGATGAGGAAGGAGTGCTCTTAGGGTGTGTCTCTCCGCACGCAACGCTAGGCGGCGCCACACTCGTCAATGTGTGGGTGGCAAGATGCTCACGTGTCGGAGGGGATGTGGGTTAGCTTCGATCTCCTCGGTCAGGGCAGGGATCGGCAGAGAGAATGCGTGATGCAAATTGGGCAATTGGATGCGCTAAAGGGGGAGAAAAAGGGGAGGAAATGCAAATTTCATCTTCAGTTACCTGTAATGAACAACAGAAGTTTTGAACTTTGTGTTGATATCTTTTGAACCACAAGAGATATTGCAAATCTGATGGCAGCAATCGATTTCTGAGGAAATTCTGGTCTTCTTTGATATGCTACATGACCACCTTCCCATTGGAAAAAACTTGCCCTTGATCCAATATGGCGGCTTTCAAGATGGCGGCCATGTTCCGGACATAGCCTAAAAGATAGGCCCCCTCACCCTTACTTGCTGGGGTATTCAGATATGTCATTTTCCCTTACGTTTCTGAAATAAAAGAGTGTCCTGCGACTTTTGACTCACCCTGTATAATTTAGCGAGTGTGTGTTTAGCGATTTAACACTTATATTTTTTGCTTGTGGCATAGTCATTTATAAGCTGCTGCTTGCCTGCTGTTTTGTTTACGTTCCGGTTTCTTTATTTTACATTTTTGTGCCTCGATGAAATGCCATCTGACGATAACTCATCTTCTCTTCCCTTTCTTTCTCATTCCACCCTTGTGCAATGTGTTTTCCCCCCTCACATAAAGCAGGGCCTCCCTCATAGCATAATGCCTCCTTTGTCAAAGAGACCAGCCCTTGAAAAAACCAACGGTGCCACCGCCATGTTCAACGCCAGCATGCTGCAGTACCAGCAGGCGTTGGCTAACATGCAGTTTCAGCAGCATGCTGCGTTTATTCCTTCAGGTAGGGACCTGACCTCACATCATCTGATGTATTTACATGTAATGTAGGAACAAAAACACATACACCAGTATGCTATACATACACTATATGGATAAAAGTATTGGGACACTCATTTTAATCTTTGAATTTGTATGTTTTAACAGCATCAATCACTAACAGGTGCTAACAAATGCTTACAACTTAGCCGCTCAGGTGGCACAGCGGTAAAAACACACGCTAGCACACCAGAGCTACATCGTACATGTGACTGAGCGACCACATGAACAACGATTGGCCTGTTGTTCATATAGGGGTGGGGTGCAACTATGACCTCTGCTGGCTGGTTGATGGCGCCTGCACAGAGGCGGGGAAAGAATGTGGATCAGGGTGTGTCTCTCCGTACACAGTGCTGATACGCAGCTGATCTGAATTGTGAACTTTGGGGCCATACTAGCAATACAGTGGTTGCCTATTGGGTAGAGATTTGGGCTATCAGTTGAAAGACTGAAAGTTCCAATCCCAGCTCTGCCATGCAGCCAGTGTTGGGCCCTTGAGCAAGCCCCCTAACCCACGCAGCTCTAGGGGTGTCGTACAATTGCAGACCCTACACTCTGACCCCAGCTTCCAAACAAGCTGGTATATGCAATATATGTATACTGATCAGTCATAACATTAAAACCACCTCCTTGTTTCTACACTCACTGTCCATTTTATTGCCAGTGCATGTAAAAGCCCTAGCCCTGTGGTAAAACATCTTCAAGAACCTAAAACAACCTCCAAATCCTGCGGAATTCAACTTTTTCAAGGCACAATACAGTATTAGTACATGATTATTCAAATGTTAAATCTCTCAACGTTTAAAAATGTATTTAGTTTACATATAAAGTCTGTTATATTTGTACCATATGCACCATTTTATGTAGAGTATATCATGTTTATCCAGGTCTGGTTTTAGACGTTCACTCTGAGGCTCTGATTTACTGAAAAACACCAACAGAAAGCTTATTTATTTACTGGATATTTTAAATGAAACAAAATCATAATTTTTATAGATGTCCTCTTGTCCTAATAAATATGTTAAATAGTGAATTAAATAATAATAATAAATATTAATTTTTTAAAATTGTTCCATATTTTTTCAAGCAAGAAAAAAACTCGCTCAGTATAATTTAATAATAATTAGTAATTAATTAATGAATAATTAATGTTGCTTTACTGTTTACTTTGATTGAGCTAAACTACATTTTTTATTGTTTCTAAGCTAAGTGCATTTTTAAAAAGGACTCTTAACCGCTTATCCAGTTCGGGTCATGGGTATGGGGGTTGGGGGATGCTAGAGCCTATCCCAGCTTTTCAATGGGCGCAAGGCACATAGTAACACCCTGGACGAGATGCCAGTCCATCGCTGGGCAGACACACACACACGCACCCATTCACCTAGAGGGCAATTTAGTGTCTCCAATTAACCTGACTGCATGTTTTTGGACTGTGGGAGGAAACCGAAGCTCCCGGAGGAAACCCATGCGGACATGGGGAGAACATGCAAACTCCACACAGAAAGGACCCGGACCGCCCCGCCTGCTGTGAGGCGACAGTGCTACCCACTGAGCCACGGTGCCACCCGTTTTGAGACACAACACACCCAGGACAGGTCGCAAACACATACACACATACACATACCGACATACACCTAGGGGGACTTTAGTAGCTACAGTTTATCTGACTGCATGTCTTTGGATCGTGGGAGGAAACCGGAGCACCAGGAGGAAACCCACACAGACACGGGAGAACAGGCAACAAGTCCACACAGAAAGGACACAGATCGCTCCACCTGGGAGTCGAACCCAGGACCTTCTTGCTTTAAGGCAACAGTGCTACCCACAGCATAAGTCATACACCAATCAGGCATAACATTATGACCACCTTCCAATAAACAGCCCTAAACCATCGAGGCATGGACTCCACTAGACCCCTGAAGGTGTGCTGTGGTATCTGGCACCAAGATGTCAGCAGCAGATCCTTTAACTCCTGTAAGTTGTGACGTGTGGCCTCCACAGATCGGACTAGTTTGTCCAGCACATCCCACAGACGCTCGATTGGATTGAGATCTGGGAAATTTGGAGGCCAAGTCAACACCTCAAACTCGTTGTTGTGCTCCTCAAACCGTTCCTGAAGCATTTTTGCTTTGTGGCAGGGCGCATTATCCTGCTGAAAGAGGCCACAGCTATCAGGGAATACCGTCTCCATGAAAGGGTGTACATGGTCTGCAACAATGCTTAGGTAGGTGGTACGTGTCAAAGTAACATCCACATGGATGGCAGGACCCAAGGTTTCCCAGGTAAGCGACGCACACGCACCCGGCCATCCACGTGATGTAAAAGAAAACAGGATTAAACAGACCAGGCCACCTTCTTCCATTGCTCCTTGGTCCAGTTCCGATGCTCTTCCGATGGCACTTTCGGTGGTGGACAGGGGTCAGCACGGGCTCACTCAAATCATCAACTTTGAGGATAAAATGTTCACTTGCTGCCTAATATATCCCACCCACTAACAGGTGCCGTGATGAAGAGATAATCAGTGTTATTCACTTCACCTCATAATGTTATGCCTGGTTGATGTATATAAATACTTACTGCAATGGCTCAAAACGAGGAGGGAAATCCTCTGGCTACAAAACAACCCAGTTGAACACATGCAAAATCTAATTTACATTCATTTTAATAATCTTTGTGTTGACATTTTCTCAGTAAGTCAAGAGCCTCAGACACATGCTGTATGCTAATATGCTGTTATTGTAACTGTTAAAGACGTAAAGTCCTAGTTCTGTGAGGTACCTGTCATTTTTACATGCTAAATATTTCAAATGTGATCACTGTCTTGCTGAACCTCACACTTCCTCTCACTTCCCGACCGTAGACGACACATTCCACCACTAATCTGTCTTCATTTGTGAATGTCATGATTCCCTTTAGTGTTTAATTTGTCTCCCTCTGTTTGCCGTCTCTCTTTAATCTAACCGACCTTGTGATGGGCTGTTTTGATTCTTCCCCTTTTTTTCCCCCCCAAATCCACTTCCTGTTGCAATGCATGATGGGCAGGCTCAATATTGTGCATGACTCCTGCAGCCAGTGTGGGTAGGTCTTCTCGCCTTCCTCTCTTTTAGCTGCTTACATGCTAAATTCAAAAATACCAAATCAGGACAGCAATTTTTATATTATTAATAATTTAGATGTATAGTGTAAAAATCCACCAGTATTAATTTTATTTAATGCTGTAGCACAAATTTTGGTGCTTTTTATTAGATACATGCTTATAAAAACACTAGGTAAACAGCTTCCTGTTGTGATTTGATGTTCGTTAATCTATATTAATATTCTAAGTGATGTCATAATTCAATATTTTGGGCCTAAAAGTCTGAGTCCACTACGAATAAAACTGTTTTCATTTGTTAAGAACAAAACAGCTAATGTAACGAACATTTTAGTTGTCTCGTCGGGTTGAAACTTGGCACATGGCACTTACATGAACAACGATTGGCTGTTGTTCAAAGGGGGTTGCCGGAAAAGACCTCATAACTGATGCAATTACGGCCTCTGCTGGCTGACAGAGGGTGCCTGCACAGGATAATGAGGATCAGGGTGTGTCTCTCCATACACAAAACTGATCCGCATATGAACTCGCCTCGGGCAGGTGAAAAGATGCAGTCGGGTAATTTACAGAAAATATGGTCTCTTGCACAGAGATGGTGAATAATGGAGATCAGTGCGTATGTACTGATCCCTGTGTGAAATTAAAGGTGAAAAAAGAAGTTTGGCTGATAAACACGTATCAAAGAGGGTGTGTGTTAGGTACAGCCCTCTATGGTCGGACGAGGGGTCTGTAGCAATAAAGTAGATACTATTGGAAGAAATACATATAGGAGGGAGGGTTGTGTCATGAAGGGCTTCAAGCATAAAACTGTGGCAAATCAAGAATGCGGACCAGAATATAGAAGTAGGCGAATGAGTTAAAAAAAAAAGGACAATATGAAAGTATCTTGGCTGCAAAACAGCACACTTATTTCGTGAACACAGCATTATATTTGACATTAATTCATCCTCTTAATACAAGCATGTGTCTTTAAGCATGACAAAAAGATGCAGAAATTATGGGCTTATTCAGGGACGTAACTACGGGGAGGGGGGGGGGGGGGGGGGGGGGCAGGTGAACTGGGGCGTGGGGGGCCCTCCACAACGAACTCAACCCCCCACCGCACTGCCCCCCTATTGACTGCACATGCCAGGTCATTATTAAGTGAAATATTAAAATAATATCAGAATACATGTATATATATGAAAATTTGGGCAGCACTGTGGCTAAGTGGGTAGCACTGTCGCCTCACAGCAAGAAGGTCCTGCATTCGATCCCCAGGTGGGGCGATCCGGGTCCTTTCTGTGCGGAGTTTGCATGTTCTCCCCGTGTCTGCGTGGGTTTCCTCCGGGTGCTCCAGTTTCCTCCCACAGTCCAAAAACATGCAGCCAGGCTAATTGAATTGTCCTATAGGTACCTAGCTGCTAGGGTGCATAAACCAGTGCATTGTAGTGCCGGTCCCAAGCCCGGATAAATAGGGAGGGTTGTGTCAGGAAGGGCATCCGGCGTAAAAACTGTGCCAAATCAATATATATATGAAATTTGTTGAGGGGGCTCAAAAAATTGTTTGCACTAGGACCCATGAGCTCCTAGTTACACCTCTGGCCTTATTATAGGCTTATTATACAGTATAATGTCATATTTAATTTGGATTTTTATTAGTAGACCTGCTCCTTATTTATAATTGACCAAACAAACATATTTTTTTCAGAAATGTAATGTCAACCTTTATATATTTAGATGCTTTACAATATAAATATTTGATGTTAATTATAGCGATTTATAAATTACTGAATATTTAACTAAAAATTGTGGTTTGAAATAAAACATATATTTAATACTGTATTTATATAAACCTGAACATTATGACAAATTAACTGTTAGACTTATGACTGCACATCTGTAGAGTAAATATTGCACAAGTGATTCAATGAAAACAGTTCGTAGTAGTGGAATCAGACATTTGGCTGGTATAGACTGTATGCTGCTTGTCCTGTCTCTAATGAAAAATACTTTTCTCATACCATGTTAACCTCCAATAATACAGTTTGTGCTGGTTAAACCCTATAAGAAAAATCACCACTGGTAAATCATCACCAATCAACAACATTTACCACATCTGTACCATAGGTATTGTTTTTTTTTTAATGCATTTTCTCGCCTTTTTTTCTCCCCCTTTAGTGCTTCCAACTGCCCAATTGCATCACGCTTCCTCTCCACCTATGCCGATCCCTGCTCTGACCGAGGAGATCGACGCTAACCCACGCCCCCTCCAACACGTGGGCAGCAAGCCGCATGCATCTTGTCAATCACACATTGACGAGTGTTGTGCCACCTAGCGTTGTGTACTGAGAGACACACCCTAAGAGCACTCTTTCCTCATCTCTGTACAGGCGCCTCTAATCAGCCGGCAGAGGTCGTAACCGCACCAGTCTGACAGAGAGAGAGAGACCACCTCCGGCTTAATCGCGCCCATCTGAACAACAGGCCAATCGTTGTTCATGTGGCCGCTCAGCCACCGATGTATGTACGATGTATTCGAGATCTCAGCTCTGGTTGCAGCGTGCGTTTTTACCGCTGCGCCACCTGAGCGGCACCATATGTATTGTTAACAACAACAATATGGTTGATGCTGACCAGGATGTCAAGGCAGATCATTCAAAGACAGACACGTTCGATGGTGATGTCAAACTTGACTCGACTGTGCACTTGAATACCGTTAGTATCACTGATGTTCATCAGCATCTTAAATATAAATTAAGATCCATTCCAGTTTCCTTTTAAAATACAGTACAATCTTGTGACGTCACACAGTCAAACTAGCCCTATCTATATTGGCACCAATTTTGATGCAGACAATTTTTCCACGTCCCAGCAGCGTCTTATTTATGGCGGTTCATGGCAAATGACAGTGAAAGACAAGTGATTATTGTGATGTCAGAGTCAAACTAGTCCTGTCTAAATTGGCACCAATTCAAATGTTTTTAATAGTTTCTTTTGAATAAAAGCGTGTTTTTAATAATTTTTGCCATAGAAACCAAAAGATAAAGAAATTGTTAAACCCCTACACAATAACACTGTGCTAACATGCGTCTTTCTGTTTATATTGTGTAAAAAAAGGATGGTTTACCACTGGTGATTTTAGCATATAGCAAGACCTTCTCCGTCTCTGTTCTTATTCCCTACCCTCATACACACCTCTTTCTCACAAATGTACACCTGTTAGCCACACTCGTTGGTATGTGTGCTGACATGATTTTCCCTTCTGAAAAGTACCCATGATGCACGGCGCTTCACCGGCCACAGCAACCACGTCCGCCACTAGTGTTCCCTTCGCAACTGCAGCAGCCAATCAGGTTTGCCCCCTTTATGGCTCTTTCTGTTTTTTTTCCCTATCTCGATTGTTCTCTCTTGCTCACTACAAAGCCTGAGGAGTTAATCTCGACTTGTTAATCTTAAGGGGCTTTAAGTGTTCCCTGTCGTTTCAATTCGAAATAATTTCAACATCAATAGCAGATTATTTCTGTATTGATTTGCTTTTAGTACCTCTTAATGTTTTTGTTGTGTTTTGAACTGCATAGTACAATATTTTAATACAGTTCCTGTCTTTTTCCATTTTGAGGACTCTTCTCTATCAAAGCTGGCTACCAACGAATACATGCAATTGGTACGTACAACGATTTTTACCCCTGAAAGTCTTGGAAAGTATTTAACCCATTTTTGTTATTAAATATACTGTCAGTGCATCTACACTGATCAGCCATAACATTAAAACCACCTCCTTGTTTCTACACTTGCTGTCCATTTTATCACTTACCATATAGGAGCACTTTGTAGTTCTACAATTACTGACTGTAGTCCATCTGTTTCTCTGCATGCTTTGTTAGCCCCCTTTCATGCTGTTCTTCAATGGTCAGGACCCCCACAGAGCAGGTATTATTTAGGTGGTGGATCATTCTGAGCACTGCAGTGACACTGACATGGTGGTGGTGTGTTAGTGTGTGTTGTGCTGGTATGAGTGGATCGGACACAGCAGCGCTGCTGGAGTTTTTAAACACCTTACTGTCACTGCTGGACTGAGAATAGTTCACCAACCAAAAATATCCAGCCAACAGTGACCACTGAATAAGGTCTAGAAGATGACCAATTTAAACAGCAGCAATAGATGAGCAATCGTCTCTGACTTTACATCTACAAGGTGGACCAACTAGGTAGGAGTGTCTAATAGAGTGGACAGTGAGTGGACCACTCACTCACAGTATTTAAAAACTCCAGCAGCATTGCTGTGTCTGATCCACTCATACCAGCACAACACACACTAACACACCACCACCATGTCAGTGTCACTGCAGTGCTGAGAATGATCCACCACCCAAATAATACCTGCTCTTTGGTGGTCTTGGGATAGTCCTGACCATTAAAGAACAGCGTGAAATGGGGCTAAAAAGTATGTAAAAAACAGATGGACTAAAGTCAGTAACTGTAGAACTACAAAGTGCTTCTATATGGTAAGTAGAGCTGATAAAATGGACAGCCTGTGGAATTCATGGGGGCGCCACCTCACAACTTACAGGAGTTAAAGGATCTGCTGCTGACATCTTGGTGCCAGATACCACAGCACACCTTCAGGAGTCTAGGGAAGTCCATGCCTCGACGGGTCAGGGCTTGTTTGGCAGCAATAGGGGGACCAATACAATATTAAGAAGGTGGTCATAATGTTATCCCTGATCGGTGTATATTCTAAAAACAGTGAAGCTATTTTAACCAGTTGACCTACAAGTTTATTAGTGCAAGAGCCACTGAAATCAGGCATTTTTTAACTATTTTAGTGTCCAACTAACAATACCAGCAATTAAAAAGAATAGAATGTGCATGATGTGTATTTCATTTGATATCTGCTGACCAAGAGTATAATTAATTCAATTCTTTGTTTCTTTATTTTAATGTGAGCCAGCAGCAATGTTTGAAACGCTAATAGTTATATTATAATATGGTACCAATGTTCTGTGTTTTGTTTAATTTTTAGATTCCAATAATATCTGCAGAGCATCTGACTAGCCACAAGTATTTGACTCAGATGTAGTCGGAGGGCAGACCTGTAAGTGTCTTTTAGCTTTTACTTCTAAATACTTTTCTCTTGGCTTTACCTGATGTTAGGAAAATGTGTTTCATCTCCAATATAATTATTATTTGTGGACTTGTTTGTTAAGAGAAAATGCTATGTAATTCCATATAAAAAAATACATTCTCAAAACCATATATGACAAATTATATAAGCATAACTGGACCAATACTGCCCTTGTAAGATATTAAGAAAGCAAACATACATATACAAACGTATTTTTTGTATGGAAAATGCAAATAAAATAAAAATACTTTGACTTTTATTTAATTGCAGACAGTTTGAACCCAAGACATGTTTTGTCTGCTTAACTTCATTTCATTTGTTAATATACCTCCATTCCTGCATTTCAGTCCTGCCACACATTCCAAAAAAAGTTGGGACAGGGGCAATTTAGGGCTAGTAATGAGGTGAAAAACTAAATAATGATGTGATTCCAAACAGGTGATTGTAATCATGGTTTGGTACAAAAGCAGCATCGAGGAAAGGCTGAGTCTTTGATGAGCAAAGATGATCAGAGGATCTCCAGTTTGTCATCAAATGTGTGAGAAAATGATTGAAATGTTTAAAAACAATGTACCTCAAAGAAAGATTGGAAGGGATTTGCATATTTCTCCCTCTACAGTGAATAATATCACTAAACCATTCAAGGAATCAGGAGGAATTTCAGTGTGTAAAGGCCAAGAGCGCAAGCTTAAGCTGAACGCCTGTGATCTTCCATCCCTCAGACGGCACTGCATCAAAAACCGCCACTCAACAATAGCTGATATAACCACATGGGTGAGGGATTACTTTGGCAAACCTTTGTCAAGCACTACAATACAGAGTTACATGCACAAATGCCACTTAAAACGTTACTGTGCAAAAAAGAAGCCTTGTGTTAACCATGTCCAGAAGGGGCGTCGAGTTCTCTGGACTCGGAGGCATCTAGGATGGACCATCACACAGTGGAAATGTGTGTTGTGATGTATCAGATGAATCAGCATTCCAGGTCTTTTTTGGAAAAAATGGACGCCGTGTGCTCCAGACCAAAGACGAAAAGGACCATCCAGACTGTTATCAGGAACAAGTCCAAAATACAGGGTGTGTCATGGTACGGGGCTGTGTCAGTGCCCTTGGCAAAGGTCATTTACACTTCTGTGATGCAGCATTAATGAAGGAAAGTACATTGAGATCTTAGAGCAACATGTGCTGCCTTCAAGACGTCGTCTTTTCCAGGGACGTCCATGCATCTTTCAACAAGACGATGCAAAACCACATGCTGCACACATTACAAAGAGGGTACGGGTACTGGACTGGCCTGCCTGCAGCCCTTACCAGTCCATATTTTGAAACAAACCATGTGACAACGACGGCCCCGTACTGTTGCACATCTTAAGACGTGTTTGCAGGAAGAATGGGACAAAATAAAAGCTGAAACACTAAATCACTTCGTCTCCTCAGTGCCAAAACGACTTTTAAGTGTGGTGAAAAGGAATGGCAACATTACAAAATGGTAATGCTTTACTGTCCCAACTTTTTTGGAATGTGTTGCAGGCCTGAAATGCAGGAATTGATGTTTAATAATAACTGAAATGAAGTTGAGCAAATAAAACATGAAATATCTCAGGTTCATACTGTCTGCAATCAAATAAAAGTCAAAGTGAATGTAAGAAACTCTGTGTTTTGTATTATTTGCATTTTCCTTACCTGAGGACTTGAATCTGCTAACAAGATCCCCAACAAGCTTATGGTCAGGTGTCCACTACTTTTGGCCATTTAGTGCATCTTTTTGACTACTGTTCCTGCCAAACTCTTGATAGAGCTGATAGTCAATGAAAGGATAAAAATGTACAGTAATGTTACATAATTGTTTTCTTTCTTTCAGGTGGAATGAATGTGCTGATCTCCAACCCGGGGAAACATAATAATGCCAACACATATTTACACACAAGTCTTAAGAAGAGTCAGTTTATTCCAGTCCGATTTGCCCTCGTGGTATCACTAGTTCACCAGTATAATATTTAATGGACTAGTTCATGACATCTATATGCAGAAATATGGAGTGCCCTTTGAAGCGATGTGTAGAATTTGGAGGAATAGATACATAGTACATACAACAGGCTTAGCCAACTTATACACACCTAAAACCGTCTGGTGGTGTCATGTTCACTATACATATGAAGTGTGGTTACACCACTTTTGATGTTTGCCTTGATACCAACAGACATTATATAGAAGAATTAATAGATTAATTATTATTTTATATTTCAAATTTATGTCATTAATAATACATTATATATGGTAAACTGAGCTGATTTCCCATACACAGATCATATCTAATCTAATCCAAAAGTTAGACCCGGACTATAACCAGCACATCAAGTATTACAGCATAGTTATACAATATTAGCTATAATAACCAATCAAAATAAGGATTTTGTGAGTTAAGTAGTATGAAACCACTCTAAAAAGCACGTTTAGGTGTGATGGGAACATACAGAAGCGAAACACAAGTCACCTTCTAGTCTTAATATATTAATGTATGTTTATTGTAGGGGTGTAACGATACAAACCATGATATATATTCCAATATTTCCAATATTAACATGGAAAGTAGCACCTTTAATGTTTTTACCAGTCCAAACTGGTATTTTAAATATAGATCTTCATTTAAATCAGTGGTCCCCAACCACTGGGCCACACAGAAAGAATAAATCATTAGAAATCGCTACAAGAGCAATCAAATTTCCAAAACCCTTCGGGTGTTATTATCTCCGATCACCACTAGGTGGGAGCAGCGTCTCATTGCATCGAAAAAAGCTCAAGATTCACACTTATTTTCCATTCTATAGTTCTTCTATTTTAAATCCTCCCACCCCCGCTGGTCCGTGAAATTATATGAAACCGGTCTGTGGTGCACCGCTGATTTAAATAACCTGAAATATGTACACAGAAATAGAAAGCTACGTCAAAATTAAAAGCACAATACGTTTAGTGCATAAACGTTCCACAGTTGTTTTGCCTTTTAATTAAATTAACAATTTCAGTACAGCCAATAAGTTTTCCCGGTTTTTGTTTTATAGCTTTATGTTATTTATGTCACCATGATAGTTTTTTAAAAAATTAGCTGCTCAGGTGGCGCAGCTGTAAAATACGGTAGCACACCAGAGCTGGGATTTCGAATGCATCGTATCGAATCTCAGCTCTGTCATCCGGTTGGGCTGGGCGGCTATATGAACAACGTTTGGCTGTTGTTCATCCAGGGAAGGGAAATGCCGGATAGGGGTTCCTCATAACTGATGCAATTACGACCCCTGCTGGCTGATTGATGGTGTCTGCAGAGACAGAGTAGAGGAATATTGCAGGGTGTGGCTCTGCCTGCACAAAGCTGATCTGGAGCCTATCCCAGCTTTTCAATGGGCGCAAGGCACACAGTAACACCCTGGACGGGGCGCCAGTCCATTGCAATTCAGTGTCTCCAATTATAACCTGACTGCATGTTTCTGGACTGTGGGAAGAAACCGGAGCTCCCGGAGGAAACCCACGCAGACACGAGGAGAACATCTACCGCCCGCCTGGGGATCAAACCCAGGACCTTCTTGCTGTGAGGAGACAGTGCTACCCACCGAGCTACCGTGCCGCCCTGGTAGCAAACTAGTAAGCATATTTGGATGTGTATGTGCACTGGTATATACATTTCGGGGGTATATAGGTACTGCCAGCACACTGTTACCACTTCACCAGCCATTTTTACTATTACGTTTGTTGGAATAATATACCGAGAGCCATTAGTGTTCTCAAATAGGATATTCCACCAGCACTGGTTTGTCCAAACTGGTTTTAGCCCAAAATCCCGTTTAAAATTGCATCCATTTTTAAATACGACAATGTAAACCATTCCAATCCAAGCCAGTATGTTTACATCTACACTGTGTTTCATATTGCTTAGATATTGCAATAAGAACGCAGTTTAATGTATCGTTACACCCCCAGATTATATCTACATTGGTTGAACACCCCAGCTTAAGAGAATTGTAACACACCATATTTATTGCCTACATGTCAATGCCTGTTGATCTACCTTAAACTAGAAATAACCAACGTTGGTTTAATAAGTAGTCATAAGCACTTCTAGTATTTCTGAGCGTCGTTATTTTCTAACATTTAATTCTAATAAAGGGTAGCTGATTCGTTTTTTGGTTTGCAAAAATGTGAAGGTGCACCTTGAACGAATAGATTTTACATGGCACAATGCATCCGATGTAAATCCTTTGCTGCATTTAAAGTTGAGACCTCTAGTTAAGATAGCATATAGAGGAACGTTCAGGATAAGCGAAGACTATTGAATGTTTTGCGATAAAACCAGAATCCTTTACAAAGCACATTTTAGCAAGCTTCGCGAGACAAGACGGGCTTATTCATGGAAAGTGTTATATCGGCAGTGTTATTCTGTTTACCAGAGATTGTTTTTATATATCATTTCATTTTTTAATTTTATTATTTGTTAAATGTTAATTCTTTTATTACTTGTTATGTCTGTAATGCTTTCGATGGTTCCATTCAGCCTTAGATTTAATTTAGCCTGACATTTCCACGTGCAGGAAAACAGGGTCGCCTTTTGTTTCCTGTTTGTTTGATGGAATGGCTTTTTATTGAATTGTGAAATGGAAAATGGGTTGACGTGATCGCTCCGTGTCTCTGTTAGCCCTTTTCCACCGACGCGGATCCGGCTTCGTTCCGGTTCGCGGACTTGATTTAGAACCGGTTCAGAAAAAAAGAGGTTCCAGACAGCAAACTAGTGTTCTAATCTGGCACCACCAAGAATACTCTGTTTTTTAGCGTGAACCGTGACGTCATGTGTGGGCGTGTCACAGTGTAGAGGTTTGGGTGCTTTCACATGAGAAGCTGGTAAACGGCTTTGGCGCTGAACTTTCATCTTTTAAAGTCACCTGATTACATTTTGATCCAGTTTGCTGCTGATATTCTCGACGCGATGAACTGTGTGATATGACGACCCGGACAGTACGAACAACACTTAGCGTGAAAAAACACACGCTGGAACCAGAGCTGGGATCTCGAACACATCGTATCGAATCTCAGCTCTGCCTGCCGGCTAAGGCTGAGCGGCCACATGAACGACGATTGGCCTGTTGTTCAGATATGGGCGGGACTAAGCCGGATGGGGTCTCTCTCTCATGACTGGTGCGATTTCGACCTCTGCTGGCTGATCGACGGCGCCTGCACAGAGATGAGAAAAGAGTGCTGTCAGGGTGTGTCTCTCCGTACACAACGCTGAGCTGCACTGCACTCGTCAAAGTGTAGGTGATAAGATGCATACGGCATGCCGCCCACGTGTCGGAGGGGGCGTGGGTTAGCTTCGTTCTCCTCAATCAGAGCGGGGATCGGCATTGGTGGAGAGGAAACGTGACGCAATCGGACGCGCTAAAAGGGGAGAAAAAGGGGAGAAAATGCTTAACGTGGCTTGTTGTACTAAAACAATGAGCAGTGAATTTGGGCAGTACAGAGCGCTTATAACCAGTAATAGTGGAGAGAACTTGAGTGTTTCTGTGTCAGACACGTTACGCTTTATTTAGGTGAAGCTTTTTCGACTTCCCTGAGAAGCAGACTCAGAACCCCGAGCTGCATAAACACCACACCAGTTCCACAAAAACTGGTGGAAACGCAGGTCGGTTCTCTACAAAGCACCAAGGTTCGAAGAAACCTGAACAGAACCGGTTCAAGAACCAGAGTTCATTTGGTGGAAAAGCGCTATCAGAGCTTGGAATAAGAAACTCGTTCGACCTTGTTGATTAGTTACAGATTTGAATATTGATGTTGATTTTTGTTTTTTATGTATATGGGAAGAGCAGATTTATTTGGTTCAGTTTTCTTGCGTACAGATTCTGTGCCATGCGTGTGGTATTTTATCATTTCTAAACATTTCAAACCGCCTTTAGCCTATGTACAGCCAAAAAAGATCATGTTTAGTTTCAGTTGTGCCAAAGGTTTTTATATATATATAGATATTTGTGGGTTTAGAGTCTATAGTGAGAGATATGATGGTCTGGGAATAAAGCTATTTCTAATTTTCTGAAGAATGGGACTGAAGTAGAAATTCTAGCCTCCCAGTTAATCTAGATCGGTAGAAACGAAATGTCTCAAGTCTACTTTGGAATGCAGGATTGTGTGGATTAAGGTTGGGATCAATTCAATTCATAATTCAAAATGTACACTGATCAGCCATAACATTAAAACACTCACTGTCCATTTTATCAGCTCCACTTACCATATAGGAGCACTTTGTAGTTCTACAATTACTGACTGTAGTCCGTCTGTTTCTCTGCATGCTTTGTTAGCCCCCTTTCATGCTGTTCTTCAATGGTCAGGACTCTCCCAGGACCACTACAGAGCAGGTATTATTTGGGTGGTGGGTCACTCTCAGCACTGCAGTGACACTGACATGGTGGTGGTGTGTTAGTGTGTGTTGTGCTGGTATGAGTAGATAAGACACAGCAACGCTGCTGGAGCCGCTGACTCAGGACACTTCTCAACTGACACACGCCCCCTCCGACACATGCTCAGTACAGATTGCATTTTTTCACCTGCACGAGTCGAATTCATATATACCGATCAGCACTGTGCACGGAGAGCCACACCCTGATCAGCATTAGTCCTCAGCTCTGTTTAGGCGCCATCAATCAGCCAGCAGGGGTCGTAACTGCACCAGTTAATAGGACCCATGATCTGGCTTGCCCCTAACCCTATGAACAATAGCCAATTGTTGTAAATGCAGCCGCCCAGATGTATTCGAAAACCCAGCTTTGGTGTGCTAGCGTATTTTACCGCTGCGCCACTTGAGCGGCCGCTGATGGAGTCACTGCTGGACTGAGAATAGTCCACCAACCAAATATATCCAGCCAACAGCGCCCCGTGGGCAGCATCCTGTGACCACTGATGAAGATCTCAAACATGACCAAACCGAACAGCAGCAATAGATGACCGATCATCTCTGACTTTACATCTACAAGGTGGCCCAAATAGGTAGGAGTATCTAATAGAGTGGACAGTGAGTGGACACAGTATTTAAAAACTCCAGCAGCGCTGCTGTCTGATCCACTCATACCAGCACAACACACACTAACACACCACCACCATGTCAGTGTCACTGCAGTGCTGAGAATGATCCACCACCTAAATAATACCTGCTCTGTGGTTGTCCTGTGGGGGTCCTGAGCATCGAAGAACAGGGTGAAAGGGGGCTAACAAAGCATGCAGAGAAACAGATGGACTACAGTCAGTAATTGTAGAAACAAGGAGGTGGTTTTAATGTCATGGCTGATCGGTGTATCTGTACATAGAATTGATTGATCCCAGCCCCGGTGTTACTGCTGTTCCTTCACCGAGGCCTTAGATTTTAGATTTAAGACTTTAGATTTTAGATTTTAGTTTTTAGTTTATAGTAGCGTGCTCACCTACTCGTTCATTCACTCATAAACGTTTTATTCTTTATGCATATTTTATATCTTAATCAGTTTAACACATACCGCTCTTGTTTACTTCATCACGTCGGATATAATCGATGATACATTGCATGTTAAGTTTGTGTAATTCATTTTTGGTTGTTTTGTATTCTCACTTTTGTATTTGCTCATTTTTTAGATTTGTACATTTGTTTTCGGGGGTTGATGTTCCCCCCGTCTGTCTGTTCTAGTCAGTTTTTAGGAAAATGTTGTACATGTTTGAGCGTTTATCATTTTTCTCTCTTCTCTTTAAATTGGTTTGAGGTGAAAATCAGTATATATTAATTTAACAAATTTTACTTTCTATGTAACAGATCAAGATTTTGTTTTTTTTTAACCTTACGGATCATGTGCAGGCAAACTGTATCCATTTCAAAATTGTATTTTGATATTCCGAAATATATCCCTGATCGCCAGGCCAAAAATGAGCAACGATATACAATATATATATATATATATATATATATAAAGAGAGAGAGAGGATTTTAAATCTATACTTAGATTAATATTTACTTAGAATACATTGTAGGCTGCATAAGAGAGAGTTAAAGAGAGATAGAGAGAGCCAGGACCCGAGGAACGAAGGTCGAATTTTGCACTTGTGTACATAGTCGATATAAAACAAGGAAAAAAAAAAAAGTAAACATGTATAATATTGAGAACTTATTTTGAATAATAAAAGATTCTATGAGAAATTTTGTTAGGATAATTTAAGGAATATTAGATGAATAGACCAGCTAAACTGAATTTGCTTGCAAAGGTGGCACAGCTCCTTTTATTATGACTTCAAACGATCACTTTAAAGAAAAAAAAAAAAAGAATAATAGCTGAGCATCGCTTCGCCTTAATCATACGTGCTGCCTGTCATTCATACCTCAGTGCTGACGTTTTGGAAAGTCACTATGTACAACGTGTCCTTCTGCTAGAATTGGAAGACTTCCAGTGTATGTACACTATATTGCCAATAGTATTCGCTCGTCTGCCTTCACACGCATAAGAACTTGAGTGACGTCTCATTCTTCATCCAGAGATTTTAATATGATGTCGTCCCAACTCTTCTGGGAAGGCTTTCCACAAGGTTTAGGAGTGTGTTTATGGGAATGTTTGACCATTCTTCCAGAAGCGCCTTTGTGACGTCAGACACTCTCCGCTCTAATTCATCCCAAAGGTGTTCTATCGGGTTGACACACCAAACTCGCTCATCCACGTCTTTAAGGACCTTGCTTTGTGCACTGGTGCGCGGTCATGTTGGGAACAGGAAGGGGCCATCCCCAAACTGTTCCCACAAAGTTGGGAGCATGAAACTGTCCAAAATCTCTTGGTATGCTGAAGCATTAAGAGTTCCTTTCACTGGAACTAAGGGGCCGAGCCCGACTCCTGAAAAACAACCCCACACCATAATCCCCCCTCCCAAAGTACCGTTCTCCTGACAACCGCCAAACCCAGACTCATCCATCAAATTGCCAGACGGAGAAGCGTGATTCGTCACTCCAGAGAACACGTCTCCACTGCTCTAGAATCCAGTGGCGGCGTGCTTTACACCACTGCATACGACGCTTTGCATCGCGCTTGGTGATGTAAGGCTTGGATGCAGCTGCTCATTCCATGAAGCTCTCTACTCACTGTTCTTGAGTTTGGAGGTCTGTAGCGATTGACCCTGCATCATGCATTTTGCACAGACGCCTCTCTATCTACTAATCAGGGTCATCTACTTGCACTGCGTTTGAAGACCCCACCCACATAGTCCAGTCATCCCGCCCTAGCAGAAACTTGTCTGCTGCAGGCACCGCCAATTATGCCCGCTAGATGGCGCCCAGCTGATCGGTGGCAACGAGATAGAGGAATATCCCGTTGCACCACCTGGGCACCCAGATGCTGTTTCTTGTTCGATTACATTAATTTGTCCTTTAATACAGTGGTTCTCAAAGAGGGGGGCAAGTGACCCTCAATTAATTGAGAAGAGTAAAAAATAATCACTTAAATGATGGCGCCCAACCAACCAGTGGCAACGCCAAGGAGTTTAGAATCTCGGCGCTGGTGTGTTAGAGGAATATCCCACTCCGCAACCTGGGTGCCCCCAATCAATTTCGTCAGTTTATTTTGTACATTGCGTGTACATTTAGAGTATATACATGCACTGGATGTATATTAAATGAATGTCAATTAAATGTCTGTACATTTCCAAAACGTCAGCTGTATCCATGCCAGGAATCTGAAGTAGGCAGCAAATCATATACATGCTAGCATTATGTCTTATTGTTGTGGAGAAAAACAACAAACTACCTTTACAATAGAAAAAAAACTAAGAAAAAATTATTTGACTCAGTTCTGGATGTCGTTTCCTGCATGTAGAGAAAATCTTCCATGATTAATTCTACCAAGTTCTCACGATAACAGTGTCTTCACATCACATCACTCGAAATCTCAAAAAAAATGGAGGTAAAAACGACCGGACATGCTAGCGTCAGCCTTACACAAGTCGCACTTAGCACCCGTGCCTTCAGCAGGCAAAGGTCACCCAACGAAACGAAACAAACGCAATGAATGTAATGTAAAGCTTCTGATCTCCATTCGAAGTTTTGAGTCACATACAGCTGCTGAACAAGTGCTAATAAACCAAAGCATCACTCTCTCCAGACCCCTGTACAGACCCTACACTAACTGTAGTGCGTCTGACCCGGTGACCCCACGGGTGGTCCCTCCCTGCTGAAAGCACCCGCTTTAATCAACGCTTCACGCTTCTCATCTAATCTCATGCCCACTTTGCTTACATTCTTACGCTGTAAGACCTTGTACTATGTTTTCAAATGTTTTATGCACATTTATTATTGTTTTATTTGACTCTTGCTGTTATGAATGAATTAAAAAAAAAAAATAAAAACCAAAACAGATTTCAACTGAAAAGCAAGGTGTGTTTTTGTGTCTCTCTCAGTCCTAAAAGTTTCGAATCAGACGTCCCACAAGTTACTACGACGGCGTATTAGGGCCACTTTGAAGAATTTTTTTTTTTTTTTTTTTCGATTTTGAGAACTAAGTCGTATAAGTTTTGATTTTGAGAATAAAGTCGAAATAATTACAAGAATAAAGTCGAAATAATTACGAGATTAAAGTCGAAATAATTACGAGATTAAAGTCGAAATAATTACGAAAATAAAGTCGAAATAATTATGAGATTAAAGTCGAAAAAATTACGAGATTAAAGTCAATATAATTACGAGATTAAAGTCGAAATAATTACGAGATTAAAGTCGAAATAATTACGAGATTAAAGTCAAAATAATTATGAGATTAAAGTCAAAATAATTACGAGATTAAAGTCGAAATATTTACGAGATTAAAGTCGAAATAATTACGAGATTAAAGTCGAAATAATTATGAGATTAAAGTCTAAATAATTACGAGATTAAATAATTACGAGATTAAAGACAAAATAATTACGAGATTAAAGTCGAAATAATTACAAGATTAAAGTCGAAATAATTACGATTAAAATCAAATTAATTACGAGAATAAAGTGGAAATGATTACTAGATTAAAGTCAAAATAATTACGAGAATAAAGTCGTATAAATTTCGATTTCGAGATTAAAGTCGAAATAATTACGAGAATAAAGTCGTATAAGTTTCGATTTCGAGATTAAAGTCGAAATAATTACGAGATTAAAGTCGAAATAATTACGAGATTAAAGTTGAAATAATTACGAGAATAAAGTTGAAATAATTACGAGATTTAAGTCGAAATAATTACAAGATTAAAGTCAAAATAATTATGAGATTAAAGTCAAAATAATTTCGAGATTAAAGTTGAAATAATTACGAGAATTAAGTCGTATAAGTTTAGATTTCGAGATTAAAGTCGAAATAATTACAAGAATAAAGTCGAAATAATTACGAGAATAAAGTCGTATAAATTTCGATTTCGAGATTAAAGTCAAAATAATTACGAGAATACAGTCGTATAAATTCCGATTTCAAGATTAAAGTTGAAATAATTACGAGATTAAAGCCGAAATAATTACGAGATTAAAGTAGAAATAATTACGAAAATAAAGTCGAAATAATTACGAGAATAAAGTCAAAATAATTACGAGATTAAAGTCGAAAAAAAAGTCGACTTTAAAAAAAGTTATCACATGAAAATCTTCTTCCCCTTAAAGCTTCTTTGAGTGGTACAAAAAGGTGGAAATCAGATGGCGCTAAATCTGGACTTTAAGCTCTCTCTCAGTCTCTTAGACACGACAAATAACTACTCCTCCTGCCCTTCCAAGTAAAATATAAAAGTGTGAAAACTCATTTTTTAAAACGTGAGGTCAGGCACTAATGTTTAATAAAAAAAGGCCTGATATGCAATTGGGAAGGGTGGCACAGAAGATCCTGGGTTGGGTTCCCAGGTGGAGAGACCCAAGTCTTTTCCCAGCAATCTGCTGCACCTTATACACTATTATCACGTTAAGCTCATTGCAGTGCTAACAATTGGGTTGAAAAGTGTACAGTTAGTAATTGTACACTTACAAAGTTCATCTATAGGGTAAATTATAGATGTAGCAAATAATATCTGTTATACACCGATCAGGCATAACATTATGACCACTCTCCTAATATTGTGTTGCCAAAACAGCCCTGACCCATCAAGGCATGGACTCCACTAGGCCCCTGAAGGTGTGCTGTGGTATCTGACACCAAGATGTCAGCAGCAGATCCTTTAACTCCTGTAAGTTGTGACGTGGGGCCTCCATGGATCAGACTTGTTTGTCCAGCGCATCCCACAGATGCTCGATTGGATTGAGATCTGGGAAATCTGGAGGCCAAGTCAACACCTCAAACTCGTTGTTGTGCTCCTCAAACCGTTCCTGAACCATTTTTGCTTTGTGGCAGGGCACCCTGACTGATCTGCGGCTATGCAGTCCCATACGTAACAAACTGTGAATCACTGTGTATTCTGACACCTTTCTATCAGAACCAGCATTAACTTCTTCAGCAATTTGAGCTACAGTAGCTCGTCTGTTGGATCGGACCACACGGGCCAGCCTTCGCTCCCCACGTGCATCAATGAGCCTTGGCCACCTATGACCCTGTCGCCGGTTTACCACTGTTCCTTCCTTGGACCACTTTTGATAGATACTGACCACTGCAGACCGGGAACACCCCACAAGAGCTGCAGTCGTCAAGCCATCACATTTTGACCCTTGTCAAACTCGCCCATTTTTCCTGCTTCTAACACATCAACTTCTGTGATAAAGAGATAATCAGTGTTATTCACTTCACCAGTCAGTGGTTATAATGTTATGCCTAGTCGGTGTATTTGGATATTTTATGTAGTGCACATCAGCTGAAAGAGAGAAAAGGGCTGAAACCCAACACCACTGTTATTAAATATATATCATTTAAGATTCTTTTTATCGTGTCTCCATCTACTATACACAGCACTCTATTATGATTGTAAATTGAGCTAATATGATTTAGCATCGTGACAAAGAACTAATATGTAATAAAGAGTTTAGCCTGCAGATGGCAGCTATACAACACTAAATTAGCAACCTTCTGAAGCTACTCCATTGTATACAAAATACATATCTTTGAACAGCCCTAGCATACACACTGATCAGCCAGAACATTAAAACCTCCCCCTTGTTTCTACACTCACTGTCCATTTTATCAGCTCCACTTACCATATAGAAGCACTTTGTAGTTATACAATAACTGACTGTAGTCCATCTGTTTCTCTGCATGCTTTGTTAGCCCCCTTTCATGTTGTTCTTCAATGGTCAGGACCACCACAGAGCAGGTATTATTTGGGTGGTGGATCATTCTCAGTACTGCAGTGACACTGACATGGTGGTGGTGTGTTAGTGTGTGTTGTGCTGGTATGAGTGGATAAGACACAGCAATGCTTATGGAGTTTTAAAACACATCACTGTCAATGCTGGACTGAGAATAGTCCACCAACCAAAAATATCCAGCCAACAGCGCTCCGTGGCCAACTCAAACAGCAGCAATAGATGAGCGATCGTCTCTGACTTTACATCTACAAGGTGGACCAACTAGGTAGGAGTGTCTAATAGAGTTGACAGTGTGTGGACAAGGTATTCCACTCATGCCAGCACAACACACACTAACACACCACCACCATGTCAGTGTCACTGCAGTGCTGAGAATGATCCACCACCCAAATAATACCTGCTCTGGGGTGGTCTCTGGGGTGGACCATTGAAGAACAGCATGAAAGGGGGCTAACAAAGCATGCAGAGAAACAGATGGACTACAGCCAGTAATTGTAGAACTACAAAGTGCTTCTATGTGGTAAGTGGAGCTGATAAAATGGACAGTGAGTGTAGAAACAAGGAGGTGGTTATAATGTTAAGGCTGATCAGTATATATTGTGTCATTTTGTGGGGTCAATAATTGTTAATAACAATAATGCCTCTTGCTCTTGATTCCCACACGGCCATCTGCTGCAAAAACATCTCTTTCTATAACATTTCTGTATTAAATACAACTTTCCAGGTAGAAAACAGTTACAACTCAACTTTGTGCTTGGCTCACTGTGGCTGTGACTTTGGCTAGTTTAACCTAGAGGGAGTTATTATGCTATCCGTCCTGCTCTCAGCAGGCAACGTGTTAAATATTTAAAGGTACTTGACATTGTAAAGCTGAGCCTGCATGCGGTGTTAAGTGATTTTATGCATGTACTACTTCACACTACTTAAATCTAGCTCCAGACACCTGCAGATGAACCTGAGATATTTCATGTTTTGTCTGATCAACTTCATTTCATTTATTAATAAACATCCATTCCTGCATTTTAGACCTGCAACACATCTAAAAAAAAGTTGGGACAGTAAAGCATTTACCACTTTGTAATGTTGCCATTCCTTTTCAACAAACTTAAAAGACGTTTTGGCACCGAGGATACCAAGTGATTTAGTGTTTCAGGTGTTATTTTGGAGAAAATAGACCTGGAATGCTGATTCATCTGACCACAATACACGTTTCCACTGTGTGATGGTCCATCCTAGATGCCTCAGAGCCCAGAGCTTCGACGCAGCTTCTGGACATGGTTAACATAAGCCTTCTTGTTTGCACAGTAAAGTTTTAAGTGGTATTTGTGCATGTAACTCTGTATTGTAGTGCTTGACGAAGGTTTGCTAAAGTAATGATACTTTGTATTACAATCACATGTGTGTTTATTTTATTTGTATTTTCCATACTGTCCCAGCTTTTTCTGATTTGGGGTTGTACTTCTCGGAGTGAAGAGACTATTGTTAAAACCCACATTATTTTTGCAATGCTGTACAAAATCAGGAAGTATATTTAGTATTTAGACATTTTTACCCTCCTACCTCTGGGTTGCATAACTTCTTAAGCCCCACATAATAAGAGCATTAGACTCAGCATATTCACTCTTCACAGACTAGGGTTGCCACCTACTGTATGTCTCACAAAAAACTGGGACATTGCCATACTGCTGACCGACCGACCACTTTTGCTGCTTTGCCCCCGTGTTTAATCAAAAGTTTGACTGAGGTAGCAGAAAGTGGATTGCCCGGGGTTGTACTTTTCCTTTAATCCAGTCCTTACTAAAGTATCATTTTCTTTTTGACTGGCTTGTCAAAAAGGCTTGTCTCAGTCTCTCTGTCCTTCATCCTGCCACCCCTGTTAATTAATGGCCTTCTCTTGAGAATAACGTTACCATTAATTAGCAGATTTATTACAATTTGCTATCGTTAACTGCTGCTTTGATGCCCAGCTTCTTACTCCACAGGGACCCTCAGGAAGCTAACTGATTGACTGCCTGATAAAACGTGGGAAGGTGTGCAACAGAAACCCATGGTCATTTTCGACCAACGTCGGAACTCCCAAGTACCAACTACCAAGATTGACTGTTAAAAAGAATGACAATCCTGGGAAAAATGGTACAGGCAGCAACCCTATTACGATAAGATGTATTCGAAATCCCAGCTTTGGTGCACTAGCGTGTTTTACCTAAGCGGCCTAAGTGCTCATTTTAAAAGCACTGTAGTAAGAATAGTGTGAAGGTGAGCAAGCGTTCAGGCTGATTCTCTACAGTGTGGACAGACAGACAGAAAGGACAGAGAGAGATCAGAATTGGTGGCTTAACACTGATCCTTCATGATCTTCTACTGGACGTAGAGACGAACAACACTTATCGATTCACTTCAGCAATCAATGATGTGTCATTGTCATTGTTCAAAACACAATCACGTACACATTCTTAGAAAGAAGGGCTTGTTCTCAACCAGTAATGGATGTTCCTGGTTAAAATGGGAGCTTTAGAAAATTAGCAAGCAATGCCCCAGGAGATCCTGCAACACTGGCGTTTTATTGAACTCATTTGCCATGTGTGCTCGTTCTTATGAGAGCGATGCACTGCTCTCAGCGGTCCGTCTCTGAGGCTCATTAACTGAGGGAATTTTGGGGAAATCAGCACTTCGGGGCACTCTGGAATAGTTTCCCACCTGGGAGTGCAAATTGTGACGGTCTCTAACGGCTCACTCAGATGACACACTTACACTTACTTAAAGGCCTGGTCATATTAGAAACCTGTTGTGACTGAAAGGGAAAGAATTTAGCTAGAAATGGTTTGTCATTGTTGTTTAGTCCACAATTTAGCAATTATTTATTAATTGGTTGGGGCTAATTAGCATTTTTTTTTACTTCTCTGGGTCGCTGTTAGCTAGGTAAGCTAATTAGCCCCCTGCAAACAATATAATACATTTAGGATTGTAATTTAGCATCCCGACTGACTTCAAATCATGTTTATTTAAGGACCTACGCTGGGTAATTGTATTAAATCTTAGCGTCTGACATTTGGAATCGACTGTGTATCAGTGTGACGCATGAACCCTTCCGAGATGAACACAACAGAGCATCTTTTTTGTAGCGCAGTTGCTTATCGCTAGAAATCCCTGCTCACTTATAAAAGCCAGTAGATCCGCAGTAGTTTCCAGAGGTCCAATCAATTTCGAACAGACTAAATTAGCTAACAACAAAGCCTTGCTAATCAAGCAATGAGACGACTCAGGTGTTTAACAAGAATAACGCTAGCACAGCTTCCAGGTCCGCCTGGGTCATCCCCAGCTGTTCTTGGGCCAGCTCCTGGGTCTGCCTGCTGATCTTCGCTCAGTGTTATCTGCCTGAAATACACTATATTGCCAAAAGTATTCACTCACCCATCCAAGTCATTGAATTCAGGTGTTCCAATCACTTCCATGTCCACAGGTGTATAAAACCAAGCACCTAGGCATGCAGATTGCTTCTACAAACAAGTAGGATGATAGGATGACACCTGTGCAACAAGTCCAGTCGTGAAATTTCCTCCCTACTAAATATTCCACAGTCGACTGTCAGTGGTATTATAACAAAGTGGAAGTGATTGGGAACGACAGCAACTCAGCCACGAAGTGGTAGCCACGTAAAATGACAGAGCGGGGTCAGCGGATGCTGAGGCGCATAGTGTGCAGAGGTCGCCATCTTTCTAAAGAGTCAATCGCTACAGACCTCCAAACTTCATGTGGCCTTAAGATTAGTTTAAGAACAGTGTGTAGAGAGCTTCATGGAATGGGTTTCTATGGCCGAGCAGCTGCATCCAAGCCTCACATCACCAAGCGCAATGCAAAGCGTCGGATGCAGTGGTGTAAAGCACACCGCCACTGGACTCTAGAGCAGTGGAGATGTGTTCTGTGGAGTAACGAATCACGCTTCTCCGTCTGGCAATCCAATGGACGAGTCTGGGTTTGGTATGGATGAACAAGCTTACTCTCAAGTCCTCCTGAATTTAATCACTGGCGAGATGCATTCTAAAAGGTACTGAATACAGGGAATGAATACGATTGTACGATCCTTTAACTCCTGTAAGTTGTGACGTGTGGCCTCCATAGATCGGACTTGTTTGTCCAGCACATCCAACAGATGCTCGATTGGATTGAGATCTGGGGAATTTGGAGGCCAAGTCAACACCTCAAACTCGTTGTTGTGCTCCTCAAACCGTTCCTGAACCATTTTTGCTTTGTGGCAGGGTGCATTATCATGCTGAAAGAGGCCACAGCTATCAGGGAATACCGTCTCCATGAAAGGGTGACATCCACATGGATGGCAGGACCCAAAGATTCCCAGCAGAACATCACCCAAAGCATCACACTGCCTCCACCGGCTTGCCTTCTTCCCATAGTGCATCCTGGTGCCATGTGTTCCCCAGGTAAGCAACGCACACGCACCCGGCCATCCACGTGATGTAAAAGAAAACGTGATTCATCAGACCAGGCCACCTTCTTCCATTGCTCCGTGGTCCAGTTCTGATGCTCACATGCTCATTGTTGGCGCTTTTGGCGGTGGTCTGCGGCTATGCAGCCTCATACGCAACGAACTGTGATGCACTGTGTATTCTGACACCTTTCTATCAGAACCAGCATTAACTTCTTCAGCAATTTGAGCTACAGTGGATTGTCTGTTGGATCGGACCACACGGGTCAGCCTTCGCTCCACCCGTGCATCAATGAGCCTTGGCCGCCCATGACCCTGTCGCCGGTTTACCAATGTTCCTTACTTGGACCACTTTTGATAGATACTGACCACTGCAGACCAGGAACACCCCACAAGAGCTGCAGTTTTGGAGATGCTCTGACCCAGTCGTCTAGCCATCACAATTTGGCCCTTGTCAAACTCATTTTTCCTGCTTCTAACATCAACTTTGAGGATAAAATGTTCACTTGCTGCCTAATACATACCACCCACTAACAGGTGCCATGATGAAGAGATAATAGTGTTATTCACTTCACCTGTCAGTGGTCATAATGTTATGCCTAGTTGGTGTGACTATTCACTTTCCTATTATACTTTTATTACTCTTAGCCTTTATTTCTAGACCTCATTTATCTCTATTTCAGACCAATTTTATCCAAGCTGGCTGTTAGGCCGACCTCAAACCCCCTCAACACCTTGAAATCCTGTTGTGTGAAGGCCCGTGGGTAATGCGGGATGTCTATACAATACTTTAAAGTGAGTTTACTTGCTTCATGCAATGTTTTGAGTAGCTCCAAGGTACAAGAAGATGCATTGAACATTAGCTGACTACACATCATACAAATTCTTGTTACATTAGTTACATTAGCCATGTAGCTAGCAGGCACTGTGAGTAAAGATGAAATATAAATTATGATTGGGTGATTTTATTTCTGTATTTTTTAAGATTACAAATAATTATTATTTACAGATTATTATACCCTACTTTATTTTTGGGACATGAGATAAAACAGGCTAATCTGGATTTCTTTATTGTGAAACTCCTACCCAGGCTAACAGATCAACCAGCGAGGGAAGAAATCACACTTGACAAGCCATTACTCTTAAAACAAATGCAGAATCGAGACATTAAGAGCGCTGCTTTTGCCCAAGGCGAGAGTCGTGCTCACCAGACCACGGAATCGTGCATTCCATTACGCAGTACACAGCGCTAGGAGGTATGCGGCGCACAGGGACGCAGCGAACAATGAGACCGGGTGAATATTTCAGAAATTGTCCAGAGCCACTGTGACTCAAGCTGATGGGCGTACCTGCCTGTGCATCAGGTTTCCCTCTTTGTGCATTATTTGAATAATTTAGGAGACATTGGGTTGGATTTCATCAGCAAGTATGATCTAGATGCAGCATATTGACGGAAGGTGCGGAGTTCACCCGGGGAAACCTGGGTAAACAGTAGTGTCCTAGATTGTATACAATACACTTTTGTAACTGATGCTGTAGCACATGGTGAGACTGTTCAGTTTCGGACAGCTTGCCACTGTTGGGCCCTTGCGCAAGGCTCTCAACCCTCAATGGCTTGCAATGTACATTGATCAGCCATAACATTAAAACCACCTCCTTGTTCCTACACTCACTGTCCATTTTATCAGCTCCACTTACCATATAGAAGCACTTTGTAGTTCTACAATTACTGACTGTAGTCCATCTGTTTCTCTACATACCTTTTTAGCCTGCTTTCACACTGTTCTTTAATGGTCAGGACTCCCCCAGGACCACCACAGAGCAGGTATTATTTAGGTGGTGGATCATTCTCAGTACTGCAGTGACACTGACATGGTGATGGTGTGTTAGTGTGTGTTGTGCTGGTATGAGTGGATCAGACACAACAGCGCTGATGGAGTTTTTAAGTACCATGTCCACTCACTGTCCACTCTATTAGACACTCCTACCTAGTTGGTCCACCTTGTAGATGTAAAGTCAGAGACGATCGCTCATCTATTGCTGCTGTTTGAGTTGGTCATCTTCTAGACCTTCATCAGTGGTCACAGGACGCTGCCCACAGGGCGCTGTTGGCTGGATGTTTTTGGTTGGTGGACTATTCTCAGTCCAGCAGTGACAGTGAGGTGTTTAAAAACTCCAGCAGCGCTGCTGTGTCTTATCCACTTATACCAGCACAACACACACTAACACACCACCACCGTGTCAGTGTCACTGCAGTGCTGAGAATGATCCACCACCTAAATAA
Organism: Trichomycterus rosablanca; assembly: GCF_030014385.1. Taxonomy (NCBI): domain Eukaryota; kingdom Metazoa; phylum Chordata; class Actinopteri; order Siluriformes; family Trichomycteridae; genus Trichomycterus; species Trichomycterus rosablanca. Next base: position 6,979,855 of record NC_086012.1, read on the forward strand.
TACCTGCTCTGTAGTGGTCCTGGGAGAGTCCTGACCATTAAAGAACAGCATGAAATGGAACTAACAAACCATGCAGAGAAACAGATGGACTACAGTCAGTAATTGTAGAACTGCAAAGTGCTATATAGTGAGTGGAGCTGATAAAATGGACAATGTGTGTAGAAACCTACATATTTTTTTACTTACCTATTTTTGTCACTAGGGTGGTACCTTCAAATATATTATACCATATCTTATACCTTACAATACACTGTTGTCCCCTAAATGACTGATATTGTCATATGTTAAAATATACAAAAAGAAGGGCGCTCAGGTGTTGTAGCGGTACGATACACTAGCCCATCAGTGCTGAGATCTCGAATCTCAGCCCTGCTATTAGCCGACTGGCCGCCTACACAGTGTCTGTAAGGTGCTGAACAATGGCTCAACAGGGTTTCCTTATAACAGCTGCAATTACAACCTCAGCCTGCACAATGAGACGGGGGATAATGGGGATCAGTGCGTGACTGTCCATGCACAAAAGAAATCCTTATGCAAGTGAAAATATGCACACTCACTCGGTCAGAAGTGGAGGTCTGCAGCAGTAGAGACAAACTACAATTGGGTAATTGGGGGGTGGGGGTGGACACAAACACAAAATACAAAAAAATAGGTACAAAGAATTCCCAAGCCACAAAAGATACATTTTAGAGCTCTGATTCCAGAGAATTCAGTGGCATGACATCAACAGTCCATGGCCCTCCTTTTAAATGTACCTCCCAGTGGCTATACTGAGCACCAGCAAGGCCCTCATCAGGGTGTACAGCCCATAAAAAATTATAAAGGTGCATGAATTGTTAGTATTTCTTAGTATTTGGGTATTTGTCATTGCCTATAATCCATGTGATCCCAGCATAACTTTATAATACTCCAAAGATCATCTTGTAATGTAACTCAGGGTTTTTCAAACCCGGGGTCCCAACCCCTAGGTGGATAGCAAGCCAAAAAAACTAGGTCACAGTGGGCGCCCAGGTGGGGCAGTGGGATATTCCACTAGCACACCACACCTGTTTGAATCTCGGCTCAGCACAAATTGGCCACCGTGTCTGCTGGGTGGGAAAAAGAGGGTGGGGTCCTCAAATGCTGTGCAAGGACCCTGGTTAGAACACAGAGGATATATAGCAATATACCCTTGGGATCCACAGCAGCGGAGGACAAATTGGCTACGCTAAATCAAGAGACAAATGGAGAAATAAATAAATGCATAAATAAACAAATAATAAATATAGTAAATTATTATCATAATAATTAAATTAACTTGTACACAAACGCCCCCTTGTGGAGGCTTTATGTTACATCTTGTACATCTATTACATCAGAGAGAGTAAAATGCATTGTGTTGCCTGGGTCGCATCAAAAATCATGGGCAAAATGTGGGTCGGTGATGTAACTGAATGCTGGCCTTTCACTGTCTTCACGTGCTTCCATTAATGCTTGATGGGGATTAAATCAAGTCTCAGTTAAAGAAAGTCCATGACAGTCAGAACTCCTTTATCTTCACTGATCTTTAAATAGCTGTTACAAAGCTTTGAGGTATGAGATCTGATATAAAAAACAAGCATTCTCACTAGTGGTCTTAGGGGACATTAGGAAGATGAGAAGCATTTTGCGCTTCACTTACCGCCAGGCTGGGCGCAAATTGTCGCTTTGCTCGGTGCTTGGCTCAGCTGGCGCAGCGGTAAAACATTCTAGTGCACTAGATCTCGAACTCGCGAGTCTTTGCTACAAGCAGGCTGGGCGCACATACGGACAGTGATTGGCTCGTCTGTCAGACTGGATTGTCTGAGGGGATTCCTCATAACTGATGCAATTATGACCTCTGCTGGCTGATCGACGGTGCCTGCATAGGGGTGGGGGATAATGGAGATCAGTGCGTGACTCTCTGGGTGCTTCGTCCCACCTCAAGCAGGTAAAAAGATGCAGTCGGCTACTGCACACGTGTCAAGAACGCGAAATGCAATTGGGTAATTGGATACGATACGATAAATAATCTTTTGTGTGTTCACACTACACAATCTTTGCCCTGATTTTCGCTCGCCGACTGGTCACCGCTAGATGTGCCGGCTCGGAGGCAACTCAGCGTTAGCTCAGGGCTCGAAACTCAGTTCTCAATCGCTATGTGCGAACTGTTCAACAATTCGATCCAAGCAGCTCGAGTGGCAGCGAGTGCTATGTCAAACTACAGCCAATAAGAACGCAGGATACGGGGTGAGGGGAAACCCGGGGGAAGAGTGGGACAGGGGCATAATATAGTTTCTATCAGAATACATCAGCACACACAAGTTTTACAGTATTTCTGACCTTATCGTTCTCGACAAAACATAATACCAACAATGCATTGCAAAAATTATTTATTAACCTCCAACTCACTACAGAGCAGACTATCCCTGCTGGTCGCGTAGCCAAATCCACTTGGATTCATTTATTTTTTTCTCGTTGACTTTACGCTGCACATCAGCGCACAAACAACTCTGATCGCTCGCTTCTTGTTGTCGTGCATTTTTTGACGTGGTATCACTAAACCCCCCGTCACTTCTCGCGTGTTTTTTCGTGACAAAATGTAAGACTCCTGAATGCAAGAGATCCAATTGTGTAGTGTGAACTGTCCAGCGATCTGAACAACTTGAAAGTCATGTAGTGTGAACTTGGCATGAGAAGCAGTGCAACATACTACATAGCCAACTGGGTGCCTACACAATGTCTGTAGGGTGCTAAACAGGGTTTCCTTATAACTGCTGCAATTACAACCTCAGCCTGCACAATGAGATGGGGGATAATGGGGATCAGTGCGTGACTGTCCATGCACAAAACAAATTCCCATGCAAGTGAAAATATGCACACGTGATGGTTGTTACCCTGCTCAGTCAGGAGTGGAGGTCTGCAGCAGTAGAGGCAAACTACAATTGAGTAATTGGATACGACTATATTGGGGGGGGGGGGGGGGGGATTGGGGAAAATGCCAAAAAAGTAACACAACAAACAACTATTTACGGGCTCAAAGAAGCACAGTGGGCAGCTAAGCAGCAGCGTTACACTCCACTTTGCCACATATCATGTGAACATCTGGCACTTATATTTAGGGATGCATCGATACCATTTTTGCCCAACCGAGTACGAGTACAAGTATTTTTGTACTTGCCGATACCGATACCAATACCTATTTAGAATACTGTTTTTTTTTTTTTAAACAAAAACACACGTGAGAAGTGATGAGAAGTTTAATGATACCACATCCAAAAATGCACGTCAACAAGTAGCGAGTGATCAAAGTGTTTGTGCGCTGATGTGATGAAATCAAGGAGGAAAAATAAATGAATCTGAGTGGATTTGGCAACACGAATAGCATGGATTGTTCTGTAGTGAGTTGGAGGTTAATAAATATGTTTGCAATGTTGGTGTTTTGTTGTTATGTTTTGTAGAGAACAATCAGGTCAGAAATACTGTAAAACGTGTGTGTGTGCCGGTGTATTCTGATATAAACTATATTATCCCCCTGTCCCACCTGTTTACACTCCTCTCCTGCGTTTCCCCTCACACCGTATCCTGCGTTCTCATTGGCTGTTCGACATGTCACTCATTCCCAGTCGCACATCTGAGATCAGATATCTGACGTGCTAGAAAACTCGTGCGCTCGGTGAGCCGGTCGGATCGAGTCGTTGGATAGTTCACACTTAGCGATCGAGAGCCGAGTTTTGATCGCCGAGCGAACGCTGAGTTGCTCCCGAGCCGGCAAATCTAGCGCCGACCAGCCGCCGAGCGAAAATCAGGGCAAAAATCGTGTAGTGTGAACCAGGCATAACGCAGCAACGTGCACTAGGCACACGGTATCGGATGTTTAGTATCGGAGCCTCGTTTGCGAGTACGAGTACGAGTTAATGAGCGTGGTATCGGGAAAATACCCGATACCAGTATCGGTACTCATGCATCTCTACTTATATTAAATATTAATTTAGCTCAGTCAAATAATCTGTCACTTTACATTCTCGAAAAAGAAAATGTAAGTAAATTTAAAATACTTTAATTAATATTGGTACTATTTAAAGAAATAAAATGTGTATTATTATTATTGTTGTTGCAATGAATCATTAATAATCAGGCATCACCAAAAGACCAGTTTGCTGTTTCCATGACTGATACAAACAAGTGCAGACAACCGTATCCACAATGACAGTGTCCCTTCGTTTTGGTCACACACACACACACACACACACACACACACACACACACACACACACACACACACACACACACACACACACACACACCTCAATCCATCCAGATGGATTCTTCTCACTTAGCACAGAGCTAGAATAAGCCACCGGTGAGAGACTGCAGTTATTTTAGTCGTCCCACATCTCTCGCCTGGAATCTTTATTATTCTCTCTTACCCTAATTATTTCTCTTTTAACCCTCCGTTGCCCCCCCCCCCCCCCCCTTTCAGCTTTGCTTTCATTACTCCCTCTCTGCGAGTCCTCCAACGCAAAGCACGGCAATAATGCCTCTCGCTCTGCACTCTGTCTCTTTCACGTCTATTAGGTGTGCGAATGTCCCTCTGTCGGATGTTGTTTCGTTATAAATCGAGCTGCGTCCTTTTAGTTCTGAAAGACACCTTCATGTGACCCCTCACTTTTCTAAACAAGGACACGGCTTTGTGTTAAAGGTGTGTGGGTTGTTTTTTTTTTAATCCTCCTGTGGATTCGGATCTGCATCCGCAGTCGTTATCCGCAGGCATTCATCACCTGGAGTTTGAGCGGTGTTCATATTGCGACGAGAAGGGAAACCCACCTGCGTCAGATTCCCGAAGAGGAGGGGGAGACCCGACGGAGCAGAGAAAGAAAAAAAAAAAGAGAGGGAGAAGTAGAGGCAGCGTAGGCTGCAACAGCTTATCGTCCCCAAAAAGAGTCAAAGCGAGAGAGAGACGATCACAAGTCACAACGCGGGGATGCAGAAGGCGGGTACGTGTCGCGGCACGTGTCGTTCTACAGAATCCTGCATCGTTTCATGAAGACGCCAGAGATCTCTGAGCGCGGGGAACCTCCAGGCGCTCGATCGTCCGTATTCCTTTCAAACCTGTCGCCTGCCTGACTCAGCGACCGTGAGGTTCAGCCAGGATCTTGAAAAGTTCCCAGCAGGCACTGATAATTCCTCACTTTTTTCACTTTTTTGGTCCAAGTTAGATTCCAGACATGCAGGTGTCATTTGCGTGCACCGATCATGGGCTCAAGGCGCCGAGGAACAACGAGCCGAGCAAGCAGAACACGACGAGCCCGAATACGATGAGCGCAGCCCGGGCTCGGTTCCGTACGGTTGCGCTGATCGCTCGCAGCCTGGGGTCATTCACCCACCGCCATCACATCTCGCTGAAGGAGTCCACGGGCAAACAGACTGGCATGAAGTACAGGTACACACTTTAGTCACTCTTGTGCATGTTTCATGTTTACTGGGATTATTAGTATTAGTAATTTGGTGCTGTATAAAGTTCTACAACATTATGCTGACTTCTCTGTGCTCATAAAAATAGGGTTGTTTGTTTATTAGGATTTTAATGTCATGTTTTACACTTTGGTTACATTCATGACAGAAACGGTAGTCACTTACTACACAAGATTCATCAGTTCACAAGGTTATATCAAACACAGTCATGGACAATTCAGTGTCTTCAATTCACCTCACTTGCATGTCTTTGGACTGTGGGAGGAAACCGGAGCACCCGGAGGAAACCAACACAGACACGGGGAGAACATGCAAGCTCCACACAGAAAGGTCCCGGACCGTTTCACCTGGGGATCGAACCCGGGACCTTCTTGCTGTGAGGTGACAGTGCTACCCACTTATCCACCGTGCCTGCAATCTTAAGTACGTTTATTATGAGAAAAACACTGTCCATTTCATCTGCTTCACTTACCATATAGAAGCACTTTGTAGTTCTACAATTACTGACTGTAGTCCATCTGTAGACACTGACATGGTGGTGGTGTGTTAGTGTGTGTTGTGCCGGTATGAGTGGATAAGACACAGTAGCGCTGCTGGAGATTTAAACACCTCACTGTCACTGCTGGACTGAGAATAGTCCACCAACCAAAAACATCCAGCCAACAGCACCCCGTAGGCAGCATCCTGTGACCACTGATGAAGGTCTAGAAGATGACCAACTCAAATAACAGCAATAGATGAGCGATCGTCTCTGACTTTACATCTACAAGGTGGAACAACTAGGTAGGAATGTGTAATAGACTGGACAGTGAGTGGACACGGTATTTAAAAAATACAGCAGTGCTGCTGTGTCCGATCCACTCATACCAGCACAACACACACTAACACACCACCACCATGTCAATGTCACAGCAGTGCTGAGAATGATTCACCACCTAAATAATACCTGCTCTGTAGTGGTTCGGACCATTGAAGAACAGGGTGAAAGCAGGCTAAAAGAAGTATGTAGAGAAACAGATAAACTACAGTCAGTAATTGTAGAACTACAAAGTGCTTCTATATGGTAAGTGGAGCTGATAAAATGGACAGTGTGTAGAAACAAGGAGATGGTTTTAATTTTATGGCTGATCAGTGGATATTGTACTCCTTTACCACAGACACGGCCTCATAACACAAGAGACGTACCGTTTTTTCCTCTTGAAGCACAAACTTGTATTTACTTTCCATCTTTTATTAAATTTCCTTCGTTCTGCTTCAATTTGTCTCTTCTTGTACATTTTGGGATTATTTGTAAATATTTCTCAACATCACTTGTTGGAAAACTGCCTCAGTTAAACAATTATGTGGAAACACTGGCAACTAGTGGTGGGATGCGGTCACAAAATCAGCATGCATTGTGGGAGATGCAGTTTATGTACGATTTTACAGTGTATTTTAAGACAGTCATACATCTTTTAAGCTCACGGCACATAAAATGACCCACGGGCCTTGAGTTTGACAAGTGATTAGGACATTCAGTTTGCTAGAAATGGGTATATGGCAGATATTACAGAGTGGAGGAGCTTCCCCTCTTACAAGAAATATATGTAATGGGGGAAGTTTACAGTTTCTTCTCCTGCTGTGGTTCTTGTATTTTACTCAAAACTTTGGTTGGGTGGTGGGGTGACAGCTTTCCATTGCTTGTAATCAGGACTTTGAATGCCTTTCCAGGGCACTGATATGTACTGACACAATGTGGTTCAGTGCCAGTGGCTGTACAGAGGTAGTACCATGTTTTCTTAGCAGCAATGTAACCAACAAAACTATGGACATTCTCCTAGCTGCTGTAAGAAATGCTGAATAATTGAGCACTCAAAGCACGGCTGTAGTTATAGCAGTGACCTCCATGTCCTACCTGCACTATGATGTTCTGCTATGAAGATTCCAAAATGGAATGTTAATGCATTCAATTAGTGCAGAATCTTTATGCTGCATATGCATCATAATTAAGTGTGTATCTATCTGTATTGGGACAGTGGTAGCCTAGTGCAGAGTAAAATATTAATAATTAAATAAACAAATTTTAACAGGCACACATAAACTTAAACACGCCCCCATGTGGAGGTCTTACATTACATCTTGCAATTGTAATGAAGCATATTTTGTTTTGTGGTTTGTTTGATACATTGTTTGTGTATGGCTGGGGCTTGCTTGGCCCTTCAAAATGACACAAGATACACCGATCAGCCATAACATTAAAACCACCTCCTTATTTCTACACTCACTGTCCATTTTATCAGCCATTTTATTAACCTCCTTTTACTCTGTTCTTTAATGGTCAGAACCCCCACAGGACCACTACAGAGTAGGCATTATTTGGGTGGTGGGTCATTCTCAGCACTGTAGTGACACTGACATGGTGGTGGTGTGTTAGTGTGTGTTGTGCTGGTATAAGTGGATAAGTGCTGTTGGAGTTTTTAAATACCGTGTCCACTCACTGTCCACTCTATTAGACACCCCTACCTAGTTGGTCCACCTTGTAGATGTAAAGTCAGAGACGATCGCTCATCTATTCCTGCTGCTGTTTGAGTTGGTCACAGGACGCTGCCCATGGGGCCCTGTTGGCTGGATATTTTTGGTTGGTGGACTATTCTCAGTCCAGCAGTGACAGTGACGTGTTTAAAAACTCCATCAGCGCTGCTGTGTCTGATCCACTCATACCAGCACAACACACACTAACACACCACCACCATGTCAGTGTCACTGCCGTGCTGAGAATGATCCACCACCCAAATAATACCTGCACTGTGGTGGTCCTGACCATTGAAGAACAGCATGAAAGGGGGCTAAAAAAGTATGTAGAGAAACAGATGGACTACAGTCAGTAATTGTAGAACTACAAAGTGCTTTTATATGGTAAGTGGAGCTGATAAAATGGACAGAGAGTGTAGAAACAAGGAGGGGGTTTTAATGTTATGGCTGATCAGTGTATATGACAAATAATGGCATTCTATTCTATCATCTTTTGGATCACAGTGCTTTTAATTTAATTGGCCAATCTGTTTTATAAATTATATGACAGACAAGTGATGTTTGAAGTAGAATATAAAGACTGTTTAATATGCTATATGATCAGAGCTGGACCATAAAATGTCCTAGTAATCAAAATGTACACAAAAAAATGAAATTAAATCCTTAAAGAATTAGTACCGTTTATGGGGTGTGTATGATAGCAGGCAATATTTTGGAATAGCCTAAACTTGCTCCACATAAATTAGGCTCCACACTAAGCAAAAAGATCACTGCTAACCCAGCAAGAGAGGGCAGGGGTTCAATTAGCATACAAAATCCTATACAAAGTGCTTCAAAAGAAGCCTTGACACCTTGACATTGGACGCTATGTGGTACACAGCAGCTTTCCTCTGCTTCTTCTGCAGCCTGTTAGCAAGTTTCATGCTTAGTATGTTTCTTATCTATTTCTATGTCATATTTCTATCTAGTTTTATATTTTCATTATGAATTTTTAGGGAACGCTACAAGTGTGTTGACTTAATTTTGGGGTAGCCGATCTACAAATCTACAATAAAACGTTCCATCCATGACAACAAACTGTGGGGAAGATTTTTTTTTTTTTTACCCCTTTTTCTCCCCTTCTAGCGCATCCAATTGTTCAATTAGCATCGTGCTTCCTCTCTGTCTATGCCGAACCCTGCCCTGACGGAGGTGATTGAAGCTAACCCGTATCCCCTCCGAAACACGAGCAGCAGCCAGATGCATCTTTGCCACCCACACATCGACGAGTTTGGCGCCACCTAGCGTTGCATGCGGAGAGACACACCCTAAGGGCACCCTCTCCCATCTCTGTGTAAGCGCCTCCAATCAGCCGGCAGAGAACGCAATCGCATTCTGACAGAGAGAGACCCACATCCGGTTCTTTGTCCCACCCCCCACATGAGCAACCGGCCAATCGTTGCTCATATAGCCACTCAGCTTCGAACCGGTAAAGCAAGGCTGGATTCAATACCACGCTCTCAGAATCCAGCCCTGGTTGCAGCGCGTTTCTTTTTACCGCTTCGCCACCTGAGCGGCCTGGGGAGGATTTTTAATACATCAAAAAGAACATGATGTTCGCTGGAGTGTAAATAATTTAGACATCTGGACTGGTTGAGGATTTGAGTTTGAATTGACAGATCTGCCATATTTCCCATCAAGCCACACATAATCCCCCATAATGATGAAAATCTGAAGTTTATTCACCCTTTATTCACGATCTTGTAAAAGCCACGTTGGCAGCAATTACAGCTCCAAGTCTTCTTGGATCCATTTAGCTTTGCCTAACTGGATTTGGGCAGTTTATCTCATTGTTCATGGCAGCTTCACTCAGTAAACTGCGATTTTCAGGTCTTTCATGGTTGTTTAACAAAGCTACTCACTGCATCAGTTAGGGTTAAATAACTTGTTGTCAGCTGAAACAATCACCCATGCAGTAATTATCCTATTTGCTTAGTTAAGTCCAGGTGGTGACCTTTTTTGGCCAGGCAGTGTATGTAATCTTCTACATGTGAAAGTGATTTCCTACTATGCCCAGACATTAAATAATGTGGTATGTCAAATGTCTTGCATTACTTCTTAGATACAAAGACCAGAGCTTGTAATTTTAGATGGATGGATGGACTTATCGTCAGGTACAGCAAACAGCTTTGGCTAAAAGATTTGGCAGAAAGATCATGAGCAGCACTGGAAAAAAAACCTTAGTATTAATTAAAGACAATAATAAGACATCATTATCTATCCATGGTTCAGAAGATACTAGTCTGTGATATAACAGACCTTCCTCAAATGAGCCCAGAATCAATAACTGATAAGGACTTAAGCATTCATATTCAGACCAAGTGTATAAAACAACCCGAATGTTTAAATAAAAAGCAAAATCAGATCATAAAAAGCTGAAAACAGCAAACATCTGAAGCCTTGTAGCAACAGCGAGCAAGCGAGAGAGAGGTAACCAGATAGAGAGTGGAAAATTGTGAGTGGGGGGTGAACAGAGTGAGGAGGAGGAGGCGTGAACTAATGGTTTTTCATGTTGGAATAATTCATTGTGCTTGAGCAATCTGTCAAGTGGAAGCATAGCATTAGCGTAAGCGTAAGCGTGCAATTCAACAGTTTCCATAACAACGTTGAGGTAGCTAGTTTTGTCCCATAAATCTCAAATATTTAAATATTTCAAATATCTTTAATTAGATGAAGCTTAATTAGTTTACTCTGTATGTGACAGTAACCAAGAATATAAGTGATCCACAGGTTTGGAAAATAATCTTGGTTTTTATCCTATAAAAACCAAACTTCCCAATATTTTGAAACTAAAAACTGAATTATGATGCCATCATGTTATCTTTAACAATAGTATGTTCCTACCTAGGGCTAGAATCAAATGAATATAAAACTTGAACATGATATAAATGATAAGATTTGAGCTATTTTATTCACAACCCCAAATGCAAATAATAAAAAAACAGAGTTTCTTACATTTACTTTGACTTTTATTTGATTGCAGACAGGATGAACCTGAGATATGTTTTTTTTCTGCTCAACTTCATTTCATTTATTAATAAACATCCATTCCTTCATTCAAGCCTGCAACACATTCCAAAAAAGTTGGGACAGTACAGCATTTACCACTTTGTAATGTCACCATTCCTTTTCACCACACTTAAAGGACGTTTTGGCACCGAGGAGACCAAGTGATTTAGTGTTTCAGCTTTTATTTTGTCTCATTCTTCCTGCAAACACGTCTTAAAATGTGCGACAGTACGGGGTCGTCATTGTCTCGTTTTACATTTCAAAATCCTCCACACATTCTCTATTGGGGACAGGTCAGTACTGCAGGCAGGCCAGTCCAGTACCCTTACCCTCTTCTTCCACAGCCGTGCCTTTGTAATGTGTGCAGCATGTGGTTTTGCATCGTCTTGTTGAAAAATGCATGAACGTCCCTGGAAAAGACAACGTCTTGAAGGCAGCACATGTTGCTCTAAGTTCTCAATGTACTTTTCTGCATTAATGCTGCCATCATAGAAGTGTAAATGACCTTTGCCAAGGGCACTGACACAGTCCCATACCATGACACACCCTGACATTTGGACTTGTTGCTGATAACAGTCTGGATGGTCCTTTTCGTCTTTGGTCTGGCGCACACGGCGTCCATTTTATCCAAAAAAAGACCTGGAATGCTGATTCATCCGACCACAATACACATTTCCACTGTGTGATGGTCCATCCTAGATGCTTCGGAGCCCAGAGAAGTTGACGCCACTTCTGGACAGGGTTAACATAAGGCTTCTTTTTTGCACAGTAAAGTTTTAAGTGGCATTTGTGCATGTAACTCTGTATTGTAGTGCTTGACAAAGTAATCCCTCACCCATGTGGTTATATCAGCCATCAGCTGCCGACATCACCTGTTTGTCTGTTTAATCACATCATTATTTACAGTAGTTTTTTCACCTCATTACTACCTCTAAATTCCCCCTGCCCCAACTTTTTTGGAATGTGTTGCAGGCCTGAAATGCAGGAAAGGAGGTCTATTAACAAATGAAATTAAGCTGAGCAGATAAAACATGAAATATTTTGGGTTTATCCTGTTATTTATAATATTTATATGTTTTTTTTTTTTATTATATTACATATGTTTGTTGAGTTTTAAAAGCGTTGAGTTTCAAGGTATTTTTTTTCCATAAGGATGTATGGGAAACCTGTTAATGTGTTCCGTGGTCCCACTGTACTGCATATATTTTGGGCTAATGTAAAATAATGGGGTTGTTTTAACACTTAAACACTAAAAATAACACACGTATAATATAAAAACACTGAAATACAATAAACCTACTCTTTAGCTTTATTTCTTTATTGTTTCCTTATGCTTCTTAATCGTGGAGATGCTTGATCTTGGAATACCGTATTCCTTATCGAGTTCAGTAAGGGCACATTCACATGAGAAGCTGCAAAATGTGCTGGCTGTGTCATTGTGTGGTGGTGCACAAAGCTTAACGTGACTTATTGTAATAATACGACTAAGGAATTTAAATAGTGGAGAGAACTTATGAGCAGTAATAATTAAGGGATGTTTGATGTTGTTCTTTTAATACATTAAGTCACATTAAGCTTTTGTTTAATGTTAAGCGTTTTGGACTCTCTTGGAAAAGCTGATTCTTACATTTCTCAGAATCCCGAGCTATAAAACAAGTTTAAAAGTCAAACATCGACGCCGCTCAGGTGGCGCAGCGGTAAAAAGACACGCTGCAAACCAGAGCTGGATTCTGAGTACGTAGTATCGAATCCAGCTCTGCTTCACCGGTTTGAAGCTGAGTGGCTGTATGGGCAACGATTGGCCGGTTGCTCAGTTGGGGGGTGGGACAAAGGACCGGATGTGGGTCTCTCTCTGTCAGAATGCAATTACGACCTCTGCCGGCTGATTAGAGGCGCCTGCACAAGAGATGAGGAAGAGTGCCCTTAGGGTGTGTCTCTCCGCATGCAACGCTAGGTGGCGCCAAACTCATCAATGTGTGGGTGGCAAAAAATGCATCCGGCTGCTGCTCATGTTTCGGAGGGGATGTGGGTTAGCTTCAATCTCCCCTGTCAGGGCAGGGTTCGGCATAGACAGAGAGGAAGCACGATGCAAAATGAACAATTGGATGCGTTAAAGAAAAAGAAAAAAAGGAAAGCATCGTGAAAAATCCAGCTAAACACAGATACATGTGGAGCTTTCAGAGTGAATATGACGGTTATTCCACACAAATGCAGATTAGTCTCATAGTCACACTTTGATGACGTCTTATTGCACAACTCAAGCCAAGCACTGAACAAAGCGGCAGTCACACACATGTCGAGTGTAGGAGAAGTACAAGGTACCACAAGGTATATATACAGTGTATCACAAAAGTGAGTACACCCCTCACATTTCTGCAAATATTTCATTATATCTTTTCATGGGACAACACTATAGACATGAAACTTGGATATAACTTAGAGTAGTCAGTGTACAGCTTGTATAGCAGTGTAGATTTACTGTCTTCTGAAAATAACTCAACACACAGCCATTAATGTCTAAATAGCTGGCAACATAAGTGAGTACACCCCACAGTGAACATGTCCAAATTGTGCCCAAATGTGTCGTTGTCCCTCCCTGGTGTCATGTGTCAAGGTCCCAGGTGTAAATGGGGAGCAGGGCTGTTAAATTTGGTGTTTTGGGTACAATTCTCTCATACTGGCCACTGGATATTCAACATGGCACCTCATGGCAAAGCACCTCATGGCAAAGATGTGAGAAATAGAATTGTTGCTCTCCACAAAGATGGCCTGGGCTATAAGAAGATTGCTAACACCCTGAAACTGAGCTACAGCATGGTGGCCAAGGTCATACAGCGGTTTTCCAGGACAGGTTCCACTCGGAACAGGCTTCGCCAGGGTCGACCAAAGAAGTTGAGTCCACGTGTTCGGCGTCATATCCAGAGGTTGGCTTTAAAAAATAGACACATGAGTGCTACCAGCATTGCTGCAGAGGTTGAAGATGTGGGAGGTCAGCCTGTCAGTGCTCAGACCATACACCGCACACTGCATCAACTCGGTCTGCATGGTCGTCATCCCAGAAGGAAGCTGACGCACAAGAAAGGCAGCAAACAGTTTGCTGAAAACAAGCAGTCCAAGAACATGGATTACTGGAATGCCCTGTGGTCTGACGAGACCAAGATAAACTTGTTTGGCTCAGATGGTGTCCAGCATGTGTGGCGGCGCCCTGGTGAGAAGTACCAAGACAACTGTATCTTGCCTACAGTCAAGCATGGTGGTGGTAGCATCATGGTCTTGGGCTGCATGAGTGTTGCTGGCACTGGGGAGCTGCAGTTCATTGAGGGAAACATGAATTCCAACATGTACTGTGACATTCTGAAGCAGAGCATGATCCCCTCCCTTCGAAAACTGGGCCTCATGGCAGTTTTCCAACAGGATAACGACCCCAAACACAACCTCCAAGATGACAACTGCCTTGCTGAGGAAGCTGAAGGTAAAGGTGATGGACTAAACCCAATTGAGCACCTGTGGCGCATCCTCAAGTGGAAGGTGGAGGAGTTCAAGGTGTCTAACATCCACCAGCTCCGTGATGTCATCATGGAGGAGTGGAAGAGGATTCCAGTAGCAACCTGTGCAGCTCTGGTGAACTCCATGCCCAGGAGGGTTAAGGCAGTGCTGGATAATAATGGTGGTCACACAAAATATTGACACTTTGGGCACAATTTGGACATGTTCACTGTGGGGTGTACTCACTTATGTTGCCAGCTATTTAGACATTAATCGCTGTGTTGAGTTATTTTCAGAAGACAGTAAATCTACACTGCTATACAAGTTGTACACTGACTACTCTAAGTTATATCCAAGTTTTATTTCTATAGTGTTGTCCCATGAAAAGATATAATAAAATATTTGCAGAAATGTGAGGGGTGTACTCACTTTTGTGATACACTGTATATATATATAGGGTGTGTTCGAAAACCTAGGTAGCTACCTTGCTGTCTTACTGTCTACATACAGTAGGCAGCTGCCTCAGTAGAGAGGATTCTAATAAGTCAATGACTTATAAGGCAGGTTATTCGAACGCGCTACTTAGACAGCGCTTCCATCGGGTTTCGCGTTTAGCATCTTGCCATTAAAACCAATGGATTGATGTAGCACAGCACGCTAACGTCAATATAACATCTCCCTTCATGTACCGATAACGGTTACATTTCCTGACAAGCTCGAACTTGCAAATAAAAACACTCGGTACAAGTTTATACAAGTTAAAAATCAGTAATATTTTATTTACGTTTGAAAATAACTCCATTCGTTTCTCCGCCCCGTCAGCCATGTTTATTTTTCTGTGAGAGAAGAGCACCCGACCCGCAATGAATGCTGGGATTGCCTTGATCACTAAGGCAGCGTCGGATGCTCGCTCGTTCTTGAGCCAAAATAACATTAAAATATTAAGATACCTTAGTAGTGAGGATTTTAAGGCATCTAGGATTTCGAACAGCCTCCTTCTCGGGAGCGCGCACAGGATGACGTAAAATGCTGCCTATGTAGAGAGCTCCCTAGCTTTTCGAACACACCCATAATGTTTATACGAAGCTACACGACTGTAGCACATCCAGAAAGAGGTCTATCACTGTCTTGCAGAAATAACCAAGGACCATATCCCCTAGATGACAGCATATGTCTTGCTAAAATCCCAGTATGCGCCTCTACGATGATAGTGCCTTGCCACATATGCAAGTCACCCATGCTGTGGGCAGCACACCATAACAGATGTTGCCTTTTGCGGCTTTTGCACCTTTTGCTGAGAACAGTCTGGTTGGTCCCGTTTGTCCTTGGCACAGGAAACTGAAAGTCCAGCCATCTGAGAGGAGCTCTGGCGTGGAGATAAACTCCGGCAGCATTTAGAGATTCTAGAAAAATCTCAGTTCTTGTGGGGCAAGGCTGGAAACCTCTATTTAATATGTGTGACCTTTGAAAAGCATGATCTCAGGGCTCAAAGGTCATGCATATTAAATAGAGGTTTCCAGAGATTATACTGTAGATTTCTCTAGAATCTCTTCATAATATTAAGTGCGGTAGGTGGTGAAAGACCTAAATATGCAGCCTCACACTCCAGTTATCCCAAAAATCATTTAAAATGTAAACTTATCTAACCATGGCTGTCTTTCTGGCCATCTGAGATGAGCTCTAACTCTGACAGTGTTTCTGCATAGAACTGATACATGACTTTCTTTCTGTATAAAAGAGTTTCATGTTGCATTTCTCAATATAGAGGTAGAATGTCTTATGTGACAACGGTTTTCTGAAGTGCTCCTGGTCCCATGTGGCATCACAGAAGCATGATCTCAGGGCTCGAAGGTCACACATAGTAAATAGAGGTTTTCAGCCTTGCCCCACTCGAACTGAGATCTCTTTACAATATTATGTGCGGTAGGTGGTGAAAGGTGAAGGTGGTAAATTTGCAGATTGGCACGTTGTGAACCACACGGTAAATGCGGCGAACCACGACCCATCTTCGCTCTAACTGTAATTGGTTGTATACACCGATCAGCCATAACATTAAAACCACTCTTGTTTCTACACTAACTGTCTATGTTATCAGCTCAACTTACCATATAGAAGCACTTTGTAGTTCTACAATTACTGACTGTAATCCATCCATTTCTCTGCATGCTTTTATACCTGCTTTCACCCTGTTCTTCAATGGTCAGGACTTTCCCAGGACCACTACAGAGCAGGTATTATTTAGGTGGTGGATCATTCTCAGCACTGCAGTGACACTGACATGGTGGTGTTGTGTTAGTGTGTGTTGTACTGGTATGAGTGGATCAGACACAGCAGCGCCGCTGAAGTTTTTAAATACCATGTCCACTCACTGTCCACTCTGTTAGACACTCCTACCTAGTTGGTCCACCTTGTAGATGTAAAGTCAGAGACGATCGCTCATCTATTGCTGCTGTTTGAGTTGGTCATCTTCTAGACCAGTGGTTCTCAAACTGTGGTACGCGTACCACTGGTGGTACGTGAAGCAGCACGAGGTGGTACGCCAGATAATCTCGGAAAAGTAATAATATGCAACGAAAAAATAAATAATTTAATAATTATAAATAAAAAAATCAGTATAAATCATTATAAATAAAAAGTTATCAGTAAAGTTATCAGTAAAGTTATCAGTAGCTCTCTTGCTTTTGTCAGAGCAGATCTGCGTTTGAATCTCACTGATCTCGTTCCTGACATCACAAGGCTGCTCCGCTAAACACGCGCACTCACTCACATGCTCAGTGCTAACTGATGGGTCGCTCACGAACGATCCGATTCTATTGAACGGATCTTTGAAATGAACGAAAGGAGCCAAGTCATTTATTTCTGCACAGTTCTTATTGGCTGTAATCCACCCATTCAGCTTCCATCAGTAATGGAATACTGATGCTTCCATACAGTACATTTAATGCAAATTCAAATTTGACGTTAATATAGGGCGTGTCTTATAGTTTACCTAGTAGCGCGATGAGTCACTCTTTAAACGGCTCTTTGAAAGGAACCGAGCCAAAAGATCCGGCTCCCGTCGAGAAGCCATAATTCCCATCACACACACACACACACACACACACACACACACACACACACACACACATATACAGGGGTTGGACAAAATAACTGAAACACCTGTCATTTTAGTGTGGGAGGTTTCATGGCTAAATTGGACCAGTCTGGTGGCCAATCTTCATTAATTGCACATTGCACCAGTAAGAGCAGAGTGTGAAGGTTCAATTAGCAGGGTAAGAGCACAGTTTTGCTCAAAATATTGCAATGCACACAACATTATGGGTGACATACCAGAGTTCAAAAGAGGACAAATTGTTGGTGCACGTCTTGCTGGCGCATCTGTGACCAAGACAGCAAGTCTTTGTGATGTATCAAGAGCCACGGTATCCAGGGTAATGTCAGCATACCACCAAGAAGGACAAACCACATCTAACAGGATTAACTGTGGACGCAAGAGGAAGCTGTCTGAAAGGGATGTTCGGGTGCTAACCCGGATTGTATCCCAAAAACATAAAACCACGGCTGCCCAAATCATGGCAGAATTAAATGTGCACCTCAACTCTCCTGTTTCCACCAGAACTGTCCGTCGGGAGCTCCACAGGGTCAATATACACGGCCGGGCTGCTATAGCCAAACCTTTGGTCACTCGTGCCAATGCCAAACGTCGGTTTCAATGGTGCAAGGAGCACAAATCTTGGGCTGTGGACAATGTGTAACATGTATTGTTCTCTGATGAGTCCACCTTTACTGTTTTCCCCACATCCGGGAGAGTTACGGTGTGGAGAAGCCCCAAAGAAGCGTACCACCCAGACTGTTGCATGCCCAGAGTGAAGCATGGGGGTGGATCAGTGATGGTTTGGGCTGCCATATCATGGCATTCCCTTGGCCCAATACTTGTGCTAGATGGGCGCGTCACTGCCAAGGACTACCGAACCATTCTGGAGGACCATGTGCATCCAATGGCGGTGCCGTGTATCAGGATGACAATGCACCAATACACACAGCAAGACTGGTGAAAGATTGGTTTGATGAACATGAAAGTGAAGTTGAACATCTCCCATGGCCTGCACAGTCACCAGATCTAAATATTATTGAGCCACTTTGGGGTGTTTTGGAGAAGCGAGTCAGGAAACGTTTTCCTCCACCAGCATCACGTAGTGACCTGGCCACTATCCTGCAAGAAGAATGGCTTAAAATCCCTCTGACCACTGTGCAGGATTTGTATATGTCATTTCCAAGACCAATTGACGCTGTATTGGCCGCAAAAGGAGGCCCTACACCATACTAATAAATTATTGTGGTCTAAAACCAGGTGTTTCAGTTATTTTGTCCAACCCCTGTATATATATATATATATATATATATATATATATATATATATATATATATATATATATATATATATAGTACAGGCCAAAAGTTTGGACACACCTTCTCATTCCTGTGGTTTTTCTTAATTTTTTTTTAAATGTTCTACATTGTAGATTAATACTAAAGACATCCAAACTATGAAGGAACACATATGGAATTATGTAGTAAACAAAAAAGTGTTAAACAAACCAGAATATGTTTTATATTTTAGATTCTTCAAAGTAGCTATCTTTTGCTTTAATGACAGATTTGCACACTCTTTGAAATTTTCTCAACCAGCTTTATTAGGTTTCCACCTGGAATGGTTTTCAATGAATGTTTGTGCCTTGTCTAGAGTGAATTTTTGGAATTTGTTGCTTTTTTAATGTGTTTGAGACCATCAGTTGGGTTGTGCAGAGGTAGAGTTGGTAAAATATAAAACATATTCTGGTTTGTTTAACACTTTTTGGTTCACTACATAATTCTTCATAGTTTGGATGTCTTCAGTATTAATCTACAATGTAGAAAATAAAAATAATCAAGAAAAAACATTGAAGAGAAGGTGTGTCCAAACTTTTGGCTGGTGTGTCCAAACTTTTGGCCTGTACTGTATATATATATATATATATATATACTGTATATATAAACACACACACACACACCTAATTAATTTGTGCCATATGTGGTTCTGTGATGAGAAACATAGGTGGTACTTGGAAGTTTTGGTTTGATAATGGGTGGTACTCGGTCTAAAAAGATTGAGAACCACTGTTCTAGACCTTCATCAGTGGTCACAGGATGCTGCCCACGGGGTGCTGTTGGCTGGATATTTTTGGTTGGTGGACTATTCTCAGTCCAGCAAGGACAGTGAGGTGTTTCAAAACTCCATCAGTGCTTCTGTTACCATGTCAGTGTCACTGCAGTGCTGAGAATCATCCACCACCCAAATAATACCTACATTAAGTGACATTAAGCTTTTTTTTTTTTTAACGATAAACGTTTTAGACTCTCTAGAAAAAAAAGCTGATTCTTACAATTTCTCAGAACCTCGAGCTATAACACAAGTTTAAAAAGGAATCAGGAGAAAAATCCAGCTAAACATGGATGTACGTGGAGCTTTCAGAGTAAATTTGACGGTTATTCTACACAAATGCAGATTCGTCTCATAGTCACACTTTGATGATGTTTAACCGCATGTTGAGTTACAAGGTACCACTGTATAATGTGCACTTTAATACTACCTCAGACCTTGCAAATATGTATTGACTGTCTATGCACATTTTTATTGTCTTTTACACCGACCAAGCATAACATTATGACCACTGACAGATGAAGTGAATAACACTGGTTATCTCTGATCACGGCACCTGTTAGTAGGTGGGATATATTAGGAAGCAAGTGAACATTTTATCCTCGAAGTTGATGTGTTAGAAGCATAGAAGCGAGTGTGAGGATTTGAGCGTGTTTGACAAGGGCCAAATTGTGATGGCTAGACGACTGGGTCAGAGCATCTTTAAAACTGCAGCTCTTGTGGGTATCAAAAGTGGTCCGAGGAAGGAACAGTGGTAAGGGTCATGGGCAGCCAAATCTCACTGATGCACATGGGAAGCGAAGGCTGGCCCATGTGGTCCGATCCAACAGACGATCCCTACTGTAGCTCAAATTGCTAAAGAAGTTAACGCTGATTCTGATAGAAAGATGTCAGAATACACAGTGCATCACAGTTGCAGGGCTGCTTTGGCAGCAAAAGGGGAACCAACACAATATTAGGAAAGTGGTCATAATGTTATGCCTCATCGGTGTATATCTGCACCAGAAAAGTAGCCCGACAGTGTTTCATTATACTGTCCAACCCTGTATTAGTATAATGACAGTAAAGAGTCAGTGGAATGTGATTTCTAAGTGTCTACACATTTTTAATTTGATAGTTTGTGTTTCTTGAATAACTTCACACATTAAGAGCTGTATGCAGTGTTTTAGTGCCTCGCTGGCCAGTGCTGCAGTGCAGTTGAGCATTCTAACAGAACAAATGTGTACGTGGTGTGTAGGAGTGTGTGTGTGTAGAATCGGACACTAACAGGTGTGTGTGGGTGTATGTCTGTTCCATGTCTGTCCGTACGACGTGTGCTGTGCCGTATTCTCGAAACTACATCCGATACTCTTTATGTATCCAGACCTTTACAAACACATTTTAATTTTGTCTGATCTGTAGGTCGATGGCTTTGTCTTTATTATTAAAAACACTCATGCATCTCGCATTGCTCTTTTTTCCTAGCATAAAAGGTTAGAATTAATTTGCAATATTTCACACATTATCCCTTGACAGGTGCCATCAATCAGCCAGCAGAGGTCGTAGCTGCATCAGTTATGAGAAACCCTGGTCCGGCTTTCCCACCCTGTGTGAACAACAGCCAATCGTTGTTCATGTAGCCGCCTAGCCCAGACGGATGGCAGAGCTGAGATTCGAAGCGATGTGTTTGAAATCCCAGCTCTGGTGTGCTCGCGTGTTTTACCGCTGCGCCACCTGAGCGGCCCCAGGACCTTCTTGCTGTGTGCTACCCACTGAGCCAAAAACTGACTGTCATTGGGTTAACCTCTGAGGGTGGAGTCGTGATGCTCTATAAGTGGTTCTTAATGCCATGTCTGCTGCAATAGCTATTATCATGGCTGAATAATAAATTTCGTCTTTAAAATTGATTAAAATTGAGTGAGCGTGAACCAAATAAGCAGACTAAGACCATCTGAGCAGGTGGGTCTCAGTCCATTTTTTAAAATGAATTTTGGTGCAATTCATTTCAGGTAGTAACACAATAAGAACTAAAGGCATGTAAACAAACCAACCACATGATGTGATGTCACAAGAAGCAACACTAACATTTGCCATGAGAGAACAGAGTGTATTGAAACAGGAAAAAATTAGCAGAAGCCGAACCTAGAGCACTAATAAGCTAAAATGTTTTGTTAATATTTGATTACCACAATACTTGGGGAAAAAAAAAGCACAAAATTGTGACTCGTCGGTGCCTACATGAACAATGATTGGCTGTTATTCATACAGGGTGGGAGCCAGACAGGGACTCCTCATAACTGATGCAATTACGACCTCTGCTGGCTGACTGATGGCGTCTGCACAGAGAAAAAGCTTTTCTACTCCTCAAAATGAAAAGGGTGGTGAGCCGACTACTCAAAGGCCAGTCATTTCAGGGCTGGACGTTCCTCAATAAAGTGGTGCCTTTAAACCAATTAAATACAAGTCTTACAAGTTCTTTTGACATGTTAGTAAGCCAATGACAGGAAAATCCAATCAGCTTCCAATTACGTGTCCATCCAGGCATCGAGTCGGACTGCGGACCATCTGCCCTAAAACCGGACGTACGGACACCCTAATCTAGGGTCCGATCTAGGACACACACACATACATCTTTTCTTTCCAGTAGTTATTTCACTTTAGGCACACAGTCATTCCCATGAGTCCCCTGAACTCGTTACTTATTCCATTTAACAGAGGGCAACTGATGATCAGCCACATATGTGCAAAGTTCATTTGTAAGACATCCACACAATGTGACCCACGTAGAAAAGCTTTGCTGCGGCATTACTGAAAGTACTGACATGTTCAGCATCAGTCTTCTGTATGAGTGACAAGCAACGCCCGTGAAATCACAGCTCGTTTAACACACCCACCAGGCGTGACCCACTTTATCAAGAATACCACACATAGGGTCTGTCTGAAAACCTACCAAGCTCTCTATATAGATGCATTTACACCATCCTACACGATCCCGAGAAGAAGCCTAAGACTAAATTCTTAGATACCTTAAAATGGTCCTACTGAGGGGCCTTAATGCTAAGCGATAATCTGACTGAATAACGAGGGAGCATCTGATGCTTCCTTAGTGGTGAAAACAATCCCAGAATTCAGTGCGGCACAACTTTTCTCACAAAAAATGACAAATATGGCGGACAAATGCAGAGTTATAACAAATTATCATTTATTTGCAAATTCGGGCTTGTCAGTCACAATTTAACTGCTTTCGGTACATTAAGGGAGATGTTAGCTGGCATGTTAGCGGGTTGCGCCGTGTCAGCCCATTGGTATGAGTGGCCTGAGGCTAACTGTGTTAGCACAGTAAGCGAAAACTGCAGTGACGTAATCACACTAAATGTCTAAGTAGTCAAATTAGAATTCTCTCTACTTAGGTAAAATGCCCAGGTAGGCAGTAGGCAGCAAAGCAGCTCACTAAGTTTTAATAATCTATATAACTGCTTATGTATATATATGATATTTTATATTTATACTTATATATTTGTATCTGCTGTTCATAAGAATCTATGCTCTATATGTTATTACTTCTATTACTATTTTCGGCTTTAGTTTTTAGTCTATGCCATATGGCCAGACGCACAGTTTGCACATTCTGTCATGTACATCTTCTATGATTTATTTTCTTCCTTTATCACCCACCCTGTTACTTACACTACTTGTATTTGTAGCGTACGAATAAACAAATAATATGTACGTTTAGATAAAAAACAACAACAGATTAGCACTTGTATTTTGCCGTTTTACTAAGTGCCTTTACTTTCCTAGGTACCGGTTAAAAGCTTAAACTGATACGTTTTGTTTTCTTTGCAAAACAAAAGCGAGCGATAAATCACGGCACAGCGGCCAAAATCCAAAACACAGCAAAAAAATCCATACCACTGCTTACCTTAGCTTATGTTCTTCCAGATGCTGTTAAATTTATAACCGTGTGTCCCATTAGGAATATTATCCGTTATTTTGTAAATGTGTGCTTATAATTAAAAACCTAATCTGCAGTAAAACACTAACTTGTTAGAAAGCCAATCAAGCGTTTCATTGACACATCATTTGTGTTATGCTGCAACTAAATAAATGCAAATAACAGCATTTCTTACTAACAATTAAAATCAGAAGGTCTGATTGGTCCGGAAAGCGCTCTTTCAACCATTAGGGCCAATCCTGTAGGAGTAATTCATTCACACCAGCTGTTCCTCTGAAGTGCACTATGTAGGGTATTCCACCATTTTAAGTGAGATTCCAATCCAAAGGAGGGAGTAGGGAGCGACGCTTCATCACTATGCCAGAAGCTGGCTGGAACATTTATCATTGCATCTGTTGTGGGTTAAGACGGCCGGAGCGTTATTAGAGAGCAGAAATGACATGATCAGAATGATGTCGGATCATATATACACACACAGTACCAATCAAAAGTTTGGACACACCTTCTCTTCAGTGGTTTTTCTTGATTATTTTTATTTTCTACATTGTAGATTAATACTGAAGACATCCAAACTATGAAGGAACACATATGGATTTATGTAGTGAACAAAATTTTTTTACACAAACCAGAATATGTTTTATATTTTACCAACTCTACCTCTGCACAGCACAACTGATGGTCTCAAACACATTAAAAAAGCAAGAAATTCCAGAAATTAACTCTAGACAAAGCACAAACATTCATTGAAAACCATTCCAGGTGGCTACCTAATGAAGCTGATTGAGAAAATGCCAAAAAGTGTGCAAAGCTGTCATCAAAGCAAAAGATGGCTACTTCAAAGAATATAAAACATATTCTGGTTTGTTTAACACTTTTTTGTTTACTACGTAATTCCATATGTGTTCCTTCATAGTTTGGATGTCTTCATTATTAATCTACAATGTTGAAAATTAAAAAAACATCAAGAAAAACCACAGGAGTGAGAAAGTGTGTCCAAACTTTTGACTGGTACTGTATATAATATATCGCTGTTTTTATAGCCGCTGTTTTTGTCAGAAAGAATAGGTGAAAATGTTCAGAAACAAGTGTAGCTCGTAGCTTCTTTCCCAAGACACATTGAAGCTGTAATTGCTGCCAAAGGTGCATCAACCAAGTATTAGGCTCCTGTTCTCACTTCGTAATTATTGCCGATTGTGTGCAGATGTTAAAGGCAAAAAACACAAACCTCAATCTATTATAGAATGAGTCTGTAACGTACTAAAATGTGAAATGGGTAAAGGGGTGTACAGGCTTTCTGGCTTGACCGTAAAGGGACTCCTTTACGCGATACGAAGACAAATGCCAAAAAAACGCTTATATATGCGTTCTTATTGACAAGCAGGATTGACAAGCTCTCGAGTGTTAGATTTATAATGGTAATAGACATAGAAGTGTGAACATGCAGTGAATGCAGTGTGAATCAGAGAGCCTGTAGCATTTGGCAGGTGGCATCTCGACAACACAGGTGGTGAGAATTTGGACAAACAGAATGCAGAAAAAAAACACAAGTGTCTCAAAAATAGGACACATAAGCATAAATGACTGACCACGTTTATCTGAGTCAGTCAGAATCAGCATCTAAATATTAATTATCCCTGAAACGTGTCTAAAACTCCAACTGTTGGGATTTGAATTGATTGGACACAGTTTGGTGAGCAACACATCTCCAAAGCCTTGTCAGGACAAAAACCAAGCCAGGAACTCCAAGAAACTATCTGTGATCAAATTGTGATGATTATTGTTTTTTTAAATGCATTTTCTCCCTTTTACTCCCGATTTTAGCACATCCAATTTTCTACCCAGTTGTTTTATGCTTCCTCAACACTGGAGCTGACCCCCACCCCGATTGAGGAGAGCGAGACTGTCACACGCCCCCTACGAAACGTGTGCAGTAGCTGACTGCATCTTTTCACCTGCACGAGGCGAGTTTATATGCCGATCAGCTTTGTGCACGGAGAGTCACACCCTGATCAGCATTATTCCTCTACTCTAAGCAGGCGCCATCAATCAGCCAGCAGAGGTCGTAATCCGGCTCATCCTACCCTATGAACCCTATGAACAACAGCCAATCGTTGTTCATGCAGACGCCCAGCCCAGCCAGATGGCAAAGCTGAGATTCTATATGCTGTATGCTGTTTTACCGCTGCGCCACCTGTGCGGCTGGGATTAATAATTAATTGATGAAAAGTTAACCAATAATGTTGTTGGGACACAGATCACTTACATACACATTTTCCAAAGGTACAGAGTGATAGAAAGCAGTGCTAATTCATGATGCACTACTTCTTACAAACTGCTGGTACTCTTTTTCACCCTCTTTACATCTATAAGGACCACATATTAACTACATTACCCAGAGGGCACTATGTGACGCTTATGCTCACACTTAAATTCACACTACACGATTTTCAAAGTGTACAATTCACACCACATGACATGATCTTTTGTGATTGGGAGTCTTTTAAGTCGTTGTGGTTTTCACACTACGTGATTGATCGGTGATAGGGGGTCACACACTACACCATCTATCACCAGGAGGGATCTCAGACGAGTCTGTCTGGTCTCCCAGACTACGTTCTGTTGTAACAAAAACACACAAGAAGTGACAAGGGGTGTAATGATACCATGTGAGATGAAAAGCAATGAGAAAAAAGAATGAAATCTGGTTAAATCGTGGCCTTACATTTACTTTGACTTTTATTTGATTGCAGACAGGATGAACCTGAGATATTTCATGTTTTGTCTGGTCAACTTCATTTCATTAATTAATAAACATCCATTCTTGCATTTCAGACCTGCAACACCTTCCAAAATAAGTTGGGACAGGGACAATTTAGGGCTAGTAATGAGGGGAAAAAACTAAATAATGATGTGATTCCAAACAGGTGATTGTAATCATGGTTTGGCACAAAAGCAGCATCCAGGAAAGGTTGAGTCTTTAATGAGCAAAGATGATCAGATGATCTCCAGTTTGTCAACAAATGCGTGAGAAAATTATTGAAATGTTGAAAAACAATGAACCTCAAAGAAAGATTGGAAGGGATTTGCATATTTCTCCCTCTACAGTGCATAATATCATTAAAAGATTCAAAGAATCGGGAGGAATTTTAGTGTGTAAAGGCCAAGGGTGCAAGCTTAAGCTGAACACTGTGATCTTCCATCCCTCAGACGGCACTGCATCAAGAACCGCCACTCAACAATAGCTGATATAACCACATGGATGAGGGATTACTTTGGCAAACCTTTGCCAAGCACTACAATATACAGGGGTTGGACAAAATAACTGAAACACCTGGTTTTAGACCACAATAATTTATTAGTATGGTGTAGGGCCTCCTTTTGCGGCCAATACAGCGTCAATTCGTCTTGGAAATGACATATACAAGTCCTGCACAGTGGTCAGAGGGATTTTAAGCCATTCTTCTTGCAGGATAGTGGCCAGGTCACTACGTGATGCTGGTGGAGGAAAACGTTTCCTGACTCGCTTCTCCAAAACACCCCAAAGTGGCTCAATAATATTTAGATCTGGTGACTGTGCAGGCCATGGGAGATGTTCAACTTCACTTTCATGTTCATCAAACCAATCTTTCACCAGTCTTGCTGTGTGTATTGGTGCATTGTCATCCTGATACACGGCACCGCCATTGGATGCACATGGTCCTCCAGAATGGTTCGGTAGTCCTTGGCAGTGACGCGCCCATCTAGCACAAGTATTGGGCCAAGGGAATGCCATGATATGGCAGCCCAAACCATCACTGATCCACCCCCATGCTTCACTCTGGGCATGCAACAGTCTGGGTGGTACGCTTCTTTGGGGCTTCTCCACACCGTAACTCTCCCGGATGTGGGGAAAACAGTAAAGGTGGACTCATCAGAGAACAATACATGTTTCACATTGTCCACAGCCCAAGATTTGCGCTCCTTGCACCATTGAAACCGACGTTTGGCATTGGCACGAGTGACCAAAGGTTTGGCTATAGCAGCCCGGCCGTGTATATTGACCCTGTGGAGCTCCCGACGGACAGTTCTGGTGGAAACAGGAGAGTTGAGGTGCACATTTAATTCTGCCGTGATTTGGGCAGCCGTGGTTTTATGTTTTTTGGATACAATCCGGGTTAGCACCCGAACATCCCTTTCAGACAGCTTCCTCTTGCGTCCACAGTTAATCCTGTTGGATGTGGTTTGTCCTTCTTGGTGGTATGCTGACATTACCCTGGATACCGTGGCTCTTGATACATCACAAAGACTTGCTGTCTTGGTCACAGATGCGCCAGCAAGACGTGCACTAACAATTTGTCCTCTTTTGAACTCTGGTATGTCACCCATAATGTTGTGTGCATTGCAATATTTTGAGCAAAACTGTGCTCTTACCCTGCTAATTGAACCTTCACACTCTGCTCTTACTGGTGCAATGTGCAATTAATGAAGATTGGCCACCAGACTGGTCCAATTTAGCCATGAAACCTCCCACACTAAAATGACAGGTGTTTCAGTTATTTTGTCCAACCCCTGTAGAGTTACATGCACAAATGCTACTTAAAAATTTACTGTGCAAAAAAAGAAGCCTTATGTTAACCATGTCCAGAAGTGGCGTCGACTTCTCTGGGCTCGGAGGCATCTAGGGTGGACCATCACACAGGAGACGTGTATTGTGGTCAGATGAATCAGCATTTCAGTTCTTGCTGGGTTTTTTTTTCTTTTCAAAGACGAAAAGGACCATCCAGACTGTTATCAGCAACAAGTCCAAAAGCCAGGGTCTGTCAGAGTATGGGGGTGTGTCAGTGCCCTTGGCAAAGGTCATTTACACGTCTGTGATGGCAGCATTAATGTAGAAAAGTATATTGAGATCTCGGAGCAACATATGCTGCCTTCAAGACGTCATCTTTTCCATGGACGTCTATGCATCCATTACATATTATTACGTATTATATCTGTAAATTATGTACTAAAACAATTCAAACCATAAACAATGATGCTGTTTTTGTCAGTATGGATACCAAGACTATCAAGAAAAACATGGTACAAATGTATGTAAACCTTTAACCCCCAAGTACCTGTGAAAATTCTACCAAGCCTTATTAAGATAGGCGTTTTATATAATTATGATTATAAATGTCCATTCTAGGAATAATGGGTATCATTTCACACTGTTGCTTTAGCTTCAAGGTTCAGCATTGAAGGACAAGATTAAAATCATGAATATGTGCCAAAGACTGTGAGCGTATCAGGTGGGAACCTTTATTGCCCGCAGAGCAGCAGGACTCTGATGAATAAAAGTATTATAGCTTCCCTTAATGTGATTTCGATAGCGGGGTGGCATTATGGCTCGAGGCAAGGGGCGAAGGCATAAAACAACTTAATGATATTATTTCACTCAATAAATAGTCTCTGCAGGAGAACAGAGAGGGAAAGGATGGATAGATTTGTTACTAGAATTCATAAATGACACCTTTAAGCTGGGTGTTCCGTTAAAGTAACAGAAATAGAAGTGATTTTCACTGAACATGATTAAAGGAGTGGTCAGCCATCGTTTAATTCGGCTGGACTCTTCTCTTGCTTGGCAAGCTTACAATTAAACTCATAATTAGAAAAACTAATTAGTTTGCTGTGGCTGCTTTAGGCACCATAAAATTGGATGGATGGATGGATGGATGGTCAGACGGATAGATAGATAGATGGATGGATGGATGGATGGGTGGGGTGAGTTGGGAGGATAGATAGATAGATAGATAGATAGATAGATAGATAGATAGATAGATAGATAGATAGATAGATAGATAGATAGATAGATAGATAGATAGATAGATAGATAGATAGATAGATAGATAGATAGATAGATAGATAGATAGATAGATAGATAGATAGATAGATAGATAGATAGATAGATAGATAGACGAATGGATGGATGGGTGGGGTGAGTTGGCTGGCTAATTGATTGATTGATTGATTGATTGATTGATTTGATAGATACTTCATTGATCCTTTGAAATCAGACAAACAAGTTGTTACATACATACAACATCCACTGACTATAAAAAACAAGCTAAAGAAAAACCACAGGAATATCTATATACATGTCAACATTACACGGTGTATGCATAGAACAATATCTAATAGGGGTATACAGTGTATCACAAAAGTGAGTACACCGCTCACATTTCTGCAAATATTTCATTATATCTTTTCATGGGACAACACTATAGAAATAAAACTTGGATATAACTTAGAGTAGTCAGTGTACAACTTGTATAGCAGTGTAGATTTACTGTCTTCTGAAAATAACTCAACACACAGCCATTAATGTCTAAATAGCTGCAACATAAGTGAGTACACCCCACAGTGAACATGTCCAAATTGTGCCCAAAGTGTCAATATTTTGTGTGACCACCATTATTATCCAGCACTGCCTTAACCCTCCTGGGCATGGAATTCACCAGAGCTGCACAGGTTGCTACTGGAATCCTCTTCCACTCCTCCATGATGACATCACGGAGCTGGTGGATGTTAAACACCTTGAACTCCTCCACCTATCACTTGAGGATGCGCCACAGGTGCAATTGGGTTTAGTCCATCACCTTTACCTTCAGCTTCCTCAGCAAGGCAGTTGTCATCTTGGAGGTTGTGTTTGGGGTCGTTATCCTGTTGGAAAACTGCCATGAGGCCCAGTTTTCAAAGGGAGGGGATCATGTTCTGTTTCAGAATGTCACAGTACATGTTGGAATTCATGTTTCCCTCAATGAACTGCAGCTCCCCAGTGCCAGCAACACTCATGCAGCCCAAGACCATGATGCTACCACCACCATGCACTGTAGGCAAGATACAGTTGTCTTGGTACTTCTCACCAGGGCGCCGCCAAACATGCTGGACACCATCTGAGCCAAACAAGTTTATCTTGGTCTCGTCAGACCACAGGGCATTCCAGTAATCCATGTTCTTGGACTGCTTGTCTTCAGCAAACTGTTTGCGGGCTTTCTTGTGCATCAGCTTCCTTCTGGGATGACGACCATGCAGACCGAGTTGATGCAGTGTGCGGCGTATGGTCTGAGCACTGACAGGCTGACCTCCCACGTCTTCAACCTCTGCAGCAATGCTGGCAGCACTCATGTGTCTATTTTTTAAAGCCAACCTCTGGATATGACGCCGAACACGTGGACTCGACTTCTTTGGTCGACCCTGGCGAAGCCTGTTCCGAGTGGAACCTGTCCTGGAAAACCGCTGTATGACCTTGGCCACCATGCTGTAGCTCAGTTTCAGGGTGTTAGCAATCTTCTTATAGCCCAGGCCATCTTTGTGGAGAGCAACAATTCTATTTCTCACATCCTCACAGAGTTCTTTGCCATGAGGTGCCATGTTGAATATCCAGTGGCCAGTATGAGAGAATTGTACCCAAAACACCAAATTTAACAGCCCTGCTCCCCATTTACACCTGGGACCTTGACACATGACACCAGGGAGGGACAACGACACATTTGGGCACAATTTGGACATGTTCACTGTGGGGTGTACTCACTTATGTTGCAGCTATTTAGACATTAATGGCTGTGTGTTGAGTTATTTTCAGAAGACAGTAAATCTACACTGTTATACAAGCTGTACACTGACTACTCTAAGTTATATCCAAGTTTCATGTCTATAGTGTTGTCCCATGAAAAGATATAATGAAATATTTGCAGAAATGTGAGGGGTGTACTCACTTTTGTGATACACTGTATGTTAAACAAATGAATACATTTAAAATAATTTTAAAAGAGAATAAAACAGTGTTGTTTAAAGGCTTCATTTGTAGTGTTAGTTGTTACTCTGATTCATCTGTAATGTCTGGGGGGTTAGGATTTATTTTTGATGATACTTAATGGCATGATGTTACTATTATTCACTGCATTTACAAATAGTGATGTGTTTTTACTACATGTCATGTGAATTTATTTCTTTTCTACTGCAGGAATCTTGGGAAATCTGGACTGAGAGTATCATGTTTGGGGCTCGGTAAGTCTTAACCTTCAATAAAACCATTATAAGAGACTGTGTGCCTGAGCTGTTCATTTTCTGTTCACAGCAGAGATCTTCCTTCTCAGTTTGTGTTTTGGCCCCTTTTCACTCTGCAAGTGGCCCATTCATCAAGGATTTAATGAATAAGTGATGAATCAGTCTGCATTAGAAAACCAACAAACCAACAAGACAAAAATTAAATAACCTTATTAATTTAACCAGGATTCTTATTAGACCACCTTAAACAGCACTCTCTCGTGAATAAGATCCCTACGCCTGTTGGTATGTCACACTCAATTTAACAACACTGTCTGCAGTGTCTGCGGTGTTTCATAATTCATTGTCTTAACAGTCATCTGCTCAGCTAATCCTCATATGAATGTTTAATTTATAACCGGACACACACACAAATGCTGTGTACCAATTAGCATAGCTGACTAATACAGCAGGGCTGTACTGAGTTGATAGCAAATTATTTTCCAGTCCCAGTGTGTTATAAAACCCAATAAATTAACCAATTCCATCGAGACATAAGCAACTGTTTATTTACTTTTAGAAATAAAGTGTGATTAAATGATTATTCTTTGTCCCATTGAGTTAACCAGTTTCATCCCATTGGATTTTCCAGTCCCATTGGGTTAACCAGTTTTATCCCATTGAGTTTTCCAGTCCCATTGGATTAACCAGTTTTATCCCACTGGGTTTTCCAGTCCCATTGAGTTTGCCAGTTTTATCACATTGGGTTAACCAGTTTCAATCCATTGGGGTTTCCAGTCCCATTGGATTAACCAGTTTTATCCCATTGTGTTTTCCAGTCCCATTGGGTTAACCAGTTTCATTGACATAAGTAATTATTTATTTACTTTAAGGAATAAAGTGTGATTAAATGATTGTTCAACATTTTCAAATAAGAGGTAAACAAGAAAAGAAACATCTTTATTATTGCAGTTTTAATTGCAGTATCCAAAACAGGATAAAGTGTCATTTAAATAAGTACATTTTTAATAAATTAGATAGATGATATTAGCTTGGGTGGCGCTGCAGTCTATCACTGCTGAGATGTGGGTTCGAATCTTCCATGATTGGGTGTTTAATGCACTGAACTTAGCACATGGGTATGTTTATGGCTGTTGAAATGGGTTTGTATTTACATTTTCAGCATATAGCAGACGCTTTTATCCAAAGCGACTTACACAATGAGCGGAACACGATGAGCAATTGAGGGTAAAGGGCCTTGCACAGGGACCCAACAGTGGCAACTTGGTGGTGGCGGGGCTTGAACCGGCAACCTTCTGTTTACTAGTCCAGGACCTTAACCACTGACCCATCATTGGCCCTTGTAGATAATTCCACCACCTCAGCTAGTTACAAAGAGGCACATGATGCTGCCAGTGGATGTCTGGGAGAAACTGTGCTCATATGTGTAGATATGAGATTTGGCAGAGTTTGGGTTCAAAAGACAATTAAATTGTTTAGATGAATGTTGATTCTGTTGTGAAAGACTTAACATTAAGCCATAACATTAAAACCACCTCCTTGTCTCTTTGTTTTGTTTGTTTGTTTATTAGGATTTTAACATCATGTTTTACACTTTGGTTATATTCATGACAGGAACGGTAGTTACTCATTACACAAGATTCATCAATTCACAAGTTTTTATATCAAGCACAGTCTTGGACAATTTAGTATCTTCAAACCTCACTTGCATGTCTTTGGACTGTGGGAGGAAACCGGAGTACCCGGAGTAAACCCACGCAGACACGGGGAGAACATGCAAACTCCACACAGAAAGGACCCAGACCGCCCCACCTGGGGTTCGAACCCAGGACCTTCTTGCTGTGAGGCGACAGTGCTACCCACTAAGCCGTGCCGCCCCCTTGTCTCTACACTCACTGTCCATTTTATCAGCTCCACTTACCATATAGAAGCACTTTGTAGTTTTACACTTACATTATTGACTGTAGTCCATCTGTTTCTCTGCATGCTTTGTTATCCCCCTTTCTAGAAATAAAAATGCCACTAATTTTCACCATGGAAAAATTTGTCTAAATTAATTATATATTTTTATTAATTATATCAATAATTATATTATTATATCCAATAAAATTATATTAATTAATAATTATATAAATATATTTGTATTAATACTTCTTTATTCTACTTAAAACAGGTAAGCATTAGCTGATTGTTTTTTGATTAAGTAGGATTTACCAACGTAAATCTTTCATAAAATTAATAAAGCATGAAGGCCAAAATTCTGTCAACAATATATTTTTTATTAATTATTTTAATAATTAATAATTATTAATTATATTAATTATTATTAATTATTATTAATTATTATTTATAGTAATATTTTATATTAATACTGATTCTACTTTAAACAGGTAAGCATTATTCAGGGCCACACTTGGCACAAGGCAGTCTTACCTTTGTGTTGTCTTGATTTTTCAAAAATCTAAACTAAAAGCTAAACAATGAGGTTCTAGAAATAAAATGCCACTAATTTTCACCATAGAAAAAAATGTGTCTACATTAATTATATATTTTTATTAATTATATTAATAATGATTAATTATATTAATTAATAAATATTTAAATATATACTTTTATTAATACTGATTCTACTTTAAACAGGTAAGTATTAGCTGATTTTTTTTTTATTATTAAATAGGGTTTACCTACAATTGCTGTTAGCAATTTGGTGTAGCCTCTGTGTTGTCTTGAGATTTTAAAATCAATAGAGCTAAACAATGTGTCTACATTAATTATATTTTTATTAATTATATTAATATTTTATATTAATACTGATTCTACTTTAAACAAGTCAGCATTAGCTGATTAGTTTTTGATTAAATAGGATTTACCTGTTTAAATCTTTTATAAAATTAATAGTAATTAACAGACAGTGAGTGGAGATGAGGATTAAACCAGGTCTATAAGACCCATATTGCTGTACAATAGAGGTGAGGATTCAACCAGTCTTGCTTCTCTGAACAATGAGGTTCTAAAAATAAAAATGCCACAAATTTTCACTATAGAAAAAAAGTCTTTGTGGAAAATAGAAGTCTTTGGTCACTATCTGTAAGGAGCTTTGCATGTTTCACTGTCTGATGTCTTGCTGCTTAGTGTCCTGTTTAGGGTCTGTACCTTCCTCAAATCCATGCTTCTGACTGGTGCTGGACCATTCAACAACCTGATCAGAATGAAGGATTTAGAGACTGAATAAAAATGAATACAGTTTTGGAAAGTAAGTTGTGACTCCAGACTGATATCTATTTTCTTTTCCTCTTCCTCCAGGAACATGGGTGACATTTGGGGGTCAGATCTCCGATGAGGTGAGGATGATGAAACGCCTACACAAACACATTCACACACATAAAAATGCAGTATAGTTTATCTCAAATAAACACATCAATCTTCAGCCAACCGGGGCTCATCTTCAATGCCTGAAGCCTTCAAGCTCTGTAGTAACTCCATGCATGAATAATTCTCTGGTGGTCTCTTACTAACAGTAACTGCATTCTGCGTGGGCTTTTCCTCTATGTGACATTCACCAGGGCATAACATCAATCATCCATCATAAAGATCCCTGTGGCAACAACATCCTCACTGTCACCAAAGCCAGGTCTGGATTCGGCCTCCAATCGCATCAATGCGGCTATCCAATCAAATTAAGGCGCTATGGAAATCCCCCTCTTCTGTCACCCTTTAGTCATCTGTCCAAATTAATAATGTCTGGAATGGCTCAGCATACGCTTTTGAGTTAAGAGAAAAATACACACGCTGCCCTACAGTCAGTGTCATTCAGAATAATGACACACACATCACACTGAGGCTTAGAGACATAGCCAGACCCCAGTGACCTCTGCTTTATTATTTTTCTTTTGCTTCTGTGAGAGAACATGTGTAAATCCTCTGGAATGACTGGGATTACCAAAGCTATAAAGCTTAATTCCATTAATACTGGGACAGTATGTGCAGAGTTCAATTTTAATAAATTTTAACTTCATTAAAATTACATTTATCATTTTCAGCATTTAGCAGACGCTTTTATCCAAAGCGACTTACAGTACTGTAACAATACAGTGTCTGAGCAATTGTGGGTTAGGGACATTGCTCAGGGGCCTAACAGTGGCAACCTGGCAGTCGTGGGGCTTGAACCAGCTCCTTTTGATTACTAGTCCTGTAC
Source organism: Trichomycterus rosablanca (assembly GCF_030014385.1). NCBI lineage: Eukaryota > Metazoa > Chordata > Actinopteri > Siluriformes > Trichomycteridae > Trichomycterus > Trichomycterus rosablanca. The sequence continues at coordinate 7,015,726 of NC_086012.1, forward strand.
TTTAACCAGCGTCAGCATGTGTTAACATTAGTTACGTGTGACAATTATATACACCGATCAGCCATAACATTAAAACCACCTCCTTGTTTCTACACTCACTGTCCATTTTATCGGCTTTGCTTACCATATAGAAGCAATTTGTAGTTCTACAATTACTGACTGTTTATATATATATATATATAATTGTCACACGTAACTAATGTTAACACATACTGCCGCTAGGGACTCGTTGTCATGAGTCGAGTCCGAGTCATTTGAAATGAGTCCAAGTCGAGTCTGAGGACAAACATAAAGAATTGTACTTTTCATGTGGTTGTTGATTCCAGCATTCCAGTGATAGAACATTGCTTTGACATTTTCCTTTCTTTCTTAAAATGATTTTAAATTCATTGTTCCCTTGACTAAAAGATATACAGGGCCCAACTTTGCAAGACTTACTCCTAGAGAGAATGTCAGCACGATTTCTTTTACAGTTGAAGATAAATTGTCTTGATGGATGAAAGAACTCCCAAGTCTATAAAATGATTTTCCCATTAATGCATCTTCATAATTCTTATTCTTATTCAGGTTCTCAAAAATCTGCTTTTGTAATGTCATGGTTCTACTGAACAGACCTATGTTTGGAGAAGAAGAGTGTCTTTATAGCGCACGACAGTAGCAAACCGTGACTCGTAAACCTCGGCCCTCAAGCCCCAACACATACACCCCCCTTTCTAACCGGCTTGAGAATATTGCTTTTGCTATGTATTGCAACATAAAAACAAGGTGCAATTTGAAAGTTTACAACGTCTACAAAGTTTACAACGGCAAAACGAAAGCAGGCAGTATGTGGCCGCACCAAATACAACAAAAAGAAATACAAAAGCTCACTTAACAATACACCGATCAGCCATAACATTAAAACCACCTCCTTGTTTCTATGCTCACTGTCCATTTTATCAGCTCCACTTACCATATAGAAGCACTTTGTAGTTCTACAATTACTGACTGTAGTCCATCTGTTTCTCTGCCTGCTTTGTTAGCCCCCTTTCATGCTGTTCTTCAATGGTCAGGACCCCCACAGGACCACTACAGAGTAGGTATTATTTGGGTGTGGGTGGTGGATCATTGTCAGCACTGCAGTGACACTGACATGGTGGTGGTGTGTTAGTGTGTGTTGTGCTGGTATGAGTGGATCAGACACAGCAGCGCCTCACTGTCACTGCTGGACTGAGAATCGTCCACCAACCAAAAACATGCAGCCAACAGCACCCCATAGGCAGCGTCCTGTGACCACTGACGAAGGTCTAGAAGATTACCAACTTAAACAGCAGCAACAGATGTGCGATCGTCTCTGACTTTACATCTACAAGGTGGACCAACTAGGTAGGAGTGTCACACAGTGAGTGGACAAGGTGTTTAAAAACTCCAGCAGCACTGCTGTGTCTGATCCACTCATACCAGCACAACACACACTAACACACCACCACCATGTCAGTGTCACTGCAGTGCTGAGAATGATCCACCACCCAAATAATACCTGCTCTGTGGTGGTATTATGGGAGTTCTGACCATTGAATAACAGTGCTGTGCTTCTATATGGTAAGTGGAGCTGATAAAATGGACAGTGAGTGTAGAAACAAGGAGGTGGTTTTAATGTTATGGCTGATCAGTGTATAGTAAGACAGTAGACCAAATACCAAAATTTATGGACCTAGATTTGGGCACACGGAGAGACAGATGGGGACCGAGAGAAATCGAGACAGAAACAGCTAGGCAATGAATGAACATACATTATTTAAGAGTATGAATGAATCTAGGCGGATGAACATTTTGTTCATTTGGATGTGTAACAAACAGCCATACAATGCAAAAAAACATCAAATAAACATCTGTCCTGTTAGCTCTGGCAGATGTGCCTCATGTATGCTACATTACACAAATACATATTCCGTCTCTCGCCAGTTATTTTTACATCTCACTGAAGACCTCATGTGTGTGACACCATGTGTTTAATCCCTCCGAAAAGCAGCTCCACACAGGACACACATACCCATCCCACATTACTCAATCACCTACACCTAGGAGAAACATAGAGAAGCAAATCCACCTTGTACATGTTTTGAAAGGTGGAAAGAAACTGGAATATCCAGAGAAAATCGTGATCAAAACCTAAACTAATTATGGACTGAACCCCGGACCGGTATGTGTTTACGGCACCCAGCCCTGCCAGCTGCTCTATTGTTCCTCCAGATACAGTATACATCAAGTTAAGGGAAGTTGTAGCGTAGTGGTTAAGGTACTGGAGTAGTAATCGAAAGGTTGCTGGTTCAAGCCCCACCACTGCCAGGTTGCCACTTTTGGGCCCTTGAGCAAGGCCCTTAACCCTCAATTGCTTAGACCTTATAATGTAACTTTAGCTTTGGATAAAAGCTTCTGCTAAATGCTGACAATGTAAATGTAATAAATGTATTATGTAAAGGTTAACTATAGATCCAAAAGTATGTGGACACCTGACCACTTATTATTAATGTGGTAATATTTTGCACCACAAGATTTTGTTAACTGTGGTAACAAAAGTAATTACCCACTCTTTTTGTGGGCAGCACGGTGGCTCAGTGGGTAGCACTGTCACCTCATAGCAAGAAGGTCCTGTGTTTGATTTCCAGGTGGAAGCTTGTTCTTTGTTTGTTTGCTTTAGTATAATCTTTATATTCTTGTTGCTTGTTCTAGCCTAGCTTTAGTATTCATATACACCAATCGGGCATAACATTATGACCACCTTCCTAATATTCTGTTGGTCCCCCTTTTGCTGCCCCATACACAACAAACTGTGATGCACTGTGTATTCTGACCCTTTCTATCAGAACCAGCATTAACTTCTTCAGCCTTCGCTCCCCACGTGCATCAATGAGCCTTGGCCGCCCATGACCCTGTTCACCACTGTTCCATCCTTGGACCACTTTTGATAGATACTGACCACTGCAGACTGGAAACTCCCCACAAGAGCTGCAGTTTTGGAGATGCTCTGACCCAGTCGTCTAGCCATCACAATTTGGACCTTGTCAAACTCGCTCAAATCATTACGCTCGCCCATTTTTCCTGCTTCTAACACATCAACTTTGAGGATAAAATGTTCACTTGCTGCCTGATATATCCCACCTACTAACAGGTGCCGTGATGAAGAGATAATCAGTGTTATTCACTTCACCTGTCAGTGGTCATAATGTTATGTCTAGTCGGTGTAGTTACATTCTTCTGGTAACTGTGGTAACAAAAGTAATTACCCACTCTTTTGTGAGCGGCACGGTGGCTCGGTGGGTAGCACTGTCACCTCACAGCAAGAAGGTTCTGGGTTTAATTTCCAGGTGGAGCGGTCCCCTTCAGGGAATAGATTTGTAGTTTTGTCCAGTGAATGGTACTCACCATGACCCTAAATTGGATAAAGCAGACAATGAATGAATGATCTTTTGTCTCACTTTGCTGATAATGATTCAAATAAAATGATTTCATGATTTCATGATCAGATTTGTAATTGTTTTAAGTGCTTTGGTAATGTTATTTAATGTATTTATTTAGAAAACTATTAATTTAAAAAAATATATATATAAGCTGAATTTAAGTTCTAATAATTGCACCCTTGCTAACACACTATACCTCACTATAACTAAAGATGCCACTCAGCGCTAAAACATACTAGCACTCCAGAGCTGACATTTCGAACTCGTCGGTTTTAAACTAAGCTCTGCCATCCGGAACAACGATTGGCTTGTTAATACCGGGATGTAAGAATCGGATAGGGACCTAATAACTGATGCAATTACGACCTTTGCTGGCTGATTGATGATGTCTGCACAGAGTGGAAGAATAATGCAATCAGGGTGTGGCTCTCCGTACACAAAGCTGATCCGCATATGAACGGCCCAGTGGTGTAACTGAGAGTTCATGGGCCCCATGGCAAAAAAAAATTTTGCTTCCTTAACAAATATTATATATATACATATATATACATATATATATATATATGCGTCACTTTTTTGCTTTCATTTACTGAGCATTTTGCCCGTTACCACATAGCTCACCACAGACAGATCCATTTGGTTTGCAGTAGTCACACGTCAAGTTCAGCCTGATGTTCCATTGGTCTAGTATTGTTAAGCAGGTTACACAGATTCCCAGAATCCCTTGCTGTGCACTCACTGTATATTTTGATAACATGTTTTTTGATATTTCATTGTCTTTTAATTTTTTTTATATTTTACTTATTATAATTAAGAAAATATTGTAATATAATAATAACGGCCTGGCGAGTGCAGCCAATGGGGCCCCAGTGCATCTGTTCCCCCCCCCCCCCCCCCCCCCGGTAGTTACGCTCCTGAACGCGCTTCGTGCAGGTAAAAAGATGCAATCGGCTACTGCACACATGTCGGAGGGGGCGTGTGTCAGTTCACTCTTCTCAATCGGGGCAGGGGTCAGCACCAGGAGAGAGGAAGCATAACACAATTGGGTACAAATTGGACGCAGTAAAAGAAAATTATTGACATGACATGAGTTTTTGTATTAGGGAACAATCAGCCAAATTAAATATTGTTAATATGCTTAATAATAAGAGTATTACAATATAATAACTTTCATTATTAGTTTTTGGTTTAATGATTTGTGTATTTGTTTTATGTGCAGGTTGCAGAGCAGCTAATGACTATAGCCTATGAGAACGGTGTCAATCTCTTTGATACTGCAGAGGTCTACTCAGCTGGAAAGTGAGTATGATCGATTAGTTCTGTCTTGGCTTGACAAAATACACTGATCAGCCATAACATTAAAACCACCTCCTTTTTTCTACACACATTGTCCACATTATCAGCTCCAATTACCATATAGAAGCACTTTGTAGTTCTACAATTACTGACATTACAATTAATGTCATTCATCTGTTTCTCTGCATGCTTTGTTATCCCCCATGCTGTTCTTCAATGGTCAGGACTGCAGTGACACTGACATGGTGGTGGTGTGTTAGTGCGTGTTGTGCTGGTATGAGTGGATAAGACACAGCAGCGCTGCTGGAGTTTTTAAACACCTCACTGTCACTGCTGGACTGAGAATAGTCCACCAACCAAAAATATCCAGCCAACAGCGTCCTGTGACCACTGATGAAGGTCTTGAAGATGACCAACTCAAACAGCAGCAATAGATGAGCGATCGTCTCTGACTTTACATCTGCAAGGTGGACCAACTAGGTAGGAGTGTCTAATAGAGTGGACAGTGAGTGGACACGGTATTTAAAAACTCCAGCAGCGCTGCTGTTTCTGATTTACTTATACCAGCACAACACACACTAACACACCACCACCATGTCAGTGTCACTGCAGTGCTGAGAATGATCCACCACGTAAATAATACCTGCTCTGTGGTGAACCTGTGGGTGTCCTGACAATTAAAGAACAGGGTGAAAGGGGGGTAACAAAGCATGTAGAGAAACAGATGAACTGCAGTCTAAGTGCTTCTATATGGTAAGTGGAGCTGATAAAATAGACAGTGGGTGTAGAAACAAGGAGGTGGTTTTAATGTTATGGCTGATCGGTGTATATGTAGAACATCAAATGGTTAGTGCTAATAATCTTAAACTTGCATATTAAACATTACTGTAATGGTGTATCATTGCAGCAAACAGGCATTTTACTCACCTGTTACTTGTTTAAATGCAATAATTAGCATGTGTCCTGGGTTAGGCTATTAGGGAACACAGGCGGTGTCATGATTACGGTTCGCCTGGCTCCCGTAATGCATGATTTGCCCTCACGTCCTTGATCACCACCTGTTTCCTAATATTCAGTTATTGTTGTGTTAATGTTACCCCTTTTTCTTTGTTCCTGTTGAGGGTTGTTAGGTTAATGTAGGATTAAGCAGCTTAGCTGCACAACTGCCTTGATGTTAGGATAGAGTCCCTAGCCTAGCCAAGCATAAATGTTGATATCCTTAATATTCTTGTTTTGTTTTAGCCTAGCTTTAGTGTAACCTTGATATTATTGTTTTGTTCTAGCCTAGACTTAGTATAACATTGATATTCTTGTTTCTTGTTCTAGCCTAGCTTCAGTATAACCTTTGGATCCTTGTACCTAGCCATTACCTAGTCATATCTCTGTCCTTGTTCATGTCCTTGTCCTGTCCTTGTCTCCATATTTACATTTACATTTTCAGCATTTAGCAGACGCCTTTATCCAAAGCGACTTACAGTACAGTTACAGTATACAGTCTGAGCAATTAAGGGTTAAGGGCCTTGCTCAAGGGCCCAACAGCAGCAACCTGGCAGTGGTGAGGCAGTGGTGGGGCTTGAACCAGCAACCTTTTGATTACTAGTCCAGTACCCTAACCACTAGGCTACGGCTTGCCCCTTATTGTGTCTATTTGTTTGGGTTAGCCTTAGAGTTAGCCATTAGTGTTAGAGTTAGCCAATTTCTGATTTAGTTTAGGCATCTGTCTTGTGTTTTAGCAGTCATTGGTAGCATTAGCATTAGCATGTCATGTAAACGTTTCCCCTGTTTCTTTGTTCCTGTTTAAGGCTGTTAGGTTAAAGTAGGATTGGGCTATTTAGTCCCTAGTCTAGCCTAAGTTTTGATATCCTTGTTCTAGCTTAGCTTTAGTATGACCTTGATATTCTTGTTCCTTGTTCTCGCTTAGCTTTAGTATGACCTTGATATTCTTGTTCCTTGTTCTAGCCTAGTATATTTTAAGATCCTTGTACGTTGTCATTGCCTAGTAACATCTATGTCTTTGTTCATGTTTTTGTCTTGGTCTTTGTCTCTCCATCATGTCTAGTTCTTTGTGGTAGCCTTAGAGTTAGCATTTAGGTAGGAATTAAAACATCTGATTTAGTTTAGGGATCTGTCCTGTGTGTTAGCAGTCAGTGTTAGCAATAGCCTAGCCTTAGCCTTTAGTCTGGAGCCTGTGTATGTGCCTTGTTTGTCATTTCACCTGTTTAGCGTTTTCAATAAAACCTGCTGCAACATCTCTGTGCTTGCGTCCTGTTTAATAATCCATCTTAGATGGGCAGACGTAACAGAAGGAGCTAAATTTCTCAAGAGAAGCTGAAAATTGTATTGAACCATCCTTATTATTACCTAAAAAAGAGTATAACAATGTTTTAATCATTGTAAACATTATGGATTAATCTCAGTGTCCACACTTCTAGGTGTTCTGAAACATTGTATTATACAACTACTAGCTTCTACCTGATTTTCTGACTGATTATAAATGATAGTAGTCCTTAGGGTCTTCTTTAAGATCTGTTTATGTGAAAAATGTAAAAAATCACAAAGGAATTGTAATTAAAGAACAAATCCAGTCAGGCATGTCACGCTTCCAGCAACATCTGTGAACAAACTGTTAGCGCGTATAAAAATAAATGTGCAAATTTGACTATTCATACAGACACAGACTATTATTTGACGTGTTGTTGTTGAAATCCTTTCTACAGAGCAGAAATCATTCTTGGAAACATCATCAAGAAGAAATGCTGGAGGTATGGAAGAAAGGAAATTTAAATAATTATGAATAAAAATGAATGCCATAGATAATAACATTGATGTGACTGGTTACCATAGAAACATGCAACATTGTACCAATTATATAACTTTAATTTGGTGTAATTTGATTATTTTGAACAATGTATTACAGACTGTACTGATGTCTTTGTCTCAGTTGTGTGTTTGTGTTCTCTCTCATGTAGGAGGTCCAGTCTGGTGATCACTACAAAACTTTACTGGGGAGGAAAGTAAGTACATGAGTAAAACAGAACTTTTTTACACTGCTTTTTTTGTTAGTATCTCCTCTACCGACCCTGACCGAGAAGGGCTGTACCCCTCTGACACGTGTGCAGTTGCCAACCACTTCTTTTCACCTGCAAGAGGCGGGTTCATACAGGGATCAGTATCGCATACAGAGAGTCACGCACTGCTATCCGTTATTCCCAGTCTTTAAGCAGGCACTAACAACCAGGCAGCAGAGACTCTAATTGTGGCAGTTATGAGGAATCCCTTTTGCCCTCCTACCTGGCAGACATTAGCCAATCATGTCTGTGTGTAGGCACCCGGCCATCCGATAGCAGAGCTATGATTCTCATGTTTTACCGCTGCATAAATTGTGCAACAGAAAATTAAGCTAACCCACTACCAATAGGATCCATGGTTCAAATCCACAATGCACATAATAGGTTATACCTAGGGGGAATCCCTTCGGCCCTCCTACTTAGCAGACGTTAGCCAATCATGTCTGCATGTAGGCCGCCTGCTGCCCAATAGCAGAGCTAAGATTCTCACAAGCTTAAAATCTCAGCACTGGTTGGCTAACGTGTTTTACTGCGGTAAATTGTGCTACAGTAAATTAAGCTAACCTACTACCAATGCGATCCATGGTTCGAATCCCCAAAGGTGCTATCGGCCTGTTGGTCATCTACTTATAGACATACGTAATTGGTTATATCTCAGGGCGGTTCTAAAGGTGACACCCCCCAAACTGTTTTTCAAGTTCCCTGAAAATAGTTGAAGGATGCTGGCCTTGCATGTCCATGGAGAACCGGATCGGACTGGACCTAGCCTGGCATCATAGTTATAGAGAAATGCAAATGTGCCAGCAAAGGAGCTGGCAAGTAAAAGGGAGAAACAATAATATATATAGAGAAACTTCCACCTGAAGCGAATTAATGCTTACAAGACTGCCGCACCTCCGTGCCCCCTCTGCCTGCCAAAAATGATAACACAGATGAACACGACTCTTACCCTGGGTCACATTTGGCAATATGATGAATACTTCAAAAAGATTTTTTTTTGTCTGGGCTCATGGATGCATTTGATTTTTATAAACTTGTTAGCAATGGGTGTAGCAAAAATTGCTAATTAAATAAATAAACACAACTGGGTTTGCTCCCCTGGTCATAAGTTTACATACAAACCTTGGCTTTGACTCTGTATAGAATTGATGTTTGCATAACAGGTTGAGTTTCAGGTTGCATCTCATGATGCAGCGGTGGATTATCACAATAGCTTGACAGTTTCTCATGCAATGCTGCCTGAAGTCTCAAAAGTAAAGCATATTGAACAGAAGATCATCTGAATCTTTTGACAATATTATGTACAATATATAAGGCCAGTTTTGCGCTTGGAGAGTCACACACCCACTTCTATACAGGCGCCTGAGGCTACTAACTAGGGTTTTTACACAGCATCGAGGACTCCATCCCCTTCTTAAGTCCAGTCTTTTCCCACACAGCAGACTAGTGGCCACTTTCATCTGCTGCAGGAACTGTCAATTGTCCTCGCTAGGGGGCGCCCAGCTGACCAGTAGCAGAGCTAAGATTTAAACTCTGGACGTTCAGAATCCCAGCAATGGTGTGCTAGTGGAATTTCACACTGCACCACCTGGGCACCATTTTCCTTATATTTTTAAGATTTTGGCCCATGTTGACATGACTGCATCACATAATCCCTGTAAATGTGTCAGGTTTAGACTCTTGGTGCAAATTTCTCCTTTGTGCCACATCCCAAAATTACTTAACTAAATTAAAACCATCATGGAACCATTTTAAGATGGTTAGTGCTTTGCGACAAGGTCCATCATCATTCTGGAACTATTAGATGGACACATTGTGGTCATAAAAATGCACATGGTCAGGAATAATCAGATGAGCTGTGACTTTCGAACAATGCTCCACTGGTATTAGGATTCCCACATGCTAAGATAATCATGCAAATTCGGAGCCTACCCTCTGCATGGCACATCCGAGATTTGTCATATCAGGAATTATATTCTGTGCCCACTGGATTCCTGTTCTTGGCTGGCAGGAGTGAAAATCAAAGTAAAGTAGTTTCTGCTGTTGTAGCTTATCTGCACCAAGAGTTGATGTGTTGTGCATTCTAATATGCTTCTGTGCTTACCTGTTTTTTTTTAAAAGTGGCCATATTACCATAGCTTCATGTCAACTTGAACCAGTCTGGCCATTCTCATATGCAAATATTATATATATATAATTTTATTTATAACATACACCAATCAGCCATAACATATTTCTACACTCACTGTCCATTTTATCAGCTCCACTGACCATACAGACGCACTTTGTAGTTCTACAATTACTGACTGCTTTGTTAGCCCCCTTTCATGCTGTTCTTCAATGGACTCTCCCAGGACCACCACAGAGCAGGTATTATTTGGGTGTTGGATCATTCTCAGCGTGTTAGTGTGTGTTGTGTTGGTATGAGTGGATCAGACACAGCAGCGCTGATGGAGTTTTTAAACACCTCACTGTCACTGCTGGACTGAGAATAGTCCACCAACCAAAAATATCCAGCCAACAGCGCCCCGTAAACAGCGTCCTGTGACCACTGATGAAGGTCTATAAGATGACCAACTCAAACAGCAGCAATAGATGAGCGATCGTCTCTGACTTTACATCTACAAGGTGGACCAACTAGGTAGGAGTGTCTAACAGAGTGGACAGTGAGTGGACACGGTATTTAAAAACTCCAGCAGCGCTGCTGTGTTCGATCCACTCATACGAGCACACACTAACACACCACCACCATGTCAGTGTCACTGCATGCTGAGAATTATCCACCACCTAAATAATACCTGCTCTGTGGTGGTCCAGTGGGAAGCAGGCTAAAGAAGTATGTACAGAAACAGATGGACTACACATGGTTTTAATGTTATGGCTGATCAGTGTATGTCATATATTACATTTCCATGTGGGTTCTCATTTAACCTCTCTCATCAAAAAGACATTTCTGCTTACCAGACGCTCACTGAATTCTTTTTTTTCTTCACACCATTCTGTGCTAACTTTAGAGACTGTTGGGTGTGAAAGTCCCTGGATATCATCGGTTTATGACATACTGGTCTATCTGGTACTTTGACTTGGTCAAATTTATAATCATAATAATTTGACCGTAATTGACTGTATGATCATAATTAATATATTTTGATGTTTTATGTAGGTATAATCTAAGGCTCTCTGTCTGTGTCTGTATGGTCTTATGCATTGCACTACAGCTACATGTCTGGACACCCATTGCTAAGAGGTCCAAAAACATGCCTTCGATTTTGTGGCAAAGGTATAGAGAAGTTATTTTCTGTTATAGCTTAACAGTGACCCTGTTAAGGAGGATTAACAGTGAAACGAGGTCCATAAAGGTATGGTTTTATGAGTTTGCAACCCCACTGAACAATTTTGGGATTAACTCCCTATAATTCATTCATTCATTGTTCGTTTTACCACCGCTTTATCCTATTCAGGGTTGTGGTTCACTGGGCGAAAGGCTGTAAACGCCTCAGACACTCATTTGTAGGGGGACTTAGTATATACAAGTAGCCTGACTGTGGGAGGAAACCCATGCAGAAACCACATAGAAAACCGGACCGCTCCACCTGGGAATTAAACCCAGTACCTTTATGCTGTGAGGCGACAATGCTACCCACCGAGCCACTGTGCCGCCCTGAACATAATAATAAAGCCCAGAATTTTAGAATGGACAATACTGGTTATGCAGTATATATAAATGTGTGTGTGTGTGTGTGTGTGTGTGTGTGTGTGTGTGTTGACTGACATTTTATAAATTAGCTGTTAAGCTGCCAATCAGTTCACTCCAACAGTCTGAACGTATACTAATTCCCTCATATAATATAGGATTAGGCTAAAAGAGTGATAAGCTAGTTCCGAAGGAGTAGATTGTGCATTTTAAACATCTAGCTGTTCACGGTAGACCATGGCAACTGATTTTGGATATTTCAAATGATCAAATAATAGATATTTTATATTTTTTAGCATGAAACTAGAATCACCACATGACAAAAGATTAAGATTGAAATGAAGGCCAGTTATTAAATCAGGTTTTATTATTTATAAAAGAGCTCTGGTAAGCAGTATTTCCATATGTGAGAAGAGTTCCAAATAGTAATTTTTGCCGTAATTGTATAGTGGGGAATCAGAGTATCTATTATGCTGAGTCTGAAGCACTGCTGGTGTATAACTAAGTGCTACAACTTGTAAAAATGAAGCATAAAACACAGAGAAGGCGAGAACAAAGTGAGCATCCAAACAAAATAAAGACTCTCGCTCATGTAAACAGAGAGACGTGCTTCGTCTAGTGGACAGTTACTGAACTACTGGTCTTCTCACAGGAATTTTAAACAATTGGACCGGACGTTTGGTTTTCCAGATTTTGTCCGTTAAATCCGAAATCCGTTAAATTAAGGTCCGTTAAATCGAGGTCCCACTGTATTTGCCGCATTTTCACCAAACACACCTGGATCTCTTGTAATTGGGAGTCTTTTAAGTCGGTGTGGCTTTCACACTATATGACTGATCGGCGATAGTGGGTTTCACACTACACCATCTATCACCAATTGGAATCAAGGCGAGCTTCTCTGGTCTCCCAAACTACTTTTTGTCACGAAAACAAACGCGAGAAGTGACGAGGGGTTTAATGATACCACATCCAAAAATGCACGTCAACAAGTAGCGAGCGATCAAAGTTTGTGCGCTGATGTGCAGCGTAAAATTGAGACAAAATAAATGAGTCTGAATGGATTGAGCTACGTGGCCAGCATAAATTGTTCTATAGTGAGTTGGAGGTTAATAAATATTTTTTGCAATGCAGCGTGGGTATTATGTTTTGTAGAAAACGATAAGGTCAGAAATACTGTAAAACGTGTGTGTGTCGATGGTATAAACTATATTACACCCCTGTCCCACCTTTTTACAACTCCTTCCCTGTGTTCCCCCCCACCGTATCTTGTGTTCTCATTGGCTGTTCGACATAGCACTCATTCAGATCCAGATATTTGACAAGCTAGAAATCTCTCTTCAGCCGCTCACATCTAGTTGTTGAGTAGTTCACACATAGCGATTGAGACCCAAGTTTCGATCGCCGAGTGAATGCCGAGTTGTTTCGAGCCGGCAAATCTAGCGCCGACCAGTCGGCGAGAGAAAATCTGGGCAAAAATCGTGTAGTGTGAACTAGGCATAAGTTGTGCGTGTTGTACGTTTGATAATCCTTGCATCCCTGCATTTTTGGTTCAACTAAAAACTGGTGAAAACATGGGTCGGTTCTCTAAACAGCATTAAGGTTCTAAGAACCCCAAACGGAACCAGTTCAAGAACCAGAGTTGTTTTGGTCGAAAAGGGCTATGTATGGACCCTGCTATGTGCAAATGAGTCACAGGCTGGAACAGGTAGGGTGATTTTATACCTGAATTCAATAATTAGGAGGGGTGTCCACTTAGCCAATCATGGTGTATTTTGAGACAAACACATTCGCATCTGATTGAATTTACACAATACTTGATTGAAGGAGCCAAATCAATGTTCTACAACATTCCTTGTTGATTTTTCTCGATGTTCGGCAGAACGATTTGCTGTTGTTTCTCTCCTGGCTGAAGTGTTCCCTGTCAGCTTACATCTAAAAAAACAAAAACAAAAATAGAAAGAATACGGTTCTCCTTTTTTTTCAGAAGTAGAAGGTGTCATGTAACGTTGAGGTCAAGAGATATTGTGAAATGTGAGATATTTTTTAACACTCTCTATTTTTCTCTACAGAGCTGAAACAGAACGAGGTCTCTCAAGGAAGCATATTATTGAAGGTAGGTTTTCTATTTGTCTACTAATTATAAGTTTCCTAACATTTAGTTCAGCCTTTTTTACCAACCTTTTCTTTTTTAATTGCTGTATCATTTTATGGGTGTTTACACTTCCCCATATAATGGATTCTGTATGGTTTTGTGCTTCCAAACCCTAGATTTTTTTTCTATTTTATTTATGCATTTTCTCCCATTTTTCCCAATTTAGAATAGCCAATTAGTCTTGCGCTGCTGGAGACCCTGATCACATCCAAGGAGGGTATATTTCCTTGATACAGGCTCCCTCCGACATGTGCACAGTTCACAACCCCTTCTTATTTGCCCATACTTTGGTGGATTCATGGAGAGTCCCTCGCTGATCTCCGTGTTCCTCCACTGCCACTGCCAATCGTGCTTAAGGTTAAGGTTAGGGTTGCTACTCTATAATTACTTTATAATCATACAACGATAAACCATAACATTAAAACCAACTCCTTGTTTCTACACTCACTGTCCATTTTATCAGCTCCACTTACCATATAGAAGCACTTTTTAGTTCTACAATTACTGACTGTAGTCCATCTGTTTCTCTGCATGCTTTGTTAGCCCCCTTTCATGCTGTTCTTCAATGGTCAGGACCTCCACTGACGTGGTGGTGGTGTGTTAGTGTGTGTTGTGCTGGTATGAGTGGATCAGACACAGCAGCTCTGCTGGAGTTTTTAAACACTGTCACTGCTGGACTGAGAATAGTCTACTAACCAAAAATATCCAGCCAACAGCCCCCTGTAGGCAGCGTCCTGTGACCAGTGATGAAGATCTCAAAGATGACCAACTCAAACAGCAGCAATAGATGAGCGATTGTCTCTGACTTTACATCTGCAAGGTGAACCAACTAGGTAGGAGTGTCTAATAGAGTGGACAGTGAGTGGACACGGTATTTAAAAACTGTGTCTGATCCACTCATACCAGTACAACACACACTAACACACCACCACCATGTCATTGTCACTGCAGTGCTGAGAATGATCCACCACCTAAATAATACCTGCTCTGTGGTGGTCCTGACCATTAAAGAACAAGGTGAAAGCAAACTAAAAAGGTATGTAGAGAAACAGATGGACTACAGTCAGTAATTGTAGAACTACAAAGTGCTCCTATATGGTAAGTGGAGTTGATAAAATGGACAGTGAGTGTAGAGACAAGGATGTGGTTTTAATGTTATGGCTGATCAGTGTATTTGGTCCTTTTTTATTGTACTCCCCTTTTTTTAGTCTGGTCTTTTCCCACCCATCAGACTAGTGGCTAATTTTGTCTGCTGCAGGCACTGCCAATCATGCCTGATAGTGGGCGCCCAGCCAACCAGTAGCAGAGCTGAGACTTGAACTCAGAGACAAACCATAGGTTTTAAACTTTACACTGATAGTCCTTTCTTGTTTGGCCAAAACAATGCAACATCTTTTACTTCTGTACGCAAGCTGAAAAGTGGATTTGTCCACTTTTTTAAGGATTTCTTGAACATTTTACTATGTTTCTATACTATATTTTACTCCATTCCATTATTTTTTAATGTGTTGCAGGTATACGTTTCAAAATATGCCTGTATTTACAAAAAGCATTGAAGTTGATAATGTAATTTCACCTCCTGTGTCAACTTCTTTTGGAATTAAGGTTGGTAGATTTCAGACATGAACTGAAAAATACAATATGTTGAAACGTTCATGTTTGTTCTGCTCAGCCAGCCAAGCTTGCACAAATCCATTTACGTTTCTGTTTCCAGCAAACAGTGAAAAATACATTTCCTGCAGGGGTTTATTAGCATGTGGTCTTGTGAGGTCAACCGGTATTCTCTTAACAAGATTTGATGTCTGCTGGGAAACAATGGCATTTAATGGCACTGAAATAGAGTTTCATCCACAACACATGCAAAATGTCTCAAACATTAATAAGTAAGACACTATTAAAAGTAAATTTAAAAGTAAGTTTTCGAAGGGAGGGGATCATGCTCTGTTTCAGAATGTCACAGTACATGTTGGAATTCATGTTTCCCTCAATGAACTGCAGCTCCCCAGTGCCAGCAACACTCATGCAGCTCAAGACCATGATGTTACCCCCACCATGCTTGACTGTAGGCAAGATACAGTTGTCTTGGTACTTCTCACCAGGGCGACCTTGGCCTTGGCCACCATGCTGTAGCTCAGTTTCAGGGTGTTAGCAATCTTCTTATAGTCCAGGCCATCTTTGTGGAGAGCAACAATTCTATTTCTCACATCCTCAGAGAGTTCTTTGCCATGAGGTGCCATGTTGAATATCCAGTGGCCAGTATGAGAGAATTGTACCCAAAACACCAAATTTAACAGCCCTGCTCCCCATTTACACCTGGGACCTTGACACATGACACCAGGGAGGGACAACGACACATTTGGGCACAATTTGGACATGTTCACTGTGGGGTGTACTCCCTTATGTTGCCAGCTTTTTAGACATTAATGGCTGTGTGTTGAGTTATTTTCAGAAGACAGTAAATCTACACTGCTATACAAGCTGTACACTGACTACTCTAAGTTCTATCCAAGTTTCATGTCTATAGTGTTGTCCCATGAAAAGATATAATGAAATATTTGCAGAAATGTGAGGGGTGTACTCACTTTTGTGATACACTGTACATGTGGAGCTTTCAGAGTGGATTTGACAGTTATTCCACACAAATGCAGATTCGTCTCATATTCGCACTTTGGTGACGTTTTATCCTCAAAGTTGATGTGTTAGAAGCAGGAAAAATGGGCAAGTGTAAGGATTTGAGCGAGTTTGACAAGGGCCAAATTGTGATGGCTAGACGATGGGTCAGAGCATCTCCAAAACTGAAGCTCTTGTGGGGTGTTCCCGGTCTGCAGTGGTCAGTATCTATCAAAAGTGGTCCAAGGAAGGAACAGTGGTAAACCGGCAACAGGGTCATGGGCGGCCAAGACTCATTGATGCACGTGGCGAGCGAAGGCTGGCCCGTGTGGTCCGATCCAACAGACGAGCTACTGTAGCTCAAATTGCTGAAGAAGTTAATGCTGGTTCTGATAGAAAGGTGTCAGAATACACAGTGCATCACAGTTGCGAATGGGGCTGCATAGCCGCAGACCAGTCAGTTAGGAAGGGTGTCATAATGTTATGCCTGATTGGTGTATGTGAATATAAATGGTCCTACTGATGTATGTACAATTTTGGCCAGTTCCTGCTCTCTAAAGAAACTTTAAAAACATGCAGACAAACCCATACTGACATGTACGTATATATGCTTACACAAGCAAACAGTCTTTGTTCAGCCGTGTTTTCTCCCGTTTCTTCCGTTATTATGACGGTGTTAGCAGGGCATTAAACAGAGCGCTTTAAACATAACTCACTGCTAATATTACAAATCCACAAGAGTCAGCCTGACTGTAGCCACACATGCATGGACGACATGTTCACTGAGATTACCGTCACAGAGATTGTGTGGGATTATGAAGCGTGAAAAATGAGTGACAGGGTAAGAAATCAATTTCTTCATGGGATTAATTACAGCAAACTGCCTCGGGTTGCCAGCGGTCTCAAAAACACGCATAAACACACACGCTGTCTGAGTAGCTAATAGCTAACTAAAAAATTATTGTTTCCAGATGTCTACATGTTTTAATCACTCTAGTTTCTCACTTTTTGTATGTGATTAGACTAGTGATCCAAAAAGGCAGATTGAATCCTTGAATTACCACCATTCATCTGTTTTTTTTCATCCTCTTTCCTTCCTACACTGACATGACCTCTTCTCTGTACTCCCACATTCTCTACACACTCTACATTCTAATTTCCAGAGGAAATAACAGTTTTTACATTTAATGTGTATTGTTTTCTGCTTTTGTTTTGCTCACAAGGGTCAGCACTATGATCTGCATGTTTGTTTCGAGTGACATGATTTTATCCAGCTAATAAAATAATAATAATAAACATTTTAAGAATGTGCTTTTATCCAAAGCGACTTACAGTACTGTAACAGTATATTGTTTAAACAATTGAGGGTCAAGGGCCTTGCTTAAGGGCCAAACAGTGACAACCTGGCAGAAGCTTGAACCAGTGACCTTTTGTTTACTAGTCCAGTGCCTTAACCACTAGACTACAACTGCCCTAACCTTAACCAATAAACTAACCATATAATAATGGAATAATGGAATAATGCTGATGGGGGTGTGACCCTTCATACACAGTGTCCGTCGGTGTATGAACTTGACTCGTGAAGGTGATAAATGCAGTCTGTACTAACTGTGCGTACCGGAGGGGGCGCGTGTCAGTTGAGAGGCGTTCTCAAGCATCGAATCAGTATAGAGGATGCATTCAGAGTAATTGGACACGACTAGACTGGGAGATAAAAATTGGGGGAAAAAATAAAGAAAAAAACAATAAAATATGCATATAATACGCTGTTGTTCATTCATGTTATTTTCACACAGCAAACAACAACCAAATGTAAGCATTCAGGTGCCAAACATGGTTTGGGTTTAAACTATAACAATGCATGGCTACCTTTGTAGTATTTCCTGGGATACAGAACCATAAGACAAAAGAGATTCATTTCATAAATCTATTAAGAAAACCTTTTAATACTGTAATGTGCAGAAACAAGACTGGGAAATACTGTTCTAAATTAGCATTTAAATACCTATAAATACCTGAAACAGTCAAGTTACCAGACAATATCTTTACTTTGTAAATCATGTTACTGCTATAAAAAAGTTCAATTGTGTTAATAAATACAGTCCGTGTAAACGCTTAGTCATAATAAATATCAGATATAAATGTTTTTAAAAACACTACAAACATCACAAATAATAATCATGTTTACAACCATGTGATTGAATAACCTGAATAAACTGTAGAGATGAAACATCACGCAGCAAACGAGTTTCGCTTCTTAAACAGTACCGGAGGGGAAGGAGGAGAAATGCGGTTTTGATGGACAGGTCTAGCAGCCAATGGACATACTCGTTACAGAGATTGCGTGATTTCATTCATCTTTTCATTGGTTATTTTGATATTCGCCTTCTGTGGACAGACAGAGATTTATACCCACAATTAACACATGTAAAAAAGTTAAAACCGCTAAAAGTGTTTTTAATCAGACAGCGACGATAATTATTTTTTTCTCTTTGACTGTGCTGGCGGGCCACAAGTAATGTAATTTAAGACAGAAGACGCGGGCCGGATAAAATCCGAACGTGGGCCGCAATTGGCCCGCGGGCCGGACTTTGGACATGCCTGCCTTAGGGGGTCCGTACAGAATGAATTGTTATGTGTTTATTTTATTTTCAATTCAGGTTGGATTTTTTTTGTGTAAGCAGTGAGCAGTTGCGCACGGGCGCAGCTTAGAGGGAACATTGGTCTTGAGTATTAGACAATATATTCAAACTATATTTTAAAATAAGGTTAGGGTTAGGATCAGAGTTAAGCCTAGGATTAGGTTTAAGGCTAGGGTTAAGGTTAAGGTTAGGGTTAACGTAGGGTTAGGCAAGGCAAGGCAAGTTTATTTGCATAGCACCTTTCATACACAGAGGCAATTCAAAGTGCTTTACATAAACAAGAAAAAGATACAAAGACATGAATAAAAAAGGGTTAAGGCTAGGGTTAGGGCTAAAGTTAGGATTAAGGCTAGGGTTAAGGTTAGGGCTAGAATTAGGGTTAAGGCTAGGATTAGAGTTAAGGCTAGGATTGGTGTTAAGTTAGGGTTAGGGTTAAAGTTAGGGTTAAGGTTAAGATTATGGTTAAGGCTAGAGTTAGTGTTAGGGTTAAGGTTGCTAAGCTACAAACTACTTCATAATCATTTTATTTACAACAAAAGCTATTCTTTGTTCATTCTTATATTTTTGCATGTTGGATGACAACATTTATTATTAATCATTGATGATAATGCTGGTAAATACTTCATTTAAATTATTATAAATAAACAGACATGCCAGGGAGCTAAAATGCAAAAAATAGACTTAATTTAAAGAAGACCCTATAAAAAAGGACATGTCACTGTATTTAAAATTGTTGACATTTCAGATAGTTTCACTCTTTGAAAAATGATTTCCCTTCTCCATAAAAAAGGATTAGGGTTTAAATGCTTTTTATGTCACTTTTGGTGTGAGGATGGGTACCTACTTCCCTACAATATATTAGCTGTAAATACTCCTAATTCTTTCTCTGTCTACAGGTCTGAAGGGGTCTTTACAAAGATTACAACTGGAATATGTGGATGTGGTGTTTGCCAATCGGCCTGATAACAACACTCCTATGGAGGGTAAGTCTGTATTACATTACGTATTCTATGAAAGCTAAAGAGTTTAGCATTAGCTTTAATTTCTCACAACAGTGTTAACCTAAAGGCAGAGTGTACTCCGGGAAGTACGGTACACACTGTGCTACAGACAGCTCCGTTTCCAGTTTAAATAATTGGGTTTGTGGCACCCAAGTGGCGCAGCAGGATATTCCTTTAGCACACCAATGCTGGATTCTGACTTCTGACATCATGGACATATTTGGTGGACGGTCCTAATTTTTACCTAAATATCATCAAATTTTTTCTGATATAACACTTATAATCTTATTTTTTTATATTAATATATTTTTTGGTATTTTTTTTAGATTTTTATATCTTATTTTTGCATTATTTTTCATTTTTATTCATTATTTCTTTGCACTACATTGACGTGGCATTGTGTGATGCTTGTGATAATTATAATGTTGGTGACTTGCTGCCGTAACACTACAATTTCCCTTTGGGGATCAATAAATTCAATCAATCAAATGAAACGGACTTCCATAAACTGCATTTATGTGTAAATTCACAGGTTGAAAGTTGAAGGGCCAATCAAGGTTGATCTATTTCTTCACTACAAATTTGAAGGACCCTACAAATGGCTGCCCTGGGCGGTCTCACTTGTGTCGCTGTCGTTATCATTTCGACTCAGTCACTTCAAGGTTGTTGTTTTGCCATGTACTGTATCCGTTTGCAAATTCAGGCAAAATGAAAATCGCTTACCTCTGTTTAGCAACTACATTTAAAAATCTTGAGTCTGCACCATCCTCTCTCTCTCTCTCTCTCTCTCTCTCTCTCTCTCTCTCTGTCTTTCTTATTCCAGTTGAGGGGTTTAGATGAGAAGCTGCAGGGAATATTTGTTTTTTTCTATTCTAGCTAACGTGTCGCACTGAGATAGATGCAGGGTGACGGAAATAACTGTCTTACTAGTGGCTTATTTCAGCTCTGCATTGAAAGAGTGGGGAAAATCCATCTGGATGTGTATGTGTGTGTCAGAAAAAAAGATCAGAGAGATGTTAGGCTCTGATCTACACAATTCACATTAACAATACACTGAACAGCCATAACATTAAAACCACCTCCTTGTTTCTACACACATTATCCATTTTATAAGCTCCACTTACCATATAGAAGCACTTTGTAGTTCTACAATTACTGCCTGTAGTCCATTTATTTCTCTACATACCTTTTTAGCCTGTTTTCACCCTGTTCGTCAATGGTCAGGACCCTCACAGGACTACCAAAGAGCACAGAGTGTGTGTTGTGCTGGTATGAGTGGATCAGATACAACAGCGCTGCTGGAGTTTTTAAATACCGTGTCTACTCACTGTCCACTCTATCAGACACTCCTACCTAGTTGGTCCACCTTGTAGATGTAAAGTCAGAGACGATCGCACATCTATTGCTGCTGTTTGAGTTGGTCATCTTCAAGACCTTCATCAGTGGTCACAGGATGCTGCCCACGGGGCGCTGTTGGCTGGATGTTTTTGGTTGGTGGACTATTCTCAGTCCAGCAGTGACAGTGAGGTGTTTAAAAACTCCATCAGTGCTGCTGTGTCTTATCCACTCATACCAGCACAACACACACTAACACACCACCACCATGTCAGTGTCACTGCAGTGCTAAGAATGACCCACCACCCAAATAATACATGCTCTGTAGTGGTCCTGTGGGGGTCCTGACCATTGAAGAACAGCATGAAAGGGGGCTAACAAAGCATGCAGAGAAACAGATGGACTACAGTCAGTAATTATAGAACTACAAAGTGCTTCTATATGGTAAGTGGAGCTGATAACATGGACAGTGTGTGTAGAAACAAGGAGGTGGTTTTAATGTTATGGCTGATCGGTGTATATTTTATTTATCATTTTACTACTGATTCACAAAGTCAGCATCATAAATAGACCAAAGAACATAAAGAAACTCTAGTGGTCTGCACAAAGCTCTGATTTTAGTTCCACTGAATGCTTTGGAATGAACTAGAACATCAATTGAGGCTGTTTTGAACAACACCAGTGCCCAGCCATACAAATGCTGACATCTTTTGACTAAATGGTCACAAATTACCTTGTGAAAAGCCTTCTCAGGGTGGCTGTTGTTACAGCTGAAAAGATTACACACATTTCGCTTTCTCTCTACTGCTGCTGACTTCCACTCCTGACCGAGAAAAGCCGTGACTAACACACGCCCCCTCCGGCACACATGCAGTAGCCGACTGCATCTTTTCATCTGCATGAGACATGTTCATACAAGGCATGGAGAGTAACGCATTGATCCCTATCATCCCTCACCTTTGTCGATCAGCCAGCAGAGGTTATAAATGCAAAATCCGTTATGTGGAATTCCCTCCGGCATTCAACCCGACAGACGAGCCAATCATTGTCCATGTAGGTGCCCAGGCTGCTGGTATCAGAGCTGAGATTTGAACAAACGAGTTTGATATGTCGGCTCTGGTGCCTAGGGCATTTGTTTTTAAAATGGGATGTCCAAAAAGCTATATATATATACTGTATATAGTATTTATAGTATATATACATATATTTATCGGACGGGGTATATGATGGATTGGTGCCCTGTCCGAGGTATTACTGCCTGGCACCCACTGTTTCCCAGTGGTACCACCTCCGCGACCATGACCAGGATAAAATGGTTGATTAAAATGAATTCATGGGCACCCAGGAGGTGCAGCGGGATATTCGCTAGCACACCAGCGCCGAAATTCTGAACTCGGCGTTGCTACCGGTCGGCTGGGCGCCATCTAGCGGGCATAATTGGCAGTGCCTGCAGGGAGGGATGACCGGACTATGTGGGCTGGGTCTTCAAACGCTGTGTAAGGACCCCAATTGGTGGATAGAGGTGCCTGTGCAGAGTACATGGGAGGAAAAGGGTTCCGTTAAGGGCTGCGTGCGGGTCGGAGGAGGCGCGAGCAGCAATATAGCCACCTCAACTGCAAAAAAACAGGGATCCCCAGGAGCGGAAGACAAACTGACTGCACTAAATTGGAAGAAAATGGGAGAAAAAAATTTATATTAAAAATAAATAAATAAAATGAAATAAATAAAATTTATTTTTATCATTCCCGAGGTTGAAAATAAGCATATAATTTATTTTATATATTTTTTTTCTACACCTTTTAGGAATGTTTATGGCTGAATTGGCTTAGCTTAATAATTAGGGGGGAAGTTCAACCCATCTCACTTTTTTTTCATTTGCTGACACATAATAAATCAATTCATCCAGGTTTGACTGCTGGGAATTGAATGCAACAATTAAAAATCGCTCCTTCTTGCAGCCTTTAGTCTTGGTAATTACTCTTTAATAGCATTCACTAATGTGTGGGTTTGTTGTATTTCAGTTGATGAATGGATTGGACCGAAGTGTGATCGCAGTAGTTTATTTAGTTGCCATTAGAGGAGCTAATGGTGATTTTATGGGCCTTTTAGCTGCCAGATTGTGTCAGTGTTGTTGATGTCTCGGTTGGTACGTATTGCGAGTCAATACACGTGTCGGCTTGATCATGATGTCCTGATGCTCCTCTGCGACTGAGTTGGTTTTGGAAGCCTGGGTCATATTCAGAGAAATTAGCTGAGACCCCCTGATGTGGTGGCTCGGTGGGTAGCACTGTCACCTCACAACAAGAAGGTCCTGGGTTCAGTTCCCAGATGGAGTGGGCGGGGTCCTTTGGGTTTCCTCTGGGAGCTGTGTCTGAATGTCTGTCTGTCTATCTATCTATCTAATCTGTCTATCGATCTAATATGTCTGTTTGTTTGTATATCTATTTGTCTGTCTTTCTGTCTGTTTATCTAATCTGTCTGTCTCTCTGTCTATCGACCTATCTATCTAAATCTGTCTATGTGTTTGTCTGTTTGTCTATCTATGTAATCTATCTGTCTGTCTGTCTATCTATCTAATATGTATCTCTAACTGTCTGTCTGTCTGTCTAACCTATCTATCTATCTATCTATCTATCTATCTATCTATCTATCTATCTATCTATCTATCTATCTATCAAATCTGTCTATCTGATCTGTCTGTCTGTCTGTCTGTCTGTCTATCTATCTATCTATCTATCTATCTATCTGTCAGTCTGTCTGTCGATCTAATCTATCTGTCTGTCTTTCTGTCTGTTTGTCTATCTAATCTGTCTGTCTAGTCTGTCTGTCTGTCTTTCTGTCCGTTTGTCTATCTAATCTGTCTGTCTATTTATCTAATATGTCTGTCTGTCTTTCTGTCTGTCTATCTAATCTGTCTGTGTTTCTCTGTTTGTCTATCTATTTATGTAATCTATCTGTCTGTCTGTCTAATCTGTCTATCTATATGTCTGTCTGTCTATCTACCTATTTATCTATCTAATTTGTCTATGTGTCTGTCTGTCTATCTATCTAATCTGCCTGTCTGTCTATTTATCAAATATGTCTGTCTATCTATCTGTCTTTCTTCTGTCTAATCTATCTATCTAATATGGCTGTCTGTCTGTTTGAATCTATTTTTCTGTCTGTCTGTTAGTCTGTCTGTCTGTATATCTAGATACGGTATTTATCTATCTATATATTAACTCTGTATATCCGACTTAAAAGGGGGTGGGGTCTTTGACGCTGTCTAAAGGCCCCTGGTTAGTAGCCTGAGGTGCCTGTACAAGAGTGAAGGATTATGGAAAATCAGTGCATGACTCTCCATGCGCGAGACGGGCCTCACACACAAATCCACCGAAGTATGGGCGAATACGAAGGGGTCTGTGATTTCCGCATGTGTCGGAAGGAGCATGTGTAAGGCAAAGATACCCTCCTCGGATGCGTTCAGGGTCCATAGCAGTTGAAGACTAATTGGCTAAGCTAAATTGGGACGTTCCCTTTAAAGGGATTCGGATACGGAATAATTCATTCCCATGCTGAGATTTGACCCGCATCAGAACTACTTCAAGTATTAGAGACTCCCAATTCAACTGCTTTAAAACTGAGAGCTCAGCCGGGTAAACACACCTCCCGACTGTCCTCAGGCAAGAAAATATTATATTTACAAAGTCACCTTTTTTTTTAAGAGCGATGCACCCATGTACACACATGAATACAAATTCACACACAGCTCACTCAGCAATACCTTATCTCACCCTAACACTCCTTTACACATTATTCAGAATGAAGGGTTGGATAAAACACACACTCATACACACACAGCAGCAGCAGCCGTCTCTGCAATGCGGATTAGAAACTTTAAAATTCTCCCCTTGTCCCTAAACCTCACTATATATCCGAGAGAATGCGACTGCCTGACCATGAGCTTGCTGGACATCCTAATTCAAAACCATGAGCCTCCACTTTATTAGACTCGCCACAGTAGTTTGAAGTGTGTCTGTGGGAAGCTGTATCAACATGACTGAAAATTATTGAAACAGATTAGATTATTTACAGTAATGACATTTTGCTTATACAACCCCAAATCAGAAAAAGTTGGGACAGTATGGAAAATGCAAATAAAATAAAAATGCAGTGTTCCTTTTCATTTGTTAATAAACATCCATTCCTGCATTTCAGGCCTGCAATACATTCCAAAAAAATTGGAAGTGGGGCAATTTAGGGCTAGTAATGAGGTATAAAAACTAAATAATGATGTGATTCCAAACAAGTGATTGTAATCATGGTTTGGTACAAAAGCAGCATCCAGGAAAGGCTGAGTCTTTAATGAGCAAAGATGATCAGAGGATCTCCAGTTCGTCAACAAATGAATGAGAAAATGATTGAAATGTTTAAAAACAATGTACCTCAAAGAAAGATTGGAAGGGATTTGCATATTTCTCCCTCTACAGTGCATAATATCATTAAACCATTCAAGGAATCAGGAGGAATTTCAGTGCGTAAAGGCCAAGGGTGCAAGCTTGAGCTGAACGCCTGTGATCTTCCATCCCTCAGAAAGCACTGCATCAAGAACCGCCACTCAACAATAGCTGATATAACCACATGGGTGAGGGATTACTTTGGCAAACCTTTGTCAAGCACTACAATACAGAGTTACATGCACAAATGCCACTTAAAACTTTACTGTGCAAAAAAAGAAGCCTTATGTTAACCATGTTCAGAAGTGGTGTCGACTTCTCTGGGCTCTGAGGCATCTAGGATGGACCATCACACAGTGGAAACGTGTATTGTGCTCAGATGAATCAGCATTCCAGGTCTTTTTTGGAAATAATGCCCTTGGCAAAGGTCATTTACACTTCTGTGATGGCAGCATTAATGCAGAAAAGTACAGTACATTGAGATCTTAGAGCAACATATGCTGCCTTCAAAACGTCATGCATTTTTCAACAAGACGATGCAAAACCACATGCTGCACACATTACAAAGGCATGACTGTGGAAGAAGAGGGTACGGGTACTGGACTGGCCTGCCTGCAGTCCTGACCTGTCCCGAATAGAGAATGTGTGGAGAATGGAGTGTGGTGAAAAGGAATAGCAACATTACAAAATGGTAAATGCTTTACTGTCCCAACTTTTTTTGGAATGTGTTGCAGGTCTGAAATGCAGGAATGGAGGTTTATTAATAAATGAAATGAAGTTAACCAGACAAAACACGATCAACACTGGTTGATCAACTGGCACAGTTGTTATGCCGGACGCAACCCTCCTTATTTTATCTGGGCTTGGGACTAGCCCTGAGAGCGCACTGACAAGTCCACCTCCTAATAGGTTGTTTCGGCCACCCATCACAGATATTAGCCAATCAAGTCCATGCAGATGCCCGAATGTAGTGGGTTAGTGTACTTTAGTGCTACGCTACCCGAGCGCCCTATTGCCACATATTATTTAATAATGTATAAATGTTTTATATATCATTATTCTGTCCAGAACTGGTTTATAGAGATAAATGGATGCATGAATAAGTTGATTTTAAAATAAATACATAAATATTAGAGCCTTTACTTATATATATTTACTGTAGTATCACTGTGCAGAGTTTTACATTGTACAGTAATGAACATGCACTTAGTTTGGAAGACTGCCTGTCATTTATAGAAGTGCAGATTAGGCAGAAAGGAAGAGAGTCCATGCTGTCACCCCTTCTGTTAATCTTTTGCTGTGATGACATGATTAATACATGAATGATGCAGTAAATACTCTGAAATCCCCCCAAGAGCACTTAGCATGTGCTTTATTGCAGGTAACGGCTTCCACACACCACTATAATTTATATGTATGGATGAATTGCTAAGATGATGGATTGTTTAGCTTTTGCTATGATTGCAAAGCTGCAGGGTTGTGTGTGTGTATTATGGGAGTGTGTATCAGCCATAACATTAAAACCACCGCCTTGTTTCTACACTCACTGTCCATTTTATCAGCTCCACTTACCATATACAAGCACTTTGTAGTAATACAATTACTGACTGAAGTCCATCAGTGGTCACAGGACGCTGCCCACGGGGCACTGTCGGCTGGATATATTTTTGGTTGGTGGACTATTCCAGATCAGCTATTCCCAGTAGGCTATACACCGATCAGCCATAACATTTAAACCACCTCCTTGTTTCTACACTCACTGTCCATTTTATCAGCTCCACTTACCATATACAAGCACTTTGTAGTAATACAATTACTGACTGTAGTCCATCTGTTTCTCTGCATGCTTTGTTACCCCCTTTTCATGCTGTTCTTCAATGGTCAGCACTCTCCCAGGACCACTACCACCAGGTATTATTTGGGTGGTGGATCATTCTCAGCACTCCAGTGACACTGACATGGTGGTGGTGTGTTAGTGTGTGTTGTGCTGGTATGAGTGGATCAGACACAGCACTGCTGAAGGAGTTTTTAAACACCTCGCTGTCACTGCTGGACTGAGAATAGTCCACCAACCAAAAATATCCCACCAACAGCACCCCATTGGCAGCGTCTTGTGACCACTGATGAAGGTCTAGAAGATGACCAACTCAAACATCAGCAATAGATGAGCGATGATCTCTGATTTTACGTCTACAAGGTGGACCAACTAGGTAGGAGTGTCTAATAGAGTGGACAGTAAGTGGACACGGTATTTATCCACTCATACCAGCACAACACACACTAACACACCACCACCATGTCAGTGTCACTGCAGTGCTGAGAATGATCCACTACCTAAATAATATCTGCTCTGTGGGGGTCCTGACCATTGGGGAACAAGGTGAAAGCAGGGTAAAAAGGTATGTAGAGAAACAGATGGACTACATTCAGTAATTGTAGAACTACAACGTGCTTCTATATGAATGAAATGGACAATGAGTGTAGAAACAAGGATGTGATTTTAATGTTATGGCTGCTGTATAATAGTTATTGCCCTTATATAGCCAACATTTTTACTTTATTTTACCGTATTTTATTTACTAACTGTATTTACTCTGTGCTGGAGCTGCTATAACACTTGAATTTCCCTCATAGGGACCAGTATATGAATCTTATCTTATCTTGTAGTGTTCTGGTGTAGAATCTGTTCAATATTTGCTACATCATATTCCCTCGTTGCACCGTGTATACAGACCCTGACGTTTCTGATCCATGATACAATAAACAAAAAATAAATAGAACATAATTCAGGTCTGCAGCAAAGCACCTCAGTGTACCAGGAGAGTAGCTCAGTGTGCATACAGAACACTGCCGGACGTTTCCGCAGGGCAAAACAGAGCAGTGTGATGTGGTAGGTAAAGGACTACGCTCCATAAACACTGGATATATTAAGTGATATGCGACACTCCTGTTCCTTAAATCCCTAAATATCGTGGTTGCTCCCACTCTTCTTCTCACTTCTGCACTAATTTGTTCTCGTTCCATCTCTCTCCTCATGTCTGTGTGTGCAGATGTATTGTGTTCGGCTGACGTCCTCTCGTTACATCCTCCCACCATCCTCTCCCACACCCACTCACTTGTCACTTCCTGCCACAGTTTGGACACTCACCCACACCCCGTTTGCTAATGAATGAGTGGGAGAGGACTCTCATTTTCATTCCGTGCTGATCCAGCTTTGGTGTGACTCAAAGTAAAGTCTGTTTCTGCGATCTTTGTCGTTTTCTGACCTTCTGTCGATGGACGAAAAAATGATCGGCAAGTTGGGACAGTATGGAAAATGCAAATAAAATAAAAATGCAGTGTTCCTTACATTTACTTTGACTTTTATTTGATTGCAGACAGATGGACGAAAAAATGATCGGCAAGTTGGGACAGTATGGAAAATGCAAATAAAATAAAAATGCAGTGTTCCTTACATTTACTTTGACTTTTATTTGATTGCAGACAGACTGAACCCAAGATATTTATTTCATTTGTTAATATACATCCATTCCTGCATTTCAGGTCTGCAACACATTCCAAAATAAGTTGGGACGGGGGCAATTTAGGGCTAGTAATGAGGTGAAGAAACTAAATAATGATGTGATTCCAAACAGGTGATTGTAATCATGGTTTAGTACAAAAGCAGTATCCAGGAAAGGCTGAGTCTCTGATGAGCAAAGATGATCAGAGGATCTCCAGTTTGTCAACAGATGTGTGAGAAAATGATTAAAATGTTTTAAAACAATGAACCTCAAAGAAAGATTGGAAGGGATTTGCATATTTCTCCCTCTACAGTGCATAATATCATTAAACCATTCAAGGAATCAGGAGGAATTTCAGCGCGTAAAAGCCAAGGGCGCAAGACGGCACTGCATCAAGAACCGCCACACAACAATAGCTGATATAACCACATGGGTGAGGGATTACTTTGGCAAACCTTTGTTAAGCACTACAATACAGAGTTACATGCACAAATGCCACTTACTGAAAAGAAAAGAAGGCTTATGTTAACCATGTCCAAAAGTGGCGTCGACTTCTCTGGGCTCTGATGCATCTAGGATGGACCATCACACAGTGGAAACGTGTATTGGGGTCAGATGAATCAGCATTCTAGGTCTTTTTTGGAAAAAATAGATGCCGTGTGCGAAAAGGACCATCCAGACTGTTATCAGGAACAAGTACAAAAGCCAGGGTCTGTCAATGTATGGGGCTGTGTCAGTGCCCTTGGCAAAGGTCATTTACACTTCTGTGATGGCAGCATTAATGCAGAAAAGTAACATGTGCGGCCTTCAAGACGTCATCTTTTCCAGGGCCGTCCATGCATTTTTCAACAAGACAATGCAAAACCACATGCTGCACACATTACAAAGGCATGGCTGCGGAAGAAGAGGGTACGGGTACTGGACTGGCCTGCCTGCAGTCCTGACCTGTCCCCAATAGAGAATGTGCGGAGAATTTTGAAACGAAAAATGCGACAACGACGACCCCGTTGCTTCTATTTGCTTAGGTTTTCTTTAAAAGATGGACTGCTTTGGAAAAAAGAAAAACCTGATTCTATATTAAAGTAAAACTATAGATCCTCATTAAAACTAAAAAAAAAAATTCAGTCTTGCCATGGTGTATGACATGTGACATGAAACTGTCTTCCACAACCTCACCTTTGTGGGGTTTGGCTGTTCCTCACCTAGTTTTAAGCACAGCTGTTTCTGCTTTAGTTCTATTACTTCTATTACACACCTTCCATCCATGGGCCCTTGAGCAAGGCCCTTAACTCTCTCAGTTACAGGTGTGCTGTACAGTGGCTGACCCTGTGCTCTGACCCCACCTTCCGAAAAAGCTGGGATTCACAAATAAAACATTTCATTGTACTGTACATGTGTATATGCATTAATACCATTTTTTTCTTAGACCCCCCTTGTTCAAATTCTTTTCTCAGACCCCCTTGACACAGGTTATGCTAATATCCTCATCCTTTTAGCAAGAATGACAAAAGGTATTGTCATTTTACAAGAAAATATGTCTGGCCTCGTTCGATTGGCAGCTGGAGACAAGAGGCACAGTGGCATGCTAATCTGTCCTTGTACTTCCCACAGTTGACAATCACCTGTCCCTTATATCCCTCTGCGCTGCCTAGTTTGGCCGGCAGATGTGGTTAGAGAGATCAGTTGTGTTTGATCGGTCAGTCTCTGGATTGACGTTCAACTGTGCCTAATAAGCATTCATTTACGGCTGTCTGTCTTCTTCGCCAGTTCCTTGGTTGGCATGTTGGCACTGGTTTTTGCTGATACAGAATGTCAGTTGTGGCTTATAGGGAATCTGGAGGGAATCACCCTGGGAGAGCGTGACGTCCATTTTGCCTGTTTCGCCACCAAAACCAGCTGTATGTGCAGGGGAGCGTAGGTTGGCGTGATAGGGGATCCAATCATACACTCCTGGACCCTGCCTGTCCTTTTTTGACAGCATATCGCCACATCTGTGTCTTATTTCTGCACTATCTCTTTTCTATCCACTTTCTCCATTGCGGGTTGCACAAGTTTAGTCGTCTTTTAATTCGTTACCATGTTTCTAATAATTTGGCCACCTCTTATTTGTTATCCGTGGCTTTTTAGCCTCAGTGTTATTCTTCCATGATTAAAAATATGTGAATAGGTTCTACTTCCCTTCTTGCAGGTGTGTGCGAGGTGCATCCAGCCTCGTTACAATCACCTCAAATGGACCACATACAGATATCACAAGCACACTTACCAAGATCTAGATCCAGAATTAGATAAGTGGATCAAATAGGCATTAAGTGCCCTCGTTTTATGTAACGATTGCTGCACAAGCGCTCTCATTAAGTGCCGTGAAAAAGCTTGCAATTGAAAGCTCTTTCGCCCACAGCCTTGATCTTTCTGAACTTACTTAAGGGAGCAGGTTAAGTGTCCATGAGCCATATTTGGAAACTCCTTCAACAGTCATACACTGTATGGCCATGGATATGTGGACACCCAACCATGGGCTTGTTCGACAACCCTTTCCAAACAATAGGCATCAATATGGTAAATGTGGCTTGTGGCTATAACAGCTCCACTCTACTGTTACAGCTTAATGTTTAATTTCTCAGTAGTCTGTGTTCGATGTAATTGGTTATATTGTGTTTCTGGTCTTTTTACAGAGATTGTGAGGGCAATGACTCATGCTATAAACCATGGGATGGCCATGTACTGGGGGACGTCTCGCTGGACAGCAATGGAGATCATGGTTAGTTTCATTTTCTATTTTTAACACAGGTTTATTTTTATTCATTCATTTTTACTTACCGCTAAATATTAGTCAGGGTAATAGTGGGTTTGGGCCAACCAGAAGCCTGGACAGAATGTTACACATTTTGCATGTTGTTGTTGTGTGGTGGGTAGCACCAAAGCACCCCAAGGTATCCTACCAGACAGTGACTATAGGCCAAGATCAAACCTAGGTCCATGGGTCACCAGCCCTGACACAATTTGAAGTGACCCTATTACATCAGCTATTGTTATCCATCAGCTATTGTTATTAAAATATATAATTGTAAAACATTATATGGTTTGGTGGTGAAGACGCCGCTTTTAATTATTGGGTTCATGTGTTTCAGCTTCACCCTTAGCTAACAGTGCTGTTTCGGCATGATTCTGCCCGTGTGTACCACACCAGGGTAATAAAGGCACGGTTTGAGGTGTTTGATGTGGAGGAACTTTAGTGGTCTGCACAGATTCCTGACCTCAACCCTGTACATTTGGGATGAACTGTAATGCCAGGCCTTTTTGCGCCAACATCAAAATCATGTGGGGTCATGTGCTCATTTAGGTCGTTTGTGAGGTCGGGGCTCTGTGCGGACACTGGAGTCTTCCATGTTTGTGCACAGAGGTACAGTCATCCTGGAACAGGAAAGGTTCCACAGATTTTATACACCTACTGGTAACAAGCTTGACTGAAACAACTGAACTCATTATTTATGAGTGGTGTCCACATACTTTTTGACCAGGGGTGCTCAAAACTTGCATAAACTGGATGCTTAACAATTAGATGGGCTCCCAGTTGGAGCAGCAGGGACTTTAACGCTGTGTAAGGACCCTGTTTAGTAGCCCAAGGTGCCTGTACAGAAGTGGAGGAACGCGGAGATCAATGCGTGACTCTCCATGCACGAGACTGGCCTTGCATGCGAATCCACCAAAGTATATGTGAATAAGAAGGGGTCGGTGGACAAATATACCCTCCTCAGACTCGATCAGGGTCCCCAGAAGTGGAAGACTAATTGGCTACGCTAAATTGGGAGAAAAAGTGAGAAAATGCATAAATAATTAGACAATTACAGTATGATAGCTTGTGGCTTTAATGCAATTCTCACAAATATTTAAGCCTCTCTCTCATTTCTTATTTCTTTTTTTCTGTAGGAAGCATACTCTGTAGCAAGGCAGTTTAACCTGATCCCTCCAGTGTGTGAGCAGGCCGAGTATCACTTCTTCCAGAGAGACAAAGTGGAGGTGCAGATGCCCGAGCTGTATCATAAAATAGGTAATCCTTTCTTATATTAATGCAAAAATAGTAATTGCATCTCTCTTTTTGCATTCGTTACTGCATATGTTACATGCACGCGTGTTCCTGCCTTGTGTCCAGTATTTCCATTTTGTGTGGACTACAGGGATGAAGTGGTTAGTGAAAATACAAACATAAATATACGGTATGATGGCAGTTCTCAACGTTGTTTTTCTCTTAGACCCCCCTGTTTAAAAAAAAAAAAAATTGGGAACCCCTTGACACGGGTTATGATCATATTCTTACGCTTTCAGTGAGGAGGACCAAAGGTTTTACATTCTTGCTATTGGAAAACTCAATGAATCCATGATCAAGGTATACATTGATCAGCTATAACATTAAAACCACCTCCTTGTTTTGTCCACTTTGTAGTTCTACAATTACTGACTGTAGTCCATCTATTTCTCTACATACCTTTTTAGCCTGCTTTTACCCTGTTCTTCAATGGTCAGGACTACAGAGCAGGTATTATTTGGGTGGTGGATCATTCTCAGCACTGCAGTTACACTGACATGGTGGTGGTGTGTTAGTGTGTGTTGTGCTGGTATGAGTGGATCAGACACAGCAGCACTGCTGGAGTTTTTAAATCCCATGTCCACTCACTGTCCACTCTATTAGACACTCCTA
This sequence comes from Trichomycterus rosablanca, assembly GCF_030014385.1. NCBI lineage: Eukaryota > Metazoa > Chordata > Actinopteri > Siluriformes > Trichomycteridae > Trichomycterus > Trichomycterus rosablanca. The sequence continues at coordinate 7,049,599 of NC_086012.1, forward strand.
CCTAGTTGCTCCACCTTGTAGATGTAAAGTCAGAGACGATTGCTCATCTATTGCTGCTGTTTGAGTTGGTCATCTTCTAGACCTTCATCAGTGGGCACAGGACGCTGTCCACGGGGCACTGTTAGCTGGATATTTTTGGTTCGTGGACTATTCTCAGTCCAGCCGTGACAGTGAGGTGTTTAAAAACTCCAGCAGCGCTGCTGTGTCTGATCAACTCATACCAGCACAACTCACACTAACACACCACCACCATGTCAGTGTCACTGCAGTGCTGAGAATGATCCACCACCCAAATAATACCTGCTCTGTAGTGGTCCTGTGTCAGTCATGACCATTGAAGAACAGCATAAACGAGGGCTAACAAAGCATGTAGAGAAACAGATGGACTACAGTCAGTAATTGTAGAACTACAAAGTGCTTCTATATGGTAAGTAGAGCTGGTCAAATGGATAGTGAGTGTAGAAACAGGGAGGTGGTTTTAATGTTTGGCTGATCAGTGTATATCTTGATATTTTCTGATTTTGGTTGATGTGGTGGGTTTATTTCTGGTGAACTGATGGTAGGAGCTTCCTCACCTTGGTCTATTTCAGTGGGATCTGCATCAACAACTGAATTGGAATCTTTTGTCGTCTATATGTGCCCATTCTCAAAGACCCAACGTAGGCAATAGGTACTTCATAGGATCTTTATGATGTCACATGTGTAACGAATGGGCTTACTTGACAAGAGGGGGTGGACACACACGCAGAGATGTTTAACATACGTTTATTTAATAACAAAAGACACACGACAGGTTCGCACAAGACAAGACACACAAACACATGACCTATGCTAAATGCTATGCTAACTGCTAACGCTAATCTAAACACACAAGAAACCTGACTAAACTATACTAGATCCTAAGCTAATCTAAATGCTACACTAACTGCTAAGGCTAATCTAAAAACACTTGAACAATGCTAAAGCTAACACAAGACATTAACAAGACTAAACAAGACCTCTTAGGGCAAGCCTGACAAAGTCAAACCAAACCAAAATAGCCTCCACCGAATGATCCACAGCTGCTCCCTTAAATACCTTAAGCATTTCACCTGAAACGAGGAGCAGCTGTGGATCATTGGCTACAGTCCAATCAGAATAGAGGAGGCATAGGCTTGACAACCTAAACAAACCACCTCCAACATGTGTTCCTGAAGAGAGGGGCATGGCACATAAACATGGCTCCAGGAGCACAAAGAGGCTTGATTCGTGCCAACATGAGAACTCCTGTACACCAACAGCCAGTTGATTTTCCTGTCCCATCATGTACTATTCTTTTTTACTCCTCTCAATGAAATGCAACAGGACCCCCCCTCCAAGCTTACTGATGCCCCCTAGGTGGCCTCGGTCCCCTGGTTGAGGACCACTGCAGTATGAGACTATTCCTGGAGGACAGTTTATTTATTTATTAGGATTTTAACGTCATGTTTTACACACTTTAGTTATATTCATGACAGAAATGGTAGCTACTTGTTACTCAGGGTTCATCAGTTCACAAGTTTAATGTCAAACACAGTCATGGACATTAAACCTGACTGCGTGTCTTCGGACTGTGGGAGGAAATCGGAGCTCCCGGAGGAACCCCACGCAGACACAGGGAGAACATGCAATCTCCACAAAGAAAAGACCCGGAACACCCCACCTGAACCCAGGACATTCCTTGCTACGAGACGACAGTGCTACCCAGTGATGAAGAACTATGCCAAATTCCATGTTAATTAAAAAAATCTTTGTTCGTGTAACATTATCTTGTTTGTTATAGCGCCACCAAGCACTCCAGTCACACCATATTTTTGCCCTAGCCTACGAATCTCCTATGCTTTGTGCAGTGGCATAACTAGGAGCTCATGGGCCCCAGTGCAAAAAAAAAATGTGGGCCCCCTCAGCAAATTTCATATATATATCTATCTATATCTATATCTATATATATATATATATATATATATATATTACTCTAGTAACATTAAGCAGGTTACACAGATTCCCAAAATCCCTTGCTGTGCACACACTGTATATTCTGATTACATGTATTCTGACATTTCATTCTTAACGAAAATATTGTCATGTTTTTACTTTTGTTATCACCGCACTTTACCGCTAGCATTAGCCACTTGCTACTGTACAGGGTCGGCTCACCTAGCCTCGTCTGGGGGGGATGCTACGCGTCTTTTGCTGCGTGCGGTGCTGGAGTTGTGGGAATAATAGGCACACGAAAAGGTAGAGTCACTTTAACTGTTTAGTCAGGACTTCAGTAAGCGTTACAACACTGTAGACTGCCTAGATCCAGCACCCGAACTTCAATGCTGGGTCCATACGGCGAGTCTCATATACAAAACTAACTAACAGCAGAACGTCCGAACGCACATGTATAAACCGGCTGCTGCATTCTGATTGGCTGAGCTGAATGTCACTCGCATATCGCCACTACAATATTGTAATATAATGATAACGACCTGACGACTGCAGCCAATGGAAGGGGGGGGTTGAGTTCATGTCATGGTGGGGCCCCCCCTGCCATGTGCCCCAGTGCACCTGCCCCCCCTGCACCCCCCGGTAGTTACGCCCTTTGGCTTTGTGCCTTGGTTTGGTGACAATCATTGCAATGCTTTCTGAGTTAAAGCAGTATATATGTGCATTATAATTGGCTTGCTTCACCCATGCTTTTGATTGGCATCTGGCAACAACACTGTATAGAAATTCCAGCATTTTTGCAAGGTTCCTCTGATACCAGATTTGTGCAATGGGGTGAAAATCCAGAGACTGACTCACGCTCAGAAATCTGCATGATTACATATTATGCTAATGAGTTCAAAATATCAGTGGGCGCAGCTATATGCTTCTTGAAGACGAGTACTTATGGGGAAAATAATTTTGTCTCAGGTCATATGGGGTATGAGACGTGGGTCTTTAAGTTTGACGCTACACTATAGTGCCACCATCAGGCCAATCAGGCCGAACTGAAGTGCCTGAGTGGATAGGGGGATACAACCTGTTGGCTAATCTGATGTCCGTATGACTTATAGTTTATAAAAAACGCTAATATATATACACCAATCAGCCATAACAATAAAACCATCCCATGGTTTCTACACTCACTGTCCATTTTGCACTTTGTAGTTCTACAATTACTGACTGTAGTCCATCTATTTATCTACATACCTTTTTAACCTGCTTTCACCATGTTCTTTAATGGTCAGGACCCTCACAAGACCACCATTCTCAGCACTGCAGTGACAATGACATGGTGGTGGTGTGTTAGTGTGTGTTGTGCTGGTATGAGTGGATCAGACACAGCAGCGCTGCTGGAGTTTTTAAATACTGTGTCCACTCACTGTCCACTCTATTACACACTCCTACCTAGTTGATCCACCTTATAGATGTAAAGTCAGAGACGATCGCTCATCTATTGCTGCTCTTTGAGTTGGTCATCTTCTAGACCTTTATCAGTGGTCACAGGACTGCCCATGGGGCGCTGTTGGCTGGATATTTTTGGTTGGTGGACTATTCTCAGTCCAGCAGTGACAGTGAGATGTTTAAAAACTCCATCAGCGCTGCTGTGTCTAATCCACTCATACCAGCACAACACACACTAACACACCACCACCATGTCAGTGTCACTGCAGTGCTGAGAATAATCCACCACCTAAATAATACCTGCTCTGGGGCTTGGACCCCTAAAATATGCAATAACTGGGCAAATACAAAGGGGGCAATTACTTTTTCTCTTTCTCTGTTGTGCTTACCATTATGTATTGCAGGTGTAGGTGTGGTGTCCTGGTCTCCTCTGGCATGTGGAATCATCACTGGAAAATATGAAAACGGTGTCCCAGAATCCTCTAGGGCAGCTATGAAGGTTGGTCTGTACTTTGCAACCACTGGCCCACATTTAGCCCGGATACTTAGATCTAACACACAAGTAAATTAACAGATAAAATATTCATTCCAAACTTTTAGAATTTTTAAATTGAAGTAATTATTAAAAGCATAAATCAATGTCTGTTCTAGTAAGCTAGAAAACCCTGTTTAAAAATTAAGGAGATAAGTGCGCCCACCTATTCTGCTACTATTACTGCAATCACTACTGCTTTAACTGCTACTTCTTCAACTTTTACTTTCACTTCAAGTAGAACAACCACTACTACTTGTGTAACTACACATTATTATTGCAAATACACTAACTTCTACTTATTATTACTTTTACTATACTAGCATTAGTACTGCAATGTCAGTAATTACTACAGTTATTAATACTAATATAATAACTACTACTGTAATACTACTCATTCTACAGCATTAACTGCTGTTGATATTACTAAAATTACTACTCCTGCTACTACTACTACTAATTATTATTAGTAGTAGTAGTAATGGTAGTAGTAGTAGTACTAGTGTTAGTAGAAGTATTAGTAATAGTACAAGTAGTAGTGGTAGTAGTAATAGTAGTAGTAATAGTAGTAGTAACAGTAGTAGTAGTAGTAATAACAATAGTAGTAAGTAGTAGTAATAGTAGCTATAACAGTAGTAGTAGTAGTAGTAGTAAAGGTAGTAGTAATGTAGTAGTGGTAGTAGTAATAGTAGTAGTAACAGTAGTAGTAGTAGTAATAGTACAAGTAGTAGTGGTTGTAGTAGTAATAACAATAGTAGTAAGTAGTAGTAACAGTAGTAGTAGTAGTAGTAGCAGTAAAGGTAGTAGTAATGTAGTAGTGGTTGTAGTAGTAATAACAATAGTAGTAGTAATAGTAGTATTAGTGGTTGTAGTAGTAATAACAGTAGTAGCAGTAACAGTAGTAGTAGTAGTAACAGTAGTAGTAGTAGTAGTAAAGGTAGTAGTAATGTAGTAGTGGTTGTAGTAGTAATAACAATAGTAGTAGCAATAACAGTAGTAGCGGTAGAAGTAACAGCAGTAGTAGTAACAGTAGTAGTAGTAACAGTAGTAGTTGTAGTAAAAGTAGTAGTAACAGTAGTAGTAGTAGCGATAGTAGTAGTAGTAGTAGTGATAGTAGTAACAGTAGTAGTAGTGATAGTAAGAGTAGTAGTAATAGTAGTAGTAACAGTAATAGTAGTAGTAATAGTAGTAACAGTAATAGTAGTAGTAATAGTAGTAGTAACAGTAATAGTAGTAGTAGTAATAACAGTATTAGTAGTAAAAGTAATAGTAGTAGTAATAGTAGTAGTAATAGTGGTAGTAGTAGTAGTAACATTAATAGTCATAACAGTAATAGTAGTAGTAGTAGCAATAGTGGTAGTAATAGTAACAGTAGTAATAGTAGTAATAATAGTAGTGGTAACAGTAGTAGTAGTAGTGATAGTAGTAGTAACAGTAACAGTAGTAGTAGTAACAGTAGTAGTGATAGTAGTAGTAGTAGTGATAGTAGTAGTAACAGTAACAGTAGAAGTAGTAGTAACAGTAGTAGTGATAGTAGTAGTAGTAGTGATAATAGTAGTAGTGATAGTAGTAGTAACAGTAGTAGTGATAGTAGTAGTAACAGTAACAGTAGTAGTAGTAGTAGTAGTAGTAACAGTAGTACTGATAGTAGTAGTAGTAGTGATAATAGTAGTAGTGATAGTAGTAGTAACAGTAACAGTAGTAGTAGTAGTAGTAACAATAGTAGTAGTAGTAGTGATAGTAGTAGTAGTAACAGTAGTAGTGATAGTAGTAGTAACAGTAGTAGTAGTAGTAGTGATAGTAGTAGTAGTAACAGTAGTAGTGATAGTAGTAGTAACAGTAGTAGTAGTAGTAGTAGTAGTAGTAGTGATAGTAGTAGTAACAGTAACAGTAGTAGTAGTAGTAGTAACAGTAGTAATGATAGTAGTAGTAAAAGTAGTACTAGTATATTCTCACCTGTACTGTTTTGTCATGTGCACTTTGTGGATGTTCCAGCCGTACCAGTGGTTGAAGGACAAAATAGTGAGTGAGGATGGGAGGAAGCAGCAGGCAAAGTTGAAGGAGCTGAGACACATCGCTGAAAAGCTTAGCTGTACACTACCACAACTCGCTGTCGGTGAGACAAGAACATAAAACACAGATTATTCATGAGGTCTTTTACTTTATACAATTATTATACTACAGTTTTATACCAAAGTGTGGCCACTCATCTCATAATCTTTCATTAGACTATAATAGATGAGCCCATCAGATTAATGGACACATTATTCCTGAGATCTGCATTTTATATAACCTCACCCATCACATGCTCTAACAGAAACTTAATTAACTTAATTAATCTTCCAACCAATCAGAATTAAAGAAGTCAAAAACTCTGTGGTCTAATTCCAAAGTAATGATCTGTTCTGTCCTCTGCAGCCTGGTGTCTACGGAACGAGGGAGTGAGTTCAGTTCTGTTAGGGAGTTCCAACCCTGCACAGCTGACGGAGAACCTGGGTGCAATACAGGCAAGGCTGCTTTAGTTTTATAGTTAACCAACTAGGGTTAGGACGCTAAACATTTAAGCAACACACACATGCTATATTACAACCCCAAATCAGAAAAAGTTGGAACAGTATGGAAAATATTCTTACATTTACTTTTATTTGATTGCAGACAGGATGAACCTGAGATATTTAATGTTTTGTCTGGTCAACTTCAAAAGTTGGGACAGTAAAGCATTTACCTCTTTGTAATGTTGCTATTCCTTTTCACCACACTCAAAAGACGTTTTGGCACCGAGGAGACCAAGTGATTTAGTGTTTCAGCTTTTATTTTGTCTCATTCTTCCTGCAAACACGTCTTAAGATGTGCAACAGTACGGGGTCGTCGCCGTCACATTTTTTGTTTTAAAATTTTCTCTATTGGGGACAGGTCAGGACTGCAGGCAGGCCAGTCCAGTACCCGTAACCTCTTCTTTCGCACCCATGCCTTTGTAATGTGTGCAGCATGTGGTTTTGCATCGTCTTGTTGAAAAATGCATGGGCATGCCCTGAAGGCAGCATATGTTGCTCTAAGATCTCAATGTACTTGTCTGCATTAATGCTGCCATCACAGAAGTGTAAACGACCTTTGTCAAGGGCACTGACCCGACCCAACCCCATACCATGACAGACCCTGGCTTTTGGACTTGTTGCTGATAACAGTCTGGCTGGTCCTTTTCATCTTTGGTCCAGAGCACACAGCGTCCATTCTTTTTCAAAAAAGACCTGGAATGCTGATTCAGCTGACCACAATACACGTTTCCACTGTGTGATGGTCCATCCTAGATGCCTCCGAGCCCAGAGAAGTCGACGCCGCTTCAGGACATGGTTAACATAAGCCTTCTTTTTTGCACAGTGAAGTTTTAAGTGGTATTTGTGCATGTAACTCTGTGTTGTAGTGCTTGAGAAAGTAATCCCTCACCCATGTGGTTATATCAGCTATTGTTGAGTGGCGGTTCTTGATGCAGTGCCGTCTGAGGGATGGAAGATCACAGGTGTTCAGCTTAAGCTTGCACTGAAATTCCTCCCGATTCCTTGAATGGTTTAATGATATTATGCACTGTAGAGGGAGCAATATGCAGATCACTTCCAATCTTTCTTTGAGGTTCATTGTTTTTAAACATTTCAATCATTTTCTCACACATTTGTTGACAAACTGGAGATCCTCTGATCATCTTTGCTTTACATGTTCCATACTGTCCCAACTTTTTCTGATTTGGGGTTGTATTTAATATGTAAAATGTTCTGAGGATATTTTAGAAATATTAGGAAAATAACAGGATTCTAACATTGCTTGACTAATTAGCTGCTTTTGCAAAGCCTTTGTAACTTATTTCTGGCAAACTGTGTTATACAAGCACTTAATGGCCTAAATGATAAAAATACGTTCAATGAATTGGCTTTGAATTTTTATATGTAAAGTGGAAATAAAAGTTGTATTTTATCTTTAATTAAGAGGCTTGGTTAATCATTTTACCATTTCACAGCAGCTCAAGCTGGGCACAATTACTTGGTGGTTCCAGTTGCAGTATGCATGATGAGCTACAGATTTTTAAATTGAAAGCTAATGCTATATTCAGTGTCAGTAGTGGCGGTTTATGGACTTTTATATTGCGCTTTATCACCTTTAAGCAGCCAGCCCTCATTCCCTGTGATATGAAACTGTCTGGCTTAGTAATATGATATATAATGTATTATTCTGATTAAAAAGCCTTTTCAAATAAGCCAGTATTAATGAAATTATGTTAAATGTAATAACCCTAAAAAGTAATATAACCATTAAAAAATATTTTCTATTCTCAGGTTCTTCCCAAGATCACTCCTAACATTGCCTCAGAGATGGATAAAATCCTGGGTAACCGACCCCACAGTAAGAGAGACTACCACCACTGATCCAATATGGAACACTGGGCCTAAGAAAAAGGAACCTGACCGTAATGTCCGACCTGTCAGTGTGTCTTTCACCTGTTATGCTACATTACCGTACAACACATACGTGTCTGTAACGTATGACTGTCTCCAGACAGTCAGCAGAACCATGCATGCCAAGTTTGTGTAAACCATCCAACCTGGGGACTGTAATATTTAATAAGCTGTAATATCATAAGAAACATGTGCGGTTGGTCATACTGCACGTGAGCCTGCACTGTGTCAACAAAGAACAATTCTGAGGGCTGATACTGTGTTCTTTGCACTGTGTGACATATTTTTCCTCTAAATTCCTCTCAAATCTAAAGAAGTATTTATATTTCAAATGTACCATATGTCCTTTATCTAGTGTGTGCCTGTTGTCTGTTCAGCATCGTGCTGTGGCTTATTTTATTATAGACAGGCATTTTCGTTTTGCAGGACAGCTGTTACTTCTGCTGCTGGATTTAAGTTCTGTGGCTTTAAGTAGTAATGGACATGCTGGTGTTTTTGCTGGCATGACAGCTGCAGATAGAACGCACGGCTATCGAGTAATGTGTGAGATAATGAGCCAAATGCAATTTATTTAAAGCTGACTGTTCCAATGAATAAAGCACAAGGTGTTTATGGATTTGTGAGTACCTCATTGTTTGGTTTGATTTTAGCTTTGAAATAAAACAGCACCTGTATGAATCCTAATGTTGTTTTGGCATTTTTACTGCAACTTATGCCAAGTTCACACTACACGACTTTCAAGTTGTTCAGATCGCTGTACAGTTCACACTACACAACTGGATCTCTTGCAGTTTTTAGTCGTTGTGGTTTCACACTACACGATCTACCATAGGGAGGAATCACAGCCGAGTCTCTCTGGTCTCCCAAACTACGTTTCGTGACGAAAACAAACACAAGAGGTGACAAGGGGTTTAACTATACTACATCCAAAAATGCACGTCAACAAGAAGCGAGCGATCAAAGTTGTTTGTGAGCCGATATGCAGCATAAAAGCAAAGAGAAAAATAAATGAATCTGAGTGGATTTGGCTACACGAACAGCATGGATTGTTCTGTAGTGAGTTGGAGGTTAATAAATATTTTTTGCAATGCAGCATGGGTATTATGTTGTGTCGAGAACGATAAGGTCAGAAATACTGTAAAACGTGTGTGTGCCGATGTATTCTGATAACTATATTATGCCCCTGTCCCACGTTTTACAACTCCTCCCCTGCCAGTCGCCCGACTGATATCCAGATATTTAGCATGCTAGATATCTCTCTTCAGTCGCTCGGATCGAGTCGTTGAACAGTTCACACATACCGATTGAGAGCCGAGTTTCGATCGCCGAGCGAACGCCTAGTTGCCTTTGAGTCTGCAAATCTAGCGGCGGCCAGTCGGCGAGTGAAAATCATGGCAAAAATCGTGTAGTGTGAACTAGGCATTAGTGACTTAGATAGAGAGCTGGTAACCCCTCAGGTGGCACAGCGGGTAAAACACTCCAGCACACCAGAGCTGACATTTCAAACATGTCGGTTCAAAACTCAGCTCTGCCATCCGGCTGGACTGGGCGGCTACATGAACAACGATTGGCTGGGATAAGGACCTCATAACTGATGCAATTATGACCTCTGCTGGCTGGTCGATAGCGCCTGCACAGAGTCGGGGAATAATATGTTGATCAGGGTGTGGCTCTCCATACACAAAGCTGATCCGCATATGAACTCGCCTCGTGCAGGTGAAAAGATGCAGTCGGCTATGGCACGCGTGTCGAAGGGGGCGTGTCAGTCTTGCTCTTCAATCAGCAGTGGAGGGTAGTATCAGTAGAGAGGAGGCATAATGCAATTGGCTAATTGGATACGACTAGATTGGGAGAAAAATTGGGAAAAATGCAACAACAACAAAAAGATAGGGATAATTATCATGCTGAAAAATAAAACCATTCCCAATCAAACGCTTTCCAGAAGTAGGGGGAATGATGAAATAAAACCTGCCTGTACTTTTCAGCATTCATGGTGTCCTTGCTGATGCTAAATTAGGATTTTATGTCTGTCAAATTCTGTGACCTTTGGCATTTTGAATGGAATGATGTGATTACATTTGTTTTTGTACAAAATAGCAAGCTTCCAGTGAAGTTAACACCAACCTGGTGTAAGAGATCTTTTTCGACATCAGTCATTTTGACTTGCCCTTTTAGCCTATAGAAGCTGGGTTTTTTCAGGGTTTTAAGACTGCATACAAATTTTCTTGTATTGTATGGTAGTATTCTACAACCCCAAATCAGAAAAAGTTGGGACAGCATGGAAAATGCAAATAAAAAAACATCTTACATTTACATTGACTTTTATTTCACAGTATGAACCTGAGATATTAAATGTTTTGTATGGGTAAGGGTACTGGACTGGCCTGTCTTCAGTCCTGACCTGTCCCCAATAGAGATTGTGTGGAGAATTTTGGAACGAAAAATGCAACAACGACGACCCCGTACTGTTGCACATCTTAAGACGTGTTTGCAGGAAGAATGAGACAAAATAAAGCCTGAAACACTAAATCACTTGGTCTCCTCGGTGCCAAAACGTCTTTTAAGTGTGGTGAAAAGGAATGGCAACATTAAAAAGTGGTAAATGCTTTACTGTCCCAACTTTTTCGGAATGTGTTGCAGGAATGGATGTTTGTTAATAAATAAAATGAAGTTGAGCAGACAAAACATGAAATTTCTCAGGTTCAAACTCACTGCAGTCAAATCAAAGTCAAAGTAAATGTAAGGAACACTGCATTTTTATTTTATTTGCATTTTTCATACTGTCCCAACTTTTTCTGATTTGGGGTCGTAATAAAGAAACTGGTCATTATACTGTTGCTAAAACCATTGGCCTAAGCCTTTTACATAGTACTGTAAGTCTACATGTTCACCAGCCCACTTCTATGTAGGTGGTTTTATGTAGTGCTACCAACTAGAACTAAAATGAACTTAATCTGGATTATATGTCGTTTGTCTACACAAAGTGGCCCATAAAATTGAATAATACATATGAGTTCCAGATTTATTCACCCCATTGCTGTAGCAACCTTTAAATTCGGTGTCATAAAGTAAGTAAATAGGATCAGTGTGCAACCAAAGTGTCACAATATACGATCTCAATAAACATACAGCTGGTCCTGGAAGGCCCTCGAGTTGATTAGAAAATAAATGACACAATAAAGAGCGAGGATCTGACATAACAAATCTGGGACACATTTCTGGACAGTAATGGCTCATGGGTGAAGGTGAATAGTAATCAGAAAGTAGCAGGTTCAAGCTCCACAGTAGTCCATGCTGGGCCCTTAACCCTTGATTGCTTGTATAGTATCCTGTCTCAGTTGTAAGTCTTTTTGAATAAATAGTGTCCACCAACTGCCAAAATGATTGAAGGAAGATAATTAATAAGAGTTTGGTTATACAAAACATTTGAACATCCCACTAAGCACCAGTAAAAATATTATTAATAATTCGAGATCATATCAATCAATAATAATGTAATAATTTCCCTCAGGGATCAATAACTATGTGACTATGACTAGCAGAGTCCATCTACAAAGCCTCAGTTATCATGTTACCATGAGAGAAGTGCATAAATCAAAGATATAACCAAGAAACCAAAGGTACAGCTGAAAAAGCTAGATACACCGAGGCATAACATTATGTCGAGGCATGGAGTCTGACACCTTTCTATCAGAACCAGCATTAACTTCTTCAGTAGTTTGAGCTACAGTAGCTCGTCTGTTGGATCGGACCACACGGGCCAGCCTTCGCTCCCCACGTGCATCAATGAGCCTTGGACGCCCATGACCCTGTTGATAGATACTGACCACTGCAGACCGGGAACACCCCACAAGACCTGCAGTTTTGGAGATGCTCTGACCAAGTCATCTAGCCATCACAACTTGACCATTGTCAAACTTGCTCAAATGCTTATGCTTGGCCATTTTTCCTGCTTATAACACATCAACTTTGAGGATAAAATGTTCACTTGCTGCTTAATATATTCCACCCACTAACAGGTGCCGTGATGAAGAGATAATCAGTGTTATTCACTTCACCCGTCAGTGGTCATAATGTTATGCCTGGTCGTCCAGTGCCAAGTGACCCGTACTGTACCATTAGCCCACTTTGCATTGCACAGTACCCTACAGTACCCTATCCAAGCTGTACCTTCTGTGCTATTGTCCAATTCCAATTGCACAAGTGTGAATGTTAAAAAAGACTTTGTGTAAGGCTGTGACAGTACTCTCCACCATACACAGCAATTGTTAACATGCTTTACCCTGCTTAATCTTTTGTAGTCCTGTTATGGCTGTAATAAAGTCTATTTCAGTTGGGGTTTAAATATAGAGCTTACATTGTCTCACCAGGGGCAATTCTGTGTCACCAGTTAATGGTCTGCACTGTTTCTTGCCTGGTGGCACAATGGGTAGCGCTGATACCTCACAGCAAGAGCCTGGGTTTGATTTCCCAAATGGGTGAGCCAGGGTCCTTTCAGTGCAGAGTGTGGATCGTGTCCCTGTGTCCGTGTGGGTTTCCTCCTACAAGTCCAAAGGCATGCAGTCAGGCCATCTGGAGCTATTAGAATTTGTGAGTGTGTGTCTGCCCTGTGATGGACTGGTGACCTGTCTGGGGTGTATCCTCACTTTCGGCCCAGGAATCAGACCCACTCTAACCCCGACCAGAATAAAGCTGTGGTGGTAATGATTCTTGCCCGGGCGGCACGGTGGCTAAGCGGGTAGCACTGTCGCCTCACAGCGAGAAGGTCCTGGGTTCAATCCCCAAGCGTGGCGGTCCGGGTCCTTTCTGTGCGGAGTTTGCATGTTCTCCCCGTGTCTGCGTGGGTTTCCTCCGGGGGCTCCGCTTTCCTCCCACAGTCCAAAGACATGCCGCTAGGCTAATTAAAGACACTGAATTGTCCCATAGTTACCTAGCCGCTGGGATGCACAGACCAGTGCATTGTAGTGCCGGTCCCAAGCCCGGATAAATAGGGAGGGTTGTGTCAGAAAGGGCATCCGGCGTAAAAACTGTGCCAAATTCCGCCGGCGGAAAAGAAGCCGGAAGTGCCGACCCCGTAACCGAAAAATGGGACAAAGGCTGAGGAACAAGAAGAAGAGGTAATGTTTCTTGCCCAATCCATACAGCCTGCTTTGGTATACTCTCTCCCTGGTCAAGAAGGGTAACCAAATTTAGCATGGGTACTTAGATATAGTATGGGTCACTTATCAAGGGAAACAGCCACCAAACCCTCTTTTCTATTGAATGGTACCCTAGGGCATCCAAATCTAGAATATTATATACTGTACCGCCACTGTCGCCACTGAACCATGGCAAATACGCCATGGTTATGGTAAATAAAAGCAGTAGCAACAACTGGATGATTTTCATTTTGACCCTCTATGGTTGTTGTGCTCTTCAACTTTGGCTGTGCTGTTTAGGTTTTCAAAGACACCACTTTAATATAATCTAATGCCATTGGTAGGTCACGCCTCATTCAAACAGGTCAATGTGATTGACATGAAATATGGACACTGTGAATCCAGAAAGTTTTCATTCATCAGTAGCCAGTTTGCGCCATTTTTGCGTTTTTCCTTTTGTAATCTACACTGTTTGTGAAGATGAGTGTGCAAGCAAGCACAAAGAAACCAAAAATGGTTTAATTCGAGCAAGACCACTACTAAGTCGGCCGTTTCGTTCATACGTGGAAGAAGATGACTGAGAATATTCAGATCTCATGCTGCGTACCGAAATTTTAACCCTAATATCTGACATTCATATGAAGTCAAAGGTCTCTGCTGGATAAATGTTGGAACTTGCTTGCTGAGGAAAAATATCCAAACATAAAAGTATGCGGCACATTTTTGACAGCATTTTTGGATCAACCTACTCGTGTGTTGTCTTTTTCCACATGAAAATAATTAAGTCTAAATATCAGTCCACGCTTACTGATGAACACTTGTAAGACTGCATGAGCAACTGAAGTGCACTTTAAAAAGCTTCAAAGCATTTTTAAAAAATGATGTGATGACCTGTTGACTGAAATAGTAGATCTCAAGCCATGAAATTATGGGTACCCCTGTTGTACTGCCCTGATGTTCAGTCGGACTCTGTATGCCAACTGAAAAAATACATTTCGAACTGTTATAAGCACCTAATACAAAGTCTAGCTCACTAGCTGTAAGTGAGACAGGTGTTGGAGGCTCATGAGCTGGATGTTTAGGCTAACTTTGTTGGACTTGGACAACTTTTTTGGACAGTTCCACTCTTGGAACAGAACTTGTTCATATCTACTGTAGAGGACTTACTGTGCTTAAAAAACATGCAATACCACAGGGTAATGTGTGGTAGAAAAGGGGCAAAAGTACCTGTTCTAAGTTTGGTTACCCTCAGTGTTGCCAACTCCTCAGTAAGGAAAGTAGCTATTGGCTGTCCTAAAAGTCGCTAGAAGTCGCTAAATGACGTAATCGCCTAATTTGCATAAGGTCCATTTGCGTGTAATTGACGCTGTAGAAGAGAGGAATAAAGTGGGTAAAAAAAAAACACCCTAAATATGTTTAGAATTACAAATGAACGTTCCTCTGTTGATTCGTGGTTTGTTTTTCTTTTTTAAGACAACGCTGAGCTACTCTGAGAGGGGTTGCCAGATTGCGACAGTAATTTTCAGCCAAAATGCATGAAAAAGCACCCAAAACACAGTTTAAGCTTTAGTTTATGCTTTAGAAAGCAATAGTTTTTTATTTACATTTTAAGCCACCCATTTTGGTGGAAAACCGCCCAATCTGGCAACACTGACTGTGATACTGACTACCAGTGAGTGCCTTGGGACGGCGGAGGGGATCACGACAGGGCCCGCTGCTCGTTGAGGACAGTAACTGCAGAACAATATGTGTTTTCACGTTCGAGTCTCCAAAAGTCTCCAATAACACCAGAAAAAGTCGCTAGATTTGTCATTAGTCGCTAGAGGGGTCTGAAAACTCGCTAAATATAGCGACAAAGTCGCTAAGTTGGCAACACTGGTTACCCTTATTAGCCGTATGGTCAAGGACGGATTAAGGATAGTCTGGGCCCCTGGGCAAAGAGTTGCCCAGGGCCCCAGACCCCCACCCCCACCCTGCGCGCTTCCCTTCCCCCCCCCCCCCCCAAAACATAAATAAATTAATACATTAAACAACCTGTCAATAACTAACCCTAACACAAGAATCTATTTTATATAAGTTTCTTTCTACTCTTCTTTCTTGCAAAGTCATCCACTAATTCATCAAAATTAAGCTGTCTGACCAAATCTGATTCAATGGCAAATACAAATAAGAAACATTAAGTAAGGGCCTGAATCGCATATTTGCAACAAAACGTCTGTTATGAAATATGGTAGCTTGCCTGGCAATTTGTAGGTCCCTAGAAAGTCAAGGAGCCATGGTAAACAACTTCTATGGAAGTCTCGTGATCAAGGGCCCTCTAATGGTATGCCCTGCTCTTCTCTAGGGCCCCCTGGTAGGGGCTCTCATAACCAGGGCCCTCTAAAAATATGCCCCCCTCTTTCCTAGGACCCCTAATAGCCAGAAGTCGAAGTCAGAGCAGTGCCACAACGCCTCATCCATTTTCATAAGGGGCCCAAAAGCATGGCTAGGGCCCCCAAGAGGCCCTGGGCTCAAAGTCCCTAATAGTCAGAGGATCCTTAAAATGGAGGGCCCTCGGAAATAAAAATATATTGTATCATAAATGTTGATAGGCATCGCAAAATGTTTTGGGCCAGGGCCCCCCCACGGGGCCCCCTGACCTCAAGGGCCCCTGGGCGCTGGCCCGGTCAGTAATCCAGCCATGCGTATGGTGAGAAACACTACATACTGATGATTGGTCAAACACAATCACCACAGAATCGTGACTGCAGTGAGAAAACACAAACGCCATATTTAAAACTAAGCTTTAATTGACTTTATTTACGTCCAACAGAGCTTTTAAGAAGTTCAGTGTGTAGTTTAGAACAACATAAATGAAAACGCTTATAACTGCTTTTGGTCGGCGGACGAGGTGCAAGCTCTCATCAGTCTGTGGTCGGTTTGACGCATTAGACGCTGTGCTTGGACAGCGACGGGGTAACAACAGCGCAAGAAGCCGTTTTACTGGGAACAATGGAAGAAAAACAGGGTAAGACTCAGATTTTTACCCGACTGATACCTGTCCTGATTAATTACGGTCGTGTGTTAGTGTTAGCCGTTGTTGTAGTGTTTGTTTTGAACTGGAGCTAGCTAATTAGCATGTTCGCTAACTAGTTAGCATACTGATAGCATTTCGTATTGAGCTTTTTATTCAAGGTTCGGTTTTACTAGAGGGCACAACATTTTTCTCTCTCCTAAAAATGCCCTTAATGCCAGTCAAAATGTCATACAGTTCTAATGACCGAACAGTTCCAGTTTTATTATGTCCAAGAACTCTGCAGGTCTGTCCAAGTTTCTTTTTAAGTTTAAGAGGCGTTATTGTCATTTCAGCTCAGATGTTCACAAGTCACAAAATACGAGGTCGAGTCACGAGGCTTTAGGCTAGAGTCCGAGTCGAGTCACGAGGCAATATAATAAACACAAAACATATATTGGAAATGTAGCGTAGAAATAAACAAATAATATGCAAGTTCAGATAACAAAAACCAACAGATTAGCGACAGTATTTTGCTGTTTTACTTAGTGCCTTTACTTTCCTAGGTACCGGTAGTTAAAAGCTTAAATTGACGTTTTGTTTTAATTGCAAATTGGCACAGTGACCAAAATTCAAAACACAGCCAAAAAAAAAAATTTGTAGCACTGCTTACCTTAGCTTATGTTCTTCCAGATGCTATTCAATTTATAACTGTGTCCAATTAGTAATATAATCCGTTATTTTGTAAATGTGCTTATAATTAAAATCCACCAAACTTTTCCTGGTTGTGAAGTAAAACACGAACTCGTTAGAAAGCCAATCAAGCGTTTCATTGACAATCACATGTGACTCTTCAAACTAAATACATGCAAATTACAGCATTTCTTACTAACAATTAAAATCAGAAGGTCTGATTGGTTCAGAAAGCGGTTCTTTCAACCATTAGCGCCAATTCTGTAGGAGAGTTCCATTCACATTAATTGTTCCTGTGAAGTGCGCTACGTGGGGTATTCCACCATTTTAAGTGAGATTGTAATCCAAAGGTAACGAAAATGTTCAAATGAAGTGAACTTCAAACTGTGTAGGGAGTAGGGAGCGACGCGTCATCACTACGCCGGAAGCTGGCTGGAACATTTACCCATTGCGTGCGTTGCGGGTTAAGACGGCCGGAGCGTTATTAGAGAGCAGAAAACGACACGATCAGAATGATGTCAGATCATACATATATACAATTGTCACACGTAACTAATTTTGCTGACTTTTGTTGTCCACAAGTCATTTTTTGCCAGTCACGAGTGGAGTCTGGAGTCGCTGTGTATGCGACTTACATTTGACTCGGACTCGAGAGTCCCCATCTATAGACTAGATATAAACAAGTACATATTTCTACAGGACCAGGGTGCAAGTGCAAAACAAAACAAAAGTAAATGATAAGGTAAGAAAAACATGTCATACAAGTATGATATACATTAAGCAGTGTAGGGTTTATATAGCAGCAGCGATATTAAAGAATTATGTGCAAAAATCCAATGTTGTGCAAAGATGCAAGTAATATGTCACTAAGTAGTTCTATGTATTGGAGTTGTCAGAGTCCCGGGAGCAAGACTTTGTTGGTTGTGTGTGGTTAAAACATAGTATGATATACAATCAGCAGTGTAGGGTTTATATAGCTGCAGAGATATAAAAGAATAATGTGCAAAAATCCAATATTGTAAGAGTAGTTTTATGTATTGTAGTTGTCAATACAACTGGTTGGTTGTTTGTGTGTGTGTGTGTGTGTGTGTGTGAATACACTGATCAGCCATACCATTAAAACCACCTCCTTGTTTCTACACTCACTGTCCATTTTATCAGCTCCACTTACCATATAGAAGCACTTCTTCAAGTTCTACAATTACTAACTGCAGTCCATCTGTTTCTCTACATACCTTTTTAGGCTGCTTTCACCCTGTTCTTCAATGGTCAGGACCACCACAGAGCAGGTATTATTTAGGTGGTGGATCATTCTCAGCACTGCAGTGACAATGACATGGCGGTGGTGTGTTAGTGTGTGTTGTGTTGATATGAGTGGATCAGACACAGCAGCGCTGCTGGAGTTTTTAAATACAGTGTCCACTCGCTGTCCACTCATTAGACACTATTAGACACTCTTACCTAGTTGGTCCACCTTGTAGATGCAAAGTCAGAGACGATCGCTCATCTATTGCTGTGGTTTGAGTCGGTCATCTTCTAGACTTCAATCAGTGGTCACAGGATGCTGCCCGTGGGGTGCTGTTGGCTGGATATTTTTTAGGTTGGTGGAGTCCAGCAGGTGGGTGTTTAAAAACTCCAGCAGCGCTGCTGTGTCTTATCCACTCATACCAGCACAACACACACTAACACACCACCACCATGTCAGTGTCACTGCAGGGCTGAGAATGATCCACCACCCAAATAATACCTGCTCTGTGGTGGTCCTGGACGTTTCAACAAGTTAACAAACTAAAACGCAAATCCAAAATAGCTCAATATGAATAGCTTAATATGTCCAAGAACTTTGCAGGTCTGTCCACGTTTCTTTTCAAGTTTAAGTTTAAGAAGCGTTATTGCTATTTTAGCTATTTAAAATAGCAATAACGCCTACAGAATCTCACCAGATCATCCAGGGTGCTTGGTCCTTTCTTGTGGACATGTATCTTTTGCTTACCCTATAAGTTTTCTTAAGGCTTTAAATCAAGGGACTGAAATGGTCATGACAGATGCTTGGTTTTCTGTTCAGTAAATAATTTTTGGAGTGATCTGGGCATGTTTTGCATTATTGTCATGCTGGGAGATTCACTGATGACCCATTTTTAGTTTTTGGCAGAAGCAGATGTGCACCCAAACAAGCTTCCAAGTGTCTTTGGAGGGAAACCAGCCCCACATCAGATCATACTTAAAAGTAGGCATCATGTCCTTATTTTTGTTGCAAACCCAAGTGTTTGTTGCCAGAAAGCTTAATTTATGTTACAAGTACCAGGACGGGCAGCACAGAGGCAGCACGACGGTGGCTGGCGATGTGTGGCGACACGAGGAGAAGTGACCACTGGCAGTGCAAAGTGGCCGAAGACAGTGGAAATAAGGAGTCCAGAAATGTGGTTTAAAACCTCACCCTTTGGTTTCCACCAGGCTTCTAGTAAAAAGGTGCATAGGAGGTTTGGGGTAGCACTGTCGCCTCACAGCAAGAAGGTCCTGGGTTCGATTCCCAGGTGGAGCGGTCCGGGTCCTTTCTGTGAGGAGTTTGCATGTTCTCCACGTGTCTGTGTGAGTTTCATCCGGGTGCTCCGGTTTTCACCCACAGTCCAAAGACATGCAAGTGACGTGAACTGGAGATACAAAAATGTCCATGACATTTAATGTTCGACATTAAAGATTCGAACTGATGAACCTTTTATAACCAGTAACTACCTGTCCTGTCATGAATGTAACCAAGGTGAGTAAAACATGACATTAAAATCCTAATAAATAATAATATAGGAGGTTTGAAAATGAAAGCTTAATTTCTGTTTCAGCTGATCGTAGTTCCATCTTGTTCCAACCAACAGCAGCCTGATCTTAAAAAAGCTACTTGCTGTCACTAGCTTTTACTTACTAATTTAATCCTGCCATGCACCAGCTTTTCAGAGTTTCTTTGGCTCTACTGCAACCCTGATTAGAATATAGAAGCCAAAATAACTGAATGATGTCACAGTAACTTATTAGGACATCTGCTTTTGTTTATTTAGTTTAAATTTAGTTTTTACATGACACTGGCGGGGCCAGTGATAGCTCAGTGGTTAAGGTACTGGACTAGTAAACAGAAGGTTGCCGGTTCAAGCCCCGCCACCACCAAGTTGCCACTGTTGGGTCCCTAAGCAAGGCCCTTAACCCTCAATTGCTCATTGTGTTCCGCTCACTGTGTAAGTCGCTTTGGATAAAAGCGTCTGCTAAATGCTGAAAATGTAAATGAAAATGTAAATCTTATTGTAGTTTTCTGACATAATCCCTGCAGTTGCATTCACAAACATGAAATATTTTGCTCTTACCTCAGGTTGTGTGAACTTGGAGCTCTCTACTACTAATGAGAGTTTGAATTCCAGTGGAAACTCAAAATCAGAAGCAAATGCATCTGCAGATCGCCAGACGTCTGGAAAAATCAACAAACGCAGCATTCTTGGTAAGATCATTCAGCTATTTAAATGGATACTGCTCCAAAAGTACACTATATTGCCAAAAGTATTCGCTCGTCTGCCTTCACACGCATATGAACTTGAGTGACTCCCTTTCTTAATCCGTAGGGTTTAATATAATATCGGCCCACCCTTTGCAGCTATAACCGCTTCAACTCTTCTGGGAAGGCTTTCCACAGGGTTTAGGAGTGTGTTTATGGGAATTTTTGACCATTTGTCCAAAAGCGCATTTGTGAGGTCAGACACTGATGTTGGACGAGTAGGCCTGGCTCACAGTCTCCGCTCTAATTCATCCCAAAGGTGTTCTGTCGGGTTGAGGTCAGGACTCTGTGCAGGCCAGTCAAGTTCTTCCACACCAAACTGGCTCATCCACGTCTTTATGGAGCTTGCTTTGTGCACTGGTGGAACAGGAAGGGCCCTCCCCAAACTGTTCCCACAAAGTAAGAGTTCCTTTTACTGGAACTGAGGGGCCGAGCCCAACTCCTGAGGAGCACCCCCACACCATAATCCCCCCTCCACCAAACTTTATACTCGGCACAATGCAGTCAGACAAGTACGGTTCTCCTGGCAACCGCCAAACCCAGACTCATCCATCGGATTGGCAGACGGAGAAGCGTGATTCGTCACTCCAGAGAACACGTCTCCACCGCTCTAGAGTCCAGTGGCGGCGTGCTTTACACCACTGCATCCGACGCTTTGCATTGCGCTTGGTGATGTAAGGCTTGGATGCAGCTGCTCGGCCATGGAAAGCCATTCCATGAAGCTCTCTACACACTGTTCTTGAGCTAATCTGACGGCCACATAAAGTTTGGAGGTCTGTAGCGATTGACTGCAGAAAGTTGGCCTCAGCATCCGCCGACCCCGCTCCGTCATTTTACGTGGCCTACCTCATCAGACATTTTGCCAATTGATAGTGGGCTACAGTACTTAGACGTACAAGCCCTATAAGAAGCTTAACATTTCTAATGTCATTGTGAACTTTGTGTTTTAACAGGAAAACGAAGGCACCAGCAGACCTTTCATGAAGAGTTCCTGGCCTACCTGAAAGAGTCAGACACTGCACATCTGGCTTTCCACGAAACTCGACACAAACACCTGATGGAGAGTCTGCAAGCTGAAAGAGAAGCTGAGGCAGCTCTTAAAGCTGAGGGTGTCAGAGTACAAGAAACATTCAACAAACAATTCATAAACCTCTTTGGACAGTTCGTTCAGGTCCTGAGAGAGTCACGATCACACACATCTGCACAGATACCACTGGACTAAATAGCATTGGTGTGTTATTAAAAGAAATAAACAGTTGAATTTAGTATTTTTGTAACATACAGTGACTGTTTATACGAGTACCAGGACGGGCAGCACAGAGGCAGCACGACGGTGGCTGGCGATGTGTGGCGACACGAGGAGAAGTGACCACTGGCAGTACAAAGTGGCCGAAGACAGTGGAGTCCAGAAATGTGGTTTAAAACCTCACCCTTTGGTTTCCACCAGGCTTCTAGTAAAAAGGTGCATAGGAGGTTTGGGGTAGCACTGTCGCCTCACAGCAAGAAGGTCCTGGGTTCGATTCCCAGGTGGGGAGCGGTCTGGGTCCTTTCTGTGAGGAGTTTGCATGTTCTCCCCGTGTCTGTGTGGGTTTTCTCCGGGAGCTCTGGATTCCTCCCACAGTCCAAAGACGTGCAAGTGAGGTGAACTGGAGATACAAAATTGTCCATGACTGTGTTCGACATTAAAGACTTGAACTGATGAACCTTGTGTAATGAGTAACTACTGTTCCTGTCATGAATGTAACCAAGGTGAGTAAAACATGACATTAAAATCCTAATAAATAATAATATAGGAGGTTTGAAATTGTACTGATGTACTTATCCTGTTGACCATAGACTGCATCTGAGTTTCTTGATGAAATAAATATTAAAATCATACCAGTTTTTGTGTTTTATTTCCTTTATTCAGGCTTGTCTGTGTTTGGTTGCTTTGGAAACTTTTCTCATAGCAGAGCTAGACAAATATTTAACGGCTAGCCAAATGGGTGGACAGGTTTATTCAGACCTTGTGGCCTCTTAAAATCATAAATATATATCATAATATAATAAATCATAATATACTGTATGTTAATTAATTACATGATTATTAGAAGGATCTCCTGTACTAGAGAGGCGCTTTGTCAAACTAAGCCATGGCACCACATCCCATGTGTGGTCTCCATGGTTTTCTGCACAATGATAAATCCACTTTGGTCGTCTATGCCAAACTTCACTTGAGGTAAAATGACATTGAAACAGCCTTCAGAATTGCAACGAGAGAGCTGAGGCACAGTAGAATGTACCTCTACCATAGCTTATTGTTCATGTAATATGGTGTTTATGTTGTGCTGCAGAAAAGGAACACATGACTTGCCCTTACCAAAAGGGCCCAAAGGCACTGCTGGGATTTGAACACATGAGCTCCTTTTTACTAGACAGTCGCTTTGACCAACTAATCCACAGCACCACATTTTTTATAGCAATGTTGACCCGTTTACACCTAATCCAATAATGATAAATAAGTAATTATTGTATAATATCTACTTTGATGGCTTAGAAATGATTCAGGTTTAAGTGCATTAAATTGAATCGACACGTTTTCGATTCTTCACAAATGATTACATTATGAGTCGACTCCGATTTGAACTTTGAGTCGACTCCGAAGAACTCGCAATTCAAACAGCTATGGCTTAAGGGTCCGCCCACAGACAAAGCCTATTGGGTGGTTTTTCGGTCAGTTTTAAAACTTGGCTTTTCATTGGTTAGCTGGGCTGCGTCTCATTTATTCAATAGTATCCGCGCCAAACGCAACAGAAAGCGATTTTCAATACAAGAGTGATTTATGTTTGGTGACATATACGAGATTTCGTATTTTTATTCACGGTGTCCTGTTATATTTGATTTCAAGTCGATGCATTTATGTGTTGGATAAGGCGGTTTATGTATATCACTGAAGCGGTCTGTCAGTCGAACGGGTAGACAGAAAGGGGCATTTGTTCATTCTGAAACTATTACAGGTGGGTAAACTACCTCGCTATTTGTTGTTATAAAACATAATAAAGACCGACATAATAATAATGGCTCGTTTTGTTTGTACTTAAGTATGTAACGCAGTTTTCACTTATTTGTCACGGCCGAATCTCAAACGACAAAATTTTGTTCTATGTAGTGCACTATATAATTGTTATTCCATACGCCAGGTAGTGCACTAGTGTAGGGACCATGATGTCAATTGAAATGCAGCCCTAGTGTCTGGGTAACGACACTGTTATTTATGAACCTGCTGAGACTTGGCTAGATATGTCCGTTTTTTAAAAACAAACAAGCAAAAAGTCGTTATATAAGTGAGTAATATGTGTTGAGTTAATAAATAACACCTTTCTTTTTGTTTAAAGTGTAGAAAATGTCGCTGTGGCGCCACATAGTTGATAAACAGAAGGGTAACCATGCTAATGACGGTCTTGTTGATGCTGTTGGCAAGGCCACTTCAGGTCTGCTGGAACACAACAATTCATTAAATATGAAATATGCACAGACAGCTCAAGGAAATGGCTTTTTTGTACACACTACTACTGCTGAAACAGCTTCATGTAAGTACTTATTTCAGTAATTATATTTAGTTAAAGTGTGCACCTACTATAAAAACATAATTACTAACTAACCGACTGATGCTGTATATAAGGTGTCACCCCCTCTGCACTATTAATCAATGGAAAGGAACCACCACTGACCCAAGATTTATAAGAGAAGATGTAGTTGGCCATTCTCAGCACTGCACTAACACCAATATGATAATAATACACCATAAGATTAGAACCACCCGCCTATTAAATCATCTCTGGGCTCAGTGGGTAGCACTGTCTCCTCACAGCAAGAAGGTCCTGGGTTCGATCCCCAGGTGGGGCGGTCCGGGTCCTTTCTGTGTGAAGTTTGTATGTTCTCCCCGTGTCCGTGTGGGTTTCCTTCGGGAACTCCGGTTTCCTCCCACAGTCCAAAGACATGCGAGTGAAATGAATTGGAGAAACTAAATTGTCTACGACTGTGTACAATATAACCTTTGAACTAATGAACTTTGTGTAATGAGTGTAAAACATGACGTTAAAATTCTAATAAACAAACGTAAAGTGGACAAAGGTTAGAAAAGAATTGAACTTAGTCTTTGTGAATAACTATACAATTTTTGCTTGCAGGTGATACTGGACCAAGATCACCAGCAGTAATGAGGGATGTTCCCTCGTCCTCCCCTACTGCATCTCGTTGCTGTTGGCAAGCTTCTGCTCAGTTGGATTGTTCACTGCTTAATCAGCTGCTCTCCCAATGCCCGTCTGTAGGAAAGAAAGGATCCGAGCTCATTCACAATCCTAATAAGGCCAGCATCACTGTGAACTGCACCACAGCAAAGGTAGAACACCAAGTCTTAAGTAGCATTTAGTTTGTTTGAGTTAAAATGACAAACTGACCTGCAAGAGAGTTTGTTAAGAAATCTGTTCTGTAATTATTTCATTTGGCTCATGAATGTAATGCAGGTTTTTGATGCATGTAGCCCTCCAAACAGTCAGACAGGACATTGCCAGGCAGGATAACATACAGAAAATGTGCCTTAATGTTTTTACATATTATATGGTATATTTAGGTATTATTTAGGTGGTGGATCATTCTCAGCACTGCAGTGACACTGACATGGTGGTGTGTTAGTGTGTGTTCTGCTGGTATGAGTGGATAAGACACAGCCATGCTGATGGAGTTATTAAACACGTCACTGTCCCTGCTGGACTGAGTATAGTCCACCAACCAAAAATATCCAGCCAACAGCGCCCCGTGGGCAGCGTCCTGTGACCACTGATAAAGGTCTAGAAGATGACCAACTCAAACAGCAGCAACAGATGAGCGATCGTCTCTGACTTTACATCTACAAGGTGGACCAACTAGGTAGGAGTGTCTAATAGAGTGGACAGTGAGTGGACACAGTATTTAAAAGCTCCAGCAGCGCTGCTGTGTCTGATCCACTCATACCATCATACCAGCACAACACACACTAACACACCACCACCATGTTTGTCAGTGTCACTGCAGTGCTGAGAATGATCCACCACCTAAATAATACCTGCTCTGTGGTGGTCCTGACCATTGAAGAACAGGGTAAGAGCGGGCTAAAAAGGTATGTAGAGAAATAGATTGACTACAGTCAGTAATTGTAGAACTACAAAGTGCTTCTATATGGTAGGTGGAGCTGATAAAATGGACAGTGAGTGTATGAGTTTTAATGTTATGGCTGATCAGTGTAAATGCAGTCATGCTGGAAGTAGAACTATCACTTAATCTTGTCATACTGTAAATAATATGTTCCAGGTGGTGGATGTAAACAAGCAAGCCTGTAAGCTTCTCGAGGGCTCACGCGGTGATTTGATTGGTCAGACGCTTACCTCTTTCCTTAAAACCAGTCACATAACAGAGGAGGTCCTGGGGGAGGAATATCTGGACTCTTCAGGCAACCTGAACACTGTATCAGGGAAAGTGGTATGAACACTAATAAGCTAAATGAATACGTTGTCATTTTCACTCAGCGGTAAGTTTTTATTTTTCGGGATTTACATTGCTGACTTTTTTACCCTGGCAGCTGAATGTGGTTAGTACGACTGGCTCGGAGTTCCCTGTGTCTGTGTGGACGAGCTCACATGAAAATCAAACCTCTGTGCTGCTTCTGGAAAGAGTGGAGAGGATATCAGCGCACTTTTCCTTTTCTAAAGAGGTCAGATTTTGAAGGTTTCTGCATTGTCAGGTTTTCAATTACTATGCAAGACAGGAAATACATCCACCATTAAATTCACTTTATTACTTTATTATTTAATATTGAATCTCTATTTTGAATCTCTGAGTATATCTATCTATCTATCTGTCTGTCTGTCTGTCTGTCTATCTGTCTGTCTATCTGTCTGTCTGTCTGTCTATCTATCTATCTCTATCTATCTCTATCTATCTATCTCTATCTATCTGTCTGTCTGTCTATCTATCTATCTTTCTATCTGTCTATCTATCTATCTGTCTATCTGTCTGTCTATCTGTCTATCTATCTGTCTATCTGTCTGTCTGTCCTATATATCTGTCTGTCTATCTGTTTGTATATCTGTCTGTCTAACTATCTATCTATCTGTTTCTCTGTCTGTCTATCTGTCTATCTATTTGTCTATCTGTCTCTTTCTCTATCTTTGTCTCTGTCTGTCTTTCTGTCTGTCTATCCTTCCGTGTGTCTATTTGTGTCTGTCTGTCTACCTGTCTGTCTATCTATTTTTCTATATGTCTGTTTATTTATCTGTCTGTCTATCTGTCTGTCTATCTTTATGCCTATCTGTGTCTGTTTATCTGTCTACCTGTCTGTCTGTCTATCTGTCTGTCTATCTATCTGTATATCTATCTATCTTTTTATCCTGGTCAGGGTCACAGTCTTTCAGGCCCTACTGGGAAACACACAGCGCAGGGTAGGAATACTTTGGACAGGGCACCAATTAATCGCAGGGCTTCTGTGTAGCCAATCATGTCTGTGTGGACACCCGGCCAACCGATAGCATTTCTGAGGTTCGAACCCGGATTTCAGTGTCGGTGGGTTGATGTAACAGACCGCTGCACCACTCTAGTGCCCTCTAAATAAAATTGTGCTTAATAAAAGGTTTAGGGGAGCAGCGGTAAAACACGCTAGCACACCAGAGACTAGACATCTCGAACTCGTCAGTACGAATCTCGGCTCTGCTACCGGCAGGCTGTGCGCCTACACGAACAACGATTGGCTTGCTGTTTAGGAAGGGCGAGTCCTCATATCTGATGCTTGATTGATGGCGCCTGCACATTGACGGTGGCTAATGTGTGATCAGGGTGTGTCTACATAAACTCGCCTCGTGCAGGTGAAAAGATGCAGTCGGCTACTGCACACGTGTCGGAGGGGGCGTATGTCAGTCACGGCTCTTAACAAAGTCACAAGCGTTAACAAAACTCACACTCAGGTCTCTGCATTGGGTGGCTAGCGTGATAGGCTAATGCATCAACCAAGCACAGGTCTGCTATGAACTGGAAGGTGCTGGAAAACTGTCCACAGTCACACAAACTTTACATTGTGCCAGAAAAAGCTCCTGCTCTGAAATCAGCGCTTCACGTTTGCTGCAATAATTCTTGTTATTTATTTGGACTAATGGAACTGTGCTTGTTCTAAGTAAAGCTTCTCTGTTATTTTTAGGGGAAGATCCTGAGCTGTGACTCCACTTTTGCTCATCTTCATGGTTACTATGAGCCTGAGGCCTTGGCAGGGACGTCCGTCAGCTCTCTGATGCCGTCACTGCATGTTCCACTGCACTGCCGGACTGTACCTAAGGTCTGCAACACGTCACCTGAACACAGAGCTCTGTTTTAGCCTGTTGCTAATATGTAAATGTCTGCTGTACTGTATGTTCTCATTGTGTGTCTTTTTGGGATTTCAAATACTTAACCCAGAATAGAATCGAATGCCTTCATTTGTCATATATACATATACACGCGTACAGTACATACAGTCTCATATTCCAACTTGTTTGGAAGTGCAGTGTCAGCCAATGTACGGCGCCCCTGGAGCCAAGAGGGTTAAAGGCCTTGCTCAAGGACCCAACAGTGACTGCATGGCAGAACCAGGATTCAAACTCTCAACCTATTAAGGCTACCGCTCTACCCACTAGGCTACCACTGTCCCCAGTTTGTGATTTTGATTAGTAGTTAGCATTATTAGTTTGTGATTTTACAATTGATGGGCAAATGTAGCCTAGTGATTAAGGTCTAGTAGGGTCTCGTAATGTCTAGTAGGGTCTAGTAGTGTCTACTAAGGTCTAATAAGGTCTAGTAAGGTCTATTAGGGTCTAGTAGTAGTAGTAGTAGTAGTAGAACTTTGTCACTATAAATTGCAACAGGTACAATTACAGCAAAATTAGCCATCAACCCGTTCAGAACATTCAATATGACAAGGGGGGAGACAGGACAGGAAGACAGGATAAGAAACAAGAAATAATAAACACATTGGGAGAGTAGGAGAAAAAAAAACCAGCAACCAGCTTGTGCTCCATTAAGGAGCACACTATGGTAACACGAAAAAAAAGCCCCTTACAGCACACAAGCACATGTAAACATAAAACATGACAGTCACACAACCAGCCACGGGTTAGGGATGTGGGGATCTTGTCTAGTAAAGTCTTGTAAGGTCTAGTAGGGTCTAGTATGGTCCAATTGTCCAAGCAATTGAGGGTCAAGTGCCTTGCTCAAGGGCCCAATTGCGAGCAACCTGGCAATTGTGGGGTTTGAACCAGTGATCTTCTGATTACTAGTCCAATACCTTAATCACTAGGCTTCAACTGCCTACAAACATTAAAGGGTTTCCAGTGACAATAGTGCTTTTTGTATGTAACTTCTTGCTTTTTATTTAACCCTTGGACTAAATTACTAAATATGTGTTTCTGTAGATGTTCCGTGTGCAGAGGGTGTGTGTGCGGGGCAAGTGTGGCACAGAGCTGCGTGTGTGTGTGCGCTTACGGGCTGCCGTATCCTGCGGGAGGCCCTCAGGCCAGATGAACAAGTCAGCTGGAGCTCAGTCCACTGACACCAATGGAGCAGGTATGGAGTATTAAGGGGGCTCAGGTGCAGCTGTAAAACGCCCTTGTCCATCACCACCGAGATATGGTGTTTGAGTCTTGGTAGTGCTCTTGGCCAACCAAGCATCTGCACAGACATGATTGGATATGTCTGAGGGAGGTGTGGCTAAACAGCCTATATTTTAGGGTGCATTCACATGAGACTCAGCAAAACCACTTTTGCACTGGCTGTACCATTGTTACCTATTGTGTGAGGCGATGCTGCTTAGCATGCCGCTGTGCTTCCCTAAGTGTGACACTGTTGCTGCATTGGGCTCGCGATTTTTCATTGACCTGTTTGAACTTTGACCCAGCTTGCCGCTGACTTTTTAAAAGCGCCTCCAATTAGACGAACTGTTTATATTGACGTAGTAAAAGCAACTCGGGCAGTACAAACAGCACTTAATTTGAACAAAACGTGACTTATTGTACTAAAACAATGACCGAGTAATTCTATTAGTGGAGAGAACTTATTAGCAGTAATAATTAAGAGAGGTTTAGTGTTTCTATGTTGTTCTTTTAGTACATTAATCCATGTTAAGCTTTTTTAATGTTAAGAGTTTTAGACTCTCTCAGAAAAGCTGATTCTCACAATTTCCCCTGAGCTATAACACAAGTTTAAAAGTGAAACAGGAGAAAAACACAGCTAAACACAGATACATGTGGATGCATTTAAAATGGATTTGACTGTTATTCCACACAAATGTTCGTGTCGTGGTGCACTTTGAAGACATTTTACCGCACTGCTCAAGCCAAGCACTGGGTAAAGCTGCGATTTGCGCTGAGGCTTTGCGGCGTGTTGGTCTTAAGCCCGGATTGAAAATAAAGAGGGGTAATGTCAGGAAGGGCATCTGGCACAAAAACTGTGCCAAGCCAGGTGTGGACATTAGCAGAGGAGCAACCAAAAAAAAGAATTTGTATCGTCACAAAACAAAGCTAAACAAAATTAAGTCATAAAGTCTACTTTGCAAAACCCTAGCTCAAGCTATTTGCATCATACAATCAACACCAAATTGGCCAATTCCAAATTTGTGCCTGATTTTAATATATTATATAACACATTACATAACAGTAACATTCAAAATCTCACAGCCATTATTATTGTGCTTCACAGGTACTAAAGATGGTTCCGGCTTGGACGTGGTTTATTGCGGGTCACTCTGGACATTTGTTTCTTCCAGCAGCCTCCTGACCCTCCGTCCCAATGGTACTATTAACAGCATTAACAGTATCTACTGCCCCCTGCTGGTGGGATACAGCATGACTGAACTGCAAGGCAAGGTATTTCATTTCCTGCCATGTTTACTGTTGTTTCTATTTCTAGGATTTTAACGTCATGTTTTACATTTTGGTTACATTCATGACAGTACAGGTAGTTACAGGTTACACAAGATTCATCAGGTTGGGTTCAGTATTTAAACACAGGCAATTTTGTATCTCTAATTCACCTAACTTGCATGTTTTTGGACTGTGGGACAAAACCCATGCAGACAGGGGAAGAACATGCAAACTCGTCACAGAAAAGACCTAGACCAATCCACCTAGGAACCGAACCCAGGATGTGTTCACTTTAGATAGACAGACATGTAGACCGATTAGATAGACAGATAGATAGATTGAGTGCCGTTTTAAGTATACAGTGTATGGTACAAATTAAATAGAGATTAAATGTTAAAAAATTATGAAGTGATAAATATTTTACGTTGAATTGGGCCTGTATTGCCATATATACTATAAACATATACACTGATCAGCCATAACATTAAAACCACCTTGTTTCTATACACACTGTCCATTTTATCAGCTCCACTTACCATATAGAAGCACTTTGTAGTTCTACAATTACTGACTGTAGTCCATCTGTTTCTCTACATACTTTTTTAACCTGCTTTCACCCAGGAGCACCACAGAGCAGGTATTATTTAGGTGGTGGATCATTCTCAGCACTGCAGTGACAGTGACATGGTGCTGGTGTGTTAGTGTGTGTTGTGCTGGTATGAGTGGATCAGACACAGCAGCGCTGCTGGAGTTTTTAAATACCTTGTCCACTCACTGTCCACTCTATTAGACACTCCTACCTAGTTGGTCCACCTTGTAGATGTAAAGTCAGAGACGATCGCTCATCTATTGCTGCTGTTTGAGTTGGTCATCTTTGAGATCTTCATCAGTGGTCACAGGACGCTGCCCACAGGGCGCTGTTGGCTGGATATTTTTGGTTGGTGGACTATTCTCAGTCCAGCAGTGACAGTGAGGTGTTTAAAAACTCCAGCAGCGCTGCTGTGTCTTACACACTAACACTCCACCACCATGTCAGTGTCACTGCAGTGCTGAGAATGATCCACCACCCAAATAATACCTGCTCTGTAGTGGTCCTGTGGGGGTCCTGACCATTGAAGAACAGGGTGAAAGCAGTCTAAAAAAGTATGTAGAACTGTAGAATTGTAGAACTACAAAGTGTCTCTATATGGTAAGTGGAGCTGATGAATTGGTCAGTGACTGTAGAAACAAGGAGGTGGTCATAATGTTATGCTGATCAGTGTACACATACATACATGGCTACATGTAGGAACCTCAGTCCTTAGCTGCCCCCCTGTTTCATGATAACCGATGTGCAAGGCTATAAGTAAACTTATTAATAGAGCATTAAAGAGTTTTGCTAGACACATCGAGTACTTGTCTGTTTCTAAAGACGTTCTCCAAACATTTTAAATAGAAAAACATAAATAAAACTTTAAGTGATGTCCTTAAATACACCTCTCCTCAACTCTGCATTTTTAGAACATCACCTTCCTGATCCCTGCCTTTTATGAGAGGATGTGTGCCTTTAACAGAAGTCTGAGCCCTGTATCTTATCAGGATGATGAAGATGATGCAGCATCCAACTCGTCTAGCAATCACACAGGTAGAAGCACTTCTATTTATTTATCACAACAGTGTGAGTGGTGCAGTAGTCTAATGATCCAATCTAGTGACAATTCAGCTGTGCTATTGACCGGCCAGGTGCCCACACAGGCATAGTTTGCCATGTCTGATGGAGGGAGGTTGAATGGGTTCCTCAGTGCTGCTCCAACGGCAGCCTTCGCTGGCTGGCTGAGGGTTGATTCACAGATAGCAGTCTGGATCTCTCATACATGTATGCAGCAGAGGGCTATGGTAGTGGTAGCTTAGCAGTTAAGGTACTGTACTAGTGATCAGAAGGTTGCTAGGTCAAGCACCACCACTGCCAGGTTGCCACTGTTAGGCCCCTGAGCAGCCACAAATGTAAATGTACATATGCCTGCTCTTTGTGAGACCCCCCCTCTGGCAGGTAAAACAAGCAGTCACAGATTAGGGTTGGGTTCTGCAGCGTCAGAGTAAATTTGATTAGGGAATTAGATACAACTAGGTTGGGAGAAAAACAGAAAAATTCTATATCTAATATAAAAAAAAAATGGAATAAGTGGCACTTCTGTAAATATGTTTATGTCCCCCTGTATTTCATCCTTCATTTTTATCTCACTGACCCTCTCAGACTCGTCGAATGCTGGTGGAGATTTAGGCCCATCTGTTTATGCAGCCTCAGTGAAGGAAGATCAGCAGGAGACATGTAAGAATTTTCATGTGTATAATTTTGCTTTTTTGTTGCCATGGACACGGTATCATCAGAAATCATTTGTTCTTAACTACAAAGATAATGCTAAGATGCTGATGTTAAAAGACTAAAATAAAATCATATGGTGCTATACAAGTATTTTCCACTTTTCTGAAACCTTTAAACTAAATCAAATGAAAGAAAATGACAAGCTGAGTAAACATGAAATACATTTAGTAAATCATTCATAATTCATTGATGAATGAACTTAACCAGCAGCAACAGGCTCTGGGCGCTGCCCCAAAATTGGAATTAGGATTTTTAGGAGAGACGGGGGATAATGTGATCAGGGTGTGGCTCTCTGTGCGCAAAGCTGATCCACATGTGAACTCTCCTCGTTTAGGTGTAAAAAAAAAACAAGCAGTCGGCTACTGCACATGTGTCGGAGGGGGCGTGTGTTAGTCACAGCTCTCTTCATTAGGAGTGCAGATCAGCATCAGTAGAGAGGAAGCGTAATGCAGTCGGGTAATTGGATACGACTAGATTGGGATGAAAATTGGGGGAAAATGCAACAAAAGGCTAATCCTATTTTTTTAATGAGGTTCTGTTGCTAAACTTTAGGGAATCATGTACACTGATCAGCCATAACATTAAAACCACCTCCTTGTTTCTATACTCACTGTCCATTTTATCAGCTCCACTTACATATAGAAGCACTTTTTCTTTTTTTCCCCCAATTCCCCCCCCCCCCTAATCTAGTCATGTCCAATTACCCTGATTGTGTCCTCTATACTGATTCGACCCTTCACCGACCCTTTCCGGCACGTACAGTCAGTACATACTGCATTTTTCACCTGCACGAGTCGAGTTCATACACTTGACGGGCACTGTGTACGGAGGGCCACAGCGCCATCAGTCAGCCAGCAGGGGCCGCAGTTGCACCAGTTATGAGGACCTATGATCCGACTTTTTTACCCTCTAACCCTGAACAACAGCCAATCGTTGTTCATGCTGCCGCCCAGTCGGAAAGGCTGCGCTAGCGTACTTTACTGCTCATATAGAAGCACTTTGTAGTTCTACAATTACTGACTGTAGTCCATCTGTTTTTCTGCATGCTTTGTTAGCCCCCTTTCAGGCTGTTCTTCAATGGTCAGGACTCTCCCAGGACCACTACAGAGCAGGTATTATTTGGGTGGTGGATCATTCTCAGCACTGCAGTGACACTGACATGGCGGTGGTGTGTTAGTGTGTGTTGTGCTGGTATGAGTGGATCTCCTCACAGTTACTGCTGGACTAAGAATAGTCCACCAACCAAAAATATCTAGCCAACAGCGCCCTGTGGGCAGCGTCCTGTGACCACTGATGAAGGTCTAGAAGATGACCACCTCAAACAGCAGCAATAGATGAGCGATCGTCTCTGACTTTACATCTACAAGGTGGACCAAATAGGTAGGAGTGTCTAATAGAGTGGACACGGTATTTAAAAACTCCAGCAGCGCTGCTGTGTCTGATCCACTCATACCAGCACAACACACACTAACACACCACCACCATGTCAGTGTCACTGCAGTGCTGAGAATCAACCACCACATAAATAATACCTGCTCTGTGGGGGTCCTGACCATTGAAGAACAGGGTGAAAGGAGGTTAAAAAGGTATGTAGAGAAACAGATGGATAGATTGCGGTCATCTGGGATTTTTTTAAGCTGAAATGACTACATTTATTGACATTTATTTAACCTTATCTAAATTTAATGACAAATGTGTGTGCAAGCTGTGAAGGCAGTCCTGGCCAGAGACAGTATGATGATGTACCAAGCCCAGCAGAGGAAAGGTATCGGGAAAGGAAGAAAAGGCTTTGCTGCAGTCAGAACTAAGCTGGTGCCTCAGGCCAATGCTTTGTCTGCTAATACTTCGCCGGTGGTCTCCTCCACCCCTGGTGACAGGTGAGCAGCTGCTTTGGGGTTTTTTAGGTGCTAATGGAAATTTGGGTGCTTTGGTCTCTAGTTTATCAGAATGTTCAGATACACTATATTGCAAAAGCATTTGCTCGTCTGCCTTCACACACATATGACATGTATGAGTGACGTCCCATTACTATTCCATAGGGTTTAATATGATGTCGGCCCACCCTTTGCAGTTATAACAGCTTCAACTCTTCTGGGAAGGCTTTCCACAAGGTTTAGGAGTGTGTTTAAGGGAATTTTTGACCATTCTTCCAGAAGGGCATTTGTGAGGTCAGACACTGATGTTGGACGAGAAGACCTGGCTCGCAGTCTCCGCTCTGTCTTTATGGAGCTTGCTTTGTGCACTGGTGCGCAGTCATGTTGGAACAGGAAGGGGCCATCCACAAACTGTTCCCACAAAGTTGGGAGCATGAAATTGTCCAAAATGTCTTGGAATGCTGAAGCATTAAGAATTCCTTTAACTGGAACTAAGGGGCTGAGCCCAACTCCTGAAAAACAACCCCACACCATAATCCCCCCTCCACCAAACTTTACACTCGGCACAAGTGCAGTCAGACAAGTACCGTTCTCCTGGCAACCGCCAAACCCAGACTCGTCCATCGGTTTTCCAGACGGAGAAGCGTGATTCGTCACTCCAGAGAACACGTCTCCACTGCTCTAGTGGAGTCCAGTGGCGGCGTGTTTTACACCACTGCATCCGACGCTTTGCATTGCGCTTGGTGATGTAAGGCTTGGGTGCAGCTGCTCGGCCATGGAAACCCATTCCATGAAGCTCTCTACACACTGTTCTTCTCTGAAGGCCACATGAAGTTTGGAGGTCTGTAGCGATTGACTCTGCAGAAAGTTGGCGACCTCTGCGCACTATGCGCCTCAGCATCCGCTGACCCCGCTCTGTCATTTTACGTGGCTACCACTTCGTGGCCGAGTTGCTGTCATTCCAAATCGCCTCCACTTTGTTATAATACCACTGACAGGTGACTGTGGAATATTTAATAGCAAGGAAATTTTACGACTGGATTTGTTGCACAGGTGGCATCCTATCACGGTACCACACTAAAATTCACTGAGCTCCTGAGAGCGACCCATTCTTTCACTAATGTTTATAGAAGCAGTCTGCATGCCTAGGTGCTTGGTTTTATACACCTGTGGCCATGGAAGTGATTGGAACACCTGAATTCAATTATTTGGATGGGTGAGTGAATACTTTTGGCAATATAGTGTAGTAAAACACAGTATAAGGGTTAGTATAAAATTAGCATTATTTATGTATTTATTTACTTTACTCACTTTGGTTACATTCATGACAGAAATGGTAGTTACTCATTACACAAGATTCATCAGTTCACAAAGTTAATGCCAAACACAGTCATGGGCAATTGACAACTTGGGCAACTTGCTTGTCTTTGGACTGTGGGAGGAAACATGTGCAGACCATGCAAACTCCACACAGAAAAAACCTGGACCCAGGGCCTTCTTGATTTAGCATTTTAAATGTGACTTACGCATACTGACTTGTGATCTTTAGCGTCAATTGTTGCTAGGAAACACTTTCTATAATTTGATACAAGGCTTTTACACTTATCAGGTCTCAACAACATCCCATTCAGTTTAATCAGACCATTTCAATATTTGTGTTTGCAATCCTTGGTCTGCTGTATAATGCGGTGACACATCAGCTTCAGCTTCCTGACAGATGAACAAATGATTCCCGCCAGCTGCTCTCGTATTTTTAGGCGTCGTCACAGCCAATCATTTATCAATCATTTATCTGCATATTTGATTCGGCACAGTTTTTTGTTTTTCCTTAAAATGCCCCCAATTTTCTCCCCGTCGTGTCCAACTACCCGATTGCATCCTCCACAGATTCAACCCTCCACCGCTGACTGAGGACGCTTCTCGACTGACACACGCCCCCTCCGACACGTGCTCAGTACAGACTGCATTTTTTCACCCGCACGAGTCGAGTTCATATATACCGATCAGCACTGAGAGCCACACCCTGATCAGCATTATTCCTCAGCCCTGTGCAGGCACTATCAACCAGCCAGCAAGGGTTGTTATTGCACCAGTTATGAGGACCCTATGAATAACAGCCAATCGTTGTTCATGCAGCCGCCCAGCCCAGTTTCGATATGATGTATTTAAAAACCCAGCTCTGGTGTGCTAGCGTATTTTACCACTGCGCCACCTTAACAGCCTAAAATGCCCTTCTTGATCCAACCATCCTATTTATCCAGTCTTGGGACTGACACTAAGGGTGCATGGATGGGAGGGTGGCCCTGTGGCTAGGTTCACATAATGCCGTGCGCTTTCTTTATCTGTGAGCCCAGCCTGAGATTCGACCATCACAAGCTTACTTTTTTTTTTTAAGAGGGACAATGGTAGCCTAGTGGGTAGAGCTTTGGGGTATCAATTGAAAGATTGAGAGTTCGAATCCCAGCTCTGCCATGCAGCCACTGTTGGGCCCTTGAGCAAGGCTCTTTCCTCTTGGCTCCAGGGGTGCTGTACAATTGCTGGCCCAAGCTGGGATATGTGGACAAAGTATTTCGCTGTACTGTAAGACAAAGAGTGGAATTCATTTTGGGGCATTCGAGGGGCTCAGCGTTAAATTACGCTAGTCATCAACCGCTTGGATTCAAGTTTTAAATACCCAGCTGTGCTATCGACCAGTGTTTGTTCCTGCACTATGTCTAGTGATTCCAGGAAAACTGGACCCACTGTGACCCTACCAGAATAAAAAAGCAAAAAAATGGAGTTCATTCTTACTCAAGAGTGACCTACTGGTCACTAAGCCCTAAGAGAAAGTTCAGCAGGCTGGTCACTTCTGTGTAGATTCATCACTTGTCCAAGACAATGGCTCTCGCTGTTGTTCGTTGGGGTGCTTGAGCCTCAGACATGGCTTTGTAACACTTTGCAGGCAAATATAATCAAACATTTTATTATTGTATTTATTTTTTGCTCATATGGCATGATGTTCCTGTAGTATAAAAATTATGCATGACTTTGATTGTAAGGTTAAGGGGCTGGCAAAAATCAAGCCAGCTAAATTGGTGTGCCAATCAGATTAGACCCTGCTGAGTCTGGTTCCTCTCAAGGTTTCTTCCTGTAATTTTAAGGGAGTTTTTCCTTGCCACTGTCGCCCTCGGCTTGCTCAATAGGGGTTTTTTGGTCTGTTGGTCCTGGATTCTGTAAAATTGCTTTGAGACAATTGTAAAATTAAAAAAGTGCTATATAAATAAATTTGACTTGACTTGATTAGTGAAACTAATGGATTGAGTAACCAAATAGTAATAATTTCTACAACGCTGCTAATTTTTCCGTCCAGTTTAGAGACCACGTCAGAGCTGTGCGAGAAGGCGGCTGCGCTCGTAGCCCAGTGCGCCAATTCGCCCCAGTGCGCCCCGGCTGACTCCACAACGTCTCTACTGCACACCTTCGCATTGCTCGAGTCCCAGGATCCCTTGACCCAAATCGGACTTCAGGACTCCAGCTTTGAGGTGATTTCTCTCAGCAGTCGCTCATCCTCGGGTTTCTGTGAGAAGTGGGCGGGGCCCGAGAAACCAGATGACACACACCAGGGAGTGAACGCTGATTCGAGCAGCTGCTTCGTAGACCTCGATGCCAACGGTGATGCGATAGCTCTCGCCCTAGGAGATCTGGAGCTGAGCGAGGCTGACACGGCCGAGCTCCTGCGCACCCTGTCGCCCTGCGTCGTGGAGTCTGATCCTGAGACCGAGCAGCAACAGGCCTCAAGATGCACACTGTCTGAACAGAAGTGTCTAGCAGGGTGTGTCGGCCCCGAGCTGAAAGAGGTCAAGAATGAAGACCAATGGAACGCTGAGTTGAAAGCTCAGGAACAGTGGACTCCATATTCAGAGTTAGGTGGAAGGTTACCCAGTGTCACTCCAGCAACCTCCACCCCAAAGAAACCACTATCCACGCCTGCTACACCCACCTCGCCACTCAACCTGATGCAGGAGGGCAGGTTTCGAGCAAACTGCTACCACCGAGACGGCACACCTATTGGTACGGTATAGTATTTATATGCTGATATACACCGATCAGCCATAACATTAAAACCACCTTCTTGTTTCTACACTCACTGTCTATTTTATCAGCTCCACTTACCATATAGGAGCACTTTGTAGTTCTACAATTACTGACTGTAGTCCATCTGTTTCTCTGCATGCTTTGTTACCCCCTTTTTATGCTGTTCTTCAATGGTCATGACTCTCCCAGGACCACTACCGAGCAGTTATTATTTAGGTGGTGGATCATTCTCAGCACTGCAGTGACACTGACATGGTGGTTGTGTGTTAGTGTGTGTTGTGCTGGTATGGATAAAACACAAATGCGGATGGAGTTCCTCACTTTCCTCACTGTCACTTCTGGACTGAGAATAGTCCACCAACCAAAAATATCCAGCCAACAGCGCCCCGTGGGCAGCGTCCTGTGACCACTGTTGAATGTCTACAAGATGACCAACTCGAACAGCAGCAATAGCCGAGCGAACGTCTCTGACTTTACATCTACAAGGTGGACCAACTAGGTAGGAGTGTCTAATAGAGTGGACAGTGCTGTGTCTGATCCACTCATACCAGCACAACACACACTAACACCACCACCATGTCATTGTCACTGCAGTGCTGAGAATCATCCACCACATAAATAATACCTGCTCTGTGGTGGTCCTGACCATTGAAGAACAGCATGAAAGCAGGGTAAAAAGGTATGTAGAGAAACAGATGGACTACAGTCTGTAATTGTAGAACTACAAAGTGCTCCTATATGGTAAGTGGAGCTGATAAAATGGACAGTGAGTATAGAAACAAGGAGGTGGTTTTAATGTTATGGCTGATCAGTGTAATTTGTACATGAGCAGATGGTCTGATCTCTGAATTTTATCACTGGTGACGAGGTGAACTCCAGTGACAGATGCCATCTGGCTTCTTCTACGATGTGTTGCATATTTTGGGAATGTCCCACTATTACCAGCCTTTGGCAGCCAATCTTGCAGTGTTTCTCCAACCTGTCTGACAAACCTCTTAAGCTTGGTTTCCCTGTTTGGACTGCACTCTAGAATGTCTCTCTCTCTCTGCCCCTCAGTCCGATGTTGCCTCAGAGCCTTTTGTTCACATAGCTTCTGTTTCTGCTCCAACGGAAACATGTTTTCCCACCATCATAAATCACTGTCTAAGGGATGTTGCACATTTTCTCTGTGTAGAATAAATTTGCTTATTAAGGACAAATGCAAGAGGCATTTTGCATATTTGAGGTACATTTCTCCTCGAAGATTGCACCCCTTGACATCTGAGACAATGCCCACACCCTTTCTGTTTTTTTGGCTTTTACTGCAGCTGTAATGTAGTGCACTTTTTAGTAATTGTGTATACCGATCAGCCATAACATTAAAACCACCTCCTTGTTTCTACACTCACTGTCCATTTTATCAGCTCCACCTACCATATACAGTAGAAGCACTTTGTAGTTCTACAATTACTGACTGTAGTCCATCTGTTCCTCTGCATGCATTGTTAGCCCCCTTTCATACTGTTCTTCAATGGTCAGGACTCTCTACAGAGCAGGTATTATTTGGGTGATGGATCACTCTAGTGTGTGTTGTGCTTGTATGAGTGGATCAGACACAGCAGTGCTGCTGGGGTTTTTAAATACGGTGTCCACTCACTGTCCACTCTATTAGACACTCCTTCCTAGTTGGTCCACCTTGTAGATGTAAAGTCAGAGACGATCGCTCATCTATTTCTGCTGTTTGAGTTGGTCATCTTCTAGACCTTCATCAGTGGTCACAGGACGCTGCCCACGGGGTGCTGTTGACTGGATATATCTTTGGTCGGTGGACTATTCTCAGTCCAGCAGGGACAGCGAGGTGTTTAAAAACTCCAGCAGCGCTGCTGTGTTTTATCCACTCATACCAGCACAACACACACTAACACACCACCACCATGTCAGTGTCACTGCAGTGCTGAGAATGATCCACCACCTAAATAATATCTACTCTGTGGTGGTCCTGACCATTGAAGTCCACTACAGTCAGTGTCAGTCCAAAACCTGGATAAAAAAAGAGCCAAATTGGACATGCAAACCAGAATGATCTACTGTGACGGCCCCTAAAATATTTTTAGCTTCAGGCCTGGTGAATGGTTCAGGGGAGATTAAATTGTGGTCATGTGCTGATTGGGCAAGCCGTTGATCGCAGAGTTTGAACCTGAGATATTTCATGTTTTATCTGCCTAACTTCATTTCATTTATTAATATACAT
This sequence comes from Trichomycterus rosablanca, assembly GCF_030014385.1. NCBI lineage: Eukaryota > Metazoa > Chordata > Actinopteri > Siluriformes > Trichomycteridae > Trichomycterus > Trichomycterus rosablanca. The sequence continues at coordinate 7,090,763 of NC_086012.1, forward strand.
CCATTCCTGCATTTCAGGCCTGCAACACATTCCAAAAAAAGTTGGGACGGGGGCAATTTAGGGCTAGTAATGAAAACTAAATAATGATGTGATTCCAAACAGGTGATGTAAACGGGTGATTGTAATCATGGTTTGGTACAAAAGCAGCATCCAGGAAAGGCCGAGTCCTTGATGAGCAAAGATGATCAGAGGATCTCCAGTTTGTCAACAAATGTGTGAGAAAATGATTGAAATGTTTAAAAACAATGTACCTCAAAGAAAGATTTGGGGAAAGGAAGGAATTTGCATATTTCTCCCTCTACAGTGCATAATATCATTAAACGATTTATGGAATCGGGAGGAATTTCAGTGCGTAACGGCCAAGGGTGCAAGCGTCAGCTGAACGCCTGTGATCTTTGACCCCTCAGATGGCACTGCATCGAGAACCGCCACTCAACAATAGCTGATATAACTCAAAATCTGAAACACTAAATCACTTGGTCTCCTCGGTGCCAAAACGTCTTTTAAGTGTGGTGAAATGGAATGGCAACATTACAAAGTGGTAAATGCTTTACTGTACCAACTTTTTTTGGAATGTGTTGCAGGCCTGAAATTCAGGAATGGATGTTTATTAATAAATGAAATGAAATTGAGCAGATAAAACATGAAATATCTCTGTGGTTTTTTTTATTATTATTATTATTTGCATTTTCCATGCTGCCCCAACTTTTTCTGATTTGGGGTTGTAGGTAAATTGCTTAATTTACAATTATTTCATGGGTGAAATAATTCGTGGTAAAAATCATGGACAAAATGTGGGTCTCTTGAGCAGATGGTCTAATCTGATTTTATGTGTTATAGAGGTGCAGTGTGACGTGCGCAGGGCTTGGCTCATTGGTGAAAGAACTCTCTTCTGTGTGTGGCTCAGTGGAAGCCATCTCCTTCTTCACCAGCAAGAGATGCTACAGAGCACTCAGCCCTCAACAGCAGAATCTTCAGTTCAGGATGGTACATCATGCAGCCTGGTAGAGGTGAGGCCTGATTTATTAATGCTGAAGGTGGAGTCGGCGCTGGCAGAGGTCACGTTTAGCTAGAGTAAATGTAGAGGTCAGTTCACACTGGGCGCATTTCAATCCACAGCTGCATTGGATGCTGTGCAGATGCCTGGCACCGCTTGTGCTAAATAAGCTAATCATTTTTTTACTGACAAAATTGAGTGGAACATAAGCACTAAGACACCAAGTCTTTTATAAACTTAAATGTCTCTCTCTCATGGTTGATTGTTTTTACTCAAAGTAAACCAATGTTTCACTGTGGAACAGGACCCACTGCAACCCTGACAAGGATGAAATGGTTGATAAAAATATTTGGAATAATACATACTATATACAAACAGATACTAAATAGATTAGAAGAAGACCACCCCAATTAATGTTTATCAGCATTCAGTTAGTAATAGGCCGAAGCTTAATGGCCAGTTTTTTTATAATATACACCGATCAGCCATAACATTAAAACCACCTCCTTGGACTGTAGTCCATCTGTTTCTCTGCATGCTTTGTTAGCCCCCTTTCATGCTGTTCTTCAATGGTCAGGACCACCACAGAGCAGGTATTATTTAGGTGGTGGATCATTCTCAGCACTGAAGTGACAATGACATACATGGTGGTGGTGTGTTAGTGTGTGTTGTGCTGGTATGAGTGGAGCTGAAGTTTTTTTTAAATACCGTGTCCACTCACTGTCCACTCTTTTAGACACTCCTACCTAGTTGGTCCACCTTGAAGATGTAAAGTCAGAGATGATCGCTCATCTATTGCTGCTGTTTGAGTTGGTCATCTTCTAGACCTTCATCAGTGGTCACAGGACGCTGCCTACAGGGCGCTGTTGGCTGGATATATTTTTGGTTGGTGGACTATTCTCAGTCCAGCAGTGACAGTGAGGTGTTTGAAAACTCCAGCAGTGCTGCTGTGTCTGATCCACTCATACCAGCACAACACACACTAACACACCACCACCATGTCAGTGTCACTGCAGTGCTGAGAATGATCCACCACCTAAATAATACCTGCTCTGTAGTGGTCCTGTGGGAGTCCGGACCATTGAAGAACAGCATGAAAGGGGGCTAACAAAGCATGCAGAGAAACAGATGGACTACAGTCAGTAATTGTAGAACTACAAAGTGCTTCTATATGGTAAGTTGAGCTGATAAAATGGACAGTGAGTGTAGAAACAAGGAGGTGGTCCTAGGAAGAGGGGGCTAGTTATTTTTAGTTCCCAATTGTGAATCCATTGCGATTTGCACAGCCTGCAATCTGATCAAGAAGAGCCGGATCACCACACGGCCCCTCCGACACGTCTAATTTGTGACCTGCCCTCCCTCAGGCCCAGCCAGGTTGATACCACCAGAGATTTCCTTTTGAAAGCTTGCTTAATCTGTCAGCAATGGTGGGCAAGGACATTAGACCTCTGCAACCACCTTGATGAGTCCATTGTTGATATGTTCGACACCCAGTTAGCAGTCACACGCAGCATGTTACCCAAAAGTGTCATGCTGAAAGGTTCATGGCTGTAATAGTAATGAAGTAATATTAAATTCTGCACATGGGTGTATGTAAAGCTGTTTGTTCATTCAAATATTTTGCCTGAGCTAATTTCAATACAATTTTATTAACCGCTTTACACTGGTCAGGGTCACGGCTGGTCCAGATTCACCAGGAAACCCTGGAAAGGGCTGCAATTTATCGTGACCTGGCCAGGCGTTCACACAAACACAGTGGGCCGTGTTTGAAGGAGGAAGGTTGGCTGGGATCTCTTCCCACTGCTACTGCAATATGCGATGTCTGGGACTAGTCCAGACGCTTGCTCGAGTTTGTGTGTGTGCGTGATTTTGTTCACTGATCTGCTCTCATATTCACTTTTTTTCCAGGCAATAAGTGAAGCGGAGTACAGCAGGGGTCTGCGCTCTTCCACTGACCTGGACCATTCAAGAGCATGTGAAGGCCAGTTTGAGGAAGAATATCAGCCACTGCGTTCTGTAGGAAAGGGGGCCTTCGGCTTCGTCTGGCTTGCTTCACGGCGCCACGATGGACACGAGGTTAGAGACTTGGAGCCTTTAGATTCAGATTACGTTAGATTGTGTATGTGCTTTCTAGTGCGTTCGGCCTGGTCAGGCATTTACACAGACATGATCGACCATTCCCACCCCTTTAGACATAACCAAACATCTAGCCATTTGGAAGTGCACTTGTCAATGTGTTCTTAGTGCCAGTCCAAAGCCACATCAGGCATGCAGACCAGAATGATGACCACAATACATTTGTTTGTGTATATGCGAACACTAGTTTAGTACTGTAGTTTATGTGGTAGTGTTTTTTGATATGGCATTCTTTGACATGTCAATCAGTGGGGTGGCATAGCAGTAACTGTGACTGTCTCACAATGTCAGGGTCCTGTGAACCTGGGTTTGATCCTCGGGTCATTGTCTCTAAATGTCTCTGGGTACATTCTTTCCAGTAGGTGAATTAACTGCTGTTAATTGTCTACCGGTGTGAGTGAGTCAACAGATGAATGTACAGTATTATGAACAAATGTATTGGCTCACTTGTTCAACAGGAAACAACACGCGCTCAGCCATAACATTAAAACCACCTCCTTGTTTCTACACTCACTGTCCATTGTATCAGCTCCACTTACCATATAGAAGCACTTTGTAGTTCTACAATTACTGACTGTAGTCCATCTGTTTCTCTGCATGCTTTGTTAGCCCCCTTTTATGCTGTTCTTCAATGGTCAGGACCACTACAGAGCAGGTATTATTTAGGTGGTGGATCATTCTCAGCAATGCAGTGACACTGACATGGTGGTTTGTTAGTGTGTGTTGTGCTGATATGAGTGGAGTTGCTGGAGTTTTTAAACACCTCACTGTCACTGCTAGACTGAGAATAACATCCAGCCAACAACGCTCCGTGGGCAGCGTCCTGTGACCACTGATGAAGGTCTAGAAGATGACCAACTCAAACAGCAGCGATAGATGAGCGATCGTCTCTGACTTTACATCTACAAGGTGGACCAACTAGGTAGGAGTGTCTAATAGAGTGGACAGTGAGTGGACACGGTATTTAAAAACTCCATCAACACTGCTGTGTCTTATTCACTCATACTAGCACAACACACACTAACACACTAACACCATGTCAGTGTCACTGCAGTGCTGAGAATGATCCACCACCTAAATAATACCTGCCCTGTGGGGGTCCTTTGTATGCTGCTCTCATTGCCATGGCCAGGCTGGTGCATTCAGCTCATATTATTATGATCTGCATACATGCTGTCTAGAGAAATGCTTTGTGTAACTCCAGGGTTCATCCTTCCTGTCCTCTTCTTTAACTGATATTCTGATTTTGTTTTCTGTCAGGTGGTGGTGAAGTTTATTAGGAAAAGCAGGGTTGTGAGGGAGTGCTGGGTAGAAGACCCTGAGCTGGGTCGGGTCACTCAAGAGGTGGCCATACTGGCTCGATTGAACCACCCAAACATTGTCAAGGTAACCATCATGAATTATTCTCTCTTTGATCAGGTATGATCAGCGCTAATGATGGCTTCTAAACCTTCTTCTAGACAGCATGAAAGCTCTTTTTGTGTATTTAACCATGTTTTGTATTTAATTTAAAGGTCTTGGAGGTGTTTGAGAATGAGAATTTCTTCCAGATGGTAATGGAAAAACATGGAGACGGCCTCGACCTGTTCGAGTTCATCGACATGCAACCGAGACTGGACGAACCTCTGGCCAGCTACATTTTCAGGCAGGTCTGTGTATAATTTGGTAAATAAAAAAAACTATTCATTGTACATGCAGACCGAATTACTGACAATGAATACAATGCAAGGTGTTATTGGAATAACCCAGTTAAATAATATTGGAGCATGGTGGCTCAGTGGGTAACACTGTCGCCTCAAAGCAAGAAGGTCCTGGGTTTGATTCCCAGGCGGACTGGTCTGGGTCCTTTTTGTGTAAGGAGTTTGCCTGTTCTCCCAGTGTCTGCGTGGGTTTCTTCCAGGAGCTCCAGTTTCTTCCCACAGTCCAAAGATGTGCAAGTGAGGTAAATTGGACATACAAAATTGTCCATGACTAACTTGAACTGATGAATCTTGTGTAACCAGTAACTACCATTCCTGTCATGAATGTAACGTGTAAAACATGACGTTAAAATCCTAATAATCAAAGAAACTATGCAAAACAATGCTGCCCTTTTGTGTAAAAAAAAACTGAAATGAAATTTTAAAACAAATCACACATTAAATAAATGAATAAATAATACAAATAAAGAAAGTGGTTGGAAGATTCCGAACCTGGCAACCCTGTAGTGACGCCAACCAGGCAAGGTGAATAGCGCCAGCGCCATCTGCTGTTTAAAGTGAATATCGATTCATCATACATGTAAACCGATTTGAATCGTTACACATGTGAATCGATTTTTAACTGTCTTGTGGTGCATCGTTACATCCTTAGTTTGAAACTTAATACTTTATAATAGATTTAGAACTTGGGTGACGAAAGGAATAACAGCCATGTGTACTATAGTTGAGGGGGGAGAAATCATGAGCTTCCAAAAACTAAAAGAACATTTCCAATTAGAGAACCAGGATTTTTACAGGTATCTTCAAATAAGAAATTACTTTGATCAGAAAGTGAAGAAGGGATGTAGGGTTAAACATAATGGTATAGTAGAACTACTAATTAAAGCATATGCATCCAAAGATTAAACTTGTTATAGAACAATCTCTAAGATTTATAAAGCCCTTTTAAGCATGAATATACATTCAACGGATTATGTCAAACAAAAATGGGAAAAGGAAGGGGTAATGATAATTACAGAAGAGGAATGGACAAGTATATGGAGATTTCAATGGAAAAGTACCAGATCTTTGAAATGGAAGGAATTTTGCTGGAAAAATATTATTAGGTACTTTATTACACCACAGCAGACAGCTCACATGAATGCTACTGCCCCAGTGTGTTGGAGGAAATGTGGATGCCAAGAGGCAAATCATTATCACATTTTTTGGGAATGTCCAAATATTAGAAAGTTTTGGGAAGACATAAGGGAAGCGCTGCAGCATATATTTAGAAAAGTTGTGCCCATGTGTAGTAAGGTATTATATTTGGGATATATTCACCCTGATATGGGACAAATAGATGAATATTTAATGGCAGTGCTTTTAGCAGCCAGTAAAAAGGCATTGACCAGGAAATGGTTACAATTAGAGGGACCAACTATAGATGACTGGATTGAATTAACTAAAGAAATATATGCAATGGAGAGGATCACTTTTTCAATAAATATTAAAATGGATGTATTTAAAAATCATTGGAATAGGTGGATGCAGTACTTAGCAGAGATGAGGCCAGATGTGATGGAAACAATGTGTTTAGACAATGACAGTTGAATGGATAATAGTTTGTGGCTCACAATGGACCTTAAAGGCATAACAGTTTATTTTAGACTCTACTTATTTATTTTAGACTGTATTTATTTATCTATTTTTTTATTTTTTTTTGTATTGTTGAGAATGCAAGATATTCCCTGAATGTACATAGTTATATGTTTATTTTAAAAAATAAAATGAAAAAGCTAAAGGCATTGTTAGAAAATGTTAAGAAAATCTTTGATGTGACTTGCTTGTGATGTCTTCAAAAAAAATAAAATTATAAAAAAAAAAAAGAAACTTAATACTTTAAAACTTGATCCTCTGGCACTGCTGCAAGTGTGTGTATAGACCTTGTCCGAATGGACGTGTTGTGAATGTCCCAAGTTGTATGACCTGGGTTTACTTGAACAAGAGATTTTGTGATAAGAATCTAAATGCACAGTCCACAATAACTACTGAGATGACAAATGATAATACTAGTCCTGTCCACACTATTTACTTAGTGTCACATTGTCTTCTGCCTAGCCAGCAGAAGGTTGGTTTACTGGCCTCATCATGTTCCCCGTTCCCCGTTCACCCAGACTGTATGTTAAATTTCATTTGAACTGTAGCTGTATGTATATATTTACTATCTGGTAGCTTCTAAATACTTTGGCATATAAACATCTGTATGTTACAGTTGGTGTCAGCGGTGACCCACCTGCATGAGAAGCGTGTGCTGCACAGAGACATCAAAGACGAGAACATCATCATAAACACCGACTTCCACATCAAACTGATCGATTTCGGATCGGCCGCCATGCTGGAGCCGGGCAAAGTCTTCCACATTTTCTGCGGCACTCTGGAATACTGCTCCCCTGAGGTGCTCAGAGGAAACCCGTACGTACTGAAGCGTTAACCTGCAATTTTATCGATTTATTTATTTACACATAAAACTAAGTTCTTCCTCTATTTGACTTATGTATCACAAAAAGGTTTCTTCCCTGACTGGCCACAATCCTTAAAAGCATCAGTCTTAGCCGCTCAGGTGGCGCAGCGGTAAAAACACAAGCTGCAACCGGAGCTGGATCTCGAGTACGTCTTATCGAATCCAGCTCTGCCTCACCGACCGAGGCTGAGCGGCTATATGGACAACGATTGGCCTGTTGTTCAGATGGGCGGGACTAAGGTCGGAAGTGAGTCTCTCTCTGTCAGAATGGTGCGGTTACGACCTCTGCTGGCTGATTAGAGGCGCCTACACGAAAAGGAAGGAGTGCTCTTAGGGTGTGTCTCTCCGCACGCAACGCTAGGTGGCTCAACACTCGTCAATGTGCGGGTGGCGAGATGCATACGGCTTGCTGCTCACGTGTCGGAGGGGATGTGGGTTAGCTTCGATCTCCTCGGTCAGGGCAGGGATCGGCAGAGGCAGAGAGGAGGCGTGATGCAAATTCGGCAATTGGACGCACTAAAGGGGGAGAAAAAGGGGAGAACATGCATTTAAAGTTGACCGATACAGCTTTTATAGGAGGATGCCACTACCAGTATTAAGATAAGATTTAAGGCTAATGGCCAATTTAATGCTAATATTGATTGTACTTAATGTTCTGTTGTTTTGTTCTATTTTGCTTGAAGCTTTAGCATCGATTTCTTGTTTATATTGATCCTGAGCATTTTAAAGCTTTAGTGACCTTTAAACAAACAAACCGATTACATTGCGATCCCACTGCTAATGCTTAGCATTTCAGTCTGAAAACACAGGATGTACAAATGATAAACTGCTAAAAAACAAAATTAAACTTTACATTTATAGCATGTCTGCAGAGTTAGTATTAAAACTGCATCACAAACCACAGACTAATTACTAAGTAGTAATGAGCTAAAGTTGGTTGATAACACCTGCCCTCCCCCCTAACTGGTCCTAATTAAGGTCCAGCCTTCCCCTACTTCTATCCAACACCCTTAATGCAATACTTTGTTGGAGCCTTCACTCCAACTTCACTCCTCAGTCTTGAGTTTGCATGCACTCTGAAGGAGGTTTCAATTCTTACTAGTCCTTCTGTCCCTTCCACTGTGAAACACCACCATGTGTAACTGTACGTGTATTAGCCAGTTGATGGCTCCCCCCTGCCCCGGATGTGCAATTTGGCCAGATGATCAACTTCAGAAAGTGCTACGGCTGTACCAAGCTTCTTCCATTTAAAAAAAATCGAGGCCATTGTTGTCCTGGGAGCCCTCAATGCCTTAGATCTGGTTTTATATCATTTCCTTGATGTTGCCTTGGCGCAAAATGATTGTGGAGATTCCCGGGAGCTGCCTTGCTGTCTTACTGCCTACATAGGCAGCTGCCTCAGTAGAGAGGATTCTAATAAGTCAATGACTTATAAGTCAGGTTACTCGAACGCACTACTTAGACCATCGGGTTTCGCATTTAGCATCTTGCCATTCAAACCGATGGGATGGCACGGCACAGCGCGCTAGCATGTCAACTAACATCTCCCTTCGTGTACCGAAAATTATAAAATTCACTGACAAGCCTGAATTTGTCTATGTAAAGAGCTCCCTAGCTTTTCGAACACACCCATAGTGTAAATTGATGCGTTTTTCCTTACTGTGTCCAATTAATTTAATTTGCAACAGGTAGACTCCAACTGAGTGACTACAATATGGAGGGTCATGGCGCCCAGGTGGCACAGCGGGATATTCCGCTAGCACACCAGTGCCGAGATTCGGAACTCCTTGGTTCGGAACTCGCCGTCGCCACCGGTCGGCCGGGCGCCATCTGGCGGGCATAATTGGCAGTGCATGCAGCACATACTAATTGGACTATGTGTGGGGTGGGATCTTCATACGCTGTGTAAGGACTCTGATTGGCGGAAGAGACTCCTGTACAGAAGAGGAGGGCTGTGCACGTGTCGGAAGAGGCGTGTACAGCGACGCGCTCTCCTCGGATGCAATCGGGTATCCCTCAGCAGCGGAAGTCAAATCGAGTGTGTGGGGAGAAAATGCATTAAAAAAAATATATGGAGGGTCATGCCATAACTTTTACTATGGTACTTTTGCTAACATTTAAGCCATTTAGTGGCTCGCTGAAGGTGGCTCGGTGGGTAGCACTTGCCTCACAGCAAGAAGGTCCTGGGTTCGATCCCCAAGTGGAGCGGTCCGGGTCCTTTCTGTGTGAAGTTTGCATGATTTCCCCGTGTCTGCGTGGGTTTCCTCCAGGAGCTCAGGTTTCCTCCCACAGTCCAAAGACGTACAAGTGAGGTGAATTGGAGATACAAAGTTGTCCATGACTGTGTTTGACATTAAAGACTTGAACCGATGAATCTTGTGAAATGAGTAACTACCTGTGCTGTCATGAATGTTACCAAAGTGTAAAACATGACGTTAAAATCCTAATTAATAAATACATAAATAATGGCCTGCTGGTTTACCTGAGCATGGCTATAAAACATAAATAATTAATTTATTTTATCAATAAAACAACTTGTTTAAATCTTTAATTACAAACATAAATATAACTACTGGTTTCGAGTAATTTATTATTTTAGGAATATCAATTTCTTATGGTTTGGTCTGTGTGCTAAGGTAACTATGGTTACGTGTAGGAACACTCACTGGTATTGTTTACACCACTGCTCGTTTTGGATTTAATAAACTTACCAAGCTGTTTTGTAGGCCAGTGGGGGGGGGGGGAAATGTTTCTCCTTGGATCTCATTGTCATTCCTTGAGTTCTGATATGATGTGGTTGAAACTCTTGTTGCAACTGTAGATATGAAGGACCAGAACTGGAGATGTGGTCTCTGGGAGTGCTACTATACACCCTGCTCTTCAGTGAAAATCCTTTCTGCGGCGTGGAGGAGACCATGCAGGCCAAACTCGACCCCCCGTGTGGCATCTCCACAGGTAGCAGCATTTGTGTGTATGCATTGTACACTATATGGTTAGAAGTATGTGGACACCTGACTTCTCAAACCATGTTTTTTATGGGCCGCTCTTTGTTTACATGTGCTTAGTCTTGCTGGAACAAGGAAGCCTTTGTAGCAACAGTCTGCTCCATCTGGATAAACACAAGTGGAGAAGAAAGCATTAAACATCTAGCATCAGTGCTAAACATTTTATGTTCAGTGATGTGTCTGTGGGTCTGTTCGAACACCTAATGAGCTGCCTTGCTGCCTACTGCCTATCTAGGCAGCTGCCTAATAGAGAGTATTCTAATGAGACATCAACTTATAAGGCAGGTTATTTAGACACACTACTTAGACGGCGATTACCTAACCGCAGTTTTCGCTTACTAAGCTAACTCAGTTAGCCTCAGGTCATTCCAACCAATGGGCTGAGACAGCACAACCCGCTAGCATGCCAGCTAACTGTCACTGACAAGCCACTGACAATTTGCAAATAAAATACACCTGTACACTTTTATACAAATTAAAAATCAATAAGAATTTAGTTACATTTGAAAACGGCTCCGTTCGTTGATTCGCACATCCGTCATATTTATAATTTTTTGTGAGAAAAGTTGTGCCGCACTGAATGCTGGGATTGCCTTCACCACTAAGGAAGCATCGGATGCTCCCTCGTTATTCAGTCAGATTATCGCTTCGAAATAAGGCACCTTAGTAGGCAGCTTTTTAAGGCATCTGGGAATTCAGACAGCATTCTTCTCGGGAGTGCGTAGGATGGCGTGGAATGCCATCTATGTAGAGAGCTCGCTAGGTTTCGGACAGACCCTGTGTGACACTTGTTTAGATTGTCTATTGTTAAAGCTGTGAGGCCAGACAGCAGCCTGTAGAAATAACCTCCAATAGCGTATTTTGGTGGAACGGGTCTGTGGCTGAAGGTGCTCCTAAATATAGTGCCATAAAAAGGATTAGCAAAATGGGTTAAAATTTTTACCCATTTTGCTAACATCCTCTGTTTGCATGGGCACAATTACACTTAAAGATGGACGAGCCTTTCCCAAATTGTTGCTACAAAGCATTTAAATAATTTCAGATAATTGATTTCTAACCTTTCAGCATTGGTAGTGACTGGAATATACCTAAACTGAATCATTAAGAGGGGCGTCCATACACTTTTGACTCTATTGTGTATAAATGGCTTGCTTAAACACACCATGTGGTCAGTGAAGAGTAGGCTGTGAGGTTAACTGTGTGTTTCCAGAGTTGTACAGTCTGCTGGCTGGTTTGCTGCACCCAGAACCAGCTGACAGGATGACGCTGGAGGAGCTGCTACAGGAGCCGTGGATCCGACAGCCCATTAACCTGGCAGAATACAGCTGGACTGAAGTGTTCCCCAACAGCCACGGTTAGTGCAGAAGACGTATAGCTAAGTACTAAGCTCGGGTCACACTGGCACTGAGCTTCATCCAAATAATTGATAGCACTCCTGAGATTCAAAATATATACCACTGCACCACAAATGTGGACACTCTTATAGCCACACAGAAGGGTGGCAGTGGTAGCTAATAGACAAGTAATCAGAAGGTGCCTGGTTTAAACCCTACCACTGCCAGGCTGTCACTGTTGGACCCTTGAGTCCCAGCCCTTAATCCCCAACAGGTGGCAACTTTATATTAATGCACATGGTTTTGGAATGTCCAACTATATCATGGTCAGGTATCCACATGTTTTAGGCCATATGTTGTTGTACTCAACTGCCTTTCTTTTATGACCGCAGAATCATCTGAACACAACCAGTACAGTCCAGATGTGAAGCAATCCAGCAACATTGACCATGACACTGACCACACACCTCTGCAGGATGAAGAGGACGAGGAGGAGGATGACGAGCAGAGGAGAACGATGGCAGCACTAGAGTTTGAGCTCCTGAAGTATCTCACTGATGAGTAGAATGTTGAATGTTTTAAACTTGTTTAATGTTACGTTACACAGGTGAAGCAGAACATCGAGGGAAGATCAACTGTGTGAAAAAAGACCTGTAATGATTGTGTTGCTGCCGTCTGTCCATTTTTTCGTCCTGCAAAAGGCAGAAAGACCTTCAACCTGTCTGCGAAGTGGTTGTCCATTTACACTGGTTTGTGAATTGCAAATTAAAATGTAACATTGTAACAACGTTCTGCAGTTTTTGAAGAATCACCTGTTAAAGCAAAATGAATCAATTCCAAAATCCTTGCGTATATATTTCCTGTTATATTTTAATGTATCGAGGAACAGCCATGAAAAATGTAATTAAAGAAAACAGTTGTGCAGACAACTTATTTTAAACTGATTTTAAACACTAAATTATTTACATTTTTAATAATACAGAATCATTTATCATGTTAATATTTTTATTTTGTTCATATTGATTTTTTTCTTTCACATTTTAAATGGCTTTATTAAGCTTTCATAATTCAGAAACAATTTCGAGATTTAAATAAATGTATCCCAAACATGCATGTTTACACAACAGTCAGTGACGTACCTTTATTGTCCTTATTGTCTACTCTATTCTCAGTCATATAGAAGATAAAATGTCATGTTATCCTGTTATATAGAACAGTGAGTCCCCAAAGTGGGCCTCAGTGAGCCCAGAGTCCCCCACTCTGTTGCAAGTAAAAAAGAATCATACGGAACAGGGAAGTTTTAAATCATAAATCTGTCATAAATGTCATAAATCTATTTTAAACAGCCTATAGCCTATGATGAGTCTTTAAGAATGGACGTATATTTGAGAAGTGCAAAAAGGTTCCGATTCAGTTGCTGATGCAGATCCTGCTGAAGCAGACCGAGGTGAGGAAGCTTCCACCACCAGCTCACCAGAAGTAAACCCACCACATCAGTGGTACTGGTCCATGGGTCATTTATTACCAAGCTGATTTTCTGCATTGACGGCAACCAAATCAAAGTTAAAGAGTAGTCTGGACATAAGGAACACACTTCGGGTGTTATTGTCTCCTGTCACCTCTAGGTGGGAACATCTCATTGCAGCAAGAAAAGCTCAGATTTTCTATCATCCTATTATTGGTGAGTAGTATTGTAGTATTGCACTTTTTTTTTTTATTATTATGCTCATCATATAATTTTATTTTAAATCCTCCTGCCCCCACTGGTCCGTGAAATTATTTCTTATATGAAACCATGTCATGGTGCAAAAAAGGTTGGCGACCGCTGTACTACATCAATCAAAATCAGAAAATACCAGGATTTATACTCTCATTATGGATTGATGAAATTTCCCATGAGCAAGAACTTACCTTTTGTCATCCTTGCTGAATGCATAATATTAAAATCATAATTATAAAATGGATAGTTCCGGTCCTAAAATCTGATTGGCTGAGCCGCGTTCTAAGCCGTTGTAAAATCCCCGATAAACGCACACCTAGGACCACCTCACATCATTCCATATTAATACGCCACTGAATGGAAAAAGTTAAAGTTATTTTCGCCCTCATGTTGCCTAGCAACACTGTTAATCGGACTACCTTGCGTCGCGGAAGAATGCTTTATTGTAAGTTTATACACAATAAATACATTTATGAATTAAACATTGTTGTATTTATTATATTTTATGTTGACCGCCGTTTTATAAAAGCAATAAGCCACTCGAGACCGTACGTTACTGTTACGATTTTAGCACGGGGAAAGAAGTTTTAGGCACTCCGCTTTGCGTCGTGCCAAAAACGTCATCCCCGTGCTAAAATCACAGTAACGCACGGCCTCTCGTGGCTTATTGCTTTATCATGTATTAGGTATTACATAGCTACGTACTTGCTTATGTTTAAAAATTCATATTTGCAAGCCTTGCGGTATCATAAATCTATAATATGAAAGGACTAAATCTACATATTTACTTTGGAAACTACTAAAGCAATAAACCATGAGAGGCCGTGCATTACTGTGATTTTAGCACGGGGATGACGTTTTTGGCACGACGCGAAGCAGAGTGCCTAAAACTTCTTTCCCCGTGCTAAAATCGTAACAGTAACGTACGGTCTCGAGTGGCTTATTGCTTTTATAAAACGGCGGTCAACATAAAATATAATAAATACAACAATGTTTAATTCATAAATGTATTTATTGTGTATAAACTTACAATAAAGCATTCTTCCGCGACGCAAAATAGTTCGATTAACAGTGTTGCTAGGCAACATGAGGGCGAAAATAACATTAATTTTTTCTATTCAGTGGCGTATTAATATGGAATGATGTGAGGTGGTCATAGGTGTGCGTTTATCGGGGATTTTACAACGGCTTCGAACGCGGCTCAGCCAATCAGATTTTAGGACCGGAACTATCCGTTTTATAAATTACATTATATGCCTGTATGTATGTAGACCTCATTTTAATTATTGAATTTAGTAAAAGTCTATTTAATTCACATGGGAATATATAACAAAAAATATTTGTGGACCCCCTAACGATACCTCACAGTCTCCACTTTAAGGAACCACAGACCTACTGCACTATACAACTGCTTACTGGGATCCCAATACTGCACTGTTGAGATTCTGTCACAGAAATGACTCGCAGCTAATTAAACAGATCTAAATTTACGGGTAAATAATGAGTACATTTGAACTGTAAAAACACAGGTAGGTCCTCCATGGGAGCATAGGACTGCAGAAATACGACATGGTGTGGACTCCAAGGTTTTTTTACAAAAATCTTTGCTTCACTGGTTTTGTTTTGTAGACATTAACAAAAGTTGGAACAGTATGTAAAATGCTAAGAAAATAATTTGTACAATATCTTTGAAATGTATTAAATTGTAAACTATACAAAATCTGTTTGATGTTCTACCTGTATTTCTACCTGTATTTTATGGTAAATATACTGTACATTAATAATTAATATGTTGCCAGTAATATAAAACAAAAACTTAAACACGCTGGCTACCAACAACAAACGTTTACAGTCTGTGATATGCTGCAAAAAGGGTGGTACTACGCACTAAGGCTGTAGGTTTTGTTTGTTTATTAGGATTTTAACGCCATGTTTCACACTTTTGGTTACATTCATGACAGAAACGGTAGTTACTCATTACACAAGGTTCATCAGTTCACAAGGTTATATCAAACACAGTCATGGACAATTTAGTGTCTCCAATTCACCTCACTTGCATGTCTTTGGACTGTGGGAGGAAACCGGAGCACCCGGGGGAAAACCACGCAGACTGGTCCAGAACATGCAAACTCCACACAGAAAGGACCTGGCCCGCCCCACCTGGGGATCGAACCCAGGATGATCTTGCTGTGAGGCGACAGTGCTACCCACTTAGCCACCGTGCCGCCCAAACATGATATTGCACTGAAAGACGCAGAGCTTCTCCTAGAACACCCACCACCATCAACTTCATAGGATTTTCATTCATTCATTGTCTGTTTTACCACCACTGGGTTCAATTGAATTGGCAAAGGGTAGGAAACACACTGGACCAGTCACCAGTCCATCACAGGACAAACACATAGACTCATTCAAGCACACTCATACCTAGTGCAATTGTGTATCTCCAATTAACCTCACTTGCATGCCTTTGGACGGGGGGAGGAAACTGGAGCTTCCGGAAGAAACCCACACAGACTCGGACCACTCCACCTGGGAATCGAACCCATAAATATTTGTTACCCTGGTGTTAAGAGTGACTACAATCAGTGCTGTAGCTTGACAAAAACCTGTAGATATAGATAGATACTTTATTTATCCCGAAGGAAATAATTGAAAACCTGTACAGCTGTTCGAGGCCCTGGAACCTGAGAAATGACGAATGGAGTATGATGAGACTTATGAGTATGATTGATGGGTTTGGTTCTCTGTGGATGGACAGTATTTCTGTGAACAAATTAAATAGTCTAATAAGAACACATTATTCTAGTCATTTAGTGTTTGATCTGACAATTTACTGCGTTGTTTTTTACTCTAGCTTATATTTATTTTTCTTTTATAATAGACGGAACTTTGCTTTGCATCCGCCAGTCAGAGGAAATATTTTCATGCCGGACCAATGAGTGCCCTGGCTTGTGGACGGGTAAGTGAGACACTTTGGAAGTTTAATTGATTTATTTTCTGTATGAAGGTCCTTTTTTCAATTATTTTACAATATTGTAACCTAGTCTTTATTTAAAGTAAAAAAAGTGAGGCGGAATACATTAACCTGTGTAAGGCAAGCGGTATTACCGGTTCGCTAGCTAGCGACTGTTGTATTACAAATAACTCTTTGTGAAAAGCGTAGTGCACTAAATAGGGTGTTCAAGCGCTTCGTTCTTAGCATGTGTAGTGCACTTTTGTAAAGAGATTACAGCTATTTGGGATTCAGCCGGTCACAGTAGTTCTATGTGGTAACGTTAAATGACAAGTGAAATAACTCAGTTTAAACATACATTTCTACCTAATACTGTTTATAAAAGCTTAAATGTGGACACTACATAAATTCTTATCAATTACAGGGATATCAGTGGAGCTGGAATTCCTAATTTGGGATCTGAAAGACAGTTTTATGATAGAAAATATATATTATATATAAAATATATAAATATATGGGAATATTCAGTACATTTAGTTTCTCCTAGTAAAAAAAAAAAAAGCTGTATTATTATTTTGAACCAGGTAAAATAAAAGTTCAAGAAATTTAACAAATTACAGGTTTTAGTTTTTATTCCAATTTTAGAAAGTGTCCCAACTTTTCTGGAAATGGGGTTTGCTGCCATATATGGGTTTTGCTTTGCCTTTCTGGACAGCATTAAAGCAAAGAGTTTTTGGTCCTCCAGATCAGCAGTTTTCCTTTAATGCTTATTTTGCTTATGAAATTTTATTAAATGTAAATATTTATCACAGATTCTACGATGGACCTGGAAGATGGGATTAGTGAAATGTGTCGCTGTCCAGGAATCGTCCAGGTTATCAATTCCTTACAGATCACTCTCTTCGTCATCACAACAGTCAATCCAGAATCATGAAAGAAAGTTAACCAAGCAGTCTCTGGCTGACATGGGTTTCTCAGAGAGCCAGGCAGAGGTCGTGTATGAAGGAGCGACTAAACATCGCTGCAAGGGGGACCTGCCGGTACTGATGGCGCTGTTTAGCCTCGGCTTAAACGCAGGCAGTGTGCTGAAGATCCTGGAGAAATGTCCTGCGCTTTATTCTGTTACAACTGCCCAGTTACAGCAGAGGATTACAAACCTGAGGAAGCTTGGACTGCTCGAAGGTAGGCATTCTCCCAATTTAGCACAGCCAATCCACTGCTGGGGACCCCGATGGCGTCCAAGGAGGGTGTATATTCTCCTGAGACACTCCCTTTGATGTGTGCGCAGTGTGTGTTTGATCACACTCTGCAATGCTAATGGTCGACTGGAGTGGTGTACAGCATATTCTTTCCCAGTCTAGTCATATCCAACCACCCAATAGCCAACCACTGTCTCCACTGATACAGACCTCCACACCTGGCCGAGGAGAATCGCAACCATCACACGCCAGAGTGTGTGTTGTGCTGGTATGAGTTGGTAAGACACAGCAGCGCTGATGGAGTTTTTAAACACCTCACTGTCAGTGCTGGACTAAGAATAGTCAACCAACCAAAAACATCCAGCCAACAGCGCCCAGTGGGCAGCGTCCTATGACCACTGATGAAGGTCTAGAAGATGACCAACTCAAACATTTACATTTTCGGCATTTAGCAGACGCCTTTATCCAAAGAGACTTACATTACAGTTACGGTATGCAGTCTGAGCAATTGAGGGTTAAGGGCCTTGCTCAGGGGCCCAACAGCAGCAACCTGGCAGTGGTGGAGCTTGAACCAGTGACCTTCTGGTTACTAGTCCAGTACCTTAACCACTAGGCTACGGCTTGCCTGCAGCAATAGATGAGCGATCGTCTCTGACTTTACATCTACAAGGTGGACCAACTAGGTAGGAGTGTCTAATAGAGTGGACAGTGAGTGGACACGGTATTTAAAAACTTCAGCAGCGCTGCTGTGTCTGATCCACTCATACCAGCACAACACACACTAACACACCACCACCATGTCAGTGTCACTGCAGTGCTGAGAATGATCCACCACCCACATAATACCTGCTCTGTGGTGGTCCTGACCATTGAAATATATACAGTGTATCACAAAAGTGAGTACACCCCTCACATTTCTGCAAATATTTCATTATATCTTTTCATGGGACAACACTATAGACATGAAACTTGGATATAACTTAGAGTAGTCAGTGTACAACTTGTGTAGCAGTGTAGATTTACTGTCTTCTGAAAATAACTCAACACACAGCCATTAATGTCTAAATAGCTGGCAACATAAGTGAGTACACCCCACAGTGAACATGTCCAAATTGTGCCCAAATGTGTCGTTGTCCCTCCCTGGTGTCATGTGTCAAGGTCCCAGGTGTAAATGGGTAGCAGGGCTGTTAAATCTGGTGTTTTGGGTACAATTCTCTCATACTGGCCACTGGATATTCAACATGGCACCTCATGGCAAAGAACTCTCTGAGGATGTGAGAAATAGAATTGTTGCTCTCCACAAAGATGGCCTGGGCTATAAGAAGATTGCTAACACCCTGAAACTGAGCTACAGCATGGTGGCCAAGGTCATACAGCGGTTTTCCAGGACAGGTTCCACTCGGAACAGGCTTCGCCAGGGTCGACCAAAGAAGTTGAGTCCACGTGTTCGGCGTCATATCCAGAGGTTGGCTTTAAAAAATAGACACATGAGTGCTGCCAGCATAGCTGCAGAGGTTGAAGACGTGGGAGGTCAGCCTGTCAGTGCTCAGACCATACGCCGCACACTGCATCAACTCGGTCTGCATGGTCGTCATCCCAGAAGGAAGCTGACGCACAAGAAAGCCCGCAAACAGTTTGCTGAAGACAAGCAGTCCAAGAACATGGATTACTGGAATGCCCTGTGGTCTGACGAGACCAAGATAAACTTGTTTGGCTCAGATGGTGTCCAGCATGTGTGGCGGCGCCCTGGTGAGAAGTACCAAGACAACTGTATCTTGCCTACAGTCAAGCATGGTGGTGGTAGCATCATGGTCTTGGGCTGCATGAGTGTTGCTGGCATTGGGAAGCTGCAGTTCATTGAGGGAAACATGAATTCCAACATGTACTGTGACATTCTGAAACAGAGCATGATCCCCTCCCTTCGAAAACTGGGCCTCATGGCAGTTTTCCAACAGGATAGCGACCCCAAACACAACCTCCAAGATGACAACTGCCTTGCTGAGGAAGCTGAAGGTAAAGGTGATGGACTAAACCCAATTGAGCACCTGTGGCGCATCCTCAAGTGGAAGGTGGAGGAGTTCAAGGTGTCTAACATCCACCAGCTCCGTGATGTCATCATGGAGGAGTGGAAGAGGATTCCAGTAGCAACCTGTGCAGCTCTGGTGAATTCCATGCCCAGGAGGG
The DNA here is from genome assembly GCF_030014385.1 of Trichomycterus rosablanca. Taxonomy (NCBI): domain Eukaryota; kingdom Metazoa; phylum Chordata; class Actinopteri; order Siluriformes; family Trichomycteridae; genus Trichomycterus; species Trichomycterus rosablanca. Next base: position 7,110,494 of record NC_086012.1, read on the forward strand.
TTAAGGCAGTGCTGGATAATAATGGTGGTCACACAAAATATTGACACTTTGGGCACAATTTGGACATGTTCACTGTGGGGTGTACTCACTTATGTTGCCAGCCATTTAGACATTAATGGCTGTGTGTTGAGTTATTTTCAGAAGACAGTAAATCTACACTGCTATACAAGTTGTACACTGACTACTCTAAGTTATATCCAAGTTTCATGTCTATAGTGTTGTCCCATGAAAAGATATAATGAAATATTTGCAGAAATGTGAGGGGTGTACTCACTTTTGTGATACACTGTATATTGTCCATGTGTCCATCCTTCAGCTTTATGTGTTTATTGAATGTCTTATTCGAACACCCTGGGCATTAATAGTCTACTCCGTTACTCCTTTAGTAAGGCTTTGTATTAGATCCTGATAATAGATTCTGGCTTTCTAGTAGATCCTGGTAATAGATCCTGTTGCTGAATGAAAGTGAATCAGGCAGCACTGATTCACTTCCATACTTCCATTCAGCCACAGCAGCATTAGTGAGGTCGGACAGTGATTAGGCCTGCTTGCTGTCAGCGTTTTTATTAATCGTACTGGTTTCGGGTGGCATTAAGTACACTTTGCCATGCTGAAACAGGAAAGAACCTGTTTGAAAGAACCCCCCCCCCCCCAATATGACCTATTTATGCAGTCCCATTAGTATTTCCCATTTGTTTTTGAACGAAGGGAGGAAACCTTTAAAAACAGCCCTAGATCAAATTTGCTTCACCACAGTGGTGCCAGATAGTAAAGCATAATTAACCATCCAAGAACATCCACAGTTTCCACTGCTCCGGAAGCCAGTGGTGGTATGCTGTACAGCACTCCAGTCAACCATTAGCATTGTTCTATGGACCAGTCGGATGCCAACATACAGTTAAATGTGTACTAAAATTACTACCATTATTTTGTATTATAAAACGGATAGTTCCGGTCCTAAGATCTGATTGGCTGAGCCGCGTTCGAAGCCGTTGTAAAATTCCAGATAAACGCACACCTATGACCACCTCACATCATTCCATATTAATACGTCACTGAAAAGAAAAAGTGAATGTTATGTTCGCCCTCATGTTGCCTAGCAACACTGTTAACGGACTACGCGATTTCGTGGAAGAATGCTTTTTGTAAGTGTTTTTGTATATAAAAACATTTATTTATTGAACATTGTTGTATTTTATTATATTTTATGTTGACCGCCGTTTTATATAAGCAATAAGCCACTCGAGACCGTGCGTTACTGCTATGATTTTATCACGGGAAAGACGTTTTAGGCACTCCGCTTCGCGTCATGCCAAAACATCCTTCCCCGTCTCTCGTGGCTTATTGCTTTATTTTATATTGACAATATTAAACGCCAGAGTAGAAACACACCAACAGTCCCCAACAGTTTGTGCACCACGGACTAGTTTCATATATATTTCATATATATTCATATATATTTTTTTATATTTCAAATAATATATAATTTCACGGACCGGCAAGGGTGGGAGGATTTAAAATAAAATTTACGATGAGCGCAATAAAAAACACAAAGATCGCTCAGGTGGCGCAGCGGTAAAACACACGCTAGCACACCGGAGCTGAGATCTCGAATACATCGTATGGAATCTCAGCTCTGCCATCCGACTGGGCTGAGCGGCCACATGAACAACGATTGAACTGTTGTTCATTGCCGGATAGGGTCTCCTCGTAACTGATGAAACTACGACCTCTGCTGGCTGATTGATGGCGCCTGCACAGGGGCAGTGAGGAGTGCGTTGATCTGATCAGGTTGTGTCTCTCCGTACACAGGGCTGAACTGCATTAGCACTCGCCTAGTGCAGAGGAAAAAATGCATGCATACGGCTGCTGCCCACGTGTCTGAGGGGGTGTGGGTTAGCTTCGTTCTCCTCAATCAGAGCGGGGATCGGCATTAGTGGAGAGGAAGCGTAATGCAATCGGGCAATTGGACGCCCTAAAAGGGAGAAAAAAATACAAAAAAAACACAAAGTGCATGACGGTACTACTCACCGATTATGGAAAATTAGTGGGAACCCTGCTGATGCTCCCACCTACAGGTGATGGGAGACAATTACACCCCAATTGTGCTCCTTATGTCCAGTCTACTCCGTAACTTTGTTGCTGTCAATGCAGAAAATCCTGGAGGTTGAAAAAAGCAGTGTTTTAATTGCTTTTGTAGCGACCTCTTGTTATTTATTCTTTCTGTTCGGCCCGGTAATAAATGACCCGGTCCATGACCCAGTGGTTGGGGACCACTGCTGTACACCACTCCAGTCAACCAAGTTTGTGTGCACCTATTACTAGTGAAAATCCAATCAGGAAAGCTTTTCTCAAACAGTTAAAGCATCACAATGCACAACAGCCTATATCTTTCAACAACCATCTAAAAAATGACTGACTGATCCTCAACTAACCAACACTGCTCTGTGTTTCTCAGGCAGCTTGCAAAGAGTGATCAGCCACCACCCTCAGATCCTAACGCTTCAGGCGAAGAGGGTGAACGCTGTGTCTCGACGACTCAGAGAGAAGTGCAAGTTCACCGCCCAGCAGGTGACCGACATTCTCAGAGACTCGCCACACGTGACGGAAGAGGAGCCTGCATGTCTGGAGTACATGTTTCAGGTATGCGTTATTGTTATACAGCTTTCGAAAAGCAGTGTCGTCAGTGCAAGATCGTAACACCATGCTCCAGTGGTGCGGCGGTCTAATACAAATCTAAGCTCAGAGATGTTCACAAGTCACAAAATATGAGTCCGGGTCAAATCACCAGTCTTTAGGCTAGAGTCCGGGTAAAATCACGTATCAATATAATATACACAAAACATATATTGGAAATGTAGAGTAAAAATAAACAAATAATCTGTAAGTTCAGATAAAAACAACAACAGATTAGCGACTGTATTTTGCCGTTTTACTTAGTGCCTTTACTTTCCTAGTCATTGTGCACATGAATGTAATTTCCGTAACAAGAAAGCAAAAGTTAAAAGCTTAAACTGATACGTTTTGTTTTCATTGCAAAACAAAAGTGCGCACGATAAATCAAGGCACAGCGGTACTGGCTTCCAGTACAGTTTAGAGTGCATTATAAAATACTGGTGCTTGTCTATAAGTCTCTCCATGGCCTCGCCCCCACATACTTGACTCACTTACTTCAGAGCTATGTTCCGTCACGCACTTTACGCTCCTCAAATTCACATCTTCTAGCAGTTCCATCTGCAAAATTACGTTCTGTAGGTGACAGAGCTTTTAGTGTTGCTGGCCCTAAACTCTGGAATGAACTCCCACTACAGATACAGTGTATCACAAAAGTGAGTACACCCCTCACATTTCTGCAGATATTTAAGTATATCTTTTCATGGGACAACACTGACAAAATGACACATTGACACAATGAAAAGTAGTCTGTGTGCAGCTTATATAACAGTGTAAATTTATTCTTCCCTCAAAATAACTCAATATACAGCCATTAATGTCTAAACCACCGGCAACAAAAGTGAGTACACCCCTTAGTGAAAGTTCCTGAAGTGTCAATATTTTGTATGGCCACCATTATTTCCCAGAACTGCCTTAACTCTCCTGGGCATGGAGTTTACCAGAGCTTCACAGGTTGCCACTGGAATGCTTTTCCACTCTTCCATGACGACATCACGGAGCTGGCGGTTATTCGAGACTTTGCGCTCCTTCACCTTCCGCTTGAGGATGCCCCAAAGATGTTCTATTGGGTTTAGGTCTGGAGACATGCTTGGCCAGTTCATCACCTTTACCCTCAGCCTCTTCAATAAAGCAGTGGTCGTCTTAGAGGTGTGTTTGGGGTCATTATCATGCTGGAACACTGCCCTGCGACCCAGTTTCCGGAGGGAGGGGATCATGCTCTGCTTCAGTATTTCACAGTACATATTGGAGTTCATGTGTCCCTCAATGAAATGTAACTCTCCAACACCTGCTGCACTCATGCAGCCCCAGACCATGGCATTCCCACCACCATGCTTGACTGTAGGCATGACACACTTATCTTTGTACTCCTCACCTGATTGCCGCCACACATGCTTGAGACCATCTGAACCAAACAAATTAATCTTGGTCTCATCAGACCATAGGACATGGTTCCAGTAATCCATGTCCTTTGTTGACATGTCTTCAGCAAACTTGTGTAGAGACTTCAGAAGAGGCTTCCTTCTGGGGTGACAGCCATGCAGACCAATTTGATGTAGTGTGCGGCGTATGGTCTGAGCACTGACAGGCTGACCCCCCACCTTTTCAATCTCTGCAGCAATGCTGACAGCACTCCTGCGCCTATCTTTCAAAGACAGCAGTTGGATGTGACGCTGAACACGTGCACTCAGCTTCTTTGGACGACCAACGCGAGGTCTGTTCTGAGTGGACCCTGCTCTTTTAAAACGCTGGATGATCTTGGCCACTGTGCTGCAGCTCAGTTTCAGGGTGTTGGCAATCTTCTTGTAGCCTTGGCCATCTTCATGTAGCGCAACAATTCGTCTTTTAAGATCCTCAGAGAGTTCTTTGCCATGAGGTGCCATGTTGGAACTTTCAGTGACCAGTATGAGAGAGTGTGAGAGCTGTACTACTAAATTGGACACACCTGCTCCCTATGCACACCTGAGACCTAGTAACACTAACGAGTCACATGACATTTTGGAGGGAAAATGACAAGCAGTGCTCAATTTGGACATTTAGGGGTGTAGTCTCTTAGGGGTGTACTCACTTTTGTTGCCGGTGGTTTAGACATTAATGGCTGTATATTGAGTTATTTTGAGGGAAGAATAAATTTACACTGTTATATAAGCTGCACACAGACTACTTTTCATTGTGTCAAAGTGTCATTTTGTCAGTGTTGTCCCATGAAAAGATATACTTAAATATCTGCAGAAATGTGAGGGGTGTACTCACTTTTGTGATACACTGTACGTACCTGTCATTCATTGTCATTATTCAAAGTTAGTCTCAAAACACATCTCTATCAGTTAACTTATGAGTGAGCAATCGCTTAATCATTTATTTAGTGTTTTATTTTCTTCTTACATTTTAATATTTTTGTCTTATGTTGTATCTTATTCTACTTTTATACCATTACTATCCTAATCATGACATTATTATCTATTTTATTTACATGCACATTACTGTTTTTATGCTGATGTTCTCTGTAATTTTTATTGTTTTTATTGTACAGTGGCCTTGGGTCTCGTGAAAGGCGCTTTATAAATAAAATTTATTATTATTATTATTATTAAAATCCAAAACACAGCAAAAAAAATCATAACCACTGCTTACCTTAGCTTATGTTCTTCCAGATGCTATTATATTTATAACCATGTGTCCCATTAGGAATATAATCTGTTATTTTGTAAATGTGTTTATACAGTAATCCCTCGCTATATCGCGCTTCGACTTTCGCGGCTTCACTCTATCGCGGATTTTATATGCAAGCATATCTAAATGTAAATCGCGGATTTTCCGCTGGTTCGCGGATTTCTGCGGACAAGGAGTCTTTTTATTTCTGATACATGCTTCCTCAGTTGGTTTGCCCAGTTGATTTCATACACGGGACGCTATTGGCGGATGGCTAAGAAGCTACCCAATCAGAGCACGCGGTTAAGTATCCTGGGTGCTGATTGGCTCAGCGAAGGAGAGAAGCATTAGATTCCGCTTTATGCTGTATAACTGTGCGGGAAATGTTTATAAGAGTGTGGGAGGGTTTGTAAGGGCTTAAAATATATAAAAATTATGGTTTTTACTTCGCAGATTTTCACCTTTCTGGAACGCAACCCCCGCGATCGAGGAGGGATTACTGTAATTAAAAACCTCCAAACTTTTCCCGGTTGTGAAGTAAAACACGAACTTGTTAGAAAGCCAATCAAGCGTTTCACTGACACGTCATCTGTGTGACGCAAACTGAATAAATGCAAATAACAGCATTTCTTACTAAAAATTTAAATCAGAAGGTCTGATTGGTTCAGAAAGCGGTTCTTTCAACCAGTAACGCCAATTCTGTAGGAGCGATCCATTCACCTCAGTTGTTCCTGTGATGTGCACTACGTAGGGTATTCCACCATTTTAAGTTAGATTCAAATCCAAAGGTAACGAAAATGTTCAAATGAAGTGAACTTCAAACTGTGTAGGGAGTAGGGAGCGACGCTTCATCGCTACGCCGGAAGCTGGCTGTAACATTTACCCATTGCGTGCGTTGCTGGTTAAGACGGCCGGAGCGTTATAAGAGAGCAGAAAGTGACACGATCAGAATGATGTCGGATGGACGTTTAATTCATCTTTAATAAAAGGGACTCTTGTTGTTTATGAGTCATGAGTCGAGTCGGAGTCATTTGAAACGAGTCAGAGTCGAGTCTGAAGTCGCTGTGTGTGCGACTTACGTGCGACTCGGACTCTCTGTCTAAGCTGTGCTATCAAACAGCTGGGCACCAACATACAGTTGGCTGTGGATCTTTAGGGGCCCTTAGGGCGGCACGGTGGCTAAGGGGGTAGCACTGTCACCTCACAGCAAGAAGGTCCTGGGTTCGATCCCCAGGTGGGGCGGTGCAGGTCCTTTCTGTGTGGAGTTTGCCTGTTCTCCCCGTGTCCACGTGGGTTTCCTCCAGGTGCTCTGGTTTCCTCCCACAGTCCAAAGACATGCAAGTGAGGTGAACTGGAGACACTAAATTGTCCATCACTGTGTTCGATATAACCTTGTGAACTGATGAATCTCGTGTAATGAGTAACTAGCGTTCCTGTCATGAATGTAACCAAAGTGTAAACTTTAATGGCCCTTCAAACACAGCTAAACAAGATTCAAACTCATGAGTTTAGTTTAGTGTTAGACCACTGCACCTCCTGAGCTCCACATACTGAGCTTGTACATGTTTTGTGACCCATCTGTTAATCGGATAGAGATTATAGAGATCACATGTCCAGCTGTGTGATTTAGTCACTTCAAAGTAAACCCGTCTTTTAATGTGGTGTCTCTGTTATTACTCAAATATTTTTATTTTGTAATTTATAGTGAATAAAAATCTCCAGTAGAAGTAGAAGCACTCGGGTGACTCGGCGGTAAAGTACACTAGCCCACCAGTGCTGAGATCTTGAGCTTTTGAGTTCAAATCTCAGCTCTGCTATCGGACACACGATTGGCTGTGTGTCTGTAAAGTGCGGGACAATGGCTGAACAGGGTTTCCTCATTCACGCCAGTCATTAAATTACACTCATAAATTGAATGATAGAATAAATGGAAGCTACAATACAGCACAGCCTACCTTAATCTATGAATGTAAACATTGTTGAATGTAAAGGTTGGGAGTTTTCCAAACTCAGTTACCCGAGTAGTGTTTTTAGCTGCTTTACAGTTAGCTGTAGGGCCAGTGATAGCTCAGTGGTTAAGGTACTGGACTAGTAAACAGAAGGTTGCCGGTTCAAGCCCCGCCATCACCAAGTTGCCACTGTTGGGTCCCTGAGCAAGGCCCTTAACCCTCAATTGCTCATCGTGTTCCGCTCATTGTGTAAGTCGCTTTGGATAAAAGCGTATGCTAAATGCTGAAAATGTAAATGTTTACACTTCGCCATCTTGGACATTTTGGCCAACCGCTTGCTAACTGAATTGCCGTAGGATTGCTAGGACCGCCTCATAGTGCGAATTAACGTTACACAAATGAAAAATGTTAAACCGCTAAACACAAACCTTTCTTAGCAAATCGCATATTACTCGGGAAAAGGCTCATTTCACAGTCCATGACACAGTCCATGGTTTTCACGGCCATAAATTAGGAAGGGCCTTACTCATAACTGCTGCAGTTGTTGGCTTTGCTGGCTGATCAATGGTGCCTGCACAGTAAGTGCAGGGAAGATGATGGTGTGCAAGATCTCCACATAAATTCACCTCGTCCAGGTGAAAAGATGGGTCGGTTCTGCTTGCGTGTCGAAGGGGGCATGTGACAGCTGGACTCTCTTTGGTCAGGTGTGGAGGTCTGCATCAGTAGAGATGAATCACGATTGGGGGGTTGAATTGGGGGGGAAAATGTATAAATAGAACATTAAAATAATGTTACTCATTAGGGCTGTACCTCAATATGGTACCATTGCTACAAAAACATCAAATGTGCTTGCTGTACATGGGGACCCGCATGTCCCCTTTTACTATTTGATACTAATCAACTTACACTTGTTCTCCCTGCAGTATGTATATTTCCGCATGGGCTGTCGCCAGGCCGAGATGGTGAAAGCGAAGCTCTTCAGGCTTTCCGCGGAGGAGCTGCGGTGTCGGCACGGCTTCCTGGAGCGACGTGGACTCTACCAGACCCCCGACAAGAAGGGTCAAACGCTCATACTCAATCCGCGCTTGAAAGACGTGCTGAGTGTCTCTGAAGACGTCTACCTGGGAAAGATTGCCAATGCAACACAGGAGGAGTTTGACGTGTTCCGGAAACTGGTGGCAAGAGAGCAGGAGGAGCTGGATGAAGGTGATGAGTACAGCAGTGAAGATGAGGGAGAAGAGGAAGAGGAGGATGAAGAAATAGAGGATCACACAGACAAGCCCGTTTGAAATGCGGGTTACCAAAAGACTTTTGGTACATTTTCTTTTTTTTTATTATTTGTAAGCCATTCTGAGCAGGGTTATTATACAACCCCAGATCAGAAAAAGTTGGGACAGTATGGAAAATGCAAATAAAATAAAAATGCAGTGTTCCTTACATTTACATTACACATTTACTTTGACTTTTATTTTCATGTCCCAAAAAAAGTTGGGACGGGGGCAATTTAGGGCTAGTAATGAAGTGAAAAAAATAAATAATGATTTGATTCCAAACAGGTGATTGTGATCATGGTTTGGTACAAAATCAGCATCCAGAAAACGCTGAGTCTTTGATGAGCAAAGATGATCAAAGGATCTCCAGTTTATCAACAAATGCGTGAGAAAATGATTGAAATGTTTAAAAACAATGAACCTCAAAGAAAGATTGGAAGGGATTTGCTCTTAGGGTGTGTCTCTCCGCATGCATGCTAGGTGGCGCCACAATCGTCAATGTGTAGGTGAAAAAATACAGGTGGCTGCTGCTCATGTTTCAGAGAGAATATGGGATAGCTTTGATCTCCTCGGTCAGGGCAGAGTTCGGCATAGACAGAGAGGAAGCACGGTGCAAACTGGATAATTGGACGCGCAAAAAATGCACAAAAAAAAAAACTTTACTGTGCATAAAGAGGCCTCGACTTCTCTGGGCTCGGTGGCATCTAGGATGGACCATCACACAGTTGAAATGTGTATTGTGGTAAAAAAAAAAAAAAAAATCATGGAAAAAAAATGGTACAAACATTACAAAGTGGTAAATGCTTTACTGTCCCAACTTTTTTGGAATGTGGAAAATAAAACCTTGTGTACAACAGGTACGTCAGTAAAACCATTAATAAAATGACATTTCGTTTTTTTGGGACCCTAAGTGAATTTAAAAGGTTTATTGGAATATTAGCTAAAACGGTTTTAACAGCCTGATGTCACATCAGCTTCAGAGTACAAGCTTAAATAAAATGCAGTGGTTGTCTGAGCGATGACCCCTACCTGGCTAAGCACCCAACACACATTTAGCTGTGTTTAAGAAAGGAAAGGATGGGCAGGGAGTGACCGCCTTGCCACCACAGTAATGAAACCTACTGTCAGGAGGCGTAAGTGGAAGTGACATCCAATCTAGGGTGATCATATTTTGGTTTTCAAAAAAGAGGAAACTTGGCAGGATGGCAGCATGAGCCAGACTGACACCTGCACTGGGTGGAAGGTTTGGTTTAAGGGTTTGGTTTATGTAATTGGTGCCACCACAGCAATGTGTATGAAGTAAGGGTTTAAATATTTGACAAAAGTAAAAACACACGCTGCAACCAGAGCTGGATTTCGAAAGTGCGTCGTTTCGAATCCAGCTCTGCCTTCACCGGTCGAGGCTGGGCGGCTATATGAACAACGATTGGCCTGTTGTTCAGGTCGGGGGGGGGGGTGATTGGAGACAGGAGGGGGTGGGTCTCTCTCTGTCAGAATGCGATTACGACCTCTGCCAACTGATTAAGAGGCGCCTACACAAGAGATGAGGAAGAGTGCCCTTAGGGTGTGTCTCTCCGCATGCAACGCTAGGTGGCGCCAAACTCATCAATGTGTGGGTGGCAAAAATGCATCCGGCTGCTGCCAGTGTTTCGGAGGGGATGTTGGTTAGCTTCGATCTCCTCGGTCAGGGCAGGGTTCGGCATAGACAGAGAGGAAGCACGATGCAAATTGGACAATTGGATGCGCTAAAGGGGGAGAAAAAGGGGAAAAATATATATATATATACTTGACAAATGCATCAATAACTGCGCAACTATGGTATTGAAATTAAATAAATAAACAGTTACACAACTAACAATTTAGCATTCATGGTCAGATAATCTTATTACTTTCAATTCAGCATTTAGCCCTAAACAAAAACTACAAATAAAACAGTTCAGCTATTTCCCATAATGTGGCTGAAATAACCTCTATCTTAGTACACGCATTTGGAAATGTTTACACTGTTTTACAATCAAGGACAGACTTTTAAACAAGGTAGATGTGCAGTCTATTGATCTGTAGCAGTTCATGCTTAATGATGTGAAATGTAACAACATCCCGGTCTTTACCTGATGAGCTCTTTGCTTTAAGTGCAGTTTTGTGTTTTGCTAAACTGGCACCTTTATTTGACACCTGCAAGTCATGCATTCTGCTTCCTAAGGATCCTGAGAAATGCGAGAAGGCGGGACCTAAAGAGAAAGGTGAAATTAGTGCACAAACAAATCAGAAGAAGTTGGTACAGTATGGAAAATGCAAATACAATAAAAATGCAGTGTTCCTTACATTTACTTTGACTTTTATTTCATTGCAGACAGTTTGAATCTGAATTCTTGCATTTCAGGCCTGCAACACATTCCAAAAAAAGTTGGGACGGGGCAATTTAGGGCTAGTAATGAGGTGAAAAAAGCAGCATCAGAAGCAGCATCCAGGAAAGGCTGAGTCTTTGATGATCAGAGGATCTCCAGTTTGTCAACAAATGCATCAGAAAATGATTGAAATGTTTAAAAACAATGAACCTCAAAGAAAGATTGGAAGGGATTTGCATATTTCTCCCCTTACAGTGCATAATATCATTAAACCATTCAATGATTTCAGTGCTGAACACCTGTGATCTTCGATCCCTCAGACGGCACTGCATCAAGAACCACCACTCAACAATAGCTGATATAACCACATGGACGAGGGATTCATTTTGCAAACCTTTGTCAAGCACTACAATACAGAGTTACAAGCACAAACACCACTTAAAACTTTACTGTGCAAACAAGAAGCCTTATGTTAACCATGTCCAGAAGCGGCGTCGACTTCCCTGGGCTTGAAGTCATATAGGATGGACCATCACACAGTGGAAACGTGTATTGTGGTCGGACGAATCAGCATTCCAGGTATTTTTTGGCAATGGCAACATTACAAAGTGGTACATGCTTTACTGTCCCAACTTTTTTTGGAATGTGTTACAGGTCTGAAATGCAGAAATAAACATTTATTAATAAATGAAATATCTCAAATTCATCCTGTCTGCAACCAAATAAATGTCAAAGTAAATGTCTTTCTATGCTGTCCCAACTTTTTCTGGGGGTTGTACAAAAATGTACAAATCCCTGACACGTCTTAAGATGTGCAACAGTACGGGGTCCTCATGTCTCATTTTTCATTTTAAAATTCTCCACACATCCTCTATTGGGAACAGGTCAGGACTGCAGGCTGGCCAGTCCAGTACCCGTACCCTCTTCTTCTGCAGCCATGCCTTTGTAATGTGTGCAGCATGTGGTTTTGCATCGTCTTGTTGAGAAATGCATGGACGTCCCTGGAAAAGATGACGTCTTGAAGGCAGCACATGTTGCTCTAAGATCTCGATGTACTTTTCTGCATTAATGCTGCATCACAGAAGTGTAAATGACCTTTGCCAAGGGCACTGACCCAACCCCATACCATGACAGACCCTGACTTTTGGACTTGCTGCTGTTGCTGAAAATAGTCTGGATGGTCATTTTCGTTATTGGTCCGGAGCACAGAGTCGAATTTTTCCCCAAAAAAACCTGGAATGCTGATTCATCTAAAAACAATACACATTTCCAGTGTGTGATGGTCCATCCTAGATGCGTCAGAGCCCAGAGAAGTCGACGCCGCTTCTGGACATGGTTAACATAAGGCTTCTTTTTACACAGTAAAGTTATGAGTGCCAAAGTAATCCCTCACCCATGTGGTTATATCAGCTATTGTTGAGTCGTGGGTCTTGATGCAGTGCCGTCTGAGGCATCGAAGATCACAGGTGTTCAGCTTAAGCTTGCACCCTTGGCCTTTACGCACTGAAATTCCTCATGATTCTTTGAATCGTTTATTGACATTATGCACTGTAGAGGGAGAAATATGCAAATCTCTTCCGATCATTTTCTCATTCATTTGTTGACAAACTGGAGATCCTCCGATCATCTTTGCTCATCAAGGACTCAGCCTTTCCTGGATGCTGATTTTGTACCAAACCATGATTACAATCACCTGTTTGGAATCACATCATTATTATTTTTTTTTTTTTTACCTCATTACTAGCCATAAATTGCCCCCGTCCCAACTTTCTTTGGAATGTGTTGCAGGCCTGAAATGCAGGAATGGATGTTTATTAACAAATGAAATGAAGTTGAGCAGATAAAACATGAAATATCTCAGGTTCATCCTGTCTGCAATGAAATAAAAGTCAAAGTAAATGTAAGGAACACTGCGTTTTTATTTTATTTGCATTTTCTATGCCGTCCCAACTTTTTCTGATTTTGGAGTCTTCTCCAAAACGAATGCTTTAAAATGTTTCTAAGTAGTATTTCAAACAGTATTTCAAAGACAATGATACCCTTTTATTTTTAGTAACGTTATAATTTGTAAACATTGTATTCAAATAAGAAAACAGGAAGTTGACATAAATTGCGTATAATAAAACGGGCTTGTTTGCTTACCTAAAAACGCCGTTGCTAATAACCCTGAACAGCTGAGGCGATGTTTTTCGGTTAGAAAAGCGTGTTTTGGTGCTAATGTGTTGGGTAATGTTTGGTTTCTGAGCTGTGTTGTGAGAGGAAAGTGTCAGTGTTTGAGTAATTTAGCTGAAACATCGGGTAGTCATGGAGCGACTGGAGAGCTGAGGACAGGTGCGCGTTCACGAGTCAATAAAGCGTTGACGCGCTGATTGCGAGTGCGCGAGCGTGCAGCGCGCGAGCGTTAGATATCGATCTGCAGTTTAGTGTCAACGGACCGGCAGGTAAGTGACCGATGGCTACTTTTAGTGGATCGATCGTGTGTGTGTGTGTGTGTGTGTGTAGCCTTGCTGTGAGTGAATGAGTGTGTTAAATCAATAGTTCATGTGAAAAACAGGCTCGTTTTATTGGTGCTTTTAAAACTGATAATTGTTACTATGTACACAGGTGTGTGCGTATGTGTGTGTGTGTGTGATCTGAAAGTGTCCACTGTGGACAAACAGCTCTACTTTATACCTGTACATCAGTCCTAACAGGGTGTGTGTTCTTATTAAAGCGGTCAGTTCATTTAAACAGTACTTATAGGATAGTTCAGTGGGTAGTACATTTGCTTCACAGTAGAAAGGTCCTGGGTTCGATTCCCAGGTGGAGCAGTCTGGGTCCTTTCCCAGCCATAACATTAAAACCACCTCCTTGTTTCTACACACACTGTGCATGTCATCAGCTCCACTTACCATATAGAAGCACTTTGTAGTTCTACAATTACTGACTGTAGTCTATCTGTTTCTCTGCATGCTTTGTTAGCCCCTTTTTATGCTGTTCTTCAATGGTCAGGACTCTCCCAGGGCCACTACGGACATGGTGGTGGTGTGTTAGTGTGTGTTGTGCTGGTATGAGTGGATCAGACACAGCAGCGCTGATGGAGTTCTTAAACACCTCACTGTCACTGCTGGACTGAGAATAGTCCACCAAGCAAAAAAATATCCAGCCAACAGCGTCCCGTGGGCAGCGTCCTGTGACCACTGATGAAGGTCTAGAAGATGACCAACTCAAACAGCAGCAATAGATGAGCGATTGTCTCTGACTTTACATCTACAAGGTGAACCAACTAGGTAGGAGTGTCTAATAGAGTGGACAGTGAGTGGACACGGTATTTAAAAACTCCAGCAGCGCTGCTGTGTCTGATCCATATAGAAGCACTTTGTAGTTCTACAATTACTGACTAGTCCATCTGTTTCTCTATATACTTTGTTAGCCCCTTTCATGCTGTTCTTCTCTAATGGTCAGGACTCTCCCAGGACCACCACAGAGTAGGTCATTTTCAGCAATGCAGTGACACTGACATGGTGGTGGTGTGTTAGTGTGTGTTGTGCTGGTATGAGTGGATAAGACACAGCAATGCTGATGTAGTTTTTGAACACCTCACTTTCACTGCTGGACTGAGAATAGTCCACCAACCAAAAATATATCCAGCCATCCTGTGACCACTGATGACGGTCTAGAAGATGACCAACTCAAACAGCAGCAATAGATGAGCGATCGTCTCTGACTTTACATCTACAAGGTGGACCAACTAGGTAGGAGTATCTAATAGAGTGGACAGTGAGTGTCTGATCCACTCATACCAGCACAACACACACTAACACACCTCCACCATGTCAGTGTCACTGCAGTGCTGAGAATCATCCACCACCTAAATAATACCTGCTCTGTGGTGGTCCTGTGGGGGTCCTGACCATTGAAGAACAGGGTAAAAGCAGGCAAGAAAGTATATAAAGAAATAGATGGACTACAGTCAGTAATTGTAGAACTACAAAGTGCTCCTATATGGTAAGTGGAGCTGATAAAATGGACAGTCAGTGCAGAAACATGGCTGATCAGTGTATGTATTAGTATACAGGTGTATAACCTTAATTATGCCTCTAAATGTGGCAGTTTGAGAAAGGCAGTGTACCGTTCCAGCATGATGTGGCTCTTGGAACTACAGTAACCTGCGAACAGCCTTGACCTTAAATCTATTAAAGATTTGGTGATGAATTGGAACGCAGACTGCAAGCTGGGGCTTATTGTCCAACATAAATCTCCACACTCAGAAATGCTCTTTTGACCAAATAAAAAATCTTCATAGAGGAGTTATAGGTGCAAAGTCATGCCAGCTCCATATAATGCCCATGGTTTTGGAATGGGATGTCCAACAAGTTCAACAGACACTATTGGCCTTGCTGCAGCAATAGCGACTCCTACTGTCCGCTCAAGGCAGTACAGGAGCGGTGGAGAAACAGAGAAAATAGTGGTTATCTGAATTGTTAACTGTTCTGACACTGTCTGGTAGGGCTGCAACGATTATTCGACATAATCGATAACGTCGACTATAACAATTTGTCGATGTGGAATTTCATTGTCGACGCGTGGTTATTATTGCAACGCACTAGAGGAAGTGCAGGGGGCGCAGCATCGCTTCCATGGCGCAGCGGGGAGTTTATGAAGACAGAGAGGCAAAGATAGAGAGACCGAAACTTTCTAAAGTATTTCAGGAGCATTTCAGCCAAAATAACCCAAAGAAACGAGCTGAACGCAGAGACTACAAAGCAGAGTTGTGGTTTCACGCCAGCACTACGGTGAAACGCCAGCACCCTGCAGCCGTGATGACCAGCGTTATTCCGGACATGTAAGTTTTTACACCGCTTTGTGCTTTAACCAACGTAGTTAATGTTTGTTAATGCTAGAGTACATGTCGGAAAACTTTCTAAGAGTTCGCTATTTTTCAGGTTTGTTAGCTATCTAACACATTAAGTGCAATAGTTAATCTGTAATTTATATGAGTAACGTTATATAACTTAACATTATAGCCTAACGTTACCCTGTCTCGTCTTCCATATTTTTGCTCTCGTTAATGAGAGCATTCATTCTAAATAATAAGCCTCCTCCACTTAATGATAGCTAGTTAGCTCAGCAGATAATTCAGTTAAGATATTTAAGCTGTTATGGTTTAGTTGGCATAGCCAGTACACTATTTGTGATAAACTATGATACATAGCCTTCAGTTTGTGATAATGAATACAGCTTTCTCTTTTGCTCTTTCTATTAATAGCACTAAGCAATGGAGTGTGGATGAGAAGAGAAGAGGTTCATGCACCCCTCAGATGGCCGAGGTCTTCACAGACAGCATTCACATGTTTCTCAACAACATGTTATATATGTTTTTGACTTCCAGAGTGATAACTTCTGAAACATAACAGTTTCTAATGCTGTCCAAAGCTTTCTTATTTAATTGAATTTTTTTATTGTAATTGTGTATTAATGTTTCAAATATATTTAATTAAACTATCAAGCTTAAGTTTCATATTCATGTTTCATTATCTTAATTTGATATTGGAACTTAAATAACATAACAGAGTTTTGCATAACAGAGAAATTTGCAAATGAGACAATGTAACATAAAAATAAAATGCAAACAAAAAGAGAAGTGAAGAGTGTGTGGAAAAATGAGGGGAAATTTCATGACAAGGTGTTGGCTCACCTCACAGCATCTAAACAGCTTCAGTGTTTTTTTCCATTGATTAAAGAGTTTGGATCTGTATTGGAAGAATGAAACACTGTTCATCCAGTTGTTTATATATATACATTTTATCAGCTCCACTTACCATATAGAAGCACTTTGTAGTTCTACAATTACTGACTGTAGTTCATCTGTTTCTTTACATACTGTTTTAGCCTGCTTTTACCCTGTTCTTCAATGGACCACCACAGAGCAGGTATTATTTAGGTGGTGGATCATTCTCAGCACTGCAATGACACTGACATGGTGGTGGTGTTAGTGTGTGTTGTGCTGGTAGGAGTGGATCAGACACAGCAGCGCTGCTGGAGTTTTTAAATACCGTGTCCACTCTATTAAACACTCCTACCTAGTTGGTCCACCTTGTAGATGTAAAGTCAGAGATGATCGCTCATCTATTGCTGCTGTTTGAGTTTGTCTTCTAGAGCTTCATCAGTGGTCACAGGACGCTGCCCACGGGGTGCTGTTGGCTGGATATTTTTGGTTGGTGGACTAATCTCAGTCCAGCAGGGACACTGAGGTGTTTAAAAACTCCAGCAGCGCTGCTGTGTCTGATCCACTCATACCAGCACTAAGTCAGTGTCACTGCAGTGCTGAGAATGATCCACCACCCAAATAATACCTGCTCTGTGGTGGTTTTGTGGGGGTCCTGACCATTGAAGAACAGCATAAAAGGGGGCTAACAAAGCATGCAAAGAAACAGATGTACTACAGTCAGTAATTGTAGAACTACAAAGTGCTTCTATGTGGTAAGTGGAGTTGTTAAAATGGACAGTGAGTGTAGAAGAAACAAGGAGGTCCCTGTCCCTGGACTTAGTCTGGGCCGATTTAAGCCACTAGGCTACCACTGTCCCTGGACTTAGTCTGGGCCTATTTAAGCCACTAGGCTACCACTGTCCCTGGACTTAGTCTGGGCCAGTTTAAGCCACTAGGCTACCACTGTCCCTGGACTTAGTCTGGACCGATTTAAGCCACTAGGCTACCACTGTCCATGGACTTAGTCTGGGCCGATTTAAGCCACTAGGCTACCACTGTCCCTGGACTTAGTCTGAGCCAGTTTAAGCCACTAGGCTACCACTGTCCCTGGACTTAGTCTGGGCCAGTTTAAGCCACTAGGCTACCACTGTCCCTGGACTTAGTCTGGGCCAGTTTAAGCCACTAGGCTACCACTGTCCCTGGACTTAGTCTGGGCCGATTTAAGCCACTAGGCTACCACTGTCCATGGACTTAGTCTGAGCCAGTTTAAGCCACTAGGCTACCACTGTCCCTGGACTTAGTCTGGACCGATTTAAGCCACTAGGCTACCACTGTCCCTGGACTTAGTCTGGGCCAATTTAAGTCTTTAGGCTACCACTGTCCCTGGACTTAGTCTGGGCCAGTTTAAGCCACCAGGCTACCACTGTCCCTGGACTTAGTCTGGACCGATTTAAGCCACTAGGCTACCACTGTCCCTGGACTTAGTCTGGGCCAATTTAAGTCTTTAGGCTACCACTGTCCCTGGACTTAGTCTGGGCCAGTTTAAGCCACCAGGCTACCACTGTCCATGGACTTAGTCTGGGCCGATTGAAGCCACTAGGCTACCACTGTCCCTGGACTTAGTCTAGGCCAATTTAAGTCTTTAGGCTACCACTGTCCCTGGACTTAGTCTGGGCCAGTTTAAGCCACCAGGCTACCACTGTCCCTGGACTTAGTCTGGACCGATTTAAGCCACTAGGCTACCACTGTCCCTGGACTTAGTCTGGGTCGATTTAAGCCACTAGGCTACCACTGTCCATGGACTTAGTCTGAGCCAGTTTAAGCCACTAGGCTACCACTGTCCCTGGACTTAGTCTGGGCCAATTTAAGCCATTAGGCTACCACCGTCCCTGGACTTAGTCTGGGTCGATTTAAGCCACTAGGCTACCACTGTTCCTGGACTTAGTCTGGGCCAATTTAAGCCACTAGGCTTCCACTGTCCCTGGACTTAGTCTGGGCCAGTTTAAGCCACTAGGCTACCACTGTCCCTGGACTTAGTCTGTGCCAATCAAGGACGTTCAGAGACATGGCATGAATCTACTCCAGTATTATAATGGCTCTTGAAAAGTAAACCCATAGCATTATCCTGCCACCAGCATGTTTCACCATATGGTTAGTATTAGCCAGATGTTGACCAGACATAGTGCTTGCTCCACAAAGTTGAATCAGTTCATCTGGACACAAGTTTGTTATAGAGATATGTTTCGTCACTCATCCAAGTGACTTCTTCAGTCTGATTTGCTCAGCGCTCGGCTTGAGTGGTGAAACATCATTAAAGGTCCATGACATGAACATCCATTTGTGTGAAATAATTATCAAATCCAATCTAAAATACACCACATGTATCTGTGTTAAGCCGTATTAACTTCACTTTCTGAAGTCATTTTTTTTTGCATCCAATTGTTAAATTTTTGCATCGTTCTTCCTCTCTGTCTATGCCGAACCCTGCCCTGACCGAGGAGATCAAAGCTAACCCATATCCCCTCCGAAACATGAGCAGCAGCCGGATGCATTTTTGCCACCCACACATTGATGAGTTTGGCGCCACCTAGCGTTGCATGCGGAGAGACACATCCTAAGGGCACTCTTCCACATCTCCTGTGCAGGCGCCTCTAATCAGCCGGCAGAGGTCGTAATCGCGTTCTGACAGAGAGAGACCCACATCCGGTTCTTTGTCTCACCCCCCCAACTGAGCAACCGATACCACGATACCGATACCACGTACTCTGAATCCAGCCCTGGTTGCAGCGTGTCTTTTTACCGCTGCGCCACCTGAGTGGTGTCGAAAAAGCTTTACGTGAAAATAAAGCGTAACGTGACTGAATGTACTAAAAGTACGACACAGAAACACTTAATTTCTCTTCGTTATTACTGGTTATAAGCGCTCTGTACTGCCCAAATTCATCACTCATTGTTTTAGTACAACAAGCCACGTTATGCTTTATTTTTTACGTTAAGCGTTTATACTGTTCGGGTCACTTTTACCACGTCATATCACACAATTCATCTCTTTGAAAATATCAGCGGCAAACTGGATGGTGGCACAGCTGTGAAAACTCACGCTGGAACCAGAGCTGGGAACTCGAATACATCGTATCGAATCTCAGCTCTGCCTGCCGGCTAAGGCTGAGCGGCCACATGAACAACGATTGGCCTGTTGTTCAGATGGGCGGGACTAAGCCGGATGGGGTCTCCCTCTCATGACTGGTGCGATTACGACCTCTGCTGGCTGATCGATGGCGCCTGCACAGAGATGAGAGAAGTGTGCTCTCAGGGTGTGTCTCTCCGTACACAACGCTGAGTTGTACTGCACTCATCGAAGTGTAGGTGATAAGATGCATACTGCAGGCTGCGCACGTGTCTGAGGGGGAGTGGGTTAGCTTCGTTCTCCTCAATCAGAGCGGGGATCGGCATTGGTGGAGAGGAAGCATGATGCAATCGGGCAACTGGACGCGCTAAAAAGGGAGAAAAATTTAATCAGGTGAACTTTAAAAGATGAAAGTTTTTCATGGGAGACACTTAGAGCAGATTAATAAAGCCAATCTAATGCAGGAGTCAATTGGCACTGGATGACATCTTGCAGGATCAGGTGGGTACTTAAAGATACTCATGTGAGTGTTTTCTTTTTCTCAGTAGG
This sequence comes from Trichomycterus rosablanca, assembly GCF_030014385.1. Taxonomy (NCBI): domain Eukaryota; kingdom Metazoa; phylum Chordata; class Actinopteri; order Siluriformes; family Trichomycteridae; genus Trichomycterus; species Trichomycterus rosablanca. The sequence goes on from NC_086012.1 coordinate 7,130,752, forward strand.
TAGCTCCTTTCTATAAGAAGAAAGCAAGAACTTAAAAAAGATCTCACCTTCATCTCACATTCTCTACATCAGCGTTCACAGATGAATTATTCTTCTCTGGCTTCTACCTCCTTGAAGTGGTACGTGGTCATGCAGACTAACGGAATGAATTACTTTCTAATCCCTGCTACCCTCCTCACCACCGTGACCCTGTTCATCGACCCGCTACTCCTCTTCTGCATCCTCTCCACTCCGTCCCTCCGTCAGGAAACACGCTACCTCCTGCTCGCCAACACGCTCCTCTCGGATGTCCTCTTCCTCAGCTTCAATCTCACCAACATCTCCTGCAACGCGCTGGACATGGAAATGCACCACGTGTTCTGCGAGTTCCTGATGGTCACCACCGTGACGACCTACTGCTCCTCACTGTTGACGGTCACGCTCATGGTCATCGATACTTTCGTGGCCGTGCGCTGGCCGCTGCGCTACAACGAAATCCTGCCTCCGTCCCGGGTGAAGAAAATCATCGCGCTCGTGTGGGCCGTGGCCGCGACGTTCCCACTTGCTCTCCTGGTGGTCATGGAGGTCAGCAAAAAGGGCGAAACGGAGAGTCTAAAGGTGTGTCTGGTGATCATCAGTCTGGGTTTTTTGGGGGAAGAAATAAATGTTGGCTTGCATATCTACTTCAGCGTGTGGGTTATATTCTGCACGTTCCTCATTCTCTACTGCTACATCCGTCTATACATCGTCACCAAGGGCTCGGGCATATGGAGCAGTCGCTACTCACGGGCACGGCTGACTCTGCTCGTGCACACCGTTATGCTGGTGATATTCTTTACACCCGGATTGATCTTTACAGTGCAGTTGGGGCAGTTTAAGAAGCTGTCCGAATCTCTGGAAGTGGCAGCGTGGCTCAACACTGCAAATCTGTGTTTGCTCATGGTGCTCCCTCGAGCTTGCGCGCCCTACCTGTACGGCCTGCGCTATCGGGAGGTCTACGAAACGATACAGCTCATGCTGAGGAAGAGACGGCTCAGCCAGACCACCGACGGTTAGAGCCCGGGACTGAGCGCCAACCATGCTATATGACACTGGACTCCTCTGGGATTCTTGCCTTGCTAATTTAGCTTAATATTTGCATATGAGATACATGCAAACTTCCTATGAATTCAGACATCCCAAGTTGCAAAAACTCATTTCAGGGAGGTACCCCCCGGACCCGGACCTTGACCCCGACCCCCCAAGCCCAAAAAAAAAAAAAGGCTAAAAAACATCTCGCACACACCAAAGGATATGGGTGATAACAGAACTTTTAGGCGCTGCTAACTGAGCTACTAAGCTAACTGTTCGCGCCGTAAACATATCAATGTGTACTACATAGTGCACTAGATAGTGTAAAAGATAATAGATTTATGTTCCCTACATAGTGCACTAGATTGTATGTTAGAAAAGAATTTATGTTCCTTACTTAGTGCACTAGATAGATACACCGATCAGTCATAACATTAAAACCCCCTTGTTTCTACACACATTGTCCATTTTATCAGCTCCACTTTCCATATTGAAGCACGTTGTAGTTCTACAATTACTGACTGTAGTCCATCTGTTTCTCTGCATACTTTTTTACCCTGCTTTTACCCTGTTCTTTAATGGTCAGGACCCCATAGGATACACCAGAGCGGGTATTATTTAGGTGGTGGATCATTCTCAGCACTGCAGTGACACTGACATGGTGGTGGTGTGTTAGTGTGTGTTGTGCTGGTATGAGTGGATAAGACACAGCAGCACTGATGGAGTTTTTAAACACCTCACTGTCACTGCTGGACTGAGAATAGTCCACCAACCAAAAATATCCAGCCAACAGCGTCCTTTGACCTCTGATGAAGGTCTAGAGCAGACCTGGGCATTGTACGGCCCGCGGGCCACATCCGGCCCGCGAGACATCCCCAACCGGCCCGCATGAGGTTCGTGGCAATTAAAAATTAGATGTAAATAAATGTACATCAAACATGCAATATAACAGGATTGATTTTGACGAGAGCGCTGTCTTTAAATATCCGTACGTTTCGATTTGCGTATGCGCGTGTGTGCGCGAGTGTATCAGCTTCACTGTAATGCGAACAGAACTGAGTGTGATTGACGGTGGAGTTTTTAACAAGACACGAACTTCTGAATAGTTTATTTACTGAAGTCAGATGTAACGCTGGTTAAGGATCAGAATTTAGGCTCTAAATCGCTGTTGCGGTACTAAACAGAATTACAAGCATATGAACGATGTGGAGCGTCACACCTGAAGCTTCACTAACTAAACTGCAAAAGCAACAAAGACTGTTTATAAAGTTTAACACATCCAGAACTGAAGCAGTCAGGACCAGCTCTGTGATTTAAAAAATAATATTAAACAATAACAAAGGACTGAAAAACAAATGAGGTAATTACTCAAAACAAAATAGTGTAAAGTTTAAAAACCTGCACATTTTGTTCACATTTGTTTTTGCATTTGTTTGTTTAAATAGTAAAACAATGTTGATGTTTTTACTCTGCATACTTCTAATTTTCTAAATGTAACATCAAAACATTAACAGCTTATTAGAACTGTACAATTCACTGCTTTTCATAAAGAGTGGACTGTTGTAGCATAGTGGTTAAGGTACTGGACTAGTAATCAGAAGGCTGCTGGTTCAAGCCCCACCACTGCCAGGTTGCTGCTGTTGGGCCCTTGAGCAAGTCCCATAACCCTTAATTGCTCAGACTGTATACTGTAACTGTATTGTAAATCGCTTTGGATAAATGCGTCTGATAAATGCTGAAAATGTAATGTAAATGTAAATAAAAAGATAAAATGAATATTGAGCAGAATTAAGTTCACCTTATTGGTCCGGCCCTCCACAACAGTCCGAGTTTCTTATGTGGCCCCTTGGAAAATTTAATTGCCCACCCCTGGTCTAGAGTATCACCAACTCAAACAGCAGCAATAGATGAGCGATCGGCTCTGACTTTACATCAACAAGGTGGACCAACTTGGTAGGAGTGTCTAATAGAGTGGACAGTAAAGTGAGTGTACACGGTATTTAAAAACTCCAGCAGCACTGCTGTGTTTGATCCACTCATACCAGCACAACACACACTAACACACCACCACCGTGTCATTGTCAGTGCAGTGCTGAGAATGATCCACCACCTAAATAATACCTGCTCTGTGGTGGTCCTGTGTGGGTCCTGACCATTGAAGAACAGGGAGAAAGCAGGCTAAAAAGGTATGCAGAGAAACAGATGGACTACAGTCAGTAATTGTAGAACTACAATGTGCTTCTATATGGTGAGTGTAGAAACAAGGAGGTGGTTTTAATGTTATGGCTGATCAGTGTATATTTGTGGTTAGATTGGTAGCCCTGCTTTTTGATAATATGAGGTAATATCAATGTAAAATCTTATATTCTGTGGTAAAAATAACTGGCTGGCTGTGATAACTTGCAACAAATGCATTTTTCTGTCTTCTCGTGATCTGCTTCTTGTAATTTTACGGGTGTTTGGGTCTCTGTCATGCAATAAATTAATCATTAATTTGTCATTTCATCTTTTTAATTAGACTTTTTTATTATTCTGTTTATTTCATGATGTTTCTCATGTCTGATTCACATTTGGTAGATGTATACCATATGTATGTTGTCCCTAAGTATGTGGACACCTGACTGTTAGCTCGTTGGACATCCCATTCCAACAGCTGTAAAATAGAATAGAATAGAATAGTACAGAATACTCAGGTACAATGATATTTTGCATTGCATCTCTCTAATAGAGACCAAGGCAAAATACTGTTCCTTGTACTTCACAATGGGTGTGGTCAACTACTGGGACAGTTTTCACTCAAGGAAGACCTTCCACAAGATTTTGGAGCATTTTTGTAGGAGAATGTACTCTTTTAGGTCAGGCAACAGTGTGGACAGAGGGTCTGGACATCCAGACAAATGTGTTCAGTGGGGTTGAGGTCAGGTTGTTTTATATCATGATTTCTTTGTATCATAGACCAGTTATTAATGGTTGTGGCTAAATCTAAGACTAAACCTAAACCCCATAAATTAAAAGGGGTGTTCGCATGCTTTTGGCCACTTGTTTACCAAACAAACATTGGGGGACAGTGGTATCCTAGTGGGTAGAGATTTGGGCTATCAATTGAAAGATTGAGAGTTCGAATCCCAGCTCTGCCATGCAGCCACTTTTGGGTTCTTGAGCAAGCCTCTCGGCTCCAGGGGCACCGTACAATGATTGACTTTGCGCTCTGACCCCAGCTTCCAAACAACCCAGGATATATTGGACTACTTTCTGTGCTGAAATACATAAGGCTAGGTTGACCACACCCATTTCGAAGTACAAGGAACAGTGGTGAAGGAATTTAGGAAGGCAGCTGGGAAACAGTGGTTGGAGACTATTTTGATTTCTTGCATAGTAGGATCTAAGCCTGTCAAGGTGTAAAGCTCACTCATGTTCCAGCAACTTTAATTATAAGCAGATGTACATTAGTGGTTCCTGGATTACATCTCACCACTGGACAAGTCTGAACATGAAGTACCAGTTTGTCTTTTGGAATATCTGATAAAATCTGTTGGGTCTAAAATATACATACAGTAATTTAGATTAATCTGGGGCTGTAGGATGTTCTATACTGTCATTTAACTTTGTAGTTTGGCCTCCTAATTGCTCATTACCACTTTCCGTGCTGAAATAAATAAGGCTAGTTTGGCCACACCCATTCTGAAGTACAAGGAACAGTAGTTTCTTGCCTTGGTCTGCCATGAATTGGAGGTAGCTGGAACACAGGTGAACACAGTCATTGGTTTATAGACTGTCCAGGTCTATACTGTGATTTACCTTTGTTGTTTGGCCTCCTTATTGCTCATCAGTAATTACGCTGGACTACTTCCTGTGCTAAAATAAATAAGGCTTGTCTGACCGCACCCATTCTGAAGTACAAGGAACAGTGGTTTCTTGTATTGGTCTGCCAAGAATTGGAGGTAGCTGGAACACAAGTGACCACAGTCATTGGGTTATAGACTGCCCAGGTCAAAATCAGCATTGTAAAACTTGACAAAGAAAACTTAGGGGGGGATTTTGGGAGGTTCTTGGAGGCTCTCTAAGACTATCCAGATATTTAGCTCACCCCTGTTCCAGCAACTAATTATAAGCAGATGTACATTAGTGGTTCCTGGATTAAAACTGACCACTGGACAGATCTGAGCATAAAGTACCAGTTTGTCTTGTGGAATAAATGATAAAATGTGTTGGGTCTAAAATATACATACAGTACTTGTTCTATACTGTCATTCAACTTTGTAGTTTGTCCTCATATAGAAGCACTTTGTAGTTCTACAATTACTGACTGTAGTCCATCTGTTTCTCTGCATGCTTTGTTAGCCCCCTTCCATGCTGTTCTTCAATGGTCAGGACAGAGTACAGAGCAGGTATTATTTGGGTGGTGGATCATTCTCAGCACTCCAGTGAGACTGACATGGTGGTGTGTTAGTGTGTGTTGTGCTGGTATGAGTGGATAAGACACAGCAGTGTTGATGGAGTTTTTAAACACCTCACTGTCACTGCTGGACTGAGAATAGTCCACCAACCAAAAATATCCATCCAACAGCGCCCCGTGGGCAGTGTGCTGTGACCACTGATGAAGGTCTAGAAGATGACCAACTCAAACAGCAGCAATAGATGAGTGATCGTCTCTGACTTTACATCTACAAGGTGAACCAACTAGGTAGGAGTGGACAGTGAGTGGACACGGTATTTAAAAACTCCAGCAGCGCTGCTGTGTCTGATCCACTCATGCTAGCACAACACACACTAACACACCACCACCATGTCAATTTCAAATAAATAATACCTGCACTGTGGTGGTCCTGACCATTGAAGAACAGAGTAAAAGCAGGCTAAAAAGCATGCAGAGAAACAGATGGACTACAGTCAGTAATTGTAGAACTACAAAGTGCTTCTATATGGTAAGTGGAGCTGATAAAATGGACAGTGAGCGTAGGAGGTGGTTTTAATGTTACGGCTGACGCAGTTTCCTTTCCAACAGGTTGTATTTTGGACGCATTTCCTCCTTCTTTTAATTATAAGGACATCTCAACGAGCTTTAGTTTATCTAGACGTAGATTGAGTTATATAACCAGCCTAGTTGGAGCTAAGTCTGTTTTTATACTTTGTGTAGTGTGAAGGCTCCATCAACTCCATTTACTTTCAAGGTAATGTTTACCCTCATCTCCACCTCCATGGAAACCATGAACGGACATGAGGGAAACCGTTCGATATGTCCAGCGTTTATCCGCCGTCTGGTTTCCGCGCTTGCTGTCATTTTGCAGAAGGAAGAAAAGCGACCGGAGTTGAACCCTCGCTTACTCAGATTCGAGTGAGCATGGAGGCTCTTCTGCAGGGACAATCGCCGAGGTTCTCCATGGCTGCGGAAGATTTGCTACCGACTCTTCTGTGTACGTTTGCCGACTGGTATAACAGCTCTGGACGGGCGGAGAGCCTCAGGCGCAAGTCTGCCCTGGCTAACACGAGTCGTACCGAGATCGAGCTATTTGTCGAGGAGTGGCATGTTTTTCTCCCTCCTGACCACATGAGGGTATTCCAGGTTTGCCCTATCCTAGGATTCGTGGCTGTATTTTTACCCACACCGATTGTCCTGGCTCGTATCCTGTCCCGAACACGATTGCGGCAGCAGACGCTCTATCTTCTCCTGGCCAACGCATTGTTTAGCGACTTACTCTTTTTGGCTCTGTACATGCTAAGCTCGTGTTTGAACGCCGCTGCTGTACTGATGTCGGACTGGGCCTGCGCGACCATGCTTTTCATAATGGGAGTGTTCTACAGCGCTGGTGTCTTCAGTGCTACGGCCATAGTGCTGGACACCTCCTTGGCTATACTGTTGCCGCTGCGATACGCCACGCTATGGCCTGTCTCTAGAACCTACGGAGCGATCGCCGCCATCTGGGCCGTGTCTGGTGTCTTTCCTGCCGCATCTGTGGGTCTTTTCTTGTGGTATCATGCCAGGAGCCCATGCACCCTTCACATCTGCTCTCTGCCCTTAATGCTAGTGCTAACTGTCAGCCACTCGCGGCCTCTCCAGGTTTGCATGTTGCTGACCGTCACCGCTGTTTTGATTACCCTGCTGCTGGTGGTTTTCGGTTACGTGGTCCTCTACTGTCACACCAGTAAGTCTGGAGTGTGGAGAGGCGAGCGGTCGTCTCGCGCTAAAGGAACGTTCCTGGTTCACTACCTGCACCTTTTCCTGTCCGTGTGTCCCATCCTGCTACTGGTGATCAAGCTGCTGCTGTACTGCTACAGTCGTGGGCTAAACCCCAGCGCCGGCCTGTGGGTGTCGTTGGTTCTCTTCAACTTCTTGCTGGTCTTGCCCAAAGGTCTGGCACCCTACCTGTACGGACTCAGGTACAGGGACCTGCGTGGAGCTCTGCTGGATTTCTTTAGGCTCAATAGGCCAAGGGCTATAACTCCTGCAATGTGATTGTTGAGTTATGTCTCTTATTTATTGAAGGATTTGAAGGTTTCGTTGTCAAATCCTACTGAAGATTCAAGCAGGTATGTTTAATAAGTGTTTAAATCACTGATCAGCCATAACAATAAAACCACCTCCTTGTTTCTACACTCACTGTCCATTTTATCAGCTCCACTGACCATATAGGAGCACTTTGTAGTTCTACAATTACTGAGTGTAGTCCATCTGTTTCTTTACATACCTTTTTAACCTGCTTTCACCCTGTTCTGGGTGGGCCATTTATATGGATACACATAAATAAAATGGGAATGGTTGGTGATATTAACTTCCTGTTTGTGGCACATTAGTATATGGGAGGGGGAAAACTTTTCAAGATGGGTGGTGACCATGGCGGCCATTTTGAAGTCGGCCATTTTGGATCCAACTTTAGTTTTTTCAATGGGAAGAGGGTCATGTGACACATCAAACTTATTGAGAATTTCACAAGAAAAACAATGGTTTTAACGTAACTTTATTCTTTCATGAGTTATTTACAAGTTTCTGACCACTTATAAAATGTGTTCAAAGTGCTGCCCATTGTGTTGGATTGTCAATGCAACCCTCTTCTCCCACTCTTCACACACTGATAGCAACACCGCAGAAGAAATGCTAGCACAGGCTTCCAGTATCCGTAGTTTCAGGTGCTGCACATCTCGTATCTTCACCGCATAGACAATTGCCTTCAGATGACACCAATTTTCCAATTTTTGTTTTGCCCATTCTGCAAATTCAGTGCGCCGATCTGGGTCATCCTAGTTGAGATGCTGCAGCAGCTGGAGTTTGTAAGGGTGCCATTTGTGAGTAGCTAATATCCGCCGAAGGGATGTTCGACTGATGCCACTCTCCAGTGACATGCGGCGAGTGCTACGCTGTGGGCTCTTGCTGAATGAAGCTAGAACAGCCACTGATGTTTCTTCATTAGTGACAGTTTTCATGCTTCCACATTTTGGCAAATCCAACACTGAACCAGTTTCACGAAACTTGGCAAGCAGTTTGCTAACTGTAGCATGGGAGATGGGTGGTCTCGTAGGGTGTCTTGCATTGAAATCTGCTGCAATGACCTGGGTACTGCGTTCACCAGACATCAACACAATTTCTATCTGCTCCTCACGTGTTAACCTCTGCGACATGTCAATGGCTGTAAACAAAGAGAAGCTTGTAAATAACTCATGAAAGAATAAAGTTACGTTAAAACCAAGCACACCATTGTTTTTCTTGTGAAATTCTCAATAGGTTTGATGTGTCACATGACCCTCTTCCCATTGAAAAAACTAAAGTTGGATCCAAAATGGCCGACTTCAAAATGGCCGCCATGGTCACCACCCATCTTGAAAAGTTTTCCCCCTCCCATATACTAATGTGCAACAAACAGGAAGTTAATATCACCAACCATTCCCATTTTATTTAGGTGTATCCATATAAATGGCCCACCCTATATAGTCAGGATCACCACAGAGCAGGTATTATTTAGGTGGTGGATCATTCTCACCACTGCAATGACAATGACATGGTGGTGGTGTGTTAGAGTGTGTTGTGCTGTTGTGCTGTGCAGATACAGCAGCTGTCCACTCTATTAGACACTCCTACCCACTTGGTCCACCTTGTAGATGTAAAGTCAGAGACGATCACTCATCTATTGCTGCTGTTTGAGTTGGTCATCTTCTAGACCTTCATCAGTGGTCACATGACGCTGCCCATGGGGTGCTGTTGGCTGGATATTTTTGGTTGGTGGACTATTCTCAGTCCAGCAGTGACACTGAGGTGTTTAAAACCTTCAGCAGGATAGATGTCTCTGACCCACTCATACCAGCACAACACACACTAACACACCACCACCATATCAGTGTCACTGCAGTGCTGAGAATGATTCACCACCCAAATAATATCGACTCTTGGGAGAGTCCTGACCATTGAAGAACAGCATGCGGAGAAACAGATGGACTACAATCAGTAATTGTAGAACTACAAAGTACTTCTATATGGTAAGTGGAGCTGATAAAATGGACAGTGAGTGTAGAAACAAGGAGGTGGTTTTAATGTTATGGCTGATGGGTGTAGTAGTGTGTTAGATAGATTCAGATAAAAATAACTTGTATGCAGCTCATGCCTCCAGGGTAGTATGTAATTCCAATAAAGCTGTGTGGCACAAAGTCCTAGATCAACTAGTATTTGCATTTGAGTTTGCTTAAAGAAGAGTTGGTTTCCAAAACACAATAAATGCTTAACATCTGCTCTGTATTTCAGTGTATTATCAGTGTAATTGTGCTATCAGGTCACTTTATATACAGTCCGTTGCCTACGATCTATGACTGGTTGTTTGTTTAGGGTAATCAAATATGAATTTCTTTGCTTTATATGATATCTGTCATGTCTGTTTTCAAATAAAAGGCCACACAGTGCAGCATAATTAAAGGCTTAATGTGTGAGTGCTTTATAGTTATACCAATGTACAGTACATCCAGTCTGACACCTTTTACCTTAGATTAAATATGTTTTGGTTTTAAACCTTGTATATAATTTAGGTAATGTATCAGTATATAAAATAAATTATAGACTTTTGGTTTAATGGCACTCCTTTAGCCTGCCCACAATGCACCAATGCAGATGCTGTTATAGATAAAGTATGTCCACATACTTTGGGCCAAGTTGTATACATACTAGGATGTAAGATTTACATCGATCAACCTAACATTAAAACCACCTCCTTGTTTCTGCACTCACTGTCCATTTTATCAGCTCCACTTACCATATAGAAGCACTTTGTAGTTCTACAATTACTGACTGTAGTCCATCTGTTTCTCTGCATGCTTTGTTAGCCCCCTTTCATGCTGTTCTTCAATGATTAGGACTCCCACAGGACCACCACAGAGCAGGTATGATTTGGGTGGTGGATCATTCTCAGCACTGCAGTGACACTGACATGGTGGTGGTGCGTTAGTGTGTGTTGTGCTGATAAGAGTGGATAAGACACAGCAGCACCTCACTGTCACTGCTGAACTGAGAATAGTCCACCAACCAAAAATTAACAGCCAAAAGCGCCCCATGGGCAGCGTCCCGTGACCACTGATGAAGATCTACAAGATGACCAACTCAAACAGCAGCAATAGATGAGCGATCGTCTCTGACTTTACATCAACACTGTGGACCAACTAGGTAGAACTGTCTAATAGACTGGACAGTAAGTGGACATGGTATTTAAAAACTCCAGCAGCGCTGCTGTGTCTGATCCACTCATATCAGCACAACAATTCATGAGAATGATCCACCACCCAAATAATACCTACTTTGTAGTGGTCCTGTAGGGGTCCTGACCACTGAAGAACAGCATAAAAGGGGGCTAACAAAGCATGCAGAGAAACAGATGGACTACAGTCAGTAATTGTAGAACTACAAAGTGCTTCTATATGGTAAGTGGAGCTGATTAAATTGACAGTGAGTGTAGAAACAAGGAGGTGGTTTTAATGTTATGGCTGAGATATATAAATATATATATTTGGGCAGCGCCTTACAGCAAGAAGGTTCTGGGTTTGATTCCCAGGTGGAACGGTCCGGGTCCTTTCCTTGTGGAGTTTGCATGTTCTCCCTGTGTCTGTGTGGGTTTTCTCCAGAGCTCCGGTTTCCTCCCACAGTCCAAAAACATGCAAGTGAGCTGAATTGGAGATACTAAATTGTCCATGACTGTGTTTGACATTAAAGACTTGAGCTGACGAATCTTGTGTAACCAGTAACTATCTGTCCTGTCATGAATATAACCAAAATGTGTAAAACATGACGTTAAAATTCTAATAAACATATACAGTATATATATGTGTGGTATATATCTTTGTGGTACAGTGTATAAATTGGGGTGTCATGATGGCTCGGTGGGTAGAACTGTTGCCTTAACAGCAAGAAGGTATTGGGTTTGATTCCCAGGTGAAGCGGTCCAGGTTCCTTCTATGTAGAGTCTGCAGTCCTATTAGAGCTATAAAAATTGTTTTAGGAGTAAATGTGTGTGTTTGCTCTGTGATGGACTGGCGACCTGTCCAGGGTGTTTCATACCTTTAGGTCTGTGAATTGTAACCACTTCAACCCTGAATAGGATGCCATACAATAAAGCAGTTATCTTTGCACTATACCACCAGAGGGCGATATCATCTCGCAAGCTAGAATGAGACCTGGATATGACAGGGAGTACTCAACCATTTATCCACTTGTAAGTAGGGTCAGTTCATGGTGTCAATCCACTGCCATTGTTTAAGGATGTGGAAGGCACCTAATTAGTGAAATAAAACCCACAGTGACACAGGAGTAGGCTATTGAGAGGTGAACTGAATTTATATTGAAGTCACTGTTCTCACCCAGTTAAAATCACAATTGATAGTCAGCTAGAGAATTATGGATATGGATAAATGACCTCTAATTAAAGATTTTCAATTACAAAAAGATTGAAGTTTTTTTGCTACCTCTGCACGCAATACCTTGTGTAATAGCTTATACATTATAGTCTTATACATATACACCGATCAGCCATAACATTAAAACCACCTCCTTGTTTCTACTCTCACTGTCCATATTATCAGCTCTGCTGGAGTTTTTAAACACCTCACTGTCACTGCTGGACTGAGAATAATTTACCAACCAAAAATATATCCAGCCAACAGCGTCCTGTGACCACTGATGAAGATCTAAAAGATGACCAACTCAAACAGCAGCAATAGATGAGTGATCGTCTCTGACTTTACATCTACAAGGTGGACCAACTAGGTAGGAGTGTCTAATAGAGTGGACACTGAGTGGACACGGTATTTAAAAACTCCATCAGCGCTGCTGTGTCTGATCCACTCATACCAACACAACACACACTAACACACCACCACCATGTCATTGTCACTGCAGTGCTGAGAATCATCCACCACCTAAATAATATCTGCTCTGTGGTGGTCCTGTGGGGGTCCTGACCATTGAAGAACAGGGTGAAAGCAGGCTAAAAAGGTATGTAGAGAAATAGATGGACTACAGTCAGTAATTGTAACTTAATTGGTAAGTGGAGCTGATAAAATGGACAGTGAGTGTAGAAACGAGGAGGTGGTTTTAATGTTATGGCTGATCAGTGTACTGTATAATGCTCCTACAATGCTTGATGACATTTGATAATTCAGACCTAGGAATCTAAGTACACTCTTAATATATACATTTTCCAGATTCCTCAGGCTCATATGCCTGCATGTTTTAATACAACCTACTGTATGTCATATAAATACATTTGACATGACAAAATCTTGACTCTTTGCTTATCAAACTATTTTTGCACTCATTTAAACACATCTAAGATTATTTTCCACCTGGAACATTCAACCATGTTCCAACTTTTATCTTTTAGTCATTTGCCCTAAAAAGTTTCCCAGAGCCTGTAAAAGGACAACAAATTACACTAGCCCAATACTGCTTGTATCCAGGTTTTGAATCCGCAGTGTTGCTATTGGCAGCTCAGGCATCTACATCAGATCATCACAGAAGCATCACAGCGATAAGGTCCTGGATTCGATTCCCAGGTGAAGTTTGCATGTTCTCCCTGTGTCTGTTTAGGTTGCCTCCAGGAGCTCCAAGTTTCCCCCACAGTCCAAGGACATGAACTGGAGATAGAAAATTGCCCAAGACTGTGTTTGCAATTGAACTTTAACTTGAATCATGTGTGACCTGTTACTACCTGTCCTGTCATGAATGTAATCAAAGTGTAAAACATGACCTTAGAAAAACTAATAAATAATAAATTATATACGTATATGATTGGCTATGTCTGAAGGGGAAACATGCCCAAGGTCCTGTGAGAGATTGGCGCTCCCCATCTGGGGGGGTGTTACTGCATTGTGCCCTATGATTCTGCTGAAACCAGAACCACCACAACCCTGACCAGGATACAGCAATGGTAAAAGTTAAAAAGGTAAATTAAATTCAATACCAAAGCCCACTTCGAGTGTTTCTTACCAAACAGTTTATTTTTGCCATCTGACCATAGAAGTCAGTCTCAGTAAATGTTCCAGTAGTATCCAGCAAACTCTGGAAGTTTATGGTTAGATGAAAGGAAAGCTTTTATTTGGCATGTCTTCCAAAATATGACATCCAGTTGCATATCTTTAGCTGTGATCCCTACTGTGATCCTCTGTACTTATTCAACTTGTAAGGGTTTTCTATCTGACAAAATTAATTACATCTCCAGTTGTTTTAAACAACTGTAAAAATACGTAATTTTCCGAATTGCAGTAATTTTCAGGTTTTGCCTTTCAACAAGGTCAACATTACTTGGTCTCCTTTAATTTGTGTTTTTTCCCATTTTCCCTTGGTTGATAAATGCTTAGGGAAATTATATATATATATATATATATATATATATATATATATATATATATATACATATGCCAATCAGTGTTGCCAACTTAGCAACTTTGTCGCTATATTTAGCGAGTTTTCAGACCCCTCTAGCGACTAGCGACAAATCTAGCGACTTTTTCTGGTTATTGGAGACTTTTGGAGACTCGGACGTGAAAGCATATATCGTTCTGCAGTTACTGTTCTGTTAATTTATCCTACCCATCAATTTGTCCTACCGAGCATGCGCACATCTGTTTTTGATTCGTTGAGTGGAACGCCTATAATTCTGTGCTACCTTTGCCTAATTTATTTCTGCTAGCGGTTAGTAATGTGTGGTTTTAGTTTTAATTCCTTTGAAAGTTTAAAGTTTAGGTGTATGTAATGCCGTTATTATGTGACTTATTTTGTATTCTATTTCAGAACTATGGAACTAAGGTGCTCAAATGAGCTATACTTGATTGCATACAGTTGAATAACAGTTGTTTATCTAATGCTATGTGTTAACGTTTTATTTAACCACGTTTATACATGCGTTTAGTGATTTTAAAGCGTTTTTCATACATCTAGGAAAGCCAATCATTTTTAAATAACCATCTGCGAAAACACCGTAACAGTACGACAACAAGAAGTATTCGGTTATTTTTCAGTTTTGTGCTTTCTTAGCAGTTTAACTGGTACAGTAAAGGTTGTGTCTAATAAAGTGCTGAGTGAATATGTTGAGCATTTATTACGTTTTCTTGTACTTGTGGCTGTTTGTATACTTAAAACTATTTTGTTGCTTTTCCCTTGTCAGTTCTGTTCTAATTATTTCTTCCTTATTTCATGTTTTTGTAGCTATAGATAAGATCTGTATATCTTCTGTATGTGATCTATAGTTTTCTCACTGGGATCTTATCTAACAGGGTTTGATAAATCATGGAGGCAAAACTTTAGAAGATATTCCTCATAGGGGGTTAGCATATTATTTACTACAATATGTTTTGTATACTGGCTAATATAAAATTACATTTCAATTTAATTTAATTAAAATCCTAATAAATACATTTGAAATATATGTCTGAGATACAGATCAGTGGATCTATCGAGATGTGCTACCTATAGTTTATAATAATATATCGACATGTGCTACCACTACTTACAATTATATAATATATCATTTAGCGACTTTTAGGGCAGCCAATAGCTATTTTCCTTACTGAGGAGTTGGCAACACTGGTGCTAATAACTGTTGACCCAATAATAAAATAAATGTTTTATTAATGACATTCTAGACTTTGGCACTTGTAAGTTGTAGCTAGCCAGCATGCTAAGTTTCTAAAGGCTAAAGCTGAAAGGCTGCATCAAATGCATAGTACTAATAATACCATCGCATTTCCATTATTTGACTATTTTGTATATGATGGATTTTGTATGGCATGTTTAGTTTGATTTATGGTATAAGTTCATGTTCATATTATACGAAATAGATGTTTTCAGGGCTCTCAAGTTTTCAAGTTTCCTTGGAGTGAGATTGGGGGGGGGGGGGTGTTTTTTTTAATGAATTTTATTGAACAACAAATATATTACAAAAGAATACATCAATCACAGCCAAGATGTAACATAAACAATGAAAATTAGACAATTATTAACTAAAAATTGCTCGAGGTTATAGAAATAGAAATAAACTATCAATAAAATTAGCTAAAGCAGGAATTTATAGATAATACCATTTAATGATTTTCTAAAATTACCTTAAGGGATAGAGAAGTTTTCTAACAGTGTTAAAGTACGTCTTGCCTTCACATTTTTACAGAGTTTTAACGAATTAATGTACGATATAAAGGATGCCTTAAAAGTGTTGAAGTTTGGTCTATTATTCATAAATTTACAACAATTAAGGTGATATTTGGATAATATTAAGAGAAGGTTGACAATATAAGTCTCATCTGAATTTAATATGTCACTTTTAGTTATTCCAAACAGAATAAATTCAGTTTTCAATTTAAAGTTATAGCTAATTTTTCTATTAATAAAATTATTTAAATCAGTCCAAAAAATTGGGCAAAATGAACAATCCCAACATAAGTGAGTAAGGGATTCTTCATATTTGTGACAAAATGAACATTCAGTATTTATATCTTTTTTAAATTTAGCAATAGTTTTATTGATAGGGTAACATCTATGCAGAATCCTGAGAGTTACTTCCCTTACCTTATTTGTGATTAAAAAATTATTTGGTAAAAGCCATGTTATTTTCCAATCTATATCATAATATAAGTTATTCCTAAAGAATACTGCAGCTGGTTTAGATATTATATTCCTTTGAACAATGTTCCTAATACATAGGTTAGGTTCTCTTCCACCTCCAGCACAGAGCATAGGTTACGTCCGCTGCGCATTCATGGAACGCGTGCTTGCAGCTGAAACCTATTTCAGACCTCACCCAGCAACAAGAAATTCTATTTTCTGATTGGCTGAGAAATTCTATTTTCTGATTGGCTGAGAAATTCTATTTTCTGATTGGCTGAGAAATTCTATTTTTCTGATTGGCCGATAGCTCGCTAATTCAAGACAGCTGTGTGAGAGCAGAGTAATCTGCCTTTGACTCGTGTGTAGGATAGGCTATAGTCATTTCTGTGCGGCGAAGTTATTCATTTCTCAGAGTGAGAAATGCCATGTGTGGCGTGTGAGCTTGTGGAAATGCGTGTGTCTCACGCTCAATGCGTGAGACTTGAGAGCCCTGTGTTTTTATACAGGGCTATTTATAATATTTTGTCCTGTATTTTGTTGGGGTTACACTAGGGGGCAGGCTTTGTCAGGTTGAGTGTAAAATTCGAATCGTCCTGATGGTCGAGTTGTCGTTAATGACAAGTCACGTGACGGTTGTGCTTAATCCATTAGCTAAAATTAAGCATTCATCAAAAATTGCTCTACCTTGATGAAATACACTGGGTAGTAATGGAGTAAGGTGTAGTATTAACCACTGTTTGGTCAGTTTGTATATTATTTTTAGTTTAATTGAGGTTTTCCAAACTGGTCCCTGTAGAAGAACCTGAAGACTAAATCTCAGTTCTCATAATAACAAACCAGCATTTTGAAATGCTACATACCAGGGGGAAGGGATTATGTACAGGGGAGAAAGATTTCAAAAACAAAATAGTTTTAACCATTCAGGAGGCCCAACATTCCTGCCGGTGGCCTGGGGGCGAGTGTGAGCTCATGTGACGTAATGGTAGGAACCACTCTGCTTGTAACATTAGGGCTTGAGTTCCATGGGGTTTGAAACCATGGTTGAGTTCACAAATACAGAAGGGGCATGGAGTTACGTGAAACTAGTCATTGGGGGACAGATCAGTGCACCCTTAGTGCTGGTCCCAAGTCCGGATAAATTAGGGTGACCATATTTTGGTTTATTAATAAAGAGGGCACTTGTGGTAAGACAGGTTAGGAGTTTAAATGTTTGACAAATGCATCAATAATGCAACTATGTTATTGAACTTTAATACATAAACATATACTCCTTGACAAGACAACTAACAAATGCCTTTATGGTCAGATAATCTTACTCCTTTCCATTCAACGTTTGGCCCTAAACAATAAAAGCGACAAATAAATGAGTTCATCAGTAGAGCAATTTGCCAGAATGTAGCACTATCACGGCGTTGACAATAACCTCTATCCTAGTACGCGCATTTGGACATGTTTACGCTGTCCATTGATCTGTAGCTGTTGTGATGCTTCATGGTGTGAAATGCAAAAACTCCCTCTGCAGCAGTAACAGCATCTTCTGGTTTACTCGATTTTACAAAATATCTCACTTACCTGACACGCTCTCTGTCGTTAGGTTGAAGTTTTTTTGTTTTGATGTACTAGTACCTTTATTGGACACTTTGCAGGTCATACATTCTGCTTCACAAGGATCCCGACTAAAACAAAAACCTGTAATTCGTTTTAAGAAAGGTGCGAGAACACACAAACAGACTACAAAAGCCCAGTCCTGGACATTTTTGGTGATATAGAAATCACAGCTGGACACATTTTTAGGTCCAAAAAAGAGGACATGTCCGAGGAAAAGAGAATGTGTGGTCACCGTAGATAAATAGGGGATTGAGTCAGGAAGGGCATCCAGCATAAAATCTGTGCCAAATTAAATATGCAGATGAATGATGCACTGTGGTGGCCCCTAACAGGACCAGCCAAAAGTAAACATCCATGTGAGATGTTTAAACTATTTCAGCTGGCTTCTTCTTGATTCAAAGGGGCAGTGGCTCTAGTTTCCCCCTTGTTTGTAGGTTCTAATGCTCTCAGAGAAAGTAAAAGAATGAACCTGTTTTTGTCACTTTCTGTTACCCATGACCAGAGTCTTTAGACCATTACACACAGCTCATGATCGTGGTAGGTAACCACATGTGCTCATGACCACAGGTACAGTGGGGTCAAAAAGTATTTAGTCAGCCACTGATTGTGCAAGTTCTCCTACTTAGAAAGATGAGAGAGGTCTGTAATTTTCATCATAGGTACACTTCAACTATGAGAGACAAAATGAGAAAAAAAAATCCAGGAAATCACATTGTAGGATTTTTAAAGAATTTATTCGTAAATTATGGTGGAAAATAAGTATTTGGTCAATAACAAACAAGCAAGATTTCTGGCTCTCACAGACCTGTAACTTATTCTTTAGGAAGCTCTTCTGTCCTCCACTCGTTACCTGTATTAATGGAACCTGTTTGACCTCGTTATTTGTATAAAAGACACCTGTCCACAGCCTGTCCAACTCCACAGACTCCAAACTCAACCATGGCCAAGACCAAAGAGCTGTCGAAGGACACCAGGAAGAAAATTGTAGACCTGCACCAGGCTGGGAAGAGTAAATCTACAATAGGCAAGCAGGTTGGTGTGAATAAATCAACTGTGGGAACAATTGCAAGAAAATGGAAGACATACAAGACCATTGATAATCTCCCTTGGGGTCAAGATCTCATCCCGTGGGGTCAAAATGATCATGAGAACGGTGAGCAAAAATCCCAGAACTACACGGAGGGACCTGATAAATGACCTGCAGAGAGCTGGGACCAAAGTAACAAAGGCTACCATCAGTAACACACTACGCCGAGAGGGACTCAAATCCTGCAGTGCCAGGCGTGTCCCCCTGCTTAAGCCAGTACATGTCCAGGCCCGTCTGAAGTTTGCCAGAGAGCATATGGATGATTTAGAAGAGGACTGGGAGAATATCATGTGGTCAGATGAAACCAAAATGGAACTTTTTGGTAAAAACTCAACTCGTCGTGTTTGGAGGAAGAAGAAAAACCCAAGAACACCATACCTACTGTGAAGCATGGGGGTGGAAACATCATGCTTTGGGGCTGTTTTTCTGCAAAGGGGACAGGACGACTGATCCGTGTTAAGGGAAGAATGAACGGGGCCATGTATCGTGAGATTTTAAGCCAAAACCTCCTTCCATCAGTGAGAGCATTGAAGATGGAACAAGGCTGGGTCTTCCAGCATGACAATGATCCCAAACACACCGCTCGGGCAACGAAGGAGTGGCTCCGGAAAAAGCATTTCAAGGTCCTGGAGTGGCCTAGCCAGTCTCCAGACCTCAACCCCATAGAAAATTTGTGGAGTCCGTGTTGCCCAACGACATCCCCAAAACATCACTGCTCTAGAGGAGATCTGCATGGAGGAATGGGCCAAAATACCAGCTACAGTGTGTGCAAACCTGGTGAAGACTTACAGGAAACGTTTGACCTCTGTCATTGCCAACAAAGGTTATGTTACAAAGTATTGAGTTGAACTTTTGTTATTGACCAAATACTTATTTTCCACCATAATTTACAAATAAATTCTTTAAAAATCCTAAAATGTGATTTCCTGGATTTTTTTTCTCATTTTGTCTCTCATAGTTGAAGTGTACCTATGATGAAAATTACAGACCTCTCTCACCTTTCTAAATAGGAGAACCTGCACAATCAGTGGCTGACTAAATACTTTTTGGCCCCACTGTAAGCTCATGACAATAGGGACATAAACTGACCTATTTACTTTATGTGCAGATTTGGCTTCTGCAAAACAGTAAAGTGACTAAAACAGCTAGCACCGATTTGATAATCCACTTGTCAATCTCAGATTTTCTTTTTTCATCACTCGTGAACAAAGTCCCACATGTATTGACAGACTCACTTTCTCAACTAAGTTCACATCATTGCAAAACTTTTCAGTGAATGCTAAAGTCCAACATTAATAGAGGCCTTCTTTTAGAAGAGTAAAGTGGCTTGTGGTGAAGGGGCTTGTATACTTCTTTGAACCTTAGGACAGTGTCACTAGAGGCATTATGCTCTTAGTAAGATTGCCCCAGCTAAAAAGGTTTGAAAGGGGAAGTCAGGTAAAAATGTACAGATCAATTTAATATTAATTATATTTTTCTTGAACTTAAGGTAATGGGACTCATTCCTGGTGCCTGACTTGGGGGTGGTGTTTGTAGGCTAACGCACAACCTCTGCAGCAAACTACCTTAAAAAGTTTTTTGGTAATTCAATTGTTAATACACCATTATTTTATAATAATAATAATAATAATAATACATTTTATTTATATAGCGCTTTTCAAGATACTCAAAGACGCTTTACATAAGACAAATAATCAAAACAAATACGTACATACACCATACAAATCATAGTACAAAATCAAAATAGTACATCAACATCAAGAATAATTAAGATAAAAACAAAGAGAGCAGCATAAGACAGTTCATTAAAAATTAGCTAAATTATGAGAGAGAACAACAAATATAGAACAATTTCTTAAAATTAGACAGAAACAGGACAGATTTACATGCAATCAGGAAACTGAAAACTTTACAAGTTTTAGGATCTAGGACTTCACATTTCTGTCGTGATCTAAGTATAAAAACTATTAAAAAGAATAGCAAAAATAAAAGCATTTATTTTGTGTTGTTACAAGTTAAATGCCACTCTGAATAGATGAGTTTTGAGAAGTGACTTGAATTTGGACAGGTCAGGACAATCTCGTAGGTGTTTGGGGAGAGCATTCCATAAAGATGGAGCAGCTATGGAAAAGGCCCTGTCACCCCAGGTCCGGTGCTTGGTCCTAGAGGGTATGGACAGTAGGTTAGCCTCAGAAGAGCGAAGGCTACGGGAGGGAATGTGCTGATGGAGCAGGTCGGTGAGGTAGGATGGGGCCTGATTATGGAGAGCTTTGTGAGTGAATAGAAGAATTTTGAATTGAATGCGTTGAGCAACGGGAAGCCAATGAAGTTTTTGTAGAACAGGTGTAATATGATCACGGGAGCGAGTATGAGTAAGGAGGCGAGCAGCTGAATTCTGGATATACTGAAGTTTTTTTAGGATTTTGTTAGATGTACCATAAAGGATGCTATTGCAATAATCAATTCTGGATGTAATAAAAGCATGAATCAAGGTTTCGGCGGCAGAAAAGGAGAGTGATGGACGTAGACGTGCTATGTTTTTTAGATGAAAGAAAGCAGTTTTGGTGATGTGATTTACATGGCGGTCAAAAGAGAGGTTGCTATCAAAAATTACACCAAGATTTCGGATGTTAGAAGACGGAGACAAAGTGTCATTATCAATGGTAATTTGAAAATTTTTTGTGGTTTTTGCCAGGGTTGTAGGACCTACGATGATCATATCTGATTTTTCACAGTTTAATTTGAGGAAATTAGCTTTCATCCACAATTTCATTTCAGTGATGCAATTTGTCAGAGTGGAGTGAAGTTCAGTATTAATGGATTTGGAGGAGATGTAAAGCTGAATATCATCAGCATAGCAGTGGAAATGTAAACCATGCCGACGTATGATGTCACCAAGGGGGAGCATATAAAGAATAAACAAAAGGGGACCTAACACTGAGCCTTGGGGAACGCCTTGGGACAGTGGAGCAATGGCAGAACTACAATTGTTGATATTAACAAACTGTTGTCTGTTTATGAGATATGACCTTAACCACAAAAGGGCAGTACCAGTGATGTTGACAGAGGATTCAAGGCGGGACAGAAGAATGGAGTGATTAATGGTGTCAAAAGCTGCAGTAAGATCAAGGAGGACGAGAATATTAATTTGTCCAGAGTCTGAGGAAAGAAGAAGGTCATTTGTGACTTTGAGGAGGGCTGACTCAGTGCTGTGCTGGGGGCGGAAACCAGACTGAAATGATTCAAATAGATTATTGGAATTTAGGTGATCTTTGAGCTGTGAGGCAACAACACGTTCCAGTATTTTCGACAGAAATGGAAGATTGGAAATGGGCCGAAAGTTACTCATAATGTTAGAGTCAAGTCCAGGTTTTTTAAGTATGGGAGTAACAGCAGCCAATTTGAGTGATTGAGGGACTGAGCCAGAACTAAGAGAGGAATTGATTATCTCTGTGATAAGTGATGAGATAACTGGAAAACAACCCTTAACAAGTTTTGATGGAGCAGGATCCAAAACACAAGTGGAGCTTCACATCCCTGTTAAGATCTCAGATAGGTCCAAAAGAGACACAGGTGAGAACTGAGACAGAGGCTGGGTAATAAATTGAGATGAGATAGGCGGAGAAACAGAGATGACAGGGGAAACTGTCAGAAAATTGTGGATATTCTCAACTTTTGTTTGAAAAAATGAGAGGTAAGAGTTACACTTGTCAACTGTAAAGGAATTGGTAGTATTGTCAACTGGTTTGAGAAGTTTATTTATTGTGGAAAAGAGAGTCTTAGGATTTGTTGATCCAGCATGTATGAGTTCGGAATAGTAAGTGGATCGGGCTGCCGTAAGAGCGTCTTTGTAATGTTGAAGATAATCAGAATAAATCTGATAATGTACTGTTAGACCGGTTTTCTTATAAAGTCTTTCAAGCTGGCGTTTACGGGATTTCATTTGGTGAAGCTCAATTGTGTACCATGGTGCGGAATGACTAAATGAAACAAATTTGGTTCTCAAAGGAGCCAGCTCATCAAGACATGAGGCGAGTATGTCATTATAGTAATCGACAAGGTCAGATGAATTACTAGACAGTACAGGACAGACAGACATCTTTTTAACAAGAGAATCTGAGAAAGCAGAGGGAGAGATATATTGAAGATTCCTGAAGGATATTTTACGTTTAGCTCTAGTGATGGGCCTAGTGACCTCAATGTCCATGATGATTGTCAAATGATCAGAGACAGTAAGGTCATGGCTGGACGGCTGATGAACTAGGACACCAGTAGAGCAGACAAGGTCAAGAGTATGACCTTTTTTATGAGTTGGAAAATGTATATGTTGTGTGAAATTAAAACACTGTAACAATTCCAAAAATTCCCTGGCAAATTTACAGTTGTTGTCATCAATATGGATGTTAAAATCACCCATAAGCAGTACAGAGGATGAGAGGGCACTAAGCTGGGTTAAAAAATCTGAAAAATCAGAGAGAAAGGAAGCGTTTGGCTTTGGCGGACGATAAACTACAGCAGTGACCAGAGGAGTAGGCCCTGACAACTTGAAAGCCAGGTGTTCAAAAGAAAGAGCAGCAGGAAAAGACAAAGTGGTTATTTTAATATCATCCCTATAGACTGCAGCAACACCACCACCTCGCCCTTCCATACGAGGTTCATCAATATACGAGTATCCCATTGGCGTGGTCTGATTTAACGTAAAATAATCCAAGGGTTTATGCCAAGTTTCAGTGAGACAGAAAAAGTCTAGTTCACTGTCAGATATAAATTCACTGAGTACAGTACTTTTTGTGTTGAGTGAACGAACATTAAGCAATGCCATTTTCAAGTGGTATTGTTGTGTAGTTGGCTGTGAGGAACGAGGAAGAGAACGGAGATTTGCTAAGTCCACTCCGCGTTTCCCATCCCACTCCGTGGACAGCGTTTATTAAACATAAATAATTGAAGAAATAACCCATTTGATTAAACAAAGAACGCCCTGCAAGCTGGTAAGCACAGGGTGTATGTCAAGTCAAGTCAAGTCAAATGTATTTATATAGCGCTTTTTACAATGTACTGTACATTGTCTCAAAGCAAATTTAAAGAATCCAGGACCAACAAACCAAAAACCACTATTGAGCAAGCCGAGGGCGACAGTGGCAAGGAAAAACTCACTTAAAATTATAGGAAGAAACCTTGAGAGGAACCAGACTCAGCAGGGACCTTCATCCTTGTTGGGTGGCCTGGAGGATACTTTAAATAAATAGGATTTACACTAATTATACAAACATAAAATTAAATTGGACATTTTTGGTGCAAACACGCCAGGTTTCCATCACATCTAGTAGGAGCAGCATTGTTGGCACTGCAGTCTCGACTTGCAGTCTTTCACCTCGAGAGGGTAAACACGTTTACGTCAGAACCACCTCAGGGTAAAACAACAGAAGATGTAGTTACAATGTGAAATCGTTAAGAGTAAAATGTTTTTGAAAAGTTTTACAGAGAGTAGCTTTAGACTCCGGCACCCCGAATTATTACAGCACAACTAAGTCTGCTTGTTTAGTTTGACAAGACTAATCAAAAGCCTGAGTAAATAAATATGTTTTCAATCTAGTCTTGAACATAGAGACTGTGTCCGAGTCCCGGACAGAGGCAGGGAGATTATTCCAAAGTTGTGGAGCTTTGTAAGAAAATGCTCTTCCACCAGCCATGATCTTTTTAATTCTAGGAACTATAAGTAACCCTGCATCTTGTGAACGAAGTGAACGTGCTGGGCTGTAGTGATCAATAAGTTCACTTAGATACTGTGGAGCCAGACCATGTAGTGCTTTATAAGTTAGTAAAAGTATTTTGTAATCAATGCGGAATTTAACTGGCAGCCAGTGTAGAGATGATAGAACAGGACTAATATGATCAAACTCTCTAGTTCTGGTTAGCACTGGAGCTGCTGCATTTTGAACTAACTGGAGTTTGTTTATGGATCTACCAGAGCATCCTGTGAGAAGAGCATTACAATAATCTAACCGAGAAGTTATAAACGCATGGATCAGTTTTTCAGCGTCATTAACAGATAGTATATTTCTTATTTTAGAAATATTACGCAAATGATAGAAAGCAACTCTAGTAATATTATTAACGTGTGCATTAAAAGAGAGATCTGAATCTATTGTGACACCCATGTTTTTTACATCTGAGCTGGGAGTAACAGAGAAAGTGTTTAGGTTTAGCACCAGGTTAGACAACTTGTCTCTCGCAGCCTTAGATCCAAATGTAGGTGTATATTGTGGTGTATGCAATGTGGTGGAGTAAACATTGCGTAGGTAAATACAATGGATTCAACTAAATATAACCAAATAATCAAGGTCACATTGTCAATCAAGAATCTAAAGCTGAGTAATCTGAAACATATCCTAAATTCCACCGCAGTACACGCAAGCTGATGCTTTTGGAACAAGCAATTAAGTTTTTTAACTTCAACATGGCTGGAAATCTGTGGGTACATCTGAGTCTTGATGGGCATGCAATAATAATAATAATACCTCAGAACTAAACTCCTGTTGTAGTGTTTTAGTTTTAAAAGCTGTGAAAAATGCCAAAGGGGGATTTACTAAGTATCTCACGATTAGTATCTCAGGTTAAGGTATTGGACTAGTAATCAAAAGGTTGCTGGTTCAATCCACACCACTGCCAGGTTGCCACTGATGGACCCTTAGATGGATTGCTTACACAGTATGTTGTAACAATACTGTAATTAGCTTAGGATAAAAGCGTCTGCCAAATGCTGAAAATATAAATGTACATTGTGTACAACCATTAACGCTTCAAATGATTACTATTTCATTTTACTGATCAGGCATAACATAAAACCACCTCCTTGTTTCTACACCACCTAATGCTCAGGACCCCCATAGGACCACTACAGAGTAGGTATTATTTGGGTGGTGGATCATTCTCAGCACTGCAGTGACACTGACATGGTGGTGGTGTGTTAGTGTGTGTTGTGCTGGTATGAGTGAATAAGACACATCAGCGCTGATGGAGTTATTAAACACCTCACTGTCACTGCTAGACTAAGAATAGTCCACCAACCAAAAATATCCAGCCAACAGCTCTCCGTGGGCAGCGTCCTGTGACCACTGATGAAGGTTTAGAAGATGACCAACTCAAACAGCAGCAATAGATGAGCGATCGTCTCTGACTTTACATCTACAAGGTGGACCAACTAGGTAAAAGTGTCTAATAGTGGACAGTGAGTGGACACGGTATTTAAAAACTCCAGCCTGATCCACTCATACCAGCAGAAAACACACTAACACACCACCACCATGTCAGTGTCACTGCAGTGCTGAGAATACCAGGAGGTGGTTTTAATGTTATGGCTGATGGTGTATGCTTTAACCTACAACCATAAACAACAATTTTACCAACAATGCCTCAAATTTTACTCTTGTTCATACTAGAATGAGTTAATTTAACTGTAAATGTCAAAAATAAAACATTAAACAAGTATTATTCTGCTTTGTTAACTCGGGTGTGAGCTTAATCTAAGGAAAGCCTTTCAGTCTGTGCTTCTGAAACACGCCATCCTTCGTGACACATGCAGGCCCGGCTATTCCCTGTTCTGTTTGCAAACAAAGTCAGTCACATGGACGAGCTTGACGCTTGGAACTATGGGAAATGTAGTTCTTATTTAGTGTAAACACTGCTAGAGATTACAGTGAAGAACTACATTACCCAGTAGCGCCGCCTCTGCCAGCTGACGGTTAAGATTTTTTTTTTTTTTTTCTGTTATGGCATAGAAAAACGGAGTGCGTGCTTGACCTGAACAGACTTCTTTGTGTCAGCAACGGTGGAAGATGTGACGCGGGAACTTTATAAAAATTATTGTTATTTTTTAAGTGTTATTTAGGCAGACAGTAAAAATAAACAGCTTCTGTTTTTTCAGTATGAACGACATTATTTCTGAAATGGACATTACACCTTTATTTCTTTTGTTTGTCTAATTGCTCATGTTAAAAGTTTGTTTCTCTTGCCTAAGGTAAGTTTCGATACGTTTATTTAAATTTATTTCACCTTGTTGTTATGTGTGTAATTTATGTCTTTTAAATGGTATAAAATGTCAATATGTGTATAAATATGTACTTGAAAATATTACCTGTGTGCTCGAACAGTCCTTTGTTATGCTGCCTTCAAGAGCGCCGTGCTTTGTCTCAACAGGTGGTTGCTGTGTAGGTCAGTTAGCAATTACAAAACCTAAAAGTGAGGTGAAAATAATGATGCTGTAAAGTAATAAATATTTCACCTAATTTCACCTTCATTAACTTAGTCAGTTATTTAAATTACAGCAAATTATTTACCTCACCCTGCCTTACCTGTTGGCCAGCACTGATATAGTGATCTCATGCAGTGTTTAAAGACATTAAATGGTGTAATTTCTTTGTAACTGTAGGAGGAAGTAGCATTAAAGTTCACATACCTGTTATCATCTTTCTCTGGCAACCACTAGATCCTTTGTTTTGTTCTCTTATTGGTCACTAGGACAATACAATTGTAGTGAAAACTCACCAGGTGTATTGAGTTTTAGCAAATCACACTATAACTTGGTTTAGTATTTAATAATTTAATGCTGGTTTTTATACTTCAGGGTATTTAACATTCAGATGCATGTATTAATCCAGTATAACACCAGTATCTGCTCAATACTGCAGAAATATTGCTGTGGATTCTGAAAGTATACAAGCCTATTTTCTTTTGTGCTATAGTTTATCTATAGTTTTTGTTTACAAAAGTATTTATACTCTGTCCCACTGTTCCCAGGACCGCCGAGGGCTTAATCATTTTAATATTAGAGAAGGTTGACACAACCTTGAACCTTCTTAGAGTTAGTGTTCAAGCCAAACTGGCCATCTGGGAAAGAATGACCCTGGTTCAGGAGATAAGAAAGAACCCAAAGGTCTAAAAGAGCTCAAAATTCCTGTGAAAAGATTCTCTGGTGTGATGAGATAAAATTGAAATATTGAATTATTTGGCTGCAGTTGCTATCTGTTAGTGGGTGGGATATATTATGCAGCAAGTGAACATTTTACTCTCAAAGTTCATGTGTTAGAAGCAGGAAAAATAAGTGTGAGGATTTGAGCGAGTTTGACAAGGGCCAAATTGGGATGGCTAGACGACTGGGTCAAAGCATCTCTAAAACTGCAGCTCTTGTGTGGTGTTTTCGGTCTGCAGTGGTCAGTATCTATCAAAAGTGAGCCAAGGAAGGAACAGTGGTAAATGGGCGGCCAAGGCTCACTGATGCATGTGGGAAGTGAAGGCTGGCCCATGTGGTCCGATCCAACAGACGAACTACTGTAGCTCAGATTGCTGAAGAAGTTAATGCTGGTTCTGATAGAAAGGTGACGGACTCCATGCCTCGACGGGTCAGGGCTGTTTTGGCAGCAAAAGAGGGACCAACACAATATTAGGAATGGTCATAATGTTATGTCTGATTGAGATAGATAGATAGATGGATGGATGGATGGATGGATGGATGGATGGATGGATAGATAGATAGATAGAGATTTATTTATTTATTTATTTGGTGATGGTGGTAGCCTAGTGGGTATAGCTATGGGCTATCATGGTTCAAATTCAGGCTCTGGAACAGCCACTGTTGGGTTCTTGAGCAAGGGCACAGTACAATGGCTGACCCTACGCTTTGACCCCAGCTTCCAAACAAGCTGGGATATATACGAATAGAATGCCTTGTCATTGCTCAGTGTACACCGAAATTTGTGAAATGTGTGTGTGTGTGTGTGTGTAGCTATATGTATCTGTATCTACATATATGTATATCTCTCTCTCTCTCTCTCTCTCTCTCTCTCTACAGTGTGTATATACGTATATATATATATATACACACACACACCACACACACACCACACACACATATATATATATATATATATATATATATATATATATATATATATATACAGTGAAGCCTGAAATTATTCATACCCCTGGCAAATTTTGACTTAAAGTTACTTTTATTCAACCAGCAATTTTTTTTTTGGACCGGAAATGACACAGGCGTCTCCCAGAAGATAATAACACGATGTACAAGAGGCATCATTATGGAAAAAAATATTTCTCAGCTTTTATTTACATTTGAACAAAAAGTGGCATGTCCAAAATTATTCATACCCTTCTCAATAATGAATAGAAAAGCCTTTATTAGCTATTACAGCAATCAAACGCTTCCTATAATTGCTGACCAGCTTTTTGCATGTCTCCACTGGTATTTTTGCCCATTCATCTTTAGCGATGAGCTCCAACTCTTTCAGGTTGGAGGGTCTCCTTGCCATCACCCTGATCTTTAGCTCCCTCCACAGATTCTCAATTGGATTCAAGTCAGGACTCTGGCTGGGCCACTGCAAAATGTTAATGTTTTTGTCCGCTAACCATTTCTTCACCACTTTTGCTGTGTGTTTTGGGTCGTTGTCGTGCTGAAATGTTCACTGGTGCCCAAGGCCAAGTTTCTCTGCAGACTGCCTGATGTTGTTGTTGAGAATCTTGATGTATTGATCTTTTTTCATGATGCCGTTTACTGTGATTAGGTTCCCTGGTCCATTGGCTGAAAAACACCCCCAAATCATTAGGTTCCCACCACCATGTTTGACAGTGGGGATGGTGTTCTTAGGGTTGAAGGCTTCTCCTTTTTTACGCCAAATGAAGGATACATCATTGTGGCCAAACAATTCAATTTTTGTTTCATCTGACCATAAAACAGAAGACCAGAAGTCTTCTTCTTTGTCCAGATGAGCATTTGCAAAGGCCAAGCGAGCTTTTGTGTGCCTTTTCTGGAGAAGTGGCGTCCTCCTTGGTCTGCGTCCGTGGAACCCAGCAGTGTGCAGTGTCCGTTGGACTGTCTGCCTTGAGACGTTGCCACCAGCAGAGCCCAGATTCACCAGGATGGCCTTGGTGGTGATCCTTGGATTCTTTTTCACCTCTCTCACTATCCTCCTGGCCAGCACAGGTGTCACTTTTGGCTTCCGACCACGTCCTCTGAGATTTTCCACAGTGCGGAATGTCTTGTATTTTTTAATAATACTTTGCACTGTAGCCACTGGAACTTGAAAACATTTAGATATGGCCTTATAGCCCTTTCCTGACTTGTGAGCTGCCACAATGCACAGCCGCAGGTCCTTAGTGAGCTCCTTTGTCTTAGCCATGACTGTCCACAAACCAACTGCGGAGAGTTGCTGTTTTTCACCTGTTGAGTTGATTAAAACAGCTGTTCCCAATGAATCAGGGTAATTAGGATGCTTTAGAACAGCTTGGACTATTTGGAATGGTATAGAACTTTGGATTTTCCCATAGACTGTGACAGTTTGCAAAGGGTATGAATAATTTTGGACATGCCACTTTTTGTTCAAATGTAAATAAAAGCTGGGAAATATTTTTTTCCATAATGATGCCTCTTGTACATCGTCTTATTATCTTCTGGAAGACACCTGTGTCATTTCTGGTAAAAAAAAAAATTGCTGGTTGAATAAAAGTAACTTTAAGTCAAAATTTGCCAGGGGTATGAATAATTTCGGGCTTCACTGTATATATATATATATATATATATATATATATATATATATATATATATATATATATATATATATATATATATATATATATATACACACACACACACACATATGGTGATTTGAGGCTAATGTGCAGTGGTAAAATACACATGACCTTGTGTAAATATTACTCAATGCAACTTTATTAAAAACCAAAACAACTCCAGTGGGTACATTGTGTGCAATATACACTCTAGCTTACTTCCTCCGTCTTGCTCTCTGAGATCTGAATTATGCAATCTTCACTCGTGTGTTGGCAACTGTTATTGTGTCTTACTGGAGCCAGATTTTTTTTCCACCTCAGTGATGTAATTAACTTAAGGTCACGTTGTGTTATTTCATGCAAGCACAGTGAAAATGTGTTTACAGTTGAACTTAATGCGTTCAGGTTCTAGCTGTAAATGTCATTATGGGGATAAACAGAACTATTAAAGCATTAATCATATCTGTCTTGTAACAGTACGTAGCTGTCAATTAGCAACTCAACAGCTACCAAAATGATTGGTTTAGAAGTTTAGAAAACAAAGGTTGCATCTTGTCCTGACCTTTCATACAGTGTTTTCCAGTCTCAGCAGCTTTGTGAGTTTAATGTTTCATACATTGTTTATCTGTGCTAACACACCTTATTTAACTCGCAGGCAAGCACAAAGGCCTTCACGAGCAGAATCGGGTGTGTTAAAGCAGAAGGAAATTGAATTTTGTAGAATTTATCTTGTAGTTTATTAATGTGTCCGTTTCATCTTCTAATGCCTCTATTGCAGTGTGTATTGTTGGCACAGCGAATGATGTGTCACTGGGTGTAATGTCAGACTTGTTGTCAAATTGTTTCTAAAAACTAAATTAATGGTTGGCCATCAGAAAAAAAAAACAAGATACTAAATTAGTCATTATTCCCCATTTAGAAAGGGCAAATATTTTAAGGTCACAAGTAAAAAAGCCTCTATATATACACTAATCAGCCATAACAATAACACCACCTCCTTGTTTCTACACCCACTGTCTATTTTATCAGCTCCACTTACCATATAGAAGCACTTTGTAGTTCTACAATTACTAACTGTAGTCCATCTGTTTCTCTGCATACCTTTTTACCCTGCGTTCACCCTGTTCTTTAATGGTCAGGACCACCACAGAGCAGGTATTATTTAGGTGGTGGATGATTCTCAGCACTGCAGTGACACTGACATGGTGGTGGTGTGTTAGTGTGTGTTGTGCTGGTATGAGTGGATCAGACACAGCAGCGCTGCTGGAGTTTTTAAACACCGTGTCCACTCACTGTCCACTCTATTAGACACTCCTACCTAGTTGGTCCACCTTGAAGATGTAAAGTCAGAGACGATCGCTCATCTATTGCTGCTGTTTAAGTTGGTCATCTTCTAGACCTTCATCAGTGGTCAGAGGACGCTGCCCACGGGGCGCTGTCGGCTGGATATTTTTGGTTGGTGGACAATTCTCAGTCCAGCAGGGACAGTGGAGTGTTTAAAAACTCCAGCAGCGCTGCTGTGTCTGATCCACTCATACCAGCACAACACACAAACACACCACCACCATGTCATTGTCACTGCAGTACTGAGAATGACCCACTACCCAAATAATACCTGCTCTGTAGTGGTCCTGGGAGAGTCCTGACCATTGAAGAACAGCAAAAAAGGGGGCTAACAAAGCATGTATAGAAACAGATCGACTACAGTCAGTAATTGTAGAACTACAAAGTGCTTCTATATAGTGAGTGGGGCTGATAAAATGGACAGTGTGTGTAGAAACAAGGAGGTGGTTTTAATGTTGTGGCTGATCAGTGTAGAATCATATCATCAGCATAACAATTCTTGTAATCAAATCTACCCACTCAAAGTCGTCTGAGTGCACGCTTCAATATAATTCATAAGATTTAAGGAAATCTGATTTGTTCAAAAGAATTGACATTGTTTTCAGAGTGTACTGCCCTTTCATACCTAATCATGACCCCCCCCCCCCCCCCACGCCATTCTAAACATGCTATGCCCTTTTAACAAAAGCTACATGTTCAGCCACTGATTATTATTGAGCAGATGTTGACTTTAGTATGTTTATGTATTTTAATATGCAGGTTTTGCCAGTGATTGACCTGTAGTAACCTCAAACAGCAGTCATGGTTTTGATCCTGGGCCGACGTGTCAACCGGGAGGATCAGGCGGTCGTACGCGAGTCGCCCGCCATCAAGCGCAAAGTCTTCGACGTGGACTCCAAGAACCTGGACGACTCCTTCGACTTCTCCTCGGGCCCTTCACACGCCGAGAGCGTGCTGCACGTCTTCGACGAATTCCGCACGAACCGGCTGTTCACGGACGTGGTGATCGGCGTGCAGGGCCGCGAGTTCCCCTGCCATCGCGCCATGCTCTCCGCCTGCAGCGGCTACTTCCAGGCCATGTTCTGCAACGACCACCGCGAGAGCCGGCAGACGCTGGTGGAGATCAGCGGCGTCCAGGCCGAAGCCATGGAAGTCCTGCTGCAGTACGTGTACACCGGGCAGGCCACCATCACCACGCAAAACGTGCAGTACCTCTTCGAGACATCCAACCTGTTTCAGATAAGCGTCCTCAGGGACGCCTGCGCCAAATTTCTCGAGGACCAACTGGATCCCTGCAACTGCCTTGGCATGCAGAGCTTCGCCGACGCACACTCGCTCAAACAGCTGGCAGGTCGCTGCCGGGTCTATGCGCTGCAAAACTTCACAGAGGTCGCACAGCATGAAGAGTTCCTGCACCTGCGGAAGGAGGAGCTGGAGGAGTACATAGCGAGCGATGAGCTCTGTGTGAGCCGGGAGGAGGTGGTTTTCGAGGCTATCATGAGATGGGTCTATCACACCGTTGATATCCGCCGACCAATGCTAAAAGAGCTGCTACAGCATATCCGTCTCCCTTTGCTGCACCCTAACTACTTTGTACAGACGGTTAGTAAGCAAACCGCTATAAATATATATAATATAAGTAATAAAGCCACAGCATTTAAATGTAATGTGCTTTGTGTTGTGTGGAGAGTTTTGTTATTGTTAGGATTGGATATTTTATGACTGGCAACCCTGTCATAATGCACTATGTAACTTTAACAATGTATACACATATTTACTCAGTGGCCACGTTATAAGACTGGTTAGACCCTTCAGTTTGTATGGTTTTAGACAAAATACAACATGACTGAGTTCTAATTTAGATCTGCTGACTGGGGAGGCCATTAAAGATGACCTGTGCTTAATCTCACAGATGCTCTTATAATCAGATAGGCACAAATTCCCACAGACAGACTATCATCTTGCGGAAAGCTGGCCCAATATACTGGAGGCTGTTTTAGCTGCAAAGGGGGGAATTCTGGTCAGGCGTCCAGTTACTTCTGGCCATAGCTACCAAACAGATGCACATTGTTGGCATACAGTTGCTGACTGTTGCTCATGGGTTTACAGTTTGACACCCAGTCTACCCAATCAAGGATCAAGGAGATTCTTACAGTTCTCCCCCTCCTCAATCAGGGTAGGGGTCTGCAGCTGAGTAATTGGATGCGACTACGTTGGCAGAAAAACTAAATTCATTAATAGAAATGTACTATATATATATATACAGTGTATCACAAAAGTGAGTACACCCCTCACATTTCTGCAGATATTTAAGTATATCTTTTCATGGGACAACACTGACAAAATGACACTTTCACACAATGAAAAGTAGTCTGTGTGCAGCTTATATAACAGTGTAAATTTATTCTTCCCTCAAAATAACTCAATATACAGCCATTAATGTCTAAACCACCGGCAACAAAAGTGAGTACACCCCTTAGTGAAAGTTCCTGAAGTGTCAATATTTTGTGTGGCCACCATTATTTCCCAGAACTGCCTTAACTCTCCTGGGCATGGAGTTTACCAGAGCTTCACAGGTTGCCACTGGAATGCTTTTCCACTCCTCCATGACGACATCACGGAGCTGGCGGATATTCGAGACTTTGCGCTCCTCCACCTTCCGCTTGAGGATGCCCCAAAGATGTTCTATTGGGTTTAGGTCTGGAGACATGCTTGGCCAGTCCATCACCTTTACGTTCAGCCTCTTCAATAAAGCAGTGGTCGTCTTAGAGGTGTGTTTGGGGTCATTATCATGCTGGAACACTGCCCTGTGACCCAGTTTCCGGAGGTAGGGGATCATGCTCTGCTTCAGTATTTCACAGTACATATTGGAGTTCATGTGTCCCTCAATGAAATGTAACTCCCCAACACCTGCTGCACTCATGCAGCCCCAGACCATGGCATTCCCACCACCATGCTTGACTGTAGGCATGACACACTTATCTTTGTACTCCTCACCTGATTGCCGCCACACATGCTTGAGACCATCTGAACCAAACAAATTAATCTTGGTCTCATCAGACCATAGGACATGGTTCCAGTAATCCATGTCCTTTGTTGACATGTCTTCAGCAAACTGTTTGCGGGCTTTCTTGTGTAGAGACTTCAGAAGAGGCTTCCTTCTGGGGTGACAGACATGCAGACCAATTTGATGTAGTGTGCGGCGTATGGTCTGAGCACTGACAGGCTGACCCCCCACCTTTTCAATCCCTGCAGCAATGCTGACAGCACTCCTGCGCCTATCTTTCAAAGACAGCAGTTGGATGTGACGCTGAGCACGTGCACTCAGCTTCTTTGGACGACCAACGCGAGGTCTGTTCTGAGTGGACCCTGCTCTTTTAAAACGCTGGATGATCTTGGCCACTGTGCTGCAGCTCAGTTTCAGGGTGTTGGCAATCTTCTTGTAGCCTTGGCCATCTTCATGTAGCGCAACAATTCGTCTTTTAAGATCCTCAGAGAGTTCTTTGCCATGAGGTGCCATATTGGAACTTTCAGTTACCAGTATGAGAGAGTGTGAGAGCTGTACTACTAAATTGAACACACCTGCTCCCTATGCACACCTGAGACCTAGTAACACTAACAAATCATATGACATTTTGGAGGGAAAATGACAAGCAGTGCTCAATTTGGACATTTAGGGGTGTAGTCTCTTAGGGGTGTACTCACTTTTGTTGCCGATGGTTTAGACATTAATGGTTGTATATTGAGTTATTTTGAGGGAAGATTAAATTTACACTGTTATATAAGCTGCACACAGACTACTTTTCATTGTGTGAAAGTGTCATTTTGTCAGTGTTGTCCCATGAAAAGATATACTTAAATATCTGCAGAAATGTGAGGGGTGTACTCACTTTTGTGATAATATATATATATATATATATATATATATATATATACACTGTGTATATATATATATATATATATATATATATATATATATATATATATACTGTATATATATATATATATACTGTATGTGTGTGTGTATATATATATATATATATATATATATATATATATATATATATATATATATATATATATATATATATATATATATATATATACACAGGTGTGTGACCCTGCTGTGGTATATGTAATATGTAATGTAATATGTAATGTCTGCGTTGAAGGTGGAGGGTGATCAGCTGATCCAGAACGCGCCAGAATGCTACCAGCTGCTGCACGAGGCCCGCCGCTACCATGTGCTTGGCAATGAGATGATGTCACCACGAACCAGGCCACGCAGGTACAGTACGACCACCTGACCAACAGGGTAAAAAAAAAAAATACCTTGGTACTGGGGTAGTTCAGTGGTTAATGTGCTGGACAAGTAATCATAAAGTTGCCGGTTTAAGTCCCACCATCACCAACTTGCCCCTGAGCTGTTGGGCCCTTGAGCAAGGCCTGTAACCCTGACTTGCTCTTATTGTATTCAGTCAATTGTCGCAATTAGAGTCAAGAGTCGCACTTTACCTAGTGGCCCTGTGTATCTGGGTACAGGGTTGTCTCATAGTTCCTGAATAAGTGTTTTTTTTTTTCAGTCTGCATTGGCATTTAACAGGCATCATAAGGGAGTAGAAGGCTTGGATGATGGTAAGGTAAGGGCCCAATCAAGACGGAGCTTTTCCATTCATGTTAATTAAGGATTTGTAATTGAGTCACTGCATTGATAAAGTAGGATTATTAAGATGAGTTGGGAATGAGAGGGAGAGCGGTGGAAAGGTGGTAAAGGTGGATGAGTGTAAATACTTGGAGTTAAGTGTCTAAAGTAATGGTGAGTGTGGTAGAAAGGTAAAGTATACAGTGACGACAGGCTGGAGTATGACAAGACAGTAGTGAGGTCTGCTATTGTTGTGTGGCTTGGAGGGCAGTTGTAGCCTAGCGGTTAAAGAACTGGACTAGTAAGCAGAAGGTTGCTGCTTCAAACCCCACCACTGCCAGGTTGCCACTGTTGGGCCCTTGAGCAAGGCCCTTAACCCTCAATTGCAAAGACTGTACAATGCAAGTCGCTTTGGATAAAAGCGTCTGCTAAATGCTGAACAGGTAAATGTAAAGACATGAGTGGGAGTCTTGTAGGGAGTGACGAGGATGGACACAGTTGAGCACGAGTTTATTAGAGGGACAGTGCAGGATGTTAGGGAGGAGAGATCGAGATGGTTTGGGCATGTGCAGAGGAGAGATGAGAGTTCTATCAGGAAAAGGGAGCAAAGCGGAGGTTTATGAATGCGGTAAGGGAGGACATTCAGGTGACTTGAGTACCTGAGGAGGATGTTTAGGACCGGGCAAGATGTAGACGAATGATCCGCAGTGGTGACCCTTTAATGGAGCAGCCGATAGAAGACGATGAAGATTGAGATGAGTTTTGTCTACAGCAGCAGCAGCAATGCATGTTGTGTTTTTTGCCATTTTTTCAGCAGCCCGCTCTACACCAAATAGTTGGTTCATCTTAGTGATGGTAGATAGTTTGATTTAACTACATTTTTGTTCAAATAGTTAAGACTTTATTTATATAGTTAAGACTTGATTTGAATGGTCACTGCCAATATTGAGCGATCATGGGGGGGTCTACGTGTGTTTTTTTTCTTCTTTCTATCAGCTACTATTCAAAACCACTCCAGGGGCGGCACGGTGGCTAAGTGGGTAGCACTGTCGCCTCACAGCAAGAAGGTCCTGGGTTCGATCCCCAGGTGGGCCGGTCCGTGTCCTTTCTGTGTGGAGTCTGCACGTTCTCCCAGTGTCTGCGTGGGTTTCCTCCGGGAGCTCCGGTTTCCTCCCACAGTCCAAAGACATGCAAGAGAGGTGAATTGGAGATACTAAATTGTCCATGACTGTTTGAAATGAGTAACTACCATTTCTGTCATGAATGTAACCAAAGTGTAAAACACGACATTAAAATCCTAATAAACAAACAAACAAAACCACCAGTGTTGCATTGGTAGTGTGATTGGGAGTAAGTAGTGTAGTGTGTCTAAACACTTTCACTAGTATCTGTATTGGCACAATTGTTTTACAGTCAATCCTAGCCAGATTGCTTGTCCCTACTGCTAGAAATCATCACGGTAACAGTGCTCCCACCACTATATTTCACAGTAGGGAAGGTGTTACTCGACTTACATGCAGACACGTTTGATTTACCAACATCTATCACCTAGAATTCAACCTCCCTTGTAGTATAAAGTTCTATTTTTAGTCTATCACAGAACCGAGTCTTATAAATGAGGTTTATTTCATTTTTAGCCTGTTGGCCAAGTGCTTTTAAAAAAAGTCCTGCAGTTGGTAAAGGAAGTCAACAGATAAAGAGTTAAAACTGTCAGTTTTAGCTTCCTCGTGATGGTGGGGGGAAGGGTTTAAGTTACAAGGGCAAGAGTACAGACGGCCGTTTCCAATTTGCATATTCATAGATCTTGGCATTCTTTGTTAAGGTTGAGTTATATTTCACAAAAGCGCCATGATTCATGGGTACTTACAAACGTTCTGAGCCTTTCTCATTATTCTGATAATGAAAGATAATTCTGCTGATGTGGTCGTTTGTACCTTAGAGCTTTTCTTCTGCTGTGGGTGCTTATGTCCGATGTAGGCACTGATATTAAAAAGTCAAAAGCTTTTGTACACTTATGGGTTTGATTCCCAGGTGGAGCGGTACTGGTCCTTTCTGTGTGGAGTTTGCATGTTCTCCCCAGGTCTGTGTGGGTTTCCTCCTTGAGCTCTGATTTCCTCCCACAGTCTGAAGACATGCAAGTGAGATGAATTGGAGATACTAAATTGTCCATGACCGTGTTTGACATTACAGACTTGAATGTAACCAAAGAGTGCAGAACATGACGTTAAAATCCTAATAAATAAAAAAATATACACTTATAGGGAACATGTTAAATTTACATTTACATTTGTGGCATTTATCAGACTCTTTTAATCCAAAGCGACTTACAGTTGACACTGAATACATTTTGCGCAATTGAGGGTTAAGGACCTTGCTCAGGGGCCCAACAGTGGCAACTTGGTCATAGTGGGGCTGGCAACCTTTTGATTGTGTATGGACAATATGGATCAACAATTGACTGAAAGCCTTTCAACACTAGAAACTGTTATAGCTGCAAATGGGGGCAACACCTTTCAGCCATAAACAACCGGCCATATGTTTTAGCCAGTCATGTCTGTGTTGGTGCTCAGTCGGCTGATAGCACCACTAGGATTCGAACATGGAGCGAATGTGGCCTAGAGCATTAGACTAATCATTGATTAATCATCGATCAATGATTGTTATGTAATAAAAAACAGCAAAAATGTTTTCCTAATAGGGGTATACCCAGAGATGCTTGTACCTCTTTCTACTGCTTTTTTCTATACCATGGGTGTGTTCGAAAACCTAGTGAGCTCTCTACATAGACAGCATTTTACATCATCCTACACGCGCTCCCGGGAAGAAGGCTGTTCGAAATCCTAGATGCCGTAATATGCTCACTAGTAAGGTATCTTAAAATTTCAACAGTATTTTGACTCAAGAACGAGTGAGCATCCGATGCTGCCTTAGCGGTGAAGGCAATCCCCATCATTCAGTGCGGCACAACTTTTCTCATAAAAAATATTTACGAGATTTACAAATATGCCGGACGGTGTGGAGAAACGAAGTAAAGGTGCACAAAACTTAACGTGGAAAACAGCTGAAAGATGCGAAAGCTGTTTTGTCACTTCTCATGTAAATGCGCCTTTACTGAACGGAATACGCTATTCCAAGATCAAGCATCTCCACGATTAAGAAGCATAAGGAAACAATAAAGAAGTAAAGGTAAAGTGCAGGTTTATTGTATTTTATATAGATTTTTTTTTGTTTGTTTGTGCATTTTCTCCCCTTGTTTCTCCCGACCTTTTAGCGCTTCCAGGTGCCGGATTGCGCCACGCTTCCTCTCCACAAATGCCGACCCCCGCTCTGATTTAAGGAGAACGAAGCTAACCCACGTCCCCTCCGACACGTGGGCTGCAGCCGTATGCATTTTGTCACCCACACTAGGCGAGTGCATATATGTGAATCAGCCTTGTGTACGGAGAGACACACCCTGATCATTGCACTCCTTCCCTGCCTCTGTGCAGGTGCCATCAATCAGCCAGCAGAGATTGTTGTGCATCAGTTACGAGGAGTCCCTATCCGACTTAATACCCCACCCCTATATGAACAACAGGCCAATCGTTGTTCATGTGGACGCTCAGCCCTTGTAACTCAACGTTCCCTTAACTCAAAATCTTTGAAACTCAACGCCCTTCGTCAAAAAATTTGTACCCTTTAAACTCAACGTTTCCTTTAAACTCGACGTGTTCAGTTTGTTTTAAAAAAATGTATTTATTTAATTTCAAATGAACAATGAACAGTCGCTTAGTTTAGCGCTCGGCTTGAGCGGTGCGGTGATACGTCATCAAAGTGTGCATATGAGACGAACCTACATTTGTGTGGAATATCCGTCAGATTCACTCTGAAAGCTCCACATGTATCTGTGTTTATCTGGATTTTTTTCCTGTTTTACTTTTAAAAGCTCGGGGTTCTGAGAAATTGTAAGAATCAGATTTGTTTATTATATTTGTGTTATTTTCAGTGTATAAGTGTCAAAAACAACCCCATTATTTTACATAAGCCAAAAATATATGCAGTTCCATAGAACCATGGAACGCATTAACAGGTTTCCCATACATCTTAATGGGAATAAATACCCTGAAACTCAACACCTTTAAAACTCGACACCACTCCCAGAACCAACTAACATCGAGTTTCAAGGTATCACTAGTAAAACTTGCAGAAGTTTATTAATTTAATTCCGTATTTTAGGCA
The DNA here is from genome assembly GCF_030014385.1 of Trichomycterus rosablanca. Classification (NCBI taxonomy): domain Eukaryota; kingdom Metazoa; phylum Chordata; class Actinopteri; order Siluriformes; family Trichomycteridae; genus Trichomycterus; species Trichomycterus rosablanca. The sequence continues at coordinate 7,171,345 of NC_086012.1, forward strand.
GATTTGAGAAAGTCTGGGGGTGTCGTCGCACCCTGTCGGTGCTGTTATTGGGTAACTTTTTGCAGATGCTTATTTTTGTTACATGAACACGTTCGGCCAAGCAGCGAGTTCAAGCTTAAATAAGCACACGCACTTTGAATCACTAGGCAGATTAGGTCTGTGCACTTTTTTTGTTTGGGGGCGGGTATATGTACATGCGTTCAGGACTTGTTATGACTGCTCTGTGTGTGTGTGTGTGTGTGCGCGCGTGTGTGTATGGCCAGAGGGCTCTCTCTCTTGCTTTGTTTACTTTGGGATTTAACCTTCTGCCTAGTCTCTCGACCAGGCGTCTGTGTGCTGAGTGGTTCGCTGTGCTGTCAGCTGTAGATCTCGGTGTTTGTATCCCTGCGGTGTGTTAGTTTGTTGGTGGGTTCAGTCGTGCAGGCCTTATATATTAAATCCAGACCGTGCACGAACAGGTTTTATCTCGACGACTGCGTGTTCTATTCCTGTCGATCAGCCGTCATTATTAAACCCAAGCAGCGATTTAAGGAAGTGTTTTGCAAGCGTATGCTGGTTTCTGTTTGATCCAGTAATAATTAGAGAACTGAACTAGTTCCTCAAAGCCTACCGATTTCCAGCGGTGTTGTGAGTGTTGTTCTGTCATGTTTGCATTTCTGTAGCTTCTGAGTTGTTCTTAAGTCAGCTAACATTTGAATGTTGAGTAAAATGTAGATTAACTTTTACCATGTGAGTTAGGTGCTCAAGTGGTGCATCGGTCTATTACACTACCCCACCACCGTGTTTAAATCTCACACATACCAGGATAAAATTCACTGTCCTAACTAGGGATGTAACGATGCACCACAAGACGGTTAAAAATCGATTCAATTCATCGATGTGAAAAGATTCAAATCGGCTTACATGTATAATGAATCGATATTCATTTTAAACAGCAGAGGGCACTGGCGCTGTTCACCTCACCTGGTTGACGTCACTACAGGGTTGCCAGTTTTGGAATTGTCCAGCCAAATTTATTTACGTGAGGATACTTTTTTTAATTTGTATTATTCATTTATTTTTTTTATGTGGGATTTATTTCATTTCAGTTTTTTTTTTTTTACACAAAAAGGTAAATGTGCAGCATTGTTTTACATAGTTTGTACCTACCTCAGAAATAAAAGTGCATTCATTATTTAGATAAATGAAAGATAAGCACAAACACAGTATTTTATTTTATTTAATTTTTTTTAAGAGAAATAATAAAAGGAAACTTTGTCATAATTTGTCTTCAATTTAATTTTGTTCAAAAAATCTGTAAAAAATCATATTGTGAACACAGTATCGTGCATCGCATCACATCGTGGGTAGAGTGTATTGTTACAGTCCTAACTGGAGCTGTGAAAAGGACGCAACCAGTTTAGTGACGGTACTCGGTGTATTGTGTTGTTTTTCCCGATCACTGAAACGGCCTACAATGGGCATCTGGCTAAAAAATATGGTGCCAGGTCTGGTGTACAGATTATGATCCGCTATGGCGACCCCTAATATACTGCACAGTGATACCTTGAAACGTGACGTCAACTGCTTCTAAGACTGGTGTCAAGTTTAAAAGACGTTGAGTTTCAAGGTATTTTTTCTCATAAGGATGTATGGGAAACCTGTTAATGCGTTACATGGTCTCGTTGAACTGCATATATTTTGGGCTAATGTAAAATAATGGGGTTGTTTTGACACTTATACACTGAAAATAACACATAATACAATTAAATGAAATACAATTAAAAACACAGTAAAAATACAGTAAAACCTGCACTTTACCGTTGCTTCTTTATTGTTTCCTTATGCTTCTTAATCGTGGAGATGCTTGATCTTGGAATACCGTATTCCTTAGTGATTTCAATGATTCACATGAGAAGTGACAAAACCGCTTTTGTGCTGCTGTGCCGTTATTTCCTGTGGACTGTCGCAGTGCACAAAGCTTAACGTGACTTATTGTACTAAAACAACGAGCGAGCAATTTCATTAATGGAGAGAACTTATGAATAATAATAATTGAGAGGTTTGATGTTCTAGTGTCGTTCTTTTAATACATTAAGTCGCATACATTTTTTTTTAACAATAAGCGATTCAGAAAGCTGATTCTTACAGTTTCTCAGCACCCCGAGCTATAACACAAGTTTAAAAGTGAAACAGGAGAAAATTACAGCTAAACACAGATACATGTGGAGCTTTCAGAGTGAATTTGACGGTTATTCCACACAAATGCCGATTCGTCTCATAGTCGCGTTTTGATGACGTCTTACATGTATACAGGGGGAAAAAAGACTTTTTTTATTCTTTATTTACTCATGTATTTCTGTTCTCGTTGCAGATCAACAGGATTTTCAGAGGTGATCGTGGTGGTGGGAGGCTGTGAGAGAGCAGGGGGCTTTAACCTGCCCTACACAGAGTGTTACGACCCCGTCACAGGAGTGTGGAAATCTCTGGCTAAGCACCCCGAGTTCACAAAGTCAGAGTACGCTGTGTGCGCCCTGCGGAACGACATCCTCGTCTCGGGTAAGATCGGTTTCTTATACACACCACAATCAAAACGGTCAAGATCTAATCATTTTACTTATGTCTGCAATAAAATGCTATCTTACTTTCCAAAACTAGTTTGGGCGATCACATAAGTTCCCATGTTTTTATTTAATTTAATTTCATTGTTTTACCACTAGGGCGGCATGGTGACTCGGTGGGTATCACTGTCGCCTCACAGCAAGGAGGTCCTGGGTTTGATCCCCAGGCTGGGCAGTTCGGGTCCTTTCTGTGTGGAGTTTGCATGTTCCCCCCGTGTCTGAGTGGGTTTCCTCCCGGTGCTCTGGTTTCCTCCCACAGTCCAAAACCATGCAGTCAGGTTAATTGTAGACACTGAATTGCCCTATAGGTGAATGTGTGTGTGTGTGTCTGCCTTGCAATGGACTGGTGCCCCGTCCAGGGTGTTACTGTTTGCCTTGCGCCCACTGAAAAGCTGGGATAGGCTCCAGCACCCCCCCACGACCCTAATTGGATAAGCGGTTAAGAGAGTGAGTGAGTGACTGTTTTTCCACTACATTACCCTGGTCATGGTGGGTCCAGTTTCCCCAGAATAGCTGGCAGAATACAGTAACACACCCCGGAATCCATGTCTGTATGTACATCAATCAGGTGGCGCAGCAGGATATTCTGCTAGCACACCAGCACCGAGTTTCTGAACTTCTCAGTTCGAAACTCGGTGTTGCCACCGGTCAGCTGGGCACCATCTGGCGGGCATAATCGGCAGTGCCTGCAGCAGATACTAATTGGCCACCGTATCTGCAGGGTGGGGGCCGGACTATGTGTGGGTGGGCGGGTCTTCATACGCTGTGTAAGGACCCTGTTTGGCAGAAGAGACGCCTGTGCAGAATGCAGGGGCGAGAAGAGGAGCGCTGTACACGTGTCGGTAGAGGCGTGTACAGCGACGTTCTCTCCTCGGATGCAATCTGGTATCTCTCAGCAGCGGAGGACAAAAATTTAGTCTGGTCGATAGCTCAGCTAGTGGTTCGAGCTAAATCCCAGCAGTAGTGTGTTAGTGTAATAGATTCTGTTCTACTTTCTCCATTAAACAGAACAGAACATCTGGATCTTCATGCCCATATTTGGTAAATCAACTCATTATAACACAATCAGGTACATGTAGGAACTGTTTGTGGTTGGGAATATTTTTCATCTGTGTCCTAATGGCCAGGAGCCAGATTATGATTTCAGTGGAGTTTGGAGAGAATTAGGTTCATGTCTCTGCCAGCATTATTCCAAGTTTCCACTGAGGACGGAGCAGAATGACATCACGCCTGCCTTCTGGAGGTCATGAAACTTCAGAACAAGAGTGGTGTTGAGTTTTACATTTAGGACCTTCATGTTCAAGTTGATTAAGAATTGTGTTTATTTTAATCCTGGCACTAGCTGAGGTCCATTTGGAAGTAGTTAAGCGTACAGAGGTGAAGGTCCATGGCTGTCTTTGAGATGAAAGATCACATCTACTAATTTCACAATATTTTTAGCCCATGCTTCAAAATAATCTGACACACTTAGCTGACTATTAAAAGGTTTTGGAAACTGGTTTGTATGTAGGCTTAGCCTTTAAAGTGGACAAAGTCAAAACGTGTTTGGAAATCCTATTTAAAACAAATGGCATTAAATATACAGTGACCTCTATGTGACCTTTTCAGCTATAACAACAGTCGCTCTTCTAAGAAGGCTTCTCACTAGACATTATGTTTGTAGGAATTTGTGCCCATCATTCAGTATGGTTGGGCACTGATGTTGGTCAAGGAATCCTCAATTGATGTTCCAGTTCATTACAAAGTTGTTCAGTGGGGCAGAGGTCAGGGCTCTGTGCAGGCCACTGGCGTTTCTTGAAGACAAGCTTTTCTTCATGTCTTTATAGACTTTGCTTTGTCCACAGGAGCACAGTCATGCTGGAACAGAAAAGGGCCTTGCCTAAACTGTTGCTGCAAAGTTGGAAGCATAAAATTACCTTTAATTTATTGATTTATTACACCTGTTAGTAGATGTGGCTGAAACACAGGAATTCTGTAATCAGAAGCGGTGGCCCAATACCTTTTGGTCAAGCAGAACCCAAGGGTCTTTCTGATTTATTTTTTACTATTTGGCACTACTTAAAAGCAAGTGGTCCTAGACTTTTGATCCCCATTGTTCACGAAACAAATTTTTTTAGACCCCCCCCCCTTTGTCATTTCCTATTCTCGATTGTGAATCCATTACCACTTGCACAACGTCTGATCCGACCACTTTGCCAATTATCTAATCTTTGGCCGCTTCTGATCTCCTGCCAGAGTTGGGTTCCCACATAGAGCTGTAGCGCGTACGGAGAGCCATACTAAGTCACGTCAAGTCAAATTTATTTCTATAACGCTTTTTACAATGAACGTTGTCTCAAAGCAACTTCACAGAATCCAGGACCAACAGACCAAAACCCCTGTTGAGCAGGCCGAGGGTGACAGTGGCAAGGAGAAACTCCCTTAAAATTATGGGAAGAAACCTTGAGAGGAACCAGACTCAGCAGGGACCTCCATCCTTCTTGGTTGGCCTGGAGGATACTTTAAATAAATAGGATCATACTAACACAGAACTAAATTGTACTGATGGTTATAACTAGTAAAATAAATAAATAATTGGAGTTCTTCATTGTTCAGTCCATTCTGTGATAAAGTCCGTTGTAATTTCTTGACATTTTTGGTGCGAACACACCAGGTTCCCGTCACATTTCGATGTACAGCACTTTGGTCAACGTAAGTTGTTTTAAGAGTGCTTTATAAATCAAATTTACTTACTTACTTACTTACTTACATCTAGTAGGAGCAGCATTGTTGGCACAGTAGTCTCGACTTGCAGTGTTTAACCTCGAGAGAGTAAACCGGTTTCCATCAGAACCACCTCGGGGTAAAACAACAGAAGATGTAGTTACTATGTGAAATCGTTAAGAGTAAATAGTCAGTTTTACACAGAGTAGCTTTAGACTCTGGCACCCCTAATTATTACAGCATAACTAAAAAGGGAGAGAGCAGTTAACAAGGTCATGAACTCCCAAGCTCTGCACATTTGCCTATTCCAAACTTTTGACTGGTACTGTGTATATACTGTATATATATTTATATATACAGTGTATCACAAAAGTGAGTACACCCCTCACATTTCTGCAAATATTTTATTATATCTTTTCATGGGACGACACTATAGACATGAAACTTGGATATAATTTAGAGTAGTCAGTGTACAACTTGTATAGCAGTGTAGATTTACTGTCTTCTGAAAATAACTCAACACACAGCCATTAATGTCTAAATAGCTGGCAACATAAGTGAGTACACCCCACAGTGAACATGTCCAAATTGTGCCCAAAGTGTCAATATTTTGTGTGACCACCATTATTATCACTGCCTTAACCCTCCTGGGCATGGAATTCACCAGAGCTGCACAGGTTGCTACTGGAATCCTCTTCCACTCCTCCATGATGACATCACGGAGCTGGTGGATGTTAAACACCTTGAACTCCTCCACCTTCCACTTGAGGATGCGCCACAGGTGCTCAATTGGGTTTAGTCCATCACCTTTACCTTCAGCTTCCTCAGCAAGGCAGTTGTCATCTTGGAGGTTGTGTTTGGGGTCGTTATCCTGTTGGAAAACTGCCATGAGGCCCAGTTTTCGAAGGGAGGGGATCATGCTCTGTTTCAGAATGTCACAGTACATGTTGGAATTCATGTTTCCCTCAATGAACCGCAGCTCCCCAGGGCCAGCAACACTCATGCAGCCCAAGACCATGATGCTACCACCACCATGCTTGACTGTAGGCAAGATACAGTTGTCTTGGTACTTCTCACCAGGGCGCCGCCACACATGCTGGACACCATCTGAGCCAAACAAGTTTATCTTGGTCTCGTCAGACCACAGGGCATTCCAGTAATCCATGTTCTTGGACTGCTTGTCTTCAGCAAACTGTTTGCTGGCTTTCTTGTGCGTCAGCTTCCTTCTGGGATGACGACCATGCAGACCAAGTTGATGCAGTGTGCGGCGTATGGTCTGAGCACTGACAGGCTGACCTCCCACGTCTTCAACCTCTGCAGCAATGCTGGCAGCACTCATGTGTCTATTTTTTAAAGCCAACCTCTGGATATGACGCCAAACACGTGGACTCAACTTCTTTGGTCGACCCTGGCGAAGCCTGTTCCGAGTGGAACCTGTCCTGGAAAACTGCTGTATGACCTTGGCCACCATGCTGTAGCTCAGTTTCACGGTGTTAGCAATCTTCTTAAAGCCCAGGCCATCTTTGTGGAGAGCAACAATTCTATTTCTCACATCCTCAGAGAGTTCTTAGCCATGAGGTGCCATGTTGAATATCCAGTGGCCAGTATGAGAGAATTGTACCCAAAACACCAAATTTAACAGCCCTGCTCCCCATTTACACCTGGGATTTTGACACATGACACCAGGGAGGGACAACGACACATTTGGGCACAATTTGGACATGTTCACTGTGGGGTGTACTCACTTATGTTGCCAGCCATTTAGACATTAATGGCTGTGTGTTGAGTTATTTTCAGAAGACAGTAAATCTACACTGCTATACAAGCTGTACACTGACTACTCTAAATTATATCCAAGTTTCATGTCTATAGTGTTGTCCCATGAAAAGATATAATGAAATATTTGCAGAAATGTGAGGGGTGTACTCACTTTTGTGATACACTGTATATACATATTCATTCATATATATATATATATATATATATATATATATATATATATATATATATATATATATATATATATATATATATATATATTTATATATACAGTATATATAGGGTGGGCCATTTATATGGATACACCTAAATAAAATGGGAATGGTTGGTGATATTAACTTCCTGTTTGTGGCACATTAGTATATGGGAGGGGGAAAACTTTTCAAGATGGGTGGTGACCATGGCGGCCATTTTGAAGTCGGCCATTTTGGATCCAACTTTAGTTTTTTCAATGGGAAGAGGGTCATGTGACACATCAAACTTATTGAGAATTTCACAAGAAAAACAATGGTGTGCTTGGTTTTAACGTAACTTTATTCTTTCATGAGTTATTTACAAGCTTCTCTTTGCTTACAGCCATTGACATGTCGCAGAGGTTAACACGTGAGGAGCGGATAGAAATTGTGTTGATGACTGGTGAATGCAGTACCCGGGTCATTGCAGCAGATTTCAATGCAAGACACCCTACGAGACCACCCATCTCCCATGCTACAGTTAGCAAACTGCTTGCCAAGTTCCGTGAAACTGGTTCAGTGTTGGATTTGCCAAAATGTGGACGCATGAAAACTGTCACTAATGAAGAAACATCAGTGGCTGTCCTAGCTTCATTCAGCAAGAGCCCACAGCGTAGCACTCGCCGCATGTCACTGGAGAGTGGCATCAGTCGAAAATCCCTTCGGCGGATATTAGCTACTCACAAATGGCACCCTTACAAACTCCAGCTGCTGCAGCATCTCAACTAGGATGACCCAGATCGGCGCACTGAATTTGCAGAATGGGCAAAACAAAAATTGGAACAGGACCCTCAGTTTACACAGAACATTTTGTTCAGTGATGAGGCAAACTTTTATGTGAATGGTGAAGTTAACAAACAAAACCACCGCTATTGGTCTGACACTAACCCACATTGGATAGATCCCTCCAAGACTGTTGGAAAACAAAAATTGATGGTATATGGGGTGCAAAGATAGTGGGGCCATTCTTCATCAATGGAAACCTCAAGGCCACTGGATATTTGAAATTGCTACATGTGTTTCCCTCTTTATGCACTGAAGCTGGCACGTTCCCTGAGTTTTTCCAGCAAGATGGTGCACCACCACATTATGGGTGTCAGGTCCGAGCATTCCTAGATGAACAGTTTCCTGGAAAGTGGATTGGTCGTCGTGGGCCAGTTGAATGGCCCCCAAGGTCTCCCGATCTGACCCCCTTAGACTTTTATCTTTGGGGTCATCTGAAGGCAATTGTCTATGCTGTGAAGATACGAGATGTGCAGCACCTGAAACTACGGATACTGGAAGCCTGTGCTAGCATTTCTTCTGCGGTGTTGCTATCAGTGTGTGAAGAGTGGGAGAAGAGGGTTGCATTGACAATCCAACACAATGGGCAGCACTTTGAACACATATGGAATTATGTAGTGAACAAAAATTTTTTACACAAACCAGAATATGTTTTATATTTTACCAACTCTACCTCTGCACAGCACAACTGATGGTCTCAAACACATTAAAAAAGCAAGAAATTCCAGAAATTAACTCTAGACAAAGCACAAACATTAATTGAAAACCATTCCAGGTGGCTACCTAATGAAGCTGATTGAGAAAAAGCCAAAAAGTGTGCAAAGCTGTAATCAAAGCAAAAGATGGCTACTTTAAAGAATATAAAATATAAAACATATTCTGATTTGTTTAACACTTTTTTGTTTACTACGTAATTCCATATGTGTTCCTTCATAGTTTGAATGGCTTCATTATTAATCTACAATGTTGAAAATTTTAAAAAAAAATCAAGAAAAACCAAAAAATTTAAATTTAAAAAAGTCAAAAATTTTGACTGGTACTGTGAATATCTATATATATATATAAATATATACATACCTGTATATATATACGTATATATTTAATTTATTTATTTTTTTAAAGATCAATCAAAAGCCTGAGTAAATAAATGTTTTCAATCTAGACTTAAACATAGAGACTGTGTTCGAGTCCCAGACAGAGGCAGGGTGAGCTCTATGTGATAACCAGACCCCCTTAATACCTGCTCACTTGTTTAATAGGCATGTTAGAACCTCATTCTGATCAAAACAAGCTCTAGGATTTTGTGTTCACTTTACGCAGCTCTTGATGCCTCAAAGATGTCAATCACCACTAAATTTTAATTAACTGTGTGTTAATTGGGCCCAATGGTGCTCAGGTAGCGCAGCAGTAATTTACGCTAGCCCATTACCACAGGTATCCAGGATTTGAATCCCCAGCAGTGCTTTTTGTCAGTCGGGCAACTACGTACAGACATAATTTGCTATATTTTTGGAGGGGGGTGGATTGGTAACCTGTGTGGGTGTGTTACTGCATTGCGCTCAGTGATCCTGGGTGAACCAGACCGGAAAATGAATAAACATTGGGTCCTTGTTTTGATGCTTCCTTCCATAGTGTGATCAAGTTGAGATGCATGCAGGTTCCAAATAACATAAACAGATCAGTCTGTACGAGTTTTTTAGTAACTCTGATGAGATTGAGATATAGAAAAAAAAAGAACTATCTGGCCTGGTCTCTTTCGCCCCCTTTCCAAATTAAAATATTGGATAAGCATCTCGGGCACAGGAATGTAAACCAAGCCGAGGCTGCTTGTGTGCAAATGAAGCTTAAGGGACATCTTCTGGGGTCCGACAATGGCAGCTTATCGTGGTGAGGCTTGAACTAGTAAACTTCCGATCAATAATCCTGTACTTTAATCGCAGAGCTACCACTGCTGGGGTAATTATCACCAGTCTCATATCAGCCAACCGTTTATCTCTTGCTTCAAAGCAGCTCTTGAGTAACTTGATTGATTGTTTTCTCCGTCTGGGATGGATGTATGTATGTGTATCGAAGCTATGCTAACCAATCCCTACTGTGTATTGCTTCTGCCAGCTTGTTTAATTGCCAAAAAGTGGTTGGCAGTCTTCTTGTGCCTCCGATATCCTGGTCAGGATCAAGGTTTCCTCTAGGGTCAAGGTGTTCCCCAGAATCACTGGGTGCACCGCAGTAACACATCAAACAGGACACCAGTTTATCATGAGACCTCGTATATCTCCCCTCATCTTCAGACATAGCCAGTCATGTCTGTATGTAGATGCCCAACTGGTCAATAGCACTGCTGAGAATTTTTGAACCCTGGATCCCAGTGGTAGTGGGACCCTGTGACCTTTACTCTCTCACTGTAATAAATGGAATCAGCCTAGATGCTCGATTCATTTTTGGGGCATGGATGCAAGAACCTTTGTCACTGAGTAAGACGCCCACCTGTCGTACTCACGTTGACAGACGGAGGGGGGTTGGTGTAGCCTTAAATTGGCAGACGTGCAGTCTGTATTGAGCATTCCTATATTCACCTGAGCGAAAAGGCTTGAAAATTAGTCCTTTGTTGGTCCTTTGTCTGTCTGACATGCCTGGCTTCTCCCTCTGGTCTTTTGCTGCCGTTCTTTTGTTCTGGTTTTCAGGGGCCCAGCCAATATAGAGTAGTGGCATTCCTGTGTTGCTGCCTAGGGCGTCCTTCCTGTTTCCGAGATTTGTTTTCCACAGCTGCTGGTTTGCTAGGTTTCTTTGTAACTCACTGGTGGACTGAGTAGCTGAGGAGAGTTTTCTGGAGCACGGTGTTATTGCTCCCATGCATCTACGTACAGACATACACCGATCAGCCATAATATTAAAACCACCTCCATGTTTCTACACTCACTGTCCATTTTATCAGCTCCACTTACCTTTGTAGCACTTTGTAGCTCTACAATTACTGACTGTAGTCCATCTATTTCTCTGCATGCTTTGTTAGCCCTCTTTCATGCTGTTCTTCAATGGTTAGGATCCCCACAGGACCACTACAGAGCAGGTATTATTTAGATGGTGGATCATTCTCAGCACTGCAGTGACACTGACATGGTGGTGGTGTGTTGGTGTGTGTTGTGCTGGTGTGAGTGGATCAGACACAGCAGCGCTGCTGGGGTTTTTAAATACCGTGTCCACTCACTGTCCACTCTATTAGACACTCCTACCTAGTTGGTCCACCTTGTAGATGTAAAGTCAAAGACGATCGCTCATCTATTGTTGAAACTGCTGTTTGAGTTGGTCATCTTCAAGACCTTCATCGGTGGTCACAGGACGCTGCCTATGGGGCGCTGTTGTCTACATATTTTTAGGTTGCTGGACTATTATTAGTTCAGCAGTGACAGTGAGGTGTTTAAAAACTCCAGCAGCACTGCTGTGTCTGATCCACTCATACCAGCACAACATACACTAACACACCACCACCATGTCAGTGAGAATCATCCACCACCCAAATAATACCTACTCTGTAGTGGTCCTGTGGTGGTCCTGACCATTGAAGAACAGAGTGAAAGCAGGCTGATAAAGTATGTAGAGAAACAGATGGACTACAGTCAGTAATTGTAGAACTACAAAGTGCTTTTATATAGTAAGTGGAGCTGATAAAATGGACAGTGAGTGTAGAAACAAGGAGGATTGGATTCACTCTTTAAAATATCAGCTGCGTAGGTACATCTGGCACATCTGTCATGAGACGCTCGCCACCTCGTGACGCACCAGGACTGCTCAACTGGTTTGCGCTTTAATAAGAACGTTCAAAATGTCAGTCAAAATGCATATGCATGCACTTAATTCTCCATGCTTTCTCTTTTGTCTTGTGCATCAAAGCTTTAAACCTCCCGGATTAGTAGGCGCTGTGTCATAGAAAGGACTTAAACAATATAGTTTGAATTTCGGACTTCAGTTTTGTTTGTGCCACAGGGCACATCGTTCAGCGCGAGTTCCTCATTGTGATTGATGTAATTGAAGTCATGTTATGAATTGGCACCTGGTGTTTCTCGGTGAAACTGGACTTGCCATGACCCTCACCAGGATAAACCAGTTGATAAAAATTAATTGCAATAAAAATAGTGCTAAATCCCCAGTCCTCTCTGAAATCTTGGCATGCCTCTGTTTTATAGAGTTGTAAACACATATGCACACTTGTTCACTAGATCTCACTTTCACTGCCTGAAATAATTAGGTCTAGCCTCCAGGGGTGATTCATTATCCCGGCTTGGATGTCAAAAGACTGTTCGACTGGTTTGTGTTTCAATAGAAAACACAACAGAATAGAAACACTAACGTAACATTTGCGTAGTAGCGACCAGTAGAGGGTAAAGGGCCTTGCTCAGTGTTAAATAATGTTGGTACGGTGTGTAAAACACTACTAAAAATACCCAATCGACTTCCGTCCATCGGGCACGACCAACCGTGCCTGTTTGGACACCTGGCCAGGTTGATATCACTACCTGGGATTTGAAATTGAGAGCTCAGGATCAGTGCTGCCCTGGGACATTAGATCACTGCGCTAACCGAGCGTCCACGAACACCTGGCACAAGGAAGGAACACGCCAGACTTGGCGCCCGATAACACCACTGCGATTTCAAACTTGCGGGCCCAACATCGGCAGCTTGGCAGTGGTCGGGCCTGAACCAGCAATCTTCCGATAACTGGTCCATTACCTTCACCACTGATCTAGATAGTGGCAGCGGTGTCTAGCCTGATGGGAGTGGTCTCATCCAGGAAGAATACCCCCTTCTGCGTGACCTGACCATTTTCTAAATAGTTTTTGTATCATCACTGCTATATCCTGGTCAGGGTCAAGGTGGTTTTGTTTTCCCCAGGAATCACCAGTAACACCTTAAACAGGACACCAATCTATCACAGGGCCTTGGATATCCCCCCCATCCTCAGACATAGCCATTTATGTCTGTATGTAGATGCCAAACTGGTCGACAGCACTGCTGGGACTTTTCGAACTCTGGATTCCAGTGGTAGTGGGACCCCTGTGACCTTTATTGTGGACTAATGGGAGGTTTTGGACTGGCGCTCCCCAGCTCATGGTGGCACCGTACAAAACCTGAAAAAAGGGGGTAGGAAATTTTGCCTTGATGCAATAACTCATAGTTTGGATTCATTCTTGAATTTGATTCAGTCATGTCTGTATGTAGATGCCCAACTGGCCCATAGCACTGCTGGGAATTTTTGAACCCTGGATCCCAGTGGTAGCGGGTTAGTGTAATTTACAGCTGTGCCATAGTCATCAGATGTCAACCCAGGTTGTAGACTAATGGCAAATTTTTGACCAATGTTAAACAGCGCTCTCTAGTTAAGATCTGGAGACTTGCAGAACTGATGCCGAGGCAGATTGCAAGCTCATGGTGGCACCTTGCAATTAGATGCTCAGATCTCAACCCAGTTGTAGACTAATGGCAAATTTTGACCAATGGTAGAGATGTTGCATTCAATAAAAATATGAGAGTGATCAGAAGGTTGCTGGTTTAAGTCCCACCACTGCAAAGTTGCCACTGTTGGGCTGCTGAGCGAGACCCTAACCCTGACCCTCAATTACTTTGCTTTGAATAAAAGCGTCTGCTAAACGCCGTTTATGTTCATGTATCTCTCTAGCTGTCACTACAAGAGTTCAACATAACATAAACTGGTCAGACCTTTCAGATTTCACCATAAACATTGACAAAAGAATCTATGCCAGACATGATAATTGGCAGGTAGGTGAAGCCTGTACTTCCTGTCTATATGGTAGCTTTGTTTTTTAGGCCGTCAGTAGGAGAGGGTTTTGTGAGGTGCCGTCACACTAATGCAAGCTGTCTGAAGGCTTTTGTGTTCATCTGGCTGCCCTGGAACAAAGCCCTGCCCAGTCTTTACTGTCCGGTTTCAGGAATTAGCAGTGACAGGTGTTCATCATTTGAAAGCCATGGCCTGATTATTTGTTCAGGTCTTCTCAAATTACAGATAAACATCTGACTCTGGGCGTCCAACTACACAAAAAGAAGCTAGGGCATCTGTACGGTGGGGGGAGAACAAGCATTCCACAAATTTCTGTTTCTTTTTTTTAAGATCTCAGTATGTAAAACATGTAAAATTACCCAGTCTGCCTCTCTGTCAGACACAACCCACTGTGCCTGTTTGGTCACCTGGCTGGGTTGATATCACTACCTAGGATTTGAACTTGAGAGTTCAAGATCACAGCTGTACTGGACCAGCACATTAGACCACCGTGTCACTCAAGTGCCCATGAACACTGGAACACCCTGACCAGGGCGTTGCATAGCTCCCCCCAAGCATAGCCGACCTGTGCCTGTTCGGACACTGGTCAGTAGCACCACTGAGATTCAATCTGGTATCCCTGTGCCTGTTTGGACACCTGGCCAGGTCGATATCACTGCCTGAACTTGAGAGCTCAAGATCTGAGCTGTACTGGACTAGCACATTAGACCACTATGCCACCCGAGTACGCTACACCACAGAAAAGTCTGTTACATGTAATTATGATGCATTATGATTGCCGCGATCGCCTCATTGCGTATTGCGCTTTATACAACAGTTAGTTCCGACCTTACAATCTGATTGGTTCTAACCGAAGCGTTCTAACCGTGCTGATATTTGTGATAACAGCACAGACTTTTCACACCACGACTGTATTACTCCGCTGACGCATTGCCAGTAACGACAAGCTTCATGCACATAAACGCGCGCGCAGGCGACACAGACTTTTTCCCCGTTCGCGTTTTAAATCCGTTATCTGATATACAATCTAGCGCACTGTGTAGGGAACATGAATCGATTGTCTAATATACTGTCTAGTGCACTATGTAGTGAACATGAACGCGTTATCTGATATACAATCTAGTGTACTGTGTAGGGAACATAACCAATTGATTGTCTAATTCACTATCTAGTGCATTATGTAGTGAACATAAATCCGTGATCTGATACACAATCAATTGGTTATGTTCCGTACACAGTACACTAGATTGTATATCAGATAACGCGTTCATGTTCACTACATAGTGCACTAGACAATATATTAGACAATTGATTTATGTTCCCTACATAGTGCACTTGATTGTGTATCAGATCACGGATTTATGTTCCCTACATAATGCACTAGATAGTGAATTAGACAATCAAGTGCACTATGTAGGGAACATAAATCAATTGTCTAATATACTGTCTAGTGCACTATGTAGTGAACATGAACGCGTTATCTGATATACAATCTAGTGTACTGTGTAGGGAACATAACCAATTGATTGTCTAATTCACTATCTAGTGCATTATGTAGGGAACATAAATCCGTGATCTGATACACAATCAAGTGCACTATGTAGGGAACATAAATCAATTGTCTAATATACTGTCTAGTGCACTATGTAGTGAACATGAACGCGTTATCTGATATACAATCTAGTGCACTGTGTAGGGAACATAACCAATTGTCTAATTCACTATCTAGTGCACTATGTAGGGAACATAAATCCGTGATCTGATACTCAATCAAGTGCACTACGTTGGGAACATTAATGTGTTTGTAACGCGAACAGTTAGCTTAATAGCCCAGTTAGCAGCTCCTAAAAGTGCTGTTATCACCCATATCCTTTGGTGTGTGCGAGAGGTTTTTTACTTCTTTTTTTTTCCTTCGGAGGTTCTTGCCTTTTCCTTCTTGTTCTTCTTACCTCCCTGAAATGAGTTTTTGCAACTTGGGATGTCTGCTTCGTAGTGTTAAACTATATGCATTTTTTAGCCTACTGTGTTAAGACAGGGTAGGGAATTTTTACAGTTGCGTAGCAGCAACTCATTCGTTGTGGAACTACTTTTTGGTGTAAGGTATTGTCAATATTAAAGCATATTTAATATGAAATTCAGAGCTTCTTTGATTTATTTTTGTTTCTTTATTTTGTAAAAACTGTTGTCGCCTTCGGCTTGTGCCTGCAACCAAATCACAGCCGTGATGTTATTGGCGATAACACACGACCTCTCGTGTTCTATTGCTTAATCGTCTTCCATATGCTACGCAAACCGTGACACTATTTTTACGACCGTGAATTAGGTAGGGTCTTACATATATTACAAGTACAAAGTCGGACAAAGACGTGTGTAAATGTGCAGTGGATACGTGCAGTGGAAGTGTAGTAAATAAAACAAAAGTGCCGGTTCCTCCTGTACAACATCAGGAAGATTCGGCCATTTCTCGCCAGGGAAGCTACCCAGATTCTGGTCCAATCACTTGTAATCTCACAGCTGGACTACTGCAACTCCCTCCTGGCAGGAGCTCCCATGTCCACTATTAAACCCTTGCAGCTCATTCAAAATGCAGCTGCCCGTCTGGTTTTTAACCAGCCCAAACACTGCCACATCACCCCACTGCTGCGTTCTCTTCACTGGCTTCCTGTAGCTGCACGCATTCAGTTTAAAACACTGATGCTCGCGTACAAAGCCAAAAATGGACCAGCCCCAAGCTACCTTCGCGATCTAATCAAACCCCGCTCTGTACAACGCAACCTCCGAGCCACTAGTCTCGCTCGACTTGAGCCTCCACCCAGGACTAAAGGAAGACAAGCATCAAGGCTCTTCTCTGTTCTAGTACCCAAGTGGTGGAACGAACTTCCTCTGTCTGTCCGAACATCTGAGTCTCTTGCTATCTTTAAAAAATGATTAAAAACCCACCTTTTTACTAAACACTTCAGCTGACTTGTACTTATTTACTAACATTTTCCATTTCCAAAAAACAAACAAAAAAAAAAAAACACTTTGGTTCTAACAGGTTTCAGCAGATTTGTGTTCTTCGACTGTTGTTTACTTAAACTTGAGAAATGAAATGTTTACTGTGGAAGCACTTCTGTAAGTCGCTCTGGATAAGAGCGTCTGCTAAATGCAGAAAATGTAAATGTAAAAAGTGGTTAGATTCTTGTTTTTACCCCTCTAGCGATATTTAAGCGGATAAACGTTTTTTTTTTTTTTTTTAACATTTTCTTTGTCCTCTGTTCTTTATACATGGTTTTTGTTTGTTGTCATCTTGTTAAACCTCTTTAGCTGTGTTTTACATGCATTGTGTAATTTATTGAGTCATTCTTTGTGAGATAGTGGAAAAAGCAGAAATTGAGTTTACTCTGTTGTAACAAAGATCTTATTTGTGTGTGTCTCTGTGTGTGTGTGTGTGTGTGTGTGTGTGTGCATGTGGCATTTATAAAAGAAAGCAATAAGACTGTACAATGATGACAAAAACAATGCATATTCAGTGAATATTGCTACATAGTAATAGTGGATAGTGGCATGTGTTGCAATATATTTAAATGCTTAATCATTCCAGTGCCATGATTAAATAGACCGGGTAGCACAGTCGCCTCACAGCAAGAAGGTCCTGGGTTCGATTTCCAGGTGGAGCGATCCATGTCCTTTCTGTGTGGAGTTTGCATGATCTCCCCGTGTTTCCTCCAGGTGCTCCGGTTACAAAATTGCCCTCAATGTGTGTGTGTGTGTGTGTGTGTGTGTGTGTGTTTGCCCTGTGATGGACTGGCGACCTGTCCTGTGTGTTTACTGCCTTTCGCCAATTGGATTATACCCGCCACGATCATGAATAGGATAAAGCGGTGGTGAAACAGACAATGAATGAATATAAATCAAAAGCGCGCTTGGATGGTGCATCGGTCTATTAGACTAGCCCACCACATGTTAGATCCAGGTTCGGATTTTAGCGGTGCTACTGGCTGGTCAGTGATTGGCAGATGCAGGTGATTGGCTATGTTTTGCGCCTGATGGTTACATCAGAACCACCAAAGCGCTGCTGGAGTTTTTAAATACCGTGTCCACTCACTGTCCACTCTATTAGACACTCCTACCTAGTTGGTCCACCTTGTAGATGTAAAGTCAGAGACGATCACTCATCTATTGCTGCTGTTTGAGTTGGTCATCTTCTAGACCTTCATTAGTGGTCACAGGATGCTGCTGGCTGGATATTTTTTTGGTTGGTGGACTATTCTCAGTCCAGCAGGGACAGTGAGGACAGTCAGCGCTGCTGTGTCTTATCCACTCATACCAGCACAACACACACTAACACACCACCACCATGTCAGTGTCACTGCAGTGCTGAGAATGATCCACCACCTAAATAATACCTGCTCTGTCATGGTCCTGTGGGGGTCCTGACCATTAAAGAACAGCACGAAAGGGGGATAACAAAGCATGTAAGAAACAGATGGACTACAGTCAGTAATTGTAGAACTATAAAGTGCTTTTATATGGTAAGCAGGGTAGTATACGACGCTGTCCTGCTCAGGTATGTGAGAGGAAAAGAAAAGGGCTGAAGTGGAAGTAGATGCAGTGGAAACAGTGGAGTAGTGTCCAGGCTTGTTTTAATCATCAGGGTTGGAGAATCATCACCTTGGCATAACTAAAAAAAAAACATGCTCAGTCTAGCACAGCTGATGAGCTGAATGACGATCAGAATACAGAATTCTTTTTCTTCCACCAGAAGAGAATGCACCTTAGTTGTGTGGCCATTATGGACTAGGGCTATGGACTATGTTGTTAGCATGCACAGCGATTTAGTCAATTGTGGTTCGCGTTAAAATCCTAACCAGATTAATGACCGATCTGAATGGTGTTTATAATGTAACGTCTCACTCACATGCAGTTTACGCACCGGAACAAAGCCACGCTAACCGTCAATTAGCAGCCCTGTCATTGACTGAGTCACAAGCACTAAAAGCTTTTTTTGTTGTCCTGTCACAGGCGGCCGCATCAACAGCAGCTACGTTTGGATGTACAACTCTCAGCTGAACCTGTGGATCAAAGTGGCCTCGCTCAACAAGGGACGCTGGAGGCACAAGATGTCCGTCCTGCTTGGAAAGGTAGGAGAGGCAGAAGGGAATTCTGTTCGGATCATATTTTTGGCCTGAACAAACTACAAGTCGGTCACAAAACCGCATCGTTGTGGTTATAGCAAGCATTTTTTGTGATGCTTGTTGTCCAAACCCATAAACGAAGTGAATAACACTGATCATCTCTTCATCACGGCACCTGTTAGTAGGTGGGATATATTAGGCAGCAAGTGAACATTTTATCCTCAAAGCTGATGTGTTAGAAGCAGGAAAAATGAGCGAGCATAAGGATTTGAGCAAGTTTGACAAGGGCCAAATTGTGATGGCTAGACGACTGGGTCAGAGCATCTGCAAAACCACAGCTCTTGTGGGGAGTTTCCAGTCTGCAGTGGTCAGTATCTTTCAAAAGTGGTCCAAAGAAGGAACAGTGGTAAACCGGTGACAGGGTCATGGGTGGCCAAGGCTCATTGATGCACTTGGGGAGCGAAGGCTGGCCCCAACAAACGAGCTACTGTAGCTCAAATTGCTGAAAATGGCTGCAATTGTTTCTACACTCACTGTCCATTTTATCAGCTCCACTTACCATATAGAAGCACTGCAATTACTGACTGTAGTCCATCTGTTTCTCTACATACCTTTTTAGCCTGCTTTCACCCTGTTCTTCTATAGTCAGGACCCCTACATCAATTATTTAGGTAGTGGATCATTCTCAGCACTGCAGTGACACTGACATGGTGGTGTTGTGTTAGTGTGTGTTGTGCTGGTATGAGTGGATCAGACACAGCAGCTCTGCTGGAGTTTTTAAATACCGTGTCCACTCACTGTCCGCTCTATTAGACACTCCTACCTAGTTGGTCCACTTTGTAGATGTAAAGTCAGATACGATCGCTCATCTATTGCTGCTGTTTGAGTTGGTCATCTTCTAGACCTTCATCAGTGGTCACAGGATGCTGCCCACGGGGCGCTGTTGGCTGGATATATTTTTGGTTGGTGGACTATTCTCAGTCCAGCAGGGACAGTGAGGTGTTTAAAAACTCCATCGGCATTGCTGTGTCTTATTCACTCATACCAGCACAACACACACTAACACACCACCACAATGTCCTCTGTAGTGGTCCTGTGGGGGTCCTGACCATTGAAGAACAGAGTAAAAGGAGGTTAAAAAAAAGTTTGTAGAGAAACAGATGGACTACAGTCAGTAATTGTAGAACTACAAAGTGCTTCTATGTGGTAAGTGGAGCTGATAAAATGGACAGTGAGTGTAATGTTATGGCTGATCAGTGTATCTTCAAATAAAATGGCTTTAAGAGCGATTATAGAGCCAATTCTGCTCTGTATGACAGACGGTCTTGTTTACAGCTGTCTCGCTGAGCACACACACACACACACACTCGTACAAACACTTTACTCGCTGGCATGAAGAAACATTTATCATGCAGTCACCAGGGGCTCAGTTCCTGGAATGCGACTGTTTGGCTTTTCCACGTAACTCGATTCTCTTTGAGGACAGATTACGAGAGTCTTACATGCTCATTTTGTTTAAGATCTACGCACAGATTTGAATAATTTTCATTCGGGGGAATTTGATGGCCATTTCCAGTGGATTCTAAAAGTACTTTTTGGATCGTTATCTTGCTTTGGAAGCCAACTGTGGAACATCCACTTCCAGAAGTTTCTAATATTTACTGCCTGTGCAATAGTTCCAGTGCCACTGGCTGCCACACAAATCCAAGGCGTAATACAAATTTATTTATTTACTTATTACTGTGGGAGGAAACCGGACCGCTACACCTGGGAATCGAACCCAGGACTTTCTTGCTGTGAGGCGACAGTGCTACC
Organism: Trichomycterus rosablanca; assembly: GCF_030014385.1. NCBI lineage: Eukaryota > Metazoa > Chordata > Actinopteri > Siluriformes > Trichomycteridae > Trichomycterus > Trichomycterus rosablanca. The sequence goes on from NC_086012.1 coordinate 7,192,166, forward strand.
CACCATGCCGCCCTCAAAGTATAATACACTATATGGACAAAAATATTGGCACACCCAATATTAATGTGTTTACGTTTACATTTACATTTTTCGGCGTTCAGCAGACGCTTTTATCCAAAGCGACTTGCAGTTACAGTATACAGTCTACAGTCTGAGCAATTGAGGGTTAAGGGCCTTGCTCAGGGGCCCAACAGCAGCAACCTGGCAGTGGTGGGGCTTGAACCAGCCACCTTCTGGTTACTAGTCCAGTACCTTAACCACTAGGCTACAGCATGTCCCCCATGTTTCAGCCACAACAATTGCTAACGGTGTAATGGATCAGTGATATAAAGATGTAGATGACACACTATCTCAAGACTGTTTGTTCAGCAAACCTCTGGTCAGGTGTCCGAATACTTTTAGTCATAGTGTAAATCTGCCCTATGCTTAACAGTTGGCTGTTCTTTTATTAAATACTGTGTTTTTCTCTCAACACACCATTAGCGAAGAGTTCATGTGGCCGAATAGTTTCATCGTCACTAGCGTTGGGCAACATCACATGCTTTCAAATGCCTCACTGGGGCTTGAACCAGCGACCTTCTGGTTACTAGTCCAGTACCTTAACCACTAGGCTACAGCATGTCCCCCGTGTTTCAGCCACAACAATTGCTAACGGTGTAATGGATCAGTGATATAAAGGAAATTTTTATGCTTCCAACTTATATGCAGCAACATTTTAGGGATGACCCTTTCCTGTTTCAGTTTGACTTTGCCCCTGTGCATGAAACAAGGTCTATAAAGAGATGAAGGAAAGGCTTAGTTTAAAACTCCAGTGACCTGCACAGAGAACAGTAGGTGATCTTGGATGTCCTGACCTGGGGTGCTTGGGTGGTGCAGGGGTCTAATGCACAATAATCACAACACTGTGGAGTGTTCGTACTCGAGAGGGAACAGTGGGAAGGGGTCTCCTTCCTTTGGTCCAGGCGCTTATGTGAATGAAGGGTTACTTGGGAGCCTTTAGTGTGGGAACCCAACTTTGGTAGCCTTAACCTCAGCCCTACTGAACAGCTGGAATGAACTGGAACATCAATTAGAGCTTCTTGACCGGCTGTATTGGGCAGCTGTAGCCTAGCAGTTAAGGTACTGGACGGTTAAGGTACTGGACTACTAATCAGAAGGTCGCTGGTTCAAGCCCCACCACTGCCAGGTTGCTCCTGTTGGGCTTTTGAGCAAGGTCCTTAACCCTTAATTGCTCAGACTGTATGCTGTCCCAGTACTGTAAGTCGCTTTGGATAAAGGCGTCTGCTAAATGCCGAAAATGTAAATGTGAATGTTGACCAACAACAGTGGCCAGGGATACACAAATTCCCACAGACATACTTCAATATCTTGTGAGAAGACCTCTCAAAAGAGCGACTGTCGTTATAGCCGAAGCGATAATGTAGATGACCCTCTATTTCAAGACTGTTTGTTCAGCAAACCTCTGGTCAGGTGTCCGAATACTTTTGGTCGTAGCGTAAATCTGCCCTATGCTTAACAGTTGGCTGTTCTGTTATCAAATACTGTGTTTTTCTCTCAACACACCATTAGCGAAGAGTTCATGTGGCCGAATAGTTTCATCGTCACTAGCGTTGGGCAACATCACATGCTTTCAAATGCCTCAGGATCATCCAGATGTTGTTTTGCGCACCTCACACACTGACATTCGGGGAAAAGAGTTAAAGAGAGTACATCCTACTGGTGAAGCATGTTTGGGCAAGCGTGCTGCCTAGTAGAACAGCATAGTAGAAGTCCTCCTGCAGGTCCTTTGCTGTCATATGGGGGATTTGCTTTGCCTTTTTTGGCCTTTCATTGTAAGTGGGATTACCAACCACTCACTCACTCAGTCCAGATGTGTTTCCTGCCATTTCTTTGTGACATTTGGACATTTTGGACGGTGGGAATTGCGATCTTTTCCTGCTTCCTAGACATCATTTAGCTCCATTTTTAGATTATTATTGAACTGCTTATCAGAGCCCATGGTTTTGAGTGTTAGCACAAGGTTTCAAGAGCTTAAAATTCCTAATGACCATTTTCTGACCCACCTATTAAGTCCTAATTACGCAATAGGACTTCTACAATTACTGACTGTAGTCCATCTGTTTCTCTGCATGCTTTGTTAGCCCCCTTTCATGCTGTTCTTCAATGGTCAGGACTCTCCCAGGACCACTACAGAGCAGGTATTATTTAGGTGGTGGATCATTCTCAGCACTGCAGTGACACTGACATGGTGGTGGTGTGTTAGTGTGTGTTGTGTTGGTATGAATGGATCGGACACAGCAGCGCTGCTGGAGTATTTAAACACCCCACTGTCACTGCTGGACTGAGAATAGTCCACCAACAAAAAATATCTCCAGCCAACAGCACCCCGTGGGCAGCGTCCTGTGACCACTGATGAAGGTCTAGAAGATGACCAACTCAAACAGCAGCAATAGATGAGCGATCGTCTCTGACTTTACATCTACAAGGTGGACCAACTAGGTAGGAGTGTATGATAGAGTGGACAGTGAGTGGACACGGTGTTTAACACTCCAGCAGCGCTGCTGTGTCTGATCCACTCGTACCAGCACAACACACACTAACACACCACCACCATGTCAGTGTCACTGCAGTGCTGAGAATGATCCACCACCTAAATAATACCTACTCTGTGGTGGTCCTGTGGGGGTCCTGACCATTGAAGAACAGGGTGAAAGCAGGCTGAAAAAAGTATGACTATAGTCAGTAATTGTAGAACTACTAAGTGCTTCTATATGGTAAGTGGAGCTGATTAAATGGACAGTAAGTGTAGTTTTACTAAGTTTTAAGTTTTTTCTTATCTCAGATGGACACTACTGTTTTTCCTTTAGCCTCTTTCTCCATCATAATCTTAGTAATGATGCTGTTCTGTGGGCTCTGATTCTCTGCCAAGCGTATTACACTCGACTCCTTATTGACCCCAGAGAACAGTAAGTGATCTTGGATATTTTGAACTGTGGCGTTTAGGTGGCGAAGGGGTCTAATGTACTATCACAACACTGTGGAGTGTTCTTACTCGAGAGGGAACAGTGTAAGGGGTCTCTTCCCTTTGGTCCAGGCGCTTATAAGAATGAAGGGTTACTTGGAGCCTTATGTGGCTCTCCATAAGTGATATGGCTCAGTGTGGGAACCCAACAATAAGAGGTGGCTGCAGATTGGACTTGTCAGAGTTGTTTAAGCAGCAGCGAATTCACGATCAGGGATTGCAAATGACTAGGTTATCAGATAAAGGGAGAAATCTAGGCTAAAAAAATGGATCGCTGAGAAAAATAATAATAATTACGAAGCGGGTGCTTAGGTGGCACAGCAGTAAAACACGCTAACACACCAGAGCTGACATTTCGAACTCGTCATTTGGAATCTCATTCCCATTGAGATTGAGGTTAAGACCCCCCCCAGTCTAGTCGTATCCAATTATCCCCGGTTGCATTGTTTCAGCGAGTTCATATGCGGATCAGCTTTGTGCACGGAGAGCCACACCCTGATCAACGCATTACTCTCGGACTCTGCATCAGTTATGAGGCTTCCCACCCTGTATGAGCAACAGCCAATCGTTGATCATGTAGGCATACGTCTGCATACATCGTTGGAGAATACGATGGCCAGTGCTGCCTCAGTAACGTGGAAGTGTACGACTCTATTTTCAACAGCTGGACGGAAGTGGCTCCCCTAAAGCAGGCTGCGTGTTCTCCAGCTGTGCAGGAAGACTCTTTGTCATGGGGGGTGGTAGATGTCAGCTCTGGTGTGCTAGCGTGTTTTACACCTGCTCGGCCGAGGTCAGGGTTCTGTGCGGCCACTGGAGTTCCTCCACACCCGACTCGTCAATCCTAGCATCACAACACTAAGCGTTACATTATAAGCAATTGTTTCCCAACGTATTCACAATTTTGGTTCCAAATTCCAGAACTTCCTATTCTCATGCTGTGTTTCCTCCATCTAGCCCTTCCTCTTTGTCTATCTTCTGTACTTCCTGTCGAACTGGTTTTCTTAATGACAGCTTAACGCGGCCCGGCTGCTTGTTTTTTTCCTCGTATCAGTGCAGCCCTTTCACATGCAGAGTGCAAGAGTGCAAGAATAGAGTATATGTGTAAGGGGTCATGACTCTGACCTGAAACTCCTCTCCCTTAGCACCGAGTAACATGAGTCTCTCTCACACACAAACCAGTGTTGTGAAGCTGCTACGTTGGTGAAATGGGATCGTTGATAAGGTTATTTTGGGTGACTCTTACAAACCGTTGCTGGCAAACTTGACACTATGCAAAATATTCTCAGATACCAAGTCGAACTCTTTGAGCCAGCGTCCCTCAGGCCAGTTCAGTTCAACAGAAGTAGTTTAGTAGCAAATTTATATTTTATACCTGCTGTACAATAAAATAAAATGGATATATTTAGAGGTGTGTGTGTGTGGAGTCTTGGGGCTGGCACTCACGGGGCTATTGGTCTGTCGGGCATCTACATACAGACTTGACTTGAATAGCCATGTCTTGGAAGATGGCGGTTAAGGGGGTGCTGTTCTCCTTTTTGTGGCTAAAACAGCCTCCACTTGTGGAAAAGAATTGAGGTTGAGGTCAGGGTTCTTTTTTTCCCCTCCCAATCTAGTCATATCCAATTACCCGATTGCATTATGCTTCATTGAGTTCATATGCGGATCAGCTTTGTGTACGGAGAGACACACCCTGATCAATGCATTATTCCTCGACTCTGTGCAGGCGCCATCAATCAGCCAGCAGAGGTTGTAATTGCATCAGTTATGAGCTCCCTATCTGGCTTCCCACCCTGTATGAACAACAGGCCAATCGTTGTTCATGTAGGCTGATTTCGGCATACGTGGTTGGAGAATACGATGGCCAGTGCTGCCTCAGTAACGTGGAAGTGTACGACTCCTTTTTCAACCGCTGGACGGAGATGGCTCCCCTAATGAGGCTGTGTGTTCTCCAGCTGTGCAGGAAGACTCTTTGTGTGATGGCAGAGCTAAGTTTCGAACCGAGTTCGAAATGTCAGCTCTGGTGTGCTAGCGTGTTTTACCGCTGCGCCACCTGCGCGGCCGAGGTCAACCATCCTATCCATTGAGTCTTGGGGCTGGCACTCGGGGGGCTACTGGCCTGTCAGGCATCTACATACAGACTTGACTTGAATGGCTATGTCTTGGGGGACAAGGGTTGAAAGGGTGTGCAAGGTTCATGTACAGTGGGGGAAATAAGTATTTGATCCCCTGCTGATTTTGTAAGTTTACCCCCTTACAAAGACTTGAACAGTCTATAATTGTTATGGAAGGTTTATTTTAACAGAGAGAGACAGAATATCAACAAAAAATCCAGAAAAAAAACATTAAATAAAAGTTATAAATTAATTTGTATTTAATTAAGGGAAATAAGTATTTGATCCCCTACCAACCAGCAAGAATTCTGACCCCCACAGACCGGTTATGTGCCCATGAGGCACACAAATTAGTCCTGTCCCTGTATAAAAGACTCCTGTCACAGAATCAGTTTTGTCCGTTCAAATCTCTCGACCACCATGGGCAAGACCAAAGAGCTATCAAAGGACGTCAGGGACAAGATTGTAGACCTGCACAAGGCTGGAATGGGCTACAAGACCATCAGCAAGAAGCTTGGTGAGAAAGAGACCACTGTTGGTGCGATAATTCGAAAATGGAAGAAATACAAGATCACAGTCAATCACCCTCACTCTGGAGCTCCATGCAAGATCTCACCTGGTGGGGTAAGAATGATTCTGAGAAAGGTGAGGTCAGCCCAGAATTACACGGGAGGAGCTTGTCAATGATCTCAAGGGAGCTGGGAGCACAGTCACCAAGAAAACCATTAGTAACACACTTCGCCGTAATGGATTGAGATCCTGCAGTGCTCGCAAAGTCCCTTTGCTCAAGAAGGCTGATGTACAGGCCCGTCTGAAGTTTGCCAATGAACACCTGAATGATTCAGAGAAAGCTTGGGAGAATGTGATATGGTCAGATGAGACCAAAATTGAGCTCTTTGGCATCAACTCCACTCGCCGTGTTTGGAGGCAAAGGAAAGCCTGGTGGGGATGGTGTTCTTGGGGTCATATCCAGCATTTATCCGCTCCCAGCTCCCTTGAGATCATTGACAAGCTCCTCCCGTGTAATTCTGGACTGACCTCACCTTTCTCAGAATCATTCTTACCCCACCAGGTGAGATCTTGCATGGAGCTCCAGAGTGAGGGTGATTGACTGTGATCTTGTATTTCTTCCATTTTCGAATGATCGCACCAACAGTGGTCTCTTTCTCACCAAGCTTCTTGCTGATGGTCTTGTAGCCCATTCCAGCCTTGTGCAGGTCTACAATCTTGTCCCTGACGTCCTTTGATAGCTCTTTGGTCTTGCCCATGGTGGTCGAGAGATTTGAACGGAAGAAACTGATTCTGTGACAGGAGTCTTTTATACAGGGACAGGACTAATTTGTGTGCCTCATGGGCACATAACCGGTCTGTGGGGGTCAGAATTCTTGCTGGTTGGTAGGGGATCAAATACTTATTTCCCTTAATTAAATACAAATTAATTTATAACTTTTATTTAATGTTTTTTTTTCTGGATTTTTTGTTGATATTCTGTCTCTCTCTGTTAAAATAAACCTTCCATAAAAATTATAGACTGTTCAAGTCTTTGTAAGGGGGTAAACTTACAAAATCAGTATATAAATATATATATATATATATATATATATATATATGTGTGTGTTTTCGTTCTCCTCATATGATCTGTATGCATTCGTCTGACCATGCGTTAGGCATTAATGACAGCAATTATGCACGTGTGTATATTTTCAGGCATACGTGGTTGGAGGATACGATGGCCAGTGCTGCCTCAGTAACGTAGAAGTATACGACTCCTTTTCCAACCGCTGGACGGAGGTGGCTCCCCTAAAGGAGGCTGTGTGTTCATCAGCTGTGGTCAGCTGTGCAGGAAGACTCTTTGTCATTGGTGGGGAGCCAGACGAGAACAGCTGCTCCGATAAGGTAAGATAGTGATGTTGCATGTATTCTTGATTCCAAACAGGCTTTCCGGAGAGTGGTCGGCGCAGATGGGAGAAGTCTGGCTCTCAAAAACAAACGGCTGGACGTGCTGCTTAAATCTGCTAAATTTACAGTTCAAAATGATTGACACATATAGGGAGGATGCACAGCAATAAAACTAAGTGACCATAAAAGAACCTTGGTGCTTTTTAGAGAACCGGCCTGCGTCTCCACCGGTCCACCAGTTTTTAGGAGCCAAGGCATCAATGATGGTCGTTGTGCAGCGGAAGTAATGAGTAGTAACAAGTCGACAGAGCGCGTAAATTACCTGTGAGCATTTATGCTGCTGTTACAGATGTTTATTTATATGCAAAAAGCATCGCTCAACTATTGGTGATATAAAGGCGTAGAAGCTAACTCTGTTTCTTGTGTTTGTCGCCATTGTTGCTTTCTCTAGTGCAGGGGTGTCAAACTCATTTTCACAGAGGGCCACATCAGCGTTTTGGTGGCCCTCAAAGGGCCAATTGTAACTGTATATCTACATTTATATTGTACTCCTTTACCACAGACACAGCCTCATAACACAAAAGATGTACCGCTTTCTCTTCTTGAAGCACAAACTTGTATTCACTTTCCCATCATCATCTAGTGGCGGGATGAGATCACTTTGCAGGTCACAAAATCGGCGTGCATTGTGAGAGATGCAGTTTATGTACGATTTTACAGTGTATTTTAAGACAATAGTTCTGCCCTCACCCAGTTTTCCCCTTTTCTCAGCTAGACAGACAGACAGCTCCCTCCAAAATACAGTTAGGTCGGTTTTATTTGCTTCCCAACTGTACACTGTGTGCATCAGAATGGAGTAAAACTACAAATTACAAACAATAAAAAACTTAACACAGTACACGCACATAGCTGTAGTCAAGTGTTACATCTAGTACAATATAAAATGTAAACAAAAAATGGTTAAAATATCGTAACGAGTTTTTTGTGTAGAAATACTAATTGCTATAGTAACGGTAACAACCAGATTTAAATACTAAATTCGTAAATGAAACGCTGTAACATACTCGCTAAACATTTACAAACAACTGAGAATATAAAGAATATAAAATAAATGATTCTGTATCTGATTTTTTTTTGCCTCATTGCTGGCCCTAAATCTAAATGACAAACAAATAAAATTCAAAAATACTTAATAGTGTTAATAATGGTATGCACTGTAGATGGGTATTACCTAAAACCCTTGACATTTTCTTGCTTATAAGAAACTAAACCTTTACTAGATTTCACTTTTAGTAACTTATTATTTAACTACCTTGAGATAAGTTCATACTTGACTTCAACAGGTGTAACCAGTAATTAACCCTCAAGTTCATTCCCCAATAGCCTTGCTCCCATTACAGACCTGAGCTAAACCACACCCTGCCTGTCACACATACCTGTTTGAGATTTTTTTTTAAATGCATTTTCTCCATTTTTCTCCCTGTTTTAGCACATCCAATTTTTACCCAATTGCATTATGCTTCCTCTCCACTGGTGCTGAACCCTGCCCCTGATTGAGGAGAGCGAACTGACACACATCCTTCCCAGTACATAAGCAGTGGCTGACTGCATTTTTTTCACCTGCACCAGCCGAGTTCATATGCGAATCAGCCCTGTGCACGGAAAGCCACACCGTGATCAGCATTATTCCTCTACTAGCCAGCAGAGGTCGTAATTGCATCAGTTATGAGGTCCCTATCCGGCTCCCTAACCCTGTATGAACAACAGCCAAACGTTGTTCGTATAGCCGCACAGCCCAGCCGGATGGCAGAGCCGAGATTCGATACAATGTATTCGAAATCCCAGCTCTGGTGTGCTAGCGTGTTTTACCGCTGCGCCACCTGAGCGGCTTCCGTTTGAGATTTTTATTGAAAATTGATTCCATAATTGCTCCAAGTCTCACATCATTATTTAGTTTTTTACTTTGTTACTAGCCCTAAATCGCCCCCGTGCTGCAGGCCTGAAATGCAGGAATGGATGTATATTAACAAATGAAACAAAGTTGACCAGACAAACCATGAAATATCTTGGGTTCATGTTAGGTTCATACTGTCTGCAATGAAATAAAGGCCAAAGTAAATACAAGAATCTCTGAGGTTTTTTTGTATTTGCGTTTTTATTTGCATTAGCTGAATGAAACAATATCGGAGGCAGATTTCATATTTCTGACTGTTTCTTTTGACTGTTGACTGTAGCTTCCACTAGCTCACGTGGCTTATCAGTATTGTAAATCACTAGCATGTCAGTGCTCCAGGATAAGCTTTTGTGGTTTTTTTTTGTGTTTTTTTTTACCTTTTCCTCTGAAAGAAACTATTCGAGTCTCATTGTTTGTGCAGCATACGAGTGAACAAAGTAAACCTCAGTGTTTCCTAATAATAGTGGCTTATATTCAGTGGGTTTATCTTCAACATCAAAGCATGAGCGCGACAAGACAAATATTTAGCACGATGTATTAGATAAAGTGCACACGGAAAAAAAAAATCGAAACTAAAAGATCGTTCTCCTGATTACGGACATGTCCTGTACTTGTATTTAAAGTGTTTGGTACATATTTACTTTAATACTTCATGTTCTTACCGTGATGTACCATACATCACAGAAAAAAGTATGGAATACGGATACCACCAATAAAGTCTACAAGATCCATCCTACTACAACCCTAAATCAGAAAAAGTTGGGACTGTACGGAAAATGCGAATGCAGTGTTCCTTACATTTATTATATTTCATGTTTTATCTGCTTAACCTCATTTCATTTGTTAATAAACATTCATTCCTGCATTTCAGACCTGCAACACATTCCAAAAAAAGTTGGGACGGGGGCAGTTTAGGGCCAGTAATAAGATAAAATCATGATATGATTCCAAACAGGGGATGTCAGCAGGTGATTGTAATCATGGTTTGGTACAAAAGCAGCATTCAGGAAAGGCTGAGTCTTTTGGCTCTCCAGTTTGTCAACAAATGTGTGAGAAAATGATTGAAATGTTTAAAACCAATGTACCTCAAAGAAAGATTGGAAGGGATTTGCATATTTCTCCCCTTACAGTGCATAATATAATTAATTAATTCGAGGAATTGGGAGGAATTTCAGTGAGTAAAGGCCAAGGGCGCAAGCTTAAGCTAAACGTCTGTGAGCTTCGATCCCTCAGACGGCACTGCATCAAGAACCGCCACTCAACAATAGCTGATATAACCACATGGGTGAGGGATTACTTTGGCAAACTTTACTTTGTGAATTTCCCCACTGTGGCACTAATAAAGGATTATCTTATCTTAAAAAACCTTTGTCAAGCATTACAATACAGAGTTACATGCACAAATGCCACTTAAAACTTTACTGTGTACAAAAAGAAGCCTTATGTTAACCATGTCCAGAAACGGCGTCGACTTCTCTGGGCTCGGAGGCATCTAGGATGGACCATCAGGTCAGATGAATCAGCATTCCAGGTCTTTAAAAAAAAAAAAAAAAAAGGACGTTGTGTGTTCCGGACCAAAGACGAAAAGGACCATCCAAAGGACTGATCCAGACTAAAAAACAATGGAAATAAATTATCTACTCAAGATACCGCATAGAACACACCAGACTCTCTCATAACTACCTGCTAGAGGAAGACCAGGCCCCCACTCGCCCCCTGTGTGGAGCAAGAGTCTCTGTTAAACACATTCTCTACGCATGCCAAAAGATGAACACCACCAGAACAAAATTCTACAAAACAAACAACTGCTTAAATCCTTAGAAGCACTAGGACTTAAAAATGCCATATAAAATATCAAATAAATTAATGAAACTCAGTAATTACACCCTCAGTCACGCACACAACACCCTAATCCGTAAAACAAAATAAATCCTTGACCTTTTAAAGAACCTATTATTCAGCTATGATAATAGCCATAGCAGCTGAGTCAAACATACCATAAGGAACTGCTTTTCACCAGTTCCTCAGAAACCTATTTTAACAACAATAAAAAAGGCTTTTTTTTGGTCAGTTTGCTAAATGAGCAACTTTCAGACACCTCACAGGTATTTAAACGTGTTTTTTCTGTACTGAAAATTAAACCAGAAGGAAAAGGCCTAACAAATCGCGAATTGACAGAGTAAACATTACTCTCATTCGTGCCTGAAAAAAGAACTGAGCGACAACAGTGTGAGTTCTGGGGGTTCAATTTCCATTTTAGGCGCACAAATACAGAGGGTGCATGGTGTTACGTAAACCTAGCCATTGGTAAAATGGGTACATATCCGTACATCTTTAGTGCTGGTCCCAAGACGGAGTGAATAGCAGGTAGGGTATCTGACGTAAAAATGCTTTGGGGCAGGTGCGTAACTCCCTGGTTCGATTCTTGGCTCTGCTACCGGTAGGCTGGGCACCCTCTAGCAGGCAGTGCCTTTAGCAGACATAGTTGGCCACCAGTCTGCTGGGTGGGAAAAGGCCGAACTAATAATTTGGTGGGGTCTTCAAACGCGTTGCAAGGACCCTGTTTAACCGCCCGAGGCGCCTGTACAAAAGTGGAGGTGCAAATCCACCGAAGTATGGTCGAATGAGAAGGGGTTGAGGGACTGCGCATGCATCAGATGGGGCATGGGCAGGCGAATATAACCTCCTTGGATGCAATCGGGATCCCCAGCAGCGTAGGACTAATTGGCTACAACAAAAAATCCAATAAAATATCAAGTAAAAATGTAAAACAAATGCTTTGGGGCCAAATGATTTACTGTGGCGACCCCTAAAAGTATGGGAGCAGCCCATATAGGGGACTGTTCATTCATACTACGCAAACGATCACTGGGGATATTAGGAGCGCAGTTGGGGGACATTGGTAGCATAGTCTGTAGAGCTTTGGGCTATCAATCGGAAGATTCAAATGTGTAGGCCATTGGGCCCTTGAGCAAGGGGCGCTGTACAATGGCTGACTTGCGCTCTGACCCCAGCTTCCAAACAAGCTGGGATATGCAGAAAAAGCATTTCATTGTACTGTACATGTGCATATGCATATGCATAGACATGATCAGCCATAACATTAAAACCACCTCCTTGTTTCTACACTCACTGTCCATGTTATCAGCTCCACTTACCATATACAAGCACTTTGTAGTTCTACAATTACTGATTGTAGTCCATCTGTTTCTCTGCATGCTTTGTTAGCCCCCTTTTATGCTGTTCTTTAATGGTCAGGACCACTACAGAGCAGGTATTATTTGGGTGGTGGATGATTCTCAGCACTGCAGTGACACTAACATGGTGGTGGTGTGACACAGCAGCGCTGCTGGAGTTTTTAAACACCTCACGGTCACTGCTGGACTGAGAATAGTCCACCAACCAAAAATATCCAGCCAACAGCGCCCCGTGGGCAGCGTCCTGTGACCACTGATGAAGGTCTAGAAGATGACCAACTCAAACAGCAGCAATAGATGAGCGATCGTCTCTGACTTTACATCTACAAGGTGGACCAACTAGGTAGGAGCATCTAATAGAGTGGACAGTGAGTGGACACGGTATTTAAAAACTCCAGCAGCGCTGCTGTGTTTGATCCACTCATACCAGCACAACACACACTAACACACCACCACCATGTCAGTGTCACTGCAGTGCTGAGAATAATCCACCACCTAAATAATACCTGCTCTGTAGTGGTTCTGTTGGGGTCCTGACCATTGAAGAACAGGGTGAAAGCAGACTAAAAAGGTATGCAGAGAAACATGGACTACAGTCAGTAATTCAGTGCAGGAACAAGGAGGTGATTTTAATGTTATGGCTGATCAGTGTATGGCATTCTTCTTCTATGGGACACATAGTGGATGTTCTTTTCCACTGTTTTTGGAATTGGGTTGCTACTGTTATCTAACTATCTTTAAACGCTAGGGGAAATTTCGCAAAAGAGGAGACATACAAAGTGGGCACTTAACTGGTAGGGCGATGATTGAGAAGACCATCTGCTCTTCCTAGTAATCTTTGTTCTTTAGAAACAGGTTTTCATTCAAGGTTTTGTTCTTCAGAACGTTACGGCCGTTTGGCAGTAACGTGTGTTTGTAACACGAGCTTAAATCGAGCAGAACCGGACATATGGGACATTGATTGACCAGATGAAGATTGTGTCTCTCAGGCTTTCGGTTTCACCTCACCGAGCGAGTCTGCGTTGTCTCCTACAAGCCATCTGCTGCACCTAAAACACAAAAAAAAAATGTTGAAGGTAGAGAATGTGGACAAAGAAGAGGAAAATAAAAGTAGAGGAGGATTTATACCGAAGTGAAATGCAATGACTATAGTGGAAAAAATTTAGTGGAATGTAATAAACATGTCATTGCTTTTCTATAGAGACATGCAGAATCCATGCCAGAATGGAAAGTGAAAGATCCACTGCGTTGATTTATGCTAAATTTGTGTCAGAACTGAATACAAATCAGTTTAAACTCACAAGCTGTATGTACATTCTACAGTGCCAAAACAAAAAGCACTACAAGCATTGTATTTCAGTCCAAGCAGTGCTGTATTCGTGCCCGACTGAAAAGCTTACTGCCTACTGAGGTACCTTAATTCAAAGTTATAATCTGACTGAATTACGAGGGAGCATCTGATGCTTCTTTTTTTTTTTTTTTTTTATTATCTATTTTTCCCACTTTTTTCCCCCAATTTTTATCCCTATTCTAGTCGTGTCCAATTACCCTGATTGTGTCCTCTATACTGGTTCGACCCTTTTGCCGCTGACTGAGGACGCCACTCAACTGACTTGCGCCCCCTCCGGCACGCAATTAGTACAGCCTGCATTTTTCACCTTCACGAGCCGAGTTCATACACCGAGAGACACTGCGCATGGAGGGTCACACCCCCCTCAATGTTACTCCTCAGCCCTGTGCAGGCGTCGTCAGTCAACCAGCAGGGGCCGCAGTCGTACCAGTTATGAGGACCTATGCTCCGACTCTACCCCTAACCCTGAACAACAGCCAAACGTTGTTCATACTGCCGCCCAACCCAGTCGGAAAGGTAGAGCTGAGTTTCGATACGATGTATCTAGAAACCCAACTCTGGTGAGCTAGCGTACTTTACCGCTGCGCCACCTGAGCGGCCCATCTGATGCTTCTTAAGCAGTGAAGGCAATCCTAGCATTCAGTGCGGCACAACTTTTCTCACAAAAAAAATTACAAATATGCCGAACGAATGCGGAGTTCTATTAAATATAAATTCATTTTTTTTATTTGTATAAAGGTGTACAAGTGTCATTTATTTGCACATTTGGGCTTGTTAATGACAATTTAACCATTTTCGGTACACAGAGGGAGATATTAGCTGACATGCTAGCGGGTTGTGCCGCCTCAGCCCATTTGTTTGAAAGGCCTGAGGCTAACCGTGTTAGGTTAGTAAGCGAAAACTGCGGTGACGTAATTGCCATAATCGCTGTCTAAGTAATGCATCTAAATAATCTCTTATGAGTTTGATGTCTTTTTAGAATCCTCTCTACTTAGGCAGCTGCCCAGGGTAGGAAGGAGGCAACAAGGCAGCTTGCTAGGTTTTCAGACAGACCCAGTACAAGAATTGTATTTCAATACAAGCAGTGCTGTATTCGTGCCACAAAGTATTTCGTTGTGAGGAAGCATGATGCAATCGGGCAGTTGGACGTGCTAAAAAGGGAGAAAAAGGGGAGAAAATGCCTAAAGAATATATATATATATATATATATATATATAAACTTTAACAGCCTTCACTCTTTTGGGAATTGAAGTGTGCATGTTGGAATTTGTGCTAATTGAGACAAAACAGCCTTTGTAAGTTGGGGGGGGGGGGGGAAACCCTGGGTCACAATCCTCGTTCCAGTTCATCCCAATGGTATACTTTAAGGTTGGGGTTATGGTGCTGTGCAGGTCACTGTTCTTCTTAAACCAACTCATTGAACCAAAAGTAAAACCCTTCCCCAAACTGTTGCTAGGAAGCTGGAAGCATGATTTGTTGTAGCCCAGGGGTCATCAAACTACGGCCCGCGGGCCGTATACTTTAATTGCTTTAATTTGACCGGCCCCTTTAACCACAGCAGCAATACATGTTGTCTGGCCACTGTTCATCTTCGAACTCACAGTATTATAACGGGGAAAAAAATAACAGAGGAAACAAAAATTGGCCACCCGGAGTCTCAGTAAATTATACGGCAGCGATCCAACGGGTGGCGCTCCAAGCATGAGGGGAGTGATTGGCGCATCAATAGAGAGATGAGTGACCGCAGCCACTGAACTGTGTTGCAAAGTGGGATTTCGTTATGAAAATCCTCGTGTCCTGTGTTAATTTCATTCAAGCTAATGCTCTTAACTACAGGCAGTTTCAGGAATTCTTGTCTGAGCTGAAGATGTGCTTTACTGAGAGCCGCTGGCTGAGTCGGGGCGAGTTTTGAAATGTTTTAACGTCCTGCTCCCGGAGATCAACGCATTTATGCATCCAAAATCAAAACTCAGCACATTGTTTCATTTTTATGCTTCTCTTTCCATTGCTCCCCGATCTCAATAAAACATGCACTCAAAGTAACTACCGTTTTCGGGAGCATCTACTTCTGTGTGCAGACTTTTTCGAAGTTGAAACACCTTAAATCTCCAACCAGATCCAGACTCACTGATCAACATTTATTAGCTATTATGACTGGCAGTAACAAATATGGAACCTGACGCTTACTGTCGTCAGGCAAAAGCAGACTCACAGTTCACACGGATTTTTTAAGGAAACACTGTATGAGGTAGGATAATGGAAATTATTAAAAGAAATAAAATTTCTGCATTATCATTATGAACTACAGTTATACAAAGCCCAGACAATACATCCAGTATACATAGTAAATAGCCCCCCGAAACACTGAAGAACAGTAATCTGGCCCTTCGGTTAAAAAGTTTGAGGACCCCTGTTGTAGCCGAAACCTGAGCTTAAAAATTAGGGGTGTTTACATACTTCTAGCCATGTAGTGTGTTTGTTTAGTCATATCCACTCCTCACCGCTTTTCACCCCTACCATGACCAAGCAGGGCTGTACTTGACACACGCCTCCTCTGACACGTGTGTAGTAGACAACCACCTTTAGGCACCTACAGGGATGCATAGAGTGACTTACTCTTCATTATTCCCTGTCTCTATTTGGGCATCTAAAGCAGAGGCCTCAATTGTGCAATAATAAAGAATCCCTTTGCCTGCCCACTCCCTTACATAGCCTTACATTTATGTCTGTGTAGGCGCCTGGCTGGCCGATAGCACAGCTGAGATTCGTACCAAAGAGCTTCAGATATCAACAGTGGTGGGCTGGCACATTAAAACCTCTGTGCAACCATGTACTGTATGCAAGACATCTGAAAGTTTATGGCACGTGTCGAACTCAAGGCCAGCAAGAGCTTAAATGTGTACAATTGTCTTAAAGTGAAAGTCTATGCTGCTTTGAAGCGTACATTGTGAAATCGTACATCTCCCACAATGCATGTTTTGTGACCCGCCAAGTGACTTCATCCCTCATCCCACAACTAGATTGCAGTGTTTCTACATCAGCATTTAACTAAGGTGGTTTTCAAACAAGTGAAGTTGAGAAGTATCTTCAAAGAATCTGGGAAACAGTGTTAGACATCCGGCCAGAAAACAAAAATAATGCCCAGTTCACACTACACGATTTTTGCCCTGATTTTCGCTCGCCGACAGGTTGCCGCTAGATGCGCCAGCTTGGATGCAAATTGGTGTTCGTTGTGGCTTGAAAATCGGCTCTTGGTCGGTATGTGTAAACTGTTTGACGATTGCTCACAGACTCAAGAAATATATCTAGCATGTTAAATATCTGGACCTGTCAGCATCTCTATATCCTGTTGTGTATAAAGTGTTGCGATCAGGTTGTGATTGGCAGCGAGTGCTGTGTCAAACTACAGCCAATGAGAACGCAAGATACCAGGTGAGGGAAACCCAGGAAAAAAGGTGTAAATGTGTGGAACAGGGTAATATAGAATATATCAGAATCAGCACACACAAGCTTTACAGTATTTGTGACTATTATACACACCAAACCATAGTACCCTTGTTGCATTGCAAAAAATATTTATTTACCTCCATGATTTTACACTGCATTTCAGGGCACAAACTACTTTGATTTCTTGTTGACATGCTTCTCACATTTCACCCTGTTCTTCAAAAGTCAGGACCACCACAGAGTAGGTATTATTTAGGTGGTGGATGATTCTCAGCACTGCAGTGACTCCAGCGCTGCTGGAGTTTTTAAATACCGTGTCCACTTACTGTCCACTCTATTAGACATTCATACCTAGTTGGTCCACCTTGTAGATGTAAAATCAGAGACGATCGCTCATCTATTGCTGCTGTTTGAGTTGGTCATCTTCTAGACCTTCATCAGTGGTCACAGGACGCTGCCCAAGGGGTGCTGTTGGCTGTATGTTTTTGCTTGGTGGACTACTCTCAGTCCAGCAGGGACAGTGAGGTGTTTAAAAACTCCATCAGCATTGCTGTGTCTTATCCACTCATACCAGCACAACACACACTAACACACCACCACCATGTCACTGCAGTGCTGAGAATGATCCGCAACCTAAGTAATACCTACTCTGTGGTGGTCCTGGGAGAGTCCTGACCATTGAAGGACAGCATGAAAGGGGACTAACAAAGCATGCAGAGAAACAGATGGACTACAGTCAGTAATTGTAGAACTACAAAGTGCTTCTATGTGGTAAGTGGAGCTGATAAAATGGACAGTGAGTGTAGAAACAAGGAGGTGGTTTTAATGTTATGGCTGATCAGTGTATTAAGAAGTAGTTACTTTTATACAGTCTTATAGTTACAATCGGCCCTTTGAGGGCAAGGTGTGTGTGAATCATCCTGGTTGGCACGCTGCTTCACCGCATGGTTTCCAAACGAGTTTACAGTTCAGCTCAGCGCTTGTCTTCACAATCAGGTTTCTTTTTCGTTCCCTCAGGCTGACGTTTCTGCAAACAATCAGTTTCTTAGGAAATATCCTCCCTGATACCATTCAGCATTCCGTGCTGCTGTTGTATCTCACCCGCTTCTAAATGTTTGCCTAATTACAAAAGGTTGGTGAAAAATGGTTCGTATGAATGAGGACTGTCTCTCATGAGTCAAGGACCTCGAAATGAACCGTTTCCAGTGTAATATGCAATTTGCTGTGGACGTCAAAATGTAATGTTTGTGTTTAGTGATTTAACGTTTTTCACTCGTAGAGCGTATTCCAGCGATTAATCGAGTAATCGGATACATTTGCTTTAATAAAGAGCAAAAATAAATACATTTAAGATTAAATAAGACATAGCCGCTCAGGTGGCGCAGCGGTAAAGTACGCTAGCTCACCAGAGTTGGGTTTCTAGATGCATTGTATCGAAACTCAGCTCTGCCTTTCCGACTGGGTTGGGCGGCAGTATGAACAACGATTGGCTGTTGTTCAGGGTTAGGGGTAGAGTCGGAGCATAGGTCCTCATAACTGGTGCGACTGCGGCCCCTGCTGGTTGACTGACGGCGCCTGCACAGGGCTGAGGAATAACATTGAGGGGGGCGTGACCCTCCGTGCGCAGTGTCTCTCGGTGTATGAACTCGGCTCGTGCAGGTGAAAAATGCAGGCTGTACTGATTGCGTGCCGGAGGGGGCGCAAGTCAGTTGAGTGGCGTCCTCAGTCAGCGACAAAAGGGTCGAATCACATAAATACAAGCCTCTAATTTGTGCAACTTTCGGAACTAAAAGTTTCAGCTACAGCTCACGCAGAACATAAACTTTTAATGTTTTGTTGGGAGGCTTTGTGGTATTTGAAGGAGGTTCTGTCAGGATTCTATCTTCTAGATGAGGTGGATTTGGTGTGTGTGTGCGTGCGTGCGTGTACGTGTGTGTTTGCCTAAGCCTTCAAAAAAGCGTGTGGTGATTGTAATGATAAAGTCAGCGTATCAACAAGACGCTCTGATGCTTAAATGATCTCAAACTTTCGGTGGTTTTCTCTGTTCAGTCTCCTCTGTTCACCCCTCGATATTTTCTCTCTCTCTCTCTCAGTTTTGCAGTCCGCGCTATCGAATCTCGGCTGCGTCCCAAATCGCTATGTTCACACTGAACAGTACGGAGGAGCGGCGAGCGTGTCTAAATACGTAGTATTCATCGAACTGCATGCGAAAAGTACCCGGTTTAAGTCCTGTTAAGTACTGTTTAAGTATGAGATTTCGGACGCAGCCCTCGGCCTGCAGCGTGAACGCGTTGAGAAAGTGAAAGTCGTCCGTGCGAAACACCGTGAGCTGTAAATAGTTGCATGGATTAAACGATACTGATTCGTCCTTTTGCCGCTGACTGAGGACGCCACTCAACCGACTTGCGCCCCCTCCAGCACCCAATCAGTACAGCCTGCATTTTTCACCTCCACGAGCCGAGTTCATACACCGAGAGACACTGCGCACGGAGGGTCACGCCCCCCTCAATGTTATTCCTCAGCCCTGTGCAGGCGCCGTCAGTCAACCAGCAGGGGCCGCAGTCATACCAGTTATGAGGACCTATGCTCCGACTCTACCCCTAACCCTGAACAACAGGCAATCGTTGTTCATACTGCCGCCCAACCCAGTCGGAAAGGCAGAGCTGAGTTTCGATACGATGTATCTAGAAACCCAACTCTGGTGAGCTAGCGTATTTTACCGCTGCGCCACCTGAGCGGCTGAATCGATGATTTTTAGTAATCGAATTACTCGAGTTTATTGACGAATCGTTTCAGCCCTAGTGGAGCGTTCAAGTGCCTCATGTTTACTGGTTAATTTGAACTATGAGGCGATTCCTAGCAATCCTATGGCAATTCAGTTAGCAATTGCTTAGTCAAAATGTTCAAGATGTTTAAGTGTTAAGCAGCTAAAAACACAACTCAGGTAACCGAGTTTGGAAAACAATTGGTTTCCCAACTAATTCTGTGGATGCAGAGGGGGGCGTGTAAAAACATGGACAAGAATTTTCTGTATTGTAGCTTCCATTTATTCTGTCTTTCAATATATGAGTGTCGTGAAATCGAGGTCCGTTAAATTAAGCACATTTTTACTTGAATTTTGTAGGGTCCTAGTCATGAGTAGTTTCCATAAAATACTCTCCCTGAGCACTTTTTTTTTCAGCATGTACATTTACATTTTTGGCATTTAGCAGACGCTTTTATCCAAAGTGACTTACAGTACTGTGACATCATACTATCTAATCAATTGAGGGTTTAGGGTCTTGCTCAAGGGCCCAACAGGGGCAACCTGGCAGTGGTGGGGGTTTGAACCAGCAATCTTTTCGTTACTAGTGCAGTACCTTAACCAATAGGCTACAACTGCACCACATGATAGAACGGAAAGCAGAAGCGAAGATGAAGCACTTATAAGATATAATAACATAATATTATAATATACACTGATCAGCCATAACATTAAAACCACCTCCTTGTCTCTACACTCACTGTCCATTTTATCAGCTCCACTTACCATATAGAAGCTCTTTGTAGTTCTACAATTACTGACTGTAATTGCTTTCACCCTGTTCTTCAATGGTCAGGTCAGGACCTCCACAGGACCACCACAGAGCAGGTATTATTTAGGTAGTGGATCATTCTCAGCACTGCAGTGACACTGACATGGTGGTGGTGTGTCAGTGTGTGTTGTGCTGGTATGAGTGGATCAGACACAGCAGCGCTGCTGGAGTTTTTAAACACCGTGTCCACTCACTGTCCACTCTGTTAGACACTCCTACCTAGTTGGTCCACCTTGTAGATGTAAAGTCAGAGACGATCGCTCATCTCTTGCTGCTGTTTGAGTTGGTCATCTTCTAGACCTTCATCAGTGGTCACATGACGCAGCTCACAGGACGCTGTTGGCTGGATGTTTTTGGTTGGTGGACTATTCTCAGTCCAGCAGGGACAGTGAGTAGGGCTGGGCGATATATCGAGTTTTAAAGATATATCGATATATTTTCATACGCGATATAAGATAAGACAATATCGCATATATCGATATACTGTAGATGTTGCGTTCTATTTAGATCTGACAGTTCGTCGTTCCCTTCTCCCAGTTTGTCTCTGCACATGTTCACCTGCCCCGCCCCTCTCCCTCACTGAACACAACTCGCCCCTCCCCCACCACGTGAGTCGCCCGCAGGGCATGTTCTAAACAGCTCTAGTGACTATAGAGCTCCGTCTAAAAATGATATTTTCGTTGTTGATCTCTTTGAATCAATAACACTTGCATTGATGTAGTTTTGAAAATGACAATACTGAATATAACATTTCAAGAACAAAACTGTTGTTTATATGAGCTTTGATCTGGTCTGGGTGCAGAGTTTTATATCGGGCGCAGAACGCTGAGACGAGCGAGCGAGCGCAGCTACCATGGGGAGCGAGATGCGGGTTTTACCCCGAAAAAATTATAATGAAAAAACACACAAGAAAAGCAAAAGAGAACTTAATATTTTAACAATGATTGGGAGGAAAAGTGTGTGTTTCATTCGGGGGACGACGTCAGAGAGCGGCACAATGTGGAGAGAGGCTTCAGTACGTGTCACAGAAACGTCCATTTAAATCGTAGCTTTTAAAAAATCTTACTTAACTGATCATTTGTATAAACATGGGACAGAGTTCATGATTTGTTCTAAAACAAAAGTAGTGATCAGTACAAACGGGATCAGTACAAACGGGACATTATTTGAAGATGTCATAATTTATAAAAAATAAATAAAAAAATAAAAAAAATTGTGTGATTTTGATCAAAATGCTACAAATATGCTCATTCATACAAAACATTGTCAGGAACAATATTTACAAAAATATCAGAGATGTGATCACTCTGACTTTCAGAAATAAATAATGTTACATGTTTAAATATGTCTGTGTTTCCTGCCATGGTACATCATTGTTAATAATTATTGCAAGAAATAATTAACATGTGATCAGACAGTCTCTTCACATATATTATATTATTAATCATAATATTATCATTAAAGGTGAACCATGCAACCTTATGTTATTCAGGAAGTTTGTATCCTACAAGTAGCCCTTTGGCTTACTCAGTACCCTTAAAGTAGCCCTCTGTTTCAAAAAGGTTGGTGACCCCTGATTTAATATATGCCAATAGTTTATTTTTGAGGAATTTCTCTACAGCGGAATGTTAATAAAAGTGCCTGTATAACATTTGGAACATGTAGCTTTGTCTCAGAAGTGTCTTTTTGTTATTACTGTATGGGATGAAAAAATATCGAGATATATATCGTATATCGCCATTCAGCTAAAAAATATCGAGATATTATTTTTGCCCCATATCGCCCAGCCCTAACAGTGAGGTGTTTCAAAACTCCATCAGCGCTGCTAATACCAGCACACCACCACCCAAATAATACCTGCTCTGTGGTGAGTCCTCTGGGTATCTCGCACACGTATTTCTTTGGCCGAAAGGTCTGTATAGGTTTGTGAACTGGATCGGGACGTCTGATTTAAACGTGCTCTTTATTTTGACTTGTTTAAATTTACATTTGCCAGAATATTTGAGCAAGGCACATATTGTGGGTGCTCTATAAAAGCTGTATTTATAGATTCTTTCTGATAGTGTTGATGCCTATGCCTGGTTTACACTACACGACTGTAGCCCCTATTTTTGCTCGCCGACAGGTCGACATGTTGATCTGGTTGACCTAGCTGTTGGCTTTACCATTCACCAGTCTTTTCGCATCAGGATGACTCGATAACTAATAACGAACTGAATAAATAGTGTCATTATGTGTATGTTTGAGTTAGAAGCACTATTACGTATGACACACTTTAACCCTGTCCTGTGTGCACGTGTGACCCTCAGGTGCAATGCTACGATCCGGAGGCGAACAGCTGGCTGCTTCGCTCCAGCTTTCCTATGTGTAAGCGCAACATCACAGCCGTTTCTCTGAACAGCCTGGTTTATGCTTGCGGCGGCCTCACCAAGTGCATCTACTGCTACGATCCAGTGCAGGACTTCTGGATGCCTTTGGTCAACACCTTCAGCAGACAGGTACCACACACACACACACCAGGCAACACACAGATACTGGGTCACACACATCAGTTATAACATTAAAACCACCTCCTTTTTTCTACACTCACTGTCCATTTTATCAGCCCCACTTACCATATAGAAACACTTTGTAGTTCTACAATTACTGACTGTAGTCCATCTGTTTCTCTACATACTTTTTTAGCCTGCTTTCACCCTGTTCTTCAATGGTCAGGACCCTCACAGGACCACCACAGAGTAGGTATTATTTAGGTGGTGGATGATTCTCAGCACTGCAGTGGCACTGACATGGTGGTGGGGTGTTAGTGTGTGTTGTGCTGGTATGAGTGGATCAGACACAGCAGCGCTGATGGAGTTTTGAAACACCTCACTGTCACTGCTGGACTGAGAATAGTCTACCAACCAAATATACCCAGCCAACAGCGCCCCGTGGGCAGCGTCCTGTGACCACTGATGAAGGTCTAGAAGATGACCAACTCAAACAAGCAATAGATGAGCGATCGTCTCTGACTTTACACCTACAAGGTGGACCAACTAGGTAGGAGTGTCTAATAGATTGGACAGTGAGTGGACACTGTATTTAAAAACTCCAGCAGCGCTGCTGTGTCTGATCCACTCATACCAGCACAACACACACTAACACACCACCACCATGTCAGTGTCACTGCAGTGCTGAGAATAATCCACCACCTAAATAATACCTACTCTGTGGTGGTCCTGTGGGGGTCCTGACCATTGAAGAACAGGGTGAAAGCAGGCTAAAAAAGTATGTAGAGAAACAGATGGATTACAGTCAGTAATTGTAGACCTACAAAGTGCTTCTATATGGTAAGTGGAGCTGATAAAATGGACAGTGAGTGTAGAAACAAGGAGGTGGTTTTAATGTTATGGCTGATCAGTGTGTACATATACAGGGGTTGGAGAAAATAACTGAAACACCTGTCATTTTAGTGTGGGAGGTTTCATGGCTAAATTAGACCAGTCTGGTGGCCAATCTTCATTAATTGCACATTGCACCAGTAAGAGCAGAGTGTGAAGGTTCAATTAGCAGGGTAAGAGCACAGTTTTGCTCAAAATATTGCAATGCACACAACATTATGGGTGACATACCAGAGTTCAAAAGAGGACAAATTGTTGGTGCACGTCTTGCTGGCGCATCTGTGACCAAGACAGCAAGTCTTTGTGATGTATCAAGAGCCACGGTATCCAGGGTAATGTCAGCATACCACCAAGAAGGACAAACCACATCCAACAGGATTAACTGTGGACGCAAGAGGAAGCTGTCTGAAAGGGATGTTCGGGTGCTAACCCGGATTGTATCCAAAAAACATAAAACCACGGCTGCCCAAATCACGGCAGAATTAAATGTGCACCTCGACTCTCCTGTTTCCACCAGAACTGTCCGTCGGGAGCTCCACAGGGTCAATATACACGGCCGGGCTGCTATAGCCAAACCTTTGGTCACTCGTGCCAATGCCAAACGTCGGTTTCAATGGTGCAAGGAGCGCAAATCTTGGGCTGTGGACAATGTGAAACATGTATTGTTCTCTGATGAGTCCACCTTTACTGTTTTCCCCACATCCGGGAGAGTTACGGTGTGGAGAAGCCCCAAAGAAGCGTACCACCCAGACTGTTGCATGCCCAGAGTGAAGCATGGGGGTGGATCAGTGATGGTTTGGGCTGCCATATCATGGCATTCCCTTGGCCCAATACTTGTGCTAGATGGGCCGTCACTGCCAAGGACTACCGAACCATTCTGGAGGACCATGTGCATCCAATGGCGGTGCCGTGTATCAGGATGACAATGCACCAATACACACAGCAAGACTGGTGAAAGATTGGTTTGATGAACATGAAAGTGAAGTTGAACATCTCCCATGGCCTGCACAGTCACCAGATCTAAATATTATTGAGCCACTTTGGGGTGTTTTGGAGAAGCGAGTCAGGAAATGTTTTCCTCCACCAGCATCACGTAGTGACCTGGCCACTATCCTGCAAGAAGAATGGCTTAAAATCCCTCTGACCACTGTGCAGGACTTGTATATGTCATTTCCAAGACGAATTGACGCTGTATTGGCCGTAAAGGAGGCCCTACACCATACTAATAAATTATTGTGGTCTAAAACCAGGTGTTTCAGTTATTTTGTCCAACCCCTGTATATATATATATATATATATATATACAGTGTATCACAAAAGTGAGTACACCCCTCACATTTCTGCAGATATTTAAGTATATCTTTTCATGGGACAACACTGACAAAATGACACTTTGACACAATAAAAAGTAGTCTGTGTGCAGCTTATATAACAGTGTAAATTTATTCTTCCCTCAAAATAACTCAATATACAGCCATTAATGTCTAAACCACCGGCAACAAAAGTGAGTACACCCCTTAGTGAAAGTTCCTGAAGTGTCAATATTTTGTGTGGCCACCATTATTTCCCAGAACTGCCTTAACTCTCCTGGGCATGGAGTTTACCAGAGCTTCACAGGTTGCCACTGGAATGCTTTTCCACTGCTCCATGACGACATCACGGAGCTGGCGGATATTCGAGACTTTGCGCTCCTCCACCTTCCGCTTGAGGATGCCCCAAAGATGTTCTATTGGGTTTAGGTCTGGAGACATGCTTGGCCAGTCCATCACCTTTACCCTCAGCCTCTTCAATAAAGCAGTGGTCGTCTTATAGGTGTGTTTGGGGTCATTATCATGCTGGAACACTGCCCTGCGACCCAGTTTCCGGAGGGAGGGGATCATGCTCTGCTTCAGTATTTCACAGTACATATTGGAGTTCATGTGTCCCTCAATGAAATGTAACTCCCCAACACCTGCTGCACTCATGCAGCCCCAGACCATGGCATTCCCACCACCATGCTTGACTGTAGGCATGACACACTTATCTTTGTACTCCTCACCTGATTGCCGCCACACATGCTTGAGACCATCTGAACCAAACAAATTAATCTTGGTCTCATCAGACCATAGGACATGGTTCCAGTAATCCATGTCCTTTGTTGACAGGTCTTCAGCAAACTGTTTGCGGGCTTTCTTGTGTAGAGACTTCAGAAGAGGCTTCCTTCTGGGGTGACAGCCATGCAGACCAATTTGATGTAGTGTGCGGCGTATGGTCTGAGCACTGACAGGCTGACCCCCCACCTTTTCAATCTCTGCAGCAATGCTGACAGCACTCCTGCGCCTATCTTTCAAAGACAGCAGTTGGATGTGACGCTGAGCACGTGCACTCAGCTTCTTTGGACGACCAACGCGAGGTCTGTTCTGAGTGGACCCTGCTCTTTTAAAACGCTGGATGATCTTGGCCACTGTGCTGCAGCTCAGTTTCAGGGTGTTGGCAATCTTCTTGTAGCCTTGGCCATCTTCATGTATAGCGCAACAATTCGTCTTTTAAGATCCTCAGAGAGTTCTTTGCCATGAGGTGCCATGTTGGAACTTTCAGTGACCAGTATGAGAGAGTGTGAGAGCTGTACTACTAAATTGAACACACCTGCTCCCTATGCACACCTGAGACCTAGTAACACTAACAAGTCACATGACATTTTGGAGGGAAAATGACAAGCAGTGCTCAATTTGGACATTTAGGGGTGTAGTCTTTTAGGGGTGTACTCACTTTTGTTGCCGGTGGTTTAGACATTAATGGCTGTATATTGAGTTATTTTGAGGGAAGAATAAATTTACACTGTTATATAAGCTGCACACAGACTACTTTTCATTGTGTCAAAGTGTCATTTTGTCAGTGTTGTCCCATGAAAAGATATACTTAAATATCTGCAGAAATGTGAGGGGTGTACTCACTTTTGTGATACACTGTATATATATATATATATATATATGGTTTTGACCCCTGACTAAAAGTGTTGTGTGTGTGACTGTTTTTAGGAGTGTTGCGGCATGTCCGTGTGTAACGGAAAGGTCTTCATTCTCGGTGGACGAGGTGAGAACGGCATGGCATCAGACAGCATCCTGTGCTACGACCCCGCATCCGGCATCCTGACCGGGGTGGCTGCCATGCCTCGTCCCATTTCCTGTCACGGCTGCATCACCATACATCGTTTCGATGAGAAGCTGCACCGAACCTAATAGTGCACGCACGCACGCGCACACACACACACACACACACACACACACACAAAATGGTCTGTCAGAAAGAGTATCTAGACCATTTTGTGCCTTTTGTAACAAGCCACGTTTTGTGCCTAATCATTCTGTTTCCCTTTTTTTGTTTTTTTTTTCTATTTCCTCCCTTTATCTCCTAGTCTAGTCATATCCAATTCCCGATTTTAAATTTGCTGCTGCTTGCAAAACCACCGATCATGACCCATACTGCCTCCGACATGTGTGATATCTCCAGACGCTTCTTATCACTTCCCAATGTTGGGTTCCCAAACAGAGTCCTATCGCATACAGAGAGCCACGCTACACTGGTTCCAACACTCCAAACCAACCCAGAATTGAAAAAACGGTGGGTAGCACTGTTGCATCACAGCAAGAAGGTCTTGGGTTCAGTTCCCAGGTGGAGGGTCCCCGGGTCCTTTCCGTATGGAGTTTGCATGTTCGCCCTCGGAAGCTCTGATTTCCTCCACTCCCTTCCCCCCATGATGGCCCCATGATGCCGAATCTCAAGTCAAGGTAGAAGAATATTGTGGCTGAATAACCACAGGTCCTGGGTTCGATTCTCAAATTACGTCTCCTTAGTAGAGATTGCATGTTCTCCTTCGGAAGCTCTGGTTTCCTCCCACAGTCCAAAGACATGTACATTAATTGAATTGGAGATTCAATTGAATGGAATAATTGAATCATGGGTAACCTGAAACTACCCGTCCTGTCATGAATGTAACCAAAGAGTAAAACATGACGTAAAATCCTAATAAACAGGGCACTCAGGTGGTGCGGTAAACACACTAGCACACCAGAGCTGACATTTTGAACTTGTTGTTTTGAATCTCAGCTCTACTATTCGGCAGGCTGGGTGCCTACATAAACAACGATTATGTTGTTCATACAGGGTGGGAGCCGGATGGGAATCCCTCATTACTGATGCAATTATCAAGTCAAGTCAAGTCAACTTTATTTATATAGCGCTTTTTACAATATACATTGTCTCAAAGCAACTTTACAAAATCCAGGACCAACAGATACAAAAACCCCTGTTGAGCAAGCCGAGGGCGACTGTGGCAAGGAAAAACTCCCTGAAAATTACAGGAAGAAACCTTGAGAGGAACCAGACTCAACAGGGCCCATCCTTCTTGGGTGGTCTGGAGGATACTTTAAATAAATACACGATTTACACAAATCATACAAACACAGAATTGAATGATCTAAAAGTCATACAGTGGTAATAAATAGATAAATAAACAATTAAATAATAATAGAGTTGTTATCCGCTCTAGTCTTCAATAAAGTCTGTAGTGATTTCTTGTCGTTGCAATTACTCCAGACCCGTCACATCTGACAGGAGCAGCATCTGTGACCTCTGTTTATGACCTCTGCTGGCTGACTGATCAGGGTGTGACTTTCCATACACAAAGCTGTTTCGCATATGAACTCGCCTCATGCAGGTGAAAAGATGCAGTTGGTACTGCACACGTGTTGGGAGCACGACTCTCCTAAGTCAGAGTGGAGGTCAACGTCAGTAGAGAGGAAGCATAATGCAATTGGGTAATTGGATATGCTAAAATTGGGAGAAAAGGGGGGGGGATGCATAAACAAACAAATAAATTCTAATAAACAAACAATGGAAGGCCGCTCAGATGGCGCAGCGGTAAAAACACACGCTGGAACCAGAGCTGGGATCTGGAATACATCGTATTGAATCTCAGCTTTGCCTGTCGGATGGGCTGAGCGGCCACATAAACAACGATTGGCCTGTTGTTCAGATAAGGGTGGGATATTAAAAGCCAGGTAGGGATTCTCTAATAACTAATGCAATTGTGACCTCTGCTGGCAGATTGATGGCGCCTGCACAGAGATGAGAAAAGAGTCCTCTCAGGGTGTGTCTCTCCGTACAGTGCTGATCCGCATTGCACTCGTGAAAGTGTAGGTGACAAAATGCATACAACTGCTGCCCACGTGTCGGAGGGGGTGTGGGTTTGCTTCGCTCTCTCCAATCAGAGCGGGGATCGGCATTGGTGGAGAGGAAGCATGACGCAGTCGGGCAATTGGACGCGCTAAAAAGGAGAAAAAAAATCAGCGTTTGAAGACCCCACCCACATAGTCCGGTCATCCCACCCTGGCAGACACGGTAGCCAATTAAAGTCTGCTGCAGGCACTGCCCATTATACCTGCTAGATAGCGCCCAGCTGAACGGTGGCAATGCCGAGTTTCGAACCGAGGAGTTCAGAATCTCGGCACTGGTGTGCTAGCGGAATATCATTTCTACCTATGATCATTTCTACCTATAATTTAGTTCCTACCTAGTAAAAGTCACTCTTTTTAGGTACTGATGTAAATAATATTTCATAAAAGGCACATCATTCCTGTTACTTATTATACAGTCACTGCTTATGCAGCACTTTCACTGACTGTACAGGACCATCAGCGTCATGGATCAGCTGCTTTAAGGTTTGCGGAGATGCACTCAACTTTAACTTCCTTTTTTTTTATTATAATTTTTTACATTTGCTTTAATCCAGTGTTTATTAATTAGTAGTTAATCATATAATCCTATAAATTATTGTCTCTTTATTATTGTTTTCTCATATACGATATTAAGTTTTAAGTTTTGTTGTTTTTCTTGTTTTGTATGTTATACAACCATCACTGTCAAACATTTACATTTGATACATGACATCTGCCTCTTTAATCGACACTTGATCGGTTTTTATTTACACACGTGTACAAGAGGCACATAAACTGCATGCACAGTTCTTCTCAGCACTGTATTTAGCAGTTACGGTGTTGCCACCGGCTCTGAATCAGGTGGTTTATTTGCTGTGAATCTTTTACCTTTGGTATTTTTTATTTTATTTAATTGTGTTTCTGTGCCTGTAACCGTCGTGCCTTTTTTGTATATTTTAAGGAGCCCCAGTCATGCACTTAATGTCATACAATGTATACCTTCATTAGTGCTATGATATCTCGACGTGCTTCGTGTGTGTAATTTTATTATATATTATTCGCTTCATTCGTTTTTACTTTAGCGACCTGTGAACTTGGCATAAGACAAAATGAAAAATGTTATGATTAAGTACAACCCTGAATAGCGTTATGAGTAGCTTTGTGGAGACTGACAGAATTAATTGTCTGATTGTTATAACAGTAGCGATGTGACATTGCGTCACACGAGGTTGCGTGCATACTGCACACTTGTGTACTATGCCTTGGATTTAGTACGTACTGTTTAAGTATGCGATTTCGGACGCAGCCATAGATCGATGGAAGTGTACTGGTTAAATAGAGCACCATTGTTTCAGAAAATGTGTTTTGACAATGGTGGTGAATTGCCCAGTTTGACACACTGGTATAACATGTCCTGGTTTTGGTCTGAATTGAGGTCTGGTGACTGTGTAGACCGTAGCATAGGATTTTTAATAGATTTGTATACTGATCAGACCAATAAACTTGTATTGTTTGGCAGTGTGCTCTCTCTGTAAGGGATCAAGCATTCATACCTGTACCATTCTTTTGGTGTACTCCACATTTTTTAAGATGAATGTTTTTCTTTGTCATCTCGAAGAAAGTGGACCTGCTTTCCATTTCCACGCTTGCCACAGAGCATTAATTGTATCTTTTGTATCACTTTCCTTAATGGAAACATCTGCCTTTAACATCTGTCCAACTCAAGTGCTTCTAAAACAGGTCCAGCTTGTATAGGTTGTTTTGATTGGTGCATTGTTGTTTTTAAAGAGAAATACAGTGACATTGGATGATGTAAATACCATTAAGATGTTGGTTACATCCGTCACAATCGCAGTGCCATCTACATCCTGCACGGCAGCATTCCTGACGACGAATATCCTGAAAATCAAGTGGCAGTTCGATTTCTTAATAATATGATTACATTATTTAAGCAGGAACGTGGAACGTGCTGTTGTGCCGTGGTGGTTTTGGCTGCAGGTTATCATTCTGTTGCTGATATTTAAAGAACACGGGTTCTACAGCGGCTGTGATTCTGAATAATCAACACACACCAAGCACGTTATTAGGGAAAACCTATCTGCTACATACATTTAATGTATTCAGTGGTGTACCTAATAAAGTGCTTGATGAGTGTGCACGATGATAGAATGCATAAGGTCTATTTTATTCATGTGTAAATAAAAGTGCTCTCACGTTCCGGTTACATTCTCCAGATTCCAGGATGTTTCCAAAAGTAACAAAGGTTTTAATGTCAGTCACATTAGTGGGTTTTGAATTATGTTTTATTATTATAATTTTTTACATTTACATATAGCAAATGAGTGTGTGTGTGTGTAAGAGAGAGAGAGAAAGTCTTGTTTTTTCAGCAACATTTCTGTATTTCGCTTGCAGACCTGTTAATGAAGTCTCAATAAAGGTTGTTTTTGTACGAATGGAAGCTTTTATGTCTTTATTAGCACTCGTTCAAGGAGTAGTCGCAACAACATTTGCACTAAGGTGCATTAATAACAGTTTGTAATCGACTTTACTTGTAGGGCATATACTGTATATGGCATGCCATGATTTCTGCAACTGTTCTTTTTCTCTGACTGAATTATTGGAAGAATCTACAACCCCAAATCAGAAAAAGTTGGGACAGCATGAAAAATGCAAATAATAATTAAAAAAAAAAACACAGTTTCTTACATTTACTTTAACTTTTATTTGATTTCATGTTTTGTCTGCTCAACTTCATTTCATTTATTAATAAACATCCATTCCTGCATTTCAGTCCTGCAACACATTCCAAAAAATTTGGGACAGTAAAGCATTTACCTCTTTGTAATGTTGCCATTCCTTTTCACCACACTTAAAAGACGTTTTGGCACCGAGGATACCAAGTGATTTAGTGTTTCAGCTTTTATTTTGTCTCATTCTTCCTGCAAACACGTCTTAAGATGTGCGACAGTACGGGGTCGTCGTTGTCGCATTTTTCGTTTCAAAATTCTCCACACATTCTCTATGGAAAAATGCATGAACGTTGCTGGAAAAGATGACGTCTTGGAAGGCGGCGCATGTTGCTCTAAGATCTCAATGTACTTTTCTGCATTAATGCTGCCATCACAGAAGTGTAAATGACCTTTGCCAAGGGCACTGATACAGCCCCATACCGTGACAGACCCTGGCCTTTGGACTTGTTGCTGATAACAGTCTGGATGGTCCTTTTCGTCTTTGTTGACTGTGGAATATTTAGTAGCGAGGAAATTTCACGACTGGACTTGTTGCACAGGTGGCATCCTATTACAGTACCATGCTGGAATTCACTGAGCTCCTGAGAGCGACCCATTCTTTCACAAATGTTTGCAGTCTGCATGCCTAGGTGCTTGGTTTTATACACCTGTGGCCATGGAAGTGATTGGAACACCTGAATTCAATTATTTGGATGGGTGAGTGAATACTTTTGGCAATATAGTGTATTTACTTGTATTGTAGTAAATCTAAAAGCCAGTCTGCTTGTGGCTGTGGCAGTGTTGTCATGGTATGTTTAATTAAAAAGAGTGTGGTATCAATTTTATATGTTTTGCTCATACTTCATGTTCTCTCTAATATTGGATGTTTCATCCATTGCCCAAAGTGTGAGTGCTGCTGCCTCAGTTTTTGCATGTTTTTACTATGTCTGTGTGTGTTTTGCCCAGGTACTTTAGTTTCCACTCATTGCAGCATTGCAACAGAAGGTGGCTTTACTAATTTGCCCCTAGGTGGGAATGTACTGCTATGTAACGTAATGCACTGTGATGTACTACTGTACTAGATGTAATACCCTGTTCAATGTGTATTTCTGCCTTGTATTCACTGTTCTGGATAGCGTCTGACCGACAGCACTCCTCTAAATAACATGAGATGTTTTTATGTTTATTTATGCAGGTTGAATATTATCTAAAATATGTTGCACATAGTTCAATAAAACGAGACATGCACATTTAAACCATTTTGAAATGAATGTGCTGTTCGGACATAGTGATACGTTTTTACTGAGTATATATTTGGGAATGTATCAGCATGAAATCACTGATAATGCACCATTGTGTAAAAGAAGTCTGATAAAGCAGTGTAAATTAGGCCTAAATTCCACAGTAACTATGCAGAACTGTATAATGTTACTTTGTGCATACCAGATTATCCATGTGTAACGGTGTACCTCGGATAAATTGCAGAGCAAAGCAGATGTGTGTGTTGCGTATAACACGTTTTAATTGTGAAACGGCCTTAACTATAACAGTCTAGAGGAAAGACAGTGAGCATCAGGTTGTAACCTGCCATCTGTAAACAAGCTTCAAAGAAAGAACAAAGGCTTTAATGTTGAACATCTGGATGAGGTAGAGCTGGTTTACCTCTAATCATCTGTTTAATGGCAGCATGGACAACCAAACTGTATGTATGACGTGTGTGTGTGTGTGTGTGTTGATTTTAATCTATGAACAGGTGGTGCTTGTGTGCTAGCACCTAAAGTAGACATAAGGCCTGTCACAGCTGTACAAAAAGCAAGTGAATTACCACAGACAAAAGGTTCATTTTACTCTATTGAGCTGCTGCACATCTGCAAATAAAGGATGACATGTTATATCTCTCATCCCGGCCCATACAGGTGTGAAAATGTGTGTGTTTTTGCACTTATTTGTCTTGCACTATTATTATTATTATTATTATTATTATTATTACGATTATTATTATTACTATTATTATTATTTTTATTACTATTATCATTATTACCATTATTATTATTATTATTATTACGATTATTATTATTACGATTTTTTTTTTATTACTATTATCATTATTATTACTAATTATTATTATTATTATTATTACTATTATTATTATTATTATTAATACTATTATTATTATTATTGCAATTATTATTATTATTATAACTATTATAATTATTATTATTAAAATTATTATTATTATTATTATCATTATTATTATTATTATTATTATTATTATTATTATTGGTACATTATGCTGTTCCATATTAGATACACTATAATAACAAAACTTGAAACATAGGTGACACTGTCCACAATCAAGTAAGCTTTACCACCAAATCACGATTTGTTTAAAAGAGTGCAGTGCAAGAAAGAAGCCCCTTTTACTATTTGGCATAAAGACTACTGTTATATGTGCATTTAAACTAGCCACCTTATTTAAAGAGCATAGAAAAGTAATCAACTATAGTCAATCATTATCAATAACAGTATGGAAAATGCAAATGAAATAAAAATACAGGCTGCTCAGGTGGCGCAGCGGTAACAACACACGCTGGAACACCAGAGCTGGGATCTCGAATACATCATATCGAGTCTCGGCTCTGCCTGTGGCTGGGCTGAGCAGCAGAGGGGTGGGATATTAAGCCAGATAGGGTCTTTCTCATAACTAATGCAATTACGACCTCTGGTGACCGATTGATGGCGCCTGCACAGAGACGGGAAAAGAGTGCTGTCAGGGTGTGTCTCTCAGTACACAGTGCTGATCCGCATTGCACTCGTCAAAGTGTAGGTGACAAAATGCATACGGCTGCTGCCCACGTGTTGGAGGGGGTGTGGGTTAGCTTTGTTCTCCTCAATCAGATCAGCATTGGTGAAGAGGAAGCATGACGCAGTCGGGCAATTGGACACACTAAAAGGGAGAAAAAGGGAAGAAAATGCATAAACAATATGCATGGCTGTGGAAGAAGAGGGTACAGGTATCGGACTGGCCTGCCTGCAGTCCTGACCTGTCCCCAATAGAGAATGTGTGGAGATTTTTGAAACGAAAAATGCGACAACGACGACCCCGTACTGTTGCACATCTTAAGACGTGTTTGCAGAAAGAATGGGACAACATAAAAGCTGAAACACTAAATCACTTGGTCTCCTCAGTGCCAAAACATCTTTAAAGTGTGGTGAAAAGGAGTGGCAACATTACAAAGTGGTAAATGCTTTACTGTCCCAACTTTTTTTGGAATGTGTTGCAGGCCTGAAATGCAGGAATGGATGTTTATTAATAAATGAAATGAAGTTGAGCAGATAAAACATGAAATATCTCAGGTTCATCTTGTCTGCAATCAAATAAAAGTCAAAGTAAATGTAAGAAACTCTGTGGTTTTTTTATTTTTTTATTTGCATTTTCCATGCCATCCCAACTTTTTCTGATTTGGGGTTGTAGTTTAAGTAAATGTTTTGAGACAAGTTGATTACTATAACTAATTTCCAAAGGTCAGTGGAAGCTCAGTGGTTAAAGTACTAGACTAGTTATCAGGAGGTTGCTGGATCAGGCAGTTTAAACAGCCTCCCCACCCCAAGTTGCCACTGTTGGACCCTTGAGAAAGGCCCTTAATCCTCAATTGCTCAAATTGTATTCAGTCATAATTGTAAGTCGCTTTGGATAAAAGTGTCTGCCAAATGCAGCAAATACAAATAATGGTTACGGTATGTAACATAATAAATTAAAACAAAAGTAAGTAAATATACACTAATTCCTAATTTGAGTTGGGACAAAGGCAGTGTAAGACTGAAAAGTATGTTATATAATTAGAACCACCAGTTCTGGAACGTTTCACAGATAAACAAGTGAATGGGTAACATGATATGGTTTCACAGGGTTTGGAAACTATGATGGGGTTCAGGATGTTCTCTCTGTGTCTGCATGTTTTTACCTCACAAAACAGGCCAAAGATGGAAGATAGGATAGGATAGGATATCCTTTATTTGTCATATATACATATACAGATGTACAGTACAATAATATTCTTTCTTCACATATCCCAGCTTGTTTGGAAGCTGGGGTCAGAGCGCAGGGTCAGCCATCGTACGGCGCCCCTGGAGCAGACAGGGTTAAGGGCCTTGCTCAAGGACCCAACAGTGGCTGTATAGCAGAGCCTGGATTTGAACCGTCACTCTTCTGGTTGATAGCCCAAAGCTCTACCCACTAGGTCCTGCTTTAAGGAAGGGCTGCTTTAAACTGTCCCTGGGTGGAAGTTAAGTGAGCACGTAAGTAAATGTGTAGTTAGAAATCATGTGTGCTCCTGGGTTCGATCCCCAGGTGGGTCGGTCCGGGTACTTTCTGTGTGGAGTTTGCATGTTCTCCCTGTGTCTGAGGTCTGCGTGGGTTTCCTCCGGGAGCTCCGGTTTCCTCCCACAGTCCAAAAAGATGCAGTCAGGTTAATTGGAGACACTGAATTGCCCTATATGAATATGTGTGTGTGTGTGTGTGTGTGTGTGTGTGTGTGTGTGTGTGTGTGTGTGTGTCTGCCCTGCGATGGACTGGCGCCCTGTCCAGGGTGTTACTGTGTGCCTTGTGCCCATTGAAAAGCCTTGGATTGAATAAGTGGTTAAGAAAGTGAGTGAGTGTGTGATGCCCTGAGATAGACTGGCCATCAGGCCAGATTGATTCCGTCCTTGTATACAGTATTTACAGGTAGCATTTCTAACGTGAATTATGCGTTTATAACTGTTTTAATTTAATTAACCCATTATTAATGCCCTGAATTTGATTTAAATGTAGAAATGTATGTAACAATTTAACGAACGTTAATAAACATTAATAAACACAGTCTGTTCTTCAAGTTCCAAACATTGTGTCAGAGCGGCCTCTACTGGACTGTTAGTAAAACTACAAGGCCTAATTCTCCTTGCTGTTAGCTCATATGGAACATTGGTTACTGTTAGCCTGTAGTTTAGCAAGCGTCAATACAGACCATTATAAATAAATATTATTTATATCATTTCTTACTGTACGACAGGCTATGGACTAAAACTAAACAGTGAATTAAAAATGCAGCACAGTCTGAGTTTACTGCGTGTTTTGTGAAGAAGCTGCTACATCATTTCTGAGCGCTTTGCTACAGCCGTTCTGTACTGTGCTGTATTAATACAGGTATGTGCAATACACCTATTTACGACTTCCATAATAAATAAAGCTTAAATTAATTTTAATAATCTCTACGGTTACAGTTTGTGTAATGAAATTAGGTTAAATATGTATTATGCTTTTTTATTTTTATTTTTTTACAGCAACCTGGACTAATGTGTTTTGTTACACGTTACTGCATTGTTATTAGCCAAAAGCTAACCAGTGGCTATGCTAAGGCCTCACTATCACCGAGCTTTCCTAAAATAAGAGTCCGCATTTGGTGCTTTTTTTTTCCGGCTCTACCTATGCTAAGCTAACTCTCCAAAGCTGCGTTTACAAATAAACGGTCATTTTAAACTTTCACGGTCGCTTTTATAATGCGTCAAAGTATTTTAAATTGTGTTTAAAATGCATTTGGAAATATTATAGTTGTTAAATTTATAGTACCTTATTGCAGTACTTAGCAATTATGGCGAGTTTATGTTATTTATTTATAATTTAATAAATATTAGCTTGTGGAATCTGTTTACTGACAGTTGGTATCTTGGACAGTTTGTTTGGCCAACATGCATGTGTAGCATGTTGTTGCTGCATTAAATGTGCACTTGTTAGTGTGTTATTATTATTATTATTATTATTATTATTATTGATATTATATAATATTATATGTGGAAATATATATGGAAAATCAATTAGAATTTTTTAAACAGTGTAATTAAGTCAAGTGTTTCGTCCACCTTAAAACAATACCTGAGGTGTTGATGTTTAAACAGTAGATCCTTGACTTACGAACTTAATTGGTTCTGAAGGGCTGTTCTTAAGTCAAAATGTTCGTTAGTTAAACCTATTTTTTCCATAAGAAATAATGTAAACAGAATTAATCTGTGCCAGACCTCCCAAACCACCCCCTTACCTAACCCTTCTAATGTCTTAAATGGTCTTTTTTGTTATAAATAGAAGTATATTTTCCCTTAATCTTAAATTATAGAATAGACATTCCTGTAATAAACAACAATACACAGTAGTACCGTACTGTACATAAAACACACATCACATTTCAGTACAGTACGTGTGCTGTACCATACACCATAATACATTTCCTTTTTTTTAATAAAATGTGTCTACCAGAAACAACAAAACTCTCATATTTCTCTATTATTTCCTTCATTATTTCAATAGTATTGTATTTTGTAGGTGTAATTGCACGAAAGGAAGAATACTTTACTGAGCCGATTGCCTTCTTCTCTCTCACTCACTGTCCCCTTACTGTCTGATACACAGTGACAGCTACTGGCAGGAGTAATTATACAACAACAAATGTAATAGATTTATTTATTTTCACACCACTGCACTTTTTTTTTGCACCTTCTTTGGGGACATTTTAATATTTAATTTGACAAAATATAAAGAAAACACAGAAAAAACACTGTCCGCTGTCCGAATGTTCGCTCCCTGTATATGTATATACAGTGTATCACAAAAGTGAGTACACCCCTCACATTTCTGCAAATATTTTATTATATCTTTTCATGGGACAACACTATAGAAATAAAACTTGGATATAACTTAGAGTAGTCAGTGTACAACTTGTATAGCAGTGTAGATTTACTGTCTTCTGAAAATAACTCAACACACAGCCATTAATGTCTAAATAGCTGCAACATAAGTGAGTACACCCCACAGTGAACATGTCCAAATTGTGCCCAAAGTGTCAATATTTTGTGTGACCACAATTATTATCCAGCACTGCCTTAACCCTCCTGGGCATGGAATTCACCAGAGCTGCACAGGTTGCTACTGGAATCCTCTTCCACTCCTCCATGATGACATCACGGAGCTGGTGGATGTTGGACACCTTGAACTCCTCCACCTTCCACTTGAGGATGCGCCACAGGTGCTCAATTGGGTTTAGTCCATCACCTTTACCTTCAGCTTCCTCAGCAAGGCAGTTGTCATCTTGGAGGTTGTGTTTGGGGTCGTTATCCTGTTGGAAAACTGCCATGAGGCCCAGTTTTCGAAGGGAGGGGATCATGCTCTGTTTCAGAATGTCACAGTACATGTTGGAATTCATGTTTCTCTCAATGAACTGCAGCTCCCCAGTGCCAGCAACACTCATGCAGCCCAAGACCATGATGCTACCACCACCATGCTTGACTGTAGGCAAGATACAGTTGTCTTGGTTCTTCTCACCAGGGCGCCGCCACACATGCTGGACACCATCTGAGCCAAACAAGTTTATCTTGGTCTCGTCAGACCACAGGGCATTCCAGTAATCCATGTTCTTGGACTGCTTGTCTTCAGCAAACTGTTTGCGGGCTTTCTTGTGCGTCAGCTTCCTTCTGGGATGACGACCATGCAGACCGAGTTGATGCAGTGTGCGGCGTATGGTCTGAGCACTGACAGGCTGACCTCCCACGTCTTCAACCTCTGCAGCAATGCTGGCAGCACTCATGTGTCTATTTTTTAAAACCAACCTCTGGATATGACGCAGAACACGTGGACTCAACTTCTTTGGTCGACCCTGGCGAAGCCTGTTCCGAGTGGAACCTGTCCTGGAAAACCGCTGTATGACCTTGGCCACCATGCTGTAGCTCAGTTTCAGGGTGTTAGCAATCTTCTTATAGCCCAGGCCATCTTTGTGGAGAGCAACAATTCTATTTCTCACATCCTCAGAGAGTTCTTTGCCATGAGGTGCCATGTTGAATATCCAGTGGCCAGTATGAGAGAATTGTACCCAAAACACCAAATTTAACAGCCCTGCTCCCCATTTACACCTGGGACCTTGACACATGACACCAGGGAGGGACAACGACACATTTGGGCACAATTTGGACATGTTCACTGTGGGGTGTACTCACTTATGTTGCCAGCTATTTAGACATTAATGGCTGTGTGTTGAGTTATTTTCAGAAGACAGTAAATCTACACTGCTATACAAGCTGTACACTGACTACTCTAAGTTATATCCAAGTTTCATGTCTATAGTGTTGTCCCATGAAAAGATATAATAAAATATTTGCAGAAATGTGAGGGGTGTACTCACTTTTGTGATACACTGTATATGTATATACATATGTATATACATATATATATACGACCGTGCCTATCCTGTCAGACTTGTAAATAGAAATCACAGGAGTGATGTGAATTCAGCATGTTTGTGGCATTAATCACGAATGTTTAAAGTTGAATGGTTTTAGTGTTTTATTTAGTGTTCTTTTGCACAGATTTTAAATGGAAAGTCATGTCAGAAAGCATTAAAAATGTGACAAACACCTCAGGGGAAAACGTAATATTAACGTAACGGAAAGCTTTGCCTTTGTTCTCTAACCTTTCTGCATTTATTTTATATTTATATTTATATTTTATATAGGCTGAAATGGTAGCCTAGTGGTTAGAACTTTGAGCTATTAATTGAAAGGGTTGAAATCCTGGCTCTGCCACGCAGCCACTGTTGGGCCCTTGAGCGAGGCCCTTAACCCTCTTGGCTCCAGGGGTTAATTCAGGGTTTTTTCGAACGTTAATTAAAAATCACAAACTTGAATCTCTTATTCACAAATGTATTAAGACCCTTGTGTGTTGAACTCAATTGGAGTCCACCTGTTGCAGTTCGACCGGTGCACTAGATAGTGAATTAGACAATTGGTTTATGTTCCCTACACAGTGCACTAGATTGTATATCAGATCACAGATTTATGTTCCCTACATAGTGCACTAGATAGTATTTTAGATATGAATTTATGTTCCCTACGTAGTGCACTAGATAGTGAATTAGACAATTGGTTTATGTTCCCTACACAGTGCACTAGATTGTATATCAGATCACAGATTTATGTTCCCTACGTAGTGCACTAGAAAGTATAACTAGATGATGATTTGTGTTCCTTACATAGTGCACTAGATAGTATTTTAGATATGAATTTATGTTCCCTACGTAGTGCACTACATAGTGAATTAGACAATTGGTTTATGTTCCCTACACAGTGCACTAGATTGTATATCAGATCACAGATTTATGTTCCCTACATAGTGCACTAGATAGTGTATTAGATAACACATTCATGTTCACTACATAGTGCACTAGAAAGTATAACTAGATAATGATTTGTGTTCCTTACATAGTGCACTAGATAGTGTATTACATAATTAATTATGTTCCCTACATAGTGCACTAAATTGTATATCAGATAACGGATTTATGTCCCCTACCTAGTGCACTAGATAGTATATTAGACAATTGATTTATGTTCCCTACACAGTGCGCTAGATTGTATATCAGATAACAGATTTAATACGCGATCGGGGAAGAAAGTCTGTGTTGCCTGAGTGCACGTGTGTGTGTGTGTGTGTGTGTGTGTCGCTCTTGGCCGCTCATTCTAGATTCCGGGAGATTTTATCTGACTTGCGGGCATCAGGGAGCCGCTATGTATATGCGGGAGACTCCCGGAACTTCCGGGAGACTTGGGATGTCTGTCTTTGGTGACTTTCGTTGTAGCATTTTAGCAACCAGTCACATAAAAAAAGAACAGAAAATTTTCAAATCTTGTGATAGTGTCAGAGTACATTGTACCATTTACAGACTTTGTAGAGACTTTTCTGATGACTTAACATATCAGTATTGTAACTTAAAGAAAAATGAAAACAATTGGTCCAATGTTTCTGCAGTTCACCTTGTAGCAGCCACAGTTTACTTTAAAATCAGCACAAGCGTTTAAAATTGAATGAACGATGTAATTTGTGTATGTCAACACAAAGTGATTTAATTCTTACTCTGTAGTCTTTCAGATCAGCCTATCAGGATGTCTGGAATTAAACGGAAATTGGAGGATAATGATCCGGATTACGAGGAGATAGCTCTGGTGCAGCAGAGCAAGAGGAGCAAAGTTCTTGAACAGAATGGTAAACCTTTCCTTTATTTTACAGTGCACATACAGAGCTGTACAGTACGAGGAGCAGAACAGTGTCTACATCAATGTCACTTTGTTTGCCCTGGTATTCTTAGCCTGTTTCCTGACCATGAAGTTACTTGGTAGTGACTTTTTTTTTTTTTTCCAGCTTGTGATGCTACAGTACAAAAGATCGAAGTAATCATCAGAGACCAGTTTGCTATGGAGATGAAGAACAAGGAGCATGAGATCGACGTCATCGGCCAGGTAAGAAGCTGATTTGTTTTAACCTGTTGGCAAGCTTGCTAGCTTGCATTGCTGCTTAATTATCCAGTGTTGATAATTGCTCACGCTCTGTTCAACCATAATTGCAGTTTCTTTCCAGTTTCTTTTTTTCTTTCTATCCAGCTGTTTTATATTAAAAGGGTGTGATCATGTTCTAAGGATTTTAAGTTAACTGGTGGCCATTGTCATGCACTCAAAATAGATGGGACATGCAATAGCTGACTCTTCTAAAAGTTGCCTTCCCATACTATTGTGTGAAAATATGACATGCATTTAGTTAATGCTGTGCAGTGAAAATGTTGTTTTCAGGGCCAGGTGAACTTTGATACACCCAGCAACAATCAGATAAACAAAACCCAACTCTGGCCTGGCCAGTCATTGAAGGAAGAAAGGCCAGACAGGACTGCACCAGCGACTCCTACTTTCTAGTGGAGACGTCGACTAGGCTCTTAGAATCCACTGTTGTCAAGTTCAAATCTCAGCTGTGCTGTTGACCGGCTGGGTGCCCACATGAACAGGATTGGCTGCGGTCTCTTACTTATTTAATATAGTGATGTGTGATTCTCTGTATGCGACACTGCTTTTTTTATTTTATTTTCTATTTTCTCCAACCTTTTCCCCCCAATTTTCTCCCCTAATCTAGTCGTGTCCAATTACCCTGATTGCATCCTCCATTCATTCAACCCTCCACCGCTGACCGAGGACGCTTCTCAACTGACACACGCCCCCTCCGACACATGCTCAGTACAGACTGCATTTTTCACCTGCATGAGTCAAGTTCATATATACCGATCATCACTGTGCATGGAGAGCCACACCCTGATCAGCATTATTCCCCAGCCCTGTTCAGGCGCCATCAATCAGCCAGCAGGGGTCGTAATTGCACCAGTTATGATGACCCATGATCCAGCTTGCCCCTAACCTCATGAACAACAGCCAGTCATTGTTCATGCAGCCGCCCAGCCCAGCCGGATGGCAGAGCTGAGTTTCAGTACGATGTATTCGAAAACCCAGCTCTGGTGTGCTAGCGTATTTTACCGCTACGCCACCTGAGCGGCCTGTGACACTGCTTTTTGTGATTCCTGGTCTCTGGGTGGTCAAAATAAGCGGTCAGTGACTGCACATGTGTCTGAGGGAGTGCATGATAGTCTTCTTTGCTCTTTGGGCAGGGTGGAGGTCTGCAGAAGCAGAGGAATATACACTAGTGGAACTGGATACAACCAGATAGGAAAAGATGCAAAAAGAAATAGAAGTGTGTTGTTGCCGGGTGTAAAGATGCCGCCAGGGGTTTCACACATGTCAGAGGGGTGCTAAACCTAATAAGCTAGAAGGGGAATCGGTTAGAAAGGCTTCTCTGACACTGACTGTCACTATATTATACTGTCACTTATCTTAGGCATAGGAATAAGGATGACTATGATGCTGAAAGACTAAAGGCGGTGACTGAATGTAATGTTTCAAAGCTACAGCAAGAGGAAGAACTGTACAAAAAAAATCATTATTCTGAAACTTTCACCTACGGACATCAAACCCCTAACAAACGACTACATAAACAATAAACGGCAGCTTAAGTGAAACACACAAACAAACAATAAACTAGACGAGATTTACCCCAATATCAACAATAAACCCAAAACACACTATGGAAAACGTACAGATCAAGTTATCGGCACTAGATGCAGATTAGGCCATTCCAGACACACCAACAATAAATACAAGGAGAGGACCCTACCCTGTGCGAAGAATGTCAGACACCCATCACCATAAAACATATCCTGAATGAATGCCAAGTATAACAAAGACAATTCCTCAAATTCTTCAATAATGTAAGACAGGAAGAGTACATGCTGTATAATGACAAGACCAATAAAACAAGCATAAATCACAGATTCCTGCTGTGAATATCATAAATGTGAAAGAATGGCATTATAGGCCGCTCAGGTGGCGCAGCGGTAAAAACACACGCTGGAACCAGAGCTGGGATCTCAAATACATCGCATCTGCCGGCTGAGGCTGAGCGGCCACATGAACAACGATTGGCCTGTTGTTCAGATGGGCGGGACTAAGCCGAATGGGGTCTCCCTCTCATGACTGGTTCAATTACAACCTCTGCTGGCTGATTGATGGCGCCTGCACGGAGATGAGAAAAGAGTGCTCTCAGGGTGTGTCTCTCCGTACACAACGCTGAGCTGCACTGCACTCGTCAAAGTGCAGGTAATAAGATGCATACGGCTTCTGCCCACGTGTCAGAGGGGGCGTGGGTTAGCTTCATTCTCCTCAGTCAGAGCAGGGATCGGCATTGGTGGAGAGGAAGCGTGATGCAATTGGGCAATTGGACGTGCTAAAAAGGGGAGAAAAATGCATAAAGAAAATAAAAAACAAAACAAAACATGGCATTATAAAAACAAACTACAGAACTACACATAGGAAAACAATTGTCAAATCACAC
The DNA here is from genome assembly GCF_030014385.1 of Trichomycterus rosablanca. Classification (NCBI taxonomy): domain Eukaryota; kingdom Metazoa; phylum Chordata; class Actinopteri; order Siluriformes; family Trichomycteridae; genus Trichomycterus; species Trichomycterus rosablanca. Next base: position 7,236,807 of record NC_086012.1, read on the forward strand.
CCGAATTATTACTCAATGATGTGGAGGAAAGTTTTAATCTGACCGGTAATGTTTAAAATAAAGAAACTTTTTTGTTTTTGATTGACATAGTCAACTACGTGGAAGTGTGGAAGAGTTCTAATCTTTACTCCATTAAACTTCTGTGGCAAGACCTCAGTATTGCTGTACTGTATAATGGTGCGTTTAACTCACTCGGTGAAATCTCCCAAGACTTTAAAAATTATACGCTGATGAGCCAAAACATTGGGACCACCCACCAACAATGGGCATGGCAATGCCTTCATTTGTAGAAATTGTGAATGTCACGGTCAGGGCTATATTAAATGTTGCACTGATGATGGTTAACCCTGGTACTCATTTTGAATGCAGCAGATATATGATCGTGTATAAAGAGGTTTTTGTGGAGGGTGAAGTGTTATTAATTCAGGCTTCTTTCTCGGTAGCGTCTGAATGAAGCAAGGAGGATGATGGACAAGCTGCGGGCCTGCATCATTGCCAGTTACTACGCCACCGCTGGCCAGCCTAAAGTTTCTGAGGTAAAACAGATCCTTCTGGGGTCTTCTTGGGTGTGGTCTCCTGGCAAACGTGGGGATAATGATAGCACTTTTCTTTTTTTTTTTTTTACTTTATTGCCATTATCACACATTGACAGGCAATTAACATTATTGAACAGAATCATCTTGAGATCGGGCTTCACTTTACATACATGGTACAGAAATAGAACACGTACAAATCCATCCATACACTGTATATATTCATACACACACAGATACAAATGTAGACACTGGCAACCCCCCCAAAAAATATATATATATCTATAGATTTACCTACATATTCATATACATACTTACATACACCCCTATATACCCACACATACATAAATAGAAAGGAAGGAAACATAGACAGGGCCATCTAATTGAGATAAGTAATCACAGGTGTCCATCTTCTTATAAAAATCGGTAGTTTTAATTGCAGCTGTGCCGTCATGTGCTCCATCATGTAAACATCTTTGACTTTTTGCAACCATTGACCATGGGGGGATCAGGCTTCATCCAATTAATAGTAATTATTTTTCTTGCAATCATCAACAAAACATGCATTATATAACACTGATCAGTGGAAAACATATAATCAGGTAATACTTCCAACAAGAAGAGTAGTGGGTCCAGGGGAATCTGAAGTTCCAGGATTTTCTCTATCTCCTGTTTAACATTGTTCCAAAATGTCCGAATTTTTGGACAATCCCAAAAGATATGGGTATGGTCTCCGACCATACCACACTTTCTCCAGCATTTATTCGTAGCATTATTTTTAAAAACACAAGTAACCAACGGTGTCCTGAAATACCTCATTTTAACCTTCCAATCAAACTCTTTCCATAGCTGGCTCCCAATCCCCCTGTGACATCAGGAACATATCTTATCCCACACTTCATCATCCAACACTGTGTTCAGTTCCAAGATAGCACATTTAAATTGCTATTCATAGCACATCATTACTGTACCTTGATGGTATTCCAGTATACATCTCTAATGCACTTTTGGTAAAAACATTTTGTGTGGACCTTATCATCTTTGGCACAGAGCATTTGACGTCAGTTCTTCTTAAAAACAAGCTGAAACGTGCAGTCATCTGACCACATCACACATTTTTACAGTGTTTTGGTCCATCCGAGATGAGCTCAGGCCCAGGAAACTTAATGTACGTCTTTCTTTTCGCGCTGTAGAGTTTCAGGCTGCATTTCTTGATGCAGTGCGGACTGTGTTAAATAACAAAGGTTTTCCAAAGTGCTCCTGAGCTCCTGTGGCTATATTTATTAAAATAGCATAGTTCTCATGCAATGGCATCTAAGGGCTCAAAAGTCGGGCACATTCAACAGTGTGTTTTATTCTTAAACAGACTGAGATTTCTCTAGATTCCCTGAATCTTTTCATAACGTCATGTTTGGTGGATGGTAAATGACTTTAATTATTGGCAATTTTGCATTGATAAATGTTTTTTTGAACCTGTTGAGAGTTCTCATGCAAAGTTTGGAACAAAATGGTGAGCCATGACCCATTAATGTTTGCACTCTCTGGAGCAGAGAGGTTTCTTAAGGGGGGTACAATAGTGGTTGTTTAACAGAGACATTTGGTACCAATAACTGCTAAGGTGTCCAGAACTTTCAACCCTGTTTTCTGAGTGGATAGTTGATCACAAATATTGTAGTAAGCTATTTTTTCTCCCTACAGTCTGCTAAGAGTGATTCATCTGCACTTAATCATCCAGCGATCAAACGCTTCCTGGAGTCTCCTTCACGCTCGTCGTCCCCTTTGAACCAGGGCTCTGAGTCCACCTCTGTAGTCCCTTCAGAGTCTGAGTCCCTGAGCCAGCAAGCAGAACCTGGAGAGAAGGACAGTCATGGCTGGAAAGGAGAAGAATCGGAGCATTTGGAGCGCAGACCTGGACGCAACACGGGCAAGGTAAAGGGGCTCAGGGCCTTTAATTACTAGCATTGCAATACCTATTGTGAGGCAATATTCTGTATGTGTGTGTGCCTATATATGTATACATACATACATACAAACGTATTTATACATATCATATACAGTCTTGTGCAACCAGTAATTACCTGTGTTAACACCTTTGGACAATTTTCACGTTTTGTAAGTAAACTTCTGCATTCGTGACCAGTATTATAATCCATCTTCATCCCCCCTCTTTTGTGTCTGCATAGGACACGTTCGGTGTGCCGTCATCTGTAGAACATCAGGTCACATTCCACACCACAGGAGAGGAGTCATCACGACTTTATGCGAAGAAAACCATTGTTGTGGGCAACGTTTCAAAGTACAGCAATTTTTTTGTTTGAGTGTGTGTATGTCTTTGGCTTTTGGCCCAAGAATTAGGTAAATGTATGTTATTCTATTATATACACATACAGAGATAGGGCACTTAGGTGGCGCAACAGTAAAAACCCTAACCCACTAAAGCTGAGATCTGGGTTTGAATCTCAGTGTTGTAGACCACATAACTGTCTTGTAATTGCGCAAACGATTAAATGACAATGTCTTTGGTTCAGAAGTCCCATTAAGATGTCAAGCAGTGTATTGGCTGTGCTAAATTATGAGAAAAAGGGGGAAATGCTTAAAAAATGTCGCAAGTATATTAATGAAACACAATTTGTTTGACCTTTTCTTTATTTTTCTTTCTCAGGTACATAGCTCCCGATAAGAGAGAGGAGAATGATCAGTCCACTCATAAGTGGATGGTTTACGTGCGAGGCTCACGGAAGGAGCCCAGCATCGACCACTTTGTTAAGAAGGTTTGGTTTTTCTTGCACCCCAGCTACAAGCCCAACGATCTGGTGGAGGTCAGGTAGGTGCTCCTAGGTGTACACAGCTAACACCTTTATGGTCATGTGATGTTGATTGGGGCTTTCTGTAAAGAAATGTGTGGAAATGGCAGCAAATCTGGGTCATACTTGATAACCTGATTTCCATGCTGTGCTTATATATCACAGGAATTGAACTTGAAGCTTAATATTCTATTTTACAAATTCTCTGGATTTGGCCAAGGGCCTAGTCCTGCACATTGTATTTCTAGGAGCAACCCCAGGAATGCTATCAGTACCAAAAAAGAAATAATGTTAATTCTAATGGCACAGTTTATACAACCCCAAATCAGAAAAAGTTGGGACAGTATGGACAATGCAAATAAAATAAAGTAAATAAATAAAGTTTGACTTTTATTTGATTGCAGACAGGAGATATTTCATGTTCTGTCTGCTCAACTTCATTTCATTTATTAATAAACATCCATCCATATGTAAATGTGTATTGTGGTGAGATGAATCAGCATTCCAGGTCTTTTTTGGAAAAAATGGTCGCCGTGTGCTCTGGACCAAAGACGAAAAGGGCCATTCAGACTGTTATCAGCTACAAGTCCAAAAGCCAGGGTCTGTCATGGTATGGGGCTGTGTCAGTGCCCTTGGCAAAGGTCATTTACACTTCTGTGATGGCAGCATTAATGCAGAAAAGTACATTGAGATCTTAGAGAAACATGTGCTGCCTTCAAGACGTCATCTTTTCCAGGGATGTTCATGCATTTTTTAACAAGACGATGCAAAACCACATGCTGCACACATTACAAAGGCATGACTGTGAAAGAAGAGGGTACGGGTACTGGACTGGCCTGCCTGCAGTCCTGACCTGTCCCAAATAAAGAATTTTATAGGAAAAATGCGACAACGACGACCCCGTACTGTTGATCTTAAGACGTGTTTGCAGGAAGAATGGGACAAAATAAAACCTGAAACACAAAATCGCTTGGTCTCCTTGGTGCCAAAACGTCTTTTAAGTGGGGTGGGGTGACAAGGAATAGCATACAAAGTGGTAATGCTTTACCGTCCCAACTTTTTTTGGAATGTGTTGCAGACCTGAAATGCAGGAATGGATATTTATTAATAAATGAAATGAAGTTGAGCAGATAAAACATGAAATATATCAGGTTCAGGCACTAAATCCCTGCGGTGGATTGGTTTCCTGTCCGGGGTGTGTTATAACAAGTTGTTGACCTTGGTTAATCATTGTATTAAGAACTTTTACATTGGAATCATCTTTCTGGTTTTCACCATGTTTGTTTATAAATGAAGTTCACATAAGATTCTGCAAGCTTTCATATCCCTAAGGTCAGTCAAAGCTCAGATTCATGGGCAGAATCTAAACATGGGAGGGTGTGGTGGGGTGTAAATATTTTAAGTGTAAAATTAGTCTTTATTCTGTGAGTCTCTTACAGTTTTAAATTCTGTTGGGAAACGTGCTGATGAAAAGTGTGTGTGTGTGTGTTTGCCCATAGTGAGCCCCCCTTTCACCTGACACGACGGGGCTGGGGTGAATTTCCTGTGCGTGTGCAGATTCACTTTAAAGACCAGAGAAACAAACGCATCGATATCATCCATCATCTGAAGGTTGGTTACTACTAATCCTGCACTCAAAACATGTTTTATTCATCACAGGGCCTTAAGTCACTCTCTTGCTTTACAGTGTTTCCACTCTACTTTTTTTTTTTAACTTCTAAAAGAAAAGTATTTGCCCCCTCCCAATTCTCTCAGTCGTGTCCAATTACCCTGATTGCATTACGCTTCCCTTCTACTGATGCTAACCTTCACTCCTGACTGAGAAGAGCCACAACTGACACACGCCCCCTCCGACACGTGTGCAGCCGACTGCATCTTTTCACCTGCACGAGGCGAGTTCATATGTGGATCAGCTTTGTGTACGGAGAATCACACCCTGATTCTATTATCCCCCGTCTTTGTCAACCAGCAGAGGTCGTAATTGTACCAGCTGTGAGGAATCCCTTCCGGCACCCTCCCTGCGAACGAGTCAATCAATACAGATGGTTTGGGATGAGGTGGACCAGGGAGTTGAGGAAAAGCAGCCAGTGGGTGTTTAGCATACATAGGAACTCCTTTAACATGTGTGCTACCTCGTGAAGTTGATTGAGAGAATGCCAAGAGTACCAAGCTAAGGATGGCAACTTTAAAGAATTTAAAATATAACATTGAAGTGTATTACCTTATTGGTCACTTGATAAGAAAAAGGAAACCTGTTCTATGAGTACATGGGTCCAAACTTGCGATTGGTACTGTAGGTACTGCAAACAATCTGTTCAGTAAATAAAGGAAAATGATCATACATTTTTCTTATTTTTATCCTGTTTATATGACATTTTTATATGGAATCTGAAACTATTTAATATAACAAAATAAAGTGTGAAACAAAAATTAGAAGTGGGCAAATACTTGATGGCACTGTAGTATTTAATATCTCTATTCCCATCTCCAAAGCATTAACTGTAAAAGTACAATAAGAGCTGTGAAGAATAAGATACACAAGATAAGAGCCCAAACATGAGGACTACCATACCCCTAACCCCCACTCAAAAAAATGGTAATGTTTTTTTAAGTTGTGACCATCATAGTCAGGATGCAGCAAATACAATCAGGCGTAAAGACCAGAGTGATTTTTATGAGGGCTGAATTGTGATGGCTAGATGACTGGGTTGAAGCAATAAGTGGCAGCCCTGGTAAATACCAACCAGCATGAACCATATGCTGGGTTTAGGAAAGCTGAGAATCAATGATGGCAGAGATGCGTCACAACACAGTACATTGAACCCTGTGTAAGAGACTGTGTAAGGAAGTTCCCATGGCTTGCAATGGGGGAATAGACATGAATTCTACAGAAGAAAAAAATAAATCCCATGTAAACTGCCTTTCGGTGGACGTTGCATTTTTTAGTTGTCTTTAATATTTACATTTAATATTTAATGTATAATATTTAAACCCCTACTTTATACAGGTGCCACCAATTACATTAAATTATTTAGCCACCCCCTCCTTCCAAAACCAAACTTTCAACCCAGTGCAGGGGTCTGTCTGGCCCAATGTGCCATCCTGCCAAGTGTGGTCTTTTATTGAAAACCAAAATATGTTCACCCTAGGTGAGTGGTCCTAATGTTTGGGCTTATCTGTGTATTTGACATGTATGACATGGAGAATTTCCTGTTTGGCTTGTTTAGCATTGCTTAGCTTTGCACATCGGCTGCTGACTTTTCTATTTCTCTGTGATGTTTTACAGCTGGACAGGACCTACACTGGACTGCAGACTCTTGGAGCAGAGACGGTAAGCAGCTCGGTCAAGGCTGAAGGAATACACACTATTATGTTAAACCTTTTAACAAATCTAAATAAATGAAAATCCTATTGTTTTTTTAGATTTATTTTTTGTGAATAAGGTAAATAAGAAACAAAAACCAAGCTAAAAATTGCAGAAGAATTAGGCAGCATTTTAAGGAGTCTAAGAATTTAAACATGCCCTCTTCTTGGGAGCGTGTGTAGGATGATGTAAAATGCATCTATGTAGAGAGCTCACTAAGTTTTCAGACAGACCCACTGTAGACACACATGGGGAGGACACAACACAATCTATTTCTATGATCGAAACAGTATTTGCAAAATAACTACCATGATATGAGTAAGGGGTATACAATTACTGACTGGAGCATGTTTGATGCTTTGTACACATTGTCCCATCCCTGTACCCTAGTTTCAAACCAAAGCAGTGACCACAGTGACACTAATGTAGTCTACATTGTAGTAATATGAGCATGTCAGGTGCAGCAGTGTTGTTGGGATTTTTGAACAACTCGGTGGCATTGCCAGGCTGAGAATGGTACTTTAAACAAATCCCAAAATATACAACCAACAGTGTCCTGTGGTAAGAAAGCTTCCACTGATGAAGAGCTAGAGAGCTAAGACGCCAGGAAGCCTGCTACACGCATACCAATACAATACACTACCATGTCTTAACCATGCTGGTATTGTTACAGTGAGGAGAATGGTCCACTAACCAAACATTATCTGGTAAGCAAGGGTCTTTTTTCATTGATGAATGAAAAACAGGGGCGGCAAAGTGTACAGAGCACCAGTCAGTAATTATATACCTGCAAATTTCATCTGTGTGGTAAGTGTAGCTAGTAAAATAATAAGTATACACACTGAATGCACATACTTTTATTAGCACAGAGAAGTCACAAGCTAAAGTCAATTATGATCACTGAGGGAGATATTAGGAGGCCATGCCACAAAGTTAAATGTCAGTGTAGAATGGCTCCCAGGTGGTGCAGCGAGATAATCCGCTAGCACACCAGTGCTGAGATTCTGAACTCCTCTAATTCGAAACTCAGCACTCAGCTGGGCATAATTGGCAGTGCCTGCAGCAGACAAAAATTGGCCATTAAAGTCTGTCAGGTGAGAAAAGGACGCTGTGCAGGGACCCTCGTGAATTCACCGAAGGTATGGGCAAATAGGAAGGGGTTGTGGACTGTGCACGCATCAAAGGAAGTATGAGGCAGGCATAATTACCCTCCTCGGACCTGACTGGAGTCTCTAAATAGGGAGAAAAGAGAAAATGCATAAATAAAATAGCAAAACAAAATGCCAGTGTAGAACTTTAGCACCCTCAGATTAACCAGTTGCTATGCTCCTATGAAAGAAATTAAATGTGCTGACATTTAAATACTCATTAAATCAGAAAATGACCGGTGTTTTTTTTAAACAAATGTACATTTGTGTTTGTATAGAATGCTTAGCTGTAGAGTGAGGCTGAATGAAAGGCTGGAAGCCTGAGCTCAACTCTTAATGTAGATCTGATCATGATGATAATGATGTTGGTGTTGATTTGCTGCAGGTGGTGGATGTTGAGCTCCACAGAAGCTCTCTGGGCGACGACTTCATCCCTTTCCCGCCTTCTTCCTCCTCATCATCCTCGTCATCCTCTTCTTACTTGACAAGCAAGCCATGTCAGACCAAAGCTCAGAAATCCCAGCGGTCTGCGCATGCTTTGTCACCATTGCCGCTCTCTCCTGACCCCAGCTTAGAGAAAGGTAAGAGAATTACAGGTGAAATTAATATTTGATAGTTAATGTTCAAAAATGCATGAATGCGAGGGTGGTTTTTATTAAAATAATTGTTGCCATGGGATGGGAAGATTTCATGCACCTGTTTGCAATCATGGTGAAGGTAGGTGCATTTTTTTTTGCATTTTCCTACCAATAGAGTTGTTGCTGCTGACCTCCATTTAGAGCCGTGACTAACACACACACACCCTCCGACACATGTGCACTAGCCGACTGAATCTTATTACCTGCACAAGGCAGAGAGTTACACGGAAGTCGCACACACAGCGACTTCAGACTCGACTCATGAAAAAAAAAGGTAAACAACAAGAGTCCCTAGCGTCAGCATGTGTTAACATTAGTTCCGTGTGACATATACAGTATATACCCACAACGCACGCAATGGGTAAATGTTACAGCCAGCTTCCGGCGTAGTAATGAAGTTTGAAGTTCACTTCATCTGAACATTTTCGTTACCTTTGGATTTGAATCTAACTTGAAATGGTGGAATACCCTACGTAGTGCACATCACAGGAACAACCTACAGAATTGGCGCTAATGGTTGAAAGACCGCTTTCTGAACCGATCAGACCTTCTGATTTTATATTTAAGTAAGAAATACTGTTATTTGCAGTTTGCGTCACACAGATGATGTGTCAGTGAAACGCTTCATTGGCTTTCTAACTAGTTTAGTTCACAACCGGGAAAAGTTTGGAGGTTTTTAATTGTAAGCACACGTATACAAAATCACGGATTATATTTCTAATGGGACACACGGTTATAAATGTAATAGCATCTGGAAGAACATAAGCTAAGGTAAGCAGTGGTTATGATTATTTTTGCTGTGTTTTGGATTTTGGTCGCTGTGCCGTGATTTATCGTGCGCTTTTGTTTTGCAATTAAAACAAAACGTATCAGTTTAAGCTTTTAACTGGTACCTTCTTGGAAATTACGTTCATTTGCACAATGACTAGGAAAGTAAAGACACTTAGTAAAACAGCAAAATACAGTTGCTAATCTGTTGTTGTTTTTATATGAACTTATATATTATTTGTTTATTTCTACGCTACATTTCCAATATATGTTTTGTGTATATTATATTGACTCGTGACTTGACTCGGACTCTAGTATAAAGACTCGTGACTTGAATCAGACTCGTATTTTGTCTGGCACGGGGCGAGTTCATATGTGGGTCAGTTTCGCATACGAAGAGTCTCGCACTGATCCCCATTATCTCTCGTGCAGGTGCCATCGATCAGCCAGCAGAGGTCGTAATTACATCAGTTATATAAAAATCCCCTTGGGCAATCCAACCCAATAAACGAGTCAATCATTGTCTGTGTGGGCACTCAGCCTGCCAGTAGCAGAGCTGAGATTTGAATTCACGTGGTAGCGTGATCTACTGCTGCACCACCTTAGCGCCCAGTTTGAAAGGGACAAAGTGTTTAAGCAGCATTTAAATGGAAAAAGCTTCCGTATTAGTACATTGATTAAAAATCTGCAATTAGAACCACAAGTAGTTGTCCAAACAAATATTTCATAGTACACATTTAGACTATTAGTAAGAATCATAAGAGAGAAGTCAACAGTAACACAAAATCAGTGGCAGGACAACTTACAAACAGCAGGAACAACAGTTACATGGTAAACAATGAGCATTTAACATCACTCTAATAGACTGCTTTGACAATTTTTCTTCGATTTCTTAAATAAATGCCATTATGACAGCACCAGCAACATCCTCCTGTTCCACAACATAGGCACTTTCTCACAAGAATACAAAAAAAAACACACATATACAAGTGGCAGGACATTAATCCTTGGGCCAGCTACTTGATCCTGGTTTTTGGTCAATGTCTGGAGTGAGGAGCATGAATTCCCATGTGTGTTTTGGTTTCTTCTGTCTGATCTGGTTTCCTCCTAGCTCCAAAAACCATGCTGCAGGGGTTTGAAGAAATTTCACTTATTGAGTGAAGAGAGTAACTGAAAGTGTGTTGTGTGAGAAGGTGTGGGTGGTGTCAAAACCATGACACAGACCTAGATAAGGTGCTTGGTGTATGAATGATTGAACAGAATACAAAAAGATACTGCAATAAAACCATGAACATTTACCTGAGCATGTTTTCCCCTTTCTCTATACCAGCTGTGAAGATTGAGTCTGTGCAGCCATCATGCTCTGAACGAGCCAAGTCACAGACCAAAGGCTCGGACAAAAGCACTCTGGGCTCCCACAACAGCTCTGCATTTCAGCCAATCACATCCAGCTGCAAGATCGTGCCCCAGGGCCAGGTACCCAGTCCTGCTGAGTCACCTGGGAAATCCTTCCAGCCGATCACGATGAGCTGCAAGATTGTTTCAGGTAAGTCATTTTCTGATGTATAACAGAATTATATACACTGATCAGCCATAACAGTAAAACCACCTCCTTGTTTCTACACTCACTGTCCATTTGATCAGCTCCACTTACCATATAGAAGCCCTTTGTAGTTCTACAATTACTGACTGTAGTCCATCTGCATGCTTTGTTAGCCCCCTTTCATGCTGTTCTTCAAAGGTCAGGACTCTCACAGGACCACCACAGAGCAGGTATTATTTGGGTGGTGGGTCATTCTCAGCACTGCAGTGACACTGACATGGTGGTGGTGTGTTAGTGTGTGTTGTGCTGGTATGACCTCACTGTCACTGCTGGACTGAGAATAGTCCACCAACCTAAAATATATTCAGCCAACAGCGCCCCGTGGGCAGCGTCCTGTGACCACTGATGAAGGTCTAGAAGATGACGACTCAAACAGCAGCAATAGATGAGCGATCGTCTCTGACTTGACATCTACAAGGTGGACCAACTAGGTAGGAGTGTCTAATAGAGTGGACAGTGAGTGGACACGGTGTTTAAAAACTCCAGCAGCTCTGCTGTGTCTGATCCACTCATATCAGCACAACACACACTAACACACCACCACCATGTCAGTGTCACTTAAGTGCTGAGAATAATCCACCACCTAAATAATACCTGCTCTGTGGTGGTCCTGTGGAGCTCCTGACCATTGAAGTACAGGGTGAATGCAGGCTAAAAAAGTATGTAGAGAAACAGATGGACTACAGTCAGTAATTGTAGAACTACAAAGTGCTTCTATGTGGTAATATGATAAAATGGACAGTGAGTGTAGAAACAAGGAGGTGGTTTTAATGTTAAGGCTGATCAGTGTATATTTATAAATACTAATTTGATAGTGCAATACATTTTCCCATGGTGTAAAATGTATATGTGCAAAGGTTGCATCCAAATAAATTCTAATTTTATATTCTATATTGATCCCAAATTAGATTTATTAGCAAAATGTTATTTATCAGCATTTTGCTATACAGCGATCAAACAAGAACAATTTAAATAGCTCAATACAATCAGTATATCAAAAGGTTTCCCCTAATTAAACACATAATCCCTCTGTGTGTGTGTGTGTGTGTGTGTGTGTGTGTGTGTGTGTGTATATGTGTGTGTGTATGTGTGTGTGCGTGTGCGTATCAGGCTCTCCTATTTCCACTCCCTGTCACTCACCACTGTCCAGAACTCCCACCTCCACCCCTGTGCACCTGAAAGCCAGTTCATCTGTAAACACCGCTCACACCAGCATGGACAAGACGGGTCAGGTGCCCGGCACGGGCGCTTCCGTTGGCATGGCAACAGGTACATTTATTCTTTTAGAAAAAGTTTGGTTATGTATTTATTTCATTTATTATTCTATTTTAGTTAGCACAATAACAGTTGGTTAAGTTTTATTGCATAATATTGCAATATGTATTAGAAAACACTGATCAGCCATAACATTAAAACCACCTCCTTGTTTCTACACACACTGTCCATTTTATCAGCTCCACTTACCATATAGAAGCACTTTGTAGTTCTACAATTACTGACTGTAGTCCATCTGTTTCTCTGCATGCTTTGTTAGCCCCCTTTCATGCTGTTCTTTAATGGTCAGGACTCTCCCAGGACCACCACAGAGCAGGTATTATTTGGGTGGTGGTATTTAAAAACTCCAGCAGCGCTGCTGTGTCTGATCCACTCATACCAGCACAACACACACTAACACATCACCACCATGTCAGTGTCACTGCAGTGCTGAGAATGATCCACCACCTAAATAATACCTGCTCTGTGGTGGTACTGTGGGGGTCCTGACCATTGAAGAACAGCATGAAATGGGGCTAACAAAGCATGCAGAGAAACAGATTGACTGCAGTCAGTAATTGTAGAACTACAAAGTGCTTCTATATGGTAAGTGGAGCTGATAAAATGGACAGTGTGTGTAGAAACAAGGAGGTGGTTTTAATGTTATGGCTGATCGGTGTATATTGATATTAAACATCACTGCTATATTGTAAAACCCTGATATTGGCAAAGAAAGCTCTTTGAGACACAATCATTTAGTTTTTTGTGCTGTCTTAAGTAAAATAAGTAAATAAGCTACACTCACTACATTCTTCAGAGATGTTCTACCTTGTGGTTCGAATCTTTTTGGAGGAGGACTCATACAGCGCCAGAATAAACATCCAAAACAGATCTCATATCTTTGTGACATCTACAAGAAGACCAAAGAGAGCTTAGTGCTGGACATCTGTACAATATCCTGACTTAAAGCATTTAGATGCTCCTTGGAATATTGTGATACCATGCGGGGGTAAATAAAAATAGCAGTCCCGGCCGCTCAGGTGGCACAGCGGTAAAGCATACGCTGTTCACCAGAGCTGAGATCTCGAATACATCGTATTAAATCCCGGCTCTGCCTGCCGGCTGAGACTGAGCAGCCACATGAACAACGATTGGCCTGTTGTTCAGGTAGGGGCGGGATTAAGCCGGATGGGGACTAGTGCGATTACGACCTCTGCTGGCTGGTTGGTGGCATCTGCACGGAGATGGGAAAGGAGTGCGGTAGAGGGTGTGGCTCTCCGTACACAGCGCTGTACTGCACTGCACTCGTCAAGTGTAGGTGATAAGATGTTGGATTGCTGTGCACGTATCAGAGGGGGCGTGCGTGGAGCAGCCTCGTCCTCCCCAATCAGGAGCAGGGACCAGCATTAGTGAGAGGATGATAGACGGGCAGAAATTGGATGCGCTAAAGTGGGAGATAAAGGGGGGAGAAAAAAATTAGCAGTCCCTTTAAAATAAAAACAATGCCTTTTAGGGATGTCCCGATCACGTTTTTTTGTTCCCGATCATTAATTTTGATCCCGATCCGATACCGAGTCTCAAACCGATACTTGTATTTTCTAGATATTGTCTAGATAAGAACTAGATAATACTGTTACCACAGTGCACACTTGAAGTACATTACAGTTATTCAAATTAATCCAATGTATATGTTTAACAACTTTGGGGCTTCCATAGTGCATGGAATAGCGTGCTTGGCTCTAGCTGTCCGTTATTCGGTACCGTAACAGAAGAAGTTAATAAAGTGTTCTGCTCCCGACAATTTGTGAATATACCGTGTATTTATTTCTTTATTAAGCGAGTGCATCACTACGACGCTTGGTTACATAACTAAGCCAATCGGAGTGCTTGATACTGAGATGTCGTGTAACACGTAAACTCGTAAAAGCTGTATGTTATGGTCCTGAAGTTTTCATACTCGGATTAAAAGTTATTGTTTTGTAAACCGGTGTGATCCTTGACTCACACACCATATAAACAGTAAAATTCTACAGTAATGAACGCAGCTCTGCTCCCACCGCCTCGTGAAACGCTCGCATTGCAGACATTACACTTCGCTGTTGGACTTGTTTCACTTTCCAATTTAATGCTGACATAAAACAAAAGATCGGCTTATGATCGACATTAGTAAAGCCGATACCGATCAGTTAAAAAATGCCTTGATCGACCCCGATTCCGATCTTTGAGATCGGATCGGGACATCCCTAATGCCTTTGTAAGGCGTGTATGATGTAAAGCTATTTACGTCTGATTTTTAACTACCACTGACCTCATGCAGGCCGGTTGGGGACAGCTAAAGGGCTGGACGTGGCCTGGGGGCCGTACAATTCCCAGGTGTGCTTACAGGAGACTCGAATAGCCATTGACTTAAGGAATGAGCCGAAGTCACCAGCCTTAGTGCGGAGAAAAACAGAGAGCATGTTCCTCCGTATCTGTTAAAGGCTTTGTGTAGGTGGCTTCAGTAGAAGTGCAAGCCACAAGAAAAGAACCGTTCCTCTTTTGCATTTTTACTTTGTTTGCCTTCAGTTAAGTCAGGTCTAATTCCTACTGCAATTCCTTGGGTGCACCTTACACTTACGCTGCCCGGGTGCCGCAGACTAACGCATGCCCCCATCCTATGGTATGATGCAGTGTTAGAAGCCATCTGCACTGATGCGCCTAAAACATTTTTCATGTTCGCATGCAGACCCGGAGTCTTCAGACGAGACAGTGTGAAGAATCCATATATCCTTATACAGCATTGCGCCTGTGCATTAATGAGGGCCGCGACCTTTATTCCGGCCCTAGTATTAGAATCTTTTTTTTTTCCTTTATGTGTATTTTTAGCTTTTCTGTTTCAAACGGCTACTGCAGAAGTACTGCATCACATTCAGAGCCAGATAAGAGCAGATGAGGGTTCGTGTAGGCGTTTGCTGTGTAACTAATGCATCAGCATAATAGAGATTTCTTAAACTTGTGTGGAGAAAACCTTAAAAATGTGGTTGACGGAGTAAAGACTAATTAAATCGTGCCACAGGGCTCCAAAATGCTCTGAATGCATAAATACTTGGCTTGTGATTAACTCATTGCCGTTGTGTTTTAATAATATACACCGATTAGCCATAACATTAAAACCACCTCCTTGTTTCTACACTCACTGTCCATTTTTTCAGCTGTTCTTTCAATGGTCAGGACCCCCACAGGACCACCACAGAGCAGGTATTATTTGGGTGGTGGATCATTCTCAGCACTGCAGTGACAATGACATGGTGGTGTGTTGTGCTGGCATGAGTGGATCAGACACAGCAGTGCTGCTGGAGTTTTTAAACACTGTGTCCACTCACTGTCCACTCTATTAGACACCCCTATCTAGTTGGTCCACCCTGTAGATGTGAAGTCAGAGACGATCGCTCATCTATTGTTGCTGTTTGAGTTGGTCATCTTCTGGACCTTCATCAGCGGTCACAGGACGCTGCTCACTGGGCGCTGTTGGCTGGATGTTTTTGGTTGGTGGACTATTCCCAGTCCAGCAGTGACAGTGAGGTATTTAAAAATTGGACAGTGAGTGTAGACACAAGGAGGTGGTTTTAATGTTATGGCTGATCGCTGTATTTATGAGCCAACAGATGTTTGTCATAATTTCTTGCAAGAAATTTTGGCGCCCAGGGGTCGCAGTGGGATAATCCTCTAAGTTCCCGGGTTCGGCTTTTCTACTGGTCAGCTGGGCATTCTCTAGCAGACAAAATTGACCTCTGCTAGGTGGGAAAGACTGGACTAAGGGGTGGGGATATCAATGCTGTGTAAGGAAGGACCCTGGTTGTCCATAGCCCCTATACAGAAAGTGAAGGAGTGCAGAGATCGGGGCGTGGCTCTCCGTATGCAAAGCCACCCTGATACGCAAGTCCACTGAAGAATGGTTGAATAAGAAGGGATTGATGGACTGCGCACACGTCAGAGGCAGTGTGTGTCAGACGAATGTATTATTTGGAATATATTATATACAATTTGGCTTTGCTGAATTGGGGAGAAAAGGGGCGAAAATGCTTGATTTATCAATATTCAAGTGCGTGTTCCAGTCACTGAGCCGCAGAAATCCTAAAATTGGTGATGTGTTATGTCTTATTTGTTTTTCTCAGCAAGTCCATCGGCCAAACAGACCAGTGCTGCGCAGGGTGCGCGTTCACCTGCTCCTAAAGTCCACGCCGGCAGCTTCCTGTCTTCTGGAGTCAAGGTGAGAGACCCAAAGAATGCATTTGTATTCCAAAGTTAACACATCACACATCAGTTTGGAAAAAAATGCCACACAGCATCTATAAATTATGGATGTTTATGGTTTATTTTCCAATTATTTTCAGCAAATTAAAAGAAATTTTAATTATAATACACACTGATCAGCCATAACATTAAAACCACCTCCTTGTTTCTACACTCACTGTCCATTTTATCAGCTCCACTTACCATATAGAAGCACTTTGTAGTTCTACAATTACTGACTGTAGTCCATCTGTTTCTCTGCATACTTTTTAAACTCCTTTTACTCTGTTCTTCAATGGTCACGACCACCACAGTACCACCACAGAGCAGGTATTATTTAGGTGGTGCATCATTCTCAGCACTGCAGTGACACTGACATGGTGGTGGTGTGTTAGTGTGTGTTGTGCTGGTATGAGTGGATCAGATCTCTGACTTTACATCTACAAGGTGGACCAACTAGGTAGGAGTGTCTAATAGAGTGGACAGTGAGTGGACACGGTATTTAAAAACTCCAGCAGCGCTGCTGTGTCTGATCCATTCATACCAGCACAACACACACTAACACACCACCACCATGTCAGTGTCACTGCAGGGCTGAGAATCATCCACCACCCAAATAAAGCCTGCTCTGTGGTTCTCCTGACCATTGAAGAACAGGGTGAACAGGGGCTAAAAAAAGTATGTAGAGAAACAGATGGACTACAGTCAGTAATTTGTAGAACTACAAAGTGCTTCTATATATGGTATGTGGCTAATAAAATGGACAGTGAGTGTAGAAACAAGGAGGTGGTTTTAATGTTATGGCTGATCAGTGTATAGACACACACACACACACACACACGTATACACACAAGTGGTCATTAAAAAAGAGAGAGGGGTAAATGTGACTTACTGTCAATGGGAAACCTGAGCCTGAGATGATGCACACAACCGCTTTATTCTGTCAGGGATGGATTAGAGTTCATGTAGTGCATTTTATTTTAGTGTGCCATCTTCCCTAATCTTCCCTTTGCCAGTTGCGTGTCAGCAGTATCCAGTCTTTTGAGCTTTCTAGTGCACATAAACTCCAGTGGTCACAGACCCAGTCAAAATACTGATTAAATATTTCTTATGCGAATTCTCAAATGCTGAGAGAGATTCAAGATGATCTGATTTTGGAGCCTTTCTTTTAAAGAACATTATAGTTCATGTGCTCCACTCAGTGCATCAAAACATAACACAAAACGGAATAATTGATAAAAATGGTGGCAATCTGGTTCCACTATGGTTTACAAGATGTAACGTAAAGCCTCCACAAGGGGTCCCATTAGTCATAAAGTTGTAAAGTGGCTCTGTCTCAACTTGTGCACCACTGTACTAAATGGTATGGCCATTAAGTGCACTATGGATAGTTTATTTAAAAAACCAGGTAACACAGAATGTTGGCGTGGATTACAGCATTGTTTGTAGCCAACCCTACCAACGGCTTTCGCCAGATGCCATATATCTTTAAGAGAATAGTAACTGGTTTTGCAAGAATAACTTCAAGCAGAAAAGTTTAACACTTGCTGGATTCCATTCCACAGGGTCCCTATGCAGTGCCCTTGTATTCCCTACACACTAAAGGGAACTTCATCACTTAATCATGTAAATGTCATAGTGTCACATTGACAGCAATCTTGCATATTTAATATGGGAATAAACTTGTTTCAGTCAGGGCCTTGGTGGGTCCGTTTTCCCTGGAATCACTTGGCACAATGCAGTAACCCATCTCGGATGCGTCGCCCAACCATCTTAAGGGCTCGGCCATCCCCACCAAGGCATAGCTGGGAATTCGAACCCTGGATCCCAGCGAAAAAAGAGCTAGCATAATTTACCACTGCGCCACCTGAGCGCCAGAATGCATCAATGCCCTTAAACTCTTTTCTTCCCTCTAAAGTAATGTGAGCATGTAGATTAGGAAGTCATCTTGCTCTATCTGGGTTGAGCTCAGACGCTGCCGCGGTGTTTTCTGTCCCTCCGGCACTGCAGGCTATTTTCACACGCGGGGATATTAATAGTTCCTGAAAAGCTGTGCAGCGCACCGTCTTTAACAGCTGTATGGGCGAGGCAAAGTGAAAGAGCACATCAGTGTGCAAATGCTTTAAATAGGGCGTCTATCTATGGCTCTTTGTGCGTTTTACAGAGGCTGCAGTAGACGAGCGCAAACCTCCAGACTTCTCTTGGCTTAGTCCTGGCTCAGTGACGACATTTACGGGTCAATAAAATGTCATAATAGTTTGTAATTCTGGTCAGAATATACAGGTCCTTCTAAAAAAATTAGCATATTGTGATAAAGTTCATTATTTTCCATAATGTAATGATAAAAATTAAACTTTCATATATTTTAGATTCATTGCACACCAACTGAAATATTTCAGGTCTTTTATTGTTTTAATACTGATGATTTTGGCATACAGCTCATGAAAACCCAAAATTCCTATCTCAAAAAATTAGCATATTTCATCCGACCAATAAAAGAAAAGTGTTTTTAATACGAAAAAAGTCAACCTTCAAATAATTATGTTCAGTTATGCGCTCAATACTTGGTCGGGAATCCTTTTGCAGAAATGACTGCTTCAATGCGGCGTGGCATGGAGGCAATCAGCCTGTGGCACTGCTGAGGTGTTATGGAGGCCCAGGATGCTTCGATAGCGGCCTTAAGCTCATCCAGAGTGTTGGGTCTTGTGTCTCTCAACTTTCTCTTCACAATATCCCACAGATTCTCTATGGGGTTCAGGTCAGGAGAGTTGGCAGGCCAATTGAGCACAGTAATACCATGGTCAGTAAACCATTCACCAGTGGTTTTGGCACTGTGAGCAGGTGCCAGGTCGTGCTGAAAAATGAAATCTTCATCTCCATAAAGCTTTTCAGCAGATGGAAGCATGAAGTGCTCCAAAATCTCCTGATAGCTAGCTGCATTGACCCTGCCCTTGATAAAACACAGTGGACCAACACCAGCAGCTGACATGGCACCCCAGACCATCACTGACTGTGGGTACTTGACACTGGACTTCAGGCATTTTGGCATTTCCTTCTCCCCAGTCTTCCTCCAGACTCTGGCACCTTGATTTCCGAAAACAGTACTTTGGACCACTGAGCAACAGTCCAGTGCTGCTTCTCTGTAGCCCAGGTCAGGCGCTTCTGCCGCTGTTTCTGGTTCAAAAGTGGCTTGACCTGGGGAATGCGGCACCTGTAGCCCATTTCCTGCACACGCCTGTGCACGGTGGCTCTGGATGTTTCTACTCCAGACTCAGTCCACTGCTTCCGCAGGTCCCCCAAGGTCTGGAATCGGCCCTTCTCCACAATCTTCCTCAGGGTCCGGTCACCTCTTCTCGTTGTGCAGCGTTTTCTGCCACACTTTTTCCTTCCCACAGACTTCCCACTGAGGTGCCTTGATACAGCACTCTGGGAACAGCCTATTCGTTCAGAAATTTCTTTCTGTGTCTTACCCTCTTGCTTGAGGGTGTCAATGATGGCCTTCTGGACAGCAGTCAGGTCGGCAGTCTTACCCATGATTGCAGTTTTGAGTAATGAACCAGGCTGGGAGTTTTTAAAAGCCTCAGGAATCTTTTGCAGGTGTTTAGAGTTAATTCGTTGATTCAGATGATTAGGTTAATAGCTCGTTTAGAGAACCTTTTCATGATATGCTAATTTTTTGAGATAGGAATTTTGGGTTTTCATGAGCTGTATGCCAAAATCATCAGTATTAAAACAATAAAAGACCTGAAATATTTCAGTTGGTGTGTATAATGAATCTAAAATATATGAAAGTTAAATTTTTATCATTACATTATGGAAAATAATGAACTTTATCACAATATGCTAATTTTTTTAGAAGGACCTGTACACCGATTAGGCATAACATTATGACCACTGACAGGTGAAGTGAATAACACTGATTACCTTCATCACTGCACCTGTTAGTGGGTGGGATATATTAGGCAGCAAGTGAACATTTTATCCTCAAAGTTGATGTGTTAGAAGCAGGAAAAATGGGCAAGTGTAAGGATTTGAGTGAGTTTGACAAGGGCCAGTCAGTCAGGGTGCCCATGCTGACCCCTGTCCACGTGACAATGGGCATGTGAGCATCGGAACTGGACCACGAAACAATGGAAGAAGGTGGCCTGGTCTATTAAATCACGTTTTCTTTTACATCACGTGGATGGTCGGGTGCGTGTGCGTCACTTACCTGGGGAACACATGGCGCCAGGATGCACTATGGGAAGAAGGCAAGCCGGCGGAAGCAGTGTGATGCTTTGGGCGATGTTCTGCTGGGGACCACCTACCTAAGCATTGTTGCAGACCATGTACACCCTTTCATGGAAACAGTATTCCCTCATGTGGCCACTGTGGCCTCTCTCAGCAGGATAATGCACCCTGCCACAAAGAAAAAATGCTTCAGGAATGGTTTGAGGAGCACAACAACGAGTTTGAGGTGTTGACTTTGAGGTGGCCTCCAAATTCCCCAGATCTCAATCCAATCGAGCATCTGTGGGATGTGCGGGAGAAACAAGTCCCATCCATGGAGGCCACACCTCACAACTTACAGGAGTTAAAGGCTCTGCTGCTAACATCTTGGTGCCTGCTTATATGCTTATATAACTGCTTATATGTCCATTCGCACTCTGCATCTCTATAAGCCACTTTTGATAAGCTAGCTTATGGTACAGTTCTGATTGGATACATGACCACTCTGCTTTTTCTTGACTTTACTTTTCAGTAGTGTTAAGATATTCTCAGTAGGGCTGAGGTAAGGACTTTTTAAGAAGGCCATTATAAATGTTTTGAAGTCTATTTTGGGTGATTATCCCTCTAGAATACCTAATTGAGGCCATGGTTTAAATGCCTGACTTATTCAGAGTGAATGAGTGGTCAAGGTCATGGGAGTGGAATTGTTCAATGTACAGCCATAACATTAAAACCAAGTACTTGTTTCTACACTCACTGTCAATTTTATCAGCTCCACTTCCCATATAGAAGCACTTTGTAGTTCTACAATTACTGACTGTAGTCCATCTGTTTCCTACATACTGTTTTTAGCCTGCTTTCACCCTGTTCTTCAATGGTCAGGACCCCCACAGGACCACCACAGAATAGGTATTATTTAGGTGGCGGATGATTCTCAGCACTGCAGTGACACCGACATGGTGGTGGTGTGTTAGTGTGTGTTGTGCTGGTATGAGTGGATCCTGGTATGAGTCCACTCACTGTCCACTGTATTAGATACTTTGAGTTGGTCATATTCTAGACCTTTATCAGAGGTCACAGGACGCTGCCCATGGGGTGCTGTTGGCTGGATATATTTTTGGTTGGTGGACTATTCTCACTCCAGCAGTGCTGCTGTGTCTGATCCACTCGTACCAGCACAACACACACTAACACACCACCACAATGTCAGTGTCACTGCAGTGCTGAGAATGACCCACCACCCAAATTATACCTACTATGTGGTGGTCCTGGGAGAGTCCTGACCATTGAAAAACAGCATTAAAGGGGGCTAACAAAGCATGCAGAGAAACAGATGGACTACAGTCAGTAATTGTAGAACTACAAAGTGCTTCTATATGGTCAGTGGAGCTGATAAAATGGACAGTGTGTGTAGAAACAAGGAGGTGGTTTTAATGTTATGGCTGATCAGAGTAAACAGCAATATACTGATGTTTGTTTGTTGGAAACGTATAGCTTCACTAATATTTGTAATACTTATCGACTATAATCTTCTCATAGGTGATCATTAAGCAAGAGCCTGGAGAAGTGACCTCTCAGGCACCGCCACAGCAGCCGACTGGAGCCACAGTACTAGCCCAGCAGCAGCAGTATGTGACAGTAAAAGGGGGTCACATGATCGCTGTGTCACCACAAAAAAGTGGAGTAGGATCAGCAAGTGGAGCAACACCCACCAAGGTAAAAGTCTGTTTCTAATTCCTTGATTAAACTAAATGGCGCTGACATCTCATACTCGTATGTTCGAATCTTAGCTCTGCTATCGGCAGGCTGGGCGCCTACACGGACAATGATTGACTCGTGTTCATGGAGGGTGCCGGAGGGGTTTCCTCATAACTGATGCAATTACGACCTCTTCTGGCTGATTGATGGCGCCTGCACAGAGACGAAGAATAATGAGGATCAGGGTGTGACTTTCTGTGCGCAAAGCTGATCCGCATATGAACTCGCCTCATGCAGGGGAAAAGATGCAGTTGCCTACTGCACACGTCAGACATCCACCTCAGTCAGGGTGGAGGTCAAAATCAGAAGAAGGGAAGCGTAATGCAATTGTGTAATTGGACACGACTTAATTGAGAGGAAAATTAGGGAAATATATGAGCTAAAGCGGCGCCATAAGTGGAATAATCCACAAGACTATGATCTGAAAACAAAACCCTGACCCTGATTGGGATGAAGCAGTTGTTAAAGACGAATGTGGATGCTCAGGTGCCGCAGCGGTAAAAACACACGCTGGAACCAGAGGTGGGATCTCGAGTACATCGTATCGAATCTCAGCTCTGCCTGAACATGAACAACGATTGGCCTGTTGTTCAGATATGGGCGGGACTAAGCCGGATGGGGTTTCTCTCATGACAATGCAATTACGACCTCTGCTGGCTGATTGATGGCGCCTGCACAGAGATGAGAAAAGAGTGCTCTCAGGGTGTGTCTCTCCGTACACAGTGCTGAGCTGCACTGCACTCGTCAAAGTGTAGGTGACAAAATGCACACGGCTGCTGCCCACATGTCGGAGGGGGCGTGGGTTAGCTTTGTTCTCCTCAATCAGAGCGGGGATCGGCATTGGTGGAGAGGAAGCCTGACACAGTCGGGCAATTGGACGCGCTAAAGGGGAGAAAATGCATAAAGAAAAAATATATTTAAAAAATTTTAAAAAGACAAATGTAATAACGGGCGTGGTCAAGGTCCTAACTTTATCTCTATGGTGTGGTGAGACCTGAAACTGGTAGCTTTCTGATTCAAAGCAGCCTTTCCCTTTCTCATTCTCTCTCTCTCTCTCTCTCTCTCTCTCTCTCTCTCTCTCTCTCTCTCTCTCTGTAGATGGTGGGTATACCTGTTGGTTCTTCACAGTCTGCAGTAAAGCAGGTGGCCATAAGCAGTGGTCAGATCCTGGTTGCCAAGTCCAGCCCTGCTGTTTCCAAGGTGGTCGGGCAGAAGCAGGTGATGGCGCAGGGTGTCGCTAAAGCTATTGTCAGTGGGGGCGGAGCTAATGCCGGTAGCGGAGTCTCTGTGCAGCAGGTGCACCCTACCAAGTCGACAGCAGGATCTGGTGGTGGAAAGAGCGGAGGTCAGAATTCACATATGACCAAATATAGTTACTAAAACCTGTAGACATATGTTTATTTGAGTGGAAATTCTTCAATTCTGGCATGTTTCATTCCACATCTGTAACTAACAAAAAAGGGAAACGGGAGGCATTAAAAAACTGGGTTACCTTCACTAGAAATTAGACAACTGGCTTCAGTTAGGCAACCAGCTTACAGATTTGGCAACTTCAGCTGGTTGCACAACGCCCAAGTTGACTGAGAGGGGCCATAAGCTGGCACGTGCCTTCTCTGACAGTCTTTATAACAGTCAGCTAGCAGCAGAGAGCTTCAGCGCAGCAAGCTGAACTCTCTCTGTTTTTCTACCACCCTTGTCAATGCCTTAGGGTGCACTCACATGAGAGGCGTTTTACGCATCGTTCACCCCGAGCCTCGGCGCAAACTGCCGCTTTGTTCAGCGCTTGGCTTAAGCATTGCAGTACAACGTCATCAAAGTGTGAATATGAGACGAATCTGCATTTGTGTGGAATAACCGTTAAATCCTCTCTGAAAGCTTCCACATGCATCTGTGTTTAGATGTATTTTCCTCACTGTTTCACTTTTAAACTTGTGTTACAGCTCGGGGTGCTGAGGAATTGTGAGAATCAGCTTTTCCGAGAGAGTCAAAAACACTTATCCTTAAAAAAAAAAAAAAGCTTAACATGGTTTAATGTTCTAAAAGAACGACATAAGAATGCTAAACGTCTCTTAATTATTACTGCCCATAAGTTCTCTCCACTAATCAAATTCCTCGGCCGTTGTTTTAGTACAGGGGTGTCAAACTCATTTTCTCCGAGGGCCACATCAGCATTATTGTGGCCCTCAAAGGGCCGATTGTAACATATTCTGCTGTGATTGCAGTCTGTTGTTTTTCTTGGAGGCTAAATTCTGCATTCATATTGTCCTCCTTTACCACAGACACGGCCTCATAACACAAGAGACGCACCGTTTTCTCTTCCTGAAGCACAAACTTGTTTTCACTTTCATTAAATTTCCTCCTCATGCTTAATTTTCTTACTTATCTTTTTGTACATTTTGGGATTATGTGTAAATATTTCTTAACATCATCTACTGGCGGGATGTGTCACTTTGCAGGTCACAAAATCAGCATGCATTTTGAGAGATGCAGTTAATGTAGGATTTTACAGTGTATTTTAAGACGATTGTTCTGCCCTCACTAATAGTTTATCCCCCTTGCTCAGCTAGACAGACAGACAGACAGACAGACAGACAGACAGCTCTCTTCAGAATACAGTCGGTTTTATTTGCTTCCCAGCTGTGTGATACACTGTGTGCACCATAATGAAGTAAAAATACAAACAATAAAAACAATAGAACTTAATACAGTACAAGCACACAGCTGTAGTCAAGTGTTACATCTGGTACAATATGAGATTTAACCAAACGTAAAATAGCGCTAACGAGTTAGCATTCTGTGTAAAGATACTAATTGCTATAGTAACGGTAACAATTGTATTTAATTATGGTAAATTTGTAACTAAAACGCTGTGATATACTCACTAAACATTTACAAACAACTGAGAATATAAACGCCACTACTTACAGACAGTGCTTTGGTATTATACTGCAAGATAATTATTTATATTTATTATCATTGTTTACATTACTACCGCGTTCTTTTGCCGTAAAAGTCACATGGCTTCTCAGCGAAGGTCAAAGTTAGTTGCCATGACTATGATGTCGCCGGTTGCCGTTTAAAGGTGCAGGTGTCCCATTAAATTATAAGTACGTCTCTGTAACGACTCGAACCATCACAACAATCGTACAGTCGTTTAAGCTCTCGCGGGCCACATAAAATGACGTGGGTGAGTTTGACACCCCTGTTTTAGTACAATAATGCACATTAAGTTTTGTTCATGTTAAGCATTGTTATTTCAGCCCGAGTCGCTTTTATCGTGTCATATCAAACAGTTTGTCTTATTGGAGGCGCTTTGAGAAGGTCAGCAACAAACTGGGTCAAAGTTCAATCAGGTAACCTTTGAGCACTGTGCAAAAGAGTGCGAAACAACGGCACAGCAGCGCAAAAGCGGTTTTGCCGCTCCTCATGTGAATGCGCCACAACACGCACTTACTTTTTAATCGCATAACTATTCGGCAGCACGGTGGCTACAATGGTAGCACTATCGCCTCACAGCAAGCAGGTCCTGGGTTTGATCCCCAGGTGGGGCGGTCCGGGTTCTTTCTGTGTGGAGTTTGGATGTTCTCCCTGTGTCCACGTGGGTGAATTGGAGACGCTAGATTGTCCAGAATTGTGTTCGATGTGACCTTGTGGGCTGATGGACCTTGTGTAGTGAGTGACTACCGTTACTGTCATGAATGTAACCAAAGTGTAAAACATGACGTTAAAATTCTAATAAACAAACAAACAAACCAAGCTCCTCCAAATTTCATTTTAGCTGTACAGGTGTGTGTTTTATTGTTATGTAGTCACGTAAGTCAAATTTTTTTCTTCTAGTGTTTTGGGATTTTATTTTTGACCAACAGGACGTAATATTGTTGCTACTTTTTTAACCTGGTGTCATTTTTATGTCTGTGTTTTCCTCAGTCATGGCAACCCTGCAGCTACCGGTGAACAACCTGGCTAACTTAGCCAACCTGCCCCCGGGTACAAAGCTCTACTTAACCACGAACAGCAAGAACCCTTCAGGCAAAGGCAAACTGCTACTCATCCCACAGGGAGCCATCCTACGAGCCTCAAATAGCGCAGGTCAGCGCACATACACCGACTGAACTCTGTCATTATGATGAATTCCCACCATGCACGTATTATACTTCTCTTCCTGATTTCATTTTTCAACTTTTTCCCTCGGTTTGTTTTCGGATTATTTGATCTTAATGGAATCTCGTATTTTCCTATATTTATTTTGTGTAACATCATGGGTTTAATGGTCCTGAACCTTCACTTAACTAATACAAGTACAACGAAAATATTTAGACAAACGTACTTAGAATTTATTGCCTGCAAAATGCACTCCAAAAAGTTGGGACAGAGTCATGTTTACCCCTGTGTTACAGAGAACTAGGTATAATTGGTGTTACAGTTTTACAAGTGGAATCTTTGCCCATCGCATGATATAAGACTTTAGCTGCTTAACAGTCCATGGTCACCGCTGTCTGATTCCATTTGCAGCATTTAGCAGACGCTTTTATCCAAAGCGACTGAATACAATCTAAGCAATTGAGGGTTAAGGGCCTTGTTCAAGGCCCCAACAGTGGCAGTTTGGCAGTGGTGGGGCTTGAACAGGCAACCTTTTAATTACTAGTCCAGTACTTTAACCACTTAGCTACCACTGCCCTACTTTGATTCTCCACTTTATAATGCATGATAGGGCTCTCGGGCGGAGCATCGGTTTATCTGCCAGTTGTCCGTACAGACGTGATTGGCTATGTTTGAAATGGGGTTTTATGGCAAAAGCTCTTTGATGGACTGATGCCATGTCCAGGGTATTTCTGCCATGAACCCAGTGTTTCCTGGTGGAACCAGACTCATGGCGACCCTGACCAGAATAAAAGTGGTTTATGAAAATACACTGATCAGCTGTAACATTAAAACCACCTACTGGTTTCTACACACACTGTCCATTTTATCAGCTCCACTTACCGTATAGAAGCACTTTGTAGTTCTACAATTACTGACTGTAGTTCATCTGTTTCTATACTTTTTTCACCTTGCTTTCACCCTGTTCTTCAATGGTCAGGACCACCACAGAGCAGGTATTATTTAGGTGGTGGATCATTCTCAGCACTGCAGTGACACTGACATGGTGGTGGTGTGTTAGTGTGTGTTGTGCTGGTATAAGTGGATCAGACACAGCAGCGCTGCTGGAGTTTTTAAATACCATGTCCACTCACTGTCCACTCTATTACACACTACTACCTAGTTGGTTGACCTTGTAGATGTTAAGTCAGTGATGATCGCTCATCTACAGTATTGCTGCAGTTTGAGTTGGTCTAGACCAGGGGTCGGCAGCCTTTAACACCCAAAGAGCCATTTGGACCCGGTTTCCACGGAAAAGAAAACACACTGGGAGCCGCAAATACTTTTTGACATCTAAAATGAAGATAACACTGTATATATTGTT
Source organism: Trichomycterus rosablanca (assembly GCF_030014385.1). Lineage (NCBI taxonomy): Eukaryota > Metazoa > Chordata > Actinopteri > Siluriformes > Trichomycteridae > Trichomycterus > Trichomycterus rosablanca. The sequence continues at coordinate 7,264,622 of NC_086012.1, forward strand.
TTTTTACCTTTACGCTTTGTATAAACAACTATAGTGTGTTGCTTATGAAATCCGTGGGTTGCCGACCCTTGGTCTAGACCTTCATCAGTGGTCACAGGACACTGCTCTCGGGGCTCTGTTGAATGAATATATTTTTGGTTGGTGGACTATTCTCAGTCCAGCAGTGACAGTGAGGTGTTTAAAAACTCCATCAGCGCTGCTGTGTCTTATCCACTCATACCAGCACGACACACACTAACACACCACCACCATGTCGGTGTCACTGCAGGGCTGAGAATCATCCATTATAAGGTGGTCATAATGTTATGGCTGATCGGTGTACATTTCCAATATGAAACAAATCTGGACTGCAGGCAGGCTATTTGTCTGCAGAGTCATTAAGTGGGCTCACGCCCTTTTTCTTTCTCTATAGGTCATCAGTCTCAGGGTTCTTCATCTAGTTCTGCTCAATCCTCCAGCAGCAGCTCCGGATCTACCAGCCTATCCTGCACCTCCTACATACTTAAACAGACTCCACAGGTAACACATTCATTCTCTTACATCAGTGCTTACATCCATTTAAGGTCAGTATACACCGACGAGGCATAACATTATGACCATTGACAGGTGAAGTGAATAACACTGATTATCTCTTCATCACGGCACCTGTTAGTGGGGGGGATATATTAGGCAGCAAGTGAAAATTTTATCCTCAAAGTTGATGTGTTAGAAGCAGGAAAAATGGATAAGCGTAAGCATTTGAGCGAGTTTTACATGGGCCAAATTGTGATGGCTAGACGACTGGGTCAGAGCATCTTCAAAACTGCAGCTCTTGTGGGGTGTTCCCGGTCTGCAGTGGTCAGTATCTATCAAAAGTGGTCCAAGGAAGGAACAGGGTCATGGGCGGCCAAGGCTCATTGATGCACGTGGGGAGCGAAGGCTGGCCCGTGTGGCCCGATCCAACAGACGAGCTACTGTAGCTCAAATTTCTGTTAAAGTTAATGCTGGTTCTGATAGAAAGGTGTCAGAATACACAGTGCATCACAGTTTGTTGGATATGGGGCTGCAAAAAGGGAACTAACACAATATTAGGAAGGTGGTTATAATGTTATGCCTGATCAGTGTATTTCAATATAAGTTGTTCATATGTCAGCGGTGCTGACGATCAGCCGATCGTGCGTCTACAAAGACATGATTGGCTGTGTCTGGCAGGACAGCCTACTCATCTGGAGGTGCACTCTCAGTGCTGGTCCCAAGCAAGGATAAAAGAAAGAGGGTTGTGTCAGAAATGGCATCCGGTTTGAAGAGATGTGCTAAGTCAGATGTGCGGACCAGAATGGTCCACTGTGGCGACCCCTAAATGCGGGAGCAGCTGAAATTCTATAGGTTCAGTATAATAAATAAACATATTTATATAAACAGAACAATAAGAAATCCAATGTTGCCAATTATCCAATAAACATGCATTTTCTGTTCATGTGAGAAGTAAGGCAGTGTGGCTCATTCAGTCATTTTGCCTTCATGTAATGAGCAGTTCTTCTTTTTACATAAAGCAACTTATTACACTGTTTACTAAACACTGTGATTCTTCTCCATTTAAAATATTTAATGTTCTTAATCCATCATGTGTTTTTTATATATTTGTTTCTGGAAACATCCAGTGTTAATATCCGCAGCTCTCAAATTACTGTACTGTAATTTTCCCCAGAACCATATTTTCACTGAGCATATTAAATTATAGCAGTTTGAAATGCAACCAGCAATTTGTTTCCCCGCACATGCACAGTTGCAGAAATCTGAAATCTAATAATGATTTTTAAAAGGAAATATGCTCATTATATAACTTGAGGTCTGAACTGGCCTGCTTCTCAAACCTGCTGCTGTAAGACTTTTTCTCTGTTTGCTTGACTCGGCAGTATGCCAGCTTTATTCATCCTGCGTGCCAGTCGCAGTGTGAAGCCTCGTTTGAACTCCACCACCAATAAGATTTACATATTGTGATCTGTCTTAAGTTAGACCTACTTTCAGTGTTCTGTAAATGTAGAAGTGGGGCTGTGGTGAAGCTGCAGGAGGTTGGAGTGTTTGAGAGAATCAGAATATGAGGGTAAGGATTTAAACTTAACGGCATAATTAGGGTGTACACTGATCAGCCATAACATTAAAACCACCTTGTTTCTAGACTCACTGTTCATGTTATCAGCTCCACTTACCATATAGAAGCACTTTGTAGTTCTACAGTTACTGACTTTAGTCCATCTGTTTCTCTGCATGCTTTCACCCTGTTCTGCAATGGTCAGGACCCCCACAGGACCACCACAGAGCAGGTATTATTTAGGCGGTGGATCATTCTCAGCACTGCAGTGACACCGACATGGTGGTGGTGTGTTAGTGTGTGTTGTGCTGGTATGAGTGGATCAGACATAGCAACGCTCACCGTCCACTCTATCAGACACTCCGACCTAGTTGGTCCACCTTGTAGATGTAAAGTCAGAGACGATCGCTCATCTGTTGCTGCTGTTTGAGTTGGTCATCTTCTAGACCTTCATCAGTGGTCACAGGACGCTGCCCACGGAGTGCTGTTGGCTGGATGTTTTTGGTTGGTGGACTATTTTCAGTCCAGCAATGACAGTGAAGTGTTGAAAAACTCCAGCAGCGCTGCTGTGTCTTATCCACTCATACCAGCACGACACACACTAACACACCACCACCATGTCAGTGTCACTGCAGTGCTGAGAATGATCCACCACCTAAATAATACCTGCTCTGTGGTGGTCCTGGGAGAGTCCTGACCATTGAAGAACAGCATGAAAGGGGGCTAACAAAGCATGCAGAGAACAGATAGACTACAGTCAGTAATTGTAGAACTACAAAGTGCTCCTATATGGTAAGTGGAGCTGATAAAATGGACGATGTGTGTAGAAACAAGAAGGTGGTTTTAATGTTATGGCAGATAGTTCTGGTGGGTACTGGAGTAGTACAACCCCCAAGACTGCCAAGTTGCCCCTGTTGGACCCCTGAGCAAGGCTCGGAACCCTCAACTGCTTGGATTATATTCGGTCACAATTGTAAGTCGCTTTAAAAAAGGCATCTGCTAATTTGAAGGCTGCCAAATTAAAAGCTGGTTTCCCTACTGGTAAGTTGCCTGAGCCCAGCAAGAGACAGTCTGCATCAGAGCAGACAAAGAAAAAGTAAAACCAGGAGTGTTGTTCTTTGTAATGATAAACATTAATAAACATAATTATACGCAAGTAGGAAAAAGTTTTATAAAGATATTTGTTATTGCTATGCCACATCTACATCTTTGGACTCTCCACAATTTGTCAATTCAGTTCTGTGCTGCAAGCTGTTGCTTTAGGACTGTAGTGAAAAAATTAGGTCACGTGATCAGAAAACAAAGATTGGAGAATTTATTGGCACAATCGTGGGTTCTTACAGCAGTATATTAGCTGAAGAACGAAGAACAGAACTTTAGGCCTTCCTTTTATACTGCTCTAGGGCACCCAGGTGACAAAGCGGGATATTCCGCTAGCACACCAGCACGAGTTTCTGAACTCATCCGTTCGAAACTCGCTGTTGCCACCGGTCGGCTGGGCGCCATCTGGCGGGCATAATTGGCAGTGCCTGCAGCAGATACTAATTGACCACCGTATCTGCAGGGTGGGGGCCAGACTATGTGTGGGTGGGTGGGTGGGTCTTCGTACGCTGTGTAAGGACCCTGATTGGCGGAGGAGACGCCAGTGCAGAATGCATGGGCGAGAAGAGGAGGACTGTGCACGTGTCGGAAGAGGCGTGTAGAGCGACGTGCTCTCCTTGGATGCAATCTGGTATCTCTCAGCAGCGGAAGACAAAAATTGAAGGAAGAAATGGGGAGAAAATGCATAAAATAAATACATAAATAAATAAATACTGCTCTAGTCACATTACAGTTTTAGCACTTTCTCTAAAGCTTAGGTGTAAACCATTCTGTGGTAACTGTTGTTTCTTATCTGAATACAACATCTTGTAACAGCTTATTAGAATAAAAAAAGAATGCCTTTATTTGTCAGTTATACATATACAGACAGACAGTACAACGGAATTTGAACTTGTTTATAGCTGGGGTCAGAGCGCAGGGTCAGCCATTGTACGGGGCCCCTAGAGCAGTGTTTCTCAACCTTTTTTCAGTCACGGCACCCTTTAAAAGTATGCAAAATCTCAAGTCACCCCAGTCTAAAATGTATTAAAAAACGTACACTCTGCATTCCTTGGACTGCTAACACACACGGACACACACCATAAGGTGTCATTTAGGGAGGGAGGGGTAAACTTGACTTACTTTTAATGTGAAACCTGAGCCTGGGATGATGCACACAATCACCTATTCTGGCAGGGATGGATGAGAGGCAGACACTGAGCCCCTGGTCCAGAGCCCTCAGTCACCCCTGTACTTGTTCTTGATGCAAGTTACGCTCGAAAAGCTCAGTTCATGCCATGAAAAAATCAGATTTACCATAATTAAACAAGTTTATAGTTTATTTCTCAATTATTTGTCATTATAAGAGCACTGCTTCTTTTCTGCATGTTCTCTCTGTAGCTCGGTTACGGCTCTCTCAACTCAAACTCAAAAGAAGCTTTATTTGCATGACAAATAAAGACATTCATATTGCCTAAGCAAGTTAGAGAGAAATAATAAAAATAACAGTAAGAAAGAACAAATATATACAAAACAGCACTTTGAATGTAAATGTGCTTTATAAATAAATTACTTACTTACTAAAACATATAGTAAAAAATATTATATTAATAAAAACAGTGCAAAATAACAATTATAATATTTACAGTAATGAGGTAGTAATAACGATCAGTCTCTCTCTCTGTGTGTGTGCGCACCTTAACTGATCGTTATTACTACCTTATTAATGTAAATATTATAATTTTTATTGTTAATATTTTGCACTGTTTTTATTATTATTTTATTCTATTTTATATTTTTGCACATGTAACTGTTTTGTATATATTTGTTCTTTCTTACTGTTATTTTTATTATTTCTCTGTAACTTGCTTTGGCAATACGATTGTCCTTATTTGTCATGCCAATAAAGCTTCTTTTGAGTTTGTGTGTGTGTGTGTGTGTGTGTGTGTGTGTGTGTGTGTGTCGCTTGCTCTCTGCTTTCCGTTTTCGGATTTGAATTTCGACAATAAACAGCTCTTATTATGACTGATTAATTCCCTTCACTGATGGAAGCGGAATGGGTGGATTACAGTCGATAAGAATTGCGCAGAAATAAAAAGATATACATATATAGCGGCTTCCAGAGGCGCGACTCGGTTCCTTTTGTTCATTTTAAAGAGCCGTTCAATAGAATCGGATCGTTCGCAAACGACTCACTATTAGAATATTTTTGACGGCACCCCGGTTGAGAAAGGCTGCCCTAGAGCAGAGAGGGTTAAGGACCTTGCTCAAGGGCCCAACAGTGGTTAACGACAGACATGTTGGTCTCTGTACTTTCCACTCCAGCCACACTTCCTCAACTAACAATATGACTATAAGGATTTAAAGCACAAGCAGCATAATACTAATAATCAGATTATACTAAGCATAAAATCTAACCTTTCCACTACAGGACTCACTGGTGTCATAGGGGTTTTGCCATATTCCAGAAATTGGATATCAAAATTTAGATTTTAAACATACACTGACGAGCAATCTGAGCTACAGGAGCTTGTCTGTTGGATCGGACCACATGGGCCAGCCTTCGCTCCCCACGTGCATCAATGAGCCTTGGCCACCCATGACCATGTCACCCACCGGTTTACCACTGTTCCTTCCTTGGACCACTTTTGATAGATACTGATCACTGCAGTATTTGGAGATGCTCTGACCCAGTCGTCTAGCCATCACAATTTGGCCCTTGTCCAACTCGCTCAAATCCTTACGCTTGCTCATTTTTCCTGCTTCTAACGAATCAACTTTGAGGATGAAATGTTCACCTGCTGCCTAATATATCCCACCTACTAACAGGTGACGTGATGAAGAGATAATCAGTGTTATTCACTTCACCAGTCAGTGGTCATAATGTTATGCCTGGTCAGTGTATTCTGATCCTGATTCCTTTGTGAATCTTGCTGTTGATCATTCAGGGCACGTTTCTGGTCGGCCAGCCGAGTGGTTCCGGAAAACAGGGCTCAAGCAGTTCGTCGGGTCACGGTGCGTCCAGCTCCACTTCGGTTACCCAGCAAGCCATTCGAGTCACAGCAGGACAAAAGGCTGCAATCTTGGCTCAGGTATGTATCAGAACAAATCGTGTGTATCAAAGGGGTGTGAGAAATCTAAGTAATGTATATTCTTTATTCATGTTTTTCTCTAATATAAAGCCTAATACTGTAATTAGGAGGGTTGCCCTGGAGACCTAAAGTCTTAGGCTAATTATTAAGGTCTTCAGAATATTTAAATAGTAGTATGCTAACTAAAATGCAGCTCACATGCAGATTTGTAGAAATCTCTCACATAAATAATAATAATAAATATATTAAAAATCCACATAGATGCCCAACAGACCAGCTTTTGTCCAATCCTATTGGCTGTTTAATCCAGGAGCTAACCACCTCTGTATAAAATATGCAGTATTTAGACTTTGTAACCCCCTTACTTGATTTTCACTGTTAGATTCACATTCGATTCGTCCCGGGCCAGCTGTGCTCTCAAATAAGATCTGTGGAATGGTTGGCTCTAAACAACCCTGAAAACAAGACTGCCTGTGTCCACATACTTTTAGAAACTGGTCTGTTTAACACCTGATGAGTGTGTACACCAACAAAACAATCTTGATCTTTTAAATGAATGTTAGGAAATAGGCTTACCATTTGATTTAGATTTACATACTTTCTTATTGGTAATGGGAATTATAGAACATGCCAGTGATGTCTTGGGTTGTGTCCTAAACTGCATTCTTTATGCTACATATTATGTAACAACTATACAGTTGGTAGGTCACTAATCAGACACAATTTTTTTTAATGACTCTAGTCTTATCCAATTATCCTGATTGCATTACTCTTCACCTCTACCAATACAACCCTCCACTGCTGACTGAGGAGCTTCGCAACTGACACACGCCCCCTCCTGCAGATCAGCCTTGTGCATAGAGAACCACACCCTGATCAGCATTATTCCCCAACTTTGCGCAGGCGCCATCAATCAGCCAGCAGGGGTCATAATTGCACCAGTTATGAGGAACCCTGAACAACAGCCAATCGTTGTTCATGTGGCCGCCCAGCCCAGCCGGATGGCAGAGATTCAAATATTGTCAAATATTGACCCTAGTTGGACTTTTACCCACCTTTAATTGTGTGGCGTAATGGTAAGAGCCACACTGCTGGTAACACGCTGCTGGAGTTCGGGATGTGTGAATCCCAGGCTGGGCTCACAATTACAGAAAAACCATGGCCTACATGAACCCAGCCATTGGGGGGGGGGATACATCAGTGCACCCTTAGTTCTGGTCTCAAGCCTGGGTAAATAGGAGGGTTGTGTCAGCAAGGATATCTGGCATACAAACTGTGCCAAATTAAATGTGCAAAAGATTGGGCCACTGTGGCAAGTCCTAACGGGGGAACATTCATCATTCATTCATAATGTTATAGGTCAAGCCTTGCCTTTAAAGACTGCTTCAAAACAGACGGGTGGATCACATGCCCTTTAGTTACATTTCATTTGCCTCTTTAAAGCTTATTGTTTGGTGGGACTTTGCTTATCCGTTATGTTGTGGGGTTTGATTGGCAGGTGGTAGGTGGTTCCCAGGGCTCTCAGGTAAAGCTGTCTGAAGGTTCGGTGAAAACAGCAGCCGGGCATCTGTCCAAACCGGGTGGAACCACTTTGAGAATGACTGGGGGAATCATCACTGCCACGACTCCAAGTGCAACTGCTGCTGCCACGACCTCTCAACAGGTGAGACACATCCAGTTACATCTGGCATTTGCAAACTCCTGGCAACCATAGGGATTTCTGTAATTGTATTAATCCTTCTTGTTGCTGGCTGTCCTCTTTCTCTTTTACCTTCTACTATTCCGAGCATAATTTTCTTTTCCAGTGAATTGTCCAACAAAAGAGCTTCAGGCTGGTTGTCTGGCATTTGAGTGAGAGGTTAGATTTGATTTGGTCAAGGATCCATTTGTTTTCTTTGCCATCTTTCAAATGATACTCTCCAAAGTCTTGCCAAAACCAGTGTTTAAAGGCATAGATATACTTCCTGTCCTGCTTTTGAGTGCCTTTCGACCTGGGGACACTAAACCAACTGTCTTCCTGTTGTACTAAAGTGGTCTACCATCATCGTCCCCTGCGAAGTTGAATAGATGTCATTGTATAAATAGCATTTTTACTAATTCTGTCATTGTCTTGTGTTTCACCCTCCAGCCTGCAGAAGGAGCCAGTGTATCTTCAGGTACTAAGTCAGCAACACAGCACTCTGTCCTGGTGCCAGCCAATCAGGCCGCAGTGATAAATGCCGCCAAGAGTGCTAGCTCAGCGGCTAACTTGGTGAAAGGCACTGGCGCTGTCGTAACAATGGCCAAGAGCGTCAACATGCCGCTCATCAGCTTGTCGAAGGGGGCAGGCACAGCAGTAGTAAGTGTGCCCAAAAGCTCCAGTCCCTCGCTGGTCAGTGCAGCATCCTTAGTGGGAGGAGCAACAGTCAGTGGAAAGGCAGCTGCTGCAATTTCAGGTATTCATTGTATATCTAAGTATCTTTTTTATTTACTGTATGTGTGAATATACACCGATCAGCCATAACATTAAAACCACCTCCTTGTTTCTACACACACTGTCCATGTTATCAGCTCCACTTACCATATAAGAGCATTTTGTAGTTCTACAATTACTGACTGTAGTCCATCTGTTTCTCTGCATGCTTTGTTAGCCCCTTTTCATGTTGTTCTTCAATAGTCAGGACCCCCACAGGACCACCACAGAGCAGGTATTATTTAGGTAGTGGATTATTCTCAGCACTGCAGAGACACTGACATGGTGGTGGTGTGTTAGTGTGTGTTGTGCTGGTATGAGTGAATCAGACACAGCAGTGCTGATGGAGTTTTTAAACACCTCACTGTCACTGCTGGACTGAGAATAGTCCACCAACCAAAAATATCCAGCCAACAGCACCCCATGAGCAGCGTCTTGTGACCGCTGATGAAGGTCTAGAAGATGACCAACTCAAATAGCAGCAATAGATGAGCGATCGTATCTGACTCCATCAGCGCTGCTGTGTCTGATCCTCTCATACCAGCACAACACACACTAACACACCACCACCATTGTCACTGCAGTGCTGAGAATCATCTACCACTCAAAAAATACTTACTCTTTAGTGGTCCTGAGAGAGTCCTGACCATTGAAGAACAGCATGAAATGGTAACAAAGCATGCAGACAAACAGATGGACAACAGTCAGTAATTGTAGAACTACAAAGTGCCCCATATATGGTAAATGGAGCTGATAAAATGGACAGTGAGTGTAGAAACAAGGAGGTGGTTTTAATGTTATGGCTGATCAGTATATATACACAAGGTTTCATTATATCTCCATACAGTTACATTGTTCGGTCACATCTATAACAGGGACAGACGTACAAATTAATTCATGATCTTTTTGTACTTGGTGTATGGTGGCTTTTATTTTATGTAGCTTGGACACACAGAGGTTGTAAATACTGTAAATATAAATCTGACTTGGCAGTTCTGAAGTAAGTTAAAAGCAGTATAAGTAAATATTTTTTTCCTCTGTAGAAATGTTAAAGCTCCACTCTGGACAGTCGAGCTCCCAACAGACAGTCTTGACCATCCCAGCAAACCAGCTCAAACAGCTCAGCATTAGCGGTGCATCGGCAGGACTGCAGACCATCCTCATGCCCGTGGGGAAAGGTAGGGGAAGGGTATTGCTCTGTTTTGGAAGTGTGATTGTCATCCATCTGTTTTTATTTGAATTTGAGTTTTGCACATGCCAATTGTGAATTAAAAAAACAAGAAATTAGAAATGCACAGAAAAAGTTTCTAATCAGGTGACGAGTAGAAACGCCAAAGCATTTTCAGGCCTAGCCACGTCATACATGTCATATTCACACATGCATAGACAGGTTATCACCACAGCAACATGATGCATGTTTGCATTGCATTGATTAGGGCTGTGCGATATCTCGATATGCTTTTGATAAGTGGCGATATACGATATGATACAATATAATGTAAACATAAAGTACAATAGCAGGCCACTGTCCACATTTTAGCTTATGTTATCTTAAAAACACAAAACACTATAGTTCTGATACATTCTGACAGAATTACAGTGTTTATATTTTGTATTATTAAAAACTGTATTTGTATTAATATCAACATATATTGATGTTATATCTATATATTATAATAAATGAGCATAAAAAAATCCCAAAAACGTTTACTATTTGATAATGCTTTGCTATCATTGCAATATGAAAGCGCACGGTAAACAGCAGAACCGCAACCCGGATCAACCACACAGCAGCATAAAATCATAACCACTGCTTACCTTCAAATTTAGGCCAAAAAAAGGCAATTCTTGTATGTTTCCAGAATATTTCTAGAATATATAATCCATTTCCAACTGTGTTTGTCCACCCATCTAATGAAAACCTTCTTAGATCATTTATTCTCTCAGCTTTTGCGGTAAAAAGCTGAAACTGATCATTCGTTCAGTAAACTGTCACTTATACAACAACCACTGAAGAGAGAGATTGAAATTCTGCCCAGAATCTGAATTCGAAAGCTCTGATTGGTTTGTACATTCTCTGAGTTGTTTTACGCAAAATGAATGAACCATACGGACTTTACCATCGATAAGAGCACATCTCCCTGATTCGATTCCAATTAATAATTTGTTTAAAAAGAGTCGTTTCTGACTCGCCCACCCACTCATATGTGAAGTAAAGCGTCCCGCGCAGCGCTTTTGTGCTTTTTAGTGTAAAAATTAATATCCAATATATTGATATTTGCAATGTACCTCCCAGCTCTACACACGATTGGATTTTTTTTTCTTTATGCACTTTCTCCCCTTTTTCTCCCTTTTAGCGCGTCCAATTGCCCCATTGCGTCATGCTTCCTCTCCACCAATGCCGATCTCTGCTGTGATTGAGGAGAACGAAGCTAACCCACGCCCCCTCCGACACGTGGGCAGCATGCCATATGCATCTTATCACCTACACTTTGACGAGTGCAGTGCAGCTTAGCTGCGTGTACGGAGGGACACACCCTAAGAGCACTCTTTGCTCATCTCTGTGCAGGCGCCATCAATCAGCCAGCAGAGGTCATAATTGCATTAGTCATGAGAGAGAGAGGGAGACCCTATCCGGCTTAGTCCCGCCCATATGAACAACAGGCCAATCGTTTTTCATGTGGCCGCTCAGCCTCAGCCGGCAAGGCAGAGCTGAGATTCGATACGATGTATTCGAGATCCCAGCTCTGAATCCAGTGTGACGATTGGAATTTTTACTGATTTCGGAATGATGGATTTTGCTGCTTGCACCCCCACGTATGGCCACAGGCTAGCAGTTACTGATTTTTTAGAAAGACTTCACACATATTAGGGAGCACGTCAATTCTGTAGTCTTTTACCTCTCATGACAGCTTGACTATAAAGTAGAGGTGATCACTTAGTACACAAGCATTCCGACTAGGCTTAATGCAGCACTTTTATTTTAAACCAGGTCTCTATGGCAGAGATGGGGACTCGAGTCTGCACACACAGCGACTTCAGACTCGACTCAGACTCGTTTCAAATGACTCGGACTCGACTCGTGACTCGCAAAAAATGACTTGTAGACAACAAAAGTCAGCAGCATGGGTTAACATTAGTTACCTGTGACTTGACTTGGACTCTAGCCTAAAGACTCGTGACTTGACTCGGACTCTAGCCTAAAGACTTGTGACTTGACTCGGACTCGTATTTTTTGACTTGTGAACATCTCTGCTCTGTGGCAATGCACACTTTTTTTATCATTGTTATTTTTCTACCATCTATTTACTCTAGTTTGTGCTTTTGGGCTTTTAAGAGACATTTTTAAACTGCAGGATTAGGCCATGAACACTTGTACTTCTGAGTAGAAGCTTTCTGTACTGTATCCTGTGCACTGGGTTTAAATCTGTGTATCTGATGTCCTACTAGCTAGCTCAGATTGATTTGTTCTTTTGTCCAGAAGCAACATGATAGCCAGCCCAGATTCTGTGTGTGGGAACGGACAGCTGAATCACAGAGTTCGATAAGCTGTTTCCTGTAATGATCGTTCTGTTGCCATAGCAAGAGAGTGCAGTCAAGAACAGAACGACTGTGGGGAGTTAGATTAGGATGGAGGTTTGTAATGAATCTCCAAGCAAAGAGATTAAATAATGTGGACATTGGCAGCATCCACAAAAATGTGCACATTTATTTCAACCCCTTCACTTTTTGCACACTTTGTTGTGGATTTGATTTTATAATTACAGCTGCCATTTTTACCCATAAATCTACATTTCATTTACTTCATCACACATAATAAGATAATTGTAGAGTTTTATGGTAAAAAATTTTTTTTAATTAAAACTCAAAAACTATGCCACTCAGGTGGCACAGCAGTAAAAACACACGCTGTTCACCAGAGCTGAGATCTCGAATACATCGTATTGAATCTCGGCTCTGCCTGCCTGCTGAGGCTGAGCGGTCACATGAACAACGATTGGCCTGTTGTTCAGATAGGGGCGGGATTAAGCCGGATGGGGACTCTCTCTCAGACTAGTGCGATTACAACCTCTGCTGGCTGGTTGGTGGCGCCTGCACGGAGATGGGAAAGGAGTGCGGTAGAGGGTGTGGCTCTCCGTACACAGCGCTGTACTGCACTGCACTCGTCAAGTGTAGGTGGTAAGATGTTCGATTGCTGTGCATGTGTCGGAGGGGGCGTGGAGCAGCCTTGTCCTCCCCAATCAGGAGCAGGGACCAGCATTAGTGAGAAGATGATTAACGGGCAGAAATTGGATGCGCTAAAGTGGGAGAAAAAGGGGAAAAAAAACTCAAAAACTGGAACCTTTATTCACAAACATTTTAGACCCTTTATTTAATATTTTATGGACGCCCCTGTGGCAGCAATTTCAGCTGCAAGACTTCTTAAATACGTCTCTACAGGCTTTGCAGTCCTGGATTTAGGCAGTTTATCATATTTTTCATAGCAGATCCTCTCACAGTTTGTCAGATTAGATGGTGAACTGCTCGTCCCGGGTCTCTTCACAGCTGTTAGATGTGGTTTTAATCTGGTCTTTGGCTGGGCCACTCAAGAACATTCAGATACCTGCTTCAAAGTCACTTCAGTGTGGTTTTGATTGTATGATATGGGCCATTGTCCTATTAAAAGGTAAATGTTGCCCCAGTCTAAGTTTGTCTGCACTTTTTTACAAGTCGTCCTGTCCCTGAACCCACAAAGCATGATGCTACCAGTCCAGTCCATTCTAGTCCAGTTGATGTGCAGACTTAGTACCTAAAAACTGCATTTTTGGGATTAAAACCCACAGCTCCTCCCACTAGGCTCCCACTGTTGCTTGCAAGTTTTTTGGGATCCCAGTAATGCTGAGGTGTGATGTGATCTGACTAAACATTTAGTTTCTAACCATCCTCTATATTTATTACTGATTAAAACTAATATTGAGTTAGATCTAGGTCTAAATGTTTTATCCCTAACACTAAGCCTTAATTGAGTCAAACTTTGTGTTTGTGTTTCACTAGTACATTCTGGCTCTAAAGCTGCATCAGGTGCTCAAAGTGGAGCTGTTCCCTCTACGTCCTCCCCCTTAGCTCAAGGTAAACCCTACTTGCATCAAAAATGCATCAAGACATGAGACATGCGAAATTAGGGAATTTGATGCTTAACCAATATCTGTGTGTTTTGTTTGTGTGTAGTTAAGACAGAGCCAGGCGTGTCCAGCTCTTCCTGCACGACCCCAGTCACACCTACATCTACACCCCTACCTGCAGTGTCTACCCCTCTGCCCACAACCACCTCTGTCAAAGTGGAGCAAGGGACAGAGACCACAATGCATGAACTCATCAAGTAAGAACACATCACGTGAAGAAATTGCACAGTGGGGATGCAGCAGGGATGTATTTTAGGGCCACTGTTATTCAACCGCTTTACCAGTGATCCCTTATCTCTGTATATACTGGTGTGAAAAATTCTCACATAACCAAGGATGACGCATAGACCAAGTCATACCCACAATGCAAAATCGGCCACACCATAATAACCAGACTAATTTACAAGACAAAAGCCTTAGGAATCAATAATGAGGCTGAGGATAAAGGTTTGATATGTATATATTTTATTAACAAGCAAGCAAAATACTCTATAGGACCTTTCAGCAGACAATACTAATCTATGCAACACATAGCAAAAGGAAAAAGAACAAGAACAGCCTCACTGATCAGCTGTTTAAAATAATCATTCTGCCACCTCTAGACTGGGAAGCACGTGCAGTCTTGGCAGGAGCTCAACTGATCAGGAAACATATTGGGCAGCGCCTGACAAGCTAAGGCGCAACCTCAGATTTTATACCAAACTTATATCTTTTGCGCAAGTGAGACAGAGGCTCTGGCCAGGTGCTCAACCTCGCCTACCAAAGCATAAATTATATAAGTAACATCTGTGCCAATATGTAAAAAAAAATGATATAAGCAGGTCAGGATGAGGTGACGGACAATATACTCAGGACCAAGCTACATTTCCAATACACCCACCAACACCTGATAAAAGGAGAAAAAAACCCAACCTGTGAAATTTGCCAAACACCTATTACAATAAAGCACATCCTGAAAGAATGCTCCAAATACACAAAGGAAAGACAACAAGTACTTATGCCTGAAACCAAATTCCTACACAAGACAACACAAGAGCAGTTTTAACCTCAGCCATGAAAATGAAAAATATAAAATGGACCCAGGATTTGAATTTCAGCTTCTGTATGTTGCGAGGTGTTTTGTTCTCTGGTGGATCTTGGTATCATTTCTTCTGCACATGATCTACATAATCTTTATAGACCGGTTGATCAATGTCTGGTTCTGACGCCTACATGCCCATTGTAGGTCGGAGTTAGCATGGGCACTTTAACTGGCTGCAACTACGCAGCCTAATACACACAAGTTCATTGCAATGTTTGTTGGTCTGTACCGGACTCATTTATGTCCTCTGGAATTAATGAAGCTTGGTTCCTTTACACCGTCAGTGTCAGTGGTTTGCGGCTTGTCCTATTTCTGACCAAAGTCGGTGGGTACCATATCAGCACTGGGAAGCACTGTCGCCTCACAGCAAGACGGTCTTGGGTTCGATCCCAGGTGGGGCGGTCTGGGTCCCACAGTCCAAAGACATGCAAGTGAAGTGAATTGAAGACACTAAATTGTCCATGACTGTTCGATATAACCTTGTGAACTGATGAACCTTGCGTGATGAGTGACTACCGTTTCTCATGTAGGCCTATTCTCAGTTTTCAGAGGGTATCTTTATTTAGTCTGACTCTCTCTTTCTCTCTCAGCACTGAACATATTGAAACCCAGCTGCAACTTCTGACAGCTGCAGTGAAGAAGTTTCCCCTTATTGTCCCTGAGAAAAGTAAGCCAGTCTCTCTCACACACACACACATACAGAAAGAAAATGTATATTAACTACAGCACTGACTGTTCATGTGTGTTTTCTTAGATGAAGATTCGAACCCATTCTGTGCTACTTCGGTGGAGCAGTACTATTCCTGGAACATCGGAAAGCGGAGGGCTGCTGAGGTGTGTGTGTGTATGAGACAACTTAACAATTGCCTTAGAGACACAACATTGTATTAGTACATCTTTCAGTAAGTGTAATGTCCTCTCACATCTGTTGTGATTGCAGCTCCAGAGGGCAGTAGCGGTGAAGCGTCTGGTTCAGGACATCTTGGACCGAAACCCGCGGCTGCAGGCCATCAGCCCCCCCAAAACCAGAGAGGTGGTGCAGTGGTGCCGTCTCCGTGGTTACACGCCTCCTGATCCCGAACCTCAGCGCCTGGAGGAGGACTCCATAGAGGACATTCTTACACAGATAGACAGCGAGCCAGGTGTGTGTGTGTTCTAACTGTGTTTATTTACAGTTTGCTCCAGGATTATGGATTTCTCATTGTCACTCATTGTAAGTGAATTTCTCATTGTTACTTATTGATCTAAAGTGATCAGTCAGCCTATAACAGCAAGAAGACCATACCAGATTTTACTACTTTCAGACAAAATCATGCTGTTTATGCCACATTCTGACCCGAAAGTCTAAATAATTTGACCATGCAGTGTTTTCACAATCCTTCAGCTGTTCAGTTTCAGTAAAACTGTGCCCACTGTAGGCCCACCTAATATGCTGTCAGAAGAGCTTCGTCCATCAAGACAAACAGTCCTGTGGTATCTGCTACCGGGATGTTATCAGCAGGTCCTTAAACTTTTGTATGTTGCAAGGTGGCTTGTTCAATGGTGCGTCTTGGTACCATCTCTTCTGCAGGCAAATGGATGCATGCTCAGCCATCCACGTGATCTTCATTGGCCAATCTATCAGAGTCTGGTTCTGATGCCTGAATGGCCATTGTAGGTCATTTAAATCATGCTGTTTATGCCAAATTCAATAATATCAATGTCTGTAGTTTTAAATGGATCAGGTGTCCACATAGATTTGCCATATAGTGCATGTACACACAGTTGAGGTGAAAAGTTTACATACATTTAAATCTGGGTTAATAATAAACATACATCAGCTGTACATATGCACATATAGTTTCTTATTCTAAGAACCTCTACAAATATAGATCCGCCATGAATTAAAAGCTGCTGGAACATGGGTTACACTGTCTACAGCCAAGCAAGCATTAGATTGCCAATGGCAGTGTTCCTGACCAGAAGAAGACCACTGTTTCGTGTAGCTGATGCATTTTTTTATTGTAACGCAAGTGGCCTCTTCTAACAGGTGCAACCCAGGTTCCATCCCATCTAGCAGGAGCAGCATTGTTGGCACTGCAGTCTTGACTTGCAGTCTTTAACCTCGAGAGGGTAAACAGGCTTCCGTCAGAACCACCTCTGTTTTACAGAGAGTAGCTTTAGACCCTGGCACCCCTAATTATTACAGCATAACTAAAAGGGTGAGCGAGCAGGTAACAAGGTCAGAAGGCTTTCACAGGACATCAGCGCCCACCTTCCCCACCATCATCAAACCTGAGTGATCGGACTAGAGAGGCAGAACGACAGCAACCCAACATCACCATAAGTTTCTATGACCAAGAACCCCCAAGCTCTGCACCTTTGTCTATAGTTGGGGCGGGCAACTCTGGTCCTAGAGGTGAGAAGCCAGATGCAGCCAGAAGCCAACACACAGCGCCAGTAAATGAGAACATGAGAACACCAGATTGCCCAGACCCCAGACGTCCAGGACCGGGCACACACCCCTAGTTTATCAAAAGCCTGAGAAAATTGCCACATTTCACTGAAGTCATTAACTAACACTCATAAACTGACTGATAGAATAAATGGAAGCTACAATACACAGCACAGTCTAACCTAATAGTTGAATGTAAACCTAGAACATCCAGATCCAAAGATGACTCCTCATCAGTGTTTTGATCCCCCCCCCCCCGCGTCCACAGAATCCGAGTCATGTTTTTAGCTGCTTTAGAATTTTTTAACTAAGCGATTGCTAACTGAATTGCCATAGGATTGTGTTTTGATCATTCAAAACAAAAAGAGCATCTGCAGGAATGATGTCCCCTACAAGCAAATATGAACTTTTCACCTCAGCTGTATTTGTGTGCTGAAGAAAATTTCAATTAATCATTTTCTTTGTGAGTTATATTCATACTAAAGCCATAGCTTTAATGACCAGAAAGAAATGCCTGACAAAACCAGTAACTCAGTGTTTGTGTTTCTAGAGTGTCCCTGTACCCTAACTGACACTGAGGAACTGTGTCAGCGTCTGGAACAGCTGCAGAAGATTCTAAAAACGGAGCCGGAGGAGGAGAATGACGAGCCTGTAGACATAATCGCTGTGAAAGAGGTCAGCAGCAGCAAGGTGAAGGTCAAGCAGGAGCAGGACGAAGCAGAACAGGAGCCCAAATTCTTTCTGGGGTTATGCCCTTCCTCCCAGTTCATCAAAGATTCAGCTGAGCAGGTGATCATCACTCAGGTTCTCACTATATCACTTATGAGCTCATTTTACACTTTACTTAAGTAACTTATGTAAAAAAAAAAGTCTGAGCTGCCGAGGCTGTATAGTCTGATAACAGCATGTAAAAAAGACCTTAAAGGCTGCTCTTTGGCAAAGCGCAACTGTTTCACACTTTTCTGTACCCTTATGGTTGGATGGACGGGGTGGGTGGCATTGTCCACAAATACTGGGTTACCTTAACTGGTATCTGGTAATGACATGGCTTTGTGTTACTTACTGAATAGAACCCTCTTACACCAAAGCTCTCTTCTATGTGTCATACAATAAATCTGCTGAAATTATGTTTAAAAAACATATAGTAGTTTGTCAGTCCAGTATTTAAAGGATTCACTCACATATGCATGCTTATTACAGACTTCTTACTGCGCTATTGGCAGCACATTCATTTTGGAATAAGTTAAACTTCAGAATAGTTGAAGAAAAAAGAAGTGCAGTTTGTGAATTAATTTTAACCTGTATTAAAAAAACCCACTTATAAGATATTTGTTGTTTTACTTTCATCCTTATTGTTTTTTTATAAATATGATTTTATTTAATTGATTTCTGAAACGTGTTCCAAAATTGAAGCAATATAATTTAACTGTGTGCGTAAAGGGTGTTGCGCCTTTGCCCTTTGCGAAATGCAATCTCCAGGACTGATCCTGGTGCTTGTGTGACTGGGAAAAATCACAAAAACAGAATAGGACCATCCAGATGTTGTTTGTGCAAAATTCAGGGTACAGGATTTGTATTAGTGCCCTTGCACATCTGTGAGGGCACTGTTAATCCCGAAAGATTATATATACACATTTTGTGGCTACCTTCCAGACAGCATGTATTTAGTTTTTTGCAGGCTTAGTTCAACATGACAAATTCAAGTCACATTTGTAATGTTACAATGGCATGACTGCATAAACAGAGAGTGTGGGTGCTATACTGACCTGCCTGCAGTCCAAACCTGTCTCCTGTAGATTATGGAGCACAAACCATATGCTGACACAGCTAAAGACTTGCATAACAAAGGAAAATTAAATTGTGTTATAGAGGCAATCCTGAGGTTCTGTTTTTTCTTTATTCATAAAAATCAATACTGAGGTAACAGGTGGTAAGTAATGTAAGTAACTGGAGTAGAGTAAATATAGGTTTATGAATGTATGGTCTAACAATTCGACTGACTCCACTCCCTGCTTGTCTCTTTCTTTTCTCTTTTAGATTGGTGTGAGATCTCAACCAGTAGAGGTGGAGAAAAATGTATTTGCTCCAGTAATAGAAGCCATGATTCTAAAGGTTTGTATTCTATAATATAAAACTGAGCAGGGACGGTGGGTCCAATTTCATCAGGAAATACCCTGAACAGGGAGCCAGTCCATCGCATGGCTTTGGCTATTTCAACCCCCCTCATTTCTCAGACATGCCAGTTAATCGTGTCTGCACAGATCTCTGACCAGACTGAGTGTGGGATGGTTTCCCATCATGATTCCTGGTGAAACTGGAACTGCATCTCTGACCTGGATAAAGTGGATGATGAAAATAAATTGGAATAAAAGAGTGTATACTTTGGAAAACTAACTAGAGCATTTTTCTCTACATAAATAACCTGGGATTTGTCAAAAATTTACTACAAACTTTAGTATTCACTATGTGTAGTGCTCTAATTTGACGTACAGGGTTTCAAGATGGAGCCAAATGAAAGATTATGTTATTCTGTTATTGGGCATTTAAATTGTATTTACTGTTGTAATAGTACAAAGAGGGGTGACTTGGTGGGTAGCACTGTCGCCTCACAGCAAGAAGGACCTGGGTTCGATCCCCAGGTGGGGCGGTCCGGGTCCTTTCTGTGTGGAGTTTGCATGTTCTCCCCGTGTCTGTGTGGGTTTCCTCTGGGAGCTCTGGTTTCCTCCCACAGTCCAAAGACATGCAAGTGAGGTGAATTGGAGATACAAAATTGTCCATGACTGTGTTTGATATTAAACTTGAACAGATGAATATTGTGAGTAACTTCTGTTTCTGTCATGAATGTAACCAAAGTGTAATGTTAATGACGTTAAAATCCTAATAAATAAAATAAGTAGTATGAAGATATACTGAGCTTCATACATCTGTTTTATCATTTTCTTAGATGACGCTTATATTTGGGGCTTATATTTCGCAAATTTGGAATAAAAGTACCACATTTCACGGTAATTCAATCATTAAATTACACATAAATTGAATGGTAGAATGAACTGAAGCTATAATACACAGCACAGCCTACATTCCTAATGGTTGAGTGTAAACCTAGAACATCCAGCGATGGTGTGAGGCTTCATGTCTCAAAGACGAAAATTCTCGTCCTTGTTTTGACACCCCCCTCTGCGTCCACAGAATTAGTTAGGAGTTTTTCAAACTCAGTTACCCGAGTCGTGTTTTTAGCTGCTTTACATTTTGACATCATGGACATTTTGATTAAGCGATTGGTAACTGAATTGCTGTAGGATTGCTAAGACAGCCTTATAGTGCAGATTAACGAGTAAACGTGAGGCACTTGAACGCTACAGAAAAAAGCACTTGACAACACAAGCCTTGAAGTTAGAATTTTCATATTCATATTACACTGGAAAAGGCTCATTTCACGGTCATGAATTAGCTAGGGCCTTACTTATATTCCACAAAGATTAACCTTAATCTTTTCCTATCTTACGACCAGCACTGCTTTCTTTAGTCCATTACGACTGGTCCCTGGGAGGAACTCTTCTGGCCCATGGTCAGTAAGTGGTATGGGAAGTGTGTCCTTTCTGTAACTATTTATAGACTGCTTTTCCTTATAGGCTAATGGTATAACTATGGGTGGACTTTTACTGGATGAATAATTTATTTATTTATTTATTTATTTATTAGGATTTTAACGTTTTTTTAATGTTTTACACTTTGGTCACATTCATGACAGAACATGTAGTTACTCATTACACAAGATTCATCAGTTCACAAATTTAATGTCAAACACAGTCATGGACAATTTTGTATCTCCAATTCACCTCACTTGCACGTCTTTGGACTGTGGGAGGAAACCGGACCTCCCGGAGGAAACCCACACAGACACAGGGAGAACATGCAAACTCCACACAGAAAGGACCTGGAGCACCTGACCTGGGGATCGAACTTAGGACCTTTTTGCTGTAAGGCGACAGTGCTACCCACCCCACTGAGCACCCGTGCCTTCCCTACTGGATGAATAAAGGTTATCAGGACTAGTCCAAGGCACTTTTAATTTTCTAATGAGTTCAAAACCTGATTTTAAATATGATGTAGAGCAATGAATGATGTTAGTTGGTCCTTATTGAGGTTTATTGAGCTTTACTGTATGCTTGAGGTTGTATTTAACAGCATTTTATGTTCCTGTGTGCTAAACTGTTGCTCTGTCTCTACAGGCTACACAACAGTTTGCTAGCGAGATCCTGAGGGAATCACTCGCTAATGCTTATGGAAAAACACCTCAAAACAGGTCAGCACCACTTTTTCCACTCTGTTATACCTATATTACTGTATGTTTCTATTTATTTAACACTGTTAATTTGTATCCATTTACATTTGATGGCGCTGCTAAATTTTTTTCCGTTCACATTAGTTTTTCTCATTTAGAGCTTTTTAAAAAGACTATTTTTGAGTGTGTGTTGTGAGCTGAGTGTAAGGATGCGGTAGCAGAATACTTAGTCAGCATCTCTGTCTGAACTTTTCTCAGCTACGTCTTTCACACACAACCCATTTTTGCTCACATCCACTCTCAGATCTTTGCTCTCTCTCTCTTTTTAGTCTCAGAAGACGCCAAAGAGCTTATCTGTGTCTCTCACTTCTCACAAACAGCCTCACAAAACCCATTACTGGCTGTAGCCATTTATTTTAGCTGATACGGATCTCAAACACTGAACGTTCATTATCATTGTGTATTGACACAGAACCCAGCAGTTTAAAAATCGATGTGGTTGGACGTGTCACAATTAAGTAATTTTAGCAGACGATCATAATTGAAATAATTGAAATCAACACTTTTATTCTTTCTTTTTTATCAGTTCTTTTATTGTGCATTTCCACCCCTGCTGCCACCCCCAATCAAGAGTGGCCGAGGCTATCGTGCTCCCCCTCAGACACATGCCCACCCGCTGATTGCTTCTTTTCACCTGCTAGGGGCGGGGTCTCACACCGCAGTATCTCATGTGGGGAACCACGCACTGCCATCCATGATCAGCCGTCTCCATGCAGGCACCTCGACCGATCAGCAGAGGTCATAATTGGCTGAAACAGGGTTTCTACATGCTGGGCATTGTACCCTTCCCTACAGTCATAGCCAATTGTGTGTCTGTGTAGATGCCTGACCGGCTAATATCAGAGCTGAGATTTTGAGATCGAGAGTTTAAGATCTCAGCTGTGCTGAGCCAACAGTTTGAATAATTAAAGCTCGACAATTGCTAAAAGGTGATTAAGTCTTTAGGTCCACTTCTTTCCGGTCATTTTATGGAAGGTTTTAGGGATCACTTTACCCAGTCCACAAAAATCTTCATTTTCTTCTTTTTCACTTTACTAGAGTTCCGAGGGAAGTCTCGGCCATGAACGTTCACCAGGCAATCAGCTCCATTCCCACCTGTGATTTCCTCACAAACAGGTACCTGTATTTTATATTAAATAATCATAAATTAAAAGAATCATAAACTCTTTATTATTTGTTCAATCAAAGTGAAATTTGGAGACAAATGTTTGTTAGAATAATAGATCAGCCAAATCTATATTTACTGCATCGATAGCACATATGTGCGTATGTATGGAACAGAAATGATTATTCATATATTTTTTTATATCAAGTAAGATTTTTAAGTATACAAATACAAGAAATACAAGAACGTTAGCATAGAGAAGCACAGATTAGGTGAAGGATATGATCACTGTGAAAGCACTGAACACACCTAACTCACAAATAAGCGGTAAAAAATATACAACTACAGCCACACTCCCTAGGTCAGGCTGTAAAATGTGTTGGAATATTGAAGGTATTTTAAGTAACAAAAATGAATAAAATCACCGAGCACTTTATTAGAAGCACCTATCCGGTATCTACATTCATTATTTTATACTCTCCTTGTGCTATACAGATATCTTTTGTGGGTATAAAGTTACTGTGCTGTTACTGTCCTGTGATCAGAAAGTGCTTCACTGATAAAAGACTAGACTAGACAAACAAACATCGTGTCTGTAACTGTCCACCTACAACCAGCACTAACAGGGCATGTGTTTTTTAATAAAAAAGCCAAATCCCAACAACACTGAGCATCTGCTCAGTGGGAGGTCAATTTAGATTAATGCACGAGGTACAGGAGGGGAACAGTGCGCACAGGAAGCTACAGTCATTCAGTTATATAGTCAAGTGTACAGATGAACCACAGTCAGTATTTGTAAACCCACAAATATAAAATATGTAATTAATGTACATTGCAGACAGGTGTTCCTAATTAAGTGCTCGGTAATTGTATGGGTCTTTGTGAAAACTTAGTAAGCTCTCTAAATGGACAGCATTTTACGTCATCCTACGTGCGCTCCCAAGAAAAAGGCTGTCTACATGTTTAGATACCTTAAAATGCTGCCTACGAAGGTGCCTTATTTCAAAGCTATAATCTGACTGAATAACGAGGGAGTGTCCAAAGCTTCCTTAGCGATAAAGGCAATCCCATCATTCAGTGTCACAAACAATGACATATGTCTCATTTAATTTTATTTTGTATACATGTGTATACATGTGTCATTTATTTGCAAATTCGGGCTTGTCAGTGACAATTTACCCATTTTCGGTACACAGAGGGAGATGTAAGCAAAAAACTGCAGTGATGTAATAACCGTAATCACTATTTAAGTAGTGTGTCTAAATAATCTGCCTTATGAGTTTGATGTCTTATTAGAAACTTAACTACTTACCTAGGTAGGCAGTAGGCAGCAAGGCAGCTCACTATATGTTGATTCTGTAGTAGAGTGGAATGTTTGTTTATAGTCTAGCAATGGACTTCGAATACAGCTTATTTTATACTGAAACATCACAGTTAAAAGTACATAAAGCCATAAATGTAGTGTGGTTTTGTTTATTAAATAATTTTTTTTTTTTCTCATTGGTAGGTATATGGGCCTTCTGCTGAAGGATGGTGGGCACGCAGACTGAGACCTACCGGATAACCAGAACTGCTCCACTACACACACCACCTGTATTCTTTTACAGCTGAATGATTTCAGAATGCACCGAGACCAATCGGACACTGGCGTCATTTGTTAGCAGCTTCAAATGGTCTCAAACTGACATGGTTATTGACTGACTAAAGCGTCCCAATGAGGCAACTATGAAACGATAGGTATAACCAAAATGACATCACTTTAAGGCTGAATGCTGGGAGTGCATTGAAGAGCGCTAGAAAAACATTCATGGTCGATTCAAGCAATGGAGAGTTTTTTTTAAAGGTCAAACCTGGGGCATTCATTAAACATGCTGTAATATGTCAATATTAAATAGAAAATGACAGAGTTGTACAAGATACTTATTAAATATTGGTGACTCGTTGGTTCAACGATTGGCTGGTTGTTCAAGGAAGGATGCCAGAGGGGATTCCTCATAACTGATGCGATTTTGACCTCTGCTGGCTGATTGATGGCGCCTGCACAGAGACGAGGGATAACGCGATCGGGGTGTGTCTCTTCGTACTCAAAGCTGGTGAAGAGATGCAGTCGGCTACTGCACACAAAGGGGTTGTGTGTTAGTCATAGCTCTTCTCAGTCAGGAGTAGAGGTCAGCATTAGTAGAGAGGAAGCGTAATGCACTCGGGTGTTTGGATACGACTAGTTTAGGAAGAATGCAAATATATATATATATAGACATACACTGATCAGCCATAACATTAAAACCACCTCTTTGTTTCAACACTCACTGTCCATTTTTAACCTGCTTTCACCCTGTTCTTCAGTGGTCAGGACCCCCACAGGATCACTACAGAGCAGGTATTATTTAGGTGGTGGATTATTCACAGCACTGCAGTGACACTGACATGGTGGTGGTGTGTTAGTGTGTGTTGTGCTGGTGTGAGTGGATAGGACACAGCAGCGCTGATGGAGTTTTTAAACACCTCACTGTCCCTGCTGGACTGAGAATAGTCCACCAACCAAAAATATATCCAGCCAACAGCGCCCCGTGGGCAGCGTCCTGTGACCACTGATGAAGGTCTAGAAGATGACCAACTCAAACAGCAGCAACAGATGAGCGATCGTCTCTGACTTAACATCTACAAGGTGGACCAACTAGATCGGAGTGTCTAATAGAGTGGACAGTGAGTGGACAAGGTATTTAAAAACTCCAGCAGCGCTGCTGTGTCTCATATCAGCACCATGTCAGTGTCACTGCAGTGCTGAGAAGGATCCACCATGCTCTGTGGTGGTTCTGTGGGGGTCCTGACCATTGAAGAACAGAGTGAAAGCAGGTTAAAACAGTATGTAGAGAATAGATGGACTACAGTCAGTAATTGTAGAACTACAAAGTGCTTCTATATGGTAAGTGGAGCTGATAAAATGGACAGTGAGTGTAGAAACAAGGAGGTGGTGTTAATGTTATGGCTGATCGGTGTATATCTATTTTGAACACCATTTATTCCGAGAGAAAAAAAGGGTTAGTCATTGGCACTCTTGCATTTAGTCTTGTTATATGAATGTCTCAATGCTTTTATATTGGAAAAGGGAGGTTGTAGAATACAGAGCAACAGATCTAAAACACTTCAGTACTGAATCTTTTAAGATCCTGGAATCCACTAAGTCCTCTCTTGTGGACATTTCCTCCTAAATGTAACCCTAGATTTAGGGCAGTGAAGTGCAGCTGCTA
Organism: Trichomycterus rosablanca; assembly: GCF_030014385.1. Taxonomy (NCBI): domain Eukaryota; kingdom Metazoa; phylum Chordata; class Actinopteri; order Siluriformes; family Trichomycteridae; genus Trichomycterus; species Trichomycterus rosablanca. The sequence continues at coordinate 7,290,692 of NC_086012.1, forward strand.
TGGCAAAAGCTTGATTCTGTGGTCATTAAACCATATTTATGTGGCTGTGGTTGTATGATGTGTCAGTGTTTTGCATATTTAGACCATAAGCTTTTGCTTCTTCATGAGGCAGCTCGTTTTAATTACTCTCCCATCCATCATTTATGCCAACAAGGGCTCCAGCAAGATGCCCCATAAGGTGTCCATATTTAAAAGTGGGGATATATTTTTTTCCATCTTATAATTCTTTGTAACTACAAAAGCTCTATTTTTGTGTCACATGACCTTACCTTTGGGGTTAAATGAAAAGCTTTTCTCCTGGAATGCTTTGCTACCATCACATAGTATTTTCTAACATGAAAAAATCTCCAACAAATTCTTTTAAGCATCATGTGCCCATGTGCCCCTTTTTTTCAATGCCCAACATTAGGCTTAGATCATTTTATTTAATTTTGTTTATTTATCAATCTTTCCCATATACGTATAAATGTAAGTAAGTTTACTCTCTGGGTCACCTGATATTTACTCCCCAGTAAAACATGGATATAAATATATTACCATTAAACATGCTTAACAGCTTAAGATGTGAACTTCTGACATTCATGACATTTATTTATTACAATTTCACAGTTTCTTACATTTACTTTGACTTTTATTTGATTGCAGACAGGATATAGAACCTGCAGAACCTGAGATATTTCATGTTTTGTCTGCTGAACTTCATTTCATTAATTAATAAACATTCATTCCTAAATTTCAGGCCTGCAACACATTCCAAAACAAAGACGTTTTGTCACCGAGGAGACCAAGTGATTTAGTGTTTGAGTTATTTTGTCACAGAAGTGTAAATGACCTTTGCCAAGGGCACTGACACAGACCCATACCATGACAGACCCTGGCTTTTTGGACTTGTTCCTGATAACAGTCTGGATGGTCCTTTTCGTCTTTGGCACACAGTGTCCATTTAAAAAAAAAAAAAAGAAAAAAAAAAAAAAAAAAGGCCTGGAATGCTGATTAATCTGACCACAATACACGTTTCCACTGTGTGATGGTCCATCCTAGATGCCTCCGAGCCCAGATAAGTCGATGACGTTTCTGGACATGGTTAACATAAGCCTTCTTTTTTGCACAGTAAATTTTTAAGTGGTATTTGTGCATGTAACTCTGTATTGTAGTGCTTGACAAAAGTTTGCCAAAGTAATCCCTCACCCATGTGGTTATATCAGCTATTGTTGAGTGGTGGTTCTTGATGCAGTGCCATCGAGGGATCGAAGATCATGAACGTTCAGCTTAAGCTTGCACCCTTGGCCTTTACACACTGAAATTTCTCCCGATTCCTTGAATCTTTTAATGATATTATGCACTGTAGAGGGAGAAATATGCAAATCCCTTCCAATCTGTCTTTGAGGTTCATTGTTTTTAAACATTTCAATCATTTTCTCACATATTTGTTGATAAATTGGAGATCCTCTGATCATCTTTGTTCATCAAAGACTCAGCCTTTCCTGGATGCTGCTTTTGTACCAAACCATGATTACAATCACCTGTTTGGAATCACATCATTATTTAGTTTTTTCACCTTATTACTAGCTCTAAATTGCCCCTGTCCCAACTTTCTTTGGAATGTGTTGCAGGCCTGAAATGCAGGAATGGGGGTATATTAACAAATGAAATGAAGTTGAACAGACAAAACATGAACTTGGGTTGCGTGTCTGCAATTAAATAAAAGTCAAAGTAAATGTAAGGAACACTGTATTTTTATTTTATTTGCATATTCCACTGTCCCAAATTTTTCTGATTTGGGGTTGTAGTTCTGCTGCTTGGATGTCAACATAAAAAGTTAATGTAAAATTATGCTTAGACAACGTGCCCAAAAGAAATGATGCTATTGGGAAATGTTCAGATTTAATATTGTGGAACACTGGCTTTCATGCAGCCTTCCTCCAAACCAGATGCTAATCTTACATGCTAAATGATATTTCAAAATAGTACCATTGTATTGTGTGTTGTGGTTTAAGATGGTTCATGTCTGTCTAAAACATTCTCAAGTATGGACTGTCACAATTCTCATCCAACCCTGTTGTCTCTATGAATCGATCAATAAAGAACTGGGCACATTTTAATGTGTTTGCTATAAACATTCCCCCATCTCCCCTTTCCCAAAGAAAAAATGGTTAAAAATGCCTCTCAGATGTCTGAGCACTTGGCAAATCTGTGTGGAAGGACGTGTAACAAAGCTTAGTACCCAGGCTATTCTAAAGCTGCTTTTTTTATCACTGCTTTACATTGCACTAGGCTCCAGGTACCACCAACTTCTTTCTGCCTACTGGGCTTTTATAGTTGTGGTTACAGTGTTTGTCAGTCAAGACCATAAATATAAGTGCACCTGCATCTCTGTCAGAAAATGCACCTCCAAAATGCATTTTCTCCAAGAAGAGCAGGGATGCCAATATTTCTGGCTATTAGAAAGCTGTCTAAATTCTTAGATACCTTAAAACGCCGCCTATTGAGGTGCCTTAATTCTAAACGATAATCTAGCTCAGGGGTCAGCAACCTATAGCACGGTTGCCAAAGCTGGCACGTGAAGCACGTTTGCCTGGCACGCTGATTGGTAAGAGTAAAAAAATGTATTTCATGCTCAGGGCTGCGCCTTATTAGTTGGATCCGTCCTTACACCCTATGCCATATGCTCACTCCCGAAACCTTGATTAGGGCGGCACGGTGGCTAAGTGGGTAGCACTGTCGCCTCACAGCAAGAAGGTCCTGGGTTCGATGCCAGGTGGGGGCGGTCCGGGTCCTTTCGGTGTGTAGTTTGCATGTTCTCCCCGTGTCTGCGTGGGTTTCCTCCGGGTGCTCCGGTTTCCTCCAACAGTCCAAAGACATGCAAGTGAGGTGAATTGGATATACAAAATTGTCCATGACTGTGTTTGATATAACCTTGTGAACTGATGAATCTTGTGTAATGAGTAACTACTGTTCCTGTCATGAATGTAACCAAAGTGTAAAACATGACATTAAAATCCTAATAAACAAACAAACAAACACCTTGATTAACCTTAACATGCATAAATTACTCCACCTTAACCGCAGTAGAGTAAGGTAGAGTATTTTATGCTAGTTAAGGTTAATCAAGGTGTCGGGAGTGAGTCAGCTTTCAATTTCTTGCAAACTTAGTATAGCATGGCTACTAAATGCGCAAAAGTGAATGTTCGTTCAATTCAACAAGACTGGACAGATTTGGCAAAGTACCAAAGCTCATTTAAAGATGATGCTGACAAAATGGAATTAATCAAACAGGCAAATTCAAGGTACAAGAAACAGAATGCCAAAATTTAAGCCATGGTAAAAGTCACCTCATATACACCACAGATGGATAATCTTTGCAGAGAGAGTCAGGGACAAGGATCACACTGATATGTAAGTTTAATTAACTGATTAGTTTGTGTTACATGACTGGTGTATTTTATGGCACACTTAGTACTTCATCTTCAATTTATTTATTTTTAATCGGCACGGAGTACAAAAAAGGTTGCCGACCCCTGATCTAGCTGAATAACAAGAAGGCATTAAATGCTTCCTTAGCAGTTAAGGCAATCCCAGCATTCAGTGCGGCACAACTTTTCTCACAAAAAATTACAAATATGCCGCTCAGGTGGCGCAGCGGTAAAGTACGCTAGCGCACCAGAGTTGGGGTTTTGAATACATCGTATTGAATCTCAGCTCCGCCTTTCCGACTGGGCTGGGCGGCTGTATGAACAACGATCGGCTGTTGTTCAGGGTTAGAGGGTAAAAAAGTCGGATCATAGGTCCTCATAACTGGTGCGACTTCGGCCCCTGCTGGAAAAATAATGAGAAATAATGCTGATGGGGGTGTGGCCCTCTGTACACAGTGCCCGTCAAGTGTATGAACTCGACTCGTACAGGTGAAAAATGCAGTCTGTACTGACTGAACTTACATCTTTCCTGGTCTTTCAAGAATTAGGAATTTACATATAATTACAAAAGTTAATAAAGAACATAAAACATTTTACAAATCCTTGCCTTTTAGCTACTGTCCCAACTTTTTTTAAATGAGGCTTTGTATATTTTGTCAGATCTTCATGAGTCATTAAGCAGCACACCTATGGAGTGTGTGTATCTGTGTCTGTAATTATTTTAAGTGATTGTAGTCGAATGAGCATCAGTGTTGTGTATCGTATGTAAACATGTTCATGTACTTAACCAGTCATAACCTGTTTGATCAGACTTACTGTGTTGTAGACTGTACCTGACCAATTATATATTATATTTTTAATAAAAATGTAAACCTAAAATTATTTAAAAAAAATACTTTTCAGCAAGTCACTATCTAAACTTACCTTATAGGGTCCAGCAGTGTAAAGACCTTAAACAAGGCCACAGAGGTTGCCATTCTAAAACATTACTGCCAAATTAAACAGTAGCACAGTAGTAAAACACATTACATAAAGCTAGTGAGTGGAATATTTTTATTTTTTATTTTTACATTAGTATATTGTGGGGGCAATATATATTTTGATTACAGCTTTGATTACCTATAACATCGACTATCCATCAGACTCTGACAATAACTCTCCATAATGTTGTTTCTTATTTCATCACCTCACCACCAATATATTGCAATACAAGGTGCAATAACATAACATATATGTATACGCATTATGTGATATTTATTTATTGTTTATTAGGATTTTACCTTCATGTTTTACTCTTTGGTTACATTCATGACAGAAACAGGTAGTTACTGTTTACACAAGACTCATCAGTTCACAAGTTTAATGTCAAACACAGTCTTGGACAATTTTGTATTTCCAGTTCACCTCACTTGCACGTCTTTGGACTGTTGGAGGAAACTGGAGCTCCCGGAGGACACACACAGACACAAGGAGAACATGCAAACTTCATAGGGACCTGGACTGCTCCACCTGGGAAATAAACCCAGAACCTTCTTGCTGTGAGGTGACAGTGCTACCCACTGGGCCACCCCAATATGTAATATATTACACATATAATACATCTATATTGTATTTATATATCAAACAAATAGAAGTCAATTATTTGTTTTAAAAAGGGGAAATTTTCTTAGTGTAAATATCTACACACACAGTGCAATTTTGTCCCGTAACCGGCAGCTTTTAAGTCGGTATTTATGTTTAAAATTTTTAGTTGTCTTTCTTATTGTTATTTACCATCCTTCTCTTTCTCTGCTGCTGTTAACAAGTTTAAAGTCTTATCTTAAACCTTTTTCATAATGAAACCAGGTGCTATTTTCACATGTTATAGCATTTATTTATTAAACATTCTTTTTTTTACTCGTTTTGCCTAAAAATGCATAGTACAAGATGAGTTTTAGTTCTATATACGCAGCATGGATTTTTTTATACTTTTATATTTAATACATTTTAATTTAGTGTAAATGTGTTTAATAAAAAAAAAAAAAACGGTAGGTGAACACATTCCTCACTATTGTGTGATGCATTTTCTACCTTCTTTGCACAATACACACACAATCACACACAGTCAGGTTTCACTTACAAATAATTTTATTTGGGTTCTTAGTAACTTTTGTGTTGCTCATAGCCAGTCTGAATATATAAAGTGCACAAGGAATTTTATTAACCTAGTTTCAATATGACACATTTTTCACTTTTTATTGAAATCAAGTAGCAATTTACAAAATAAATAAACAATAAATATATCTAACCTTTCATTTACTAATAAAAAACAGAGCATAATCAGTAAATGTTTGTTTAATTAAGGTTCAGCAGGACTTGAAGGGGAAGAGCATACAGCGGAGACGTCAACCCTGTGTCAGATGTGTCAGAGGTCAAGATAACAGTTAAAGTCAAAAGTTTATTTAATTAAAGAACATCCTGCAGGGGCGCCCAGGTGGCGCAGCGGGATATTCCGCTAGCACACCAGCACCGAGTTTCTGAACTCCTCGGTTCGAAAGTCGGTGTTGCCACCGGTTGGCTGGGCCACCGTATCTGCAGGGTGGGGACCGGACTATGTGTGGGTGGGTGGGTCTTCATACGCTGTGTAAGGACCCTGATTGGCGGAAGAGACGCCTGTGCATAAAGCACGAGCAAGAAGAGGAGGACTGTGCACGTGTTGGAAGAGGCGTGTACAGCGAAGTGCTCTCCTTGGATGCTATCGGGTATCTCTCAGCAGCTGAGACAAAATTGACCTTGGCTTGCTCAAGGAGTCTGGAAACTTTCATTTCTGCAGCTGTTTTTTCTGTGACTGAACGATTAAAATTCAGTTCAGGTATCTTTGTCATACCCATTGCTGATCAACTATACTAAAATCAATTATACTGTTTAAATTAATTATATAATACATAATTTGTGGCAGCAGTTTGTGGAAGGTCCAAACAGGGGCTAAGCAAGTCTGTTAGATGTCCACATAAATTTTCTGTCATTATTTGTCATACTTATTTGCCCATACTTCAGTGGGTTTGTGCGTGAGGCCAGTCTTGCATATGGAGAGTCATGCACTGATCTCCGCTTTTCATCACTTCTATACAGGTGCCTTAGGCTACTAACCAGGGTCCTTACACAGTGTCGAAGACCCCACCCACTTTTTTGTCCTGTATTTTTCTACCCAGCAGAGTAGAAGCCAATTGTGCCTGCTAGAGGGCACCCAGCCGACAAGCAGCAAAGCTGAGATTGAGAACTCGGAGAGACTAGTGAAACATCCTGCTTTGCCACTTGGGTGCAAATGTATTATCTAAGCTGCTAAACTGACCACATATAGTGACAGTTTTCCAAGAATGCAGTGACACACACGTGACCTACATGTGTATGTAACTGTATTAACTTCAATTATAGATTCACTATCAGCTTGATTGAACAAACACACTCATACATACACACAGCACACTAAAAAGCAACCAGTCCACCTGTCATTGACTCCATGAAACAAAAAGCTTATTATTAAGATGAAGAAACATGCATATTTGTGTTCACCTAGCACTTCAGAAGACTCCCAGTTTAAGAAATATACATTCTCTTGCATATATTTCACTTTAAGTAGAATTAGCTCTACGTTCGTCCATCATTTATGCAAAAACAGTACTGTGGAATGGTCTGGAGAAAGTCTCAAGTCAGGTAACCTTTTTATCTTCTGTTGTTTTTAAATCTCTCAGATCTTCAGTGCTTTGCTGGGATTCCTAACAGCTCAGTTTCCTAAAAGCTCACTGAGCCATGTGCCTATAGTCACCTGTAGTGAAATCTTGTTTCCTATTTAGATTCCTGGGCAGACTGGTCATATGTTGAAGATTCTGGATTTGCTCTGGAACACGGCGGCCGCGTTGGGCGACGACTTCTTTCTCACCAGCTGTTCCTGTGAGACAAACGTAAAAGACATTAGCTTGCAGCACAATTGATGAACTGATCAGTTCTCGACTCGTAAGGAAAGACCCATATTAAGCAAAAATATCATTGGTAAAGATGGGTAATTAGTAACTGTGGCAATTACAACCTCTGCTGACCACCCTGAACGGAGTACTGGCTCTCTACGCGTGATACGCCTTGCATAGTGATGGGCAAACTACGGCCCGCGGGCCACATTATGCCCGTTAGGCTGTTCTTAATTGTTCCTAAAACCACATTCATTTCTCCTTTTCCCTGCCACACCCTGCGTTTCAGTTGACTCCGCTAGATGACGCACTCCAAACACTACCGACCTTTGCTCAGAGTCAATTACAGAGTCGATTCGCAGGCAACACCACTGTTCCCACTGAAATGGAATCAGGTAGGTAGGTAATTTTTACTTCTTAAATCACAAGTTCCACATGTCATCTATATTAGTTTAGCTCCCCTATTTCCTTCTGGCCCGGGACTTATGTCAAATGGGGTGGGAGTGGCCACAGCGACAAGAGAGTGATAAACTCCAATTGGCCACATCTGGACTGTGTGAAAAAAGGGGAAAAAATGTTCAACGGAATGTTTGTTGGAAGGGGGGGGGGTGTCATTAATACGACAGCTCGTTGGACATGATATGTTTTGTAGCTGAGTCAGTAGGTGAGACAGACAGGTTTCATGGCGTGCTGCTACAAGATCAAAAAGGGACTGTTTCAGCTTTTTTCGGCAATCTGGCAACGTGGGTGTGTAGAGTGCTGACCAGGAAAACTTGCAGCTTAGAAATATCTGGATCAATGTGGGGGAATTATTCCATTCAGGTTCTTCTACACACCCTAAAATTTATCACACACACATTTTGTATGTGTGTAGTCTTAATGTCTCTCTGTCCACACTTACAGTGCACTTTTACTCATTTTAGCTTTCACCCCTCTAGTACAGTTGAGCATCTCAGAAATGATGAAATAGAGGGAACTGAGCATGAGCTGCTGAGCAATAAGACAATAGAACCTCACTTAGGTTTCTTCTGCACACGCTCTATTTGTCTCTGATTTGCAAGGTGTGTGTGTGTGTGTGCATGTGTTTTGATGTTGGTGATCATGTACTGTAGGGCTGGGCGATATGGATCAAAAATTATATCTCGATATTTTTTTCTGAATGGCGATATACGATATATATCTCGATATTTTTTTATTCCATAAGGTAATAACAAAAAGACACTTCTGAGACAAAGCTACATGTTCCAATTTTTTTACAGGCACTTTTATTAATATTCATGCTGGGGAAGCTTCACACAAGAATTATTTTTGCTTAAAAAAAAAAAAAAAGAGCTATTCTAAGAAAAAAAAAAGTTGTTTTCTAAGGCATCTCCTGTTGTCTAACGTGAATTACAAATATATTGTCTGGCCCTTTAAGAATGTTAAGTGTACTATAGGGCGCAGGGAGCGAGTGTGTAGGGAAGATGTTGGAATGACACGGTTTCCGGCTGAGCTTGTGTGACATTAAAAGTAAAACCCCGTTAAAGTAAACCCCTCGTTAACCCCCCACCCCCCCATGATTGGACTTTATACATTATTTTATGTATATGTCGCCACAACATTAACATTTACATTAATATTTTCTTTTACTGTATAGAACTCAGTTCTGTAATACAGGCAGAACTAATCGTTCATGTTACTGTGTAACTATTACAACATTTAATGCATTTTAATCAGCGTTCTGCTTCATGCACTTTATTATTATTTAACAGCTTTATTTGCTGTTTAATTGCTGTTTGCTCCTTGTTTACTGCAGAGTTAGTTCATGCAATTTAATAATGTTTGGTTGTTTATTGGCCGACAACAAGTAATACTATAATAGAAGATAAATAAATAAATGACGTGTCGGACGTCGGGCGATCGTCCAGTATAAACTAACACAACCACGTACAACATCCAGTACAGAAATCCCCATAATGTTTGTTTTTTACAGATAGAGCAAATATATGCACATCACATATACAAACACAAGAGTCAGAACAACAGGAGACGCACCGTTACGTTATTATTACTTACTCAACACTTAATGTGAAGTAAATACGTGCATGTCAGCGTGTGCATGCGCTTGTGTTGGTTTTTGAAACGAATAACGACTCGTTTTCTTGTTTTTTAACTTTGGGATTTGAAGTGAAAAACGAATGAAGGTACACGGAGCTGGAACCTTTTATCTGGACTTGTTTTCGGCATTCTCTACAGAATACATTATTCTGCTGCTCATCTGACACTTTGAATTCGAACCATCTCCAAATAATTACAAAATTAGTCATTATTTTTCTTTTTAGTAAACAGCTCCTCTTCGATAGCTCCTGTCATGTCTTTATCCGTCTCCATGCTATCGCTGCCTGCAGGACTTACTGGTGAAGCGGTGGGGAGGGGCGAGTTGTGTTCAGTGAGGGAGAGGGGCGGGGCAGGTGAACATGTGCAGAGACAAACTGGGAGAAGAGAAAGACGAACTGTCGGATCTAACTGGAACGCAACATTTATATCGATATATGCGATATTGTCTTATCTTATATCGCGTATGAAAATATATCGATATTTTTAAAATATCGATATATCGCCCAGCCCTAATGTACTGCGTTAATGTTCTTCAAGCAGAAGAGCTTTATCGCAAAAAGTAACCTCAATAGAGCAGATTAGGAATGCTAGCGAATCTCAGCTCTGCTACCAGTTGTCTGGGCGCCCCCTAGCAGGTACAACTGGCAGTGCCTGCAGCAGGCAAAACTGGCCACTAGTCTGCTGGGTGGGAAAAGGCCAGATTAAAAAGGGGATGGAGTCTTCGACACTGTGTAAGGACCATGGATAGTAGCTCGAGGCATCTGTAAAGAAGTAAGGGAACACAGATATCAGTGCGTGACTCTCCGTGCGCAAGACTGGCCTCATGCATGAATCCACCAAAGTATGTTCGAATAAGAAAGGGTCTGTGGACTGTGCATACTTTGAGAAAAGTACAGGCAGGTTTTATTTCATCATGCCATAGATTCCAGAAAGCGCTTGATTGGGAATGGTTTTATTTTTCAGCATGATTAACAATGCCATCTTCAGGAAAGTATCCCCAAATTTCCTATACAGTGTATCACAAAAGTGAGTACACCCCTCACATTTCTGCAAATATTTCATTATATCTTTTCATGGGACAACACTGTAGACATGAAACTTGGATATAACTTAGAGTAGTCAGTGAACAGCTTGTATAGCAGTGTAGATTTACTGTCTTCTGAAAATAACTCAACACACAGCCCTTAATGTCTAAATAGCTGGCAACATAAGTGAGTACACCCCACAGTGAACATGTCCAAATTGTGCCCAAATGTGTTGTTGTCCCTCCCTGGTGTCATGTGTCAAGGTCCCAGGTGTAAATGGGGAGCAGGGCTGTTAAATTTGGTGTTTTGGGTACAATTCTCTCATACTGGCCACTGGATATTCAACATGGCACCTCATGGCAAAGAACTCTCTGAGGATGTGAGAAATAGAATTGTTGCTCTCCACAAAGATGGCCTGGGCTATAAGAAGATTGCTAACACCCTGAAACTGAGCTACAGCATGGTGGCCAAGGTCATACAGCGGTTTTCCAGGACAGGTTCCACTCGGAACATGCTTCGCCAGGGTCGACCAAAGAAGTTGAGTCCACGTGTTCGGCGTCATATCCAGAGGTTGGCTTTAAAAAATAGACACATGAGTGCTGCCAGCATTGCTGCAGAGGTTGAAGACGTGGGAGGTCAGCCTGTCAGTGCTCAGACCATACGCCGCACACTGCATCAACTCGGTCTGCATGGTCGTCATCCCAGAAGGAAGCTGACGCACAAGAAAGCCCGCAAACAGTTTGCTGAAGACAAGCAGTCCAAGAACATGGATTACTGGAATGCCCTGTGGTCTGACGAGACCAAGATAAACTTGTTTGGCTCAGATGGTGTCCAGCATGTGTGGCGGCGCCCTGGTGAGAAGTACCAAGACAACTGTATCTTGCCTACAGTCAAGCATGGTGGTGGTAGCATCATGGTCTTGGGCTGCATGAGTGTTGCTGGCACTGGGGAGCTGCAGGTCATTGAGGGAAACATGAATTCCAACATGTACTGTGACATTCTGAAACAGAGCATGATCCCCTCCCTTCGAAAACTGTTCGAAGTTTTCCAACAGGATAACGACCCCAAACACAACCTCCAAGATGACAACTGCCTTGCTGAGGAAGCTGAAGGTAAAGGTGATGGACTAAACCCAATTGAGCACCTGTGGCGCATCCTCAAGTGGAAGGTGGAGGAGTTCAAGGTGTCTAACATCCACCAGCTCCGTGATGTCATCATGGAGGAGTGGAAGAGGATTCCAGTAGCAACCTGTGCAGCTCTGGTGAATTCCATGCCCAGGAGGGTTAAGGCAGTGCTGGATAATAATGGTGGTCACACAAAATATTGACACTTTGGGCACAATTTGGACATGTTCACTGTGGGGTGTACTCACTTATGTTGCCAGCCATTTAGACATTAATGGCTGTGTGTTGAGTTATTTTCAGAAGACAGTAAATCTACACTGCTATACAAGCTGTACACTGACTACTCTAAGTTATATCCAAGTTTATAATAAAATAATAAATAATAAAATATTTGCAGAAATGTGAGGGGTGTACTCACTTTTGTGATACACTGTATATATAATGAAAATTAAACAAATGTATAATATACACCGACCAGGCATAACATTATGAGGTGAAGTGAATAACACTGATTATCTCTTTATCACGACACCTGTTAGTGGGTGGGATATATTAGGCAGCAAGTGAACATTTTATCCTCAAAGTTGATGTGTTAGAAGCAGGAAAAATGATCAAGCATAAGGATTTGAGCGAGTTTGACAAGGGCCACATTGTGATGACTAGACGACTGGGTCAGAGCATCTCCAAAACTACAGCTCTTGTGGGGTGTTCCCGGTCTGCAGTGGTCAGTATCTATCAAAAGTGGTTCAAGGAAGGAACAGTGGTAAACCGGCGACAGGGTCATGGGAAACCAAGGCTCATTGATGCTTCTGGGGAGCGAAGGCTGGCCCGTGTGGTCCGATTGCTGAAGAAGTTAATGCTGGTTCTGATAGAAAGGGGTCAGAATACACAGTGCATCACAGTTTGTTGCATTTGGGGCTGCATAGCTGCAGACCAGTCAGGGTGCCAATGCTGAACCACCGCTGAAAGCACCAACAATGGGCTTTTAAAGAATTTTTTTGTAAATTATGGTGGAAAATAAGTATTTGGTCAATAACAAAAGTTCAACTCAATACTTTGTAACATAACCTTTGTTGGCAATGACAGAGGTCAAACGTTTCCTGTAAGTCTTCACCAGGTTTGCACACACTGTAGCTGGTATTTTGGCCCATTCCTCCATGCAGATCTCCTCTAGAGCAGTGATGTTTTGGGGCTGTCGCTGGGCAACACGGACTCCACAAATTTTCTATGGGGTTGAGGTCTGGAGACTGGCTAGGCCACTCCAGGACCTTGAAATGCTTTTTACGGAGCCACTCCTTCGTTGCCTGAGCGGTGTGTTTGGGATCATTGTCATGCTGGAAGACCCAGCCACGTTCCATCTTCAATGCTCTCACTGATGGAAGGAGGTTTTGGCTTAAAATCTCACGATACATGGCCCCGTTCATTCTTCCCTTAACACGGATCAGTCGTCCTGTCCCCTTTGCAGAAAAACAGCCCCAAAGCATGATGTTTCCACCCTCATGCTTCACAGTAGGTATGGTGTTCTTGGGTTTTTCTTCTTCCTCCAAACACGACGAGTTGAGTTTTTACCAAAAAGTTCCATTTTGGTTTCATCTGACCACATGATATTCTCCCAGTCCTCTTCTGAATCATCCATATGCTCTCTGGCAAACTTCAGACGGGCCTGGACATGTACTGGCTTAAGCAAGGGGACACGCCTGGCACTGCAGGATTTGAGTCCATCTCGGCGTAGTGTGTTACTGATGGTAGCCTTTGTTACTTTGGTCCCAGCTCTCTGCAGGTCATTCATCAGGTCCCTCTGTGTAGTTCTGGGATTTTTGCTCACTGTTCTCATGATCATTTTGACCCCACGGGATGAGATCTTGACCCCAAGGGAGATTATCAGTGGTCTTGTATGTCTTCCATTTTCTTACAATTGCTCCCACAGTTGATTTATTTACACCAACCTGCTTGCCTATTGTAGATTCACTCTTCCCAGCCTGGTGCAGGTCTACAATTTTCTTCCTGGTGTCCTTCGACAGCTCTTTGGTCTTGGCCATGGTTGAGTTTGGAGTCAGACTGTTTGACCTTGTTATCTGTATAAAAGACACCTGTCCACAGCCTCAAACAGGTGCCATTAATACAGGTAACGAGTGGAGGACAGAAGAGCTTCTTAAAGAACAAGTTACAGGTCTGTGAGAGCCAGAAATCTTGCTTGTTTGTTATTGACCAAATACTTATTTTCCACCATAATTTACAAATAAATTCTTTAAAAATCCTACAATGTGATTTCCTGGATTTTTTTTTCTCATTTTGTCTCTCATAGTTGAAGTGTACCTATGATGAAAATTACAGACCTCTCTCATCTTTCTAAGTAGGAGAACCTGCACAATCAGTGGCTGACTAATATATACAGTATATATATATATATATATATATATATTTTTTTTTTTTTTTTTTTTTTTTTTTTTTGTTTGTTTAAATGCAGAGAGGTTGCCATTGTTTAAAACAGATCATATTTGGTGAAGAAATTATTGAGCTGCATCAGCATGTTGTTGCTAATTACAGATTTAAGATGTACAGTGTATCACAAAAGTAAGTACACCCCTCACATTTCTGCAGATATTTAAGTATATCTTTTCATGGGACAACACTGACAAAATGACACTTTGACACAATGAAAAGTAGTCTGTGTGCAGCTTATATAACAGTGTAAATTTATTCTTCCCTCAAAATAACTCAATATACAGCCATTCATGTCTAAACCACCGGCAACAAAAGTGAGTACACCCCTTAGTGAAAGTTCCTGAAGTGTCAATATTTTGTGTGGCCACCATTATTTCCCAGAACTGCCTTAACTCTCCTGGGCATGGAGTTTACCAGAGCTTCACAGGTTGCCACTGGAATGCTTTTCCACTCCTCCATGACGACATCACGGAGCTGGCGGATATTCGAGACTTTGCGCTCCTCCACCTTCCGCTTGAGGATGCCCCAAAGATGTTCTATTGGGTTTAGGTCTGGAGACATGCTTGGCCAGTCCATCACCTTTACCCTCAGCCTCTTCAATAAAGCAGTGGTCGTCTTAGAGGTGTGTTTGGGGTCATTATCATGCTGGAACACTGCCCTGCGACCCAGTTTCCGGAGGGAGGGGATCATGCTCTGCTTCAGTATTTCACAGTACATATTGGAGTTCATGTGTCCCTCAATGAAATGTAACTCCCCAACACCTGCTGCACTCATGCAGCCCCAGACCATGGCATTCCCACCACCATGCTTGACTGTAGGCATGACACACTTATCTTTGTACTCCTCACCTGATTGCCGCCACACATGCTTGAGACCATCTGAACCAAACAAATTAATCTTGGTCTCATCAGACCATAGGACATGGTTCCAGTAATCCATGTCCTTTGTTGACATGTCTTCAGCAAACTGTTTGCGGGCTTTCTTGTGTAGAGACTTCAGAAGAGGCTTCCTTCTGTGGTGACAGCCATGCAGATCAATTTGATGTAGTGTGCGGCGTATGGTCTGAGCACTGACAGGCTGACCCCCCACCTTTTCAATCTCTGCAGCAATGCTGACAGCACTCCTGCGCCTATCTTTCAAAGACAGCAGTTGGATGTGACGCTGAGCACGTGCACTCAGCTTCTTTGGACGACCAACGCGAGGTCTGTTCTGAGTGGACCCTGCTCTTTTAAAACGCTGGATGATCTTGGCCACTGTGCTGCAGCTCAGTTTCAGGGTGTTGGCAATCTTCTTGTAGCCTTGGCCATCTTCATGTAGCGCAACAATTCGTCTTTTAAGATCCTCAGAGAGTTCTTTGCCATGAGGTGCCATATTGGAACTTTCAGTGACCAGTATGAGAGAGTGTGAGAGCTGTACTACTAAATTGAACACACCTGCTCCCTATGCACACCTGAGACCTAGTAACACTAACAAATCACATGACATTTTGGAGGGAAAATGACAAGCAGTGCTCAATTTGGACATTTAGGGGTGTAGTCTCTTAGGGGTGTACTCACTTTTGTTGCCGGTGGTTTAGACATTAATGGCTGTATATTGAGTTATTTTGAGGGAAGAATAAATTTACACTGTTATATAAGCTGCACACAGACTACTTTTCATTGTGTGAAAGTGTCATTTTGTCAGTGTTGTCCCATGAAAAGATATACTTAAATATCTGCAGAAATGTGAGGGGTGTACTCACTTTTGTGATACACTGTATATGGTAGATAAAAAGATGTTTCCACATTTATTGCAATTAATTATTGCTCAGTAATGGAAGCCTTGTTGAAACTAACTCCCTGAATGTTCCGATCTTAATTGCTTAATGTCTCCTGTTCATCACTGAAGGGTCTCTCGGGTGAAGAGAGTGAAACTATGTGAGAGTCGAGGCAGCAGTGCGAGGCTGGATGACTCCGATGTAATTAGCGATCAATGTGCACCACTTCCTCCTCTGCTGCAACACTAACAGTGAGCTTTCACTGCGGTATTGAACACGGTTTGAGAGAAACATGACGTTAGCACAAGGTTCAACCTCTCCTCATTAATCCTTTTTATTATTTTATTTAAGCATTTTCCTCCCACTTTAGCGTAGCCATTTAGTTTTCCTCTGCCAGGGACCCCGATCACATCCAAGGAGGGTATATTCGTCTGACACATGCTTCCCCGACGCCTTCTTATTCGCCATACTTTTTTTTTTCCCCGCTAATCTAGTTGTGTCCAATTACCCTGATCGCGTCCTCTATACTGATTCGACCCTTCACCGCTGACTGAGGACGCCTCTCAACTGACATACGCCCCCTCCGGCACATACAGTCAGTACAGACTGCCTTTTTCACCTGTACGAGTCGAGTTCATACACTTGACGGGCACTGTGCATGGAGGGCCACACCCCCATCAGCATTATTCCTCGGCCCTGTGCAGGTGCCATCAGTCGGCCAGCAGGGGCCGCAGTCGCACCAGTTATGAGGACCTATGATCCGACTTTCTTACCCTCTAACCCTGAACAACAGCCAATTGTTGTTAATGCTGCCACCCAGCCCAGTCGGAAAGGCAGAGCTGAGATTCGATACGATGTATTCGAAACCCCAACTCTAGCGTACTTTACCGCTGCGCCACCTGAGCGGCTTATTCGCCCATACTTGGGTGGATTCATGTGTGAGGCCAGTCCTGCGCATGGAGAGACACGCACTGATCACCCCGTTCCTCAACTTCTGTATAGGTGCCTAACCAGGGTCCCCATACAGTGTCAAAGATCCCACTGCTTCTTAAGTCTAGTCTTTTTCCACCCAGCAGAGTAGTAGCTTAAGGCTAACTCTGTTAGCTTAATAAGCTAACACTGCAGTGGTAGACAGGGACAGCTGGTGACATATACACTGTCTAAGTTGTGCATCTAAATAATCTGCCTTCTAAAGTTCGATATCGGTAAGAATCCTCTTTACTTAGGCAGCCTAGGTAGGCAGTGAGCAGCAAGGCAGCTCACTAAGTTTTCAGATAGATCTTATTGATTAGCTTCAAACTAAGCTTGATATTAAATATTATCAGTAAGAGTAAACTGATATTCATGGGTCAGCTTCTAAACATCTATGCTCTTCACTCTCAGCAGTGGACACCAGATCCACAGCCATGTACAGTGCTTTTGCTTTGCTCTTAACACAATTTAGCTAATGCAAAAGCGCTGTATAATTAGCTAAGTCAGTGCGGTAAATCAGGAAAATCATTAGGGAAGGGTTTTCGAATCTGGGACAGTCACAGCACAGAAGCGCTTGGAAACGAGAGATCCAGAGCCGTACACATACTTCCTTCAAATGCGCTCTTATTAAACCCCTGATTAAAAAACCTAATCCTGATCCAAGATCTTGATGTTCTGTACAATTACAGGCTGATTTCAAATCTTTCTTTTGTCTCCAAGATTCTAGAAAAAGCATTTCCCAACGATTATGTTCTTATCTGCACAAAAACAGGATTGAGACCCAAACATAGTACAGAAACTGTATTAATTAGGGTAGTTAATGATTTATTAACATCCTTTGATAATGGATGCGTCTCTTTTCTTGTTCTATTAGATCGTAAGGCAGCGTTTGATACTGTCGATCATAATATTCTACTGGATAGTCTAGAACAGGGGTGACCAACACAAGATTTAGATAAATAGAGATAAATAATGTTACATGCTGAAATATATCTCTGTTTCCTACCATGGTAAATCATTGTAAATAATTTTTCTGAGGAATCATTAACATTAACATATGATCAGACTTTTCAAATATATGAATATTTATAATAATAATAATATTAATAATAATATAATTGAAGGTGAATCGTGCAACTTTATGTTATTCAGAATGTTTGTATCAAACAAGTAGCTCTTGAAGTAGCTCTCGGTCTCGAAAAGGTTGGTGACCCCTGGTCTAGATCATACAGTAGGTGTTAAAGGACTTGCACTCTCTTGGTTTAAATTCTACAAGAGCTTATATAGACACAGATATCTCTAGTGTAGGCTTAACGTTTAGTAAGAAGACGTGAGATATAAAAAGACGCTAAAAACATGACAGAACCAGATCAGAACAGCTCTGTGGTTAGCGTTATCTGCAAAACAGGAGTGTAAATGTTGCAAAATGGTATGCTCAGCTTAACAATCAAAAAGTCAAACACCATAAGTATATGGACACTTAAAATATCTAACATCGTATTTCACTATGTAAATAATAAATGCTCAGATACTACAAAAGTAAAGTATGGTGTTCCACAGGGGTCAGTATTGGGACCTTTGTTATTTAAACTATATGCTCCCATTAGGAAAAAATATTCAAAAAATATGGCCTCAATTTTCACTGCTATGCAGATGACACACTGTATATATCAGCCATACCCGATGACACTAACACAATCAGTAAGATTGAAGATTGTGTAAACGACATAAAAAGACTGAATGTCGTGTAACTTTCTTTTACTTAATTCAGATAAAACAGAGGTATTACTGGATAAACTAGAAAATACAGTAGGTGTTAAAGGACTCACTCTCTCTTGGTGTAATTCCTATTTGACTGACCGCTCTCATTTCGTTTATGTAAATAATAAATGCTCGGAAACTACAAAAGTAAAGTATGGTGTTCCACAGGGGTCAGTACTGGGACCTCTATTATTTACACTCTATATGCTACCACTAGGAGAAATTATGAATAAACATGGCATCAATTTTCACTGCTATACAGACAACACACAGCTGTATATATCAGCCAAACCCAGTGATACTAACACAATCAGTAAGATTGGGTGTCACAATAGATTCAGATCTCTCCTTTGATGCACACGTTAATAATACTGATACTAATAACTTCACACCCCTTGTGTAAACCAGTCCGTCTGGATCCAACAATCATGCCGCAGATCAGTGGTCACCTAGGTCACATCTTTCTCTATTTAAATGTACTTTGTAAACATGATCTGATCAGCCAGTTAGGTGGTGGTAACGGAATACATAAAATTACCTACACGCTGGTCAAGAGATCAGCTGGCTTCAGATCCTGTCTAAAAGAGGTCCGGTCGGGCAAAAACCAAATGATGCTGCCTGCTAACTACACACTCCGAGCACTTTATTTAACTTTGAGGTTATACAATTACTGACTGTGATCTATCAGTATTTCTGTACACTTTGTTACCCTTTGTACCTTATATATTAATTGAGTAACATGGTAATAACATAAGTGCAGCAGTGTTGTTGGGTTTATGCTGCTGACTTTATATTTTTGGTTGGAGCACTAATCACCCTCCCAGCATTACCAGTGAGGTCTTAACAACTCCCAGTTAGTGCTAAGAATGGTCTCCCAGCCAAACCTTATCTGATCGGTACGGGATCTTTTCGGGTAAAGGGGGGTGACAGAGCAACAGACGGGCTACAGTCACTAAGTGTACAGGTGTAACTAAGAAGTTGTCCCCTAAAGACTATATTATGATTGTTAAACCTGTTCAAATTTATCCATTACTGACTAAAACGGAGTAATTTTATCACCAGCATTAGCTAAATTAGTTAGCGGTTTACACTCACCGAGCACATTATTAGGTACAACTATCTGTTTTGTACTTTACTTGTTATTTATAAGCTCACTCACTATAGAGATCAACTTTGTGGGTATATACTTACTGACTGTAGCGCATCTGTTGCTCTGTCACCCCACCCCGCCTTTACACCAAAAGGACCCACACTAATCAGATGAGGTTTGGATGTGAGACAATTCTTTGTTCTTAGTAGATTAGTGCTTAAACCAAAAATATAAAGTCAGCAACATAAACCCAACAACACTGCTGCACCTAAACCAGGCGTCCACATGGCCTACAGTTCATAACAATAATAAAAATACTATAATTCATAATAAACAGACACACGTGAGCAAGTAGAAGTAACAGCATCATCTTAAAATGATCATCTATAATTCCTAGGCACTGTATCTACTCTCACCTCCGCTCTGGAACTGACCTCGACCCTGTCCGCCCGTTCCAGGTTGCTGGGCTGTGTGTGTGTTGAGTTCTCCGGGACAGTGATGTCCGTATGCCTGTTTGTGTCAGTGTTGAAGGCGGCTTGGTAGCTGGTCTCAGGAGGAGGATCGCTGGTGGTTGTACTCAGGAATGTAGGCCTTTTCTGAGCAGGTTTGGACGGCTGCACCCCTGCCCAGGGTTTATATTCCTGTCTGGATCAAGAAAAACATCAATTACAACCAGTATTGTTAAGGTGACTTAACAATGGCCAATTTGTACTGTTTGCAGTGCTGTTACTTCTGTTATTTATAATAATAATAATAAAATATGTATATTATAATATACAGTATACATACTGTATATACATCTGGTAAAGCATGATAAATCAATCTACAATCATTCTTAAAGTATAAAAAATCTATAGAAAACTGATTTTAAATTTAATAACAAGACCTATGAATAGGTCTGTCTAAACATCGAGTGACTTTTGTAAGTTAGTCTGGATAAGAGCGCCTGCTAAATGTCAAAAATGTAAATGTTGAATGTGTCCTAAAATCTGGGAATATGGCTGTTGAAATTAACCAATCACATTTAAACCCATGTTAAATAGTAGTCAATGACATCTACCATCAATTAAAGTGACTTATTAATCGTGACGTTTTCCTTAGTTGCATGTTACAGCAAACACGCTCAGGCCTAAAAAGCTGAAGATGAAGGAATTTCACATTTTAGCACAAAAATGACCCAATACACATGGCTGGATTACTGACCGGGCCAGCGCCCAGGGGCCCTTGAGGTCAGGGGGCCCCGGGGGGGGGCCCTGGCCCAAAACATTTTGCGATGCCTATCAACATTTATGATACAATATATTTTTATTTCCGAGGGCCCTCCATTTTAAGGATCCTCTGACTATCCTCTGACTATTTTGGGCCCCTTATGAAAATGGATGAGGCGTTGTGGCACTGCTCTGACTTCGACTTCTGGCTATTAGGGGTCCTAGGAAAGAGGGGGGCATATTTTTAGAGGGCCCTGGTTATGAGAGCCCCTACCAGGGGGCCCTAGAGAAGAGCAGGGCATACCATTAGAGGGCCCTTGATCACGAGGGCCCCTGCTATGGGGCCCTTGACTTCCATAGAAGTCGTTTACCATGGCTCCTTGACTTTCTAGGGACCTACAAATTGCCAGGCAAGCTACCATATTTCATAACAGACGTTTTGCCCAGGGGCCCAGACTATCCTTAATCCGTCCTTGCCAATACATACCACCAAATCAACAAAAGAATGATTACCAGCAACACGGTTGCACCTGCTACAGTGTTAGTGCTAAGAATGGTCTTCCACCCAAACCTAATCTGATCAGTGGGGGGTCCTTTTGGGAGGTGACAGAGCAACAGATGATCTGTATGGTGAGCGTAGCTATTTACAATGAAAAAATGTAAATAGTAAATAGGTGTACCTAATAAAGTGCTCCCTTAAATTAATTAATTAATTAATCCCCCCATTAAATTAAAGTGTACAGATTATAGGTCACATTCAAGGTGATGGCATTGGCTCTGTATCAAGGGTGTGTAGGCTGTATATCCACTGTATCTACTGCAAAGTTAAGGAGCAAAATAATAAACACACCTCTCACAATCTTAGCTACATGTCAGCCTTGGAATGAATAGAACCCCTGTATCACCCTTCATATATTAAGATTTTAAAGAGACATATACTGGCATCCTGGTCTCAGAGCTCATTCTCCATTAAACTACAACAGTGTGGTTTTGTACACAGACTGCATGTGCTTTACTGGTCTGCCATTAAAAATGTATAGCACATCATGAAGAGGAGAATCAGACAACAGCAACCATGGACTGCTGAGCAGCTGAAGTCTCATTTTAACCAAGAACGAGCAAAAATTCCTAAGTTGCAGGCATCAAATTCTAAATGTAATTATATTTACAAAATACAATTAAATTGTATAGTAAAATAAAGGTTTGAGAGAATTAACAAATCACACATCTAGGGCTGTCGCGGTGAAAGAATTTCCCCTTGCGATATTCAACCTGTCTCAATATCGCGGTATGCGGTAATATCGCCATTTTTTTTTGTTTTTGAAAATTACTTAATTGATCTGGATTTTAGAGCTATATAAACAAGCTTTATTGTTAGGCTATGATTCGATATATTATTGCTTTATAATGACAAAGATGAGACCAATGAAATGCGTGTTTATTGTTAAATACAGAACAGAGCAGGGATGCGCGTCTTTTCTCTATTAAAAATTTTTTAAATTTAGCTTAGGCTAGATATACACTGTGAAACGAAAAAAAAGTGTTTAGGCTAAATATTTTAAATGCACATCTAATCAAAATATGGTAAAAAAAAAAAAAAAGAATAAAGAATAAAGTCTGTAAGAGTTTAAACCTGCGTTATCATGCGCGCTAGAAGAACCAACATGTTCATCTGATGTGGTTTAGAGAGGATCTGAGTGGGGTAGCGATGTTCCCCTCGGTACTAAAACTCTCTCTGATGGGGCTCGTTACACTAATACACGTGTACTGTACCTGCATGCGACTTTACAATGCGACAAACTATCTATTTAGTAGATATAATTAACATAACAATATATACTACATTTCAAGTTATTATTCGTTTCAATACATTTTTATTCAACGAAAAAATACATTTAAATCATTCCAGCAAGCCAGCAAGAGAATATTTGCAGGCTGCAATTCCATATTAACTGTCATTAAGTGTTTTAGTACACCAAGCCTGTTTGAATATAGTCTAAATTACAAGTATTTACTGAGTGTGAACTCAATTTGATCATTAATAAACTTGCCAATAATTCCTGTTGTGATTGTTTACATTTTAAAACACAAAGCCTGACACTCGGCAGCAACGCATGCGAACAGGTGGCGGGAAAATGTCGCTCCTAGCTCATTTTCATTATGAATTTATTTAACATTTATTACGCCCGAATGTAAGCGTAAAACAAGATGGACTTTGCAACAATATAAAAAAAAAAAAGAGAAGAAAGAAAGAAAAAACGTGAACACCGCGGTGTTGCGGTTTCTTGGCATGCCCTGCGGTTGGCTGGTCTATACCGCGATATTTCAAAATTGCGGTTAGCGCGACAGCCCTACACACATCCTTGTTTCCTTGCATTTTACAAAATGTAATATGGTAATATGGTTTGTATATAAGGTTTGTATGGTTTGTATATAAGAACCAGTTCTTGATCAATAAATAACCCTGGAAAGCCAAGACAATGGGACAAAAAACATCAATTTAGAAGCTCTACCCAGCAAATGTTTGTTGTAATGATTGTATACATCAGACAAAATGTTTTTTAAATGTGATACACAACACTACAGTTTCTTTACTTGTATTTACATTTTTACCTTACAGTCTTGGGTATTGCTATACATTGTCATTCCTGTATTTAAGTCATTCAGTCAGTATATGTTTAATAGAAATAGGTATTTGGCAGATGTAACAGAGTAGGGTAGTTTCCCCCCTTACAAAATATGAGTGTGTTAAATGTGTGTGACACTATGGTTTCAATCAAAATGGCAATTTTTTCAAATATATGCAGTGGTACGCATTCCATGTTTAGTTAAAACGTCATCTACAAGAAACAAAGTTCTGTATATTAAAAAGCACCAATGCAACTATTTTATTATCTTATTAATTGTTATTAGAATTTTATATTATTATATTTCATATTATTATAAATCTTATTGGAATTCATTATTAATACAATAAAATTTATGCAGAATTAATGTTTTAAATAAATTTAACACAGAGAATATATTGTGTTTTTTTTCACTGTATTAGTATGTGTATTGTATTGTGTGCCGACTATGTCTAAGGGGGGGACAGCCGAAGGGGTTCCTCAATGCTGCTACAGTTACGACCTCTGCTTGCTGGTTGGTTGGTCTTTGTGTGTGATACTGATCTCCCTGTGTGAACCCGCCATGTACAGGTTAAAAGAAGCGGTTGGCTACTGCACAAGTGTCAGAGGGTTATGTATGGTTATGTATGGTTATGTAACGTGTGTTAGGTATGGCCCTCATCGGGAACTACAGGAGATACAACTGGGTACATGGATATGACTAAATTGTGAAAAAATTTAAAATGCATGAACAAAACTTTTTTTTTATAATTTATCGCAACAATTTCTTGGTTTATTTTGATCCAGTAGGTAAAAAAGAACAGGAGTAGATGAATTGCTAGATCAGGGGTGCACAACTTCTTTTTACCAAGGGCCGATTTCACATAAACACCTAAACCAGAGGGCCACAAATTTTATTTTTACAGACCTGTCCACGTGAATTTGTAATACAGTTCAGGCTGTAAAAAAATCTCGATTATTTTCAAATGTATTATCGATTCACGATTAGATTTTTTTTTTTGTATAATGCAATTGAAAAATTTTTATTTAAAAGACTGCAGAAGTGCAAGAATAGTAACAGCACCACCTATAATTATCCTTTCAAGGAACTCAAACTTTATAACAATAACAATATAATAATAATTAACAATAATTTAAACAAAATCGAAATCTTAATTAGCTATATCCTTTATATAAAAAACTCACAAACAATTCACTTTAAATAATGTGCAGCATAAGAAAAGTGCAAAACCACAAAAAGTTCTTTACAGGTTTTTTAAAAGGAACACGAGCCTGTTTACTGTTTCCACCATATAAGAGTCTGTATCAGTATCTACACTGGGGGACATCGAATAAGCACTCAGCTCAGCTTTGATTTTGTCCTCTTGTGACTGTGGGGTGGATGGAGGGGGCACGTTCTGCTTCTAACCATATGGACTACAACTCCCATGCTCCCCCGGACTGTCACGTGACTATCACATGTCCCCGGTCAGCCAATCCTGATCGCGCTCACTGTCTCCGGAGTTTTGATTCAGTTTAGCTGTGTTCAGTTCCATGAATCTTATTTAAACTCTTCTGTTTTAGTCTCGTTGTGAAGTTTTGTCGATTGTGTTTGTGTCCTTATTTCTGAATCTAACCGTTACCGTGTATGATCCTTGTTGTCTTCCGTTTGCTGCCTGTCTGTTTAACTTCTGTTTTTGGGCTCTACCTGGATTTGTACACTGTTTTTGCCCATTTGATATTAAACTTTCCTTGATTTATATTCCGTGAGCGTCTGGTCAGTTTCTGGGGGGGAGGGGGGGGGGGGGGTGCTCCGTGCTGTGTGACACAGCGCAGCGCTACTCTTACAGACAGAGAGACTTTGATGAATCCGCGTGCGCAGCAGTCAGTGCGTGCGGGAGAGAAAAAAAGCTTGAGTATCGATCTTTTTACACGAGTATTGCTCAATATCAATACCAGCGTTGGTATCGATATTATCGATATTTGGATCGATCCGCCCACCTCTAGGAGATACTGCAGCGTCTTTCTGACACCAACTTATTAATGTGGTCGCAAGCACAGCAGACATGAGAAAATACCTGTATGTCCATTCAGGGTTAAATTTTATATGCTCGAGATCCATTTTTCTTTTTTTACTCGTACTTGGTTTGGACAAACACATGGTACCGCTGAAGTAACTTGTATTTACATAATTTACTTTTCAATCACAATTTCATGGAATTACCCGGTGAATTTAAAGTGACAGTATCATTTATTTAAAAATACATCAGCACTTCATTTGGCGGGCCGGATCCAGAGTTTTGCCAGGCCGGATCTGGCCCGTGGGCCGTATGTTGTGCATACCTGTGCTAGATTGTGTCATGTGATAATAGTTATACGTAACAGTTTAATGCAGATTATTGTTTCATTTTTGGCTAGCTAAAACATCCTCTGTAATAAATGTTTAAATTATTTAAATAGATACAGTGCTGGTAACAGAAAATCATTGAGAGGAACAAGACTTTAATAATAATAATAATAATAATAATTATTATTATTATTATTATTATTAATAATAATAATAATAATAATAATAATAATAATAATAATAACAATAATAATAATAATAATAATAATAGAAACACCCAGTGTTAGTTTTATTTCAAACTACCAAAGGTGTGTATCATAATGTCTTATTCTCAGGAATGCAATCAGCATTCATTCTATTTTTTCTATTCTATTCTATGTTGTGATGTATATTGCACTGCTTTATGGATTAAAAGACAAAGCAGGGATTGCGGCAGATTTATGGCCACAGTTTAGTAGTGGATTAAACAAGCATTAATTTATCAGCTTTTCTACATGTTTAGGCCTACAGTCAATGCCAGTGTTTTATTCCTGACTGGATAATACTAGTTTGTTCAAACACTAGTTTATTTTTTTGGAAAATATAACAATTTGCTGGGTCAAAAATACTTATACAGTAACTTGTGTAGATTTTTGCAAAGCAGCAGTGCCCCAAGATCATCTGTAAAATCTACTGTTAGCAAGTACAACATTTAACAGCCAATAACCCAAACTGTTACCAAATGCAGAAATAAATCTTGTATATATAGACAGATGTAATGGTCATAGGCTTTGAGAGTGCCATGTAAAAACAAGAAGAACTGTTTAAAAATCAGCATTTTGGCATCACATAGTCAAAGAACTAGCCTTTTGGAGGAGTTTCTTGTGGTCAGGTAATAAAAGCATTGAGTTATTTGGCCACAATAAACAGTTATACCTTTTGAGGAAAAAATGTGGAACACTTAAACCCAACAACATTGCACCAACCAAGCAAGCCAGTTGATAGTAGTATAGTGCTATTAAACTGTTAATAATAATAATGATAATAACAATAATAACCAACCAGGTCAGTTGATGGTAGTACAGTGCTATTAAGCTGTTTAATATTAATAATGATAATAACAATAATAACCAACCAGGCCAGTTGATGGTAGTACAGTGCTATTAAGCTGTTTAATATTAATAATGATAATAATAATGATAACCAACCAGGCCAGTTGATGGTAGTACAGTGCTATTAAGCTGTTTAATATTAATAATGATAATAACAATAATAACCAACCAGGCCAGTTGATGGTAGTACAGTGCTATTAAGCTGTTTAATATTAATAATGATAATAATAATGATAACCAACCAGGCCAGTTGATGGTAGTACAGTGCTATTAAGCTGTTTAATATTAATAATGATAATAATAATGATAACCAACCAGGCCAGTTGATGGTAGTACAGTGCTATTAAGCTGTTTAATATTAATAATGATAATAATAATGATAACCAACCAGGTCAGTTGATGGTAGTACAGTGCTATTAAGCTGTTTAATATTAATAATGATAATAACAATAATAACCAACCAGGCCAGTTGATGGTAGTACAGTGCTATTAAGCTGTTTAATATTAATAATGATAATAATAATGATAACCAACCAGGCCAGTTGATGGTAGTACAGTGCTATTAAGCTGTTTAATATTAATAATGATAATAATAATGATAACCAACCAGGCCAGTTGATGGTAGTACAGTGCTATTAAGCTGTTTAATATTAATAATGATAATAATAATGATAACCAACCAGGTCAGTTGATGGTAGTACAGTGCTATTAAGCTGTTTAATATTAATAATGATAATAATAATGATAACCAGCCAGGCCAGTTGATGGTAGTACAGTGCTATTAAGCTGTTTAATATTAATAATGATAATAATAATAATAATAACCAACCAGGCCAGTTGATAGTAGTACAGTGCTATTAAGCTGTTTAATATTAATAATGACAATAATAATAATAATAACCAACCAGGCCAGTTGATAGTAGTACAGTGCTATTAAGCTGTTTAATATTAATAATGATAATAATAATAATAATAACCAACCAGGCCAGTTGATAGTAGTACAGTGCTATTAAGCTGTTTAATATTAATAATGATAATAATAATAATAATAACCAACCAGGCCAGTTGATAGTAGTACAGTGCTATTAAGCTGTTTAATATTAATAATGATAATAATAATGATAACCAACCAGGCCAGTTGACAGTAGTACAATGCTATAAAGCTGTTTAATATTAATAATGATAATAATAATAATAACCAACCAGGCCAGGTGATGGTAGTACAGTGTTATTAAGCTGTTTAATAATAATAATAATAACCAACCGAGCCAGTTGATAGTAGTAGTGTTATTAAGCTGTTTAATAATAATAATAATAATAACAATAACCAACCAAGCCAGTTATTAAGCTGTTTAATAATAATAATAATAATAATAACCAACCAAGCCAGTTGATAGTAGTACAGTGCTATTAAACTGTTTAATAATAATAATAATAATAATAACCAACAAAGCCAGTTGATAGTAGTACAGTGCTATTAAACTGTTAATAATAATAATAATAATAATAATAATAATAATAATAATAATAATAATAATAACCAACCAAGCCAGTTGGTAGTAGTACAGTGCTATTAAGCTGTTTAATAATAATAATAATAATAATAATAACCAACCAAGCCAGTTGATAGTAGTACAGTGCTATTAAACTGTTTAATAATAATAATAATAATAACCAACAAAGCCAGTTGATAGTAGTACAGTGCTATTAAACTGTTAATAATAATAATAATAATAATAATAATAATAATAATAATAATAATAACCAACCAAGCCAGTTGGTAGTAGTACAGTGCTATTAAACTGTTTAATAATAATAATAATAATAATAACCAACAAAGCCAGTTGATAGTAGTACAGTGCTATTAAACTGTTTAACATTAATAATAATAATAACCAACCGGAGGCACGGTGGCTCAGTATGTAACACAGCAAGAAGGTCCTGGGTTCGATCCCCAGGCGGGGCGGTCCGGGTCCTTTCTGTGCGGAGTTTGCATGTTCTCCCTGTGTCTGCGTGGGTTTCCTCTGGGAGCTCCGGTTTCCTCCCACAGTCCAAAAACATGCAGTCAGGTTAATTGGAGACACTGAATTGCCCTATAAGTGAATGGGTGTGTGTATGTGTGTCTGCCCTGCAATGGACTGGCGTCCCGTCCAGGGTGTTACTGTGTGCCTTGCGCCCATTGGCTCCAGCACCTCCCCACGACCCTAATTGGGTAAGCGAATAAGAAAATGAATAATTGAATGAATGCAGTGGGCGGTGATTGGTCGTTATGCAAATCAACTGCATATAAGGTTGGGGTATTCAACACCAGCTCAGACTGAAGAAGTCATTCGGATTGAGTGACGAAACGTATCTCTACAACAAACTTATGTCCAGATGAACTGATTCAACTTTGTGGAATTGAATGAATAACCAACCAAGCCAGTTGATAGTAGTACAGTACTTTTAAACTGTGTAATAATGATAATAATAATCATAATGTGCAGTTATCTTTTATGAAAAAGAGTCAGACATTTTGGAATATTTTGAACACCCAGTGTTAGTTTTATATCAAACTACCAGACATGCTACAAAGTTGCACCATTACCCAGTTTACACTTGACAATAGCCTACTTTAAATCTCAAGAGGAACAGAGGAAGGCAGATTGGTTCATACCACTCAGCTGAGAGCTGAACTATATGCACACAACCTTGACTCTGACTACATAATGGATACACTAGCACAAAAGCTAAAAGCCAAAATGCTGCAGTTGTTTGGTATTCAGACAGTGAGCCAAATAGGGTTTTATCAGAAGTGTCTGTAAGCAGGGTGGCAACAGCTAAAAGAAATAATCTGTCTGTGTATCAGTTTGGGTGTGGCAGTATCAGTGAGATGACTTTTGATGGGAGTGTAGGACTGAATCTTCTCCCCTCTCATGCTTTCCTATGACAAATTAAAAGCAGTCCTGCATAAAGGCCTGTAAGTTATATTAGACACATAACCTGCCTACCTAGGGTTTCTAGGTTACGCAATGTAAACCTCAGCGACAGTGCTACCCACTGAGCCACCATGCCATACCCAGTCTCCATATGTGAATTTATAG
The DNA here is from genome assembly GCF_030014385.1 of Trichomycterus rosablanca. Classification (NCBI taxonomy): domain Eukaryota; kingdom Metazoa; phylum Chordata; class Actinopteri; order Siluriformes; family Trichomycteridae; genus Trichomycterus; species Trichomycterus rosablanca. The sequence continues at coordinate 7,320,654 of NC_086012.1, forward strand.
TTGTAGCCTAGCGGTTAAGGTATTGGACTGGTAATCAGAAGGTCACTGGTTCAAGCCCCACCACCTGGCTGCCACTGTTGGGTCCTTGAGCAAAGTGATTAACCTCGCTTTGGATAAAAGTGTCCGCTAAATACCGTAAATTTAAATGTAAGTCTTGTAAATGCACAGCTATAAACTACTGTATTGCAACTAAGGGTGCTAAGAATTAACCGGTTAACTAATAACCAACAAAGAAGTCATAATTAATTAATTAATGCCAACAGCTATAAATGTAATTTCAATTCCTTTTCACGCTCGATTTGAACTGAAAGCTCAGCTACTTTAAAAGTTCAGGCTGCTGATTTGAGACGTACCCACACCCTCTCTTAGTGCAAACTCAATTAAAGAAAGCTCTGTCACTCTAATCCAAACAGAAAACCATTTAAAATTTATTTATATTATTCATTCATTCAGTCACTGTCTGTTTTACCATCGCTTTATACTGGTCAGGGTTGTGGTTGGACTAATTCATTGAGCAAAGGCAGGAAACAACCCAGACAGGTTGCCAGTCCATCACAGGACAGACACACACACACATTCACACAAACACTCATATTAATGGCAATTTCTAGTAGCTCCAAATGACCTAACTGAATGTCTTTGGACCTGTCAGAGGTAACCAGAGCACCCCGAGGAAACCCATGAATGTGGGCATTCAATTTTTTTATTATTTGTTCTATGTTGTGATTTATATTGCACTGCTTTATGGATTAAAAGACAAAGCAGGGATTGCAGCAGGTTTATAGCCAGAGTTTAGTGGGGGATTAAACAAGCATTAATTTATGAGCTTTTCTACATTTATAGGCCTACAGTAAATGCCAGTGTTTTATTTCTGATGGGATTATACTAGTATGTTCAAAATTAATAGAATTCCTTTCTTAAATTGTTGTTTTTTGGAAAATATAATACATACATACATACAGTAACTTTACTACAGTAAAATTGGTGGTGTAATTTTTTGGAAAGCAGCAGTGTCCCAAGATCATCTGTACAAACAACTGTTAGCAAGTACAACATATTTTTAACTGCCAAAAATCCAAACTGCTACCAAATGCAAAAAAAACCATTTGTATATATGGAAAGATTTAATCCAAGAATCACCAATAAACAGAACTGCAATGATTTAGAAGCTGCTGGAACACAAATATCTTTGTCTACAGACTAGCAACATTTAAATGGCCATAGGTTTTGAGAGTGTCATGTAAAAAAAAATACTTTGTTCTAAAAGCAGCATTTTGGCATCACTCAATCAAAGAAATAGCCTTTTGGAGGATTAGTGGTCAGGTAATACAAGCATTGAGTTATTTGGCCACAGTAAACAATTATACACTTTAAAAAAGACAATACTGTACCAACCAACCAAGCCAGCTGATGGATGTACAGTGCTATGTAACTGTTTTGCTGCAAGTGGAACTGATACATTGCAGAAAGTGGACAGCATAATGAAGTACAATATTACCTTAAAACCACAGGCCATCTGCCAGTAGGTTAAATCTTGGCCGTAGCTGAGCTCCGAGAGGACAATGACCCAAAACATATATCAAAACTGCTTTAAAAAGATTAAGCCTTGTCTTTAGCCAAATCATGACCTCCACTCTGTACTAAAAAGTCAATTTCACAGATTCTGCAAAGTAAAGAGGTCAGAAAATGGTCAAAAGAATTGTCCCAGAAGCTTGATGATGGATATCAAAGTGGCTGATCGAAGTAAAAAGAGCTAAGGAACCTACACTACCAGGTACATGGCCCACCACCCAAAAATATGCATACCAATGCCCATTTTCATAGTCAGAGATATAGTAAATATATACAATGGGCTAATGATAATTGTACAAATTATGAATGCCATAAATATGGACATTAAAAAGACTTGAGTGACTAAGATAAGAGCCAATGGCAGCAAAACAGCAGCCTAAAAAAGAAACAAGCCACATACTGCTGACAGGTTGCTGCATGGCCAAAACCAATTAATGTCAGAGGACAAGATGGCTAGAGCAAACAGAACGGCTAATGTGGCTCAAATTGCAGATCATTTTAATACCGGTGATGAGGTGCATGTGATACAACACACAGTGTGTTAAACCCTTCTGTTTTTGGGGCTGCGCAGGTCAGTCAAAGTACCTTTGCTAACTCCTGTCCACCATCAAAAGCACCTACAATTGTTATTTCTCTAATATAGTGGATTTTTCTTTCTGCCCTCAGAACACATTTCTGTAAGTAAAACTTCCATCTGCCCCCAGCAAAGGGTATGCAGGCATCAGAACTGGACATTGGAGCAATGAAAGTATGACAAATCCTGTCTTTCTCCAAGATCACGTGGACGGCTAGGCACACGTGCATTGCAAATCCACTGAAAGATTTGTGTTTCAATCATTTAGTCACAGAAAAAGCACTGCAGAAATAATTATCCCAAGACTGCCATGACATAAACTATATGTATAAAGGTATGTGGACACCTGATCATGACAATTACAATACCATCAGCATTATTATTATATTATGAAGCCCTGCTCTATATAACATTTTGGTCAAAATAGCAAAAGAGTAAGTATGGGAACTGATATTGATTGAGATAGCCTGGCCCACAGTTGACATTCCTATTCAAGCCAGATGTGTTCAGTTGAGTTGAGATCAGGGCTGTGTGTAGGCCACTGGAGTTTATCCTCCTTACAAGGCTTGTCAAACCATGTCTTTGTGGATTTCTCCCACAGTCATACTGGAGCAGAAAATAGCCTTACACAAGTGTTGCCAGAAAATCAGAAGCAAATCTAATTTAATTTATATAACTGATTATACATCTGTTAGGGTAAAACGCTTAACCTGAATATTTAGAAGGAGTGTAAATCCTTAAAACCTAAACAGGTGTATCTCAGTGTTCTACAATTGGCAACTGTTACTAGATTTATCATTAATTATATGCTGGTAATTAAAACACATTAATAAGGTGGTCACAGTGTTCCGCACAGTGTTGCAATCACTGTCGAACACAACCTACGGTTTATCACTTAATTGAATACTGTCATTAAAACACACAACCCGGGGCGGCACGGTGGCTTAGTGGGTAGCACTGTCGCCTCACAACAAGAAGGTCCTGGGTTCGATCCCCAGGTGGAACGGTCCGGGTCCTTTCTGTGCGGAGTTTGCATGTTCTCCCCGTGTCCCCGTGGGTTTCCTCCGGGTGCTCCGGTTTCCTCCCACAGTCCAAAGATGTGCCACCAGGCTAATTGGAAACACTGAATTGTCCTATAGATACCTAGCCGCTAGTGCATTGTAGTGCCGGTCCCAAGCCCGGATAAAATAGGGAGGGTCGTGTCAGGAAGGGCATCCGGGCGTAAAAACTGTGCCAAATCGACCCCGCAACAGAACGGGACAAAGGCCAAGGAAAAGAAGAAGATTAAAACGAACAACCCACTCTTTCTAACTGCTATTCTGACCGTATAATGTGAGTAAGTACAGTAAAAGTGTCTGCGCCATAAAAATACAACATTATAACGTACAGTAAGGATGATCTGCGCTGTACGGATTGCTGTTAACACTATCAGTGTTCCGCACGGAGAAACATGTCTGCGAATTTTGGTTTCTTGTTTTTATAATGCTGGTCGAAATTGAACAAATAAAAAGTAAAAATGTAGGCAAGACCCTGCCTTAGCGATTGAGACTGTTAGGTTAGTTGCAGCGTCGTTAGACTGTTGTTTAATTTCTAATAAGTGTGCCAGATGGAAAAATGTACGGAGCACCGTGATCGGCTCTGTACCTGTACAAGCTAGTAGTGTTGGCAGTTTCCACCACCGACGAGTTGTTCACCCGGCTGCTTTTCCCGCTTGCGTTACTAATCCACGGATGGTTCTCTTTTTTGGGAATGGGCCAGGCTTTGTAGTCCTGTTTGTACTGGGTCACACCAGGGAACGGGGCGTCCTGCCGGGCTTTGTAAGTCTGCTCGGTGCACCTGCGACTCGCTCGCCTGCCTCCGGTATTGTGGCGCTCCGCCGTACCCCGATTAGTCCCGGTTGCTCTTTCAGCACCGACGTGTCCACTCACAGAACCGATCGTTCGATCACCTGTGTCCGAATAGTTCTGGATGGTCAGCGGAACCGACAGATCTGATTTGTCGAACTGGTTCCAGAAGCGCGCCAGACAGCACACCCTGCTGATGCACGGCCACGCCATGTCAGGAGGCAAATGAAACAAGAAGCAAACTACAAAAAAGAAAAGCAAACGTCAAAGAAATGAATCGGCGTTTAAATCGCGGTCCACGATCCTCCCACTCTCACGCCGAGCTTACACACTCAACTCATTCTCAGCGCTCTCACAATCACTGTGGGCTCTCACACACTCTTCCACTTCCACTGGACACTCTTAGCTATCACACATCACTCTCACTTTGTACACTCTTAAGCTCACACACTCTCTGTGTTTGGACACTCTCACTCCTACTCGCACTCTGCACACTCAGTGAGCTCACACACTCCTCTCACCCAATATATAATTAGACTCTCTTCTCACTTTTAGTTTGAGCTTACACTCTCACTTTCAGCCCACACATTACTCTCTTACTCACATGTTGTTCCCCTTACTGAGCTCATACACTTTTCACACTGATCACACTCTCTGAGCTCACACACTCCTCTTACTGACTCTTGGACACTTTACACTCTCACTTTGAGCTTACACATTCCTTATACTCACACGCTGCACACACAATGAGCTCACACACTTCTCACTCCTCTCACTCTCATGTTCAGCTTGCACATTCCTCCTACTCACACTTTGTACACTTACTGAGCTCACACACTCTCTGTGTTTGGACACTCTCACTCCTACTCGCACTCTGCACACTCAGTGAGCTCACACACTCACTCCTCTCACCCAATTTATAATTAGACACTCTTCTCACTTCTAGTTTGAGCTTACACATTCGTCCTACTTTCACACTCTCTCTCAATTCGTGACTGGACACTCTTCACACTCACTTTCGGCCCACACATTCCTCTTACTCACATGTTGTTCCCCTTACTGAGCTCATACACTTTTCACACTGATCACACTACACTCTCTGAGCTCACACTTCTCTTACTCACTCCTCTTACTCTCATGTTCAGCTTGCACATTCCTCCTACTCACACTTTGTACACTTACTGAGCTCACACACTCTTCACACTCTCACTTTTAGCTCACACGGTCCCCCCCTACTCACACTTAGTTCACTCAGTGAGCCTACACATTCTTTACACTCTCCCAATACTCACACTCTGCTCACTCAATGAACTCACACACTCTTCACACTCTTACTTTAAACTTATACATTTCTCCTACTCACACTTTGTACACTTACTGAGCTCACACAATCTCACTGTGAGTTTACACATTTCTCCTAATCACCCTGTACATTCTTGAGCAGACACACCCTCTCACTTTTTACTTGGACACTTTACACTCTCACTTTAAGCTTACACATTTCTCCTACACACTCTGCACATTCAGTAAGCTCACACACTCCTCTCACCCAATTTATAATTAGACACTCTTCTCACTTCTAGTTTGAGCATACACATTCGTCCTACTTTCACTCTCTCTCTCTCAATTCGTGATTGGACACTCTCACTATCAGCCTACACATTTCTCCTACTCACACTTTGTCCACTCACTAAGCTCATACACTCTTCACACTCTTACTTTAAGCTTATACATTTTTCCTGTTCACACTACACTCTCTATGCTCACACACTACTCTCACTCTCACTTTCCACCTACACACTCCTCCTACTCACACTTTGTACACTTACTGAGCTCATACACTCTTCACACCCTCACTTTGAGCTTACACATTTCTCCTTATCACACTACACTCCTGAGCTCACACACTCCCTTTCAGTCTGAGCTTTCCCTTTCAGACACTTCACTCTCTCACTTTGAGCTTACACATTACTCATTCTCACACTGCACATGAGCTCACACACTCCTCTCACCCAATTCATGATTGGACACTTTTCACACTCTCATTTTAAGCTCACACATTCATCCTACTCACACTCTCTCACTCAATTTGTGCTTGATCACTCTTCTCTCTCTTACTTTGAGCTTACGCATTCCTTCTACTTACATTCTGCACACTCACAGGCTCACACACTCCTCCTACACTCACTCTCTTACCCCCTACACAAACTCTTTCTGATGCAGTCTTCACATTTTTACATACACAATCTGGTTTTCACTTTTTAATTTGAGTTTGCACACATTCCTGTCACTCACTCTGCATGTGTGAGAGGAGTGTATTACCTCTCGTGCCATCAAAGCTTGCAATCTCCACTCGCTTTTTATCCACACTAAGCTTACACTCACTATGAGCTTATACAATCCCTTTTACATGCACTTACTGTGAGCTAAAACAATCCTCTCACAGATGCACTCACTCTGAGCTAGTATAATATTCTCTCACTCGCTTTAAGCTAATACAATCATCTCACACATGCACTCACTCTGAGCTAGTATAATACTCTCACACTCGCTTTAAGCTAATACAATCATCACCCCCCCCCCCCCCCCCCCCCAATACAATCCTCTCATACATGCACTCACACCACCACAGGACCACCACAGATCAGACACAGCAGCGCTGCTTGAGTTTTTAAATACCTTGCCCACTCACTGTCCACTCTATTAGACACTCCTACCTAGCTGGTCCACCTTGTAGATGTAAAGTCAGAGATGATCGCTCATCTATTGCTGCTGTTTGAGTTGGTCATCTTCTAGACCTTCATCAGTGATCACAGGACGCTGCCCACAGGGTGCTGCTGGCTGGATATTTTTGGTTGGTGGACTATTCTCAGTCCAGCAGTGACAGTGAGGTGTTTAGTGCTGCTGTGTCTGATCCCCCTTATACCAGCACAACACACACTAACACACCACCACCATGTCAGTGTCACTGCAGTGCCGAGAATGATCCACCACCCAAATAATACCTACTCTGTAGTGGTCCTGACCATTAAAGAACAGCATGAAAAGGGGCTAACAAAGCATGCAGAGAAACAGATGGACTACTTACTGTCAGTAATTGTAGAACTACAAAGTGCTTCTATGTGGCAAGTGGAGCTGATAAAATGGACAGTAAGTGTAGAAACAATGAGGTGGTTTAAATGTTATGGCTGATCAGTGTATAATCCTTTTACTCACACACTGAGATTACACAGTCCTCTCACCCACTCTACATGTGTGAGAGGAGTGTACTAGCTCAGAATGAGTGTGCTACTGAAGCATACGAACTCCACTTGCTTTTTATGCACAATAAGCATACACTTACTCTAAGCATATACAATCCTCTAAGACTTACTTTAAGCTAGTACAGTCTTCTGACAGATGCACTCACTCTGAGCTAAAACACTCACCTCACACTCTCTTTTAACTTATACAATCCTTTTATTTACTTTCACTCTAAGCTAATACAATCCGCTCACACATACACTCACTCTGAGCTGAAACATTCCTCACAGATACACTTATTCTAGGCTCAGTGAGCGCATCAGTAAAAGAATTGTATAAGCTCAAACAATCCTCTCACCTACACTAAGTTAGTTTATATAATCCTCTTATTCACACTCTAAGATACACAGTCCTACTACTGTAAATTTACTCTGAGTTTAAATAAGTCTTTTACACAGACACAGTCGTCTTTGCTGTAGGCTTATACTGTACATTCTTCCTATACATACACGTACACTCCATACATTTCACACACAATTCAATTCATTTCAAACATAGCTTTGTTGGCATGTTACATGCCAACAAAGCTATGTTTGAAATGAATTGAATTAGTGACAGTAATATACTAAATGTAAGTAGTAATAAAATTTAAGTAGTAATAAAAATTTAAAAATATGATTGTGTGTGTGTGTTTGTATGTATGTGTGACATGGTCATCCACTGTATATGTTTGTTTGTTTATTAGGATTTTAATGTCATGTTTTACACTTTTGGTTACATTCATGACAAAAGGTTCATCAGTTCTCAAGGTTATATCAAACACAGTTCTGGACAATTTAGTGTCTCCAATTCACCTCGCTTGCATGTCTATGGACTGTGGGAGGAAACCGCAGCACCCGGAGGAAACCCATGCAGACACGGAGAGAACATGTAAACTCCACACAGAAAGGATCCGGACCGCCCCACCTAGGGATCGAACCCAGCTGTGAGTGTAGCAGAGGCGCTGGCTGACCTACTTTACGTCTCACTCATGTATCTGTACCATAGATGGCGTACGAATCAAGAATATGTCCTTTCGATCTTTCATTCTGGCTAATGGCTGCGTCCACGCTGTTCAGTGAATTAGGCCATGAAAAAGAGTAAAAAATCTCAGGCGAAGCTACAGGTGTGTAGTTCTTATCAGTCGCATAACCGTACACAATAATTCCAGTGGCGGCTCCTGACAAATCTCTCAAGGGGGCAATTGTTGCGATGATGGCCAAGGTGACCCATTCAATGAGTAAATTAAAGCTTAAATAATTAACATCTTAAGTCATCTGTCAGTTTGCCCTCACAAATAACTTTGAACATGGAGAGAGACCATTAATCATAAAATTAAGTAAAGCCTTCACACTAACAATTTAATTCAGTCTTCATAAGATAGCATTTTATTTTAGGTGCAGCAGATCCTGAGGTAATGGTAGTCATGTTGAGGAGATCGCTAGCTGCTCCAATTATCGCTACACCAGGTTACGTGTTACGCAAGCATGTAAGTGCGAGCCCTTCTGGAACCCATACAGATTGTATTGCAGTGCCTACAGTTAAAAAAAAAGTGCATTAATATGAGAGTCTATCAGAGCAATCTGGGTGATTTTCTATCAGACTGAAATCGCCCAAAAGGGGCGGTACTGTACGGAACACAAATCGACGCTGATTGGACTACGATATTTAGAGGCAAGACAGACTGTCCAGAACAGTCACAGCTAGTTTAACACTGATTGAATGTGATAGAAAAATTTCTTCCCTTCTGCCCTTTGGTGGTGCATCGCCCGATCGCCCTAAGGAACAAGCCGCCCATGGCTGCGTCCTTACGGTTACGTTATGTATTTGTAGCACATTCAGAACAACGTGTGGTAAGTTTGGCTTCTCATGCCGAAAAAGGATAACTCATCCGATTACCTGGGAGATGGTGCGATAGCTGCTGTTTTGGACCTTCCAGGCAACAGCAAAGATGAACTGTGTGGTGACGATGATGACGATCTGTGGGCTGTCGAAGGAACCAGTAGTGATTCAAAAGATTCAGAGAGTAATAATGATGCCAATAGTAACTCTGTTGCCACCTCTCAAGCAGTTTCAAGACAAGACATTGACCTTTCCTGGCCTTCAACATCAAATCAGTCACCAGCAGCCCAGCAAGCAGCAGCAGGCCCAGAATTTCTACATTATTTCCTTAAAAATGCCAGAATGCATGATGTACATACAAAATATGACTATTTTGCAAATGCATGATGTTGCATATATGCTACAAATGATAAATCTAATTTTTTAAAAAGCTGAATTAGAAAATATATATACTGTATATATATATATATATATATATATATATATATATATATATATATATATATATATATATATATATATATATTTTTTTTTTACTATTTTTCTGTGTATTCAGTGACTATAACAAACAACATGTATTTTTCCCACGGAGCCAAAAAAAATCATGCAATGAAGGGTTAAAGTCGCACAATTACCCAATTCCCTTTCCCACACACACTACTCTCACTTTCACAATCACACACTTACTCCAAGCTTTTACACTTCTCCCATGCAGCCAGTCACTCCCATACTGTCACAGTGCTTAGACACTTTTCACTGAGCATGGACAATCATCTCAGTCTCAGAGTATACACCCCTTATACAGTCTCATATTCCAAGCCAAAGTAAAGAAATCAATAAAACATTTGGCTCAGAGCCTATCAGCCCAGCACTGTTTCCCAAATGAAATTTTAATCATATGTGGTTGCTTCATTTTGGGATGAGAATGTAACAAGAGCTTAAACCCCCTCCCTATTCTTCTGGCACTGAGAAAACAGATTTTTAAACTCACTGTATAGGATATTGAATGTAGATTAAGACAGCCTTCCAGCCTGCTTGCTGAGTGGATCAGATACAGCAGTGCACAGCAGTTTTTAAATACTGTGTCCACTCACTGTCCACTCTATTAGACACTCCTACCTAGTTGGTCCACCTTGTAGATGTAAAGTCAGAGATGATCGCTCATCTATTGCTGCTGTTTAAGTCGGTCATCTTCTAGACCTTCATCAGTGGTCACAGGACGCTGCCCACGGGGTGCTGTTGGCTGGATGTTTTTGGTTGGTGGACTATTCTCAGTCCAGCAGTGACAGCGAGGTGTTTAAAAACTCCAGCAGTGCTGCTGTGTCTGATCCACTCATACCAGGACAACACACACTAACACACCACCACCATGTCAGTGTCACTGCAGTGCTGAGAATGATCCACCACCTAATGAACCACCTGCTCTGTAAATAAGTACACAGCAAATCCAGGTACTGAAGTTTCATAGGCAGCAGCAGTCATATGATTCATTATGACAACATTCATTACGATTAATTAATCCTAGAGTTATGTAAGCTATACATCACAAATCACAAAGTACACTCAAAACATGTGTGTGCCTTAAAATACCCTGTTGGTTTACGTACTTCTGTGTACTAATGTTCAGATTTAGATTAAAAAGCTGTACAGCTGACTGTCCTCAAAGGATTCTTTACATGAATGAACAGCAGATAACTGTCTTAGTAAATCAGATCATGGGCATGTAAGGGCTGAAGAGTAATAAATGTCTCCCTCTGCTGGCGAGTGTTTTTAGATCTAAAACCCAGGGCAACAGTAGTTTAGGTGTTAAAGTTATGCTAAACATGCTGTACAGTTAGTTACACCTACCACAAAGGCCACAAGGTTACAGTGGCCGTCCATATGTTGCTTTTAAGATTGATTTCTGCTTCTCAGACTTTATCAGTGCTGGTAAGTGATGTATGTTTTGTACTGTACAAAGTAATTAAAGGGGTAGTAATACAACCCCAAATCAGAAAAAGTTGGGACACATTGCAAATAATAAAAAAAACATTTTAGTTTTTTACATTTACTTTGACTTTTATTTTACTGCAGACAGAATGAACCTGAGATATTTTATGTTTTGTCTGGTCAACTTCATTTCATTTATTAATAAACATCCATTCCTGCATTTCAGGCCTGCAACACATTACAAAGTGGTAAATGCTCTACTGTCCCAACTTTTTTTTGGAATGTTGCCATTTCTTTTCATCACACTTAAAAGATGTTTTGGCACCGAGGAGACCAAGTGATTTAGCCCATTCTTCCTGTAAACACGTCTTAAGATGTGTAACAGTACGGGGTTGTCATTGTCGCATTTTTTGTTTCAAAATTCTCCACACATTCTTTATTGGGGACAGGTCAACACTGCAGGCAGGCCAGTCTCAAAAAGTTCCAACGTTTAAGTGTGTTGACAGCATCAAATTTAAAATGTATTTATATTTAAAAACGTATTTATATTTAAAATACTTATTATAACCCCTGTCAGTTAAATAAATGTTCAAGAGAATGACCATATCACAAATTCTCTTCTTCTTTATTGCATTTCATTTCATGTTCCAACTTTTTGGGGTTGGTAACTCTGTGTTACTAGCAGTCCAGGTAATTTAGTCTAAGATTAAGTATGTGGTTAATTAAATCATACAGAAGATCTCACAGAACTGAATGCTTAAAAAGGTAAAATTGCTGGTAAAATGTTAAAAACAGCTAATGTTCAGATCATCCACAAGATATGGTCTTTAGAAAGTCTAATAGTTGTTTCTGGAGTGGTTATTGCTGCCCCCATTCCTTCTTTCTCAGTTCAACTCTCCGGATTTTACCACTCACTGTCTTGGGCAGCTGGTCCACAAACTCAATCTATAAAAAAAAAGAAATATATTTAATTACATTTTTATCATTCATTTGTATAACTACTTAAATACATAATTTCTAATATTTTCTAAACAATTAGTCTAAACACTAATTTAACCGTTTCTGTGATCAAAATTATTTTTGCACTAGTGTTAAGTAATTGCACAAAACTGAACCTGCTTCTGAGGTTATAAGATGCAATTTTTTAATGATTTTGATATGACCACAAACATTTCTAAATGGATCTTGTTTTAAAAACACCGGAACACGCTAGCACAACAAAGCTGACATCCTGAACTCGTGAGTTTGAATCTAAGCTCTGCTACCAGCAGACTGGGCGCCCATATGCACAATGACTCGTCCATTGGGATTCCTCATAACTGATGCAGTTACAACCTCTGCTGGCTGATTGATGGCGCCTGCACAGAGACAATGGATAATGGGGATCAGTGCGTGAATCTCAGCAAGACTGATCCCTGTATGAGTTAGTCTAGTGCAGGTGAAAAGAAGCAGTCGACTGCTGCACGCGTGCGTTAGTCACAGCTCTCCTTAGTCAGAAGTAAAGGTCAGCAGAAGTAGAGAGGAAGCGAAATGCAGTCGGTTAATTGGACACGACTACATTGTAAGGAAAATTGGGAAAAAATGCAAAAAATCTTTTTAGTATAGCTAATTCAGTCTTGTTTTTTTTTTTTTATATATTTTTGTTTATGCATTTTCTCCACGTTTTTCTTTTTTTCTGCCCGATTGCGTCATGCTTTCTCGCCACTTATGCCGACCCCCGCGCTGATTTGAGGAGAAAGAAGCTAACCCACATTTTGTCACCCACACTAGGCGAGTGCATATATGCAAATCAACCTTGTGTACGGAGAGACACACCCTGACCCGCACTCTTTGTGTAAAAAAATGTGTAAAAATTAAAAAATTTTAAATAAAAGAAATTGTATAGCTAATTCGGTATTTTTTTAAAAAATTACAATTTATCTTTTATTCGTTGTCCACTGTAATTAACCATAGTACTAAAAATTCAGGTTATACTTATGATACTCATGAGAAATGTAACAGACATAGTGTGATTTATAGCAGTGGTCCCCAACCTTTTTTTGCACCACAGACCGATTTCACATAAAATATAATTTGACGGACTCGTTTCGCTGCAACGAGACGCTGCTCCCCAAGAGTATTGGAAATGTAATTGCTCTTGTAGCGATTTCTAATTATTTATACTTTCTGTGTGGCCCGGTAATAAATGACCCGGTGGTTGGGGACCTCTGATTTACAGAATGACCCTTGCAACACTATATAAAAGTAAGGTACCTGGGAAGAGTATTTATAATGTATGGAGCACTTTGTAGGGATAGCTCATGCAGGTAATAAATTATAGTTCAGTTGTAGTCTAGTGGTTAAGGTACTGAAATAGTAATCAAAAGGTTGTTGGTTCAAGCCCTGCCACTGCCAGGTTGCTACTGTTGGGCCCTTGAGCAAGGCCCTTAACCCTCAATTGCTTAGACTGTATACAATCACAAGCGTAAGTCGCTTTGGATAAAAGTGTCTGCTAAATGCTGAAAATGTAAATGTAAATATTTTCTAATCAAATTCACCTTGCGAGGATATTTATATGGAGCTGTGACTTTCTTCACATGAGTCTGCAGTTGTTTGATCAGTTCGTTCTGGTCCATGTGTTTAAATTCTGGAGTGAGTACGACAAACGCCTTTACAACCTGAACAAGAAAAATAGAGTTATAACCATACAATACATTTAGACACTCAAACTATTTAAGCACAGAAGAAAGAGTGGCTGAATGTATGAAAAATGCAAATAAAGAAAATACATTGTTTCATACATTTACTTTAACTTTTATTTTACTGCAGACAGGATGAATCCAATACATTTTATCTCTTGATGCATGCTCAATAATCGAGGTACACAAATCCACAAAGTTGAATCAGTTCATCTGGACCCAAAGTTTGGTATGGTGATACGTTTCATCACTCATCCAAGTGACTTCTTCAGTCTGAGCCGGTGGTGAATACCCCAACCTTATATGCTGGTGATCTGCATAATGACCAAGATCTCTTAACTTTGGCAAGGATTGCCTCAAACTCATACGGGAGTACGAGCAAACGGCACGTACGATGGTTATTGCAATTAATGGTCATTGTAATTTGCATATGGACCTTTGGTCATTCAGCAAATCGCCTGCATATAAGGTCATGGTATTCAGCACCAGCTCAGACTGAAGAAGTCACTTGGATGAGTGACGAAACGTATCTCCATACCAAATTTTGGGTCCAGATGAACTGATTCAACTTTGTGGACAAGATATTTTATGTTTTGTCTGGTCAACCTCATTTCATTTGTTAATTTACATCCATTTCTGCATTTTCACATCTGCAACACATTTTTAAAAAAAGTTTGGACGGTAAAGCATTTACCACTTTGTAATGTTGCCACTGCATCGAACAACACTTAAAATCCTTAGGCTTTTCACTCTTGCCCTTGAATTGTTTATTAATATTATGCACTGCAGAGGGAGAAATATGCAAATGCAAAGAACATAGTTTTTTAACATTTCAATAATTTTCTCAAGCATTTGTTGACAAATTAGACATTCTCAAAGACTCAGCCTTTTACTTTTATGGACACTGCTTTTTGTTCTAAATCATGAACACAATCACCTCGTTACTAGCCCTAAATTGCCCCCATCCCAAGTTTTGAAATGCAGTAATAGATGTATATTAACAAATGAAATGAAGCTGACCACACAAAACATGAAATATCCTGGGAAAATCATACTATCTGCAATAAAATAAAATAAATTTTTCATACTTTCATACATTTTCTGATTTGTGGTTGTATGCAGTGTGTTAGACTTAATCTGCTTCAGCATGGGAGCAGCATAGTGGATAGCACTGGGTTCGATTCCCAAGTGGAGTGGTCCGGGTCTTTTCTGTGTGGAATTTGCATGTTCTCCTCGTGTCTGTGTGGGTTTCCTCCGGGAGCTCCGGTTTCCTCCCTTAGTCCAAGGACATGCAGTCAGGTTAATCTGAGCTAATTTATTGCCCTAGGTGTGAATGTGTGCGTGTGTGCCCTGCGATGGACTGGTGACCTGACCGGGCTGTTTCCTACCTTTGGATGAAGCGGTGGTCAGACATACAATGAATGATTGAATGCTTCTCCATGAATGTACACCCACACCCATTCACACACCTTTACTAACTGATTTTGTCAGCTTTGGTTCCAAAAGTCATGCTTCCGAGCCGCCTCAATTCTAAAGCTCTTATTCAACCAGCCAGTCTCCAGAAACAGGTACAGATGGTATAAAGAACAATTCTATGCTCAGTATTACGGCATTAGAGGCAAATTTGACTATATTGTGTTGTTTGGAACAGTGGTAGGCTAGTGGGTAGAGCTTTGAGCTATCAAACCCTGAATCCTGGCTCTGCCATGCAGCCACTGTTGGGCCACTGAACGAGGCCCTTGGGCTAATTTTTGTATTTCCAATTCACCTCACTTGCATGTTTTTGGACTGTGGAAGGAAACCGGAGCTCCCGGAGGAACCCAGGACCTTCTTCCTGTGAGGCAACAGTGCTACCCACTGAGCCACCATGCCACCCCCTACTGTGATGGTAAAATAGTGTCAACAGGGATCTTTTAAAAAAGAAATAATTGTTGCTTGCAATTAATTAGCCTCACCAAAGACATTTAAGGGATTTCAAATAAGGACTTGTTGTGGATTTAATCAAGCAAGCATGTTTTTAATAATTCAGGGTGTGTGTGATGTGGTAAATCTCCAAAAAAAACAACTAAGTGGACTATTACAACCAGAAGAAGGTAGCGACAGTAAAAAGGAGTACATTACCTCTCCTCTGATTGGATCAGGACTGCTAACCACAGCTGACTCGGCCACAGCTTCATGCTCTATCAAAGCATTTTCTACCTCAAAGGGGCCGATTCGATACCTAGAAAAGTCCATCAAAAACGATGTTAATAGCAATTAAAGTCAATTAAAAGCAATGCAAGATCAAAGATTAGTTGTGTGTTAAGTTACAGTGTACACTATATGAACAAAAGTATTGAGACATTTTTTTTAATTCATGTGTTTCAGCCACAACAATTGCCTACATGTAATAAGTCAATTATATAAAGAAAACTACAAGCTCCCAATTTTGCAGCAACAGCTGAGGGAAGGCTCTATCCTGTTCCAGTATGACTCTGCCCTTGAATTTACAGAAACTCAGTGGACATAGCACATAGCCCAGAGCTCATCCCCACTATGGCTTTAATGACCAACATCAGTGCCCAACCATACAATGGCTCTTTTGATTAAATGGGCACAGATTTCCACAGACATACAGTACTTCACAGTCTTGTAAGAAACCTTCTTAGAAAAGTGACTGTTCTTAAATCTAAAGACATTACATAGAGGTCACTCTACTTTAATACCATTTGTTTTTGAGATGAGATGTCTAACAAGCTCATGGTCCGGTGTCCAAGTACTTTTGCCCATACAGTGTATATTTTGATCAGTGGCGATTTCTCTTAAGACTGCAAGGGAAGCTCAGCTTCCTCAAAAATGTCAAAAATTAAATGGTCAAATATGTACAGTTGTGTTAACATTTCATTGACTACAAATGCGTTAGAACACGTTCATCTCGAAGACGAGTTCGTTCAGAATCAGCTACTTATCACAAATCGACTGACTTGAACTTCTCATACATTCCCGTAGCGTCAATGCATTTGCCCACAGAAGCTGAGCGTCTATTCACTTCAATGGGACTGCATGGAAGGGTTTTTTTCATTGCTTCGAAATTCGCCAGTCATTGGATAAATGCCACGATTTTGTCCCGCCCCCGGACGCTGAGCATCTCTGGGGTGAATGGAGCTGTGGGCGGGTCTGGACGCTGAGCTTCTGCAAGATGATTGGAGGATCAGTAGAAAGGCTGAATCCCATTTTGATTGACAGCTATTTTGAGATCTACACCTTCACTTAATCACTGGGGGCTTCAGTCCCATCGCGGATTTTGCGAGCAAAGTTGAAAGACAAACTGCAACTCATTTCAGGCCATTTTCTTGAAAAGGAACGGAATTTATGTATAAATAAATTGACAAATTTTATGATGCAAGCCGACAATAAGCTTCCCCTCTTTGAAAAACCAGCAGCCGCCACTGATTTTGACACTACTTCTATTAATATACAACGGCTTAAAATGTAGTTTTATATTAAGAATGAACAATGTTAATTTTTATGGCTATTATACAAAAAATAAAAATTCTTCGTCTAGTCGCCATTCCTTGACCTACCCTGCGGAGAGTATGACATCATCAGCTCTGCCGACAAACCAAAAGTATCCATCCTGGTCCATCATACCTCTATCACCTGTGAGGTAGAAATCACCGCGAAAACATTCTGCAGTTTTTTCTGGCTCTCCCTGCAAGAAATACCGGATTAGAACCAGCATCAATGGGCATATTACAACCCCAAATCAGAAAAAGTTGGGACAGTATGGAAAATGCAAATAAAATAAAAATGCAGTGTTCCTTACAATTACTTTGACTTTTATTTGATTGCAGACAGTTTGAACCCAAGATATTTTATGTTTTGTCTGCTCACCTTCATTTAATTTGTTAACATACCTCCATTACTGCATTTCAGGCCTGCAACACATTCCAAAAAAAGTTGGGACGGGGGCAATTTAGGGCTAGTAATGAGGTAAAAAAACTAAATAATGATGTGATTCCGAACAGGTGATGTCAACAGGTGATTGTAATCATGGTCTTTGTAGAGCAAAGATGATCAGAGGATCTCCAGTTTTGTCAAATGCAAGAGAAAATTATTGAAATGTTTAAAAACAATGTACCTCAAAAAAGACTGAAAGGGATTTGCATTTTTCTCCCTCTACAGTGCATAATATCATTAAACGATTCAAGGAATCGGGAGGAATTTCAGTGCGTAAAGGCCAAGGGCGGAGGCTTAAGCTAAACGCCTGTGATCTTCGATTCCTCAGACGGCAGAAGAGGGTACGGGTACTGGACTGGTCTGTCTGCAGTCCTGACCTGTCCCTAATAGAGAATTTGTGGAGAATTTTGAAACCGTACTGTTTTTTTAACTATAGGAGTTACGTATACCAGGTTTTTAACAAATGGTGTGATGATTCAAAGTAGATACCAAGTACTCAGTGAAGAGTGAGAAAGGTCTTTGTGGTTTCACTCTGATAGCCAGATTTCCTTCGGTTCCACGAGCTACAACGTTTCCTTCTTCATCTACCACCTGCATCAACAAGAAAAAATAGTACAAATCGAATACAACATGGATCTGTACATACAGCTCTGTTAATTTTGAGATCCAGTATGATAAAAAAAATAAACATACATAAATGACATGGTTTTACTTACTTGCACGTCATAAGCTGGTGATGCTTTTCCAATAGACCCGGGTCTAATATCCATGCCTTTAAAAGTGCCAGCAATTAAAACCTGGTAAAGAACCGAAGAAATGCTCACATAACTGATTAACACAGGAGAACCAACTTCATATTGATGCTCATTGTTTTAGACCCTCAACAAGACATGGTCAGATGTCCACATACATTTAGCCATATAGTGTTTTAAAAACTTCAACCTTTGCTCTGGTGTCCATCAATAATGTAGAAATTCTTCATTATTGTACATTGTATTGTACTATACAGTGCTGGGGTATATGTCCACATCTGCCACTCACTGGTAAAAAGAGGAGCCAGGTGGCTTTATGTGATGAAGAGAATGTGTGCTAATCCCCAGTTTAACCAGGAAACAGTTGGTGCAAGGCAGAAACACCCTTGTCAGGGTGCTAAATCTATTGCATGGCTTCACCATCCCCTCCTTAGACACAGCCAATCATGCCTGTGTAGATACCAAAGATGAAGAGTCCCTAGCGCCAGCATATGTTAACATTAGTTACATGTGACAATTATACACGTAGTGCACTTCACAGGAACAACTAGGGTGAATGGAACGTTCCTACAGAATTGGCGTTAATGGTTGAAAGACCGCTTTCTTAACCAATCAGACCTTCCGATTTTTTTTTTTTTTTTAATAATTTAGCGCGTCCAATTTCATCCCATCAATCATCCTCTCACTAATGCCAGTCCCTGCTCCTGGTCAGGGCTGACGAGGCCGTTCCACGTCTCCTCCGACACACGCACAGCCAATTGACCGTCTTATCACCCACACTTGACGAGTGCAGCTCGGCAGAGCACCGTGCACGGAGGATCACACACTCCACTGCACCCCCTCCCGTCTCCATGCAGGCGCCACCGACCAGCCAGCAGAGGGCGCAACCGCCCCAGTCCTGAGAGAGTATCCTGTCTGGTCTCGAATCCCGCCCCCCCACCTGAACAACATGCCAATCGTTGTTCATGTAGCTGCCCAGCCTTGACCAGAGAAGGCAGAGCTGGATTCGAAACGACGCACCCTCGAAATCCAGCTCTGGTTGCAGCGCGTGTCTTTTACCGCTGCGCCACCTGAGCGGCAGACCTTCCGATTTTAATTTTTAGTAAGAAATGCTGTTATTTGCATTTATTCAGTTTGCGTCACACAGATGATGTGTCAGTGAAACGCTTGATTGGCTTTCTAACAAGTTAGTGTTTTACTTCACAACCGGGAAAAGTTTGGAGGTTTATAATTATTAGCACATTTACAAAATAATAGGATATTATAGGATTATATTCCTAATGGGACAACACACGGTTATAAATTTAATAGCATCTGGAAGAACATAAGCTAAGGTAAGCAGTGGTTATGATTTTTTTTTGCTGTGTTTTGGATTTTGGTCGCTGTGCCATGATTTATGGTGTGCTTTTGTTTTGCAATGAAAACAAAACGTAAACGGAAATTACATTCATTTGCACAATGACTAGAAAAGTAAAGGCACTAAGTAAAACGGCAAAATACAGTTGCTAATCTGTTGTTTTTTATCTGATATGATAGTTTATTTCTACGCTACATTTCCAATATACGTATGTATTGTGTATATTATATTGACTCGTGACTTGACTCAGACTCTAGTCTAAAGACTTGTGACTTGACTCGGACTCTAGCCTAAAGACTTGTGACTTGACTCGGACTCTATCTTAAAGACTTGTATTTTGTGACTTGTGAACATCTCTGGTAGATACCCAGCCGGCTGACAGCACCGCTCAGTTGTCGCTTAGAAGCAACAGCTGCAATCAGACACCTCAGATAAATTACAGTGTTTAGTTTTCAGGTTCTGCTCAGGAATAATTTAATTTAATTTCGTTTTTATTTTTAAGGTAAACTTGCTTGTTTGTTTCAGATCTTCATCTTGTTGCTTAACTCTATAACACTTCAGTGTTATATAACTGATGTTGACCAGGATTTTCTGCTAGAGAGCAAATGTATAGTTTTGTCAGTAACAGAAATATTTATTTTGTTTTAAATGACATTTCTCCTCCCAATAAATGAAATGATTATTTAATAATATGTTTTTATTTACTTTATATATTTATTACATTTCCGTTGCAGATTAACGCAGAAAAAAGAGACTTTTTACACTTTACCCACCGTCTCAGTCTGGCCATATCCCTCATAGATATCCAGGCCTGTGAGCTCTCGCCATTTATTCATCACCTCAGGGTTAATGGGTTCTCCTGCAGACAGGCAGTGCTGCAGAGCCTGGAACTGAAACCTGTCATAAAAGTCTGATATTTTCATTCCGTTTCAAGACTATCTAGCACACATTAAAAACTGATTTGCTTTGGTGACCTTAATACAGGAGCAGCCGAGAGAAATAATATAAAGAAAGAAATAAAATAATCAAATAAAAATGCTTGAGTATGCGAAAACCACAAAAGACTCAAAACATCTGACTAACCATGAATGTGGAAACACCAACAGACTGAAAACATGTGGCTAACTGTGAGTATAGGAACCCCAACAAACTGAAAACATCCATCTGGCTAAATGTGAGTATGGTAAAACCCCAACAGGCTTAAAACAGCTGGCTAACTGTGAGTGTGGGAACAGCAACAGACTGAAAACATCTGGATAACTGTGAGTATAGAAACCCCAACAGACTCAAAACATCTGGCTAACTGTCAGTATTAGAACCCCAACAGACTTAAAACATCTGGCTAACTGTGAGTATGGAACCCCAACAGACTTAAAACATCTGGCTAACTGTAAGTATGGAACCCCAACAGACTTAAAACATCTGGCTAACTGTGAGTATGGTAAAACCCCAACAGACAGACTGAAAACATCTGGCTAACTGTGAGTGTGGGAACAGCAACAGATTGAAAACATCTGGCTAACTGTGAGTATGGAACCCCCAACAGACTGAAAACATCTGGCTAACTGTGAGTATGGAACCCCAACAGACTGAAAGCATCTGGCTACCTGTGAGTATGGAACCCCAACAGACTAAAAGCATCTGGCTAACTGTAACTATAGGAACCCCAATAGACTTACTAGCTAACTTTGTGGGAACCCCAACAGACTCAAAACATCTGGCTAAATGTGAGTATGAGAACCCCAACAGACTTAAAACATCTGGCTAATTTGGAGTATGAGAACCCCAACAGACTCAAAACATCTGGCTAACTGTGAGTATGGGAACCCCAACAGACTCAAACCATCTGACTGACTGTGAGTATAGGAACCCCAGCAGACTCAAAACATCTGGCTAACTGTGGGTATGGATGCCCTAACATACAAAACATCTGGCTAACTGTGAGTGTGGGGACACCAACAGACTGAAAACATGTAGCTAACTGTAAGTATAGGAGCCTCAACAGACTCTAAACATCTGGCTAACTGTCAGTATGGGAACCCCAACAGACTCAAAACATCTGGCTAACTGTGAGTATGGGAACCTCAAAAGACAGTGGTCATCAGTGGTCACAGGACGCTGCCTACGGGGTGCTGTTGGCTGGATATATTTTTAATTGGTGGACTATTCTCAGTCCAGCAGTGACAGTGCAGTGCTGAGAATGACCCACCACCCAAATAATACCTACTCTGTAGTTGTCCTGGGAGAGTCCTGGCCATTGAAGAACAGCATGAAAGGGGGCTAACAAAGCCCGCAGAGCTGGACTACAGTCAGTAATTGTAGAACTACAAAGTGCTTCTGTATGGTAAGTGGAGCTGATAAAATGGACAGTGAGTGTAGAAACAAGGAGGTGGTTTTAATGTTATGGCTGATCAGTGTATATGTGACCTGAAGTCAATGAACTGACACTGTTGATGGATCACCTGGACGGATCATCTTGTATCAACATCCGATAAGCTGTTGGAGCAGTGCAGAAAGTGCTGATGGGATATCTGGAGAGAGTCTGAAAGTACAAGATGAAAGATGTGGTTTTAATTTAACGTAATTTTATTTCAGAATGCAGGGTCAGCCATTGTGTGACGGCCCTGGAGCAGAGAGGGTTAGAGGCCATGCTCAAGGGCTCACCAGTGGCCTCGTGGCAGAGCTGGGATTCAAACTCTCAACCTTTTGATTGACAGCCTAAAGCTCTACTCACTAGACTACCAATGTATTATATGGACTGTGTTATTTTCCAATTTTCCTACCAATCTAGTCATATCACCCAATTGCATTTTGCTTCATCTCTGTAGCCGCAGACCTCCACTGCTAAGCAGAGGAGAGCTGTGACTAACCCCCTCCGACATGTGGCAGTAGCCGCCCTTCTATTCCCCTGTGAGGCAGGTTTATATGGGGATCAGTATAGCGCACAGAGAGTCACGCAGCAATCTCCATTATCCCCCGTCGTAACTTCAGCAGTTATAAGGAATCCCTGTTGTCCATATAGGCACCAGCTGGGATTCAACCTCACAAGTTTGAGATGTCAGCTCTGGTGGGCTAGCGTGTTTAACAGATGGACTGTATAATAATATTAATAGTCAACAACGCACAAAGTTGGTTAAACTCTTAATATTTGACAGTACAGTAAAAATTCAACAAGAGTTGTGCTAGAAGCTTGATAATTGCTACCAAGGGCAAACAAAAGATTAAAGGTTTTTGTTATATATGCTGTCTGTATGTTTATAACCGATAGTGCTTACATGCTCTGAAAATACATAATCCAGGTTTAATCCATTGCATTTATTTTCATTTATTTTTATAAAATAAATGCAATGACAGACATAGTCAATCATGTACAGCTGGCCGATAGCACCACTGAGTTTCATAAGTGTCTATGGACAAAGAAATGTGTGTTTCAGCTATTCTGTAACCAAACATGTTTACACCTGTGGGACATACAGCAGCTGAACATGCTATTGGGGGGTGCTAATGACCTTTCATGTAAAAATACATTTAAGAAATGATAAATGCTATTGCCATTTACCCTCCTCCCAACCCAAATAACAGAGCTAGGAACCTTTGTCAAGTCCTGTTTTTGGCCAGCTATGGTATCCCACTGATAAGGTTGGGCACCTATCTGAACAATGATTGGCTTGTAGGCTGGTTGCCGGACGGGAATTCCTCATTACTGATGCAATCACGACCTCAGCTGGCTGATCAATGGTGCCATCACAGAGACATTTGTTTACTTATTAGGATTTTAACGTCATGTTTTACACTTTGGTTACATTTATGACAGGACAGATAGTTACTGGTTACACATGCCAAACAGGCATTTTGTATCTCCAATTCACCTCACTTACATGGTCCTTGGAGTTGAGGAAAGCCACAACGACACTGGGAGAACTCCATCAGAAGTTTTCTTTTCCGAAACACTAGTTTTCTTCATTTTAAACACTTCTGTTATGAATATACTCGTGCTTTAGGTCACTGTCTTGATGCATCACCAATTAAACAAATTTAGACACCTCCCAAACATCTTCCCATAAAACTTCCTATTATAAATGGGATTTCAATGTTTCTTTAATGACTGCTAGGTATTCAGACCACAGTTAAGTAATGAAGCCCCAAACCATGATGCTCCCTTCACATTGCTTCACAGCTTTTATAAGGTTTAAGTGTCGTGTTTGCATTTCTGTCAAATAAAGAGCAACTTTAATTTAATTTTGGTGTTAGCGTGTGGGGGTGTTTGTCATTTATGATTTTTAAGTTCAGATTATACTGCATATATAATTATTACATAAATCCAGGTGATTACAAAGAATTTAGACAGTTTTGGTTAGAATTCTAACTGAATGCTTTTTACAAAGTATGTTTTTGATTACTTTAAAAGAATGCGATACATAAAATATGGGTTTAATACTAACAATAATACAAGTAATGTTTTCTTATACTGGGTGGCATGGTGGCTCGGTGGGTAGCACTGTTGCCTCACACCAAGAAGGTCCTGGGTTTGAATCCTAGGTGAAGCAGTCTTGGTCCTTTGTGTGTGCAGTTTGCATGTTCTCCCCATGTCTGTGTGGGTTTCCTCCGAGAGTTCTGGTTTCCTCCCACAGTCAAAAGACATACAACCAGGTAAAAAGGAGATGCTACAAATTGCCCTTAGATGTGTGTGGGTGTCCACCCTGTGATAAACTGGCGCCCTGCCCAGGCTATTTCTGTGTGCTGTTTCTGTGTGCCTTGCGCCCACTGAGAAAGTGAGTAAGTTTTCTCATACTGAAATATTTCATCTTTAATACTGATTTCTTGCCTATAACAAAATTCTGATTTATTGAACGTACCTTAAAAACAGTATTGGTGTTAAAGCGTGGCATGTGATGAGTGAACATACAGGCTCCCTGTATCCAGGGAGCAAACACACTGCTCCATGCTGACTTGGCCCAGCCTGTGTCTGACGTATTCCAAAAGATGTCTTCGTCTGTAAGATCCAACCAATACCTACGACAACACAAACCTATGAACCGCACATAAACAGTGTGTACAAAGAAAACCAAAACTCAACAATCGTGACTGTGCTGACTCCCAGCCGGCTGATAGCTTGTGTAAAAGACTGAACCACACGAGTGCATCCAAATTAACTCCTAACCATCAGTCCCTGACCTTACAAATAGTCATTTGATCCAGCTGGCAAAAAATCTTCCAGAGACTTTGGAAAGCTGTAAATAAACTTTGGAAAGCTGTAAGTAAAGAGTTAATGGGGGAGGGGGGGGGGGGGGGGGGGGGTTAGGGTTAGGGGGGGGATCCATCTGGTTTTGTAGGGCCCTACTAAATTCACAGGAAGAAGAATCAGATTTCACACATTTTTGCAGTAAAATGCCACATTTCACAGCAGTCATTACACTAAAATCATAAGTTGAATGACAGAATATGTCCCTTCTTTAACAGTGTCAGCTCATTACATTCAACGTACTACGTTACTACCTACCTTAGTTCAAATGAGATAATTATTAATTAAATAATTAAACAGATGATTTCGGTAACTTTGTACATTCCATCACACACCTGCCATTGACTGTGAGACCCAGGCCAAAACTACAGTGACTGTGAAGGGTCATTTTGGGAGACCCCGTGGTTCCACTGGTAAAGAAAATGGTCATGGGCTCGTCACTTCTGGTGTCCACACACACATGGTCAGCAGAGGCTCTCCTGCAAATAAAAAACATGAACAACTTTTAGCTATACACACTTGTAGTGATCTGCATACATGGTCCCACCACAAAATATACATTTAAATAAAATAGAAAATACAAATACTACCTGTAACAGTAATTAAAATAAAAAGGGAAAAAACTATTTAGATATTTCAACCTGCTATGGAGTATGATTAAAACTAAGTGGAAGTAATTTGTTAAGTTCAGGTGTTTCAGTCACACCTATAGCTAACAGGTGTATAAAACAATTATATACACTTGAAGTTATATGACAAATGTATGTATGGTTAAAGCAAAGTACTTTAATCTATGCTCATACCCTATCAGAGTTGATAAGTTGCCCCATCCTGGACGATCCTTGTCGGACAGCAGAATTTTGGAGGTCAGCATTGGACACTGTGAAGTCACAGCATCCAGCAGTGGAGCCGTCTGCTCATCCGTAATCACACATTTTGCCTGGGAGACCTGCAGACGGTGCAGGACATCTCTGGCCGTGAGTTGAGAAGTTCCAGGGATCAGAACTGTACCTGTAAAAGAAGGAAACAGGCTATTTTTTTTCTGTGTAGACTGTGTGTTTAAAAAAGGTGCTCTATAAGTAAAATGTTATTATATGTTTTGTGCAGACAATAAGGTGTAACTATTGGAGCCTATCCCAGCTTTTCAATATGCTCAAGGGAAACAGTAACACCCTGGATGGGGCGCCAGTCCATCGCAGGGCAGACACACACACGCATACACACACCCATTCACCTATAGGGCAATTTAGTGTCTCCAATTAACCTGCATGTTTTTAGACAGTGGGAGGAAACCCACACAGACACGGGGAGAACATGCAAACTCCGCACAGAAAGGAACCGGACCACCTCGCCTGGGGATCGAACCCAGGACCTTCATGCTGTGAGGCAACAGTGGTTTAGGCTTCACAGGGTTAAACAAATACAAATCTAATCAAATACAACCTTCATACATGCCTATTTAAAGAAAGTCATGTGACTTTGTACAGGTGTTTATCTAGTTAACATCTATTTTATGTGGTGTTTCTGTTATTTTGTCCATGACTGTTTGTATGTGAGCAGATTTACCTGTATTTACCTGTTCTAATGCAGGCAATGTTGACCAGCCACCACTCGGGAACTCGGGGCAGGATAAGGAGAACTCGGTCTCCTCTAACCAACTGGCATTCTTCAATCAGGGCATTAGCAAGTCTCCTAGAGTGGAAGCCCAGCTCTTCAAAACCCCATCTGATCTCC
Organism: Trichomycterus rosablanca; assembly: GCF_030014385.1. Lineage (NCBI taxonomy): Eukaryota > Metazoa > Chordata > Actinopteri > Siluriformes > Trichomycteridae > Trichomycterus > Trichomycterus rosablanca. Next base: position 7,347,399 of record NC_086012.1, read on the forward strand.
TTGTTCTCATCGTTTACCCACCACAAAGCGGGCCAAGATGATTTTTCACCTGCCTAGGATATACGTACACTGATCAGCCATGACATTAAAACCACTTCATTGTTTTTACACTCACTGTCCATTTTATCAGCTCCACTTACCATATAGAAGCACTTCGTAGTGCTACAATTACTGACTGTAATCCATCTGTTTCTCTGCATGCTTTGTTAGCCCCCTTTCATCCTGTTCTTCTATGGTCAGGACTCTCCCAGGACCACCACAGAGCAGGTATTATTTGGGTGGTGGATCATTCTCAGCACTGAAGTGACACTGACATGGTGGTGGTGTGTTAGTGTGTGTTGTGCTGGTATGGGTGGATCAGACACAGCAGTGCTGCTGGAGTTTTTAAATACTGTGTCCACTTACTGTCCACTCTATTAAACACTCCTACCTAGTTGGTCCACCTTGTATGTATCTTGTAGACCTTCATCAGTGGTCACAAGACGCTGCCCATGGGGCGCTGTTGGCTGGATATTTTTGGTAGGTGGACTATTCTCAGTCCAGCAGCGACAGTGAGCTGTTTAAAAACTCCAGCAGCGCTGCTGTGTCTGATCCACTCATACCAGCACAACACACACTAACACACCACCACCATGTCATTGTCACTGCAGTGCTGAGAATCACCCACCACCCAAATAATACCTACTCTGTGGTGGTCCTAAACATTGAAGAACAGCATGAAAGGAGCTAACAAAGTGGTAAGTGGAGCTGATAAAATGGACAGTGTGTGTAGAAACAAGGAGGTGGTTGATCGGTGTATGGCCAAAATTATGTGGACACCTGACCATGAGTTTGTTGGGCATCCCATTCAAAACCACGAGTTACAACAGCCTCCACTCTTCTAAAAAGGCTTTCCTAGAAAATTTGTGCCCATGCAGTCAAAAAGCATTTGTGACACCAATCACTATGTTGGGGGATATGCCCAGACTCGCAGTCAGCATTTTAATTCATCCCAAAGGTAAGTGCTTTAACTCCAAATTTTAATTCTGTAATGATGTTTTAAAAGGGTGTGTGTTGCTACTCTACCTTTTCCTTCGTTTCCCAAACTTCAAGGACATGTTTGGCAAAGTTGAAATGTACAGGAACTTCAGGTTTGTAGATCTGGTGCAGACTGTTGTAGTCAGTGAAGTTTTTAGGGACAGTAGTTTTATATCTAGCGGACAATTGTTTTGCACCCTGTTGCCTCCACTTGCACGCATGCGCAAACCGTATACTGATACGTACAGCAAACAAATGCATTGTTTAATGTATAACTGCACTATAGCACAACTTTTCTAGGCTAATTTACAAGATGCATGCAAAGACGTTAATGTACATCTCTACAGAGTCTGCATTTCTATATAAGGATTGTGTTTAAAGAAATAGTTCTGCTAATTCCTTCACAACAGTAACTCGAGTTCAGGTAAATCAGTTCCTTCACTTTATTTTCCTGTTAGACGGGGCGGTACCGTTCGACCAAGTAGTTCTGTCCTAAACAGCACCTTACACCCTTTTCCTACAGACTACAGTGCATATCATGGGTGTCTTAAATCGCGTTGACTACAATGGTTAAACACTATTTCACTTTAAATCATTCGCGGGATTTCAGAAGTGTTCCACATTTTAAATAATATTGTCAGATGTACAGTACCATAAGTCCACCTATCTAGAGCACTAGATAGTGAGTGTGTGGTTCTGGACACAACCGCCTTCAGCAACTGTTTCTACGCCAGAAGTCGCAACTCATAATTAATGTATAACATTGAGACAACTTTTGGACCTAGTAAATGCATACAGTAGAGCTGGGCGGTTCCTGAATCACCCGGGTTAATGATTCGAGTCTTCGTACTGAATAAGGAATCCCGAGTCCGAGGTCTCAGTTAACCCGGATCCTATGAGTCCTCTGACTGGCTCAGATGATTTGGCTTCACTCCAGTTATGTGGCTACTTTAGGACTGTACCACTTAAGGAGTATCATCATAGCCCTTCCCCATGGTAATTCATCCAAAGTGCGTGAGTTGGTATTTTTAAATAGCAACATGTAGCAACATGTAGGTGGAAGCACTTGCATCATTTATGCATAAATACTGTGTAGTTTTTGCACATTTTTGTATGCATTTTGCATGTTTTTTGTATATATTATGTATATAGTAATTTATTTTTTTGCACAATTTGCCTTTTTTGCCTCAGTTTTTGTTTATATAGCTATTTCAAAATTTAATTCTTAGTCCATATTCTAATCGGCACTGCATTTTTTGCTATTTATATATTTATATTTCATTTGTATTATAAATTCTATTTGGTTGTTCTACATTTAACATATTTTAATTTTGGTTAACTTCTAAGTGAATTGCACATTTTTCAATTTTGTTCCATTTGTTGTTATTTATGTTTAAGTTGTGTTTGTTTGTTTTTGGTTTGTGGAATTTAAATTAAAATAAACATCTGTAACCTAATAATGTGTCTGTGGATTCTTACAGTTGTAATTTATTTTATTTATTGGACGGGTGACTCAAGTGACTCAAATGACTCAAGTGAACCGATGACATTACTGAGTGACTCAGATTAACCCGAGTCTATAAAATGAACCGAATTTGCCACACTAGCATACAGTGGTATTCTAACAGTGCGTACTGAATAAGTCTAACAGACACCTCTGAAATTGATTTCAACAGAAATAACAAACATGATCCGAGGTTTGATCCTCAACGTAAATGGGCAACAGTAAAAAAAAAGTGTGTGAGTTGGGGGAGCAGGGATAAAAAGAACAGTCATAGCACTGTATGCATGTTACCTTAATTTCCTTCGGGATTAATAAAGCATCCATCCATCCATCCATCTAGAAGTATAACAACTACAGAACTGTCTGAAGTTCCAACCATATATTTTCATTAAAGGTCAACACAAAAATCCATGATATAAGGGGAACATGGCCTAGACCTCTGAGCAATGAAACAAACGTAATATGGTCTGACAGGTCCACCTTTACAATGTTTCCTACATGTGGGTAGATTTCTTTCTTTTAAAGACACCAAATGATTCATTACCCCACACCATCTGCAACCAAGTGTCAATCTCACTTAATTTAAAATTAAGATTAAAAGTACATTGTCATTTTGCTTCTCCCCCCCCTTGAAAATATAACATTCTGCCAGAATGATTGATTTTAAATCCAAGAGTAATATTTAAAAAATAGTGACATATACCGATCAGCCATAACACAAAAACCACCTCCTTGTGTCTACACTCACTATCCATTTTATCAGCTCCACTTACCATATAGAAGCATTTTGAACTTCTACAATTACTGACTCGGCATGCTTTGTTAGCCCCCTTTCATGCTGTTCTTCAATGGTCAGGACCATAGAATGGATAAGACACAGCAGTGCTGCTGGAGTTTTTAAATACAGTGTCCACTCACTGTCCACTCTATTAGACACTCCTACCTAGTTGGTCCACCTTGTAGATGTAAAGTCAGAGAAGATCGCTCATCTGTTGCTGCTGTTTAAGTTGGTCATCTTCTAGACCTTCATCAGTGGTCACAGTGGTCACGCCATGTTTACTCTTGTGAGTTTCATTCACAGCAGGAAAGGTTTATGTGGGTGCTTTCTTGCACAGATTTTGTGATCTGTGCTCCTCAGGAGAGCCTGGTACTTTTTTACAGTACTTTTGGTTTTGTTCTAAGGTCTTCAGTTTCTGGTGGCAAGTTCCCACCGACCTCTCAGCCTTACTAAGACCATGTTCCATGCTCAGTATCTATTTTTCTTTTAAATGATTTTTCCTCTCTCAATCCAGCAGAAACGACTGATGCTCTGTACTTTGACAGCCACAAAAAAAAACTCCTCATGTTATCTCAAGACGGCAATGGATTTTGTCTGCACTGGACATGATTTCTTTGGAACTTTCACTTGCTCGTAGACATGGAGCTCAGTCAAGAACTATTGATGCTTGAAAGAAGGTGCTCCAATCAGTGGAGTCTTTACTAGAGCTGTTATTTATTTTGTGTCTGTCTTGTATTTTTATGAAGCTAGAGTTCTTATGTATACATTCTGCTATGTACTGTCTATATCTTAATTATTTTTTAATTTTTTTGGCCAACACACCCGGGGGTGGGATGTTCTATGTTCGTATGTGTTCATGATAACATGTATGACAACATAGTATAAGTTTAAAAACAATAAAACTATTGTTCACAAAAAAGCTTTTAACAAGCTGTTTTACAAAAGGCCGGCATTTTTTATTTTAATTTCTGGTTACACTAAGTGACCCAATTGCAACAGTATTTGGGTCATTCCTGGGACCTTAAAACTTTTTAAAAATAAAACACTTTTTATTTGTTTTTCCATGTTTTATTATAAAAAGGAAATGTTATACTTTTCCAAACTAATACTGGTCAAGCTCAAGCACACAAACTGTAGGTTTTATTAAAACATTTTTATGCAGTCTCTGACCCAGGATGTCCACCTTGTTAGGGACAAATGCATAACTGTTTGAAAGACTTCTGGTTTAAACTGATGTGAAACACACATTATCTAAGAGCTAATATGTTCCTTTTCAGCTTTTAAGTGATTTTTTTATAGATTTTTTCTTAATTGATATTGTATGAATTGCATCTCTGATTTTGCACCAACGTGATTTCACATTTTTCTTTTAGATTAAAATACATGCTAGACGTATTTTTACTACTTTTTATAGGTACATGATTTGGCCTCCTTTTATGCAATAACTGACAACAGCAATGTGAATTACTTATGCTATCTTAATTAAATTAGGGATGGAAGGCTTGTGCATAATAGGGTGGACACAGCCATAACATCCTGCGTTCCCTGTAATGTTTCTCTTTCAGCTGCACTTAAGGCCATTCTTTAAAGGATGCACACATCAATATTTCTGTCATTATTATAACCAAACTGAATAATAAAGCTATATAAATCACACATGCACCTCATACACACTGTTACTGTTATTAAGTTGTAACAGGTGGACCATAACACGGTGGACTTTGACATAAAATTAGCCATTAGCTAGCACATGAGCAAAACCATGCTAGCATAAAAGTGAATTTAGACAAAGAATTCTCTGCTTTTTAGTACGATTATTTTTTTAAAATATCAAATCGTATTGCTTTTTCTCATATATCCCCGTAACAGGGTGGACATGTTATGGTTGACCATATAAGACTTAAAATAAAATGTGGAAATCTTCCACAGTTGTTTTCCCTCCAAAAAAGATCATTTGAGCTCCTGGAAATGATCAGCAATAAAATGAAACTGAGGACTTGGGAAAACCTCTAGTATAAGAGATAATAACAGTGTAAAATGTATACAGTAATTTTGGGGGGGGGGGGGGTGGGGTGGAAAACATTGTGTTCAGTATTTGAAAGTTGTTAATTATTTCAGTAAGATGTTTAGAAATTGTATTATTTAAAATGTACTTAATAAATACAATGATCAGTACCTGGGACACAAAAAATACAGAATTGTAGGAATGACCCATTTAACACTATTAGGACTCGACCCATATGGCTGGGCCTTAGCTTAATTACAAAATGCATCTAAAGATACTTGCTAAAAATATTTTTTTATTTTAAAACATCACAATATAAAAAACTGAATTTTTATTTGTCTTGTTAGATTATTCAGTTCAGCTGCACAGAAACCAAGGTCATATTCTTTTACACTGTTATTATTCATAAAAGAGCATTATTACAATTAACAATACTGAACCTAACTATTTTAATAGTTGATGAAATCTTGATTCATACTGTTGCAATGTAAAAAGCAGTTTACATTTTGTAAAAGCAGAAACAAAAGTAAAGAAAGTTTAATAAAAGCATGAAAATAAAAGTCTTTGTAGAGGGCACAGAGTAAAAGAAGCTGAGCTAAAAGAATAAAACATAAAAAAAAACAGGTGATTGAAAGAGAAAGCGGAGCGGTCAATGGCGCAGACGTGCACGTCGGGTGCGAGAGATGGGTGTGGTCACTTTTGGTGTCTCGCTCTCTTCCATGACAGCATCTAGAAAGAAAACCCAGTTTAATGAGTAAAGAATTTTATCAGGGCATTTATTTAAACCAAAGAGTACATACAGCACACTTGAATTTAAGTGTTTTTAAGTATTTTACACTCTTTGGTTACATTCATGACAGAACAGGTTACATAAGATTCATCAGTTCACAAGTTTAATGTGAAACACAGTCATGGACAATTTTGTATCTCCAATTCACCTCACTTGCATGTCTTTGGACTATGGGAGGAAACCCACGCAGACATGGAGAGAACATGCAAACTACACAGAAAAGACTCGGGATTCACCTGGGGATCGAACCCAAGACCTTGTTGTGAGGCAAGTGCTTCCCACTGCCACCCACATCTATACAAATGAATAGTAAGTTTTAATAAATAAAAACAGCTGTCAAGTAGCAGCACAGTCCTACCCTCTTCATCCTCCTCATCACTACTAAAGGTTATGACTGTTTTACGGCGAGGACGGGAAGGTTTCGGCGTCACCAAGTCACTGTCGTCCAGCCTGGTCTTTCCATGCCCTGAAAGTGAAAAGCGACAGAAAGGGAAGGTGTTCGTTATTCTGCCTTAAGCCCAGTCTTTCCCGGTGGGATCAAGCCTGCCCGAAAATGAAAAAACGTCTTTTTGAAAGCATAAGTCTAGAGAAATGAGACCCTAGGGGCCTTCCGAAACCTGACCAGACATGTTGGGACGTCCAAACAATGCACACTTCTGAGTAGCATTTCTCAGCCAGTTGTTTGTTTGTTTATTTATTAGGATTTAACGTCATGTTTTACACTTTGGTTACATTCATGACAGGAACGGTAGTTACTCATTACACAAGGTTCATTAGTTCACACGGTTATCAAACACAGTCATGGACAATTTAGTTTCTCCAATTCACCTCACTTTGCACGTCTTTGGACTGTGAGAGGAAACCAGAGTACCCGGAGTAAACCCACGCAGACACGGGGAGAACATGCAAACTACACACAGAAAGGACCCGGACCGCCTTGCCTGGGGATCGAACCCAGGACCTTCTTGCTGTGAGGCGACAGTGCTACCCACTTAGCCACCGTGCCGCCCCTCAAACAGTTGTAAGCTTAAACTCAATGTGCATTTAAAAAGGTGGACATGCTCTTGTGCTTCAGATTGTTGTCCTGTTGAATAACAAACTTGCACTTGAGCATCAGATCATCATCAGGAATTTTAGTATTGTCTGGTAGATTTTTATGGTTCCTTCATAAAGGGGAAAACTTTAATAAATTAGTAAAGCAGGGACTCCTTTAAAAATGGGCCATGATTTGTGCATCACCTTCACTGCATACACCCAGAGAAGAAAAAAAAAAAAAAAAAAAAAAAAAAAAAAAAAAAAAAGTACCTCTTGTTGGTCTGCGAGCAGTTTTGGGCACAGGCATCTTGGTGTTTTGCTGGTTTGTCTTTTCCTCTAACTGCTGCTCTCTCTCCTCGCTTTCCACATTCTCCAGACCTTTGGTATGCACGGCTGTCAGCTTCTTCTCAAACTCCTCCACCTGAGCCTGTGACACGAAGGAGTAGCCAAATAGTCATAATTTTTAAAAGCCAATGGTTGTGATACAGTAAAATAAGAACAATTACCCAGAAACTACACTAGCTGTGCAACTTTTAGTCATGCATAAATATTACATACTGGGTTTAGGAAACAGATCACCCCTAGCAGCCATGGATTAACATAATATGGTACTTGCTGTGATGATGCACATCATTAAATAGTCATCAATGAGATTTTAAAACGTTAAAAGAAAATAATATTTTGACTTTTAGGGAGCTGCCAGTAAGTGTACAAAGCCAAGAGTTAGTAAGAAAAACTCTTAGATTAAGATAAAAAATATACATAATATCTGCTGGAATCCAAAAAGAAGACTTACTGTAAACAACCTGATCCCAGAACAAAAATTTTAGTTTTTCATACATGCCATCAAAGCATCAGGCACTTAGGGGGCACAGTGGTCTAACTCACTAGCACACTGCTGAGATTAGGGTTGGGCGTTGTATTTAAAAATGGTGACGGTATTTTTTAAATGTGAAGCGCCAAATTTCTGCTTCAGGTTTACCTTGAAAACTGAGACTTTAGGACATGCGCGCATCCACAGTAAGGGAGGGGTGGGAGGGGTAGGCGGTTGGAACTCGCTGATTGGCTGTGGGGTGCTCACTGGTGATAACACAGAGAGACGAGTGAAGAGCCACACTGGCTAGCGTTAGCTGTGAGCTAACAAGCAGAAACTGAAAAACGGCTCGTCTTTTAATTTTTCAAAATCAAAATTTTTGTATCAGTTCAACCGGAAATGAACACAAGCGCGCGCATGCGCGGACATGTACTTATTTACTAAATATATCTTCAGTGTAAATCGAGCACAAGTGTTGAGAAAAAGGAGCAAACAGTAATAATAACGTTACGCCCAATCCGCTGTTCTGACTCTTGTCTGCCATAGATTTTCCTGCCTATGTAAGAACTATTTTTTCCTAAATAAAAGCGCTATATTAAGAAAAAAGAACGTCTCACCTGTCGTGTAATTTGAATTATAAAATATATTGTCTGGCCCTTTAAGAATGTTAAGTGCACTATAGGGTGTAGGGAGCGAGTGTGTAGGGAAGAGATCGGATTTGTACCGTTTCTGTGCTCGAGTTGTTTTGCACTGAGCTTGTGTGACATGTAAAGTAGCGTTCTCGTTAACCACTCAAATTTTTGAGTGTATATTACGGTATAGAACTTAATTCTGGATTACAGGCATAACTAATCGTACACGTTCATACACTTTTAAGAAATATCTGTAACTATAAACTAAGCAGTTAGCTTTTGAAATATATTGAAGTGTGTAGCCTGCTATTATTCTGTTTTGTGTGGGCAGAGAGAGATTACAATGCCAAAATGTTGTGTTAATGTTTGTGTTAAAGTGTAATTGATACACATGCATTTATACTTATGCGTATTTATTATAGATCAGACAAGATAAGCAATGTTTGACGTTCAGATTGTTAAATCTTTTTTTAATAAAACATTGAAATATTGTAATTACACTCAAGTGTGTACACTGTAAAGTTTGTCCCCCCCCCCCCCCCCCCGCGGTAATACCGTATACCGCGGTATTTCCTGAAGACGGTATGACGGTATGAAAATCGGCAATATCGCCCAACCCTAGCTGAAATTCAAACTTTTGAGTTTGAACACTCTACACTATAGTAAAGCCACCAACACAGTTGGCTGTGTTTGAGGGAGGGAAGGTCGAACGAGGCCTCTCCTGGGGATGTCACATGGAGCTCAGTGTGGCTCTCTGTGCATGATATGGCTCTGGGTGGGAACCCAACACTGGCAGGTGATGAGAAGCGGCCGTAAATTGTACACAGGCAGTCATCCAAATGGCCCTCGATTAAAAAAAGGGGTTGTGCAGGCAGCAATGGTTTTACAACTGGGAATTGGAAATGACTAGACTGAGATGAAGGCGGAAGAAAAATGAAAAAGTAACTAAATCAGCTAGGATATTTATCATGACCTTAATTAATGAGGGGGGAAAACGCAATAAATAAGCAACAAGAAATAAATAAGCAATATGTATAACATTTACTTTTGCAGTAATGTACTTTAAATCTCGATCCTTTAAACACAGCACAGGTTTGTAGAATTGTGCTAAGTGGCATTTGAAAATTGCGTATTGGTGTTTGACAAAGTCCAATTAGTTAGCCTTTGCTAGCTTGTTGGCTTCTGGCCACGCCAGATTTCTGCCCTGGGGCGGCACAGTGGCTCGGTGGGTAGCACTGTCGCCTCACAGCAAGAAGGCCCTGGGTTCGATCCCCAGGTGGAGCGGTCTGGGTCTTTTCTGTGTGGAGTTTGCATGTTCTCCCCGTGTTTGTGTGGGTTTCCTCCCACAGTCCAAAAACATGCAGTTAGGCTAATTGGAGACACTGAACTGTCCTATAGGTACCTAGCCGCTAGGATGCATAAACCAGTGCATTGCAGTGCCGGTCCCAAGCTCAGATAAATAGGGAGGTTGTGTCATGAAGGGCCATGATCGCAATCCGCTGGCGACCCCTAACGAGAGCAGCTGAGGAAATAGAGAGAGGGTTGGAGCTGTCCACCCCGAAAGGCGCTGAGCTTGGGGGTTCTAGTTCATTAAAACTCGTGGTGATCAGGGATGTTGGGTTGCTGTCATTCTGCCTCTCTAATCTGATCACTCAGGTTTGATGATGGTTAAGGAGGTGGGCGCTGACATCCTGTGAAAGCCTTCATGATTTACCTGCTTGCTCTCACTTTATTCTGTTATGTTATGCTGTAATAATTAGGGTCTCATGCTACTCTCTGCAAAACTGACATTTTACTCTTTAACTACATTTTCTGTTTACTACCTGAGGTGGTTCTGATGGAAACTTGTTTACCAATCCAAGATTGAAGCCTACAAGTCGAGACTGCTGTGCCAACAATGCTGCTCCTGCTAGATATGACAAACTTACTATGGACTTTATTACAGACTGGACTAAATAATGAAGAACTCCAATAATTAACATATATATATATATATATATATATATATATACACACACACACACATATATATATACATATATACATATATACAGTGTATCACAAAAGTGAGTACACCCCTCACATTTCTGCAAATATTTTATTATATCTTTTCATGGGACAACACTATAGACATGAAACTTGGATATAACTTAGAGTAGTCAGTGTACAGCTTGTATAGCAGTGTAGATTTACTGTCTTCTGAAAATAGCTCAACACAGCCATTAATGTCTAAATGGCTGGCAACATAAGTGAGTACACCCCACAGTGAACATGTCCAAATTGTGCCCAGTGTCAATATTTTGTGTGACCACCATTATTATCCAGCACTGCCTTAACCCTCCTGGGCATGGAATTCACCAGAGCTGCACAGGTTGCTACTGGAATCCTCTTCCACTCCTCCATGATGACAGGCTGACCTCCCACGTCTTCAACCTCTGCAGCAATGCTGGCAGCACTCATGTGTCTATTTTTTAAAGCCAACCTCTGGATATGACGCCGAACACGTGGACTCAACTTCTTTGGTCGACCCTGGCGAAGCCTGTTCCGAGTGGAACCTGTCCTGGAAAACCGCTGTATGACCTTGGCCACCATGCTGTAGCTCAGTTTCAGGGTGTTAGCAATCTTCTTATAGCCCAGGCCATCTTTGTGGAGAGCAACAATTCTATTTCTCACATCCTCAGAGAGTTCTTTGCCATGAGGTGCCATGTTGAATATCCAGTGGCCAGTATGAGAGAATTGTACCCAAAACACCAAATTTAACAGTCCTGCTCCCCATTTACACCTGGGACCTTGACACATGACACCAGGGAGGGACAACGACACATTTGGGCACAATTTGGACATGTTTACTGTGGGGTGTACTCACTTATGTTGCCAGCGATTTAGACATTAATGGCTGAGTTATTTTCAGAAGACAGTAAATCTACACTGCTATACAAGCTGTACACTGACTACTCTAAGTTATATCCAAGTTTCATGTCTATAGTGTTGTCCCATGAAAATATATAATGAAATATTTGCAGAAATGTGAGGGGTGTACTCACTTTTGTGATACACTGTAGTATACAGTGTATCACAAAAGTGAGTACACCCCTCACATTTCTGCAGATATTTAAGTATATCTTTTCATGGGACAACACTGACAAAATGACACTTTGACACAATGAAAAGTAGTCTGTGTGCAGCTTATATAACAGTGTAAATTTATTCTTCCCTCAAAATAACTCAATATACAGCCATTAATGTCTAAACCACCGGCAACAAAAGTGAGTGCACCCCTTAGTGAAAGTTCCTGAAGTGTCAATATTTTGTGTGGCCACCATTATTTCCCAGAACTGCCTTAACTCTCCTGGGCACGGAGTTTACCAGAGCTTCACAGGTTGCCACTGGAATGCTTTTCCACTCCTCCATGACGACATCACGGAGCTGGCGGATATTCGAGACTTTGCGCTCCTCCACCTTCCGCTTGAGGATGCCCCAAAGATGTTCTATTGGGTTTAGGTCTGGAGACATGCTTGGCCAGTCCATCACCTTTACCCTCAGCCTCTTCAATAAAGCAGTGGTCGTCTTAGAGGTGTGTTTGGGGTCATTATCATGCTGGAACACTGCCCTGCGACCCAGTTTCCGGAGGGAGGGGATCATGCTCTGCTTCAGTATTTCACAGTACATATTGGAGTTCATGTGCCCCTCAATGAAATGTAACTCCCCAACACCTGCAGCACTCATGCAGCCCCAGACCATGGCATTCCCACCACCATGCTTGACTGTAGGCATGACACACTTATCTTTGTACTCCTCACCTGATTGCCGCCACACATGCTTGAGACCATCTGAACCAAACAAATTAATCTTGGTCTCATCAGACCATAGGACATGGTTCCAGTAATCCATGTCCTTTGTTGACATGTCTTCAGCAAACTGTTTGCGGGCTTTCTTGTGTAGAGACTTCAGAAGAGGCTTCCTTCTGGGGTGACAGCCATGCAGACCAATTTGATGTAGTGTGCGGCGTATGGTCTGAGCACTGACAGGCTGACCCCCCACCTTTTCAATCTCTGCAGCAATGCTGACAGCACTCCTGCGCCTATCTTTCAAAGACAGCAGTTGGATGTGACGCTGAGCACGTGCACTCAGCTTCTTTGAACGACCAACGCGAGGTCTGTTCTGAGTGGACCCTGCTCTTTTAAAACGCTGGATGATCTTGGCAACTGTGCTGCAGCTCAGTTTCAGGGTGTTGGCAATCTTCTTGTAGCCTTGGCCATCTTCATGTAGCGCAACAATTCATCTTTTAAGATCCTCAGAGAGTTCTTTGCCATGAGGTGCCATGTTGGAACTTTCAGTGACCAGTATGAGAGAGTGTGAGAGCTGTACTACTAAATTGAACACACCTGCTCCCTATGCACACCTGAGACCTAGTAACACTAACAAATCACATGACATTTTGGAGGGAAAATGACAAGCAGTGCTCAATTTGGACATTTAGGGGTGTAGTCTCTTAGGGGTGTACTCACTTTTGTTGCCGGTGGTTTAGACATTAATGGCTGTATATTGAGTTATTTTGAGGGAAGAATAAATTTACACTGTTATATAAGCTGCACACAGACTACTTTTCATTGTGTCAAAGTGTCATTTTGTCAGTGTTGTCCCATGAAAAGATATACTTAAATATCTGCAGAAATGTGAGGGGTGTACTCACTTTTGTGATACACTGTATGTATTTAGTCAGCCACTGATTGTGCAGGTTCTCCTACTTAGAAAGATGAGAGAGGTCTGTAATTTTCATCATAGGTACACTTCAACTATGAGAGACAAAATGAGAAAAAAAAATCCAGGAAATCACATTGTAGGATTTTTAAAGAATTTATGGTGGAAAATAAGTATTTGGTCAATAACAAACAAGCAAGATTTCTGGCTCTCACAGACCTGTAACTTATTCTTTAGGAAGCTCTTCTGTCCTCCACTCGTTACCTGTATTAATGGCACCTGTTTGACCTCGTTATCTTATCTGTATAAAAGACACCTGTCCACAGCCTCAAACAGTAAGACTCCAAACTCAACCATGGCCAAGACCAAAGAGCTGTCGAAGGACACCAGGAAGAAAATTGTAGACCTGCACCAGGCTGGGAAGAGTGAATCTACAATAGGCAAGCAGGTTGGTGTGAATAAATCAACTGTGGGAACAATTATAAGAAAATGGAAGACATACAAGACCATTGATAATCTCCCTTGGGGTCCAGATCTCATCCCGTGGGGTCAAAATGATCATGAGAACGGTGAGCAAAAATCCCAGAACTACACGGAGGGACCTGATAAATGACCTGCAGAGAGCTGGGACCAAAGTAACAAAGGCTACCATCAGTATACACACTACACCGAGAGGGACTCAAATCCTGCAGTGCCAGGCGTGTCCCCCTGCTTAAGCCAGTACATGTCCAGGCCCGTCTGATGTTTGCCAGAGAGCATATGGATGATCCAGAAGAGGATTGGGAGAATATCATGTGGTCAGATGAAACCACAATGGAACTTTTTGGTAAAAACTCAACTCGTCGTGTTTGGAGGAAGAAGAAAAACCCAAGAACACCATACCTACTGTGAAGCATGGGGGTGGAAACATCATGCTTTGGGGCTGTTTTTCTGCAAAGGGGACAGGACGACTGATCCGTGTTAAGGGAAGAATGAACGGGGCCATGTATCGTGAGATTTGAAGCCAAAACCTCCTTCCATCAGTGAGAGCATTGAAGATGGAACGTGGCAGGGTCTTCCAGCATGACAAGGATCCCAAACACACCGCTCGGGCAACGAAGGAGTGGCTCCGTAAAAAGCATTTCAAGGTCCTGGAGTGGCCTAGCCAGTCTCCAGACCTCAACCCCATAGAAAATTTGTGGAGTCCGTGTTGCCCAGCGACAGCCCCAAAACATCACTGCTCTAGAGGAGATCTGCATGGAGGAATGGGCCAAAATACCAGCTACAGTGTGTGCAAACCTGGTGAAGACTTACAGGAAACGTTTGACCTCTGTCATCGCCAAAAAAGGTTATGTTACAAAGTATTGAGTTGAACTTTTGTTATTGACCAAATACTTATTTTCCACCATAAGTTACAAAAAAAATTCTTTAAAAATCCTACAATGTGATTTCCTGGATTTTTTTTTCTCATTTTGTCTCTCATAGTTGAAGTGTACCTATGATGAAAATTACAGACCTCTCTCATCTTTCTAAGTAGGAGAACTTGCACAATCAGTGGCTGACTAAATACTTTTTGGCCCCACTGTATATGTATGTATGTATGTATGTATGTATGTATGTATGTATGTATGTATGTGTATGTGTGTGTGTGTGTGTGTGTGTGTATATATATATATACAGTGTATCACAAAAGTGAGTACACCCCTCACATTTCTGCAGATATTTAAGTATATCTTTTCATGGGACAACACTGACAAAATGACACTTTGACACAATGAAAAGTAGTCTGTGTGCAGCTTATATAACAGTGTAAATTTATTCTTCCCTCAAAATAACTCAATATACAGCCATTAATGTCTAAACCACCGGCAACAAAAGTGAGTACACCCCTAAGAGACTACACCCCTAAATGTCCAAATTGAGCACTGCTTGTCATTTTTCCTCCAAAATGTCATGTGATTTGTTAGTGTTACTAGGTTTTAGGTGTGCATAGGGAGCAGGTGTGTTCAATTTAATAGTACAGCTCTCACACTCTCTCATACTGGTCACTGAAAGTTCCAACATGGCACCTCATGGCAAAAAACTCTCTGAGGATCTTAAAAGACGAATTGTTGCGCTACATGAAGATGGCCAAGGCTACAAGAAGATTGCCAACACCCTGAAACTGAGCTGCAGCACAGTGGCCAAGATCATCCAGCATTTTAAAAGAGCAGGGTCCACTCAGAACAGACCTCGCGTTGGTCGTCCAAAGAAGCTGAGTGCACATGCTCAGCGTCACATCCAACTGCTGTCTTTGAAAGATAGGCGCAGGAGTGCTGTCAGCATTGCTGCAGAGATTGAAAAGGTGGGGGGTCAGCCTGTCAGTGCTCAGACCATACGCCGCACACTACATCAAATTGGTCTGCATGGCTGTGACCCCAGAAGGAAGCCTTTTCTGAAGTCTCTACACAAGAAAGCCCGCAAACAGTTTGCTGAAGACATGTCAACAAAGGACATGGATTACTGGAACCATGTCCTATGGTCTGATGAGACCAAGATTAATTTGTTTGGTTCAGATGGTCTCAAGCATGTGTGGCGGCAATCAGGTGAGGAGTACAAAGATAAGTGTGTCATGCCTACAGTCAAGCATGGTGGTGGGAATGCCATGGTCTGGGGCTGCATGAGTGCAGCAGGTGTTGGGGAGTTACATTTCATTGAGGGACACATGAACTCCAATATGTACTGTGAAATACTGAAGCAGAGCATGATCCCCTCCCTCCGGAAACTGGGTCGCAGGGCAGTGTTCCAGCATGATAATGACCCCAAACACACCTCTAAGACGACCACTGCTTTATTGAAGAGGCTTAGGGTAAAGGTGATGGACTGGCCAAGCATGTCTCCAGACCTAAACCCAATAGAACATCTTTGGGGCATCCTCAAGCGGAAGGTGGAGGAGTGCAAAGTCTCGCCAGCTCCGTGATGTCGTCATGGAGGAGTGGAAAAGCATTCCAGTGGCAACCTGTGAAGCTCTGGTAAACTCCATGCCCAGGAGAGTTAAGGCAGTTCTGGGAAATAATGGTGGCCACACAAAATATTGACACTTCAGGAACTTTCACTAAGGGGTGTACTCACTTTTGTTGCCGGTGGTTTAGACATTAATGGCTGTATATTGAGTTATTTTGAGGGAAGAATAAATTTACACTGTTATATAAGCTGCACACAGACTACTTTTCATTGTGTCAAAGTGTCATTTTGTCAGTGTTGTCCCATGAAAAGATATACTTAAATATCTGCAGAAATGTGAGGGGTGTACTCACTTTTGTGATACACTGTATATACAGTGTATCACAAAAGTGAGTACACCCCTCACATTTCTGCAAATATTTCATTATATCTTTTCATGGGACAACACTATAGACATGAAACTTGGATATAACTTAGAGTAGTCAGTGTACAGCTTGTATAGCAGTGTAGATTTACTGTCTTCTGAAAATAACTCAACACACAGCCATTAATGTCTAAATAGCTGGCAACATAAGTGAGTACACCCCACAGTGAACATGTCCAAATTGTGCCCAAATGTGTCGTTGTCCCTCCCTGGTGTCATGTGTCAAGGTCCCAGGTGTAAATGGGGAGCAGGGCTGTTAAATTTGGTGTTTTGGGTACAATTCTCTCATACTGGCCACTGGATATTCAACATGGCACCTCATGGCAAAGAACTCTCTGAGGATGTGAGAAATAGAATTGTTGCTCTCCACAAAGATGGCCTGGTCTATAAGAAGATTGCTAACACCCTGAAACTGAGCTACAGCATGGTGGCCAAGGTCATACAGCGGTTTTCCAGGACAGGTTCCACTCGGAACAGGCTTCGCCAGGGTCGACCAAAGAAGTTGAGTCCACGTGTTCGGCGTCATATCCAGAGGTTGGCTTTAAAAAATAGACACATGAGTGCTGCCAGCATTGCTGCAGAGGTTGAAGACGTGGGAGGTCAGCCTGTCAGTGCTCAGACCATACGCCGCACACTGCATCAACTCGGTCTGCATGGTCGTCATCCCAGAAGGAAGCTGACGCACAAGAAAGCCCGCAAACAGTTTGCTGAAGACAAGCAGTCCAAGAACATGGATTACTGGAATGCCCTGTGGTCTGACGAGACCAAGATAAACTTGTTTGGCTCAGATGGTGTCCAGCATGTGTGGCGGCGCCCTGGTGAGAAGTACCAAGACAACTGTATCTTGCCTACAGTCAAGCATGGTGGTGGTAGCATCATGGTCTTGGGCTGCATGAGTGTTGCTGGCACTGGGGAGCTGCAGTTCATTGAGGGAAACATGAATTCCAACATGTACTGTGACATTCTGAAACAGAGCATGATCCCCTCCCTTCGAAAACTGGGCCTCATGGCAGTTTTCCAACAGGATAACGACCCCAAACACAACCTCCAAGATGAGAACTGCCTTGCTGAGGAAGCTGAAGGTAAAGGTGATGGACTAAACCCAATTGAGCACCTGTGGCGCATCCTCAAGTGGAAGGTGGAGGAGTTCAAGGTGTCTAACATCCACCAGCTCCGTGATGTCATCATGGAGGAGTGGAAGAGGATTCCAGTAGCAACCTGTGCAGCTCTGGTGAATTCCATGCCCAGGAGGGTTAAGGCAGTGCTGGATAATAATGGTGGTCACACAAAATATTGACACTTTGGGCAAAATTTGGACATGTTCACTGTGGGGTGTACTCACTTATGTTGCCAGCCATTTAGACATTAATGGCTGTGTGTTGAGTTATTTTCAGAAGACAGTAAATCTACACTGCTATACAAGCTGTACACTGACTACTCTAAGTTATATCCAAGTTTCATGTCTATAGTGTTGTCCCATGAAAAGATATAATGAAATATTTGCAGAAATGTGAGGGGTGTACTCACTTTTGTGATACACTGTATATATATATATATATATATATATATATATAGTATATATTTTGCTAATTATATATATATATATATATATATTTTTTTTTTTTTTTTTTTTTTTTTTTTTTTTTGCTAATTATAACTTAGTTCCATTTAGTTTTGTGTATGTATGATGTGTGAATCTTCTTCATTCAAATTATACTCCAGGTCACACAAGGAGGATGGAGGTCCCTGCTGAGTCTGGTTCCTCTGAAGGTCACTTCATGTAATTTTAATGGAGTTTTTCCCTGCTACTGTCACCCTTGGCTTGCTCGACAGGCATTTATGGTTTCTGGATTCTGTGAAGTTGCTTTGAGACAATGTCCACTGTAAAAAGTGCTATGCAAATAAATTTGACTTGACTTGAGTACCTTAAACTGGGGCTTGGCTCTACGGCGGAGTTTGGCCAGGATCGAGAGCAGAGGCTGGTAAACTGCATCCTCGGTCAGCTTGTCACTGTAACACTCCCAGCACTCCTGCAGCTTTTTAAAACCTCGCTCACACATGGAGAGCAGCGACAGAGACACGGCCAGGTCTGCCCACTGCCGCTCCGTCCTTAAAGAAAGCACGCATGTAGAAATGGACTGATTTTAAAACATCTCATTTTAGCATAAAACACACAATTTCACAGTCACATCAAGTCACAAGAGATAAGGTAATATGCACATGACCTGTGAACATGAAAGTGAACATTCTACCTAATTCATTTTAGCAATAAAGCACAGGACCTGTGTAGTGAAAGACTTTTAGAACTCACTTGGCAGTTCGGAAACGCTGACAAAGCTTTTCAACTAAACTTTCAGTCTGTCGTTCCTTGGTGATGTAAGAGAACAGTTGCCTGCAGGACAGAGATTAGTTAAGTAGCATGTCAACAGACATACAATTAAGATCAAAGGAACATTCGCTCACTTCATAATGGTGCTAAAATCCTCCTCTTTTATCCCTCTTTCAGGATCGGACAATCGACTAATGATGTCTGGTAGAAGGTTGTAGATGGCATTATCCTAAAGGAAACACAAAAACAAATAATGAGGTGTTAAACAGCAGTAATGTGTCCACTTAGAAGAAATGCATGCTTACTAAACTAAAAGACTCAAAATTACTTCACAACTCCCCTAGCACTAGTTGTACAAACAGGTGCATTTTAGTTTAGGTACTAAGAATGTCTCTTAGTTCAATTTATTTATTTATTGTGTTCACACTATTTTTTTTCTCATTTTGTCTCTCATAGTTGAAGTGGTGGTACGCACGCTGAGACGCTAGCCTAGTTGTTTGTTTGTAGCCTTTAGCTAAATAACTTTTTATATACGTATGTTTTAAACATATAATTTATACGTTAATCTTCCGTGTGTTGTTGATTTAGTTTTATTTTGTTTATCGTAAAAAAGCGCTTGTGTTTACTAACGTAAATTCGTGCTGTGTTGGAAACTAGGAAACTTCTGCTACCGGCATCCGAACGAAGCCGGTTTTGTTTGTTTTTGTACTTCAGCGCATAAACATCATAATTATCCAGAATTAAAACCGTTTTCGGTCCGCACGAAGCGCGTTTGTGTTTGGTTGTGTTCTGTATTTCAGCTCTTAAAACACCTCTGTTTTGTGGGGAGTTATAACCGTTTCTGTTCGTAGGAAGCGCGTTTATTTGTTTAGTACACCAGCGCATAACACCGTTCTCCTTTAGAATTACAGCCGCTTTTGTCCGAACGAAGCGCATTTGTGTTGTTTGGTTGGTGGTTTTTGTATTCCAGCTCATCATCGCCTGTTTCATCCGGAATTAAAGCCGTTCTTCTGTGACTACCAGCAGAAGCGCCGGTGAATCCAACATAAACATCATCTCCAACTCATCTTGTAAAGCTAAGTACATTTCTTTGCTACTATGGCCCCAGCAGGAGCTTTGTATCCATGTTCTGAGTGTAATATGTTCAGTTATTCCTTCTCTGTGTTTAGTGATAACTTTACATGTGATAAGTGTAGATTAGTTGTTAGTCTGACGGAGAAGATCTCAGTGTTAGAAGGGCGCATTCGGGCGTTAGAACAGACTACTACTAGTGAGGGCTTAGATTCAGCTGTAGCAGTCCCGAATGCCAGCAGTTCAGGTACAGAACCCCAGACTCCGGCATTAGAGCCCTCACAGCGGGGCGACTGGGTGACGTCTCGGCGACATAGTCGTAGGGAAAAGCACCGACCATCTCAGTTGCACGTGTCCAACAGGTTTTCCCCACTCAGTGAGCCACCCGCTGAGAAGCCTGTTAATGTAAGTGCTCTGGTTATCCTCCTCACTCCTAATGTCCAGTATACTGGAAATTTTTTTTCTGGGTTTTATAACTCGACAGGAAGTTTTACTTTGTCACGCTCACTTTTAGACACTCTAACACAACTCTGTCTTTCTATTGGTTGGTCAAAGACATTGAGAATTTTTTTTAAGCTTCTTGAAAAAAGACCCGAAGATGGCGGCTGTTGAGAAAGACGCTTGTTGCCTCCGTGACCGAACAAAACATACGTTTTTATCTATTAATGTGCACATATAACCAAAGTGTTTTAGAAATGATGTATTTTTATAAGGTTTTTGTAATGATTGGTAACGATATAAGCGATGAATATGTATTTACGCATACTTAAATTTCGAGCAAATGTTTTATGTCCAGCCAGCTGGACATTTGGATTTAACGTATTGAATGTTGTTTAGTTTGTCATGCTAACTATGAATTAGAAGATGTGCATCAGTATTACTTTTTGCATTTTTCATGCTGTACATATCTTTTTCGTGTATGTTAAGGGCTGACAGTAGATGAGGTGCTTAAATTACTAGATGATAGTAATAGACTGCAGTGTTGAGAGTAGTAAGGATGAATATCAACAGGATAGTGATAGGGAAGTGATTCTAAGCCAAGATGTTAGATGCAGTGGGGCAGAGCACTTGCCAGTGGTGGGTAGTGATAGCACCAGCTTTCAGAGGTGCAGAAACCCTGGCTGCACCAAAAAATCAAGCATAAGATGTTTAAAATGTAATGTATTTCTTTGCATTCAAGTTAAACGAAACTGCTTTTATGAGTTCCACACAAGGTCCCGTTAAAAAAAGAAAAGAAAAACTCAAAGCTGAAATGCAAAAGGTTTTGATTTGAATAATTTAGATATCATTTTTTTTCAAATTATTTAAATTGAAAGATAGGTATGTGGATAATTTAAAATTTAAAATCAATATTGACAAACTGAATATTCTGTTTTATGTTTTAGTAATGTTCCTTGTTTTTAAAATATATCTATAAAAGGAAAGTTTGTTTATAAGAAAAGGGGAAATAAACAAAGCTAAATGTTTTAATTAAAAAGTTTGAGTTTTCATTTTTAAGGTTTGAGTTTTAAAATTAAAAGTTTAAAATTAAATATTTAAAATATTCATATAAATAGTTAAAATGTAAATTTTAACTTCTGTATAAACTAGTATATGCTTTTTAATATTATTATTAATGTATTACATTATGCCATAAATGTACAATACTTGATATGTCACATGTTATAATGGTAATAATAATATGTACATTTTTTCAGAATCTTGCACATTTCATACTCTTAATTCCAAATGTCCAGTATACTGGACACTGAATAACTCACAGGCCCCATGCAAATTATTATTTTTTTTTTTAATAATGTCATTTAAAAGGCTGAAATGAACAAGTGTTGTTACAGGATATTGTTTGTTTTCAAAGCGTCCAATCTCGGGAGTGAGGAGGTTATAGGAGATTCTCAGCTCCGACATGTGCGTATTGCAACCCCCATAGAGACACCAGCAACCATAGTCACTTGTATTCCGGGGGCCAGGGCGCCTGACATCAGAGCAAACCTGAAAGTGCTGGCTAATGCTAATCGTAGATTTTCGAAGATTGTTATCCACGTCGGCACTAATGATGTTCGTTTACGGCAGTCTGAGGTTACTAAGAGTAATGTTAAAGAGGTGTGTGAGTTAGCTAGGTCGATGTCTGAGGCAGTAGTGTGCTCTGGCCCCTTACCGATTCGACCCAGTGGCGAAACCTACAGCAGGTTGTTGTCGCTGAACCGCTGGATGTCTAAATGGTGCTCAGAAAACTGCATTGATTTTGTAGATAACTGGTCCACCTTTGAGGGAAGGCCT
The DNA here is from genome assembly GCF_030014385.1 of Trichomycterus rosablanca. Taxonomy (NCBI): domain Eukaryota; kingdom Metazoa; phylum Chordata; class Actinopteri; order Siluriformes; family Trichomycteridae; genus Trichomycterus; species Trichomycterus rosablanca. The sequence continues at coordinate 7,369,698 of NC_086012.1, forward strand.
GGTCTTTTGAAGCGGGATGGTGTCCACCCCACGTGGGAGGGTGCTGCTCGCATTTCTTGCAGCATAGGTGACAGGCTTTACCACCGCGTTAGTGTAGCGGCAGATAGTGTTAAATGACTATCCAGAGCCAAGACCAGGCAGCAGACTAACAGGCCTAACCAACTGTCTGCGAGTCGCCATCGGACGTCACCCGGAATCCTTAGGTCACAAACCATTGAGACTGTGTCTGTTTACCATGGCAGGTGTAAGCCAAAACAAAATCAAAAAGTATGTCATAATAACTTAATTAAAATTAATCTAAATGAGCATCATGAAAACCCTAGTAAAGTTAAACTAAAGTTAGGACTTCTAAACATCAGGTCACTTGCATGCAAAACAGTAATTGTAAATGAAATAATTACAGATAATTGTCTTAGTGCCCTGTGTTTAACCGAGACCTGGGCTAGACCTGATGAGTATCTAGGTTTAAATGAAGCATCTCCTCCGGGTTACAGTTATGAACATAAGCCACGTCTTAGCGGTCGTGGTGGAGGAATAGCCACAATTTATGATAAAGACATAGGTCTTACTGTAAAATCAACTCCCATAACAAACTCGTTTGAAGTTCTTATCTCTGACATAACCAATAAATGTTCATCTGATAAAACTAGTATGTTTAAACTGGTTACTGTTTATCGACCCCCTGGTCCTTACTCAGAATTTCTTAACGAATTTGCCGATTTTCTTTCTAAATTAGTCTTATCAACTAAGAAAGCTCTAATTGTTGGTGACTTTAATATTCATTATGAGGATAAGTGTAATCCACTCAAAATTGCGTTTGACTCTATTTTAGAATCTTTAGGCATCACCCAAAATGTAACAGGACCCACTCACCGCTGTAAACATACCTTAGATTTAATACTTACTTATGGTATAAACATAGACAACCTGGAAATTATACCACAGAATGACTTAATCTCTGATCACTCCCTACTAATATATGAAGTGTCCCTGTCCAATAATATACAGCAACCAAATCGTTTTAAATGTAAGCGCACTATTACATCTGCAACTGCAGCAGCGTTCATAAACTGCCTACCAGAATTACCAAATATATCAGCATCAGAACCTAAAGAACTAGATCAGGCAACTCAAAACCTAGAAACCGTACTGCGCACAACCTTAGATAACGTAGCCCCACTCAAAACTAAACTGATTAGGGAGAAAAAGCTTGCTCCATGGTACAATGACCACACATGCGCACTTAAACAAGCAGCACGGAAATTAGAACGTAAGTGGCGTCACACTACACTGGAGGTGTATAAGATTGCTTGGAAAGATGCTCTAACTGAGTATAAACATGCACTTATAAAAGCTAAATCTGTATATTATTCATCCCTAATAGAGAAAAATAAAAACAATCCTAGATTCCTTTTTGAGACAGTGTCCAAATTAACTAAAAACGTCAATGAAACTGAATCTAATATACCGCCTGACTGTACCAGTGATGATTTTTTAAAATTCTTTAATGACAAGATAGAAAAAATACGACTTCAGAGTCAGAGTGTGTCACTTGCCAATGTTAAGTATGGACTCACTCCGAGCAGCATTGGTGATAATAGTAACGAGTTAATCCAACTAAATTCCTTTAATCCAATCTCCCAAAATGAACTAACTGTGTTGATTAAATCATCGAAGTCATCATCGTGTATACTCGATCCTGTTCCAACTCGTTTACTTAAAGATTTACTCCCAGCTATTGTAGAGCCCCTGCTTACATTAATCAATGCATCCCTTAGCCTTGGGTATGTACCTAAATTGTTTAAAAGTGCTGTTATTAAACCCCTGATTAAAAAACCAAATCTTGATCCACATGTTTTATCTAATTATAGGCCAATTTCAAACCTTCCTTTTGTCTCAAAGATATTAGAAAAAGTCGTTTCCAAACAGCTATGTTCTTATTTGAATGAAAATTGTATTCATGAAAAATTTCAATCAGGATTTAGACCCAACCATAGTACCGAAACCGCATTAATTAGAGTAGTTAACGAGTTGTTAATGTCTTCTGATAATGGATGTGTCTCTTTTCTTGTTCTATTAGATCTTAGTGCAGCGTTTGATACGGTCGATCATAACATTTTACTGGAGAGGCTAGAAAATACAGTAGGTGTTAAAGGACTCGCACTCTCTTGGTTTCAATCATATTTGACTGACCGCTCTCAATTCGTTTATGTAAATAATAAATGCTCAGAAACTACAAAAGTAAAGTGTGGTGTTCCACAGGGGTCGGTACTTGGACCGCTATTATTTACACTCTATATGCTTCCACTAGGTGAAATTATTCATAAACATGGCATAAACTTTCACTGCTATGCAGATGACACACAGCTGTATATATCAGCCAAACCAAATGATACTGACACAATCAGTAAGATAGAAGATTGTGTAAACGACATAAAAAACTGGATGTCGTGTAATTTTCTTTTACTTAATTCAGATAAAACTGAGGTTTTACTTGTTGGCTCTAAAGCTGCAAGAGACAAGTTGTCTAACCTGGTGCTAAACTTACACATTCTCTGTTACTCCCAGCCCAGATGTAAAAAACTTAGGTGTCACAATAGATTCAGATCTCTCCTTTGATACACACATTAATAATATTACTAGAGTTGATTTCTATCATTTGCGTAATATCTCTAAAATAAGAAATATACTATCTGTTAATGACGCCGAAAAACTGATCCATGCGTTTATAACTTCTCGGTTAGATTATTGTAATGCTCTTCTCACAGGATGCTCTGGTAGATCCTTAAACAAACTCCAGTTAGTTCAAAATGCAGCAGCTCGAGTGCTAACTAGAACTAAAAAATTTGATCATATCACTCCTGTTCTATCATCTCTACACTGGCTGCCAGTTAAATTTCGCATTGATTACAAAATACTTTTACTAACCTATAAAGCGCTACATGGTCTGGCTCCACAGTATCTGAGTGAGCTTATTAATTACTACAACCCAGCACGTCCACTTCGTTCACAAGATGCAGGGTTACTTATAGTTCCTAAAATTAAAAAGACCAAAGCTGGTGGAAGAGCGTTTTCTTACAAAGCTCCACAACTCTGGAATAATCTTCCTGCCTCTGTTCGGTATTCGGACACAGTCTCAATGTTTAAGTCTAAACTGAAAACATATTTATTTTCTCAGGCTTTTGATTAATATAGACAAAGGAGCAGAGCTTGGGGGTTCTTGGTCATAGAAACTTGTGGTGATCAGGGATGTTGGGTCGCTGTCGTTCTGCCTCTCTTGTCCAATCACTCTGGTTTGGGTAGGAGAGGTGGGCGCTGATGTCCTGTGAAAGCCTTCATGACCTTGTTACCTGCTCGCTCTCCCTTTTAGTTATGCTGTAATAATTAGGGCTGCCGGAGTCTAAAACTCTCTGTAAAACTGTTTGTCAACTAGCATTGTACATTATTAACTACATTCTCTGTTGTTTTACCCCGAGGGCATTCTGATGGAAACCTGTTTACCCGCCGAGGTTAAGGATTAAAGTCGAGACTGCCGGGACAACGATGCTGCTCCTGTCAGATGTGACGGGTCTGGAGTAATTGCAACGACAAGAAATCACTACAGACTTTATTGAAGACTAGAGCGGATAACAACTCTATTATTATTTAATTGTTTATTTATCTATTTATTACCACTGTATGACTTTTAGATCATTCAATTCTGTGTTTGTATGATTTGTGTAAATCGTGTATTTATTTAAAGTATCCTCCAGACCACCCAAGAAGGATGGGCCCTGTTGAGTCTGGTTCCTCTCAAGGTTTCTTCCTGTAATTTTCAGGGAGTTTTTCCTTGCCACAGTCGCCCTCGGCTTGCTCAACAGGGGTTTTTGTATCTGTTGGTCCTGGATTTTGTAAAGTTGCTTTGAGACAATGTATATTGTAAAAAGCGCTATATAAATAAAGTTGACTTGACTTGACACTGTGTTGTATTATAAGATGTGCTTGTTAGGAGTGACAATTTTGCTCATTTTGGCACAAGGTATGAATATCTAGTATACTACTGCAATGCAGGGTTTTAATATTAGTATATAAATTAAGTTATATTTTCTGTTTATTAGCAAATGGTTTTAAATTATATTTATGGCTAGGGAATGGCTCAGTTTTACTAATTGGTTCAACCTGGTCAGTGTCAAAGCACGTCCAGCACAAACCGGAAACACTAGGCACACTTGTACATTCCCTTACACCTACTGGCAATTCCCCCCCTGGATTCCCCCCCCTTTAACTCATAATTTTTCATTTCCAATTATTTCCTGATTGTGAAGCCGCTGCCGCATGCACAACCCCCAATCTGAGCAAGGAGAACCAGATTACCACAAGCCCCCTCCGACACGTGTCCAACCTGTGTCCGCTTCTTATCACCTGCAAGTGTCTGGGTTCCCACACAGAGCCATATCATGTATGAAGGACCACATGCACCCAAACCAGATTCCCACTTTCCTCCCTCAAGAACAACCTACTATGTTTACATGGATGCCCAGTCAGGTCTGTGGCTCTGCTGAGATTCTAACTTGCGAGTTCAAATACTCTATTAGTGTAACAGCATCTACTTACAGGCAATTTAATGCCAACTTCACCACATTTTTGAGCGAGGAGAGGAAGCTGAAAAAAAAAAACCCCAATCTAACATGGGGAGAACATACAAAACTATGACAGCAAGCAGAGATGAGGAGTGAACCCAGTTCTACAAGACCACTACTTGCTATTCCACTGTGCCATCAAACCATTACATAAACAAAAGACAGTGAAAGTCTACACCATGTTAATGCGGAGCACTTACCTTTGCAGCAAGCTCATTAAAAAAGTTAAGAGCAAGGCTGGCAATATGTGGCTCAGGGTCTAGAAGCAGCACAGCAACCTCGCTAACTTGACCCTTGACCTTCATCACATCCTTCAGCACCAGCTGAGTCAGAACTGTGATTGCAGTCAGACGCACTGATGCATATTCATCACACAGTCTAGATGAAAACCAAGAAATAAGAAGTAAAAAAAAAAAAAAGTCAATTTCAATAGTGGTAAAATTACACACATTAGATTTGTGGGATATGCTGTCCAATTAGCAGCGATCATTAATTTTCATGTCTGTTATGTTTATGTTATGTAAGGATATGTACCTGGCATACAGATTCGGGGTCCAGGGCTCAAGAATGTTGGGAAAGCGCACAGTTAGGTCTCCAAGGGCAATAATGGCGTTGGCTCTGACAACTGGCAGAGAAGATTTCTCCAACACGGTAAAGAGCAGACGAATATTATCCTTACACACTGTCGGGCTGGGTGGTAGAGCAAGAAGAGAAAGAGTTTAAAGAGTTCAAAAGACTTTAAAGGTGGGAATGGATGTTAGGGTATCAGTTTAGAGTCAAGCTTCTGCAACTATGCCATGACGTGTGTGCAAAGGCCAACCACTTCTTTTCACCTGCACAAGGCTGGTTCACAGGAGTCAAGCACTGTTCATCTGTACACCAGCCAGCAGAGGCCACAATTGCACCAACAATGAGGACTCCCTTTGGCCTGCCCACCCACAGACAAAGCCAATCATGTAAATGTAGAAGCCAGGCCGGCCAATAAGAGCTGTGATTTAAAGTGGAGGGCTTGAGATCTCAGCAGTGGAGGGCTAGCGTGTTAAGGCTTTGCCACTCAAGTGCCGAAATTACAGCAAATCTATTTAATTGTGGTTTGTGTCACTCTGCTGCAAAAGTAAAGTTTTAGATATCTGAGAAGACTAAATACTGTGCTAGCATTGTGTTCGTTTATTAAGATTTTAACAACATGTTTTACACTCTGATATAATCTTGAACCTTGTGTAATGAGTAACTACTGTTCCTGTCATGAATGTAACCAAACATGGACAATTTAGTCTCCAATTCACCTCACTCGCATGACTTTGGACTGTGGGAGGAAACAGAAGCACCCGGAGGAAACCTACGCAGATACAGGGAGAACATGCAAACTCCACAGGAAGGACCTGGACCGCCCCACCTGGGGATCAAACCCAGGACCTTCTTGCTGCGAGGCGACAGTGCTACCCACTTAACCACCAAGCCGCCCCTGTGCTAGCGTTGACTGCCTAACTACCTTGTGCAGACTTTTCCATGATCAGATTCATTAGGTTTATGTACATCAAAATTTAATTATGGCAATCGGCTGAAACGGCAGTCATCATTGTTGAAAGCTCGAGACATGCATGTATTAGCCCTCCCAATAGCATAGTTACAATTCATCACAACTGTTTTATCACACAGTGAGCTAATCTACACATTTTTAGTGCGTCGTACCTGATCATCATGAACTGGGAAAGAGCAAGGCAGGCAGCGGTGGTGAGCTGGGGATGAGAATATCGGCCAGGTGAGCTGCACACTTTCACCAGCAGAGGCAGAAACATGCTTAGCGTGTTTCCTTCTGCGAACACATTATGAGAAGCATCGATTTTGACAACAGCATAAACCAGCAAGCGATCAAGCACAGCCAACTTCCAAGCAAGAGGGCCCACAAATAAACAAACGATAATGAAAAATAAGCATGCTCTCACCAGCCAACAGTTCTGTTTCACATATTTTACGGATGAACTCTGCCTCCGTGTCCTCTGCTGAAGCACCAGTCAACCCAAGTTCCTCTTCCACACAGCTATCATTGGCCTCCTACAGCAGCGGAGGACAGAAATTTAGACATTGAAATCACCCAAATACTCTTTGGATCAACCTCAAACCATCCTTGCAACTAAGCCTTTCGCTAATGCTCCTTTCATACCCAATAATCATAGCATCACCTATAACTCATTCCTCAATAATTTCAAATCTATTTATCCATCTATTCAGTCTCAAAAAACAAAGTAATAATGTAAAAACAAACTCTCTTTTGAAGTTGTATAACCACTAAAGATTTATAAATATGAACAAGGATCAGACAATGACATTCCTAATGGAACCACTATGGGCCAATTAATGACAGACTTGTAAAAACTGGCCATTATTTTATTATTCTGTTGCATATGTAAATCTGCTCACTGATACAAAAACAATCCATTTAGATAAATCGTGATTATCACCTTGTTCTTGGTGGCGGGTGCTTTCTCCTTCTCTTCTTTCTCCTCCCTTTCTCCTCTCCGCCGCCGGAGCTCAGAGCTTACACTCCTCTCCAGATGAGACACCTGCCAGAAAGCCACAGCTCCACACAGAGACAGCAGCTGTGCCAGACTCACGCAGTTCACTACGTACAAAATAAGGAGGACAAAAAGAGTCGACAAAAAGTTAAAGAAACATTAGCTTCTTTTTTTTTTTTTACAAGCAGTCTGTAAACAGTAATGCACAAATCAGATCTTCACATAGACCCAGCCCCCGAGCAACAGTGGATTTACATTATATGGTACTTGCAGTGATAAACACCATGTGTTTAAAATTTAGCAATAAATATTTAGCAATGAGATTTCAAAATGCATAAAGTGTTTGGGGTGCTGCCAGCAAACATACAGAGCCAGGAGTTACTAAGAAAAGTAAGTAGAGTCAGTAATGCAGCATGAATGATGTGATTAAAATCTAGAACTACGGCAAAAAAGCCAAACTGAGATTTCCTTGGATCCAAGCACTGAGCAGCATTGAAAAACAACCCTAAAGACCTTTTGAAGCATGGATCAAGACTAAATCAGGATCAGGTTAGCTAACCTGTCTTGCACAACAGAAACAAGAGGAACTATTCTCAAATGGGTAATACTAGGGATGTAACGATGCACCACAAGACAGTTAAAAATCGATTCACATGTGTAACGATTCAAATCGGTTTACATGTATAATAAATCGATATTCACTTTAAACAGCAGAGGGCACTGGCGTTATTCACCTCGCCTGGTTGGCGTCACTACAGGGTTGCCAGGTTCGGAATTTTCCAGCCAAATTTATTTATGTGAGGATACTTTATTTGTATTATTCATTTATTTAATGTGGGATTTATTTAATTTCAGTTTTGTTTTTTACACAAAAAGGAAAATGTGCAGCATTGTTTTGCAAAGTTTGTCCTAATACAGTATTTTATTTTTTAAAGAGAAATCATAAAAGGAAACGATAAAAGGTATCGCGAATTGCATCGTGGGTAGAGTGTATCGTTACATCCCTAGGTAATACTCCAATTTCTTTTAACTGATAACTAACCTATTAGTCCATGGTTAACAAACAAGTCTAACTGCCCACTGCAGCATTTTATAACAACAAGCAGTCATTCTTCATTTGATTTAAAACAACAGATGTGGTCAACAGTAGCAAACAGTCCCTTCCAACTTAATGTGCTAATTAAGAAAAAAAAAAACAGATCAGAGACAGCATCTTAAAGCGCTCCTGCACAAAATAAGGGTAGTTACAGTAAGACTAACAGCACAGTTCTACCCTTATACTGGGACATGAGCTCAAGTATACATTTTCACAAATTAGCATGCAGAATGTTTAGTTTGTAATGGCTTTAGTTAGGCAACATTAACCATACTCTATATAAACCAGGTAATAGCTAATAAAACAATGAGTTAATTCAAGAAAAAAAAAAGAATAAAAACATCAAATTGATGGTGTACATGTAATGGTACTAAATTGTACTGAAGTATCATCATGATAGTATAAGAAAGCCACACATTTCACTCTACCTAGCTGCTCTGAATCCTGAGAGTCTGACATCTGCGATTGGTTGGGCTCCCCACCCACTGTAATCTGCTCTAATAAGAGACGAGCAGAGCGTTGGAGCAGATGAGCACACAGTTTATCGGGTGATTCAGAAAGGAAGTAGATGAGTCGGATGGCCTGCTCCATGAAGGTCTGCCAGTAAGGATCAGACAAGATTACTCCTGCACAGGGGCAAGAGGGGAAAAAACATTTAAAATTAAGTAGTAGTTAGTTCCATACGGAGGATTTTAGGCATAAAAGTGAGTCCTATTAAACAAAAGAATTGGCATGGTAACAAATGCCTCGTGAGTGCTTATTATTAGTCTCTATTAATAAAATATGCAGCAAGTGGTAAATAGAGAGGTGTGTACCATCAGCTATAGCTTGGGTCAGACAACTGAAGAGATGGTGGTCCATAGGCAACCTGAATGGAGGTGCTTTAGAGACCTGAAACATATCAGAGAATAAAGGTCAAGGAAAAAAATGTGGTTAGTGCAACTACTGTTGCACATTGAGACACACCATAATTGCGGTCACGAAAATAATAAATCGAACAAGCTTTTGCCGTAGCATTTAGAAATCACCATTTCCAACCTGAATGTAATTGCCAAGCCTTTTGCTCGAGTTAGATTCAAGTGTGATTTTGCATGTTTCCATGATTTGGTGTGGCTGAACAGGACAATGCTGGCTCACATTGTGTCTTTAGGAAACTTGCTTTGGCTTGATCCCTTATGTTAGTAGCTGTGCTATGACATGAAAACTTCATAAGCCATCCCATCCATGATCAAGGATTGCCGAGGCTGTCATGCACCCAAGCTGCCGATTGTTTCTATTCAGCTTTCAGGGACAGGGTCTCTCATTTCCATCCATACAACACTCATACCTTGAGTATTTTCTTTTTTCTTTCTAGTACCAGTAAAACTGCTTTATATTTCTGTTTATACAAACAGTCGTAACTGTAAAACCAAGAGTGCGTCCATAATAGGCCACTAACTAATACCAACAAAAGCTCAATGAGTTGTAGAACAAGGGCAATGCAAGTTACATTTAATGCTGTTTTCTATGTTTATAGAGATGACCCTTTGTGAGTAAAAAAACAAAACAAAAAACCTTAACCTACCCTGATGTGGTCAGTAATATTAGTTATGGTGATGACTGTGTCTCTGGCCAGCAAATAATCTTCTGTAACCTTCTCTTCCAACGCCACAGAACAGAGTGTTTCCAGATTTCCAAGTACCACCTCTCGCTCAGCGCTACACACAAACACATAACTTATAGCATACTAATTGTACTGTATATAGGGCCTGAGAACACAGACTAGCTTATGAATATAATTAAGCAATAAAACACAAAAGGGAATGCTTCATTACTAATAACATTACCTCAGTGGTAAAGATACCCTCTGATTACAAGATACTGGACTTGTATTCAGAGGTTTGCTGGTTCAAGCACCACCACTGCCAGACCGTCTCTGATGGGCCCCTGAGCAAGACTCTTAACCTGCATTTGCTCAGTATGTATATGTAAGAACTGGTGCAGTAGTTAATGTGTAAACTAGCCTACAGCTGAACAGTTGTTTAGGCACTTTAGGGCAGTGGTCCCCAACCACCGGGCCACAAACCGGTACTGGTCGGTGGCTCATTTACAAAGAATAAATAATTAGAAATTGTTACAAGAGCAATTACATTTCCAAACCTCTTGGGGTGTTAGTGTCTCTAATCACCACTAGGTGGGAGCAGGGTTCCCACCGATTTTCCATTCTAAATCCTCCCACCCTCGCCAGTCTGTGAAATTATATCTTATAAGTCTCAGTCTTGCATCAGATAGCTGCATGCATGTCTACACATTGCTCTAGTTTCAGGATTGGCATGGACCAGTGTCATATTTTTTCATGAGACTCAAAAATCCTGGCAGCACCACTGGTCAATGTGATATAGGTAGGTACTTAGCACAGTGGTATAGGTATGTGTCTTTGCACAGTGCCTGTAGTCTGGGAGCCTTACCGTGCAGCCATGCCGAGCAGCAACACAGCAGCTCTCCTGTGCAAAGCTGAAGACTCTCTTTTACCTGAGAATCTCTCCCACAACACCTGTACCACAGCTGCCTGCAGAGCACTCTCACTGCTGAAAAACTCCTGCACCTGGTGAAAAAAAAAATGCAGATTGATCATTTCAAGCAAAGCCATAGATCTCTCAAATAGTGTTGCTGCATATTAAAAATAGTCTTAGACAAAGCACTGATACATGTTTAGCCACTGACTACACTGATTGGCCAGAACATTAGAACCACACCACAAAAATATACACATCAAAGGCAATTTCGTAACAATTGAGCATGTCATGGTCAGGGCTATATTAAATGATGGACTGACTGTAGTTACAAGTACTACGTGTGTTAATGTAGGTGTATGGTCACACGACACCACAGCATCGAACCATTCTGTGTATTGAGTTGCATAGGTCACAGGCCAGTCAAAGAGCCCATTCTAACATCTGTCCACTGTATCCTTACTGTCACTTCATCCTGGTCAGGTTGCGGTGGGTCTGGTGTCCAGGAATTACTGGCCGTGTAGTAATGTAGTAACACTCCGCAACAGGATACCAATATATGGCAGGGTGTCAGCCACCCACCCCTCATGCCTAGCTAATCACATCTGTATGTAGACGCCTGACGAGCTGATAGCAACTGGGCATTCAAACCCTGGTTCCCAGCAGTAGTGGGCTAGTGTAATTTTAGCGCTGCGTGGATTGAACTCATCTTTCTCATCAAGTCTCATTGAACTCAGAGTTCAAAATTTGAGTCTTAACTTAAGCTATTATGGTAAACAAAAACTACTCTATAATAAGCAACCAAGCAGCCAGATTTATCCTTCACACAAAAGTTCTATAAAAATTCATTCAATTCATGTTTGTATGTTTGAATATAAATTGATCATGCATGATCGGGATGACATTAGTTACTTACTATTTCCTCCAAACACTGAATAGTTCCAAGTGACGCATCAAGCATCAACTCAGACAGACTGTCAATAAGAGTTTGGGCCTTGGATCTGTCCAAAAATAGAATAAAAAGGGGGTAAGGGAGAGAAATAAGCTTTAGCATGCCATGGTCGTTAATAATTGCAGCTTTTCAGACAATTAGACAAACACAGAAGTATAAAAACACCTAATCAACACACCTGGTGTTGTCTCCTTGAGGATTGAGGTACAGGCGTCTGTATGCCTGTACTACAGCATCTTTTACAGCAGCATCAGAAGACCACACCAACGGCAGCATCTTTCTCACCCCAGAGACAGAGTCTGCCACACTGAACTCACACGCAGTCACACAGAACTGCACTGCCTCCTGAACAACTGCAAATGTGTATAAAAAGGAAGAAATGTTATTTCCAAGCATAAATGGCATTATAGGAGTTTGTGACTACATCAAAAGGTTCACAACAACAGTAAGAAGTGGACATGCAAAACAACATACTTTTCAGAAAATACCCCATAAAGGTAAGTACTAGAGGGGGTTACAATAAATGAGGGGGCAGGAATATACTACAGACAGAGTACCAAACTATCACAAGACAAGTGTTTTCAGGTGATACCTGTAGTGGTTTTCCAGTAGAGCATGTTATTAATGACAGCTATGGCTCTCTCCACCTGCAGTGCAAAGCTCTCCGTGTCTCTCAGGTACTGAACCAGCATCTCCTGCTTTTTAAGTTCACTCTCCTTCTCCTCACCCCCTGCTTCAGCCATTTCTTTCTGTGGAGTAGGAGGCTGATTCTTTGCTCCCTGGTCTGAAGCATGCTCTTGCTCCTCATCTGTACCTGTATAGCAAAACAGAAACTTTAACTCACATATTACAAATCTCAATTACCTCGGGCATTTAAATACAGACTATGTAACCAGCTGGTAAATGGCTTTGGAGTTCATTATTTTAACCATCAATGTGGATTTGCAGAAAAAAATTTAGCTGCAGTGCAGTAACAGACCCCAACAGGATGCAAATACATGGCAGCACATCAGCCACCCATCCCTCACACATAGCTATTCACATCTGTGTGTAGGCACCTGACCAGCTGATAGGGCAAGTGGATCCCAGGTAGTGGGCTAGTGAAATTGTAAATTGCTTCTCCACTATTTAACTGCATTTTGTAACAAATTTTTTACTGCTGATTGTCAACCTTCCTCTGAACTGTTTTTTTCCTGAAACCTCTAATTAATAAAACACCCAAACAACAACTGCTACTGTCAAGGGCTGCATCCAGTAATTTAAACATTTGGCAACCAAAGAATTTAGCCACCAACATATGCTTACCTTTAAAGATTGATGCCAAAGTGTTGATCAGCGTTTCTTCATTCAGATTGGACAGCGCAGAGAAGAATGAGGACTCGGGGTAAAGAGTGTGGGCTCGTGCACACAGACCCACTGCTTGCCTACATGTAGATAAAAAAAACACAAGTGATAAGATCATATCCTTCATGTTATTTTCCAATAACACACTTAACAACCAAACGTGTAGTAGTAAATACCTTGTAACCAATTAGGCAGTGAATTAGAACAGGCATGTTTTTGTGATCGATGTTGCCAGATGGGCTCAAAAGTGTTGCTGTTAAACACCGTTCATCAAAGCAGCCACTAAGGCAAGTCAATACTGCACTATACCCCAGAATCATCAGAATACTTTATTGATCCCAGAGGAATCAATATACACAGTGAAAGCTAGAGAAAAGTGTTCAGATCGATGGCATGGACAAGTTATTATTATTAGTCGTCATTTTTTTCTTGTTTCTATTTGTCCATTTATATTTTTGTTTTCATTTTTTTTTTTTTCTGCCAAGAAGTTTAGGATTGCTCTTGTGTTTTCTTGGTTGAGGGTTTCTTTAACAGTTCCAGGTATGTGTAGTTGTTGTCTCTCTGGTGTATTTGGGGCATTTGATTAGTATATGTTTTATTGGGAGTTGTGTTTGACATCTTTCACATGTCGGGGGATTGTCTCCTTTTATTAAGTATTGCAAATTTTAAACGACATTATTATGGTGTGGGCTTCTGCAGTGAATATGGAGCTTGGTTGAGGTAATTTTTTTATTTTGTAATATTGGTTTGTGCTTACAGCTGCGGTTTCTTGTGGTTAAAAAAGTAATTAAGGGGAAGAAGTTCTTTCGGACCTTCACTTACATTTACAGTAATTATGTATTCAGTTATATTTAATTACAAATAATAAAAGAAAACCTATCAAATTAACTTAAATTGTGTCATCATTTTGACATTAGCACATTTATGTTAGAAATATCAGCATGATTCAAGAATTTTCCTATTATCAGTAATTGGCTCAAAATCATGTCACTCAGTAAATCTTAATTTACCTACATTTTGTCTATTATACGGTTCAGACACTTAAATGGGTTATGAGCCGAAAAAAATGGGTCGCAGAGAAAAACAATAATTAAATAAACTTGTACGCAAATGCCCCTTGTGGAGGCTTTATGTTACGGATTGCTTGTGTTGCTTGGGTCACAAAAAAAAATAATCATGGACAAAATGTGGGTCACTTGAAAAAGTTGGTAAAACTCTGTATTACACTACATACAGCATTTGCTATTTCATGATTGCATAAAAGAATAAAGATAAAGGCCTTTAAGGAAAGTGTAGTTTGTGTGTGTAGTATTTTTTTAAAAATATGTAATTCTAGCTCTACCTGGACACTGACAGTGTAAAACAACTGGACATCAGGCACTATCATCTTTTAATCTGACTACAAACCAGTAATTGGTGTCACCTTTTAACACAGAATCAAAAGTAGTCAGCGTAATTAAGAAACTTGCAGAATTACATGTGCTAGAACCACTACTGGGTAGCTAGTAATTAAGTGAAGTAAACGTTTAATGAAAATAAGGGGCACTTCACACCATTACCTGTATTTGCTGTGTCTGAGGTACTGGGCAATTTGGACAGCGGTATCTCTATCGGTGTGCTTTGCCTCGCCTTCTTTCTCATCATCCTCTTCTACTGTTTCTGTGTCAGTGTCAGCTTCTAGGTGAGCTTTAACTGTCTGAGACACCTCTGGTTCCATCGCAGCCCATAGTTCACTCGCTGAGATTACAGGGACTGAGACACCCAAAAAGACAAGTGAGACAAAAAGAGGTTAAAATGCATCACCCCATGCTGGATAATCACACATCATCATACGCTTTCTGTGGAAGGACTGAGAACAGAAACAAGTCAGCAACACCCTCAGATTACCAAAGATGCAGCTCAAAGCACACTGGATCCAACAAAGCTGAGATTCTTTCTGCGTCCAGAAGTACACATGCACACAATGTTAGCACCACAGTTCAGTCTCTCCTACATTACTCTAAAGGAGAGTGTGAATGAAGGTGTTTAATGACTGTAGGCTGGCCCTTACAACAGTGCAGCAAATCTCCACTGCATCGTCAAGATTACCAGCCAACAGGAGCACAGAGAAGAACTCGGACTTCCATCCAGTGAGCTCACATTCGCCTTGGTATCATCACGGGGCAATAAATTAGAAACCTATGGCTTAATCATATTACAAAGTGGAACTCAAATGTGTTTCTATAATGCCATGTTTTCACATTTGTGATATCCACATCAGGGATCAGTGTTTTGTGCTTGTTGTTTTTTGGTCTTGTATTATACACCGATCAGCCATAACATTAAAACCACCTTGTTTCTACACTCACTGTTTATTTTATCAGCTCCACTTACCATATAGAAGCACAATTACTGTAGTCCATCTGTTTCTCTACATACTTTTTTAGCCTGCTTTCAGTCTGTTCTTCAATAATCAGGACCACCACAGAATAGGTATAATTTAGGTGGTGGATCATTCTCAGCACTGCAGTGACATGGTGGTGGTGTGTTAGTGTGTGTTGTGCTGGTATGAGTGGATCAGACACAGCAGCGCTGCTGGAGTTTTTAAATTCCGTGTCCACTCACTGTCCACTCTATTAGACACTCCTACCTAGTTGGTCCACCTTGTAGATGTAAAGTCAGAGACGATCGCTCATCTATTGCTGCTGTTTGAGTTAGTCATCCTCTAGACCTTTATCAGTGGTCACAGGACGCTGCCCACGGGGTGCTGTTGGCTGGATATTTTTGGTTGGTGGACTATTCTAAGTCCAGCACTGACATTGAGGTGTTTAAAAACTCAATCTACGCTGCTGTGTCTGATCCACTCATACCAGCACAACACACACTAACACACCACCACCATGTCAGTGTCACTGCAGTGCTGAGAATAACCCACCACCCAAATAATACCTGCTCTGTAGTGGTCCTGGGAGAGTGCTGACCACTGAAGAACAGCATGAAAGGGGGCTAACGAAGCATGCAGAGAAACAGATGGACTACAGTCAGTAATTGTAGAACTACAAAGTGCTTCTATATGGTAAGTGGAGCTGATAAAATGGACAGTGTGTGTAGAAACAAGGAGGTGGTTTGTTATGTTATGGCTGATCGATGTGTGTATGTTTTCATTCTCATATTATTGAGGATTATTTCTGTATTGTATTGTATTGGGAATATGAAGTCTTTGGATCTCAAAAGAAAACATCCAAATCCTTCTGTAGTTTCAAAATGTAGCCTTGTGTAACAAAGGAATAAATACCTGGTGCGTTCCCGATCATCTTTTCTTTAATCTCCTTCAGCTTGGCAATTTCTTTTTCTAGTGGCTTCTTTAGGTCAGCACTGCTCAGCTAAATAAATCAAAATCAACATCTCACAAAAGCACGAATACAGACTCTATTTTTAATTGATATGGCCTTTATAATTACCTTGCAGCTGTAGGGATTATGGGCAATGAAAGCAGCCACTAGCTGAATGGCACTCTTGCACGCCATGACTGATTTATCACCAAGTCGACCAACAGCTAATTCCATCACTTCAGTGTATCTACATAATGGCAAAGCCTAACAAAGAGGACAAATTATTCCCTAAAGCGTTTTATAAAACAAATAAAATTAAAAAAAAGCAGTCACATACACACTTACTTTGCAGTTCACGATTCGTGTGTAGACCTGCAGCACTCGAGCTCTAACATGTGAATGGGCATCGTGTATGTGTTCTTGTAGCGTGTCGAGAAAGCGGTCTCGGTCCGCTCTGCCCGAATCGTCTAACTTATCTCCGCTTAAGACGCGTACCAGCACTTCTCCCAGGACCTCACACACTGCCACACGCATACTAGAACTCTGTCAGAAAAAAGTTATACAGCAGAAATTACAATCTGGAGCAGTTCCATACACACACCATTGTTTAGCAGACACTGTGCTAGTATTGTAGTGTGATCTCACTCCTGTGCTTCACATGATTTAGATTCGCACCATACTTTTTTCTACAGGCACCCTGTGAAACAATCCACATACTTCTTGGATATAATTATTGTTCTAGGCTGCTTCTTCACTTGTACCATTCCATAGCAGGCTTGTTTATTGTATAAACAGCAGCTTTATTCTGCTAGCGAGTTCCAGCTGTGTACATGCCGTGTATGGCAAATTCACCTAAACACCCTCAGATTACCAAAGATGCAGTTCATGGCCCACTGGATACAGAGGATAGAGCTGAGAATCTGTCTGTGTCCCCAAACACACACACACACACAAACACACACACAAAACTTGTCAGCACCCACACTTACTCTCACTCCTTTCTTTAGAGGAGCGTGTAAAGGGAGGAGCTTAATAACTATAGGCTGGCCCTTACAACAGTGCAGCAAATCTCCACTGCCTTGTCAAGATTACCAGCCAACAGGACAGCAGAAGAACTCAGACTCCCATCCAGTGAGCTCACATTCGCCTTGGTATCATCACTGGGCAATGTGTTCGCGTATGTCTGGGTTACCAGGAAACACTGGCTTCAAAGCCAAGAGCTTTATTCTAGTATAGAGAGCATAGCACATCTGAGATTCAAACCCAGATAGCATGATTTACTATGCCTTCAGATGATTGCATTTATAATTGTCAATAGCCCATCGGTCGTTGGTTTTCGATACTCTGGTACCAAAATGCAGCCGGACATAGTATTGTCCACTAAGCAATAAAAAAACCTAAAATGAAATTTAGATTTAAATCATATAATTCTGTACCTCCGTATATGCAAGAATGTTCATGTAGGTTTTATATTTAACATTTTAATGCTTAGACGAGTGAGCTGTACAGCAATGCTGACAGTTACTTGTGCACATACCTCTCCTTCCAGGTGTGTGAGGAGCACACTGATATTAGGAATCATGACCTCAGGGACCAGAGTGCTGAGTTCAGACAGAAAACTGGAGAAAGCCTTTACACCTGAGCCCTCTCTGGCCAACTCATCACTGGACTTCTGTCCAATCTCTCTGGAAAACACACAACCTAAATGAAACTACGAATCAGCACACTAAAAGCAATCAAATCATTGTTTCATTCTGTTACATAAGCAATGTTAATATTTAACAAATAAGTCTGCTAAGAACTGATATTTAAATTAAGGCCAACAAAAACACAATGTATTGAGATACTGAGGGTTGTGCTGGAGGCCACTCATTGAATGTGGCATTGGCTGGCTGATCGAAAGACCCTGCACAGAGACAGGAAATAAGAGAGATCAAACAGACTCTGATAAGCTGTTGGCTACTGCACAGGTGTCAGAAGAGTGTGTGTTAGGTACAGCCCTGCTCAGTCAGGGTAGGGGTCTGCAGCATTAGATGTGAGACACAAGTGGGTAATTGGATATAACTACATTTGGGGAAAATGCATAAAAAGGAATAAAAGGTTCATCGATATAGAGCCATTGGTAGAGAGACTGCATGTAGGTAGGGAATCCTGCACATGCAGATATGATTAATGACAAAACAAAGCTGATATGTTGCCCTATGCTACAATGTAAAGGTTGAAGCCTAGCAAAGATGTTATATTTACAAATTGTGTTTGAAATAGCTTTGATATTCTGGCTGCAATTGCTTTTAGGATCATCTTATTTACTCATGTTATAGACTGCTATCTACTTACATTGTTTACAGTATTCTGATAGCTAAAGTAGTTCTGGTCATGCTATTTATATATAAGGAACAATTCTACATTGATACCACATTCACTATAGTATGGTGATTTTTGTATTAAATAAAGCCTAACGCTGTAATGATAAGACAGTAAAGTTAGCTGTGAAGCGTTGACAAATCCCTAGGTGAAATTGAGCTGACATTGTATAAAGCCACAGTATGAGGATTATCAGAGAATGTAAAGACAGAAATATATTATTGCTGAACCAATGACAGCCATTTTAAATGTACTTTAGCTTTTAAATTGCTTATGCATGTATAAATGACAATGAGAATACTCTAAAGATTAGACATCAGTTTACTTCTGACCGAGCTCCAGCATTAGGAAAAGCATTACCTCATGATTTCTCCAACGATGGCTCTGACTCCATACTCTGAGCTCCAGGAAGCCACTGCCTGGGCACAGACTGAGGAGAGCTGCTCAAAGTGCTGCAGCAGTTGAATCACTTTCACACATGCTCCTGCACACACAAGATACATTTTTGCTTCTTATTATCATGCAATCACTATAACCAAGATTGCATTTCGCAACTCCATCATCGAATTTTTGGAGCACCTTACAGGATTGATTTTGGGGTTTTTCTTATTTTTATTTTTTTGCTAACTGTAGCGTAAAAGGCAACTACCTGTCCTGACATTAATGTAAGAAGTTAAAGTTTATGGTCAAACATTGTCCCAGACAATTTTGTATCTACTATTCACCTAACTTACATGTTTTTGGACAGTGGGAGAAAACCCATGCAGACAGGGAGAAAATGCCCCTGAAAAAAAAATATGTCATCCAACACAGAAGGAAATAAATTACAATACATATTTTACACTTAGACACAGAGAAGCCCATGCTGTTCTTGTGATGTCATGTACTAACCAAGCATGTGGTTATATTTCTTCACCATTACTCCCAGCACATGAATGATGGCATCACGTGTGGATTTGCTCTTCATATGACCGATAGTGGGATTCTCCAACAACTTGTAGCAACAGCAGGTAACACAGCTATATGAAAGAGGAGGACACAAAGAAATGCAAACCAAAAATTATTTAATTTGCTCTGAATTAATGTGCATAGCCTAATCAGTAAAAAGAAAAGGCAGTGTCAAACGAGAAAGGAAGGAAATGACCTTTCAAATTAAAAGTTTTTCTTAAGTCTTTCAACTTTTTAATTTGGTTTCTTCTTTGTGGGGGCAAAAAACTCCAGACATTTATTTTAATCACATGCCCAGTTTCTCGACATTTTTTTTTTTTTTAAACACACAGCTTGGTAAAAAGTAATAATAAAATGCAACAGCTTTGCAACCTCACTGCAAGCTTTGTGTTCACTTTCTGAAAGAAAGCTAAAGAAATAAGTTCCCACCTGACAAACTCCTCTTCCACCAGTGAAAGGCTCCACAAAGAGCGGATATCCAGCTGAAGCAGCTGAGTTAGACATTGCAGTACACTCTCTCGGTCACTGTCCCACTGCAGCAAGCCCTTACCAGATGCCTTGTCCTTTTTGCGACCCTGCAACACACCGGTTTATTAAGCTGCAAGTCACTGGATTTATCCTGACCGCTTTCTACATTATTATACACAGTCTCATTACACTATCTTGTTCAGTTAGAATCTAAACTAGTGTAATGAGGCAGTCTTTTGGCTAAGATTAGGTTGACTGGAAAAAAAATCCAGGAATGAGGAAGATTAATCACTGGCTACGATAAAGAAAAAGTGTTGCTTACTAACCCAATGCAAGTAGGCAGTATTCTGCACTCAAGAGAAGAATGCAAGTATAACACAGCTGATGTAAAATATAAACATGACGCTTGCAAAGAAGAAAGGCTGCAGTTGAATATTGTTAGTAGCAGTAAGGTATTAATGTAATTAGCTACTCAGTTCATCAAATTATAAAGTATTACTACTTGATAAAAAGGACACAAGGTTCAAACTTAGCAGAGCTGTCAACCACCCAAGTTTACAATTGGCTATGTTTGATTATGTTGTACAATACATGTTTGTGCATTGCATGCAAATATTTTGGGTGGAACAGGGCCAAACGCAGTTAACAAAAAAAAAATCCGACAAAGTGTCAGTACAATAGTATAAAGTCTGGGGCGGACCCTGTGGTGTAAAGTGAAGCAGTAGTGAATCTTTATAATTTAATTGATTAAAAAATATTGTTATAGTGCAGCTCTGGTATTGACTATTTTATTAATTGAAACATATGCTGCACTGAAAGCATCATTTAATTATAATACAAGGAAAAAATTTACGTGTTGGTTGAGTTAACCCACCCTTTACTAATACAAGTTGTAATAGTGTAGGTTGTGTAGACTATTTGTGGATTGTGGACACAAGCAAGGCAAAGGAGGGAAATCTATGAGGATTCCTGCAAAACGTTGCCCTCAGATTACCAAAGAACATGGTCAAAGCTGTCTGACGCAGAGAAATGTGAACTCGCTTTCTGACCGAGAGGTACAGAGAGAAACAGAGAAAATGAAAGGACAGAGAGAAGAAAAGTAAATGTAAGCTACCAATCATGTTCCTGGACCCATATCTTTGGGGAAAGGGATTATAAGGATTGGTTGCTAATGTACTGTAGGTGGGCCCTTACAGCAAAGCAGCCAATCTCCACTACTCAGCCAAGATTACCCACCAGTCAGAAAGCTACAGAACACGATTCCTCAGCCATTCAGCTCAGAGTTGCCTTAGACTCATCACTGGGCTTAACCAATGATGTTTGACAGCATCCAGCACCAACAGTCAATATAATGAGATCTAACAGCTTTTCAGATTGTTGCACAAATACTAGGCAGAGTGGGACAGGTTTAGCAGAGAAGGAAATACTGTAAACAATGATTTGTTTCTGAAACTAGTAGCAGCTCTCCTCTTGCTAGACAAACTATTGTTGTTTATGACAGCACTTTGCTTACAGATGATACATAGTGGTTCACATGAATAAGCATTCTAAGACAAGCTTTTTGGCATGATACCCACAGCAGTACAGTACCTTGCTAGGTGCAGTGACTACAGTTTCCCTGCATGAGTCGCTCTCCAGATTCTCTGTAAGTTTACAAAGCAGAAATACACTCATCTTGACAGCATTCAGCTGCTGTTTGCGGTCAGGTGATGACAGAGAGCCGTCCAGAAGAAGAGATGGCAAGGAGATGGACAGACCCTGGACCACTGAAAAGACATGGGAGTTATTAACGAATCAAGGGAGATGTAGCCTCCTCAGACAAAACACATTTGAATGCACTAACCTTGTATAAGCAGCTCCAGGGTATCTTCTTTCAAAACCACATCCACTGTGCGGCAGTGCCTTTAAAATTTGACATCAAGCACACTTACACCATGAATATACAAGCCATCTTTAACTACAGAGCAAGTGCAAGAAAGATTTAGAGCTGTACTCACTGAAGGACACTGTATGCTGTATCGAAATGTTCCAATATGCACAGGGCACCCTGACTCCTCAGAGCAGCTTTAAAGCCTGTTAACAGCAAGTATAAATGTACTTAATTAAACTGTAATTTTTGTCTCATTAGGTCCAATGGTTATTTACAAAACAAGTCTATTTACAGTATGTAAAATGCCACATTCTATTTGAAAGGAAGTAAGGAGCAAAATCAAATCCAATGTTCCAGATCAAGACCTAATACTATTCCTGGTTTATTACTATAACAACATGTATGAACAGCAGCCATTTGAGGGTGTGCAATTAGTTTATGAACAGACATTCGCACAGTTAGTCTGCTCACAAACACAGACAGTACTAAACACAGCATCTATGATATACACTGATCAGCCATAACATTAAAACCACCTCCTTGTCTCTAAACTCACGGTCCATTTTATCAGCTCCACTTACCATATAGAAGCAGTTACTCTACAATTACTCACCCTTTGTTAATACAAGTGTAATAGTGTAGATTGTGTAGACTTATATGTAGATTTTAACACGTTGCACAATGAAAATAAACAAGCACACAAGCAAGGCAAAGGAGGGGGAATGTATGGGGATTCTTGCAAAACGTTGCCCTCAGATTACCAAAGAACATGGTCAAAGCTGTCTGACGCAGAGAAATGTGAACTTGCTTTCTGACCAAAAAGTAAAGAGAAAAATAGAGAAAATAAAAGGACAGAGAGAAGAAAAGTAAATGTAAGCTACCAATCATGTTCCTGGACCCATATCTTTGGGGAAAGGGATTATAAGGATTGGTTGCTAATGTACTGTAGGTGGGCCCTTACAGCAAAGCAGCCAATCTCCACTACTCAGCCAAGATTACCCACCAGTCAGAAAGCTACAGAACACAATTCCTCAGCCATTCAGCTCAGAGTTGCCTTAGACTCATCACTGGGCTTAACCAACTGTTTTTGTTAGCATCAAGCACAAACATACATACAAAAGAAAGAAGTAAAACAGTCAATATGATGAGATCTAACTGCTTTCCAGATTGGGAAAGGTTTATCACCAGAGAAGGAAATACTGTTCACAATGTTTGCTGCTATTGCAATTTGTTATTACACTTATATTGAAATGTGCACTGGTTAAGGCATACATACCTAGAAAGTTCAACAGTAAATACTGTAAGCATATAGAAAACAAGTGTAGCATAAACCTTAAAAAGTGTCTGATTAAAAAAAAACAACCATTTTGTTGTTGGCTTGTTTACACACCTATCATACAACAGTTGTTGTGAGTGTCCTTGCATTTTCTCCCAATTTGTTCTAATCAGTAGTCCCAACACTGATTTGTGGGGACCAAAGCCAGCACACATACCACCTAATAAACCAACAAAAGTTGGAGTACCGTGTCAACCGTTTCTTCTCATTTTTTTTTTTTAAATGATATGCTTTGAGGATCACACAATGTGACAACCACTCGTGCCGGTACCTTGAACAGACAGTTGGAGTTACTGTTACAGCAGTAAGGAGGTTTTTTCCAGGTTTTTCCACTGTAAGCCATATCCAGCTGTTTATGCTGAGTACAAGGTCAGCCCGGCAGTACATCTGAGACTCGGGTCTCTGCTATAGTGGGTTACTGAAATATCAATGCCACCAGCATGCCCCTCATTAATTAAGTAGTTTGTTGACCTTAATAGTGTTAGGGTGTTACATTCAGTACTTAAACCAGCATGACATCACTTCCCTAAACCATATTGATTTCAGTAAAAACAGATCTCATTGTAAAGCTTTGACTTCATACAATGTAGGCTACAGAATTAGCAAGGGGGATTTAAACATAGAATGTAGACTAATACTTACTGTTGAGAGAAGAGGGTAGCTGTTTGGGTGAAAGCACATCCTGCACCACATACTGGTTGATGGCTCCTGATTTTAGCAGATCATCCAAAGCAACTGGCACAACGAAATCCCACGACATCTGAAAATGATGGTGTTTTTAAGTGTGTGTGGATAAGCTATGGAAGACTCATCTTGGGCATGCAACAGCCAGCTAGGGCATGAAGGCACATCCTGAGTCCCAAAAGCCTCCCTCAACATTGCGAACCAAAAAAGGGAAAATTTATATATACACCAATCAGCCATAACATTAAAACCACCTCCTTGTTTCTACACTCAGTCCATTTTATCAGCTTCACTTACCATATAGGAGCACTTTGTAGTTCTACAATTACTGACTGTAGTCCATCTGTTTCTCTGCATGCTTTGTTAGCCCCATTTCATGCTGTTCTTTAATGGACAGGACTCTCCCAGGACCACTACAGAGCAGGTATTATTTAGGTGGTGGATCACTCAGCACGGCAGTGACACTGACATGGTGGTGGTGTGTTAGTGTGTGTTGTGCTGGTATGAGTGGATAAGACACAGCAGCACTGATGGAGTTTTAAAACACCACACTGTGACTGCTGAACTGAGAACAGTCCACCAACCAAAAATATCCATCCGGCAGCGCCCTGTGACCACTGATGAAGGTCTAGAAGATGACCAACTCAAACAGCAGCAATAGATAAGCAATCGTCTCTGACTTTACATCTACAAAGTGGACCAACTAGGTAGGAGTGTCTAATAGAGCGGACACAGTATTTAAATACTCCAGCTGTGCTGATGTGTCTGATCCACTCATACCAGCACAACACACACTAACACATCACCACCATGCAGTGCTGAGAATGATCCACCACCGAAATAATACCTGCTCTGTGGTGGTCCTGACCATTGAAGAACAGGGTGAAAGCAGGTTAAAAAAGTATGTAGAGAAACAGATGGACTACAGGCAGTAATTGTAGAAATACAAAGAGCTTCTATATGGGAGGTGGAGCTGATAAAAGACAGCAAGTGTAGAAACAAGGAGGTGGTTTTAATGTTATATGTTATATACTGTATATATATATATATATATATATATATATATATATATATATATACTGTATATATATACACACACACACACACATACTGTACATACACGTTGGTATTGGTAGAGCAGTTTTGCTTGGTGAACGACCTGTTTAACAGTGTAGATACAATAACAAAGAACAAGTATATTGCTCTCACAATTTGTACAAAATAACATTAGACCTTATACAAACAGACACACATTTATCACGCTAGCAGCGGCTCCTCTTTCTTTTAGAATTTAAATACTCGAGTTGCTTTATGAAGACCATACTACTGTACTACCTAGCATGTAAAACACTAGCAACGCCACTGCTGTGTACTAACAACTGTTTGAACGTTAGCTGAAACCAACTGGTAGCTAATAAGCGTTAGCTGGCTAGCATGTAAAAAAGAACGCAGCGGAATAAAAATACAACTTAAAGCGAAACAAACACGACGCAAATATACTTACTGTAAGCGAAGTGAAATCTTTAGCACATAAAAATGTCTGTAAAAGCGAAATACACTAAATTGTTCTCGACGCGCTTCTGTGGTCTTGTGGACGGTTAGAACCGAAGCTTTGAATTCTCACACGAGCGCGCCAACGGAACTGCGTCCAAACCCCGCCCATTTTATTTAATAAAAGTCTTTCAATAAAATTTCAGTCTGATTAAATAATATATAAATAAATAAAACGGAAACAAAATAACAAAACAAACAAACAAACAAAAAAAAAAAACACAAGAAACATCCACTAATAATAATGGAAAATTAAAGTATGGTTTCTAATCTACAAATTGTACAACCTTCAAAAGTCTACATAATACATCCAGTAGATAAGATAAGATAAGATAAGATAAGATAAGATAAGATAAGATAAGATAAGATAAGATAAGATAAGATAAGATAAGATAAGATAAGATAAGATAAGATAAGATAAGATAAGATAAGATAAGATAAGATAAGATAAGATAAGATAAGATAAGATAAGATAAGATGGGTGGAGGAGTCTGGTACTGAAGGAGCTTGTTAGGTCTCCTACAGACTCATGTAGTGGATGTGTGGTGATGTCCAGGATGGATGACAGCTTGGCTATCATCCTCCTTTCTCCCACCTCCTCTACAGGTTCGAGAGGACAGTTCAAGACAGCCAAGAATATAGAATATATAAGAATATAGCCAATAATTAGATTTGTTTGTTTGTTTATTAGGATTCTTACGTCATGTTTTACACTTTGGTTACATTCATGACAGGAACGGTAGTTACTCATTACACAAGGTTCATCAGTTCATAAGGTTATATCAAACACAGTCATGGACAATTTAGTGTCTCCAATTTACCTCACTTGCTTGTCTTTGGACTGTGGGAGAAAACCGGAGCACCCGGAGGAGAACATGCAAACTCCACACAGAAAGGACCCGGACAGCCCCATCTGGGGATCGAACCCAGGACCTTCTTGCTGTGAGGCGACAGTGCTACCCACTTAGCCACCGTGTTTCCCCCAAGAATTAGATAACAGCCAAATTAAATGATGGTAGTTTAGCGGCTTCTTGTCTAGTGGAACGTAATCAAACACTTTTCAGGTTTCTTGTTTAGGAAATTGAATTTAAAGAAATAAGATATTCTTGTAAAATAATAATAATAATAATAATAATAGTAGTAATAATTGGTCAGTAATTAATAATAATGAAATTACTGATTATTTTATTCATTATAATATGAATCCTTTATTTTACACATGTATATTTGTTTTTATTTATTTGTAGGTTTTTGTCTGTCATCCTCATAACATACTTCCCCCCCCCTTTTTCTCCCACTTTAGCGCATCCAATTTCTACCTGTCAATCATCCTCTCACTAATGCTGGTCCCTGCTCCTGATTGGGGAGGACAAGGCTGCTCCACGCCCCCCTCCAACACGTGCACAGCAATCGAACATCTTATCACCTACACTTGACGAGTGCAGTGCAGTACAGCGCTGTGTATGGAGAGCCACACCCTCTACCGCACTCCTTTCCCATCTCCGTGCAGGCGCCACCAACAAGCCAGCAGAGGTTGTAATCGCACTAGTCTGAGAGAGAATCCCCAGCCGGCTTAATCCCGCCCCTTATCTGAACAACAGGCCAATCGTTGTTCATGTGGCCGCTCAGCCTCAGCTGGCAAGGCAGAGCCGAGATTCGATACGATGTATTCGAGATCTCAGCTCTGGTGAACAGCGTGTGTTTTACTGCTCACCACCTGAGCGGCATCATAACACTTTTGTAAAATAATAATAATAATTATTATTATTATTATTATTATTTATTATTATTATTATTATTAATTATTATTATTACCATTCCACATCTGAGGAAGTAAATTGCAGCTTGTACTGCTTTTGTTGTATTTACTCCTCATCTAAAAACGTTTTACTAGCTTGTACCAAATCTGTGGCCATAATTTCAACAAATGCACTATACACAGTGTCGTTGGGCCAGGATTTAAAACGTTTTTACAATTAGTATAAAATAAGATATGTAGTTTAAAAAAAAAGAATAAAAGGTCGTTTGCGAGTCGACTCGTATTGTTGACTCGTTGAAAAGAACCGGAATGACTAATATGACTCGTATTCAGACAAACCCCGCCTTCTGTGTGTGTTCGAATCGGATGAAACGAGTAAACATTGAACCTGATGAACTTCCGAGTCGCTGGAAGGTAAAGTTCAATAACATTGCTAAAGTTAGTAATTTATTTACATTTATTTTAGTCTGTGTGTAGTGATACATGATGGTTTTGATTTCATATGGGACTGTGATAAGTGTTTCTCTGAAAGGTTGATACATGATAGCTAAACAGCCTAAAGCTAGCGTTGCTCTTTTAAAGTGAAACTGACACCAAAGGCTGAAGAGTCCTATGTGTCGTATGGTGTACTTGGGACATTTAATGTAGGTGGTATAAGGCATTTGCAGTCTTGTCCTTTCAGCCACTGTACTTAGAACTATATAACACGTAAATGCTTATAAGAATAACAAATGTGGCTTAGTCAGGCTCCTCATGATTCACCCTTCAGTATTCAAGGAAGACAGGCATGAACTACCCTTGTTCAAACAGTTGAGTCGTCTAATATTTCTGAATGCTTAAATGGAAACTAGACTTGGAACCTCAGTTCTCCTACCTATAATGTTCTCTCATATGGTTTCTTCAGATCGGTGTTCTCGACTGTCTATTTGTACTTGATTGTGGAAATGTTTACTGAGTAGAGCACTTTTTCATGTCGCCCTGGATATGTGAGTGGATGAGGTTTGTTTGTTTGTTTATTAGAATTTTAACGTCATGTTTTTACGTCAGGTTACATTCATGACAGGAACGGTAGTTATTCATTACACAAGGTTTATCAGTTCACAAGTTTATATCAAGCACAGTCTTGGACAATTTAGTATCTTCAATTCACCTCACTTGCATGTCTTTGGACTGTGGGAGGAAACCGGAGCACCCGGAGTAAACCCACGCAGACACGGGAAGAACATGCAAACTCCACACAGAAAGGACCCAGACCGCCCCACCTGGGGATCGAACCCAGGACCTTCTTGCTGTGAGGCGACAGTGCTACCCACTAAGCCACCGTGCCGCCCCGAGTGGATGAGGTAACAACATCGTGAATGCCTTTACTTGCCTTTACTTTTGTCTATGTAAATTATATTGGGCATCAAAATTTTTGGGGCATCAAAATAAAAAAAAGATCTTAATCAACATTGAGACTTAAGTTATTATAATGATGCTAAAATTGGTGTGATAAATGTTTTCTTTTGTGCAACCTCTTAATAAACCTGCATCCTAATAGAGCTGTGGCTTATAGAATATATACACCAGGCCCGACATGACAGCTCAAACCTTAATAACATTCACCCTTTCTTTGCATTTTCCTCATATTTATTCCAGTCTAATTATTGCCTATCCTTTTGCCCCTCACTGGCTGAGAAGAGCCGAGACTATCACTGTCCCCTCTGACACGCCACCAGAGAGCTGTACTGTGCACGGAGAGACATCCTATGAACTGAATACCCCAGTACTAGTGCAAGCGCCTCGATCAGGAAGCAGAGGTTTGCAAATGTACTACAGCAATAAAGCCCAATTGGCAAAGCCAGTTGTAGCCTGGTCAGTACCACCGCTTGGAATTTAAACAGGAGAGCTTGAGATTTAAGCTTGCCACTCGAGCACGCCACCATTTCTTTATAAACACCAGTCGCACCTGGTGCCCAATTCTGCTTGTTATTGACAATTCCGCTTGTTCGCATTCAACAAAGCGTGTATATTTTCCTACATTTTTTCATTTAAATATGTCGCCTCACAGCAAGAAGGTCCTGGGTTCGATCCCCAGGTGGGGCGGTCCGGGTCCTTTCTGTGTGGAGTTTTTTCAGGTGCTCCAGTTTCCTCCCACAGTCCAAATACATGCAAGTGAGGTGAATTGGAGATACAAAATTGTCCATCACTGTGTTCAATATAACTTTGTGAACTGATGAATGTTGTGTAATGAGTAACTACCGTTCCTGTCATGAATGTAACCAAACGTGTAAAACACGACGTTAAAATCCTAATAAACAAACAAAACAAACAAACAAACATCATTTGAATATTATTCTAGCTCCATATTCATATCTAAGCCATTGTGTCTGTTCAGATGTGCTAGAGCTAGGATAATGAAAGTCATACAAACTAAGCTTCTTAAGGACTGAGAAAATAATCTTAAAAATCACCTACAATATCATTTTACATTTACATTTTCAGCATTTACATTTTCAGCATTTTATCCAAAGCGACTTACACAATGAGCAATTGAGGGTTAAGGGCCTTGCTCAGGGACCCAACAGTTGCAACTTGGTGGTGGTGGGGCTTGAACCGGCCTTCTGTTTACTAGTCCAGTACCTTAACCACTGAGCTATCACATTTTGTTTTTTATGTTTTTGCAGAAATTTTGCTCACACACTGTGAGGACTTACTTAGTTGGAGAAGAAAAGAAGAAAAAAGATGGTGGAGGACTTCTCCATTGGGACGTTTGAAGCGGTGTGTTTAGGTTCCAGCGTCGCTCTCTCAGGCGTGTTCTATTATTTCTACAGGAAGAAAACCAAAACACTGAAAAGACTAAATGTGAGGACCATTTTCATATTTAAGTACATTTAAATGGTTCATTTTAAATAATGAAGTAATTTAAGTAGTATTTTATGTAGAATTTTGTTCATTATGATTTTTATAATAATTTTAAAACCAATTATGACAGCAGAGTTGAGCCAGTGGTAATCTTATTAAACAGCTATTTTCCATACAGCTTTTCAGATGGTTGCCAGATACACAGTTTTAGGTGGAACTGTTTGTTATGTTATGTCAATACGCTGACATGGTTGGTTGCACAGATGGGTCAATTTTCTCCAATGCCCTGTTTTGTATCTTGATAATGCAATCCACATTGTTACATTGTCAATCCAGCTTATTCTTAGTCTTCCTTATCTTTGAGTCCTAACATAAGCCCTATCATAACTTCCTCATTACATGCCCAAAGTAATGTAAGTTAATGTGTTTTAGTAGCACTTTTTCTGTTCTGGCCATCTTGTAAAGCTACTCAGTGATGATTATCGTCCTCCATGAGATTTTCAGCAGTTTTCTAATGCACACTACTTATAAGCCTGAATCCGTCCTTCTTCCTCTTCCAGGCTTCACATCCATAATTTGACTACTGGCCAGACCAAGGCTGCGTCCGGAATCGCATACTTAAACAGCACGTACTAAATTCAAGGAGCCTTTGCAGCTATAGTTGCATCATGGGATAGATTATCCGGGTATTTTTCGCGTACTGTTTTATGAATACAGCGGACCCTTGACTTACGAATTTAATTGGTTCTGAAGGGCTGTTCTTAAGTCAAAATTTTGTTAGTTAAACCTGTTTTTTCCCATAAGAAATCATGTAAATAGAATTAATCTGTGCCAGACCTCCCAAACCACCCTTTTACCTAACCATTTTAATGTCTTGAATGGTCTTTTTTGTTATAAATACAACTATATTTTCCCTTAATCTTAAATTATATGAATAGACATTACTGTAATAAACAATAATAAACAACAAAACACAGTAGTACTGTACTGTAAACACACATCACATTTCAGTACAGTACGTGTGCTGTACCATACACCATAATACATTTCCTTCTTTTTTTATAAAATGTATCTACCAGAAACAACAATAACTCTCTTATTTCTCTATTATTTCCTTCTTTATTTCAGTAGTGTTGTATTTTGTAGATGTAATTGCACGAAAGAAAGGCTACTTTACTCAACCGAATTCCTTCTTCTCTCTCACTCACTCACTGTCCCCTCTGTCTGATACACAGTGACAGCTACTGGCAGGTGTAATTATACAACACAACAAATAGTGATTTTTTCATTTTTTCACCACTGCACTTCCTCTGCACCTTCTTTGGGGACATTTTAAATTTTTACAAAATATAAAGAAAACACCGTCCGCTGTCCTAATGTTCAATCACTGTATATATATATATATATATATATAGAGAGAGAGACGGTTGGAGTGAACTTGTTCGTGACATCACGTGTTTCGCGAATTTCTGTTCGTAACTCAAGGGTCTACTGTACTACGTATTCAGACACGCTGCCCGCTCTCACATACTGCTTTCACATACTGTTCAATATGGAAGTATGCGATTTCAGACGCAGCCCAAGGCTTTTATCATCCACAGCTAGGTGGTTTGTTTTTGTGGAACTGAGTTATTTTTGGTGGTATTGCCTGTAACTTTACATTCCTGTTCTTGTTAATGGAGTCCTGAGAATTGCCCCCAGCATGTTTTGTAAAATGTACAAAACTGTGGAAAAATCCCTGTTCAAACAACATCACAAGGTTGACCATTTTATTTTTGACCAACCTTACTTCACCTTACCTCACCACAACTTTCACTTACTGCCGTTAAAATGGCTAAGCATTTAATCTACACCACGTCTGACCTCCTTCACTCAAATTCAAAGCACTTTGTATTGAAATGTGTTTTTTTATGTTTTTAGATTTAGAATTACAAGTATTGTTTATTTAATATCTATTTAAGAGAAAGCTAGTTATCTTTAAGAAAATTAAAGATTTTAGTTTTAGGACCACTACAGAGCAGGTATTGTTTAGGTGGTGGATCATTCTTAGCACTGCAGTGGCACTGACATGGTGGTGGTGTGTTAGTGTGTGTTGTGCTGGTATGAGTGGATAAGACACAGCAGCGCTGCTGGAGTTTTTAAAACCTCACTGCACCATGGGCAGCATCCTGTGAAGGTCTAGAAGATGACCAACTCAAACAGCAGCAATAGATGAGCGATCGTCCCTGACTTTACATCTACAGGGTAGACCAACTAGGTAGGAGTGGCTAATAGAGTGGACAGTGAGTGGACACGGTATTTTAAAAACTCCAGCAGCGCTGCTGTGTCTGATCCACTCATACCAACACAACACACACTAACACATCACCACAATGTCAGTGTCACTGCAGTGCTGAGAAGGATCCACCACCTAAATAATACCTACTCTGTGGTGGTCCTGTGGGGGTCCTGACAATTGAAGAACAGGGTGAAAGTAGGCTAAAAAAGTATGTAGAGAAACAGATGGACTACAGTCTGTAATTGTAGAACTACAAAGTGCTTCTATATGGTAAGTGGAGCTGATAAAATGGACAGTGAGTGTAGAAACAAGGAGGTGGTTTTAATGTTTTGGTTGATCGGTGTATTTTACTGTCAGCTTTTGAAATCATCTGAGCAAAATGATTATCCCTCTTTCATTAGCTACACATAGCTGGTGTGTGCATATTCTAACAATATGACTAATCCAGTCATCATGCCAACCTCTAACATGCATTGTATACATTTGTGATTATGGTTTCAGGAGGCTCCACATATAGGTTTAAATGATAACCTGGTCGATACGTTGGACACAGCACCAGGGAAGTGTTTGCAGTATGCGATTATTAGTGGTAAGTTGGTTTTAAAGGATGATTTGTGCTATTTAAAAAAAAAAAAACTAGATTTATAAAAGAAGCTGGCTGTGTTGTTTGAACAATAAAATAACTGAGAAAAAAGCAGCAATGTAGAACATTCTAGAAGACTTCATACAGCCATGGCTGCAGTGTTTTCAGATTTTACAGCCCCAAATCAGAAAAAGTTGGGACAGTATGGAAAATGCAAATAAAATAAAAATGCAGTGTTCCTTATATTTACTTTGATTGCAGACAGTTTGAATCAAGGATATTTCATGTTTTGTCATCCCAACGTCATTTCATTTGTTAATATACCTCCATACCAGCGTTTCAGGCCTGCAACACATTCCAAAAAAAGTTGGGACAGAGGCAATTTACAGCTAGCTTGTTTCTTTGTTTATTAGGATTTTAACGTCATGTTTTACACTTTGTTTACATTCATGACAGAAACGGTAGTCACTCAATACACAAGATTCATCAGTTCACAAGGTCATATCAAACACAGTCACGGACAATTTTGTATCTCCAATTCACCTCACTTGCACGTCTTTGGACTGTGGGAGGAAACCGAAGCACTCAGAGGAAACCCACGCAGACACGGGGAGAACATGCAAACTCCACACAGAAAGGACCCGGACCGCCCCACCTGGGGATTTAACCCAGGACTTTCTTGCTGTGAGGCGACAGTGCTACCCACTTAGCCATCGTGCCGCCCCTTACAGCTAGTAATGAGGTGAAAAAATTAAATAATGATGTGATTCCAAACAGGTGATGTCAACAGGTGATTGTAATCATGGTTTGGTACAAAAGCAGCATCCAGGAGTCTTTGATGAGCAAAGATGATCAGAGGATGTCCAGTTTGTCAACAAATGCGTGAGAAAATTATTAAAATGTTTAAAAACAATGTACCTTAAAGAAAGATTGGAAGGGATTTGCGTATTTCTCACTCTACAGTGCATAATATCATTAAACGATTCAAGGAATCAGGAGGAATTTCAGTGCGTAAAGGCCAAGGGTGCAAGCTTAAGCTGAACGCCTGTGATCTTCAACCCCTCAGGCGGCACTGCATCAAGAACCGCCACTCAACAATAGCTGATATAACCACATGGGTGAGGGATTACTTTGGCAAACCTTTATCAAGCACTACAATACAGAGTTACATGCACAAATGCCACCTAAAACTTTACTGTGCAAAAACGAAGCCTCATGTTAACCATGTCCAGAAGCTGCATCGACTTCTCTGGGCTTAGAAGCATCTAGGATGGACCATCACACAGTGGAAATGTGTATTGTGGTCAGATGAATCAGCATTCCAGGTCTGTTTTTGGAAAAAATGGATGTTGTGTGTCTCCGGACCAAAGACGAAAAGGACCATCCAGATTGTTATCAGCAACAAGTCCAAAAGCCAGGGTCTGTCATGGTATGGGACTGTGTCAGTGCACTCGGCAAAGGTCATTTACACTTCTGTGATGGCAGCATTAATGCAGAAAAGTACATTGAGATCTTAGAGCAACATATGCATCTTTTCCAGGGACTTGTTGCAGGCCTTATTATTTGCATTTTCCATGCTGTCCCAACTTTTTCTGATTTGGGGTTGTAATATCTTGCTATTTCTCTATCATGTGCATAGCTGGCAGCTAGAATAAATGAAATCAAGAGCGTTACAATGAGTGTGGCTTGTAATTTAACACCCTGAACACAGACTACCTGAGCCTGCTGTATCCATGGACTGAGCCGACAGCTGATTTAACACTGGCAATAACAAACACTTGTTGTCGGTTGAGCAATGGTCAGTTTTCCCTGGAATCATTGGGAGCAATGAAGTAACACACCCGGGACAGGACACAATTACATCAAAAGGCCTCCACAGCACAGCTGTGGATTTGAACCCTTTATTGTCAGTGGTGGGTTATTCTCAGTAAAAGAGTGACACTGACATGTGGCTGCAACAAAAATGCTTTCTGCTGAGTATAACCTTTTTCTGTTTTTTTTGTCTTTGCAGGCACAGTTCAGCCTGTAGGGGAGCCCCTGAGGAGTCAGTTTAGGGAAGGAAGTGTTGGGGTCATTCAGAAACTTGTTCTTCGAGAGCACAAAGTGGTGTGGAATGGTTTGGCACGCACCTGGTAAGAGTTTTCATATTTTTCTTACGCAAGACTCTGACCTGTAAAATGAAAACTCTTGTACATATTTGTCACACTTAATTGTTTTAGATCTGTAAATGTACAATCCCAAATCAGAAAAAGTTGGGACAGTATGGAAAATGCTAATAAAATTAAAATGTTCCTTACATTTACTTTGACTTTTATTTGATTGCAGACAGTTTGAACCTGAGATATTTCATGTTTTGTCTGCTCAACCTCATTTCATTTGTTAATATACCTCCATTCCTGCATTTTAGGCTTGCAGCACATTCCAAAAAAAGTTGGGATGGGGGCAGTTTAGGGCTAGTAATGAGGTAAAAAAAAAAAACTAAATAATGATGTGATTCCAAACAGGTGATGTCAACAGGTGATTGTAATCATGGTTTGGTACAAAAGCAGCATCCAGGAAAGGCGTATGTGATAAGCAAAGATGGCCAGAGGATTTCCAGTTTGTTAACAAATACATGAGAAAATGATTGAAATGTTTAAAAACAATGTACCTCAATGAAAGATTGGAAGGGATTTGCATATTTCTTCCTCTACAGTGCATAATATCATTAAACGATTCAAGGAATCGGTAGGAATTTCAGTGCGTAGGCCAAGGGTGCAAGCTTAAGCTGAACACCAGTGATCTTCCATCCCTCAGACGGCACTGCATCAAGAACCACCACTCAACAATAGCTGATATAACCACATGGGTGAGGGAATGCACAAACACCACTTAAAACTTTACTGTGCAAAAAAGAAGCCTTATGTTAACCACTTCCAGAAGCGGCGTCAACTTCTCTGGGCTCGGAGGCATCCAGGATGGGCCATCACACAGTGGAAACATGTATTGTGTTAAGATGAATCAGCATTCCATCCTTTTTTGGAAAAATGGATGCTGTGTGCTCCGGACCAAAGACGAAAAGAACCATCCAGACTGTTATCAGCAACAAGTCCAAAAGCCAGGGTCTGTCATGGTATGGGGCTGTGTCAGTGCCCTCGGCAAAGGTCATTTACACTTCTGTGATGGCGGCATTAATGCAGAAAAGTACATTGAGATCTTAGAGCAACATGTGCTTCCTTCAAGGCGTCATCTTTTCCAGGGACGTCCATGCATTTTTCTACAAGACCACATGCTGCACACATTACAAAGGCATGACTGTGGAAGAAGAGTGTACGGGTACTGGACTGGCCTGCCTGCAGTCCTGACCTGTCCCAAATAGAGAATGTGTGGAGAATTTTGAAAGGAAAAATGCGACAACGACGACCCCGTACTGTTGCACATCTTAAGACGTATTTGCAGGAAGAATGGGACAAAATAAAAGCTGAAACACTAATGAATCACTGAATCACTTGGTATCCTCAGTGCCAAAACGTCTTTTAAGTGTGGTGAAAAGAAATTGTAACAATACGATGTGATAAATGCTTTAGTGTTCCAATTTTTTTGCAGGTCTAAAATGCAAGAATGGATGTTTATTAATAAATGAAATTAAGTTGAGCAGATAATACATGAAATATATGAGGTTTATCCTGTCTGCAGTGAAATAAAAGTCAAAGTAAATGTAAGAAACTCTGCATTAACTTTTTTTACAGGTAAATGGTTTTAAAATTGGCATGCATTTACAACCTTAGGAAAAAACTATTAAAACTCTACACCCTCATGGTTACACAAACACTCTAACCACCATAAGCACAAGTAAAGAAAGCAAATCGACCCACCACTTTGACGTTTAAAGACTAAATCTATTAGCTAGCCATGATAATAGTCAATGCAGCTGACATTCCATTAGGTTAAACAAGCAAACAACCGTACATTCATTTACTGGCCGCTTCGGGCGGCACTGTGGCTTGGTGGGTAGCACTGTCATCTCACAACAAAAAGGTCCTGGGTTTGATTCCCAGGTGGAGTGGTCCGGGTCCTTTCTGTGTGGAATTTGCATGTTCTCCCCGTGTCTGTGTGGGTTTCCTCCAGGAGCTCCGGTTTCCTCCCACAGTCGAAAAAAGACTTAAACTGAGTGCACAGTGCTGGACCAAAAAGGGCCTTCACCAAAGTGCTACCACATAGTTAGAGGCACATAGTTTTTTTTCTATAATGGATTTAAACACCTGTAAGCGTGCCCAGGTGGCGCAGCAGGATACTCCGCTAGCACACCAGCGCCGAGATTCGGAACTCCTCGGTTCGAAACTCGGCCTTGCCACCGGTCGGCTGGGTGCCATCTAGCGGGCATAATTGGCAGTGCCTGCAGCGGACACGTTGCTAGGGCGGCATGACCGGACTATGTGGGTGGGGTCTTCGAACACTGTGTAAGGACCCTGATTAGCAGATAGTGAGGTGCCTGTGCAGAGTGAAGAAGGGTTCAGCTAAGGGATGCGCTTGGGTCGGAGGAAGCGTGAGCAGCAATATACCCACCTCGAGAAAATATACCCACCTGGGAGAAAATGCATAAATAAAATACAAAAAGTAAATAAATAAAACAACCAAACACCTGTAAGCAATGGGTGTGGCTAAAACACTAAAGACCAATTATTAAAAGGTGTGCCCACATACTTTTGGCTAAAATGTTTTTATTTAGACCTTTTTAGACCAATAATACATCATGAAAATGAATTTTTGAGGCTTTTAGCTTTCTCATATGAGCAATTTCAACACATACGACTGCTGTTCTGTGTTGTGCAGGACAGATCGTGAGCAACTACTCCATGAACGTCTGAACCTGGTGCCTTTCAACCTCGTGGGTGAAGATGGGACGTGCCTGCAGGTTCTCCGTCCGTTGGAAGCAGACGGTCCCGCGATGGAGATGGTGCACGAGAAGTTCCACCAGGCAAGCTATGGCCTCAGTGACTTGCTCAGCCAGTATTTAAGCGGCGAGAAGAGCAAGGGCCAGCTGGAGACAGAGGAGATGCTCAAAGTGGGCGTGTCCATCACTGCTGCAGGCGAGCTCATCCTCGATTCGGACCGATTGATCAAACTTCGGCCGCCGACTGACGGCTCCACGTATTTCCTGAGCACCTCAGACTTCGAGTCGCTGCAGCATGATCAGGAGGGCCAGGCAGACGGCTGGTGGATGCTGACAGCCGCGTGTGCTTTGGTGGGCGCTGGTGTGGTGCTCTGGATGGGGCTTTGCTTTTACCAGCGGAGACGGAGGAGACAGGAGAGGGAGAGAATGAAAAGGGCGTTTGAACAGACCGGGGAGGGAGAGGAGGGCGGAGTGAACCCGTGCGTGATCTGTTTAAGTCATCCGAGAGAGTGTGTGTTGCTGGATTGTGGACACGTGTGTTGCTGCTACAGCTGCTATGAGGTACTTCCTCAACCTAAATGTCCCATGTGCAGACAGAGTATAAGAAGAGTCGTTCCTCTCTATCAGGTCTGATACCGATAGGCTGAGATCTGCTATCAGACACATGGTTGGCCATTAGCACTGGTGGGGATTTTGATGTAGAAAATGTGGAAATCACCTTTTTGAAATTAGTTTCTGTGCAAAATTAGTGTAATCCAGCTAGATCAATACAAGAGCTGATAACCAAAAGAGCCACTTCATTAGTTACATATATATAATTTTAACCCATAATAGGCTTAGTATCTAGCCAACAAGACGATGTGAATGAACGTAAATGTAGTTGCAATCTTTCAGCCAGTTTCAAGCTTGCCTACATATTCATCCATAGGCCATTGCTACTGGCCCATACCAATAAATAATCAGATACTGCTTCCTCTCTGTAGCTATGTATAGACTGTCTTTTGGTAATTTATTGGGATTTCTATGGGTGAGTGTATTGTAAAATATGTGTTGGATGGATACATGTTAATACTGTGCATAGTTGGGAGACACCCTGCAGTTACACTAATGCTTACATCAGAGCATTTTTTAATTATTGAGAATTAAACAGTGCCATGTTATACATTGATATAAAGCACTCAGGCCACCTCCTTATTTCTACACTCACTGTCCATTTTATCAGCTCCACTTACCATATAGAAGCACTTTATAGTTCTACAATTACTGACTGTAGTCCGTCTGTTTCTCTCCATACTTTTTTAACCTGCTTTCACCCTGTTCTTCAATGGTCAGGACCCCCACAGGACCACCGCAGAGCAGGTATTATTTAGGTGGTGGATCATTCTCAGCCCTGCAGTGACACTGACATGGTGGGGGTGTGTTAGTGTGTGTTGTGCTGGTGTAAGTAGATCAGACACAGCAGCGCTGCTGGAGTTTTTAAAATACCGTGTCCACTCACTGTCCACTCTATTAGACACTCCTACCTAGTTGGTCCACCTTGTAGATGTAAAGTCAGAGACGATCGCTCATCTATTGCAGTGGTCACAGGACGCTGCCCATGGGGTGCTGTTGGCTGGATGTTTTTGGTTGGTGGACTATTCTCAGTCCAGCAGGGACAGTGAGGTGTTTAAAAACTCCAGCAGCGCTGCTGTGTCTGATCCACTCATACCAGCACAACACACACTAACACACCACCACCATGTCAGTGTCACTGCAGTGCTGAGAATGACCCACCAACCAAATAATACCTGCTCTGTGGTGGTCCTGTGGTGGTCTTGACCATTAAGGAACAGGGTGAAAGGGGGCTAACAAAGCGTGCAGAGAAACAGATGGACTACAGTCAGTAATTGTAGAACTACAAAGTGCTTCTATATGGTAAGTGGAGCTGATAACATGGACAGTGAGTGTAGAAACAAGGAGGTGGTTTTAATGTTATGGTTGATCGATGTATATCCTGATTATTTTCTTTTTCTCTATAAAACTGTGTTTGGGTTCTTCTTTAGAAAACATCATTAAACCTTTAATACAGAGCATCCTGTGCGTTCCTGCAAGGCTGATGAGAAAAGAAACAGAAACAGCAGTATTTCAACTATCTGAAACCATGACTTTTGAAACTACATGCGTTCTAAGAGGACAATATAAATATACAGGTGGTGGATAAAATAAATCTTTTTTTAAAATACATTTTTCTATTTTTAGGGGTCATTACAGCTGTTCTTTCTGGTCTGCATACCTAATCTGGCATATTTTTAAACCGAATGCTCTTTCTGACGTGACCCTCCTATTTTTATTTTTTTATTTGTGTATGCTTTTTCTTAATTTTTTCCCCCCGATTGAGCATAGTCAATTTGTTTTCCGCTGCGCGTTCAGGGACCCTCTGACTTTTTCTTTTTTTTTATGCATTTTCTCCCCATTTTCCTCCTGATTTAGCGCACTCAATTTGTCTTCTGCTGCTGAGGGGTACCTGATTGCATCCGAGTAGAGCACGTCACTGCACACGCCTCTTCCGACATGTGCACCAATCAGGGTCCTTACACAGCATATGAAGACCCACCCACACACACACACACAGTCTGGTGGCCAATTAGTATCTGCTGCAGGCAATGCCAATTATGCCCATCAGATGGCATCAGATGGTATTTCTGACCTTATCGTTCTTTACAAAACGTAACACCAACGCTGCATTGCAAAAAATATTTATTAACCTCCAACTCACTATAGAACAATCCAAGCTGTTCGCGTAGCCCAATCCAGATTCATTTATTTTTTATACTTGCTTTTACGCTGCACATCAGCGCACAAACTTTGATTGCTCGCTACTTGTTGATGTGCATTTTTGGACGTGGTATCATTACACCCAACACCCAAATAATACCTGCTCTGTGGTGGTCCTGTGGGAGTCCTGACCATTGAAAAACAGGCTAAAAAAGTATTTAGCGTAATAGATGGACTACAGTCAATAATTGCAGAACTACAAAGTTCTCCTATATGGTAAGTGGAGCTGATAAAATGGACAGTGAGTGTAGAAACAAGGAGGTGGTTTTAATGTTATGGCTGATCAGTGTACGGTATTCATTTCACACCATTACTGATCATTGAGCGGTTTCAGCCACACCCCTTAATAATAGGTGTAAACAGTCAGTTATACAAAATCAGTGATACATTCCAACTTCATGAAAACACTTTGTGCCCCTGTGAACAAAGCAAGGTCAATAAAAACATGGTTTGTTTGTTTGGGTACAGTGGCATAATAAACTAGTTTGAACAGGTGTTCAAACTATGACCTGCGGGCCATTTGCAGCCCATTACCATTTTTGAATTGGTTCGCGAGGTATTTTAGAAATAAAATGAAAGTTGGCCTGCTCCCCATCTTCGTTCCCGGACTTAAAACATTAACGTTACACCTACATTAATGTTCCCAAGTATTTGAATAAACATGGTGGCTTCAAAGAAAAGAAAACTAGACAGTGAAT
The DNA here is from genome assembly GCF_030014385.1 of Trichomycterus rosablanca. Classification (NCBI taxonomy): domain Eukaryota; kingdom Metazoa; phylum Chordata; class Actinopteri; order Siluriformes; family Trichomycteridae; genus Trichomycterus; species Trichomycterus rosablanca. The sequence continues at coordinate 7,411,098 of NC_086012.1, forward strand.
GCAGAAGATTTCAGGCGCGCTGGAAAAATGAATATTTTTTCACTAAGTTCAGAGGGAAGTGTATATGTTTAATTTAAAGAAGTATAATATTCTTCATATTATAAACTGGTAAGTAAAATTGTTTACACGCAACTTGAGTGACATCCCATTCTTAATCCATAGGGTTTAATATGATATGGGCCCACTCTTTGCAGCTTTAACAGCTTCAACTTTTTGGGGAAGGCTTTCCACAAGGTTTAGAAGTGTGTTTATGGGAATTTTTGACCATTGTTCCAGAAGTGCATTCGCGAGGTCAGACACTGATGTTGAACGAGAAGGCCTGGCTTGCAGTCTCCGCTCTAATTCATCCCAAAGGTGTGCTATCGGGTTGAGGTGCAGGCCAGTCAAGTTCTATCACACCAAACTTGCTCAATCATGTCTTTATGGACCTTTCTTTGTGCACTGGTGCGCAAACATGTTGGAACAGGAAGGGGCCATCCCCAAACTGTTACAACAAAAATGGGAGCATGAAATTGACCAAAATCAAATCTCTTGGTATGCTGAAGCATTAAGAGTTCCTTTCACTGGAACTAAGGGGCCGAGCCCAACTCCTGAAAAACGACCCCACACCATAATCCCCCCTCCACCAAACTTTACACTTGGCACAATACAGTCAGATAAGTACCGTTCTCCTGGCAACCACCAAACCCAGACTCGTCCATCGTATTGCCAGATGGGGAAGTGTGATTCGTCACTCCAGAGAACATGTCTCCACTGCTCTAGAGTCCAGTGGCGGCGTGCTTTACACCACTGCATCCGACGCTTTGCATTGCGCTCAGCCATAACATTAAAACCACCTTCTTGTTTCTACATTCACTGTCCATTTTATCAGCTCCAGTTACCATATAGAAGCACTTTGTAGTTCTACAATTACTGACTGTAGTCCATCATCTGCAACAACTGCTGTCTGCCTGTGCTATTAGTGGGGTATTCTTGATTTCATAGCAAGGCTGTCCATGCATGATACTGTTTTCTGTCTGACTCCATCTTTGGCAGGTGAAAAGATCTGTTGGACGGGTCGCGTGATAGTCTCAGCTCTCCTCGGCCAGGGCTGAGGTGTTACACGTGGCAGGAGAATTGCAACAGAAGAATTGATAATGATTATATTTGGTAAAGACCATTATAAATAATTAGTAGGTCATACTAAGCTAGACAACATTATAGAGCTTTTCTCATCAACAAATTAATCATTTAAATTCCTGTATAAATATTTTAACTTCTTAATCAAGAATGTTTTTTTTATTGAATTAAGTCACAGCACAACAGTTGCAGAAATGGTTAAAATTTGAAAAATGCCAAGAAAATCGTCCCTTAAAAACAATTTTTTGACGTTTCACTAGGGGGCACAAGAGCTTTATATTTCTCACTGTAAAGCAGTTAGGTGGCACAGTGGTGCAGCTTGAGAATAGGTACCATACAACAACGTGAGTCCATCATTTATTCCTTACATTACGTCACTATGTGAGAAGTTTTTTCTGGGTACCCTGGTTTCCTCCCATCTCTCAAAACATGTAAAAGATGAATTGGCTGCACTGAAGTGCCCATAGGTGTTAGTAATTCAGTTTGTGTGGCCTTGTATTGATATATATAGGTACCCTGTCTAAGGTGTATTTTTGTCCTCCTTTTTATTGTTGACTGAGTGTGTATTTACTTTCAATGACCTATAAATCCCTAAAACCTTCACTAAGCAATTCTATTTTCATACAAACCTCAATTCCAAAAAAGTGGGGCATATGAAATGCTAATAAATCAAAAGAAAGCAGTCATTTAAAGATTTAAGGGTGCTCAGGTGGCGCAGCAGTAAAGCACGCTAGCACACCAGAGCTGGCATTTCGAACAAGGTGGTTCGAAACTCATCTCTGTCATCTGGCAGGCTGGGAACCTACACGAACAACGATTAGCTTGTTGTTCACACAAGGTGGGAGCTGGACAGGACCTCATAAGTTTTGCAATTCACAATACAGTGGTACCTTGTAACTCAACATCTCCTAAACTCAAAATCTTTGAAACTCAACGCCCTTCGTGGATAAGATAAGATAAAATAAGATTCCTTTATTGTCATTGCACAGTGTACAACGAAATTGAGTAGCAATCCAACGGTGCTTACACATACAATAAGTAAAAATAGAAGCAAAAATTATATACATATACACAACACACACATGTACAGTGTATCACAAAAGTGAGTACACCCCTCACATTTCTGCAAATATTTCATTATATCTTTTCATGGGATAACACTATAGACATGAAACTTGGATATAACTTAGAGTAGTCAGTGTACAACTTGTGTAGCAGTGTAGATTTACTGTCTTCTGAAAATAACTCAACACACAGCCATTAATGTCTAAATAGCTGGCAACATAAGTGAGTACACCCCACAGTGAACATGTCCAAATTGTGCCCAAATGTGTCGTTGTCCCTCCCTGGTGTCATGTGTCAAGGTCCCAGGTGTAAATGGGGAGCAGGGCTGTTAAATTTGGTGTTTTGGGTACAATTCTCTCATACTGGCCACTGGATATTCAACATGGCACCTCATGGCAAAGAACTCTCTGAGGATGTGAGAAATAGAATTGTTGCTCTCCACAAAGATGGCCTGGGCTATAAGAAGATTGCTAACACCCTGAAACTGAGCTACAGCATGGTGGCCAAGGTCATACAGCGGTTTTCCAGGACAGGTTCCACTCGGAACAGGCTTCGCCAGGGTCGACCAAAGAAGTTGAGTCCACGTGTTCGGCGTCATATCCAGAGGTTGGCTTTAAAAAATAGACACATGAGTGCTGCCAGCATAGCTGCAGAGGTTGAAGACGTGGGAGGTCAGCCTGTCAGTGCTCAGACCATACGCCGCACACTGCATCAACTCGGTCTGCATGGTCGTCATCCCAGAAGGAAGCTGACGCACAAGAAAGCCCGCAAACAGTTTGCTGAAGACAAGCAGTCCAAGAACATGGATTACTGGAATGCCCTGTGGTCTGACGAGACCAAGATAAACTTGTTTGGCTCAGATGGTGTCCAGCATGTGTGGCGGCGCCCTGGTGAGAAGTACCAAGACACCTGTATCTTGCCTACAGTCAAGCATGGTGGTGGTAGCATCATGGTCTTGGGCTGCATGAGTGTTGCTGGCATTGGGAAGCTGCAGTTCATTGAGGGAAACATGAATTCCAACATGTACTGTGACATTCTGAAACAGAGCATGATCCCCTCCCTTCGAAAACTGGGCCTCATGGCAGTTTTCCAACAGGATAGCGACCCCAAACACAACCTCCAAGATGACAACTGCCTTGCTGAGGAAGCTGAAGGTAAAGGTGATGGACTAAACCCAATTGAGCACCTGTGGCGCATCCTCAAGTGGAAGGTGGAGGAGTTCAAGGTGTCTAACATCCACCAGCTCCGTGATGTCATCATGGAGGAGTGGAAGAGGATTCCAGTAGCAACCTGTGCAGCTCTGGTGAATTCCATGCCCAGGAGGGTTAAGGCAGTGCTGGATAATAATGGTGGTCACACAAAATATTGACACTTTGGGCACAATTTGGACATGTTCACTGTGGGGTGTACTCACTTATGTTGCCAGCCATTTAGACATTAATGGCTGTGTGTTGAGTTATTTTCAGAAGACAGTAAATCTACACTGCTATACAAGTTGTACACTGACTACTCTAAGTTATATCCAAGTTTCATGTCTATAGTGTTGTCCCATGAAAAGATATAATGAAATATTTGCAGAAATGTGAGGGGTGTACTCACTTTTGTGATACACTGTATGTATAAGAATCTTGAATATAAAGAATAAAGAATAAAGACTAAATTATAATTATTAAAAAAGGACAACAAACATTATTTACAGCAGTGAGGTAGCAGTGGGGGTATTGCACATGCCCTGAGTAGCTTAAGAAGATATTGCACAGAATATATATTTAGCTCTAAAAAAAACCCTTAAATTTGTATTAATTTGTATACTTAAACTCAACATGTTCAGTTTGTTTTTTAAAAATGTATTTATTTAATTTCAAATGAACAATGAACAGTCGCTTTGTTCAGCGCTCGGCTTGAGCGGTGCGGTAAAACGTCATCGAAGTGCGAATATGAGATGAATCTGCATTTGTGTGGAATAACCGCCAGATTCACTCTGAAAGCGTCCACATGTATTTGTGTTTATCTGGATTTTCTTCATTGTTTCACTTTTAAACTTGTGTTATAGCTCGGGGTTCTGAGAAACTGTGAAAATCAACTTTTTATTTCAATGTTTTCATAATATATTTGTGTTGTTTTCAGTGTATAAGTGCCAAAAACAACCCCATTAATTTACCTAAACCTAAAATATATGCAAGTCCACATAACCATGAAATGCATAAGTTTTGCATGTTAATCCTGTGTGCATGGTATTCTGGGTACCCTGGTTTCCTCCCATCTCTCAAAAAATGCAAAAGATGAATTGGCTGCTCTGAAGTGCCCATAGGTGTTAGTAATTCAGTTTGTGTGGCCTTGTATTTATATATATATAGGTACCCTGTCTAAGGTGTATTTTTGCCCTCCTTTTTATTGTTTACTGAGTGTGTATTTACTTTCAGTGACCTATAAATCCGTATCTGTATCTGTGTTTAGCTGGATTTTCCTCATTGTTTCACTTTTAAACTTGTGTTACAGCTCGGGGTTCTGAGAAACTGTGAGAATCAACTTTTTATTTCAGTGTTTTCATAATATATTTGTGTTGTTTTCAGTGTATAAGTGTCAAAAACAACCCCATTACTTTACATAAACCTAAAATATATGCAAGTCCACGGGACCATGAAACACATTAACAGGTTTCCCATACATCCTTATGAGAAAATATACCTTGAAACTCAACGCCTTTTAAACTCAGCGCCAGTCCCAGAGCCAACTGACGTTGAGTTTCAAGGCACCACTGTATTATACACTGCCTGGCCAAAAAAGAAGGTCACCACCTGGATTTATCTAAGCAAATAAATAAGAGCCTCCCATTGGATAATTACTGAATGGGTGATTATGTTTCAGCTGGCAACAAGTTATTTAACCCTTGTATTGTGTTAGAAAGCTGCCCACATCTTTAGTGTTAGCGGGTCAAATTTGACCCGATTTAAATCAGCCTGAAAATACTCAAAAACAATAGTTATCATCCAATTTTGTTTCTCACCTCATAGCTAACTTAGTTTGTATTTAAATCCATGTAAACACTGTTTTCAATTGTAATTTTTTGGCTCCATAAAAAAACTATTATCTATTATCTGAGTCTAATAGACTAATATCAGAGCACACTGAGCAAAAATTGCTTGTTTTTTTTTTTTTATCTAAACATTATCTATAGTGACGTATAGATTTTTTCACTTTTTCATAAAACCAACTTTATTTTACTCAGAACAGAAGAGTAAAATCTCAGAACAAAAGTAAATTGAAAATTAAACTATAAATTGAACATTGAAAAACAATATTTCGTGTGTGCGCATGTGTGTGTGTTGTTTACATGCATATATCACAGTATGTGATTGTTTTAGTGTGCTCCTTGCAAATGTGTTTCTTACATGTGTGGCAAGTGGTGCTAGTTTTTCTGTCCTTGTTGAAGGGGCAGGACTGGCACCTCTTTCTCTTGTTCCCCCTGGCATCGCCTGTCTGGTTCCTTGTGCAGGATGCTGGTGTGGGTGTAGCCTGAAGCTCTCTCACCAAATTGACAGAAGCTTGGGTTTGGGGCAGCCGCTGGCGTCTTTCAATGTGGGAATATACCAGAGTCCTCCCCAACTCCTCCAGAAAAAGCCTCCTTTTGAAGGTTTTTCTGATGTTCCATCCAGGATTTATTTCCGTCCACACCACAAATGCGTTGTATGCAGAAACATACAATATATTATAAAAGACTGCCATTGGCCACCTTTTGTCTTTTGCTTGCATGTGTATGTGCCAGTGACCTTGTCCAGGTCAACTCCTCCTTTGTTTTTGTTATAATCCAGGATCATATCTGGCTTTTTGTCCTCCCTACTGCTCACAGCAGCTTCCTTGTGGAGAGTGGACATCACAATGACATTTCTGGGTTTTTTTTTGGACAGTTTGACACAATTGTGGTTCTCTCTAAGAATGCAAACTTCGAGGAGAGAGGTGCCCTGTCCTTTGTTCCAAGAAGTGCAAGAGGAAGCTCAGGTTTGTTTTTCCTGACCGTTCCCACAATGGTCAGCTTCTTCTTCAGCAGTTCTTGGTCATAGAATGTGAAGAAATTATCGCATGTTATATTGTGCCCCTGAAGACCATTTGTCATGTCTAGGACCACTTGCTTGTGTGTCTGTGGGTATATGTGTGTGTGTGTGTGTATGTGTGTGGTGGGGCAAATTGAGCCATATTTGATCCACAGAGCAACCCACACCTTTTATGTGATAGACGCAACAGCCAGTATTTTATGCCGGGTCATATTTGACCCATAACACCACAAATGTCACTTTTTTTATTAGAGACATTCAGAATGGACTAAAATTATGAAAATTTCTTTTGTTGTGTTAAAATAGCTGTTTCTGAGGATATCATGAAATCTTGTTCCAATACAAAAAAGCAAAGGGTACTTTTTACATACCTGAACTTAAAAACGGGTCAAATTTGACCCAAACACAACATAAGGGTTAACCCTAACTGATGCAGTGAGTAGCTTTTCATTTGTTAAACCACCATGTCGAAAGACACATCCTGTGGTCATGGAAAAGATGTTATTCTGTTTCAGAAGGGTCAAATTATTGGCATGCATCAAGCAGAGAAAACATCTAAGGAGATTGCTGAAACTACTCAAATCGGGTTAAGAACTGTCCAACGCATTATTAAAAAGTGGAAGCACAGTGGGGAAACATCATCTTCGAGGAAGGAATGTGGTCGGAAAAAAATCTTGAATGATGGTGATCGGTGATCACTTAAACGTTTGGTGGAATCAAATCGTAGAAAAACTACAGTAGAACTTAGGGATATGTTTAATAGTGAAAGTAAGAGCATTTCCACACGCACAATGCGTAGGGAACTCAAGGGATTGGGACTAAACAGCTGTGTAGCCTTAAGAAAACCACTTGTCAGTGAGGCTAATCGGCAAAAACGGCAATAAATGTTGTGACGATGGAAACGATGCCACAGCGAATACGTGCCGTAATCAAAGCTAAAGGCGGTCCAACGAAATATTAGAGTGTGTGACCTTTGTTTGGCCAGGCAGTGTATAAGGTAGATGGTGAAAGAACTAAATTATTTGTATTTTATGGCACCCATTTTACAAGCTGCACCATTGTGGGATCTGAACTGATTTTTAGTAGGAAATATAAGTGGAAGACCAAATACTACTGCCTAATGTCTGTGACCTTAAATCATAATAACATTGCAGCAAATTATTTGCTTAGCTTGCATATTTTTATTATATTAATGAGTTGTATTCTGTAGCGTTCAGTAGTTTTATTCTAATGTTTTATTTTTTATACTTTAAGGTTTAAGTGAGCTAAACGATACTACTGAATCCGGTTCTTGTTGCTTGTGGAGCTTCACAGGCCCGGATCTCTAAATGAAGAGATGTTATCTACGCTTATTATCATGCGTTGCACACTCTCTTTCAGGAAACTGCAATGTGCTGCTGGTGTTTTATGCATTTCTGCTGCAAACGAGATTTTCTGCTAAGTGTGAGTCAGCATTTTCGCTCTATTACTCAGAATGGCGAAAAAACCCACACACCATTAGCAGCATCAACCAGATGTTGCATATTTAAACAGCTGGCGTTTATTTAATCAGATCTGTGGGTAAAGCATGTGCACAATTATTTCAATCTAAAATGTAAGAATTACTCTCAACAGGGGGCAACACACATTCATATATTCCAAGGTCATAGCCATAGTTTGAAATAGGGGTTCCTGCCATTCTAAAACGTTCCTTCTATACAAAGAACTGATGAGAACACTGACAGATTACATTAAAGCTAGAGAGTGAAATATATTTATTCATTTTTTATGGGGGGAGGCATTTTGGGCATATCTAAATATGGGCAGCCACCGAGGAGAGCTGAGACTATCACATGTACCCCTCATGTATACTGTGATTACAGCCTTGATATATTCACTCAATCACCTACAACTTGGGGTATCTAGAGGATCTAGAGATGCCAGCTCATCTATTGCATTTCCTTTTTTGGGTGAGACACACGAAAACATGACAAACTCCTCACACAGAGTGACTAGAGGAGAGTTATAAACCCAGTTTTCTAGGTGTATAGCACTATGTTGCACCCACACTTCCTTTTGTTTTCTTCAGTGCAGCCAAGCACCACCAAGAAATACAGATGCAAGACATCTATCACAGGGCAATTACACACCCAAACACTCACACTCACAATCATTTACTTACTTATCTAAGTCAAATTCAAAGCAGCCAGTCCATCTTCTGCCACCTTCATTCAAACCAGAGGCTAATTTTAAATAATATATTAGAAACAGCCTGGCACGCACTAAAAACAGGAATCTGTGATTTGTTAATTCACCTGAACCTTTATTTAACTGAAAAGGAAATGACTTTTAATGACCTTTGGCTGATCTACTTCTTTGCATTTTGTAAATACGAACAAATTTAGAATTTTTGATCAGATTAGATTTAGATCTGTTTGGCAATTTTGTCTACAATGCCACACTGTTTTAAGCAAAGCCTGGCATTGTCTTACTGAACTAACCACTGACATCCCAGAATGAGATTTTACCCTAATGGCAGATTGTGTTAAGTTACAATAGTTTTATGAAGTACTCCCGAGTCCTGTGTGACTATATTTATCACAATAGCATGACGGTATTTGATGCAGTGCTGTCTGAGGTCCCAAAGTCACACATATTCAACAATGGTTTCCGACCTCACCCTGCATGGACAGGGATTTATCTGGATTACCTAAATCTTTTAACAATATTATGGACAGTAAATGGTAATGCAATCTTGTAGTGAGATATGTAAAATCTATACCATACTGTATTTAATCTGTACTGGCAGCTTGTGGTTTACTATTTTACTTTTCTCTGGTATTATACGTTCAATTATTACTTGTTGCCTTCACAAATAATTACAACTTTTAACCCAAAATGAGTGTTTTAGGAATAGTTATACAGTTCAGTTTAATTTTTTAAAGGTACACTGGTTGACAACTCAGTGTTTAACTCCAAATAAATCTAAAGTGTCAATCTTAGGGTCTGTCTGAAAACCTAGTGAGCTCTCTATATAGACGCATTTTACATCACCATGAGCGCACTCCCAAAAAGAAGACTGTCTCAGTTCTGAGATACCTTAAAATGCTGCCTAATGAAGTGCCTTAATTCTACACGATAATCTGGCTGAATAATTAAAGAGCATCCGATGCTTCCCTAGCGGAGAAGGCAATCCCAGCATTCAGTGCAGAACAGCTTCTCACAACAAATTACAAATATATTGATTTGAATGGCCTGAAGCTAACTGTGTTAGCTTAGTAAGTGAAAACTTCAGTGATGGAATCGCCATAATTGCTATAGTCTAAGTAGTGCGTCTAAGTAATCTGCCTTATGAGGTTTTTTTAATATATATTTTCTTTATGCATTTTCTCCCCTTTTTCTCCCCCTTTTAGCGCGTCCAATTGCCCCATTGCATCATGCTTCCTCTCCACCAATGCCGATCCCCGCTCTGATTGAGGAGAACGAAGCTAACCCACGCCCCCTCCGACACGTGGGCAGCATGCCGTATGCATCATATCACCTACATGCAAGCCATAGCCTAGTGGTTAAGGTACTGGACTAGTAACCAGAAGGTCACTGGTTTAAGCCCCACCACTGCCAGGTCGCTGCTGCTGGGCCCTTGAGCAAGGCCCTCAACCCTCAATTGCCCAGACTGTAACTGTAATGTAAGTCGCTTTGGATAAAGGCGTCTGCTAAATGCCAAAAATGTAAATGTAAATGTACAATTTGACGAGTGCAGTGCAGCTTAGCTGCATGTATGGAGGGACACACCCTAAGAGCACTCTTTTCTCATCTCTGTGCAGGCGCCATCAATCAGCCAGCAGAGGTCGTAATTGCACCAGTCATGAGAGAGAGAGAGAGAGAGACCCTATCCGGTTTAGTCCCGCCCATCTGAACAACAGGCCAATCGTTGTTCATGTGGCCGCTCAGCCTCAGCGGGCAAGGCAGAGCTGAGATTCGATACGATGTATTCGAGATCCCAGCTCTGGTTCCAGCGTGTGTGTTTTTTCACCGCTAAGTGGCTATTTTCCGGCCATCATGTCATCATTTACATTTTTACATTTACATTTTCAGCATTTAGCAGAAAATTTAACCAGCATAATATCCCAAATTTTTAAAATATGTTTACAAGCACATCCCATCGTAAAACATCGTAAACCACATCTCATACACTAGTATGTAAATACCGTATATCATTACTGTTGTGCTTTGGGACACAGCTAGCTTCATTCGCAACCACTGCTTTGCAATCTGCATTTACAAGGTGTTAAATTGGCTTGTACGTTTCAAGCTGAATTTGTTTCCACCCACATTTAACCTAACTCGACATGCATTTTTCTTCAGACGAGACCATTCCAGGCCAAATGCCAGGCCATTAGGAAATCGTCCAGTTCTCCAGATGGCTATTTCTAGCCTGGCAACAACTCACCTTTTACTCTTGAAAAACATACTCTTATACTTTATCAATTTCATACTTTTATTAAGCTACTGTGACTAGGCTAAAAATGTAACAACTTTGTGGAGTACAACAGTTGAAAAGCTCAAATTGCTGTCTATGATGTACACTGATCAGCCATAACATTAAAACCACCTCCTTGTTTTTACACTCACTGTCCATTTTATCAGCTCCACTGACCATACAGAAGCACTTTGTAGTTCTACAATTACTGACTGTAGTCCATCTGTTTCTCTGCATGCTTTTTTTTTTTTAGCTTTCACCCTGTTCTTCAATGGTCAGGAGTGGGTATTATTTAGGTGGTGGATCATTCTCAGCACTGCAGTGACACTGACATGGTGGTGGTGTTAGTGTGTGTTGTGCTGGTATGAGTGGATCAGACACAGCAGCGCTGCTGGAGTTTTTAAATACTGTGTCCACTCACTGCCCACTATTAGACACTCCTACCTAGTTGCTCCACCTTGTAGATGTAAAGGCAGAGACGATCGCTCATCTATTGTTGCTCTTTGAGTTGGTCATCTTCTAGACCTTCATCAGAGGTCACAGGGCACTGCCCACAGGGCACTGTTTGCTGGATATATTTTTGGTTGGTGGACTATTCTCCGTCCAGCAGTGACAGTGAGGTTTTTAAAAACCCCATCAGCATTGCTGTGTCTGATCCACTCATACCAGCACAACACAAATTAACACACCACCACCATGTCAGTGTCACTGCAGTGCACTGCAATGATCCACCACCTAAATAATACCTGCTCTGTAGAGAGTCCTGACCATTGAAGAACAGCATGAAAGGGGGCTAACAAAGCATGCAGAGAAACAGATGGACTACAGTCAGTAATTCTAGAACTACAAAGTGCTTTTATATGGTAAGTGGAGCTGATAACATGGACAGTAAGTGTAAAAACAAGTAGGTTTTAATGTTATGGCTGATCGGTGTATATAATACTGAGAGGCTATTATTAGTTTACTAGGGCTTGGAGAAACCTGAATTTTTGCTTAAAGGTGCATGGTATTGAAGTCTTATTATAGTGGAACCAGACTTTTCCCCTTGTTTCAGACTGTACACTGTTGTATTGAATAGTCTAACTGATGAACGACAATATGGTTACTGTCACAAATCCAGCCTCTCTGTGCTCCTGGAACTTACGTTTCACGTGTATGTGCCATGCCCCTGTCTCTGGAACTACATGATTTGGGTGGTTTTGTTTTGGGTTTCAAGTTGACACCTCTTTATGTTGATTGGGCATCATAGAAAGAGGAATGCCCAATGTATATAAAGATATTTTGTAGGTTAGTTTGAAATTGAATGAATCTAGTTCAGAGGATCTTGTATTCTAGGTAATGTATACACAGACATCCCAAGTTGCAAAAACTAATTTCAGGGAGGTACCCCCGGACCCGGACCTCGACCCCTCGACCAAGCCCAAAAAACAAACAAAAAAAGCTAAAAAACCTCTCGCACACACCAAAGGATATGGGTGATAACAGAACTTTTAGGAGCTGCTAACTGAGCTACTAAGCTAACTGTTCGCGTCACGAACACATTAATGTGTACTACATACTAGATAATAGATTTATTTTCCCTACATAGTGCACTAGATTGTATATTAGAAAATAATTTATGTTCCTTACTTAGTGCACTAGATAGTGTACTAGATAATAGACTTATATTTCTTACATAATGCTTTAGGTAGCGTATTAGTTAACGGATTTAGGTTTCCTACATAGTGCACTAAATTGTATATCAGATAACGGATTTATGTTCCCTACATAGTGCACTAGATAGTATTTTAGATATTAATTTATGTTCCCTACGTAGTGCACTAGATAGTGAATTAGACAATTGGTTTATGTTCCCTACATAGTGCACTAGAAAGTATAACTAGATGATGATTTGTGTTCCTTACATAGTGCACTAGATAGTGTATTACATAATTAATTATGTTCCCTACATAGTGCACTAAATTGTATATTAAATAACGGATTTATGAAATGAAATTTCGAAATTTCATTGTACTTGTGTATAGTGACAATAAAGATTCTATTCTATTCTATTCTATTTATGTTCCCTACATAGTGCACTAGACAGTATATTAGACAATTGATTTATGTTCCCTACACAGTGCGCTAAATTGTATATCAGATAACGGATTTAATACGCGGTCGGGGAAAAAAGTCTGTGTCGCCTGCGTGTGTGTGCGTTCTTGGCCGCTCGTTCTAGATTCCGGGAGATTTTATCTGACTTGCGGGCTTGGGATGTCTGTATAAATCAAATGCATATGGCATGCTGCCCACGTGTCGGAGGGGGCGTGGGTTAACTTCGTTCTCCTCAATCAGAGCAGGGATCGGCATTGGTGAAGAGGAAGCATGACGGGCAATTGGACGCACTAAAAAAGGAAGAAAAGGGGGAGAAAAGGCATAAACAAACAATATATATATATATAAATGTATACATCAAAAAGATCACTATGAAAGTCACTCAGATTCTTGTCTAATCAGTTGTAATCTCACAGCTGGACTACTGCAAGTCCTTCCTGGCAGGGGCTCCCATGTCTGCTATTAAACCCTTGCAACTCATTCAAAATGCAGCTGCTCGCCTGGTTTTCAACCAATCTAAACAGTGCCACATCACCCCACTGCTGCGTTCTCCTCACTGGCCTAGGATGAATGGATAAATGAATGAATGGACGAATGAATGAATGACTAGTCGCTTGCTGTAATTTCAAACTTCGCCTAATGGTGTCGCTCTTTCTCTCTCACACGGTCAAAACGGGACCGATTGACTGCACAGTTCCGTCAGGGTTTCCTTTATGATCGCGGGATCTCCCCCATCCTCCAGCAGATCTACACAAACACACCGATCCACCGCAGCGCCACTTTCCCTCCAGCTGCTGCTCGATTCAGTCGATCCTGACCAGTTCTGACGCTACGTCACTGCACTTGACTGTACTTTTCGCGCACTTTCTTTTCACTTCAGATACCCAGAGGACTTCGGTGTGATCACCTGAGCCGGGATCGCTCTTCCATCTATTCTCAGCCTTGTCAGTCAGATCTTTTACCTTCTCTCCGCGCCATCATGTCCGAGGTTCTGCCGTACAGCGAGAGCAAGATGAGCGGCTACGGAGGTGACAACGACGTCAGCCAGATGTCCTTCAGCTGCGGGCTGCAGGATACCAGCTCGTTTTTCGGGGCTGCGCAGGCAAAAAGACCCCCGAAACTCGGCCAGATTGGCAGAGCAAAACGAGGTGAGACTGGACTGGAAGGGGTTTGGTGGTTATTAAAGCAATAAGCCACGAGAGACCGTGCGTTACTGCGATTTTATCACGGGGAAGGATGTTTTGCCTAAAACGTCTTTTCCGTAATAAAATCATATCAGTAACGCACGATCTCTCGTGGCTTATTGCTTTTATAAAACGGCGGTCAACATAAAATATAATAAAATACAACAATGTTTAATTTATAAATGTTTTTATTTACAAAAACACTTACAAAGAGCATTCTTCCGCGAAATCAGGTAGTCCGTTAACAGTGTTGTTAGGCAACATGAGGGCGAACATAACATTCACAATAAACATTCCTCCACAAACACTATTATACTATTTCTTGGACTAAACACCCGCTCAATGATTAGGATTACTGTTTATATTAATCTGGACATTTCCATGTATAGTACATGACTTAAAATAGTGTTCAACCAAGTTGGTACTTTATCTTTTTCGTGGCGTATTAATATGGAATGATGTGAGGTGGTCATAGGTGCGCGTATATCGGGGATTTTACAACGGCTTTGAACGCGGCTCAGCCAATCAGATTTTAGGACCGGAACTGTTTTTATTATGGCTAAACATGCGTGTCTGGACTAGTTGCTAGACGACGTAGTTTAGAACTTTAGGTAACGGTATTCCGCACAGTCGCAGTGTTTATTACAATTGACGACATTTTTAATTAAAAAACAACAACAATACAAAGCACAACAATACAAACTGTGTATTATTTTATTCTAGTGATAAAAAACCGACCTAATATTATTATTATTATTATTATTACTAGTAAGCACTAAAGAAACAGTAGAAACGTCGTCACATTTGACTATTTTGCAACAGTAATGTAAAAGATTTAAGAAAATGACCACACACACATTCATTAGTGAAAAAACGACAAAAAATTGGGACAAATGACATAATTGTGTGTGTAATACTACATAAAAATAATAAATACATATTTGTCTGCATTTACACTGAGTTTTGCACCTGCTAGTTTCTGTTGCTACGCTAATTTTTCTGAGGTAAATTCTTTTCTTGCTGGGTGGGTGTGTGACATGACTCCTGAATTTACTTTAATTAAATTAAAATATTTACTAAGATGTGTTTTTTCTACTAAAAACTTGTCTTAGTAATGTTTTGTGTAACGATTTTACTTTTAGACGGAAAATAACGTTTTATTTCGTTTTTTATTGTAATGTAAACATGCAAAATCTTCTGTGGTGACGATAATACAAACGACGTATTTACTTTATATTTATATACATATTTATACGTATTTACTTTACCACTATGTTTTTTTTTAATGCACAAGACTCCTACAATAACAATTACTGTGTTAAGTGTTATAATGAAAATGGCCTGTGGTGTGACGTCATGTCATGTGTTGTGACGTCACTTCAAATGTAAATAAATGGCTTTTATGAGGGTACAGTACAGTTAATTCAATCCTTGTGTTTTTTTACATGCATAATTTAGCTTTAAAAAGAAGCAGAATTTTCATCAGAATGTTATTATTTTATTAGATAGTTCTACTTGAGTGAGGGATAAAGAAAGACTGCAAGTAAAGAATGGAACTGAAAGACAGCTATATATCACACTGCAGGACAATTTATGTTCCTTGCTGTGAGAGAAGCTTATGAAATGGTGGAAAAAATACAAATATTTGGTGAACACTAGCAGTTAGAACAATTTAGACTTTGAACATTAGAACTTTATAAAATCCCTATGTCAATGAGTACTCACTCACTCACTTAACTTGTCTTAACCGCTTATTAAATTAGGGTTGCGCGGGGGGGGGGGGGGGGGGGGGCGCCCTGGACGGGGCGCCAGTCCATCGCAGGGCATGACAATGAGTAGGTTTTTTTTTCTCCCTTTTCAGCGCGTCCAATTGCCCGATTGCGTCATGCTTCCTCTCCACCAATGCCGATCCCTGCTCTGATTGAGGAGAACGAAGCTAACCCACGCCCCCTCCGAAACGTGGGCAGCATGGCATATGCATCTTATCACCCACACTTTGACGAGTGCAGTGCAGCCCAGCGTTGTGTACGGAGAGACACACTTTGAGAGCACTCTTTTCTCATCTCTGTGATTCAAGATTCTAGAGTTTTATTGTCATGTGCACAGAAGCACAGCAGTTACACTGTACAATGAAATTCTTACTGTGCAGGCGCCATCAATCAGCCAGCAGAGGTTGTAATTGCACCAGTCATGGGAGAGAGACCCCATCCGGCTTAGTCCCGCCCATCTGAACAACAGGCCAATCGCTGTTTATGTGGCCACTCAGCCTTAGCCGGCAGGCAGAGCTAAGATTCGATACGATGTATTCGAGATCCCAGCTCTGGTTCCAGCGTGTGTTTTTACCGCTGCGCCACCTGAGCGGCGAAATATAGCTTTTTAAGCTCTGGTATTAAATTATTAAAAAGAGCCAAAATGGGACTTATGTTTAATACCTGAATATGGATGTAGGTTTGGTGTCGCAGTGCAGACTCGATTGTTTTTCATTTTGAAAAATACAAAGGTATAATAAGCAATAAATGTAACTATATTAAATGCCCTAATTATTATTTAATCATTTATAATGGTGCCACAAATATAGATTATACTATGTGGAAAGGTGTCTGAAGTGAGAAAGGATTCAGTCATTTATTTGTACCAACCGTTTCCTTCTAGTCAGGGTTGCAGTGGGCCTGGTGCCACCTAGAAACTGAGCATACATAGCAGAAAAACACCCAGGACAGCGCATCATTCCATCACAGGGCAGCACACACTCTCACATTTACTCACTTACTTACCCTCAAGGGCAGCTTAAAGTAGCCAATCCAGTTGCAGTATGTTTTGGAGTGGTGGGGGGAAACCCAGACTTAGATCCTTAGGGCCATTGTTGCAGTGCTGCAGCCACTCTACCTGCTGGATTCTAGCAAGTATCCGACCGAGGTCATTAGGATGGATGTAAGCATACAGGGCCACTCTACCAACTGCGCAAACATGCAATATAATTTTCTTAAAATTTTACAACAAAAGCACCTTTCACAGGTTTGAATTAAGTTGGGCTGTGTTTTGGGGAAGTATGAGGATACAGTGCTCACCTTGCAAACTCTCAATGTTGTGTTTTCACAGTGGTCATCGAGGACGACCGAATAGATGAGGTTCTGAAGGGGATGACGGATAAAGCGTCACCGGGTGTCTAATACGTTCCTTATGCCCGGCAGACATTTATTTTTTTAAACAATCACCTGTTTGAAGCAGTGGTCAGCTGTGCATAAAGGAAGTTGGAGAGACACGACATGCGGCCGTAAAGGTGACAGAAGGGGAAACGACGAGAGGTGGCGACGGCGAGATTCATCTCTGCGTTTGCCAGCCATTCAACTAAAGAAACGCAGATCTATTAAAAAAAAAAAAGAGCATCGCTGTGCAGAAAGTCATCGATGCTGCCACGGTTTCCCGTGTGGCTCCATTTTAATGATTTTTTCACCTTGCCAACAGAGGACTGACTTGTGATTAGCCTTCTTCACGACCATCTTGTTCCAAAAACGTGCCGTATAAGCATAACAGAGGCTGAAGCACATCTTGAGCTTTGTTGTCGTAGTTGCATAGTATCTAAAACTTAAAAAGATCTTGTATTTAAACTTGTAGCCTACGTGCGTAGCCTACGTGCGCGTCAAGTCGGAATTGAGCGTCCGTGATCTGCACCTGCTCCAAGCGTACAGTGCATTCCAGTTGCTGCTAGATTTCGTAGGCTTACACACAGAACACGAACATTTAAAACTCACAAGACCCAGTGAATGGTGCGATGTTAATACCTATAGTTCGCTAAGTTTTAATTAACGCTCATCACTGAATGGGTTTGAAATGTGTAGCTGTAGACGTTTCCTGTTAATAGCCTGTAGTATACATTTTGCCCATTTTTGTGGCGAAGGCCATGGGTGGCAGTAAGAAATTTGGGCCCCTTGAGAGGTTCATGCACTGCACCCCATGTCAGCTCTAGCATGCTTGATTGCATATATATTAATGCTTGTAAAAACAACTTGTGGACAGTTTCCCTAGGCCCACCATGAACTCTGGCCCTTGTAAATTGTTCCAAGATTCACTCAAGGTTATCCTGCCTTACATGCAACTTGATTTAGATGTTTCAGAATGTTATGACTTGGTTCTACTTTAAAATTTGTTTCCACTTCTGCATGATTTTTTACGTCTGGTGCCAATACAGTTGCCTCCATGACGTTTTATGCTGTATTCACATTAATGCAAAAAAACCAAAAAAAAAACCAAGGTAATTTGGAGTGAATTAAGGGCATTGTGTTTGGATGTCATGGGTAAACTCTTAACCCAGACCTAAAACGTGACCTCCGTAAACTCCTGTACTCTAGGTGGCACTATATTGAAATCCTATGAGCATGTGGGATTTATACTTTTAACATGTGATTACTCGATCTGTACGTGGGCAGCGGACGCACAAAAATTCGTTATGGCTGTGCCAGTGATGTTCAGTGAAGTCACAAAATACGAGTCCGAGTCGAGTCACGAGTCTTTAGGCTAGAGTCCGGGTCAAGTCACGAGTCTTTAGGCTAGAGTCCTTAGGGTAGCGTCTGAGTCAAGTTACATATATTGGAAATGTAGCGTAGAAATAAACAAATAACATGCAAGTTCAGATAAAAAACAACAGATTGGCGACTGTATTTTGCTGTTTTACTTAGTGCCTTTACTTTCCAGTTAAAAGCTAAAACTGATGTTTTGTTTTCATTGCAAATTACGGCACAGTGGCCAAAATCCAAAACACAGCAAAAAATCCAAAACCACTGCTTACCTTAGCTTATGTTCTTCCAGATGCTATTAAATTTATAACCGTGTGTCCCATTAGGAATATAATCCATTATTTTGTAAATGTGCTTATAATTAAAAACCTCCAAACTTTTCCCGGTTGTGAAGTAAAACACGAACTCGTTAGAAAGCCAATCAAGCGTTTCATTGACACATCATCTGTGTGACGCTGCAAACTAAATACATGCAAATAACAACATTTCTTACTAACAATTAAAATCAGAAGGTCTGATTGGTTCAGAAAGTTTTTTTCAATCATTAGTGCCAATTCTGTAGGAGCGTTCCATTCACATTAACTGTTACTGTGAAGTGCACTACATATTCCACCATTTTAAGTGAGATTCGAATTCAAAATAAGGAGTAGGGAGCGACGCTTCATCACTATGCCGGAAGCTGGCTGGAACATTTAGCCATTGTGTGCGTTGCGGGTTAAGACGGCCGGAGCGTTATTAGAGAGCGGAAAATGACACAATCAGAATGATGTTGGATCATATATATATATATATATATATATATATATATAATTGTCACACATAACTAACGTTGCTGACTTTTTTGCGAGTCACGAGTCGGAGTCATTTGAAACGAGTCCGAGTCGCAGACTCAAGTCCCCATCTCTAGGCTCTACGGCATTATTTAATTTATTTTCCACATTTAAATGTATGCTTTTAAACACAGCATATTATTTAAATGGCATATAAACCAAATTTAAACACTGCAAATTTCTTTTCACTTTCTGCCTGTCTTCAGTAGTGCATTTAATAGAAAAGGTGCAGTATGTCCAGGCTCGGGATGGTAATAATTAACACATAACCTTAAAAAAAATGAACCAAAAAGTCGTTTTGCATCAGTTTGGGTTTTTTTAACTGCATGTTTAACTACATGTGTAGTTTTTGCGGATGTTCGATTAGACAGATTAGGCTGTGTTATATTAACTACACTACTGTCTGAATCTCTGTTCTGTAATTAGCATGTTTAGTCAGCTCTTTCTGGAAATACACTCCAAGCAACTTACATTCTTTGTTAGAAATCTACATTCTGAATGCTGCAGTAGTTCTGGTCATGGTGTTCATGTTACTGTGCAACATGTTTTATGCCCTTATGCATATAGTCTTCTTGACATGAAGCTCAGAAATAGGTTCGATATAAAGAGTCATTGTAAGCTTGTAGGTTAACGGGTCACTATCGACCAATGAAGGTTGATTATGGGTAAAAACATTACTCGCAAGTCTAGCTTTTAAGAGAGAAAAGCATACAAATTAATGCATTAAGCTTTTCATGCTGCAGTTTTAATGTGTAATTCCTGCTGATGGGCAGCACAGTGGTGCGGTGGGTAGCACTGTCACCTCACAGCAAGAAGTTCCTCAGTTCGATTCCCATGTGTAGCAGTCCAGATCCTTTCAGTGTGGGTTTTTTTCCCCACAGTCCAAAGACATGCAGTCAAGCCAACTGGAGATACTAAATTGCCCCTAGGTGTGAATGATGTGTGTGTGTTTGCCTTGAGATGGACTGGCAACCTGTCTGGGGTGTTGTCCTACCTTTCGCCCGGTGAATTGTACCCACCACGACTCTACAGACAATGAATGAATGGAACTGTCAATAAGAAATGGATAGTTTTGTTCATTAATACTTAAAGGACGCTGTCTGGGCGCTCAGGTGGCGCAGCGGGATGTTCCGCTAGCACACCAGCGCTGAGATTCTGAACTCCTCGGTTCGAAACTCAGCATTGCCACCGGTCGGCTGGGCGCCATCTAGCGGGCATAATTGCCTGTGCCTGCAGCAGACACGGTCCTGCTAGGGCGGGATGACCGGACTATGTGTATGTATGGGTGGGGTCTTAAAACGCTGTGTAAGGACCCTGAGTAGCAGGTAGAGAGGCGCCTGTGCAGAATGCAAAGTTTAAAAGGGTTCAGCTAAGGGCTGCGCGCCCACCTCGACTGCAATCAGGGCTCCCCCAACAGCGGAAGACAAACTGACTCTGCTAAAATGGGAGAAAATGCATAAATAAAATAGACAAAAAATAAAGTACGCTGTCTGAACGCTGGTACTGCATCTTTAAAGTTGTTCGCATATTTAATAAGCATGACAGGGCTGAACAAAAAGGTGTTTTTTCTTGAGCGGTATTGAGAGACTACAGAATAATTCAGCACAGTTCTGTGACTTAATACTTATACTGTTTTACATTTTCACCCAAGACAGCAAACACACACTACACACACACAACTAAGAACACAATATAATTGACACAAACAGTAGCAGTTTGATATAGCAGAAGATATTCAAAAGTGTCATAAAAAGTTGCTTCTGTCATACTGTCACTTGCATGCATGGTGCAAATTGGAAAGAGGTGCTACAGTGGTGCATGCACACACACAGGGGGCAAGGGTTGTGACCTGTGTAATCAGACTACATATACACAAACGTTGTCCTGTTTACCTGTGTTTCATTGTGCTCATGTTCAGTATAGAGGATCAGTGTTAATTTTGAACTATTTATTGCTCTACTTTTGGGACGTGTCAAAGACGACCAGCTCAATTGAAAACGTAATGTGAATACAGCGGTACTCATGGTGCATTATTTTTTATAGATTTTTGCATCAAAATATTTGTTATTTTTAATATATGCTACTCTATCATCTTACAAGTCATCAGCAAAAATCTTGTGGAATTTGACACATCATGTATCATCAGGCATGGACATATTTTTTTTTTGTCTTTTTTTCTTAACGAAGGCAAAGGGACTTACTGAATGTGTTTCGGGATTTATTTGCACACATTAATGTAATCGCCTCCTGCTCTTATTACCTGGAATTTCCTCTTTGGGACTGTAGACAATAACGCACTGTTTACGACCTGCAAATTACATAGTGTTTTAAAACATTAAATCTGTTTTTGTACCATTCTTAAGAAACTGATTATGGTTTGTCGTGCATGAAACCTACTTTTAAACAAAGGGGCATCGTTTTATAAGGCGAAATAGCGACAAAAACATTCAGCGAATGATTCATTGTACATTATGATGCCATTTTCACTGTACTTGGTGAATTAATAAACGGTAGGAGGAAAACGTTCCTGTAGAGCTTTTGTGATCATTTCAAGTGGATAATGTATCTGTGATCAGCCATTCTACACACATTGTCCATTTTATCAGCTCCACTTACCATATAGGAGCACTTTGTACTTTACTAATTACTGACTGTAGTCCATCTGTTTCTCTGTAAGCTTTATTAGCCCCCTTTTCATGCTGTTCTTCAATGGTCAGGACTCTCACAGGACCACCACAGAGTAGGTATTACTTGGGTGGTGGGTCACTATAAGCACTGCAGTGACACTGACATGGTGGTGGTGTGTTAGTGTGTGATGTGCTGGTATGAGTGGATAAGACACAGCAATGCTGATGGAGTTTTTAAACACCTCACTGTCACTGCTGGACTGAGAATAGTCCACCAACCAAAAAAAATCCAACCAACAGCACCTTGTGGGCAGCGTCCTGTGACCACTGATGAAGGTTTGAGAATATGACCAACTCAAACAGCAGCAATAGATGAGTGATCGTCTCTGATTTTACATCTACAAGGTGGACCAACTAGGTAGGAGCATCTAATAGAGTGGACAGTGAGTGGACACAGTATTTAAAAACTTCAGCAGCACTGCTGTGTCTGATCCACTCATACCAGCACAACACACACTAACACACCAGCACCATGTCAGTGTCACTGCAGTGCTGAGAATCATCCACCACCCAAATAATACTTACTCTGTGGGGGTCCTGACCATTGAAAAACAGGGTGAAAGCAGGTTAAAAAAGTATGTAGAGAAATAGATGGACTACAGTCAGTAATTGTAGAACTACAAAATGCTTCTATATGGTAAGTCGAGCTGATAAAATGGACAGTGAGTGTAGAAACAAGCAGGTGGTTTTAATGTTACATTTGTGGCTAAATGCCACAAATGTAAAGGTCATCCATGTTTGAAAACAACTGAGCCCTTTGTTAACGCTTATCTTATACCCAATCATCACAGCGTCACCTGTGGAAAGTTCCAAAACATGCGGTTTTAATGTAAAGCAGTTCTGCAAAATAAACTAAGCTACAATTTAGTGAACAGTAATGTAAAAGACTTACATTTTTACAAGGATTTGGGTGTTTGATGTCCTTGTTTTTGTTTTGTTTTTTAAATACAGTGGTACTTTGAAACTTAATGTTAATTGGTTCTGGGAGTGGCATTAAGTTTAAAAAGCATTGAGTTTTAAGGTATTTTTTCCCATAAGGATGTATGGGAAACCTGTTAATGCGTTCCATGTTTTCGTGGACTTGCATATATATTTTAGGGGTTGTTTTTGACACTTATACACTGAAAATTACACAAATATAATATAAAAACACTGAAATACAATTGAAAAAATCTTTATCTTTACTTCTTTGTTTCCTTATGCTTCGTAATTAGTGGAGAGAACTTATGCGCAGTAATAATTAAGAGAAGTTTAGTGTTTCTATGTCATTCTTTTAATACATTAAGTTACATTAAGCTTTTTTTAACGAAAAGCTGATTCTCACAATTTCTCAGCACCCTGAGCTGTAACACAAGTTTAAAAGTGAAACAGTGAGGATAATCCAGCTAAACATAGATACATGTGGAGCTTTCAGAGTGAATTTGACGGTTATTCCACACAAATGCAGTTTCGTCTCATGTTCACACTTTGATGACGTTTTACAGCACCGCTCAAGCCGAGCGCTGAGCAAAGCAGCAGTCGCACACACGTTGAGTTTAAGGGTACAAACTTCAGGGTACAAAGGGCATTGAGTTTCAAAGACTTTGAGTTTAGGGGACGTTGAGTTACAAGGTACCACTGTATCATAAAAATTAGGGAAAAACTGATA
The DNA here is from genome assembly GCF_030014385.1 of Trichomycterus rosablanca. Classification (NCBI taxonomy): domain Eukaryota; kingdom Metazoa; phylum Chordata; class Actinopteri; order Siluriformes; family Trichomycteridae; genus Trichomycterus; species Trichomycterus rosablanca. Next base: position 7,434,750 of record NC_086012.1, read on the forward strand.
AAAAAACATACACAGATACACAAATTAGAGTTCCTGGTGTAACAAGCGGGAAAATCGCAAATCTACAAATCTAGATGTTTGTAAGATGAGTGTTTTAATATTGTCTTTAATTCTCTTTACCCCCTATATCAGCTTTCCTGAGTAGACAGACATTTCATTCCACCCTCACGGTCTGATTCAAGCCAGCCAAAACAGCCAGGTGAATTAGAAAAGGAACCAATAGGATCAGGAGATACGTGATACCGCTGTTTACCTGATACAGCACCTTATTTCTTGACTGCTCCAGGAGGATGAAAAGACCTGTATGCAATGTAATCAACCATCATGCATCACAGCTGCACTGCTAAGCCCAGATAAATATTTAACAACCAAGTGGATAGCATTTGTTTGTGTCAAATAGCTCACTAATTTCAATGAGAACTCTAATCACCACTACTGACTGATCTAATTAGTCTTTAGTTAGTTAGTTTATTTGGACATGTTTTAATGTCACTAAAGATGGACAGCAAGTTTAGGCTAATGCACATTTGGTCGTTATATCCCACTGATAAGGTCAAGAAGGAATTTGGCTAAAATTTCAAGACTCCCTAGACAAGGAGTTAAATATTGAAATACTTACAACAGTCAACAGAATAGTAACATAATGAATATATACTGTATATATATATATACAGTGTATCACAAAAGTGAGTACACCCCTCACATTTCTGCAAATATTTTATATCTTTTCATGGGACAACACTGTAGAAATAAAACTTGGATATAACTTAGAGTAGTCAGTGTTCAGCTTGTATAGCAGTGTAGATTTACTGTCTTCTGAAAATAACTCAACACACAGCCATTAATGTCTAAATAGCTGGCAACATAAGTGAGTACACCCCACAGTGAACATGTCCAAATTGTGCCCAAAGTGTCAATATTTTGTGTGACCACCATTATTATCCAGCACTGCCTTAACCCTCCTGGGCATGGAATTCACCAGAGCTGCACAGGTTGCTACTGGAATCCTCTTCCACTCCTCCATGATGACATCACGGAGCTGGTGGATGTTAGACACCTTGAACTCCTCCACCTTCCACTTGAGGATGCGCCACAGGTGCTCAATTGGGTTTAGTCCATCACCTTTACCTTCAGCTTCCTCAGCAAGGCAGTTGTCATCTTGGAGGGGATCTGTTTATCTGCATGCTTTGTTAGCCCCTTTTCACCCTGTTCTTCAATGGTCAGGACTCTCCCAGGACCACCACAGAGTAAGTATTATTTAGGTGGTGGATCATTCTCAGCACTGCAGTGACAATGACATGGTGGTGGTGTGTTAGTGTGTGTTGTGCTGGTATGAGTGGACACAGCAGCGCTGCTGGAGTTTTTAAACACCTCAATGTCACTGCTGGACTGAGAATAGTCCACCAACCAAAGATATATGCAGCCAACAGCGCCCAGTGGGCAGCGCCTTGTGACCACTGATGAAGGTCTAGAAGATGACCAACTCAAGCAGCAGCAATAGATGAGCGATCGTCTCTGACTTTACATCTACAAGGTGGACCAACTAGGTAGGAGTGTCTAATAGAGTGGACAGTGAGTGGACACTGTATTTAAAAACTCCAGCAGCACTGCTGTGTCTGATCCACTTATACCAGCACAACACACACTAACACACCACCACCATGTCAGTGTCACTGCAGTGCTGAGAATGATCCACCACTTACATAATACCTGCTCTGTGGTGGTCCTGACCATTGAAGAACAGGGTGAAAGTTAAAAAAAGTATGTAGAGAAATAGATGGGACTACAGTCAGTAATTGTAGAACTACAAAGTGCTTCTATATGGTAAGTGGAGCTGATAAAATGGACAGTGAGTGTAGAAACAAGGTGGTGGTTTTAATGTTATGGCTGATCAGTGTATGCTTACAGTATAAGCATAAAAATCATTACCAGAGGTATTAAAATCAACCATACAATAGAACAGGCTTTCATTAATTTAATTTATGAAACAAAATAATTGTTTTATTATTTTCTCTTTTTTATAATAAGAAACAATCAGCAACAACACCTGAGCTTCATTAGCATCCTGACTGTGCTCCCATTCACACAGGAAGCCAGTTTTGAAATGTGGGAACCTTTCTCCGGTTCTTAAAATAGCCAGTAATTAGATTTAAAAATTAAAAAGAAATGATTTCTGGTTTATTAATGACTGCCACCAAGTCCTGGGAACCAGTACAATATTTAACCCGATTTTTCAAGTGGCTCTGCTTGAACACACACCTACTATTCTGTAAAAAAGCAAACTAAAGTGCTGTTTGGTGTATTAATGGAAAAATGTCAAATACGCTCAGCCTAAACACCACCCCAAACAGAAAAATAGGGTTGGGCAATAGGTATTTGACACAAAGCAACTGGAAATACCTAAAAAATAAGAATATATGAAGGTTTATTGTCACAATTTTGCTATGGTTATTACAAAACCTCATACTGATCACAATCTTTTAAGCCCTTTAACATATGGTTAGGGGTCAAAACTCACAGTAAATGCAGACTGACACTTTTTTTGCTTAAACACTGTGTGGAATTGCTGAATAAATACCAATTGTTTCATGTTTGAACAAGACACTGTATATTAAAAAGCATGAAAAGTAATCAGTTATTACAGTAAATTGGGATAAAAACTAGAATCTATGATTTGTTCATTCTCTTGAGCTTCTTTTTTAACTGACAAAAGTAACAGAAACACAGACGTATCTAATTACAGCACGTTTCCAGTGTCTTTCAGACCTTCTGTGATGTACTCCGCCCTAAAGAACTCAAGTGTTTGATTTATGGCTTTGTCCTTGCATAATTCAGTATAATGTTGCATTTCTTGACAACAGTTTTCTGAAGTACTCCCTAGCTCATGTGGCTGTATTTATCACAGTAGCATGGTGGTTTAGAATGTATTGTCTGAGAGCTAAAAGATCACACATATTTAACAATGGTTTCTAGTGTTGTACTGAGAATTCTTTGAGTTCCCTGAATCTCTTTACAATATTATGTATTGTAGATGGTGTAAGACCTGTATCATTTGCAATCTATGAACAGCAGTTTATGAACGCTGCTGCAGTTGCAGATGTAATAGTGCGCTTACATTTAAAACGATGCGGTTGCTGTATATTATTGGATAGGGACACTTCATACAGTGGGGCCAAAAAGTATTTAGTCAGCCACTGATTGTGCAAGTTCTCCTACTTAGAAAGATGAGAGAGGTCTGTTTTCATCATAGGTACACTTCAACTATGAGAGACAAAATGAGAAAAAAAAATCCAGGAAATCACATTGTAGGATTTTTAAAGAATTTATTTGTAAATGATGGTGGAAAATAAGTATTTGGTCAATAACAAAAGTTCAACTCAATACTTTGTAACATATCCTTTGTTGGCAATGACAGAGGTCAAACGTTTCCTGTAAGTCTTCACCAGGTTTGCACACACTGTAGCTGGTATTTTCGCCCATTCCTCCATGCAGATCTCCTCTAGAGCAGTGATGTTTTGGGGCTGTCGCTGGGCAACACAGACTCCACAAATTTGGGGTTGAGGTCTGGAGACTGGCTAGGCCACTCCAGAACCTTGAAATGCTTTTTACGGAGCCACTCCTTCGTTGCCCGAGCGGTGTGTTTGGGATCATTGTCATGCTGGAAGACCCAGCCACGTTCCATCTTCAATGCTCTCACTGATGAAAGGAGGTTTTGACTTAAAATCTCACGATACATGGCCCCGTTCATTCTTCCCTTAACACGGATCAGTCGTCCTGTCCCCTTTGCAGAAAAACAGCCCCAAAGCATGATGTTTCCACCCCCATGCTTCACAGTAGGTATGGTGTTTACTCATTCTTCTTCATTTTAGCATTCTTCTTCCTCCAAACACGACGAGTTGAGTTTTTACCAAAAAGTTCCATTTTGGTTTCATCTGACCACATGATATTCTCCCAATCCTCTTCTGGATCATCCATAAGCTCTCTGGCAAACTTCAGACGGGCCTGGACATGTACTGGCTTAAGCAGGGGGACACGCCTGGCACTGCAGGATTTGAGTCCCTCTCGGCGTAGTGTGTTACTGATGGTAGCCTTGGTACTTTGGTCCCAGCTCTCTGCAGGTCATTCATCAGGTCCCTTTGTGTAGTTCTGGGATTTTTACTCACCGTTCTCATGATCATTTTGACCCCACGGGATGAGATCTTGACCCCAAGGGAGATTATCAATGGTCTTATATGTCTTCCATTTTCTTACAATTGTTCCCACAGTTGATTTATTCACACCAACCTGCTTGCCTATTGTAGATTCACTCTTCCCAGCCTGGTGCAGGTCTACAGTTTTCTTCCTGGTGTCCTTTGACAGCTCTTTGGTCTTGGCCATGGTTGAGTTTGGAGTTTGACTGTTTGAGGCCGTGGACAGGTGTCTTTTATACAGATAACAAGGTCAAACAGGTGCCATTAATACAGGTAACGAGTGGAGGACAGAAGAGCTTCTTAATGAAGAAGTTACAGGTCTGTGAGAGCAGAAATCTTGCTTGTTTGTTATTGACCAAATACTTATTTTCCACCATCTTTTTTCTCATTTTGTCTCTCATAGTTGAAGTGTACCTATGATGAAAATTACAGACCTCTCTCATCTTTCTAAGTAGGAGAACCTGCACAATCAGTGGCTGACTAAATACTTTTTGACCCCACTGTATATTAGTAGGGAGTGATTACCAGGTTGTCTATGTTCAAACCATAAGTAAGTATTAAATCTAAGGTATGTTTACAGCGGTGAGTGGGTCCCGTTACATTTTGGGTAATGCCTAAAGATTCTAAAATAGAGTCAAACCCAATTTTGAGTGGATTACACTCATCCTCATAATGAATATTAAAGTCACCAACAATTAAAGCTTTTTTAGTTGATAAGACTAATTTAGAAAGAAAATCGGCAAATTCGTGAAGAAATTCTGAGTAAGGACCAGGGGGTCGATAAACAGTAACCAGCTTAAACATACTAGTTTTATCAGATGAACATTTATTGGCTATGTCAGAGATAACAACTTCAAATGAGTTTGTTATGGAAGATGATTTTACAGTAAGACCTACTGTATGTCTTTGTCATAAACATAACTTTGTTTGTTTGACAGTTGAATAGATGTTGAAGAGATGTAACAAATCACAGATTCTGTCCAACTTTTCCAGAAATGGGGTTTCTAAAAGCCATTGTTGGAAAATAAATAAAAAAAAGTAAAAAATAATTATATTTTTGGAGCATTCTGGTTTAAGATTCATTTTTAGACATACAAGTATGTTGTTTTGGCTTGATGTTTGAAGATGTCCAATTAAAATTTTCAGTAAGATTCAGTTCATGGTTTCCTTAATGACATGTAGTGATTCTTTGCAGAGAATCAGCATGATACTTCTAACTCCATATTTCACTATGGGCGTGGTTTTCTTGGGCTCAAAGTGTAACCCTTCTTCCACTTGCTTTCTCCTATCTCCCAAAACATGTCAGAGGATAGATCCACTATTTTAAATTACCTCTAGGTGGAAATGAGTGAGTAGATTGGTTAGTATTTTGTACCCTGCAATGGTTTAGGCTCTTGCACTGTCTGGTATGTTTTACCTTCTTGCCCCTTATGATTCAGACCAACCATGACCCTGACCAGGTTGAAGGGGTTACTGAATATAAATGGTTCTTTTGGTAAATGTTTATGTATTACTATTAAAAAATTAGAAAAATGTAAAAAATGTAAGACTAACACAAGCATTATGTTGCATCATAACAATAAGAGCTTAGGTTCGAACCCCATGCTCTTGGAGTTTGCATGTTCTCTCTGTGTACGTATCCAACTGGAGCTACTAAAATTGCCTCAAGAGTGAATATGTGTTCACCCAGTGATGGTTTCCTGCCTTTCGCCCGATGAATCTGACCCACCATGACCGAGACCACGATAAAGCAGTGGTAAAACAGACTATGATTGAATGAACTGGTTCTAGATATACTGTATTTGTCTGACAAATTCCAGTCCAGTAAGTTGGGAGGTGGGGCCTTAATGAATTGGACTTGTTGGACTTGTCCAGCACATCTCCCAGATAACTGACCAGTTAAGATCTGAGAAATGTGGAGGCCAGGTCAACACCCTGAACCCTTTGTTTAGGTATTATTAGGTAGTATTTGTCAAAGTAACATCTTCATGAACAGCAGGACTGAAGGTTTCCCAGCAATTTTCCATAAAAAAAGAATAAAATAATGTAAGACTCACACCAGCATTAGAAATATTTTATGCTTCTTTAAACAACAGCAGTCTTTACAGGTTAATATTATTAATAAAGTCCTCATTTTCGACTTCCTGAAATGTAACAGCAGTGGGTTCGGGATCTGCTTGTAAGTGCACTTTCCTTTCCAGTGCTGTGTCCTCTGGACTAAGTTTTTCCCCTTTGGTAAGAACGTAGAAGTAATAATGGAAGCCGTCTCCGTAGTGGTAGTGGTTGATGGACCAGTCGTATTCTGTGCAAGCGTACAGTCTCTTGCGGAAATGTGGCTGCGCAAAGGTCAACGACACAAAACGACCTCCGGGCTTCAGGACACGACTGATCTGTAAATAAACATAAGATAAAAAGATGTAACATTTAATTATCTGTAGTTACTTATTGATGTTTGTTTGTTTATTAGGATTTTAACGTCATGTTTTACACTTTGGTTACATTTATGACAGGAACTGTAGTTACTCATTACACAAGGTCCATCAGTTCACAAGATTATATCAAACACAGTCATGGACAATTTTGTATCTCCAATTCACCTCACTTGCATGTCTTTGGACTGTGGGAGGAAACCGTAGCACCCAGAGGAAACCCACGCGGACACGGGGAGAACATGCAAACTCCACACAGAAAGAACCCGGACTGCCCCATCTGGGGATCGAACCCAGGACCTTCATGCTGTGAGGCGACAGTGCTACCCACTTAGCCACCATGCTGCCCGTAGTAACTTTTTGAAGAGGGTCTGAGGCTTGAACCTGGAATACTGGGTGCAAGGTCTCTCAGCGACTCGCTAGAGTTGCTGGTTGACTAACTGGATGGCTCATGCTGTTCTTCAATGGTCAGGACCCCCACAGAGCAGGTATTATTTGGGTGGTGGATCACTCAGCACTGCAGTGACACTGACATGGTGGTGGTGTGTTAGTGTGTGTTGTGCTGGTATGAGTGGATCAGACACAGCAGCGCTGCTGTAGTTTTAAACCCCATGTCCACTCACTGTCCACTCTATTAGACACTCCTACCTAGTTGGTCCACCTTGTAGATGTAAAGTCAGAGACGATCGCTCATCTATTGCTGCTGTTCAAGTTGGGCATATTCTAGACCTTCATCAGTGGTCACAGGACGCTGCCCACAGTGCGCTGTTGGCTGGATATATATTTGTTTGGTGGACTATTCTCAGTCCAGCAGTGACAGTGATGAAACTCCAGCAGTGCTGCTGTGTCTGATCCACTCATACCAGCACAACACACACTAAATCACCACCACCATGCTGGTGGCCATTGCTATGGCCAGTCATCTAGCCATCACTAATCTGACCTTGTCAAAGTCACTCAGATTCATACTGTTGCTCACTTTTGTGTTTCCAACACATCAATTTCAAAAACCGACTGTTCACTTGCTGCCCCCTTGACAGGTGCCAATGTTATGAGTTTGTTTCCTCCTATTAGTGGTTTTAATGTTGGGGCACATAGGCATATGCTATTATAAATTAGATGCAGATAACCGAAAACACAAAGCTAAAGAAGCAAACATAAGAAACAATACATGTCCCCCGATGAATTGTATAAGTTATTTTTTTTGTCAAACCATTTCCTTGACTGTACAGTATGTAGGCCAAATGGTGATTGCTCTGGGAGTCTCTGCTGTAAAATCAACAGGCCTGCTATTAAAAAGACTGTCAGGAAAAAAAAAGCCCCACAAGCCATGGTGTAATTAACAATCAGGAACGTTGCTGTGCTGTGATTAATGATTTTTAAGAGATATAATGGACCAAAAATATCATCCTCAAGGTTGATGTATTCACAACTCACAAATACAAAACACACCCACCTCAAACGTTTCTATTATTTAAAAGTGTAAAAGCATTCAATACGGAGTTTAAGATCCTGAAATAAAGCATATTACACAATGATAATGCATTTTGTAGAAGAATGTAAAAGAAATTCATCCAACACCCTTATCACACCTGTGAAAAATGTAATTGGTTTGCCAGTAAATCAAAATTAATTGGTAAGCCAATGTAGCTATAACACAGTCATGCTTGATTTCAGCCTTCCTGTAAAACATAAACCTAACTTCACCCACAGGAAATATTACAATAGTACAATGAAATTTAGGCTACCACTGTCCCAAAAGTCTGGGATCCATCTTTTCAAGTAATGATGGGTCGTGGTTTACCACTTTGTGCCAAACTTCAAGAGAGACTGCAAGTAATTTATTCTTTCACTGTCTACTGTTCATAATATTGTGAAATAATTCAGGGAATCTGGAGAGATCTCAGTCTGTGCAGGGAAAAGCTGTATACCACTGTTGAATGGAAACCTCTACTATTGTCAAGAAGGCAAAGGGCACAAATGCAAGCCTGCGGCTCTCCTCAGCTGCTTCAACTACCCCACACGTGTGTCCTTTTTGCCATGCCTGTAAATCACCCATCACTCATGCAGACACTTCATGACTAGATTGGAAGAATTAAAGGAAAAATGCACCCTGAAAGATAAAAAGTTTCTGTTTTAACTTTTGTTGAATAACGCTGGCAAAAGCCATTTGATTGAATAACGCTAACGCTTTTGTTGAATAAGAAAGAAAATCTGTTTTAAACATGTTATAAGTTATACCAACCAGGCATAACATTATGACTTCATGAAGGTGAAGTGAATAACACTGATTATCTCTTCATCACGGCACCTGTTAGTAGGTGGGATATATTAGGCAGCAAGTGAACTTTTTATTTAAGCGAGTTTGACAGGGGCCAAGTTGTGATGGCTAGACGACTGGGTCAGAGCATCCCCAAAACTGCAGCTCTTGTGGGGTGTTCCTGGTCTGCAGTGGTCAGTATCTATCAAAAGTGGTCCAAGGAAGGAACAGTGGTAAACCGGTGACAGGGTCATGGGCGGCCAAGGCTCATTGATGCACGATCCAACAGACGAGCTACTGTAGCTCAAATTGCTAAAGAAGTTAATGCTGGTTCTGATAGAAAGGTGTCAGAATACACAGTGCATCACAGTTGCAGGGCGGTTTTGGCAGCAAAAGGGGGACTAACACAATATTAGGAAGGTGGTCATAATGTAATGCCTCATCTGTGTATATTTCTGCAGAGTAACAGATAGTATACATGTACCACAGGGATGCAACCAGTAGGTTTGATCCTTGCTAGCTGGTTAGAGCCTTTGTGGATCTGGTAGTTTTTTGGCAGTTTCCAAGGTACTGGCCACTAGATTGACTATATTAAGTGATCCCTAGTTATGAAGGTAAATGAACGAGTGAATGTGATGCCCCATCAATGGTTTCCGAAGACAAATGAATACATAAAAAAATCAATGAATTTTTAGCAGGGCCTGTAAGATAGCTGTTAAGTAAATCAAAATTCACAAAAGTAACGGGTAATAACATTAAATTTGTTTTTTAAGTATAATAAACCAGGATAAAAACAGGAGTTAAATACAGGGTTAATCCTTCCATAGTAAAACACTATTGTAATAGTTTACTAACTTGCCCAAATTACTTACTTAAACCACAAAAATAGACCCACACATACATGGTTTAAACTATAGGGGGGTTGGGGGATACAAATTAACTAATTAATGCTTGGACCCACTAAAAGAGGTGGTGGTGTGTGTGTGTGTGTGTGTGTGTGTGTGTGTGGGGGGGGGGGGGGGGGGGGGGGGGGGGGGGTTAGTTAGCTAAACTGTAACTTTAGACAAAACTTAGAAACTAGCTGATGTTAGCATTAGAATATAATTAAGTGTATTAAACAAGCTAAACAGCTACTTACTTACTTAGGTTTACCCCACCCTCCAAATCGCACTCTGCACTAATAGTCTTTTAAACATTTGCATTCTACACTAACAATGCATTAGGAAAGTAATTTTACTCTCAAATTTGTCCTACAGAGAAAAAAGAAGGTATGCAACAATACTTTTTTATTAACATTACATTAGTGCAATCTGTCCATTTTATCAGCTCCACTTACCATATAGAAGCATTTTGTAGTTCTACAGTTACTGACTGTAGTCCATCTGTTTCTCTACATACCTTTTAGCCTGTTTTCACCCTGTTCTTCAATGGTCAGGACCACCACAGGACCACCACAAAGCAGGTATTATTTAGGTGGTGGATCATTCTCAGCACTGCAATGACACTGACATGGTGGTGGTGTGTTAGTGTGTGTTGTGCTGGTATGAGTGGATCAGACACAGCAGCGCTGCTGGAGTTTTTAAATACCATGTCCACTCTATTAGACACTCCTACCTAGTTGGTCCACCTTGTAGATGTAAAGTCAGAGACGATCGCTCATCTATTGCTGCTGTTTGAGTTGGTCATCTTCTAGATCTTCATCAGTGGTCACAGGACGCTGCCCACGGGGTGCTGTTGGCTGGATGTTTTTGGTTGGTGGACTATTCTCAGTCCAGCAGTGACAGTGAGGTGTTTAAAAACTCTATCAGCATTGCTGTGTCTGATCCACTCATACCAGCACAACACACACTAACACACCACCACCATGTAAGTGTCACTGCAGTGCTCAGAATGATCCACCACCCAAATAATACCTGCTCTGTAGTGGTCCTAGGGGGTCCTGACCATTAAAGAACAGCATGAAAAAGGACTAACAAAGCATGCAGAGAAACAGATGGACTACAGTCAGTAATTGTAGAACTACAAAGTGCTTCTATATGGTAAGTGGAGCTTACACAGTGAGTGTAGAAACATGGCTCATGGCTTTACAATTGTGGTGTAGAGAAACACCAATGGCCTGTTCTAACCCCTGACTTTAAACCCATTTAACACCACTGGATTGAATAAAAGGCCGAAGATGAATGAATAAATTACAGTGATTAATAAAATAGCCGTTTTTAACACATTTTAAAGTCAACCATGTACGCTCAACAAACAACAAGAAGAAAAAAGAACTCCATGAAGCGGTGATGGATGCATTTAGTCCCAGCAAGCATGGAAATACAGACCAACACAAAACTTTGTAGGCGCTCACAAACTTTCCACTTGTTATTTATTAACCCCAACTGTAATACACTCACATTTACACTAATAATGCTTTAGGGAAGTGATTTTATTCTCAATCCTGTAATTACGGATGAATGAGGGAGCACAGAACAGCCCTTGACTTTTACCAGCCATTATTTTCATCAATGTAACATTAGCTTCACTCCTGAGTGCCAATTAATCACCGAGGCTCACTGAAATGTAGAATTTCCAGTTGCTTTACTGAGGCCTTGGCAGAGTCATCTGTAACATACAGTATATGGCCCAAAAAGTGTGGAAGCTTCTCCTGATTACTGAGTTTAGTTGTTTAGCCACATCCATAGCTAATAATTGGATAAATTGTATATATGCTATAGACTTTGTGATCACTTTTTATTGCAGACGGCATATACATCTGCATTTCAGGCCTGCAACACATTCCAAACAGTTGGGACTGGGGCAGTTTAGAGCTAGTAACTCCACATAGAAAGGACTCGGACTGCCCCACCTGGGGATCAAACCCAGGACCTTCTTGCTGTGAGGTGACAGTGCTACCCACTTAGCCACCGTGCCGTAAATAATCATACTTGTGTATCTCAGAGACTCCTTAAGCGGCCCTGTCAAAGACCAAATTCCTTCAAACATCTGTGGGTGACTAAAAGTTGGAAGGTCAGAGATGCCATGCAGTCTAACGGAGCTTAAGACAATCTGCCATGAATAATGGGATAAACTGCCAGGTACAATAAATCCAGGTATGCATTGCTTGTAGAGACGTAACCAAGAAAACATGCAGCTGTCTAAATAGACTAAATAAAATGTTGAAATATTTGAATGAATTAATCATTCAAGTGTTTTCATATCATTATGGTTGAACCACTGACAGCAAAACAGCTACAGAGCATGAAACGAGATGCACACTCATGCCCACACACATGCACAGAGGGTCTGCAGGAGTCATCTTTATTAATAAAATAATCCTTTACATAATGACCACCCACATTAACACATGCTTTGCATGAATAAATATACAATCACACACTTGCTGCCAGCACTGGTGTGCGTATGATATGTGAAAGTGAACGTTTGGATGGTTTTGTGTGCTCTGCGTTTTGGGTATGAAAACACTGATGAATGAATAATTAATTGTTTCATTTAGATTTATTGTTTATTCAAATGTTGTTTCAGCTTTTTTTTGTTTTCAGTTCTTCTAAGTCCTTCAGAGTATTTATATAAAACTAGGGCTGCTGCAATTGGTCGACCTAGTCGATGACAATATTTTAAGTCGATGCATCGTTTTTAAAACTATGTTTATAAATGATCCTTTTTAATTTCTACAGTGTTTCCATTCATATGATTCCCTCAGCACTACTTGCTGCGTGCATGACCTAAGTCATATTTGGTCCAGTCATTGGTTGGCGGCATTAAGCGCAGTTTTAAAAAATGCCATCTGCAGCGGTCAGAGGCCGATTGTAGAGAGCTTTCAAATAAAAGCTAAAAGTTTTCCAAGACCCAAATCAACAGAAGTTTGGGAATACTTACAACTGGCACAAAACAAAAATGTGGTTTGTACACTGTGCAAAGCTTTGATGGTACCACAGCAGCACTAGCGCCATGTTGTACTTCTATATTGTTTCATTAAGCTTCTTAATCGCAAGATCTTGGAATACCGTATTCCTTAGCGAGTTCAGTTAGACCGCCGCGCACTTTGCTGCATTGGGCTCGTGATGTTTGAGGTTGCTGCGGCACTCAAAGCGCAAAAAGCTTCTCATGTGAACGCGCCCTAACACTTACCACTTTGTTTCCATCACTTAGAATGTGAAGTAAGTTTTGAGTGAATGTGTAGGTTAGAATCTGGGCTCATTCTGTCGTTACTGTATGTTGGACTTAATAACACTTGCCCACCTCTAACTATTTTATTTCTGCTATAAGTTTAAGCACATTGCTTTGTGTACGGAATGCCATAAACACATGTTGCACTTTGTTTAATATGGAGCAATTTGATAATATGGACATAAACCCTGTTTACATTTAGTTTTGTGGCATATTATTATGCCATACAGGTTGTTGTTAAAATAAAAGAAGCTTAAATGAGATTCTGAATTAAATTTTTTGGAGGGAAATTAATCATTTAGATTAATCGACTAATCAATAAAATAGTCTATAGATTAATCGACAGAAAAATAGTCGTTAGTGGCAACTCCTTTATTTTAAATAATCATCTATTTACACTATGCACTTCATTATACTGCTAAGGTATTTAAACAGACGGATGTGCAAGTTTCTTGGCAGGCCATTATTCAGCATATTAGGTTCTGTGTTTGATGTATAAAACTGTCATACAGCATCAAACTTGATCAAACACATTTACATTTACAGACTTTCATTTACAAATAATTTGCATAAGACACCCTACTTCAGTCCCACTTACACATAATTCACCTTAGATCATGCAGGTGTAGCAAAAAACAAGTGTAGACAATTTAAAGTAAAAGTAAACTTGTTAATTCTTAAATATTTAACTGACAAAAATACAAAAAAAAGACCAACTTGATTGTACTTTATAAAGATAAACAGTTTTGAACTGGAGGCCTCTAACACGCTCAGAAATGTCAGGACATCAGTAATAAATAAGAATAAAAGGTTATAGAATATTCAAGTTATGCTTTTTGAAACATTCCACGATAGGTGGTAACAGGTGAACTGGTAGCAGGTAAGGGTATCAAGAGTATAAAAGGATGATCTACCAAAAATGAGTCGTGATTTACCACTTAGTGGCCTTGCTTTACATTTTCAGCATTTAGCAGAAAATGTAGCGATTTACAGAAGTGCTTCCACAACAAGGTGGAAATGCAGGGGATTGAATCCTGGACCACATACATGCAAAGAATGCACTCTATCATGGAGCTACATGCCCTTTACAACACAACATAAAAAATTACGCTAGGATGATAAGTATGTTGTTGGAAACCTGTTGTCAGTTCACAGACCACCACTGCATTAAGAAATGCATCTTAAAACTCTATTGCACATCAGGCCGCTCAGGTGGCGCAGTGGTAAAAACACACGCTGGAACCAGAGCTGGATCTCGAATACATCGTATCGAACCTCAGCTGTGCCTGCTGTCTAAGGCTGAGCGGCCACATGAACAACGATTGGCTGATTGATGGCGCCTGCACAGAGATGAGAAAAGAGTGCTCTCAGGGTGTGTCTCCCCATACACAACGCTGGGCTGCACTGCACTCGTCAAAGTGTAGGTGATAAAATGCATACGACATGCTGCCCACGTGTTGGAGGGGGCGTGGGTTAGCTTGGTTCTCCTCAATCAGAGCAGGGATCGGCATTGGTGGAGAGGAAGCATGACGCAATCAGGCAATTGGACGCGCTAAAAAGGGAGAAAAAGATTTTTCTGGGCCTGAGCTCATCTCAGATGGACTGAAAGACAGTGGACATGTGTGCTGTGCTCAGACGGGTCCAGGTTTAAGCTTGTTCCCAGTAAAACCATGCTTCCAGACTTCTCCAGAGATCTTAAGAGTTTTATTTTATTTAAAACGTACTATATTGCAACTCCTTAATTTAAAAAATTTTCATCTACCTATACTATGCACTTTATTATACTGCTAAGGTATTTAAATAGACAGAGCATGTGTGAGATCCCTGGCAGGCTGATGTTGTAATACACTGGTATTGTAAACAGGGGAAAATGGGTCACTGTGCGTGTAAATCCCAGGTGAGATAAGTAGTGGTCAGACACCTAGTTGCCAGAGGCTCTGGGTATGTGGGTCAATGAGTGTGTGTGAGAGAAATTATACCGTGCAGTTAGGAAGATCCATTATCGGAAAGCCATTATTCTAGATACTCCTGTTGAAGTTAAGCTAACAAGTTGTTTGTTTGTTTATTTGTTTATTGGTTTAATGCCATGTCAACACACTGGTTCACATCTATGGCAGGATCATTGAAAAGTTAATTTTTCTTTTTTTAATTAATGAAGGATCAGATATGGTCTTTGTTGTTCAGTTTTTGTTCTGTCTGTCTTCATACGTGTGCTTTTAGTTATATTCATTAAAAAGTACTGTTCCAGCTTTAATTTTGTTGTCATGGTTTGGGAAAGCCATTCCGCCACATCGGTGCCATTTCCATCCCCAGGACATTATACGTAGAAATGTATATGAAAATTAACTTTTTACCATTTTTAATTGAGCAAAGTGTTTAATTGAGCAGGGATTTTGCATATTTCTCCCTCTCCAGTGCATATCATTCATATAATCTGGAAGAATTTCAGTGAGTAATAGGCAAGGGCTCAAGCCTAAGCTGAACACCCGTGATTTCCGATCCCTCCGACGGCACTGCATCAAGAACCGCCACTCATCAGTAGCTGATGTATAGGGTTATTATGATGCCATAGGGTTATTTTGTCAAACCTTTGTCAAGCACTACAATATGGAGTTACATTCACAAATAATACTTAAAACTTTACTGTGCAAAAAAAGAAGCCTTATGTTAACCATGTTCAGAAGCGGCATTAAGTTTTCTAGGCTTGGAGGCATCCGAGATGGACCTTGTCAAAGGTAGTTTACACTTCTGTGATGGCAGCATTAATGCAGATATTAAGTACATTGAGATCAACATGTGCTGCCTTCAAGACGTCATCTTTTCCAGGATTGTCAATGCATTTTCCAACAAGACAATGCAAAACCGCATGCTGCACACATTACAAAGGCATGGCTGCGGAATAAGAGGGTACGGGTACTGGACTGGCCTGCCTGCAGTCCTGACCTGTCCCAAATAGAGAATTTTGAAAGGAAAAATGTGACAACGATGACCCCGTACTGTTGCACATCTTAAGACGTGTTTGCAGGAAGAACGGGACAAAATAAAAGCTGAAACACTAAATCGCTTGGTATCTTCGGTGCCAAAACGTCTTTTAAGTGTGGTGAAAAGGAATGGCAACATTACAAAGTGGTAAATGCTTTACCGTCCCAACTTTTTTTTGGGATGTGTTGCAGGCCTGAAATGGGAGGAATGGATGTTTATTAATAAATGAAATGAAGTTGAGCAGACAAAACATGAAATATCTCAGGTTCATCCTGTCTGCAATCAAATAAAAGTCAAAGTAAATGTAAGAAACTCTGTGTTTCTTTATTATTTGCATTTTCCATGCTGTCCCAACTTTTTCTGATTTGGGGTTGTAGTTATGTGCAATAATCTAACATACTATTTGGTATACACCAAAAATAAAAAGCATTTACACTAGATGACAAAGTATCAGGCTACCATTCAGATGAGTTTCACTGTACCCCTGTGTACAAACCAAGGTCCAAATACAGTATATATAGTCTGAGTCTGTTATTGAAGAGGTCCAGTGGCCTTAACACTCTGACTCCGACCTTAACCCCAATGAACAGCTTTGGGATCAATAGGAATGTTGACTGCCCTCTTGTCCAACATCAATGCCTGACCTCGCTAATGCTCTTTGGACTAAATGGGCACATGTTTCAACAGACCCAGCAATTTATTTTGTGAAAAACCAGATGTTCATGTACTTTTAGTTATATAGTGCAGCTGCAGGCAACACTGCTGTATGTAGTGCAGTCATTTATTATGGGGACAGATAAAAGGGTTTTTAAAGGGTAATATGGGTGAAGGATTGGAGTCTTCCTTAAATAAATAAATGTAAGTTTTACAATGTGCAGGTACTGGATTAGTAATCAGAAGGTTGCTGATTTAAGCCCAACCACCACCCAGAGGCCACTGTTGGCCCCCTGAGCAAGGCCCGTAACCCTCAGTTGCTTAAATTGTATCAGGTCACTTGTGTAAGTCGCTTTATTTCACTCCCCCCTCCACCCACCACGGGGTGCATCTGGAGGGCTACTGGGACTTCCCCGTTCCAAAACGGGATGGTATTTCCCAACCCCACAGCAAGTTCCAATCCTGTTTACCCTGCTGTCACACACAAATATATGATGGAATTACAAGTAGGAAAATTCCTGGCCACAGAATGTTTCTATATAGAGGTAATGAGTGTGAGAAGGGCAAAGGAACAGACTGAGTTTAAAGGAACACTACTACATAGATATATAAGTATGTGGACACCACTCCTAAAGATAAAATGTATTTGTATAGTGCTTTTTACAATATACAGTAGGCAGGGTGGATTATTCTCCTGGCCATCCAAAGAGAATGAAGGTCCCTGCTGAGTCTGGTTCCTCTCAAAGGTTTCTTCCTGTATTTCTGAGGAAGTTTTTCCTTGCCACTGTCTGGCTTGCTCAACAGGGGTTTTTGGTCTGTTGGTCCTGGATGCTGTAAAGTTGCTGACAGAATGTCCATTGTAAACAGCGCTATACAAATACATTTGACTTGACTTGACAACATAGCAGCTTTACAGAATCCAGGACCAACAGACCAAAAACCTCTGTTGAGCAAGCCAAGGGTAAGAGTGGCAAGGAAAAACTCCCCTAGAACTACAGGAAGAAACCTTGAAAGGAACGAGACTCAGCAGGGACCCATCCAACTTGGGTGGTCTAGATAATTATTTGAATGAATAAGATTTACACACATCATACATACACAAAATTAATTTAATCTAAAAGTTGTAATTAGCAAAAATACATGATTTGCTTTAAACTGACTGTGGCCCTGCACACAAAGTTGGAAAGTCCACAAAGACGTGGTTTGACGTTTGATCAGGAACAGTGGCCTACCCTAATCCCTGAACTTAATCCTATTGAACTTCTTTGGGAATGTGTACACTCCAAATAGTCAGGTTCCCTTGTATTGTTGGTGAAGTAGCTTAGCTGTTGCGGTCAGGGTGCTGGTTTGTTGTTTGTGTATTAGGATTTTAACATCAACTCATCAGGTTATATCGAACACAATCTTGGACAATTTAGTATTTCCTATTTAGTCTTTGGACTGTGGGAGGAAACCGGAGCACCCGGAGAAAACCCAGGCGGACTTAGCTTCGTTCTCCTCGATCAGAGCAAGGATCGGCATTGGTGAAGAGGAAGAATGACGCAATCGAGCAATTGGATGCGATTAAAGGGAGAAAAAGGGGAGAAAATGCATAAACAAAATTAAAAAAAAAAGAAAAGACCCAGTTTTGACCATGAAAAATCAATGTGTAACAAATTAATGCACAAACTCAGGAATTTGTGCCAGTCATCTCAAGCTCATCTTGTCGGATTAAGACTGCGCTCATCTCATTATCTCTCTTCTACATTGTTCCCGAGCACATGAGCAACTTTGCTCGATTTCTCTCTCCATTACTCAACGAGGAAGAAGAGAGGATGACTCATGCTGCTCCCTCAAGCATGCACTGTGATCCGGTATCCATGGAAACCTGCTGCCATGGAAACCCATCTCTCTGCCTCTCTAGAACACTGAAAGCTGCTGCAGAGGAAGTCTGATCATCACCTGCAAAAACCCACGTACAGTCGATTTCTAATATCATTTTCTTAGAATCCTTACTAGAACATCTAGAATAATCTATACTCTTCACAATAGAGTATGTCTATCCTTAAATATTTTCTAGATTTGTATATATACTGACGCCCTATGCTTGCTTATTAGTGGTTTTAAACCTTGTATACTGTATAAAAGCACTATACAAATTTGACATTTAATTAATAATAATCTAGGCTTTTTTCCACATGTGATTTAATCTAAACCTTCTTCATTTGATAGAATCAAAACCAAATCTCCTAAAAATGTGACTTTTCATGTATTTACATCTATACTGGACTAATCTCCACATGTGATTATAACAATACTGAAACTGTGTTAATCTATACTTAAATTCTTCATGAATAATTACATTCATGCAAAACCCTTCTCCCTTCTGATTAAATTATTACTACATGGTTTTTGTTGGTCAATTAACCTGTATTAATTCTGGGTTTAAAACTTACTTGCTCATTCTGTTCAGCTGATTAAACTTAGACCATTTTCACAGGTAGTTAAATGTATAATGTACTAGATAGATGGATGGATGGATGGATGGATGGACGGACGGACGAATGGACGGATAGATAGATAGATAGATAGATAGATAGATAGATAGATAGATAGATACAGTGTATCACAAAAGTGAGTACACCCCTCACATTTCTGCAGATATTTAAGTATATCTTTTCATGGGACAACACTGACAAAATGACACTTTGACACAATGAAAAGTAGTCTGTGTGCAGCTTATATAACAGTGTAAATTTATTCTTCCCTCAAAATAACTCAATATACAGCCATTAATGTCTAAACCACCGGCAACAAAAGTGAGTACACCCCTAAGAGACTACACCCCTAAATGTCCAAATTGAGCACTGCTTGTCATTTTCTCTCCAAAATGTCATGTGACTCGTTAGTGTTACTAGGTCTCAGGTGTGCATAGGGAGCAGGTGTGTTCAATTTAGTAGTACAGCTCTCACACTCTCTCATACTGGTCACTGAAAGTTCCAACATGGCACCTCATGGCAAAGAACTCTCTGAGGATCTTAAAAGACGAATTGTTGCGCCAAGGCTACAAGAAGATTGCCAACACCCTGAAACTGAGCTGCAGCACAGTGGCCAAGATCATCCAGCGTTTTAAAAGAGCAGGGCCCACTCAGAACAGACCTCGCGTTGGTCGTCCAAAGAAGCTGAGTGCACGTGGAGTGCTGTCAGCATTGCTGCAGAGATTGAAAAGGTGGGGGGTCAGCCTGTCAGTGCTCAGACCATACGCCGCACACTACATCAAATTGGTCTGCATGGCTGTCACCCCAGAAGGAAGGCTATTCTGAAGTCTCTACACAAGAAAGCCCGCAAACAGTTTGCTGAAGACATGTCAACAAAGGACATGGATTACTGGAACCATGTCCTATGGTCTGATGAGACCAAGATAAATTTTTTTGGTTCAGATGGTCTCAAGCATGTGTGGCGGCTATCAGGTGAGGAGTACAAAGATAAGTGTGTCATGCCTACAGTCAAGCATGGTGGTGGGAATGCCATGGTCTGGGGCTGCATGAGTGCAGCAGGTGTTGGGGAGTTACATTTCATTGAGGGACACATGAACTCCAATATGTACTGTGAAATACTGAAGCAGAGCATGATCCCCTCCCTCCGGAAACTGGGTCGCAGGGCAGTGTTCCAGCATGATAATGACCCCAAACACACCTCTAAGACGACCACTGCTTTATTGAAGAGGCTGAGGGTAAAGGTGATGGACTGGCCAAGCATGTCTCCAGACCTAAACCAAATAGAACATCTTTGGGGCATCCTCAAGCGGAAGGTGGAGGAGCGCAAAGTCTCGAATATCCGCCAGCTCCGTGATGTCGTCATGGAGGAGTGGAAAAGCATTCCAGTGGCAACCTGTGAAGCTCTGGTAAACTCCATGCCCAGGAGAGTTAAGGCAGTTCTGGGAAATAATGGTGGCCACACAAAATATTGACACTTCAGGAACTTTCACTAAGGGGTGTACTCACTTTTGTTGCTGGTGGTTTAGACATTAATGGCTGTATATTGAGTTATTTTGAGGGAAGAATAAATTTACACTGTTATATAAGCTGCACACAGACTACTTTTCATTGTGTCAAAGTGTCATTTCGTCAGTGTTGTCCCATGAAAAGATATACTTAAATATCTGCAGAAATGTGAGGGGTGTACTCACTTTTGTGATACACTGTAGATAGATAGATAGATCTAGTACATTAAAGATTTAATCACTTGTAAAAATGGTCTAAATTTAATCTACTGTTGGTCATTCTGGGTTTAGTACATGCTTTTAAATTCTATTCAGCTGATTAAGCATGAAACTTAAATCCACACAGATCAGGCATAACATTAAAATCACCTCCTTGTTTCTACACTCACTGTCCATTTTATCAGCTCCACTTACCATATAGAAGCACTTACTGACTGCTTTAACCCTGTTCGTCAATGGTCAGGACCCCACAGGACCACCACAGAGCAGGTATTATTTGGGAGGTGGATCATTCTCAGCACTGCAGTGGTATGAGTGGATCAGACACAGCAGCTCTGCTGGAGTTTTTTAAGTACCGTGTCCACTCACTGTCCACTCTATTAGACACTCCTACCTAGTTGGTCCACCTTGTAGATGTAAAGTCAGAGACGATCGCTCATCTATTGCTGCTGTTTGAGTTGGTCATCTTCTAGACCTTCATCAGTGGTCACAGGACGCTGCCCACGAGGCGCTGTTGGCTGGATATTTTTGGTTGGTGGACTTTTCTCAGTCCAGTAGTGACAGCGAGTTGTAAAAAAACTCCAGCAGCGCTGCTGTGTCTGATCCACTCATACCAGCACAACACACACTAACACACCACCACCATGTCAGTGTCACTGCAGTGCTGAGAATGATCCACCACCTAAATAATACCTGCTGTGTGTGTGGGTCCTGACCATTGAAGAACAACATGAAACTGGGCTAACAAAGCATGCAGAGAAACAGATGGACTACAGTCAGTAATTGTAGAACTACAAAGTGCTTCTATATGGTAAGTGGAGCTGATAAAATGGACAGTGAGTGTAGAAACGAGGAGGTGGTTTTAATGTTATGGCTGATCTGTGTATAAAACAGTACATTCCACAAATGATTATATCTGTACTTCTGTGTTACATCTATACTTTGCAGTTCTCTGCAGCTAATTACAGCTATACTAGACTCATTAGTTCCAAAACATAATACAAACAAATGGTAAAAGATGAATAAAATATTCTTAAAACAAAGGGTTCGAACTTCTAAGAGAACTGCAGACCATGTGTGTTCTATACCGTCCGTAATACCAAGGAGCAAACAGAAGAAAAACATCTCATTGAAATTCCGGTCAGCTCCGCCAGTGCTTGATACACTAACCATTATGTAACAGGCATATAATACAGATGGCTGTGTCCTTCCTGACTCTTTCTCTCATCACAGCTCACTGACTGACTTTATTACATACACTCATCCATTTCTGTCCTCGAGTGATTCGGTCTCACACACACAAACTCAATCTCACACTCTGTAAAACACACAAAGCTTTTAACACTCTTACACACACAAAACACTCCACTAGAAGTCCTTTATAAGTCTATTATTCACTGTCATTCTCTATAAAACAGATGTATAAATCTCAAAACTCTTCCTCGTACAAACCTGAATGTAGCATTTTAGCACACACGGACATTCGTGTGTATTTAGATTTATGTGGCTGTGGAATGAAACCACACATGCTAATCAATTTAGCATTTCTTGATAGTCCTGCTAAGCACATAAACAAACAGAAGCACAGTAAACTAGCATACTAACTCTTTGCTAGTCTAACTCTCCATTTCCTAGTCACCTAGGAGGTGAAAGTACAATACATTCCAATGCTGTTATTTGCAAACACGAATGGAAGTCAATTACTGACAATTACTGACTGTAGTCCATCTGTTTCTCGTCATGCTTTGTTAGCCTGCTTTCATTCTGTTCTTCAATGGTCAGGACTCCCCACCCCCACCCCAGGACCACCACACAGCAGGTATTATTTGAGTGGTGGATCATTCTCAGCACTGCAGTGACACTGACATGGTGGTGGTGTGTTAGTGTGTGTTGTGCTGGTATGAGTGGATCAGACACAGCAGCGCTGATGGAGTTTTTAAACACCTCACTGTCCCTGCTTGTCTGAGAACAGTCCACCAATCAAAAATATCCAGCCAACAGCACCCTGTGGGCAGCGTCCTGTGACCACTAATAAAGGTCTAAAAGATGACCAACTCAAACAGCAGCAATAGATGAGCGATCGTCTCTGACTTTACATCTACAAGGTGGACCAACTAGGTAGGAGTGTCTAATAGAGTGAACAGTGAGTGGACACAGTGTTTAAAAACTCCAGCAGCGCTGCTGTGTCTGATCCACTCATACCAGCACAACACACCACCACCATGTGGTAAGTTTGTTTACATTTACTTCTTCACCCTAGCGTTATATATTAGGGTTATTAACACATGTAGCTACGGTGCTAGCGTTAGTAGTTGATTCTCTGTCTTCATCGCCCCATGTTAGTAAAATAAATTTACAAATTAAAGTAATTTCTGCACCGTTGCTGTAGTGGTAACGTAATGTAACACCGGGCGTTATGTAAGAATTGTTATTCGGCCGTTTTATATTTTTCTGTTTACTTTAATGGCGCGCTGGAGAAAAGTTTAAATTAACATTACAGCCTGTCGCTACAGCCTGTAAATCATTTTATTTATTTCTTTGCACTTCATCGATGTAAAAATACATTTATCAGTAATTACCATAACTACATGTTACACCAGAATGAAGTCATTTCCAGTTATAACCATTTTAAGATTGAAGTCTAGTTTTTAAGTAGAAAATTAATTCTATATTTCAGGTAAAGAGTGTGAAACAGTGATAAAATAAAACTGTCACAGCAATTTAAATTTGAGGTCTAGTGTTTTTCGGATGAGACATCTGACAACACAGTGGTGATTATGCCACTATCATTGTAATTCTGACAAGCTTTATGTATCTCTTTTTAAGGGTCAAGCAAATTAGTGTGGAGGACTTTTTAAACAAGCTGGAATATGCAAAGAAAGAATTCCTGTTGTGCTGAACATCTGTATATGTATATACAACAAATAAAGGCATTCTATATTCCTTTACTTGACGTTTACAAGCTCTTCCTTTAATATTATGGGAGATTTAAAGTTTGACATTACAATAAAGCTACCAATTACTGAATACTGCCCTGAAGTGCATATTGTATTAAGAGAAGATTAGAGAAAATATTGAAAAATTCCGAGGAATTCTGTTCACACATAAACCCCTTTAAAATAAGCAGTAAATAAGTTTAGACTAATCGATTAATCAAAAAAAAAAAAAAAAATCGTTAGATTAATTGATAAGAAAATAATCGTTAGTTGCAGCCCTACTCAAATTACATTTTGCATGATATTTTCATTATAAGTAGCTTAGTGGTTTGGGTGCTGGACTAGTAATCAAAAAGTCGCTAGTTCAAGCCCCACATTTGCCAAGTTGCCCTTGTTGGGCCCTAACCCTCGCTTTGAATAAGTGTCTGTTAATGTAGTTATGCTTAAACTTTGCATGGTACTTTGGTTTCCTCCAACCTTCTAAAACATGCAGTTTGCATTAGCTGTTCCAAAATGTCCCTAAGTGATGAATTAAAGACATGCTGCACCCAGTGTTTCCAATTTAACCCAAAACAGGATGAATTGGCTAAATAGGTTAAACAGATCTGTTCTTACTGATCTGCCCATCTCTGTTTGATACACGCAGGTGGTAGAGGTCTGACCTGTACTGGAAGTCAGAGGTGTACAGGGTAAAGAGGAAAAGTGAGATTACAGTTCCATGTGGTGCTCCAATGGTTCTAACCAAACAATCAGACCTTCAGGTTCCCAGCTGCACGTACTGGAATCCAGATGGGTAGTTCAAGACCTAGACGATCATGGCCTTGTCTGCTTGAATTGTATTAAAGGCACTTGAGAAGTGGTGTTGTTCTGGTCCAAATTTGAGTGAGCCCTCTGCAGTAAGTAGATAACAGCATCATTCACACCTACCTGCTGTAGATAGGCAAACTGCAGGGGGTCCAGGAAAGGGCTGACCTGAGGTCTCAGATGTGACATCACTAGTCTTTCCAGGACCTTCATGATGTGGGGCCAAAGGTTTACAGTCATTTAGAGAAGAGGTACATGACTTCTTTGGAAATTGAATGGTGTCAATCAGCCCTTTCAATCAGCAATCCATCCATCTATCAATTCAGGCTGACTATCTTAACAATTTCACTAACCCAAATGCACTTTTCATTTACTTTTAAAGTTTTATTTTCCTTGGAAACTGCTTTGAAAGTCTGGTAACAGCTTATTAATTATGTGAATCAGTTGGTAGAGATGTCAATTAGGACAGATGGTACATACAACAATTTTTGTGTATAAGGACTAAAAGCTAGATACAACTTTCCTTAACGCCACATGTGTGACATGATGATTATTGGCAAAAGACAACTGTCAAGGGGTGGTAATTAATCAACAATCTTGTTGGTTTGGAAGAAGAAAAATGGGCAAGTGTAATAATTTGAGTGACTATGAAAAGGGCCAAACAGCGATGCCCAAATAACCAGGGTAAGAACAACTCCAAAACGGCAAGTGTGGTCTAAGAAAAGACAACAAAAAAACAAGCAACAGGGTCATGGGTACCAAAAACCTTAGACCAAATATGTCCCTTCATGGTAGTGGTATTCCCCTAATGCACTGTTCACTTTCAGTAGTATTTTGTGCCCTGCCACACTGCAAAATTGTTACGAATTAAATGGTTGGTCAGGTACAAGACAAATATAAAAGAAGTTAAGTTGATTTGGTGCCCTCCAAATTCCCAAAATTTAAATCGGTTCAACCATCAGCGGGACGTGCTAAACAAACAACAAACTTAAAACAGACGTAAAGCATCTGCTGCTAATGTCATGACACCTTGAGAGGTCTTGTAGAGTCCATGCCTTGACAGGTCCAAGCTGTTTTGGTGTCACAAGGGAGAAACACACAATATTAGGTAAGTGGTTTTAATGTAATGCCTGATTGTTGTAGGGCAGGGGTGTCAAACTCATTTTCACCGAGGGCCAGCATTATGGTGGCCCTCAAAGGGCTGATTGTAACGTATCCTGCTGTGATTGCAGTCTGTCTTTTAAGTCTTGGACAATTTGTCATTTTTCTTGGAGGCTAAATTCTGTGTTTGGTGTCAAAATGTCAAATTGATACTGTACAGGTGCTGGTCATAAAATTAGAATATCATGAAAAAGTTGATTTATTTCAGTAATTCCATTCAAAAAGTGAAACTTGTATATTATATTCATTCATTACACACAGACTGATATATTTCAAATGTTTATTTCTTTTAATGTTGATGATTATAACTGACAACTAATGAAAACCCCAAATTCAGTATCTCAGAAAATTAGAATATTGTGACAAGGTACAATATTGAAGACACCTGGTGCCACACTCCAATGAACACAAAACACCTGCAAAGGCCTTTAAATGGTCTCTCAGTCTAGTTCTGTAGGCTACACAATCATGGGGAAGACTGCTGACTTGACAGTTGTCCAAAAGACGGCCATTGACACCTTGCACAAGGAGGGCAAGACACAAAAGGTCATTGCTAAAGAGGCTGGCTGTTCACAGAGCTCTGTGTCCAAGCACATTAATAGAGAGGCGAAGGGAAGGAAAAGATGTGGTAGAAAAAAGTGTACAAGCAATAGGGATAACCGCACCCTGGAGAGGATTGTGAAACAAAACCCATTCAAAAATGTGGGGAAGATTCACAAAGAGTGGACTGCAGCTGGAGTCAGTGCTTCAAGAACCACCACGCACAGACGTATGCAAGACATGGGTTTCAGCTGTCACATTCCTTGTGTCAAGCCACTCTTGAACAAGAGACAGCGTCAGAAGCGTCTCGCCTGGGCTAAAGACAAAAAGGACTGCTGAGTGGTCCAAAGTTATGTTCTCTGATGAAAGTAAATTTTGCTTTACCTTTGGAAATCAAGGTCCCAGAGTCTGGAGGAAGAGAGGAGAGGCACAGAATCCACGTTGCTTGAGGTCCAGTGTAAAGTTTCCACAGTCAGTGATGGTTTGGAGTGCCATGTCATCTGCTGGTGTTGGTCCACTGTGTTTTCTGAGGTCCAAGGTCAATGCAGCCATCTACCAGGAAGTTCTAGAGCACTTCATGCTTCCTGCTGCTGACCAGCTTTATGGAGATGCAGATTTCATTTTCCAACAGGACTTGGCACCTGCACACAGTGCCAAAGCTACCAGTACCTGGTTTAAGGACCATGGTATCCCTGTTCTTAATTGGCCAGCAAACTCGCCTGACCTTAACCCCATAGAAAATCTATGGGGTATTGTGAAGAGGAAGATGCGATACGCCAGACCCAACAATTCAGAAGAGGCCTGGGCTCTAATAACACCTGAGCAGTGCCACAGACTGATGGACTCCATGCCACGCCGCATTGCTGCAGTAATCCAGGCAAAAGGAGCCCCAACTAAGTATTGAGTGCTGTACATGCTCATACTTTTCATGTTCATGCTTTTCAGTTGGCCAACATTTCTAAAAATCATTTTTTTGTATTGGTCTTAAGTAATATTCTGATTTTCTGAGATACTGAATTTGGGGTTTTCATTAGTTGTCAGTTATAATCATCAACATTAAAAGAAATAAACATTTGAAATATATCAGTCTGTGTGTAATGAATGAATATAATATACAAGTTTCACTTTTTGAATGGAATTACTGAAATAAATCAACTTTTTCATGATATTCTAATTTTATGACCAGCACCTGTATATTTCTAATGTATACAAAAAGTATCTAGAGAAACAGATGGACTACAGTCAGTAATTGTAGAACTACAAAGTGCTTCTATATGGTAAGTGGAGCTGATAAAATGAACAGTGAAGCTAGAAACAAGGAGGTGGTTTTAATGTTATGGCTGATCAGTGTATAAAGCTATTTTGAGATTTAAACCAATCAATTTTGTGCAGTCTCCATACTGGGGCTTTTTATTTAGTCCACAGTGTAAATACAAGTTCACTGAGCGTTAGACAAGCTACGTCATTCACGTCGGTGTCCTATTGCTTGGAGACGGATATAGCCACTGTGTCAACTGTGTCATCTGCTCATTTCAAGCGCGTGTGTGTGCTTGCAGAACCGAGAGACTCCCCGAGGTAAACACGCAGTGTTAAACGAGCCAGCAGTTATCCCATCCCACCGTGTGTTTGTTTACGGCCGAGGCGATCTGCAGCCCGATTGGTTCGAGGGGTGTATCATCGTCAAAACGCTACCCTTAATCATAGGACCACTGGCGTCATCAACCTGAAACTTAATGTTCTCCACAAGTCACACGTGAAGATTTAATAGCACACATTGCAAAATTACTGCTCCTGAGAGACACAAGCATGAGGGGACATTATGTCCAGGGAAGATAAAATCAATAACAGACACATGCGTATAAAAGTAATAAAAGATAAAGCACACAGACAGTGTAAATGAAAACACTACAAAATGCCATGGTCCAGAGAAGAAAATGAGAAAATATATATAGTTCATTATCTGATGATAAATGAGTTCAGATGGCAACAAATAAATACAGACAACAAATAACTACAAAACTGCCCTACTGTAAAAGTACTTCTGGTTTTGTGCTAATTTTTCCCCATTTCATTTATGAACCTTCTCCCTTTTTCTCCCAGTCTAGCTGCTGGGGACCTCGAGAAGGGTATATTTCGATAACACGCTCCCTCCGACACGAGTGCAGTCCACCGTCCCCTTCTTTTTGACTCATACTTTGATGGATTTGTGCATGAGGCCAGTCTCACGCATGGAGAGTCACACACTGATCTCCACGTTCCTCCACTTTTGTACAGGTGCCTCGCGCTACTATCCAGGGTCCTTACACAGCGCCGAAGACCCCACCCTATTATAAGTCTGGTCTTTTCCCACACAGCAGACTAGTGGCCAATTTTGTCTGCTGCGGGCACTGCCAACTATGCCTACTTGGAGAGTTCAGAATCCCAGCACTGGTGAACTAGTGGAATATGATTCGCAATGAAAAACTTTGTGTTAAATTAAAAACAAATGCAAACTAGAAGCATTGCTCCCACTGTATATATAAATTTAAGGGAGTCTTTCCTTGCCACTGTCGCCCTCGGCTTGCTCAGCAGGGGTTTTTGGTCTGTTGGTCCTGGAGTCTGTACAGTTGCTTTGAGACAATGTCCACTGTAAACCGCGCTAAACAAATAAAATTGACTTGAAATAAAAACATTACATGTAGACATGGTTCCAAATTAATACTGTGCACAACCAGAAGAACATAGTTTTATTTCCAGATACACTTTGTGACAAATGACAACGTATTTGAAATCGCTGAACTGGTAAAATCTGTCCATACTATACAAAAATCGAACAAAGCGTGGCAGTTGGGGCACCCAGGTGGCACAGCAGGATATTCTGCTCAATCAGAATTCAAATCTCAGCACCGCTTATTTTGAGATGTGTAATAAAGTAATAAGGCATAAACAATAAGCAATATGGCACATACACCGATCAGCCATGACATTAAAACCACCTCCTTGTTTCTACACTCACTGTCCATTTTATCAGCTCCACTTACCATATAGGAGCACTTTGTAGTTCTACAATTACTGACTGTAGTCCATCTGTTTGTCTACATGCTTTGATAGCCCCCTTTTATGCTGTTCTTCAATGGTCAGGACTCTCCCAGGACCACCACAGAGCAGGTATTATTTATGTGGTGGATGATTCTCAGCACTGCAGTGACACTGACATGGTGGTGGTGTGTTAGTGTGTGTTGTGCTGGTATGAGTGGATCAGACACAGCAGCGCTGCTGGAGTTTTTAAATACCGTGTCCACTCACTGTTCACTCTATTAGACACTCTTACCTAGTTGGTTCACCATGTAAAGTGTCACTGCAGTGCTGAGAATGACCCACCACCCAAATAATACCTGCTCTGTAGTGGTCCTGGGAGATTCCTGACCATTGAAGAACAGGGTGAAAAGGGGCTAACAAAGCATGCAGAGAGACAAATGGACTACAGTCAGTAATTGTAGAACTACAAAGTGCTCCTAGATGGTAAGAGGAGCTGATAAAATGGACAGTGAGTGTAGAAACAAGCAGGTGGTTTTAATGTTATGGCTGATTGGTTTATATATTTAGTTTACTGATTCTGATGTTGTACTCTGCACTTTTTGAACGCACTGCATACCCCCCTCAGCCCTTCCTCAGGACTTCAAAGGGTTTTTTCTCCCTCACAGGCTCGTTTATTCTTTATTTTTATTCGTCCATTGTTTTCCTTTTTTAAAACAAGCTTTAATCATCTATTCTTTTTCCTTGCTTACCCAGTGCCCGTCTTTCTCTTTTAAACAGTCTATTTCTCACTTAAATGATCTTTTTGCTGTTCGTCTCTTGTTGGCGATAATTAATGGAACCCCCAAGGCGACCAGAGTTTCCATAGCAACCCCCGCTTTGTGATCAATATTGGCTGAGCGTCGCTCTGGCAACAGCAAACCGGGCAGCCTCATGTTGTGTCTGTTTGATTTCAGCTGCAGATTGTGTGGTTCTAACACACACACACACACTTAAATTTACACAATTTACAATTTAAACAGTAAGAAAAAAGCAAAGATGGACAGATATGAACAGACAAAATGTCATGACCAATGTTTTGTTCTCTCGTCTGTCCTCTCACTTTGGTTCTTACAGCCTGGTAAAGCTAAGCTTTTGTACACAAAATTTGCATGTCAAACGAATTTTAACGGCTTCTGAGAAAATAAGCAATTTCCAGATGCCAACTTTAGGTGCAAATAACAAGGACAGTGCCTCGAATTTATACACACTAGGGTTGGGTGGTATGACCAAAAATTTGTATCATATTGTATATTTTTTAAGATATATTTTCTCGATATATCACGATATGTTTTATTTTTTGTATGACTGGGACTTTTTGTATGTCTGTGGCTGATTTTACCGTCATAAGTACATAACTATAAAACATTTCAATTTCACCATGTATATAGTGAAGGTTTTGAGTACTATAAGGTTTGCTTGGCCCCACAAAATGACATAATATATGATGGAATCAGTATGCGTGAAACAGGTGCAATACATACCATGTTTATTTATTATTTAAGTTATATACAATTACCGTTAGCTCTCCCTTTAACAAATAAAACAACATTTGCAGTCTCCCAGTCAGCACTGATGAAGTGCACAGTTATACAGTTATACTGAGGTACGACTCCACTGATTGTATAACTTGATCACAGGTCTGTTGTAGAAAAGTGGACGACTTTATATACCTACGCTTTCAGCTTGCCTCTGTGTTGTTGGTATAACGTTGGCATAGCAGTTAAACTGAAGTATGTTCGCCCCAGTAGTAACGTCACCTAACCGTTTGCTTTTTTGCAGCAACCGTGCTCCAACAAACCGTCCAGTATATAGTGTTTTAATCTGTGTCAAAAAAAAAAAAAAACGTCTTAAATGCAGACACAGCTCATTTCTTTTATTGTTTTTGTTTAATTTTTCCAACATATCAAGAACACCACTCTTATCTGTGAACACTGTTATGCTAACGCTACCTGGTTAACTAGTGAGCTGTACCTAATCTGCACAGCGCTTCATAGCGCTTTTAGCGGCGAACAATATTATATGATTTGCTGTTTTTTGAAGCCTACAGCTGTTGCATTAACTATGCTAAGGTATGGCGGTATATGAAAAATCCATACAGTATGGGGAATCTACGGAGCCCCTTAGGGGTCACTAAGGAAAAAAATATATATGAAGAGCGTAATCCGTACCCTCGGTTTAGTAATCCGTACCCTCGGTTTAGTAAACCGTACGCACGGATTGTCTGCGCTACAAGTTTTACTGTGCGCCCACACCCCGTTTTACGGTAATACAGTTGCGAAGCATTGAAGAGAATAAAGCATCTTTTTACAGCTGGGGTGATGGGATAGCAAACTTATTAAAAAGTCAAATCAAAATCTTATCAAATGCCACCCCACAATCATAAATAACACGAGTACTTAGCTTGTGATTTGAGAGTATTTTACCTTAGGAATTTAGAATAATAGGATTGCAAACCAACGTAAAGTGAAATGTACAGTATAAATGTCTGAGACTCATAAAGTCAGTAAGTAGAAGTAGGAGTATTCTTTAAGAGTCTGATGGGGTGATTTGATAATAATTTGATTTGCATTTTACTTTACGTTGGTTTGCAATCCTATTATTCTAAATTCCTAGGGTAAAATAGTCTCAAAATCACAAGATGAGTACTAGTGTTATTTATTGATTGATTTATTTATTGTTATTGATTTGACTTTTTAAGAAGTTTGCTATCCCATCACCCCAGATTACTACAGTAAAGATGTCTGAAATGTATTCCATTAATAAAAGAGTTAATGCTCTTAAAGAAAAAAGTGGAGTGCTTTGATAATAATTTGATTTGCTTATTTTAGACCTTTCAAATTGGTCTGTAACAATTCCACTTGTTTTAATGGAATTTTAAAATTTTACATTTGCATAATTTTACCATGGTATGTCTTTTGTTGCCTATATACAGTGTATCACAAAAGTGAGTACACCCCTCACATTTCTGCAGATATTTAAGTATATATTTTCATGGGACAACACTGACAAAATGACACTTTGACACAATGAAAAGTAGTCTGTGTGCAGCTTATATAACAGTGTAAATTTATTCTTCCCTCAAAATAACTCAATATACAGCCATTAATGTCTAAACCACCGGCAACAAAAGTGAGTACACCCCTAAGAGACTACACCCCTAAATGTCCAAATTGAGCACTGCTTGTCATTTTCCCTCCAAAATGTCATGTGATTTGTTAGTGTTACTAGGTCTCAGGTGTGCATAGGGAGCAGGTGTGTTTAATTTAGTAGTACAGCTCTCACACTCTCTCATACTGGTCACTGAAAGTTCCAACATGGCACCTCATGGCAAAGAACTCTCTGAGGATCTTAAAAGACGAATTGTTGCGCTACATGAAGATGGCCAAGGCTACAAGAAGATTGCCAACACCCTGAAACTGAGCTGCAGCACAGTGGCCAAGATCATTCAGCGTTTTAAAAGAGCAGGGTCCACTCAGAACAGACCTCGCGTTGGTCGTCCAAAGAAGCTGAGTGCACGTGCTCAGCGTCACATCCAACTGCTGTCTTTGAAAGATAGGTGCAGGAGTGCTGTCAGCATTGCTGCAGAGATTGAAAAGGTGGGGGGTCAGCCTGTCAGTGCTCAGACCATACGCCGCACACTACATCAAATTGGTCTGCATGGCTGTCACCCCAGAAGGAAGCCTCTTCTGAAGTCTCTACACAAGAAAGCCCGCAAACAGTTTGCTGAAGACATGTCAACAAAGGACATGGATTACTGGAACCATGTCCTATGGTCTGATGAGACCAAGATTAATTTGTTTGGTTCAGATGGTCTCAAGCATGTGTGGCGGCAATCAGTTGAGGAGTACAAAGATAAGTGTGTCATGCCTACAGTCAAGCATGGTGGTGGGAATGCCATGGTCTGGGGCTGCATGAGTGCAGCAGGTGTTGGGGAGTTACATTTCATTGAGGGACACATGAACTCCAATATGTACTGTGAAATACTGAAGCAGAGCATGATCCCCTCCCTCCGGAAACTGGGTCGCAGGGCAGTGTTCCAGCATGATAATGACCCCAAACACACCTCTAAGACGACCACTGCTTTATTGAAGAGGCTGAGGGTAAAGGTGATGGACTGGCCAAGCATGTCTCCAGACCTAAACCCAATAGAACATCTTTGGGGCATCCTCAAGCGGAAGGTGGAGGAGCGCAAAGTCTCGAATATCCGCCAGCTCCGTGATGTCGTCATGGAGGAGTGGAAAAGCATTCCAGTGGCAACCTGTGAAGCTCTGGTAAACTCCATGCCCAGGAGAGTTAAGGCAGTTCTGGGAAATAATGGTGGCCACACAAAATATTGACACTTCAGGAACTTTCACTAAGGGGTGTACTCACTTTTGTTGCCGGTTGTTTAGACATTAATGGCTGTATATTGAGTTATTTTGAGGGAAGAATAAATTTACACTGTTATATAAGCTGCACACAGACTACTTTTCATTGTGTCAAAGTGTCATTTTGTCAGTGTTGTCCCATGAAAAGATATACTTAAATATCTGCAGAAATGTGAGGGGTGTACTCACTTTTGTGATACACTGTATATATATATACAGTGTATCACAAAAGTGAGTACACCCCTCACATTTCTGCAAATATTTCATGAAACTTGGATATAACTTAGAGTAGTCAGTGTACAGCTTGTATAGCAGTGTAGATTTACTGTCTTCTGAAAATAACTCAACACACAGCCATTAATGTCTAAATAGCTGGCAACATAAGTGAGTACACCCCACAGTGAACATGTCCAAATTGTGCCCAAATGTGTCGTTGTCCCTCCCTGGTGTCATGTGTCAAGGTCCCAGGTGTAAATGGGGAGCAGGGCTGTTAAATTTGGTGTTTTGGGTACAATTCTCTCATACTGGCCACTGGATATTCAACATGGCACCTCATGGCAAAGAACCCTCTGAGGATGTGAGAAATAGAATTGTTGCTCTCCACAAAGATGGCCTGGGCTATAAGAAGATTGCTAACACCCTGAAACTGAGCTACAGCATGGTGGCCAAGGTCATACAGCGGTTTTCCAGGACAGGTTCCACTCGGAACAGGCTTCGCCAGGGTCGACCAAAGAAGTTGAGTCCACGTGTTCGGCGTCATATCCAGAGGTTAGCTTTAAAAAATAGACACATGAGTGCTGCCAGCATTGCTGCAGAGGTTGAAGACGTGGGAGGTCAGCCTGTCAGTGCTCAGACCATACACCGCACACGGCATCAACTCGGTCTGCATGGTCGTCATCCCAGAAGGAAGCTGACG
Source organism: Trichomycterus rosablanca (assembly GCF_030014385.1). NCBI lineage: Eukaryota > Metazoa > Chordata > Actinopteri > Siluriformes > Trichomycteridae > Trichomycterus > Trichomycterus rosablanca. Next base: position 7,469,420 of record NC_086012.1, read on the forward strand.
CACAAGAAAGCCCGCAAACAGTTTGCTGAAAACAAGCAGTCCAAGAACATGGATTACTGGAATGCCCTGTGGTCTGACAAGACCAAGATAAACTTGTTTGGCTCAGATGGTGTCCAGCATGTGTGGCGGCGCCCTGGTGAGAAGTACCAAGACAACTGTATCTTGCCTACAGTCAAGCATGGTGGTGGTAGCATCATGGTCTTGGGCTGCATGAGTGTTGCTGGCACTGGGGAGCTGCAGTTCATTGAGGGAAACATGAATTCCAACATGTACTGTGACATTCTGAAACAGAGCATGATCCCCTCCCTTTGAAAACTGGGCCTCATGGCAGTTTTCCAACAGGATAACGACCACAAACACAACCTCCAAGATGACAACTGCCTTGCTGAGGAAGCTGAAGGTAAAGGTGATGGACTAAACCCAATTGAGCACCTGTGGCGCATCCTCAAGTGGAAGGTGGAGGAGTTCAAGGTGTCTAACATCCACCAGCTCCGTGATGTCATCATGGAGGAGTGGAAGATGATTCCAGTGGCAACCTGTGCAGCTCTGGTGAACTCCATGCCCAGGAGGGTTAAGGCAGTGCTAAATAATAATGGTGGTCACACAAAATATTGACACTTTGGGCACAATTTGGACATGTTCACTGTGGGGTGTACTCACTTATGTTGCCAGCCATTTAGACATTAATGGCTGTGTGTTGAGTTATTTTCAGAAGACAGTAAATCTACACTGCTATACAAGCTGTACACTGACTACTCTAAATTATATCCAAGTTTCATGTCTATAGTGTTGTCCCATGAAAAGATATAATGAAATATTTGCAGAAATGTGAGGGGTGTACTCACTTTTGTGATACACTGTATATACAACCCCTGGCAAAAATTATGGAATCACCACTCTTGGAAGATGTTCTGTCAATTGTTTAATTTTGTAGAAAAAAAATAAATCACAGACATGCCACAAAACTATCATTTTTCAAAATGTCAACCTTCTGGCATTAAGAAACAATAAAAAAAAGAAACAAATATAATAGTTGTGGTCAGTCACAATTGCTTTTTTTAGATCAAGTAGAGGAAAAAAATATGGAATCACTCAAATCTGAGGAAAAAATTATGGAATCACTCTGTAATTTGCAGTTTAAAAACAAAACATCTGCAGCAGATTAGATTTGCTAATTATCCTTCAGTTTAAAAAGAGTGCTTACACCTCGGAGAGCTGTTGCACAAAGCAGATTGTCATGAATCATGGTTCCAACACAAGATATGTCAGTTGAAACAAATGAGAGGATTATAAAACTCCTTCAAGAAGATAAATCATTGTGGAATGTCGCAAAAGATGTTGGTTGTTCCCAGTAAGCTGTGTTTAAAATCTGGACCAAGTACAAACAAAATGGGAAGGTTGTAAAAGGGAAGCATACTGGTAGACCAAGTAAGACATCAAAGCATCAAGATAGAAAACTTAAAGCAATATGTCTTGAAAACAGAAAATGCACAACAAAACAAATGAGAAACAAGTGGCCGGAAAGTGGAGTCAATGTCTGTGACTGAACTGTAAGAAATCACCTAAAAGAAATGGGATTTACATACAGAAAAGCCAAACAAAAGCCATCACTAACACCTAAAAAGAAAAGAACAAGGTTAAAGTAGGCTAAAGAAAAGCAATCGTGGACTGTGGGTGACTGGATAAAAGTGATCTTCAGTGATGAATCGCGAATCTGCATTGGGCAAGGTGATGATGCTGGAACTTTTGTTTGGTGTCTGTCCAATGAAATTTATGAAGATAACTGCCTAAAGAAAACATGTTAATTTCCACAGTTGTTGATGATATGGACCTGCATGTCGGGTAAAGGCACAGGGGAGATGGTCTTCAATAAATGCCAAAGTCCACATTGAAATTTTGGACGCTTTTCTTATTCCATCAGTTGAAAGGATGTTTGGTGATGATGACTTCATTTTTCAAGATGATAATGCATCTTGCCATAGGGCAAAGGACGTGAAAACTTTCCTTCAAGAAAACATATAATGTCAATGGCATGGCCTGCAAATAGTCCGGATCTCAATCCATTTGAAAATCTCTGGTGGAAATTGAAGAAAATGGTCAATGACAAGGTTCCAACCTGAAAAGCTGATCTGGCAACAGCAAGAGACAGTTGAAGGCAGATTGATGAAGAATACTGTTTGTCATTAGTTAACTCCATGCCTCATAGAGTTTAAACCATTATAAAAGCCAGAGGTGGTGCAACAAAGTAATAATGGTGCAGTGTTTTCTAATGATTCCATAATTTTTTCCTCTGATTTGAGTGATTCCATATTTTTTTCCTCTACTTGATCTAAAAAAAAGCAATTGTGACTGACCACAACTATTATATTTGTTTCTTTTTTTATTGTTTCTTAATGCCAGAGGGTTGACAGTTTGAGAAATGATAGTTTTGTGGCATGTCTGTGATTTATTTTTTTTCTACAAAATTAAACATTTGAAAGAACATCTTCCAAGAGTGGTGATTCCATAATTTTTGCCAGGGGTTGTATATATATATATATATATATATATATATATATATATATATATATAGTTGCGAAGCATTGAAGAGGATAAAGCATCTTTTTTTACTATATATTAGATATAACACACACACACACACACACATATATATATATATAAATATATATATATATATATATATATGGGTGTGTGTGTGTGTGTTATTATATCTAATATATAGTATATTAAGCTGCAAAAAGATGCTTTATCCTCTTCAATGTTTCGCAACTGTATTACCGTAAAACGGGTTTTAGGCGCGCAGTAAAACTTGTAGCGCAGTTAGCGCGAGTACAGTTTACAAATCCGAGGGTACGGATTACTAAACCGAGTGTACGGATTTTGTCTTCACATATTTTTTTTCCTTAGTGACCCCTAAGGGGCTCCGTACCTAAGGGGCTCCGTAGGAATCAAAGATGGTATACCGAATGTACTACCGTCATACCACCCAGCACTAATACACAGTTAATAAAAATTGACTACCTAACTGCTAACTAATGCTAACTAGTAAACTGGATTAACTGTGGTATTACCAAACCCAACTACGATTTATTAATTAAATATGTGACCACATAGGATATGTGACCACATAGGATATGTGATATTTGATATATGTGAATTATTTATTAATTAAATATGTGATACGCAGGATTTTCACCTTTACTTCCATTTCATATTTATATATTTTCTATAGTTTTTATATTGCACAAAACTGCACCTTCTTAAAATTACAATGTAAATTGCACATGCTAAATGTTTACAATGTTTTCTATGTTTACAGATATGAATGTGTGTGTTAGAGAGAGTGAGCTGTGTGAATAAGATTGTCTTTACTGTATTTTTCGTGCACTGCAAGCATCTGTGTAACCAAAAACAAATTCCTTGTATGTGTGAGCATACTTGGCCAATAAAGCCCGATTCTGATTCTGATTCTGATTCTGACATGGTCTACAACAGGGTTCCACCTAAGAACACTCGAGCAGTATTGATACTAACTCCAACTACTAACACATGTGTTATGCACACTTTCAATTCTATTTCCCCACTGTACCAGTAGGTAGTCTTGGAGTAAAGACAAATAATGACAAATTATAACGAATAGTGCCGAGAGGATTTATAAATCAGAGTTTGTTTGTTTGTTTATTAGGATTTTAACGTCATGTTTTACACTTTGGTTACATTCATGACAGGAACGGTAGTTACTCATTACACAAGGTTCATCAGTTCACACAAGGTTATATCGAACACAGTCTTGGACAATTTTGTATCTCCAATTCACCTCACTTGCATGTCTTTGGACTGTGGGAGGAAACCGGAGCACCCGGAGGAAACCCACGCGGACACAGGGAGAACATGCAAACTCCACACAGAAAGGACCCGGACCGCCCCACCTGGGAATCGAACCCAGGACCGTCTTGCTGTGAGGCAACAGTGCTACCCACTTAGCCACCCATAAATCAGAGTAACATAGACATACACTATATGGCCAAAAATATTTGGACACCTGTCCATGAGCTAGTTAATTTTATTGTGTGTTTTACAGGGGCTTTATTTTATTCAGGGTCACAGTGGGTTCAGGTGAGGAAGGAAACCAGAGCACCTGGAGGAAACAGGGATGCAGACACAGGTAGAACATGCAAACACAACCCACTGCCCATCTGCCCGTCTGTCTGTCTGTCTATCTATCTATACACTGATCAGCCATAACATTAAAACCACCTCCTTGTTTCTACATTCACTGTCCATTTTATCAGCTCCACTTACCATATAGAAGCACTTTGTAGTTCTACAATTACTGACTGTATTACATCTGTTTCGCTACATACTTTTTTAACCTGCTTTCATCCTGTTCGTCAATGGTCAGGACCCCCACAGGACCACTACAGAGCAGGTATTATTTAGGTGGTGGATCATTCTCAGCACTGCAGTGACACTGACATGGTGGTGGTGTGTTAGTGTGTGTTGTGCTGGTATGAGTGGATCAGACACAGCAGCGCTGCTGGAGTTTTTAAACACCGTGTCCACTCACTGTCCACTCTATTAGACACTCCTACCTAGTTGGTCCACCTTGTAGATGTAAAGTCAGAGACGATCGCTCATCTATTGCTGCTGTTTGAGTTGGTCATCTTCTAGACCTTTATCAGTGGTAACAGGACCCTGCCCACGGGGCGCTGTTGGCTGGGTATTTTATGATTGGTGGACTATTCTCAGTCCAGCAGTGACAGTGAGGTGTTTAAAAACTCCGTCAGCATTGTTGTGTCTTATCCACTGATACCAGCACAACACAAACTAACACACCACCACTATGTCATTGTCACTGCAGTGCTGAGAATGATCCACCACCTAAATAATACCTGTTCTGTGGTGGTCCTGGAAGAGTCCTGACCATTACAGAACAGCATGAATGGGAGCTAACAAAGCATGCAGAGAAAGTGAGTGTAAAAACAAGGAGGTAGTTTTAATGTTATTGCTGATCGATGCATATATACTGTATATTTGTACATAATAATCACAACTTTCACAGTATTATGTTCTACTTCGTCATTTTGCAAATTTGTGTCCCCATATTTCCACTTTAAATTGCTTCTATTTTCTATTACAACTGACATTTCCATTTTAATGTGACATTTTAAAATTTTCTACACTATTTACATTTAAAAACATTTATATTCTAGTGTCATTTTATTTCTCCAATTTTGTCTAATTACTAATGTGGCCGAGCAGTCACAAAAGCATTTAACAGCCAGTTGTTCTGTGTATGTGACTGTGTATGTGACAAATAAACTTTGATTTGATTTGGATGTAAACCATAATCAACTGATATTTTAAATTAATTCTCTTGAAGGCCAAATGCAAATGCAATCATGGGTATTCTATGGGTGCAAACATGTGCTTCAAATGTCAAAAAAGATTATTACAATTACAGGAAAACACTTGACTAATCAGCTGGAGAAAAAGCTTTGTAATTGTGTGTTTGGCGTGTTTTTATCTCTTTAATGAGATTTAATGTCTTGTCAGGACTTAGCTTTTTTCCTAAGAGAAAATTTATGTCACACTGGCAGCAAAAAAATATCAAAAATTTAATCTTAATAAAAAAAAAACAACACCTTTTTCCTCACTGTGTCCAAACATGATCATATTTTCTTTCTAACAGGATTCTGTAATCATTTGGGAACCAAGGACACCAATGTAGCTGTAAAAGCTACAAACTTAACACTTGTTTAACAGCCTGGGGTCTGTGTTGTCATTAATTGCAGGGCTGCTGCGACTGGTCGACCTAATCAATGACGTTGACGCATCAATATTTTAAATCGATGCATGTTTATAAATCATCTTTTTTAATTTCTACAACGTTTCCATTCATATAAGCGTTCATATGATTTCCCTCAGCACTATTTGTTGCGTACCACACAGCAGCACTAGCACGATGTTTTCACGTCTATATTGTTTTATTAAGCTTCTTAATCGCGAGATCTTGGAATACCGTATTTCTTAGCGAGTTCAGTTTAGGGCGTATTCACGTGAGAAGCAATACGCGCCGCACACTTTGCTGCGTTGGGCTCACGATTTTTGCGGGTTGCCGTGGCACTCAAAGCGCAAAGAGCTTCTCATGTGAACGCGCCGAGAATTTGAAGTAAGTTTTGAGTGAATGTGTGGGTTAGAATCTGAGCTCATTCTGTCGTTACTGTACGTTGGACTTAATAAGACGTGCCCACCTCTAACTATGTTATTTCTGCTATAAGTTTAAGCACTTTGTTTGTTGACTTTTGGTTTAGTGAGACCATGTCCAAAAATGCACATCAACAATAAGCGAGCAATCAAAGTTGTTTGTGTGCTGATGTGCAGCACAAAAGCAAGTAGGAAAAATAAATGAATCTGAGTGGTTTGGGCTACGCGACCAGCAGGGATTGTCTGTTCTGTAGTGAGTTGGAGGTTAATAAATATTTTTTGCAATGCAGCGTGGGTATTATGGTTTGGCGTGGACAATAGAATCACAAAATACTGTAATGCTACACTGCATACTATATTATGCCCCTGTCCCACGTTTTTACACTCCTCCCCCGGGTTTCCCCTCACCCCGTATCTTGTGTTCTCATTGGCTGTAGTTTGACGTAGCACTCGCTGCCACTCGCAACCTGCTTGCAACGCCTTTCACACTATACGATCGTGAGTCGGCGACAGTTCCAGATATTTAACATGCTAGATATTTTTCTTCACTCGCCGAGCACTCGGATCGAGTTGTTGAGTAGTTCACACACAGCGATCGAGAGCCGAGTTTCAATCCCCACATCTAGCAGCAACCAGTCGGCGAGCGAAAATCAGGGCAAAAATCGTGTAGTGTGAACTAAGCATTAATCGAATAAAATTCTAAATCTATGGAATCCCACATAGACAGATTGTGTTAGCATCCATACTTATAATATGTTTATTATCCGATTGTTGATATTGTACAGTTAAACTCTAATTCAATGATAAGTAAAATCATAGAACGCCAATACTCCCATTTTGAGGAACCCTTCAGATATTCAAGATTCTAACAAAGACGTTATTGATGAGATAATTTTTTCTGTTCTTTTCATAAAAAGTTGAGCCAATTTATGGCATCACATCACACATCTTCCATTCCAACCTGGCAATCCTCTTGTCGACTGATCACAGCAGTGTGCAAATAAGGTGACGTCATTGATACACGAGAGCAGGCAAATCAGGTGACGTCAGTGTCATCGTGAGACCCATTTTGCCATGCTGATGTCATCAACAAAGCAGCCCGGTTTAAAACGCCTCTCTTTTCATCTCTTTGTTTTTGTCTCCACCTCACTCCCGTTCACCTCACAAACAGGGATCGGTTACAGGACTGATTGGTAGTGGAGGGCACGACACGTGTTTGCTCCAGTTGAAATCCTGATCCAGTTTTCTGTTTAAGCACCAGTACCCTGCACATTATCATGCCTGTGTGACTGCTGTTCTGGAGAACTGAATGGCTAAAACATCACCTTTAACAACATTTAAAACCACTTAACACTATACAGACACCACTTAACACAATACGCTGCATTCAGACCGACAGAGATGCAACACAATGTGACAAAACAATTGGCTGTCATTCATTTGCAATAAAAGCTGGTGAATTGCCTGAGCAAACATTAGCGACATGCTGAAGCTGAGCAAACATTAGCAACGATGCAAAAAAGTAAAGCAAAGTTTAACTTTATGCAAATTAGAAGCGAAACAAAGCGGTGATTACCAATAGGAACTGAGGCTGCATTTGAAATCGTATACTTAAACAGTATGCACTAAATTGGAGGCAGTGCGCACTACTCGGCCGGTAAAGCAGTACGCTTTTTCAGTACGCAAGTGTGTATGTAGTATGCACACAACCTCGTACGTACTACGTCCACCATCTTACCAATGTCATGTGATGCCCGATGTCATATCGCCACATTTTTTAATGCATTTTTCTCCCCATTGTTCCTCCCGATTTAGCGCATCCAATTTGTCTTCCGCTGCTGACAGACTCCAGATTTGCATCCAAGGAGAGCACGCCGCTGCTCACGCCTTCTTTACACGTGTACAGCCCTCCTCTTCTCGTCCACGATTCCTGCACGGGCGTCTCTTCTGCCAATCAGGGTCCTTACACAGCGTATGAAGACCCACCCACCCACATATAGTCCGGTCCCCCCTCCTGCAGATACGGTGGCCAGTTGGGGCAAGACGTAGCCTAGTGGTTAAGGCACTGAACTAGTAATCAAAAGGTCGCTGGTTCAAGCCCCACTACTGCCAGGTTGCTGCTGTTGGGCCCTTGAGCAAGGCCCTTAACCCTCAATTGGTCAGACTGTATACTGTAACTGTTTGTTTGTTTTCAGCATTTAGCAGACGCCTTTATCCAAAGCGACTTACAGTAGTGTGACAGTATACAGTCTGAGCAATTGAGGGTTAAGGGCCATGCTCAAGGGCCTAGCAACAGCAACCTGGCCAGAGTGGGGCTTGAACCAGCGACCTTTTGATTACTAGTCCAGTACCTTAACCACTAGGCTACAACTGCCCTATGTAATGTAATGTAAGTCGCTTTGGATAATTGCGTTTGGATAAATGCGTAAGTCGCTTTGGATAAATGCTAAATGCCAAAAATGTAAATGTAAATGCTGCAGGCACTGCCAATTATGCCCGCCAGGTGGTGCCCAGCCGACCGGTGGCAACACTGAGCCTCGAACCCGGGAGTTCAGAAACTCGGAAACTGGGCGCCTAGTTATAACGATTTTAAAACCAGAAAAAAACATAACCTTATTCAGGGTTGTACTTAATTATAACGTTTTTTATTTTTGTCTTACTCTGCTTTCCACCATCTTTCTTCTTTGCAGCTCCAGTTGAATTATGGGATAGATTATCGGACCGCAAGTGTGCTGTTTGGATACTCAAAAATTGCTGCCCATGCAGTAGGTCATCCTTGTACTTTTCTCATACTGTTTAATGAATACTACATATTCTGACACACTACCAGCATTTGCGTACTGCTTAGTATGGAAGTACTGTTTAGATTTCAGACACAGCCTAGGAATCAAGAAGAGTGGTGTGTGCATTATCTACACCATTATCTATTATTAAGTGCAATTAATGACAACCCAGACCCCAGGCTGTTAAACAAGTGTTAAGTTAGCAATTTCCCTCCAAGATTTTCATTTTTAGCCGGAACACATCTGATTTGTGTTAACAACTGGGTTGCATCTGTATCTCATTTGTGATTAGAATGTTTTTTTTATACAGTTTTGGCATCAGTTGAACCATGGCAACCAAACGGCCACAGACAAAGATGAAGTTGCCGGTGTGAACACAGAGCGATGAGCGATCAGCTATTTGGGCGACAAGAGGCAAAAAGTCGCTGCCGGTCTGTACAGTGTCAGAAAAGGAGGGCTGGATGGTAAACGTCCTCCTGATTGCTGCAACATTGACTCCTACTGTCAGTTTAAGGCACTGGAACAGTTGGTGGAAGAAGACAGAGGGCGTAGATTGAGAAAGGGAATTGTACACGTGTTGTAGCGTGAATATTTTGGCCGGTATGAGAGTCGTACATGTGTCAGGTGTTGCAAGAGCAGTATGGATTTGGAAATAAATGGACATAAATTCTAGAAAAGGGAATTTACAATTATCACAAACATCAAACAACACACAATGACACGTTAATGTAGTACAGAAAGGAATAAAAAGGATGTGGGGGTGATGTATTATGTAGAGCAACATATATATACCAAAATATACACAACTACATGGTAGTCATACCTAATATACAACCAAAAATACAATAATATTTTTAAAGAAGTTTATCAAACTCCCATTAACAAAATTTAACTGATAAGTAAACTGTCCAACTTTCAGTACTAGTCATTTTAATTCTTTTACTTCTAGTATAATTAGACTGTATGTCCCCCTCCCATTGGGCAAAAAATACAGAACCATCAAGTCACGCACCACTCAGGAACAGCTTCTTTCCTAGAAATAAATCATTGAATTTAGGTGTTCCAATCACTTCCATGGCTACAGGTGTATAAAACCAAGCACCTAGGCATGCAGACTGCTTCTACAAACATTTGTGAAAGAATGGGTCGCTCTCAGGAGCTCAGTGAAATCCAGCGTGGTACCGTGATAGGATGCCATCTGTGCAACAAGTCCAGTGGTGAAATTTCCTCACTACTAAATATTCCACAGCCACCGGTCAGTGGTATTATAACAAAGTGGAAGCGATTGGGAACAACAGCAACTCAGACACGAAGTGGTAGCCACGTGAAATGACAGAGCGGGGTCAGCGGATGCTGAGGCGCATAGTGCACAGAGGTCGCCAACTTTCTGCAGAGTCAATCGCTACAGACCTCCAAACTTCATGTGGCCCTCAGATTAGCTCAAGAACAGTGTGTAGAGAGCTTTATGAAATGGGTTTCCATGGCCGAGCAGCTGCATCCAAGCCTTACATCACCAAGCGCAATGCAAAATGTCGGATGCAGTGGTGTAAAGCACACCGCCACTGGACTCAGAGCAGTGGAGACATGTTCTCTGGAGAGACGAATCACGCTTCTCCTTCTGGCAATCTGATGGACGAGTCTGGGTTTGGCAGAACGGTACTTGTCTGACTGCATTGTGCCAAGTGTAAAGTTTGGTGGAGGGGGGATTATGGTGTAGGGTTGTGTTGCTCAGCTGAACTCACAAATGCGCTTCTGGAAGAATGGTCAAAAATTCCCATAAACACATTCCTAAACTCCTAAGCCTTCCCAGAAGAGTTAAAGCTGTTATAGCTGCAAAGGATGGGCCATCATCATATTAAACCCTATTGATTAAGAATGGGATGTCACTCAAGTTCATACGCGTGTGAAAGCATAAGAGCGAATACTTTTGGCAATATAGTGTACATATATTATATATTGTTGGTGGTCTTACTGGCGCCGCCACTGTATAAACACAATGACAAAAAAGTATTACCTTATTTACTGACTAAAATCTAAGTTTCTACAGGATCAACTCCGTGATCAAATAAAATCTATAACATTTAAGAATACAGACATTACAGACAAATATCGCTCTAAATACGGTCATAAACCCATTGCTAAATCTTCAGGGCTCCATTTAACCACAATAGGAGCTATTCTTTTTACTCAAGGGACAACTCACCTGTGCCTAGGGAAAGATGAATGTCACTCAAGACAAATGGAAGGTCATTTGGCCATTAGCTGCGGCCGGCATGTAACTGGAGCGGAAAAAGGACCCAACACACACAAAAACAAGTTCTAAACAGCTGAAATGGAACAAAACAAAGACAGGAAAATCTAGCACTGTGTCTGATTCAACTGGGCTTAAATTCCAACAATGTACAAACGAGGCTTTTATAGAAATTATTTATATTCAATTTCTATTTTATTGATGCATTTCCTCCCCATTCAGCGTAGTCAATTTGTCTTCCGCTGCTATGGGATCCCTGATTGCAGTCAAGGTGGTTATATTGCTGCTCACGCCTCCTCCGACCCGTGTGCAGCAATTAGTGGAACCTTTTTTTACCCATGCATTCTGCACAGGTGCCTCTCTATTTACTAATCAGGGTCCTTACACAGCGTTCGAAGACTCCTCCCACATATTCCGGTCATCCCACCCTAGCAGAAACGTGTCTGCTGCAGGCACTGCCGAACCGAGGAGTTCAGAATCTCAGCACTGGTGTGCTAGCGGAACATCCCGCTGCGCCACCTGGGCACTAGATTCAATTTCAATGCAATTAGCAATTACCATTTTTGTGTATGTATGTATGTATGGTTTGTGTAAATCCTATTCATTCAAATTATTCTTCAGGCCACACGAGGATGAAGGTCCTTGCTGAGTCTGGTTTATCTTCTCTTAAAGTTTCTTCCTGTAATTTTAAGGGAGTTTTTCTCGGCTTGCTCAACAGGGGTTTTTGGTCTGTCGGTTCTGGATTCTGTGAAGTTGTTTTGAGACAGTGTCTATTGTAAAAAGTGCTATACAAATAAACTTGACTTGACTTCAGTTGTGTAGTAGTAAATTTGATAATATTATGTAAAGGGGCGGTTCTTTTTTCACATGGGTAATAAAGGTTTTGGATAACAGTCAGAAAACATGTGGTTTAACCTACTGTTACTTTATGTAGCATTATGATTTGTTTAATGGACTAAAATACAACGAGACAAATATGCATTAAAAGACAGAATGGGGGTACAAACTGTATTGTATTCTGTAGCACACCAGTCTGAAAACAAGAAAATATATGTACATTGTTTTTTTAAAGATGCATCAATTTCAAATTTCTTTTCTTTGTTAACATATGACTGATTCTGATTTTTTTCTTTCCAAGAATTATAAATGACAGCATACATAAACACCTTTGTTCTTCTACTTTTAGTAAAAACTCCAGCAACACTAACACACCACCACCATGTCAGTATCACTGCAGTACTGAGAATGATCCACCAACTAAATAATACCTGCTCTGTCGTGGTCCTGTGGGGGTCCTGACCATTAAAGAACAACATAAAAGGGTTCTATATGGTAAAGTCACTGGCCAATCAATAGGTGCATCCTTAACTTTTACCAATTACAAAGCTACACCGAGGAGGTGAATAGCATTTGGTGAATAGTAGCACCTGACAAGTGTACGTCTGTGCATGTGTCACCTGAGATGGTGACACACTGAGGACAATGCCATGTCTGACTTCAGGGACAAATGGCCATTTATAGCTGGCTACTATTACACACACATCACTCAATTAACCTACCGTCTACCGTTACACTAAATAAAACAAAGCACAATGTAACACACCCTCTCAAACACAAACACAGGGATTCAAACTCAAATATCCAAAAAATGGCCAAAAATAGAAATAAATCAAAAGTTTGTCCCATCCACTAATAGCTGAACTTTATTCATCAATAGTGATGGGCTGTGCACCTGTTTGAATGAAGCCTTAAACCAGATCTTTCATTGCTCTATTTAAAGCAAATAACAATATTTTAGATTTTGTGACCCGCAGTCACAGAGTTCAGGCACACAATAAGACATACTAGACATTTTAAATCTTAAAGAATATGGGTAAATCCCTATTTAATTCACGACAGAGAAATTCGCGTCACAAACCGTAAAATAAGCCGTTTAAGTGTCTTACATTTACTGGTTGAGGGGAGCTAGCAATCCTACGGCAATTCAGTTAGTAATCAGTAGGTTAAAATGTTCAAGATGTTGAAAGCTAAGGCAGCTAAAAACACTACTCAGATAACTGAGTTTGGAAAACTCTCAACCAATTCTGGGGCCCAGGGGGATGGGGTTGGTGGAGGGGGGTATGGGGTTGGGTGTCAAAACACGGACGAGAATTTTCGAACAAGCCTCGTACCATCGCTGGATGTTCAAGGTTTACATTCAACTATTAAGGTGGACTGTGCTGTGTATTGTACCTTCTATTTATTCTAACATTCCATTATGAGTGCTATTTACTGCCTGCTCTGAAATGTGGCACTTTTCTTTAAAAATCTGTTTTTAAATACGAGGTTTGTAAAATTAAAATTTTTCGGTGAACTTAGTGGGGCCCAATATATAGGTATACACTGATCAGCCATAACATTAAAACCACCTCCTTGTTTCTACACTCACTGTCCATTTTATCAGTTCCACTTCCCATATAGGAGCACTTTGTAGTTCTACAATTACTAACTGTAGTTCATCTGTTTCTCTGCATGCTTTGTTAGCCCCCTTTCATGCTGTTCTTCAATGGTCAGGACCCCCACAGGACCACCACAGAGTAGTGGTGGATTATTCTCAGCACTGCAGTGACACTGACATGGTGGTGGTGTGTTAGTGTGTGTTGTGCTGGTTTGAATGGATAAGACACACAAGCGCTGATGGAGTTTTAAAACACCTCACTGTCACTGCTGGACTGAGAATAGTCCACCAACCAAAAATATCCAGCCAACAGCACCCCGTGGGCAGCGTTCCTGTGACCACTGATGAAGGTGTAAAAATGACCAACTCAAACAGCAGCAATAGATGAGCGATCGTCTCTGACTTTACATCTACAAGGTGGACCAACTAGGTAGGAGTGTCTAATAGAGTGGACAGTGAGTGGACACGGTATTTAAAAACTCCAGCAGCGCTGCTGTGTCTGATCCACTCATACCAGCACAACACACACTAACACACCACCACCATGTCATTGTCACTGCAGTGCTGAGAATGATCCAACACCTAAATAATACCTGCTCTGTGGTGGTCCTGTGGGGGTCCTGACCATTGCAGTATGTAGAGAAACAAATGGACTACAGCCAGTAATTGTAGAACTACAAAGTGCTCCTATATGGTAAGTGGAGCTGATAAAATGAACAGTGAGTGTAGAAACAAGGAGGTGGTTTTAATGTTATGGCTGATCGGTGTAGGTAGCATAAAAGATATAACCTCTAAGCGGGTTGTGTCACCCAACCCATTGGTTTGAATGGCCTGAGGCTAACTCTGTTAGCTTGGTAAGCTAAACAAGAGTGTATAACAATATGCCTTTTAAAGTGTAATGTCAGTTTAAATTTTCTCTGGCATTGGGCAGCAAGGCAGCTCACTAGGTTTTGAGACAGACCCTAAATACGCCAAGTGTTAATTGAAAAATCCATGAAGGTTAAACTGAGGGTTTGTTTGCCATCACATACACTGAGGTCTTTAATTAAAGAGATAAAATAAGTATTGAGTTAAATTAAGTTCGGACTTTTGGTCCGGCCCTCTACAACATTCCCAGTTTCTCATGTGGCCCCTTGCAAAATGTAATTGCTCACCCCTGCTTTAGGTATAACCATACTCTAAGCAATGCCAGAAGAGATGTACTCTCATTTACCCTCTGCCCTTTCCTGGTTGGAGATATTAAAAAAAAATAATTAAATAAATACAGCACAGCTATATAAAATGTTAAACTCAGAGCAGAGAGAGAGAAAACAAAGAAGAGGTTTGTCCATAAGATTAGGAAATAAAGAGATTAGAATAGATTAGGCGTCTACCCATTGTCCCCTGGGACAATCTAGGACGAGCAGACAAACACCACATGCTATTATAGTTTAATCGTTAGTGAAGTGCATATAGTAGCAGGAACAGAACAGATGACTTGGCATTAATTACCAATTTTGCAGTCCCTCTGTGGCTATAACAGCCACCGCTCCTGTGGGAAGGCTTGTGGAAATCTATGCCCATTTAAATGTAGCATGTGTAAGTCCAGGCACTGGTCATCCCATAGGTGTTTAATAGGGCTGAGGTCAGGACGTCTTAAAAGGTCAGAAGTTTCTCGACAGCATACACATAAAACCATGTTTTTTTTTTTTTTACAAACATTAGGAATATATACAGTGTATCACAAAAGTGAGTACACCCCTCACATTTCTGCAGATATTTAAGTATATCTTTTCATGGGACAACACTGACAAAATGACACTTTGACACAATGAAAAGTAGTCTGTGTGCAGCTTATATAACAGTGTAAATTTATTCTTCCCTCAAAATAACTCAATATACAGCCATTAATGTCTAAACCATCGGCAACAAAAGTGAGTACACCCCTAAGAGACTACACCCCTAAATGTCCAAATTGAGCACTGCTTGTCATTTTCCCTCCAAAATGTCATGTGATTTGTTAGTGTTACTAGGTCTCAAGTGTGCATAGGGAGCAGGTGTGTTCAATTTAGTAGTACAGCTCTCACACTCTCTCATACTGGTCACTGAAAGGTCCAACATGGCACCTCATGGCAAAGAACTCTCTGAGGATCTTAAAAGACGAATTGTTGCGCTACATGAAGATGGCCAAGGCTACAAGAAGATTGCCAACACCCTGAAACTGAGCTGCAGCACAGTGGCCAAGATCATCCAGCGTTTTAAAAGAGCAGGGTCCACTCAGAACAGACCTCGCGTTGGTCGTCCAAAGAAGCTGAGTGCACGTGCTCAGCGTCACATCCAACTGCTGTCTTTGAAAGATAGGCGCAGGAGTGCTGTCAGCATTGCTGCAGAGATTGAAAAGGTGGGGGGTCAGCCTGTCAGTGCTCAGACCATACGCCGCACACTACATCAAATTGGTCTGCATGGCTGTCACCCCAGAAGGAAGCCTCTTCTGAAGTCTCTACACAAGAAAGCCCGCAAACAGTTTGCTGAAGACATGTCAACAAAGGACATGGATTACTGGAACCATGTCCTATGGTCTGATGAGACCAAGATAAATTTTTTTGGTTCAGATGGTCTCAAGCATGTGTGGCGGCAATCAGGTGAGGAGTACAAAGATAAGTGTGTCATGCCTACAGTCAAGCATGGTGGTGGGAATGCCATGGTCTGGGGCTGCATGAGTGCAGCAGGTGTTGGGGAGTTACATTTCATTGAGGGACACATGAACTCCAATATGTACTGTGAAATACTGAAGCAGAGCATGATCCCCTCCCTCCGGAAACTGGGTCGCAGGGCAGTGTTCCAGCATGATAATGACCCCAAACACACCTCGACCACTGCTTTATTGAAGAGGCTGCGGGTAAAGGTGATGGACTGGCCAAGCATGTCTCCAGACCTAAACCCAATAGAACATCTTTGGGGCATCCTCAAGCGGAAGGTGGAGGAGCGCAAAGTCTCGAATATCCGCCAGCTCCGTGATGTCGTCATGGAGGAGTGGAAAAGCATTCCAGTGGCAACCTGTGAAGCTCTGGTAAACTCCATGCCCAGGAGAGTTAAGGCAGTTCTGGGAAATAATGGTGGCCACACAAAATATTGACACTTCAGGAACCTTCACTAAGGGGTGTACTCACTTTTGTTGCCGGTGGTTTAGACATTAATGGCTGTATATTGAGTTATTTTGAGGGAAGAATAAATTTACACTGTTATATAAGCTGCACACAGACTACTTTTTATTGTGTCAAAGTGTCATTTTGTCAGTGTTGTCCCATGAAAAGATATACTTAAATATTTGCAGAAATGTGAGGGGTGTACTTACTTTTGTGATACACTATATATGTATATATACTGTATATATACAAACCCCCTCTAACACATGTCAAATCACAGCTTCTGCAAAAGGAGATTGTGTTTCTTTGGACACCATGCCAGGTCGGTGGATCTCCTTCGACTCTAGCGCATTAGATACCTGCGCCACCCAAGTGCCCCCAATGGCTAGGCTGATTCTGCCCTCCCTTCCAGACATTAACCAACCATGTTCATGCAGACCCACCACCAGCCAAAAGCACCATGAGATCAAAATGTGGGATCTCTAATTCCTAAAATTGTCCAAACTTTACTAATATTACTGTACTAGACCAGGAGTCCATTCGATCAGTTGAGTTTCTTGCTTTCTTTAAATGATGGCACAATGTTTTGCAAAAACTGACACAAAATTTCACTCTGCACTTACTTATGTGAATAGAAACTCTAGAAACTCTTTATTCTAAAAATCTAACCAGCCAATTTGGCATCAACAACAATGCCACCATTTAAATCTGTATCCTATTACAATATTTGACTGGACAACACAAGTTGGAATGTTCACAATTATCTAAAAATAAAATAATAATGCAGTGTTCCTTACATTTACTTTGACTTTTATTTAATTGCAAACAGTTTGAACCCAAGATATTTCATGTTTTGTCTGCTCAACTTCATTTCATTTGTTAATATACCTCCATTCCTGCATTTCAGGCCTGCAACACATTCCAAAAAAAGTTGGGACAGGGTTAATTTAGGGCTAGTAATGAGGTGAAAAAACTAAATCATGATGTGATTCCAAACAGGTGATGTCAACAGGTGATTGTAATCATGGTTTGGTACAAAAGCAGCATCCAGGAAAGGCGTATTTGATGAGCAAAGATGACCAGAGGATCTCCAGTTTGTCAACAAATGCGTGAGAAAATTATTAAAATGTTTAAAAACAATGTACCTCAAAGAAAGATTGGAAGGACCATCCAGACTGTTATCAGCAACAAGTCCAAAAGCCAGGGTCTGTCATGGTATGGGATTGTGTCAGTGCCCTTGGCAAAGGTCATTCACACTTCTGTGATGGCAGCATTAATGCAGAAAAGTACATTGAGATCTTAGAGCAACATATGCTGCCTTCAAGACGTCATCTTTTCCAGGGACGTCCATGTATTTTTCAACAAGGCAATGCAAAACCACATGCTGAACACATTACAAAGGCATGACTGTGGAAAAAAAGGGTACAGGTACTGGACTGGCCTGTCCCTAATAGAAAGTTTGTGGAGAATTTTGAAACAAAAAATGCGACAATGACGACCCCGTACTGTTGCACATCTTAAGACGTGTTTGCAGGAAGAATGAGACAAATAAAGGCTGAAACACTAAATCACTTGGTATCCTCAATGCGTGTGGTGAAAAGGAATGGTAACATTATAAAGTGGTAAATGCTTTACTGTCCCAACTTTTTTTGGAATGTGTTACAGGCCTGAAATGCAGGAATGGATGTTTATTAATAAATGAAATGAAGTTGATCAGACAAAACATGAAATATCTCAGGTTCATCCTGTCTGCAATCAAATAATAGTCAAAGTAAATGTAAGAAACTCTGTGTTTTTTAATTATGTGCATTTTCCATACTGTCCCAACTTTTTCTGATTTGGGGTTGTAATATAAAAGTAATACAAATAATTCCCCATCATGTAATTAACTATATATCTTACCTCTGTAAGCACCTGGTGTAGTAGGTGAGAGCTGGCTTCTGAGACGTTCCACGGGTCTCTCTCCTCCACAAGCATAGCATCGAGCGTGCCCTTTTCCATTACTACATCAAAAGACGAGTCAGGAAATGCCAGGTGACGGGCATCCATGCACACCCAGCTCATGCCCGTGCAGTCAGCGTGGCGCTGAGCCATGTTCTCCACACACACACTGGAGTAGTCCATGTTGGTGATGTGAGTGTGGCCAGCCTGGTACATGTCCACACTCAAAGCGCTGTTCCCACAACCTAAAATAAGTGGAGGAATGGAAACAAAAAGGTCGAGTCATTTACGATTGTTTGCAAACTTCGTCTAGTAGTGATCATAAATGTTCAGGTTGTACAAGTTCTCTTGGATGTCTGACACCCATTCTTCAACAGCGGCAAGTATTGGATCACACTATGCCCTCTGTATTCCTCTACAGGTCATTCTCAATCAGCCCCTCCCATGTTTAAAAACAATGTACCTCAAAGAAAGATTGGAAGGGATTCCCATATTTCTCCCTCTACAGTGCATAATATCAATAAACAGTTCGATGAATCGAGAGGAATTGCAGTCACTGCATCAAGAACCGCCACTCAACAATAGCTGATATAACCACATGGGTGAGGGATTACTTTGGCAAACCTTTGTCAAGCACTACAATACAGAGTTACATGCACAAATGCCACTTAAAACTTTACTGTGCAAGAAAGAAGCCTTATGTTAACCATGTCCAGAAGCGGCGTCAGGTTCTCTGGGCCCAGAGGCATCTGGGATGGACCATCACACAGTGAAAACATGTATTGTGGTCAGATGAATCAGCATTCCAGGTCTTTTTTTGGAAAAAATTGGACAGTGTGTGATCTGGAACAAAGGCGACAACGTGACACTGACAACGCCGTACTGTTGCACTCCTTATTATGTGTTTGCAGGAAGAATAGGACAAAATAAAACCTGAAACACTTCATTTGCTTGGTATCTTCTGTATAGAAATGTCTTGTTTCACATGTTGTGAGAAGAAACGTCAACATTACAAAGTGGTAAATGCTTTACCTCCCAATTTTTAAAAAATGTGTTGCAGGAATGGATGTAAATTAACAAATGAAATGAAGTTGACCAGACAAAACATGAAATCTCTCAGGTTTATACTGTCTGCAATAAATTAAAAGTGAAAATAAATGTAAGAAACAATGAATTTTTTTGTTTGCATTTTCCATACTGTCCCAACTTTTTCTGAAGACACATTTTTGACATTTAGATGACGAGTCTTTATTTGAAATACAATCTAAAAAATGCTTTTTGTTTTGGTGATGCTGTTTATGTACTGAAAGTAAATGTTAAAGCTTAAGACGTTACAGCAAGTTGCAATAAGGATTAATAAGTCGTCGCTATCTGATGAAAAACACGTATCTCCACTTTTAGCGGTTAATTGTGGGTATAAATCTCTGTCTTTAACAAGTATCTCCATTGGCTGTTAGATTAAATGTGCTGATTGTAACCAGGTGTGGTCTAGTATAGTAATATTAGACTCTGCTGGTGCTAAAACATGCATTCATACCGGCAGTATTTAAAAGAACACACAACAGGCACACAATGTCCCTGTTTGCTGTCTACAATACACTGAAGTCCATTTTACATAGTATGAAACCGACTGACTCTCTCTATTTCCTCGATTGCTCCTGTAGGGGTCGCCAGCGGATCGTGATCCGCATTATTGATTATTGAATTTTTACGCCGGATGCCCTTACTGACACAACACTCCCTATTTATCCGGGCTTGGGACCGGCACTATAATGCACTAGTTTATGCATCCTAGCGGCTAGGTACCTATTGGACAATTCAGTGTCTCCAATTAGCCTGGCCGCATGTTTTTGGATTGGAAACCGGAACGCCCAGTTTTCGAACAGAAAGGACTTGGACCGCCCCACCTGGGGATCAAACCCAGGACCTTCTTGCTGTGAGGCGACAGTGCTACCCACATAGCCACTGTGCCGCCCGATGAAATCAACCGACTGATGCAGATATTTCTGTGCTGAATTGTATCTAAATTGCGCCATCTGTGGTTTGTTTGCACCGTTACCGTCAGGGGAAAACGTTTCAGAACCGTGACTAACGCTAATTATCACCCCATTCATTTGGCTAATTAAAGAGTCCCTAACAAGCAGAGACTCGGTTAGGAGGTTTAATTATGCTGTCTTTCTTTTTCACTTTCTTCTCACCTTTTTTTTTTTTTAGTTTAATATTCACTTCTTTGTGGTCAATGGTTAAACCAAACTCAAAAGATTCAAAAACAAGTGTCTTGATGAATTGAAAGCAAAAGCTACGCTACAGGTCACCGTTTAATCAAGAAATTCCATCTATAAGTAACTACAAAAAGCATCTGCAGGCTGTGATAGTGCCTAAAAGAGTGTTACTTACTAGAAGTAACTGTATAATAACATTTTTAGAACACATATATGACTAAACACTATAGGACTATATGACCAAAATGATGTGGACACTTTTTTATAGACAGAATGCCTTTATTTGTCATATATACATATACACCAATCAACCATAACATTGAAACCACCTCCTTGTTTCTACACTCATTGTTCATTTTATCAGCTTCACTTACCATATAGAAGCACTTTGTAGATCTACAATTACTGACTGTAGTCCATGTATTTCTCTGCATGCTTTGTTAGCCCCCTTTCACACTGTTCTTCAATGGTCAGGACTCTCCCAGGACCACCACAGAGCAGGTATCATTTAGGTGGTGGATCATTCTCAGCACTGCAGTGACACTGACATGGTGGTGGTGTGTTAGTGTGTGTTGTGCTGGTATGAGTGGATCAGACACAGCAGCACTGCTGGAGTTTTTAAACACCTCACTGTCACTGCTGGGCTGTGAATAGTCCACCAACCAAAAACATCCAGCCAACAGCGCCCTGTGACCACTGATGAAGGTCTAGAAGATGACCAACTCAAACAGCAGCAACAGATGAGCGACCGTCTCTGACTTTACATCTACAAGTTGGACCAACTAGGTAGGAGTGTCTAATAGAGCGGACAGTGAGTGGACACAGTATTTAAAAACTTCAGCAGCCCTGCTGTGTCTGATCCACTCATACCAGCACAACACACACTAACACACCACCACCACGTCATTGTCACTGCAGTGCTAAGAATGATCCACCACCTAAATAATATCTCCTCTGTAGTGGTCCTGTGGGGGTCCTGACCATTGAAAAACAACATGAAAGGGGGCTAACAAAGCATGCAGAGAAACAGATGGACTATAGTTAGTAATTGTAGAACTACAAAGTGCTTCTATATGGTAAGTGAAGCTGATAAAATGGACAGTGAGTGTAGAATCAAGGAGGTGGTTTTAATGTTATGGCTGATCGGTGTACAGACGAACAGTACAACGAAATTCTATCATCGCGTATCACAGCTTGTTTGGAAGCTGGGGTCAGAGCGCAGGGTCAGCCATCGTACGGCGCCCCTGGAGCAGAGAGGGTTAGGGCCCTTGCTCAAGGACCCAACAGTGGCTGCATGGCAGAGCTGGGATTCAAACTCTCAACCTTCCATTTGGTAGGCCAAAGCTCTACCCACTAGGCTACCACTGTCCCACCTGGCAATGAGCTTAATCGACCGCACGACTATTACAACCTTGCTATAACAGACTATAATGAGTTGCTATAATGAGTGGATCAGGCACAGCAGCACTACTGGAGTTTTTAAACACCTCACCGTCACTGCTGGACTGAGAATAGTCCACCAACCAAAAATATCCATCCAACAGTGCCCTGTGGGCAGCGTCCTGTGACCACTGATAAAGGTCTAGAAGATGACCAACTCAAACAGCAGCAATAGATGAGCGATCGTCTCTGACTTCATCTACAAGGTGGAACAACTAGGTAGGAGTGTCTAATAGAGCGCACAGTGAGTGGACACAGTATTTAAAAACTCCAGCAGCGCTGCTGTGTCTTATCCACTCATACCAGCACAACACACACTAACACACCACCACCATGTCAGTGTCACTGCAGTGCTGAGAATGATCCACCACCTAAAATAATGCCTGCTCTGTGGTGGTCCTGTGGGGGTCCTGATCATTGAAAAACAAAGTAAAAGGAGGTTAAAAATGTATGTAGAGAAACAGATGGACTACAGTCAGTAATTGTAGAACCACAAAGTGCTTCTATATGGTACGTGGAGCTGATAAAATGGACAATGAGTGTAGAAACAAGGTGGTCATAATGTTATGCCTGATCGGTGTATGCATTAAATAAATTATATAAAAAAAATAAAACGCATCAACTTGGGAGCTGTTAAAACTTTATCTGATTGATATTCTTTACAAAAATTCAGCTGTTAACAAAATAAAAAAATAAAAGATTTATCTCTGTATTTTGCTCATAGTGGCAGAGCTACAATACAAACAGAGGTACAGAAAGTCCAGAAAGAAACAGAATAGGGAAGTCAGAGCCAATTGTGTTGATAAATGTTATTGTTAGTGGGTTCGTTTGTAATGTATGGACAGTTTGTTCTTTTCGGCCTTTCAAAAAAGCAGGCAGATAGAAAATAGACAGAATTAGTGGAGCAACAAAAGCGTATTTTCCACTGCAGGGAAGTCAAAATTATACCACAATACGCATCAAATCCAGAACTATCCGTACCATACCGGCTGTGTCATTGTTCGTTTTCGACTGCGGCTAGCCATGAAAGTGAGATTTCTCTGAAGGTGAGACAGTGACGGCATTTCCCACCAGAAGCTGAGAACAAATACTGTAAACTGTAAACAACAGCAGCAGCGACAACAGGATGATTCTCGGTTTGGTTGCTATGGTGCTTATTTTTTCGTAGCCCTGCGTATAGCTCTGTTTATTTTTTTTATGTTTTAATGACACTCACCACACACACACACACACACATACAACACATAAACTCACACACACTTGCACATACACCGATCAGGCATAACATTATGACCACCTTCCTATTATTGTGTTGGTCCCCCTTTTGCTGCCAAAACAGCCCTGACCCGTCAAGGCATAGACTCCACTAGACCCCTGAAGGTGTGCTCTGGTATCTGGCATCAAGATGTTCCAAGCAGCAGATCCTTTAATTCCTGTAAGCTGCGAGGTGGGGCCTCCATGTATCAGACTTGTGTGTCCAGCACATCCCACAGACGCTCGATTGGATTGAGATCTGGGGAATTTGGAGGCCGAGTCAACACCTCAAACTCGTTGTTGTGCTCCTCAAATCATTCCTGAATCATTTTTGCTTTGTGGCAGGGCGCATTATACTGCTGAAAGAGGCTACAGCCATCAGGGAATACTGTTTCCATGAAAGGGTGTACATGGTCTGCAACAATGCTTAGGTAGGTGGTACGTGTCAAAGTAACATCCACATGGATGGCAGGACCCAAGGTTTCCCAGCAGAACATTGCCCAAAGCATCACACTGCCTCTACCGGCTTGCCTTCTTCCCATAGTGCATCCTGGTGCCATGTGTTCCCCAGGTAAAGGAGGCACACACCCGGCCATCCACGTGATGTAAAAGAAAACATGATTCATCTGACCAAGCCACCTTCTTCCATTGCTCCGTGGTTCAGTTCAGATGCTCACGTGCCCATTGTTGGTGCTTTCGGCGCTGGGTCAGCATGGGCACCCTGACTGGTCTGCGGCTATGCAGCCCAATACGCAACAAACTGCAATGCACTGTGTATCCTGACACCTTTCTATCATAACCAGCATTAACTTCTTCAGCAATTGCAGCTACAGTAGCTCGTCTGTTGGGTCGGACCACACAGGCCAGCCTTCGCTCCCCACAGGCATCAATGAGCCTTGGCTGCCCATGACCCTGTCGCCGGTTTACCACTGTTCCTTCCTTGGACCACTTTTGATAGATACTGACCATTGCAGACTGGGAACACCCCACAAGAGCTGCTCTGACCCAGTTGTTTAGCCATCACAAATGAACACACACACTTGCACACTCACAAACGTACACACAGCCACACACACACAGACACACCACAGTCTTGCTCCCTGGACTCTGACAACTCCAGTACAAACAACTACTTAGTGACTATATCACTTGCATCTCATCCAGGTACAGACAGACACACCGTAACCCTGACCAGGATGAAGTGTATGTGTGCGTAGATACAGGTAGTGGAGTGAACTGCTACAGTACTGATCAGCCGCATAAAGAAATCACCTCACAGGAACTGTTATATAATTACAGAGAGGATGAGAGTGATGGAGTAGTGTTGGATGCATCATGCATGCCTTATATTAGGAAGGTTAGATCTGCGGCTGCTGGACACTTATATACAGAAATCATACAGATTTTATAACAGCTCTGTGCAGTCCTATCCTCAACTTTCTTTCCTTTCTTTTCCTATTTTAGCCTAAACACAGAGTCAAAAGATTTTATGCAATTATTCTCTTTATTATTATTTAGTTAGTAAAAAAGTTTTCAATACAAATGAATATTTGACATGCTAATAAAGCACTGAAAATATTGATGGTGGTGGTGTGTTAGTGTGTGTTGTGCTGGTATGAGTGGATAAGACTGATGCTGATGGAGTTTTTAAACACCTCACTGCTGGACTTAGAGCGCCCCATGGGCAGCGTCCTGTGACCACTGATGAAGGTCTAGAAGATGACCAACTCAAACAGCAGCAATAGATGAGTGATCGTCTCTGACTTTACATCTACAAGGTGGACCAACTAGGTAGGAGTGTCTAATAGAGTGGACAGTGAGTGGACACAGTATTTAAAAACTCCAGCAGCGCTGCTGTATCTGATCCACTCATACCAGCAAAACACACACTAACACACCACCACCATGTCAGTGTCACTGCAGTGCTGAGAATGCTCCACCACTTAAATAATACCTGCTCTGTGGTGGTCCTGTGGAGGTCCTGACCATTGAAGAACAGGGCGAAAGCAAGCTAAAAAAAAAAGTATGTAGAGAAACAGATGGACTACAGTCAGTAATTGTAGAACTACAAAGTGCTCCTATATGGTAAGTCGAGCTGATAAAATGGACAGTGAGTGTAGAAACAAGGAGGTGGTTTTAATGTTATGGTTGATCGATGTGCATATATATATAAGTCTGGACACATAGGAAATATCACTAACTATAACTAACTGAGAGATATGAGAGAGCATGAGAGATAAAGAAATATGTGTCACCAGATGAGTGACAGTGGATGTCAAACACACGTCTACACACAACACATTTTTATTACTACTTGCATATAATATTATTACTGTCATTATTCAATCAATCACTATTATTCTAAATACGGGTAAGGAATACATATATTTTAAAAGTAATAAAATAGATTTTAACTGATATACACACATACACCAATCAGCCATAACATTAAAACCACCTCCTGGTTTCTACACTAACTGTCCATTTTATTAGCTCCACGTACCATATAGGAGCACTTTGTAGTTTTATAATTACCGACTGTAGTCCATCTGTTTCTCTACATACTTTTTTGTTTTGTTTTTCAATAGTCAGTACTGTCCCAGGACCACCACAGAGCAGGTATTATTTAGGTGGTGGATCATTCTCAGCACTGCAGTGACACTGACATGGTGGTGGTGTGTTAGTGTGTGTTGTGCTGGTATGAGTGGATCAGACACAGCAGCGCTGCTGGAGTTTTTAAATACCGTGTCCACTCACTTTCCACTCTATTAGACACTCCTACCAAGTTGGTCCACCTTGTAGACGTAAAGTCAGAGACGATCGCTCATCTATTGCTGCTGTTTGAGTTGGTCATCTTCTAGACCTTCATCAGTGGTCACAGGATGCTGCCCATGGGGCTCTGTTGGCTGGATATTTTTGGTTCAGTCCAGTAGTGACAGTGAGGTGTTTAAAAACTTCATCAACATTGCTGTGTCTTATCCACTCATACCAGCACAACACACACTAACACACCACCACCATGTCAATGTGACTGCAGGGCTGAGAATGATCCACCACCTAAATAATACCCGCTCTGTGGTGGTCCCGACCATTAAAGAACAGCATGAAAGGGGGCTAACAAAGCATGCAGAGAAACAGATGGACTACAGTCAGTAATTGTAGAACTTCAAAGTGCTTCTATATGGTAAGTGGAGCTGATAAAATAGATAGAGAATGTAGAAACAAGCAGGTGGTTTTAATGTTATGGCTGATCGGTGTATAAGTGTACATAAAGAAATATCAAAAAAGATTATGTTGGTTTGGATATGATGGTGTAAGTGTGTGCATGAGTTTGAGTCCAATTTAACGCCCCCCGTCGTCGTATGTCTGTGGTACAAAATACTTTCTCAGCCTGTCTGTTAATCAGGACAGAGATGTCATATTTACATGCTCAAGTAATGCAAATGAAACAACACAACGTTAAAAAGAGGAGTTTCTATGTTGCGTTTTGCACCGTGCTTGGACTAAAGAAAACATTACTGCATTCTACATTGTTCACTCCACCGAACCTCTCTCTCCAACTCTAGTCACAGTACCCTGCCTAATCATTTTTTCTCTACGAGATTGCGCTGGGCTCGTTTCCAGACACTGATTAAGCCTTGTCCTTGAATAAATTCCCCCATAGAATCTTAATGACCAAACACTGCAAAAAAAGTGCTTGAGATTATCCAGAAGCACTCAACAGCAAAATCACATTGTTACCGGGAATGTCCATACTTGACAGATACCGAGCTGTACAAAAAGTATTTGTCACCGTCATAATGTGTTTTTTTTATTTGCATACGTTACAGAACTTACAATTTACCATGGACATAAAAGTAAACAAAAAAAAATACAATTTAATAAAAAGGAAAATAACAAAAACTAGCCCCTTTGTGAAAAAAATCCCCTTAGTCACTCAAATAACAAATTACCCTTCATTAACTGATGACGGTTTGTTTACTAGAACTCTAACGTCATGTTCTACACTTTGGTTACGTTCATGACATGGCAGGTAGTTACAGGTTACACATGATTCATCAGTTCAGGTTCAACGGTAAACACCATCATGGGCAATTTTGTCTCTTCAATTTACCAAACTTACACGTGGACTCTGGGAAAAACAAATACAACCACAAATCAGAAAAAGTTGGGACAGTATGGAAAATGCAAATAAAATAAAAATGCCTAAAAAAAGTTACCTAAATTTACTTTTTTGACTTTTATTTGATTGCAGACAGGATGAACCTGAGATATTTCATGTTTGGTCTGCTCAACTTCATTTCATTTATTAATAACCGTCCATTCCTGCATTTCAGGTCTGCAACACATTCCAAAAAAAGTTGGGATGGGGTCAATTTAGGGCTGTTAATGAGGTGAAAAAACTAAATAATGATGTGATTCCAAACAGATGATTGTAATCATGGTTTGGTAGAAAAGCAGCATCCAGGAAAGGCTGAGTCTTTGATGAACAAAGATGATCAGAGGATCTCCAGTTTGTCAAGAAATGCGTGAGAAAATTATTAAAATGTTTAAAAACAGTGTACCTCAAAGAAAGATTGGAAGGGATTTGCATATTTCTTCCTCTACAGTGCATAATATCATTAAACGATTCAAGGAATCAGGAGGAATTTCAGTGCTTAAAGGCTAAGGGTGCAAGCTTAAGCCGAACGCCCGTGATCTTCGATCCCTCAGACGGCACTGCATCAAGAACCGCCACTCAACAATAGCTGATATAACCACATGGGTGAGGGATTACTTTGACAAACCCTTGTTAAGCTCTACAATACAGAGTTACATGCACAAATGCCACTTAAAACTTTAATGTGCAAAAAAGAAGCCTTATGTTAACCATGTCCAAAAGCGGCATCGACTTCTCTGAGGCATCTAGGATGGACCATCATACAGTGTAAATGTGTATTGTGCTCAGATGAACCAGCATTCCAGGTCTTTTTTGGAAAAAAATAGACGGCGTGTGCTTCGGACCAAAGATGAAAAGAACCATCCAGACTGTTATCAGCAACAAGTCCAAAAGCCAGGGTGTGTCATGGTATGGGGCTGTGTCAGTGCCATCGGCAAAGGTCATTTGCACTTCTGTGATGGCAGCATTAATGCAGAAAAGTACATTGAGATCTTAGAGCAACATGTGCTGCCCTCAAGACATCATCTTTTCCAGGGACGTTTTTTGAAATGGAAAATGCGACGACGACCCCGTACTGTTGCACATCTTAAGACGTGTTTGCAGGAAGAATGGGACAAAATAAAAGCTGAAACACTAAATCACTTGGACTCCTCGGTGCCAAAACGTCTTTTAAGTGTGGTGAAAAGGAATGGTAACATTATAAAGTGGTAAATGCTTTACTGTCCCAACATTTTTTGGAATGTTTTGCAGGCCTGAAATGCAGGATGGATGTTTATTAATAAATGAAATGAAGTTGACCAGACAAAACATGAAATATCTCAGGTTCATCCTGTCTGCAATCAAATAAAAGTCAAAGTCAATGTAAGAAACTGTTTTTTTTTTTTTTATTATTCGCATTTTCCATGCTGTCCTAACTTTTTCTGACTTGGGGTTGTAGATTCAATCAATGCAGACATGGGGAGAGAATGCACACTCCACACAGAAAGGACCTGGACCGCTCCACCTGGAAATATAACCCAGGACCTTCTTGCTGTGAGGTAACAGCGCTACCTGCCGAGCCTCTGTCCCACCTGTCATCAACTGATGATTAAGTTCAGCTACATAGCACACACCCAGACTTGATTACTCCCTGTTGAATTGAATCTAAACATTACATTCCTAGAAACACTACATTACTAGAAACCCAACATCTGTAAGGCTGTAGGACTTCAGCAAATCATAAAAAGTTGAAAAAGTGGTGAATCTTTTCAAACGTGTCCTGTCTACCAAAATCCCTTCAAGAGCTCACTGACAAATCATTCACAACGTTCTTTTATGGCATGATCAGTGTTATCTCTGACTCTGCCTATTGTATCTTGTCTTTATAATCTGGGTCCATTATATATTTTCATTCTATTTTTATGGCTGAGGTGGGTTAAAACTGTTCTTGTGTTGTCTTGCGTAAGAATTTCTTTTAAGGTTCCAGGCATGTGTACTTGTAGTGCTGGGTGATATAACGGTACATTCCGTATACCGGCTTTAAATCCTCGTACAGTATGTTTTTTTCATACACAGCCATACCGTAGCATAGTTAATACAACAGCTGTAAGCTTCAATAGGCAGCAAATCATATAATATTGTTCACCGCTAAAAGCGCTATTGAGCGTTGTGCAGATTTGGTATAGCTCACTAGCTAGCCAGGTACCATTAGCATAACAGTGTTAACAGATGAGAGGTTTTCTCGATATGGTGAAAAAAAAAAAAAAAAAAACAGAAAACAGATGGAGGATGAAGAGAGGGAGACATTCTGTGGAGTCGTATATCAGTATAACGGTATAACTATATAAGTCTCTCGAAAAAGCTGATTCTCATATTTTCTCAGCACTTAACTATCACACAAGTTTAAAAGTGAAACAGGAGTAAAATCCAGCTAAACAAATACATGTGGACGCCTTCAGAATGATTTTGACTGTTATTCCACACAAATGCAGATTCTATAGGGTAAGTGGAGCTGATAAAATAAACAGTGAGTGTAGAAACAAAGAGGGGGTTTTAATGTTATGGCTGATCGGTGTAAATCTCAACTGGTACAACTATTAGCGCTTTCTCTACTTCCAAATCTAAAGTATTGCACAGGCACAGACTGTCATTATTAAACAGTTTAATAGAAAAACTAATTAAAAGAAACACAATAAAATTGGCAATTGGTTATCAGCTACTGTTAAATTAGCATCAGCCAGAAAAGGCTGATCAGTCCATAAACTCCACTGTCTATTCACAAGGTTTAATCACAAACTGCAGCACAGAAGCGAGTTTCTGAATGTGTGAAAAAGAGCAGTGGGGGTAACCCCCGAAAGACTGCAGCATCCTCTGCACTCCTGCCTCAGCCAATCAGATGAGAGGAAGAGATGAAGATGACTCACATAAAGCACATACACACCACCCACATACAGCGAACCCACTCATTTATCCCTGAATAAGTGTTGATTCATTCATTCATCCATTCATTCATAAATTGCACAGCTGTACTCGGTCACAGAATGACGCATCCACACACTACACTACAGCAGCAGTGGGATTAGCAGCATGTGCAGCTCTGAAGAGAAACCAGTCTGGAATTCCAGGCTGAAAACCACAAATCTTCCAGCAGCTTGTAGAATCCCACCAAATTAGCAATGTATGCTTACTAATGCTAGCCATGTCGTAGCGGTTATGTGTTTAACAAAGCAATAGGCTGTAATTTACTATTCATTTCATTTATGGCTGTATGATATGACGTGTAATTAGGCAGGTAACGATGCACCACAAGACAGTTAATAACCGATTAAAAAATTCCATGATTCAAATCAATTTGACATGTAAAATGAATCGATATTCACTTTGAACAGCAGAGGGCACTGGAACTATACACCTCACCTGGTTGACGTCACTGGCGCTATATGCCTGGTTGCCAGATTCTGGGTTTTTCAGCCAAATTGGGCTTAATTCAAAACTGTTTTGCATAGTTTGTACCTACCTCAGAAATAAAAGGGCATTCATTATTTAGATAAATAAAAGGTAATCATAAATACAGTATTTTATTTTATTTTTTTAAGAAAATTAATAAAAAGTAACTTTGTCAGAATTTGTCTTCATTTTCAAATAGGGGAAAAAATCGTATCGTGAACTAAGTATCGTGAATCGCATCACATTGTGGGTAGAGTGTATTGTTACATCCCTAGTGATGATATTAATCAACCATTTGTTTATTAGGATTTTAATGTCATGTTTTACGATTCACGATACTGGGTTCACGATACGATTTTTTCCCGATTTTTTAAACAAAATGAAATTGAAGACAAATGATAAAATTTCCTTTTATTATTTATCTTTAAAAAAAAATACTCTATTTGTGCTTATATTTTATTTATCTAAATAATGAATGTCATTTTATTTCTGAGGTAGGTACAAACTATGCAAAACAATGCCTCACAAATAAATTTGGCTGGAAAATTTTGAACCTGGCAACCCTGTAGTTTGTTTGTTTGTTTTATTAGCATTTTAACATCATGTATTACACCCCTTGGTTACATTCATGACAGATATGGTAGTTACTCATCACACAAGATTCATCAGTTCACAAGATTATATCGAACACAGTCATGGACAATTTTGTATCTCCAATTCACCTCACTTGCACGTCTTTGGAC
This sequence comes from Trichomycterus rosablanca, assembly GCF_030014385.1. Taxonomy (NCBI): domain Eukaryota; kingdom Metazoa; phylum Chordata; class Actinopteri; order Siluriformes; family Trichomycteridae; genus Trichomycterus; species Trichomycterus rosablanca. Next base: position 7,501,408 of record NC_086012.1, read on the forward strand.
TGTGGGAGGAAAACGGAGCACCCAGAGGAAACCCACGCAGACACAGGGAGAACATGCAAAGTCCACACAGAAAGGACCTGGACCACCCCACCTGGGGATCGAACCCAGGACCTTCTTGCTGTGAGGCAACAGTGCTACCCACTTAGCCACTGTGCCGCCCGGCAACCCTGTAGTGACGTCAACCAGGCGAGGTGAATAATGCCAGTGCACTCTGCTGTTTAAAGTGAATATCGATTCATTTTACATGTAAACCGATTTGAATCGTTACACATGTGAATCGATTTTTAACTGTCTTGTGGTGCATCGTTACATCCCTACTCGTTATGTCTGTTTTATTTGTTAATTTTTTAAGTTCTGTTTGGCCCAGTGTTTCCAGTTAGAACTCTGTTACAGCCTAACTTTAGACAGGTGGTACAAAAAACATGAAAATTATTGGAACATTTTAAATGGTTTTATTGAAAAAGTGCTGCAAAAACATTCACATTTTTGTCCCTTAGATTTGTTTCAAATTTAATTCGAGGTTTCTTTGTGACCTTCATGAGATACTAGTTCTACAACTAATAATAATAATAAATCAAAGCAGAAGTTCAAACACTTATTACTTGTAACAGCTCAGTCGTGAATGCAATCATCCTGGCCCAATATATATGGGCACAGAGAAGCCACCAAACATAGTTAATGATATTTTGTTCACTGGGGAATTAAGACGTCATGACACAAAGTTACATTACAATACAGAACTTTTTTTCAGCAAATGTACTACTTAGTTTTGTTACCATGTAAATACCCTGTCATGTACCTGTCAGCTCCAGAATCAATTTCTGGGGTATAACAGAGTACAAGGCCAAAAAGAACTCATTTAGATTCTAAGGAGTGAGAGAAGGTTCTAGAAAAGTAGTGGGGGAAAAGGGATGGCTGTTGACACCAGCTGCAGCTTGTACTCACACACACACTTACACACACACACACACACACACACTTTCCACAGTGTCAGCATTAAGGGTAATGAATGTGAGTTTGTCCTCTGACTGTGCGGAAAAAAACATCTAAGGACACGCAAGTCACAACTCAGAGCTGTTACCAGAATCGTCTTCACATGCTCCCTGCCTCACGCTGCGATCTCGCACTGCCTGATCAGTATCTCCAGGAGTAATTGATCCAGTTTAGTTTGAAACATACTGTCGAAAAAAACATAAATGTACCATAAATGTACCAGTCTTCAATTTCCTTTATAGTCGGTGGTACAAACAGCATCAGGCGATTTCTGTGTAGTAGGGCTGGGCGGTATGACCAAAAAGATTCTGACGGTTTCACGGTATGTTTTATTTTTTGTATTATTGGGACTTTTTATCTGTCTGTGGCTTATTCTACTGCTTGTACATAGAACATGAAACATTTAAAACATTATATATATACGGTATATATACGTATATATAATGTTTCAAATGTTTCATGGCATCAGGCATACCATTATGACCACTTTCCTAATATTGTGTTGGTCCCCCTTTTGCTGCCAAAACAGCTCTGACCCATCTAAGCATGGACTCCACTAGACCCCTGAATGTGTGCTGTGGTATCTGGTACCAAGAAGTTCACAGCAGATCCTTTAACTCCTGTAAGTTGCGAGGTGGGGCCTCCATGGATCGGACTTGTTTGTCCAGCACATCCCACAGACGCTCTATTTGATTGAGATCTGGGGAATTTAGAGGTCAAGTCAACACCTCAAACTCGTTGTTGTGCTCCTCAAACCATTCCTGAACCATTTTTGCTCTGGGTTTACATAGTCTTCAACCATGCTTAGGTAGGTGGTACGTGTCAAAGTAACATCCACATGGATGGCAGGACCCAAGGTTTCCCAGCAGAACAATGCCCAAAGCATCACACTGCCTCTGCCGGCTTGTCTTCTTCCCATAGTGCATCCTGGTGGGCACCCTGACTGGTCTGCAGCTATGAAGCCCCATACGCAACAAACTGTGATGCACTGTGTATTCTGACACCTTTCTATCAGAACCAGCATTAATGTCTTCACAATTTTAGCTACAGTAGATCGTCTGTTGGATCGAACCACACGGGCCAGCCTTCGCTCCCCACATGCATCAATGAGCCTATGACCCTGTCGCTGGTTTAACACTGTTCCTTACTTGGACCACTTTTGATAGATACTGACCACTGCTCTGACCCAGTCGTCTAGCCATCACAATTTGGCCCTTGTCAAATCAGTCCTTACGCTCATTTTTCCTGCTTCTAACACATCAACTTTGAGAATAAAATGTTCACTTGCCGCCTAATATATCCCACCCACTAACAGGTGCTGTGATGAAGAGATAATCAGTGTGATTCACTTCACGTGTCAGTGGTCATAATGTTATGCCTAGTCGGTGTATGTATACATATACAGTACATATACATACACAATATACATACCCATGTTTATTTCTAAAATTGACAGTTTCCTACTCAGGTTCATATATGCTAAGCTAACTGCCAGCTGCTCATATTTTTGCAATTTATATACATATGATGATATTAACATACCTAACACAAATTCCAGCTTTATGTGCTTCATGATTTATTAAAAACATTTAGGTACTTTTAAATGAATTACTGACAATTTAATTACATAATTTACCACACACATAGTACAATCAGATTTAAGCTTTAGCTAGCCAGCATGCTAAGTTGCTAAAAGACTGCTTTTGATTGCAATTCTACGAAGACAGTGCTAACAATTTCATACACAGAGGATACTGTGTTTTATTTTAAATGCCCTGTCCATGAATAAAAACAGCAATATAAAACTTGTATGTAGAATAACTAGTACACTAATGTGGTTTAATATAACCAGTTCATACTCTGAAGTAAAGGTGGCAGGTTTATTTCCTAAATAAAATGATATTCCTGCTAACATTGAAGAATACTGATCGAATCAGCACATTTGTAACTCGTCCTGCAAGAATAAACAGAGTTCTGGATCTGCTGACAGTACCAGCCTCAATTTACATAATCTACGTATCACTAAATGGTAAACATAATCTACATATCACTAAAGCTCCTGAACTGAAAAATGCAGCACTGCACTGTACATTTACACTTATTAATTTGACAGATGCTTTTTATGCAAACCAGTTAGAAGTAAATCCAGTTAAACCAGGTATTTTTAACCTTTTTGGCCAGTAACTCCATTTTATAGCCACAAAATTATCACAATCCTTTCAAATCCTTTTATTAGTACTGTAAGTAAGTAAGTTTCTTATTAAAACTTGAGCCACTAGTGTTGTCCACATGGTTCATATTTTCATGATTGGCTGTTTATTCAATTTGGAACTCCAGTCACAAAGTTAATAGAATTGTGGCATGCAAAAAACTTACTCTCACAATAATACACTTGCAAAATGGCTCGTAAAAATATCATGTGACCCCAATCTGCAGTTCAGGCAAACCCCTGTGGAGACCCTGACCCGAGGTTGAGAACTGCCAAGTCAAAGGTTAAGAGCCTTGCACAAAGATCAACTGTCCTCAGATTTAACCTCAAACACAATCAGAGAAGTGTTGGCTATAGAGTGAATCCTTTATGCACTAAATCAGTGGTCCTCAACCACCAGTCATTTATTATCGGGCAGCGCAGAGGGAATGAATAATTAGAGATCGCTACAAGAGCAATTCAATTTCCAATACTCTTCGGGTGTTGTTGTTTCTAATCACCACTAGGTGGGAGCAACATCTCGTTGCATTGAAAAAAAGCTCAGGATTCACACTGATTTTCCATTTCCATCTTCTATTTTAAATCCTCCCGCCCCCACCGGTCCGTGAAATCATATCTTATATGAAACCGGTCCCTGGTGCAAAAAAGGTTGGGGACCGCTGCACTATATGGCATCATGATCATGTCAGTTATACCAGTAGCCTGGTATAGGCTTCTCACAAGACTATGATAAACACTGATCAGCCATAACATTAAAACCACCTCCTTGTTTCTACACTCACTGTCCATTTTATCAGCTCCACTTACCATATAGAAGCACTTTGTAGTTCTTCAATTACTGACTGTAGTCCATCTATTTCTCTACATACTTTTTTTTAGCATGCTTTCACCCTGTTCTTAAATGGTCAGGACCCCCACAGGACCACAACAGACCAGGTATTATTTAGGTGGTGGATGATTCTCAGCACTGCAGTGACAATGACATGGTGGTGGTGTGTTAGTGTGTGTTGTGCTGGTATGAGTGGATCAGACACAGCAGAGCTGCTGGAGTTTTTAAACACCTCACTGTCCCGGCTGGACTGAGAATAGTCCACCAACCAAAAATATCCAGCCAACAGCGCCCCGTGGCAGCGCCCTGTGAACACTGATGAAGGTCTAGAAGATGACCAACTCAAACAACAGCAATAGATGAACGATCGTCTCTTTATCGTAGACTTTACATCTACAAGGTGGACCAACTAAGTAGGAGTGTCTAATAGAGTGGAAAGTGAGTGGACACAGTATTTAAAAACTGCAGCAGCGCTGCTGTGTCTTATCCACTCATACCAGCACAACACACACTAACACACCACCACCATGTCAGTGTCACTGCAGTGCTGAGAATCATCCACCACCTAAATAATACCTGCTCTGTGGTGGTCCAGACTATTGAAGAATAGCATGAAAGGGGGCTAACAAAGCACGCAGAGAAACAGATGGACTACAGTCAATAATTGTAGAACTACAAAGTGCTCCTATATGGTAAGTGGAGCTGATAAAATGGACAGTGAGTGTAGAAACAAGGAGGTGGTTTTAATGTTATGGCTGATCGGTGTATGTCTGTGGGAAAGCATTCTAATGGCTGGGCACTATTGTTTGTCAAAAAAGGCTTAATTACTGATACAGTTTATTCCAAAGCTATACAGTAGGGCTGAGTGTATTATGTCATTACAGCAAATATGAAAAAGCTCTAAAAATCCATGTAAAATTTTCACTCAAATTGTTATGCTGATTATATTAGTTTGCTGTATGCTCCCTAAAACATTACATTTCCACATGGTGAAGGTCATTTTAAAGCATGCCAATTAGAGTCTGTGACACCGCTGTGATTCAGCCCATTAACTGATTTGAAATGTTAACTTAATGCATGACTCAGTGCATGATGATTCTTTATAATAAATGTATTTCAGAATATGTTGAATAGCAGAAATGTCATAATTTCTGAAATATTACCAGCATAATATTTCATCCTGCTTCCAATTTCTTTTTTCCTGTCTTTGTATCTCTTCTCTTTTCCATTTTGCCCACTTCTCATACCCTGTGCGTTCATTCATTCTCTGACTACTGTGTGGAAAACTCATTCAACATCATTCAAGGCTGATTCCAATTTTCATCTCTGCATTTTTTTTTTTTTGCTCATAGAAACTGATGAGACAGCGGCGAGCCTTCTGCCTCGTCTCCTCTCCTGTCAGTCCAGGATTTGTTCCACAATTTCTGATTCGTATTCCTCCCTCGCTCTGTGCACAAACACTGCGTGGGCAGGGCGCGCTGGGGCCGAGTGTGTGTTTTGCAGCTCGGTGTGGGCACGGTTGTATGAGCCTGTGTGCGGGTTTGGAGGTGATCAGTCTAGTATATAATAAAATTGAAGACAAAATCAGGGTAGATTTTATAAGCCAATTTATCCCTTCTGAATCCAGAGCTCAAAGGATAGCAGTAACTGACACCGGCTGTGTTGCAAACCAAAACCTTCCATTCTAATTAATATGTCTAATTGGTTCATTACCAACAGTACAGAATACATTTAAAATGTATTCAAATCTTTCCACTTTTTCTACACCGTTCTGTGTTGTAGATTTGATTTACAATGGATTTATACCCAACAATATACACTTAATATATAGACTTAGTAACACTAACACTAGATTTGCATGGAAAATGCACACTTACAGTTACTTTGACTTTTATTTCAGACAGGATGAACCTGAGATATTTCATGTTTTATCTGCTCAACTTGATCTTATTTATTAAAAAACATCCATTCCTGCATTTCAGGCCTGCAACACAGGGTCGTTGTTGTTTCAAAATTCTCCACACATTTTCTATTGAGGACAGGTCCGGATTGCAAGCAGGCCAGTCCAGTACCCGTACCCTCTTCTTCCACAGCCATGCCTTTGTAATGTGTGCAGCATGTGGTTTTGCATCGTCTTGCTGAAAAATGCATGGACGTCCCTGGAAAAGATGACATCTTGAAGGCAGCACATGTTGCTCTAAGATCTCAATGTACTTTTCTGCATCAATGCTGCCATCACAGAAGTGTAAATTGCCTTTGGCAAGGGCACTGACACAGCCCCATACCATGACAGACCCTGGCTTTTGGAACACACAGCGTCCATTTTTTCCAAAAAAGACCTGAATTGCTGATTCATCTGACCACAATACACATTTCCACTGTGTGACGGCCCATCCTAGATGCCTCCGAGCCCAGAGGAGTCGACGCCGCTTCTGGACATGGTTAACATAAGGCTTCTTTTTTTGCATTTGGCATTTGTGCATGTAACTCTGTATTGTAATGATTGACAAAGGTTTGCCAAAGTAATCCCTCACCCATGTCGTTATATCAGCTATTGTTGAGTGGTGGTTCTTGATGCAGTGTCATCTGAGGGATTGAGGATCACGGCGTTCAGCTTAAGCTTGCACCCTTGGCCTTTATGCACTGAAATTCCTACCGATTCCTTGAATCGTTTAACGATATTATGCACTGTAGAGGGAGAAATATGCAAATCCCTTCCAATCTTTCTTTGAGGTACATTGTTTTTAAACATTTCAATAATTTTCTCATGTATTTGTTGACAAACTGGAAATCCTCTGGTCATCTTTGCTCATTAAAGACACTAAAGACCTTTCCTGGATGCTGCTTTTGTACCAAACCACGATTACAATCACCTGTTGACATCACCTGTTTGGAATCACATCATTATTTAGTTTTTCCACCTCATTACTAGCCCTAAATTGCCCTGTCCCAACTTTTTTTGGAATGTGTTGCAGGCCTGAAATGCAGAAATGGATGTTTATTAGCAAATGAATTGAAGTTAAGCAGACAAAACATGAAATATCTTACATTTACATTACATTTACGGCATTTAGCAGACGCTTTTATCCAAAGCGACTTACAGTTGAGACAGTATACAATCTGAGCAATTGAGGGTTAATGGCCTTGCTCAAGGGCCCACCAGTGGCAACCTGGCAGTGGTGAGGCTTGAACCAGCAACCTTCTAATAACCGAACCAGTACCGTATCCACTAGGCTACAACTGCCCAATCTTGGGTTCAAACTGTCCGCAGTTAAATAAAAGTCAAAGTAAATGTAAGGAACACTGCATTTTATTTTATTTGCATTTTCCATACTGTCCTCCATACAACTTTTTCTGATTTGGGGTTGTAAATAAAATTTTAAAAATAGATAAAAAACCTAAGCCTTTTGCTAGAGCTCTATCTGACTAATTTAATTGACTGGACATATTTTGGAAAGGGGTCTAAAACCAAGCCATAAATGCTGATGGAGTTTTTACACCTCACTGTCACTGCTGGACTGAGAACAGTCCACCAACTAAAAATATCCAGCCAACAGTTTCCCATGGGCAGCGTCCTGAGACCACTAATGAAGATCTCAAAGATGACCAACTCAAACAGCAGCAATAGATGAGCGATCGTCTCTGACTTTACATCTACAAGGTGGACCAACTAGGTAGGCGTGTCTAATAGAGTGGACTGTGAGTGGACACTGTATTTAAAAACTCCAGCAGTGCTGCTGTGTCTGATCCACTCATACCAGCACAACACACACTGACACACCACCACCATGTCAGTGTCACTGCAGTGCTGAGAATGATCCACCACCTAAATAATACCTGCTCTGTGGTGGTCCTGTGGGGGTCCTGACCATTGAAGAACAGCATGAATGGGGGCTAACAAAGCATGCAGAGAAACAGATGGACTACAGTCAGTAATTGTAGACCTACAAAATGCTTCTATATGGTAAGTGGAGCTGATAAAATGGACAGTGAGTGTAGAACAATGAAGGTGGTTTTAACTGCACCCCCTTTTAGTCTGTTAAATTGAGCTTCCACTCGATAAATGCTGTAACTACAGAGGCTTAAAAGCTTGAAATGTGAATGATCAGAAATGCATTTGGTAATGCTTACTATGACATTGGCTATTGCATAGTGTTTTAAAATTTGATAACCTAAAAAAAAGAGTAAATTTTATGGACATGGCACAAATACTGTACCATGTTGTCTCTTAAGACACTTTCATGACATTTCTTATGTTTATTTTGCTTGCTGTTTTGCTGGTGATGGATTAGATCCGCTCATCAATGCCTAACTCTCTTCTATGCCCTGAATTTCCTGTACGTCTGGGGAGGGGGGTGAGTTTATGGTCTTAAAGAACAAGCTGTCTTAGGAACATGATCTTGCAGCACAAGGAAAAGGCTTACACAATGTCAATTCCTCAAATCTTTTTCCAATACATATTAAAAGCTATGCAAGGGAATAGTTACCAAATAAGGTACACCAAAATTCGCACACAGAGCAACACTGCCCTCTAGACGTAGGGAAATAAACGTTTTATTTAATTAAAAGATTTTTAAACCTAGTACTAGGGCTGGGCGGTATGACCAAAACTTTGTATCACGGTATTTCACGGTAAGTTTTATTTTTAGTCTGATTTTATAGTGAACGTTTTGAGTACTATAAGGTTTGCTTATGCCAAGTTCACACTACACGACTTTCCAAGTCGTCAGGTCGCTGTACAGTTCACACTACACAACTGGATCTCTTGGAATCGGGAGTCTTTCAAGTCGGTGTGGCTTTCACACTACACGACTGGTCGGAGATAGGGGGTTTCACACTACACCATCTATCACCAAGTGGAATCACAGGCGAGCTTCTCTGGTCTCCTAAACTACGTTTTGTCACAAAAACAAATGCGAGAAGTAACGAAAGGTTTATCGATACTACGTCCAAAAATGCACATCAACAAGTAGCGAGCGATCAAAGTTGTTTGTGCGCTGATGTGCAGCGTAAAATCAAGTAGAAAAATAAATGAATCTGAGTGGATTGGGCTACGCGAACAGCATGGATTCTACGTATAGTGAGTTGGAGATTATTAAAAAAAATTTTTTTGCAATGCAACGGTGTTATGTTTTGTAGAGAACAATACTGTCAGAAATACTGTAAAACTTTATGTGTCGATGTATTCTGATATAAACTATATTATGCCCCTGTCCAACCTTTTTACAACTCCTCCCCTGCGTTTCCCCTCACACCGTATCTTACGTTCTCACTGGCTGTTCGACATAGCACTCATTGCCAGTCGGGAAACTCAGATCCAGATATTCGACAACCTAGAAATCTCTCTTCGGTCGCTGAGCGCTCACCGAGCCGCTCGGATCGAGCCGCTCGGATCGATTTGTTGAGTAGTTCACACATAGCGATTGAGAGCCGAGTTTCGATCGCCGAGCGAACACTGAGTTGCTTCCGAGCCGGCAAATCTAGCGCCAACCAGCCGGCGAGCGAAAATCAGGGCAGAAATCGTGTAGTGTGAACTAGGCAATCACCGTTAGCTCTCCCTTTCACAAACAAAACGACGTTTGCAGTCTGAGAACATTGTAAGTTTTGTCATTATTTCTGACATTAAGATCCTGGTACATTACTTTTAACAATATTTTTAATGCATTTAAAAAGCATTTTAAAGAAAATAAGCTGAATAAAGGACCTATACAAAGAAAGCACGTAATTAAACCATTACTATATTACAGTTTTCAGTCCGTGATTAAATGTCCTTGGTCTTAAACCTCATGTTGCAGCGCCACCTGCAGTCCAAATCTGTTTACTACATAGACTGCATACATTCGTCTATAAAAGCTAGCAAACTATTTTTCCATGTACTGAATTAAGTTTTTAACACTCTACAGTTACCACAAAAGCGTCCTTTGTACACAAAACCTATAAATGTTTTTCACTTTTTAACATTTCACTAACATTAATTATGTATCAATGAGTGGAGTTATGGATCAGTTTGTTGAGTGAAATTATGGATCAGTTAAGTGGAGTTATGGATCAGTTGAGTAGAATCATGGATCCGTTCAGTTGAGTTATGGATCAGTGAGTGAAGTTATGAATCAGTGAGTGATGTTATAAATCAGTGAGTAAAGTTATGGATCAGCGAGTGGAGTTATGAATCAGTGAGTGGAGTTATGAATCAGTGAGTGATGTTATGAATCAGTGAGTAAAGTTATGAATCAGTGAGTGGAGTTATGAATCAGTGAGTGGAGTTATGGATCAGTTGAGTGAAGTTATGAATCAGTGAGTAAAGTTATGAATCAGTGAGTGGAGTTATGAATCAGTGAGTGGAGTTATGGATCAGTTGAGTTATGGATCAATGAGTGAAGTAATGGATCAGTTAAGTGCAGTAATGGATCAGTTAAGTGCAGTTATGGATCAGTGAGTAGAGTTATGGATCAGTGAGTGAATATATGAATCAGTGAGTGGAGTTATGGATCAGTGAGTAAATATATGAATCAGTGAGTGGAGTTATGAATCAGTAAGTGGAGTTATAGATCAGTTAAGTGGAGTTATGGATCAGTGAGTGGAGTTATGGATCAGTGAGAGGAGTTATGAATCAGTGAGTGGCGTTATGGATCAGTTAGAGGAGTTATGGATCAGTGGGTGGAGTTATGGATCAGTGAGTGGAGTTATGAATCAGTGAGTGGAGTTATGAATCAGTGAGTGGAGTTATGGATCAGTGAGTGGAGTTATGGATCAGTGAGTGGAGTTATGGATCAGTGAGTGGAGTTATGGATCAATGAGTGGAGTTATAAATCAGTGAGTGGAGTTATAAATCAGTGAGTTGAGTTATGGATCAGTGAGTGGAGTTATGGATCAGTGAGTGGAGTTATGAATCAGTGAGTGGAGTTATAAATCAGTGAGTGGAGTTATAAATCAGTGAGTGGAGTTATGGATCAGTTGAGTGAAGTTATGAATCAGTGAGTAAAGTCATGGATCAGTAAGTGGAGTCATGGATCAGTAAGTGGAGTTATGAATCAGTGAGTGGAGTTATAAATCAGTGAGTGGAGTTGAGTTATAAATCAGTGAGTGGAGTTATAAATCGTTGAGTGAAGTTATGGATCAGTGAGAGGAGTTATGGATCAGTGAGAGGAGTCATGGATCAGTGAGTGGAGTTATGAATCAGTGAGTAAAGTTATGAATCAGTGAGTGGAGTTATGGATCAGTGAGTGAGTGGAGTTATGAATCAGTGAGTGGAGTTATGAATCAGTGAGTGGAGTTATGGATCAGCGAGTGGAGTTATGGATCAGTGAGTGGAGTTATGAATCAGTGAGAGGAGTTATGGATCAGTAAGTGGAGTTATGAATCAGTGAGTGAAGTTATGAATCAGTGAGAGGAGTTATGGATCAGTAAGTGGAGTTATGAATCAGTGAGTGGAGTTATGGATCAGTGAGTGAGTGGAGTTATGAATCAGTGAGTGGAGTTATGAATCAGTGAGTGGAGTTATGAATCAGTGAGAGGAGTTATGGATCAGTAAGTGGAGTTATGAATCAGTGAGTGAGGAGTTATGAATCAGTGAGTGGAGTTATGAATCAGTGAGTGGAGTTATGGATCAGTGAGTGAGGAGTTATGAATCAGTGAGTGGAGTTATGAATCAGTGAGTGGAGTTATGGATCAGTGAGTGAGTGGAGTTATGAATCAGTGAGTGGAGTTATGGATCAGTGAGTGAGTGGAGTTATGAATCAGTGAGGAGTTACGGATCAGTGAGTGGAGTTATGGATCAGTGAGTGGAGTTATGGATCAGTGAGTGGAGTTATGGATCAGTGAGTGGAGTTATGAATCAGTGAGTGAGGAGTTATGAATCAGTGAGTGGAGTTATGAATCAGTGAGTGGAGTTATGGATCAGTGAGTGAGTGGAGTTATGAATCAGTGAGTGGAGTTATGGATCAGTGAGTGAGTGGAGTTATGAATCAGTGAGGAGTTACGGATCAGTGAGTGGAGTTATGGATCAGTGAGTGGAGTTATGGATCAGTGAGTGGAGTTATGGATCAGTGAGTGGAGTTATGGATCAGTGAGTGGAGTTATGGATCAGTGAGTGGAGTTACGGAACAGTGAGTGAATATACTGTACAGTGGGGCCAAAAAGTATTTAGTCAGCCACTGATTGTGCAGGTTCTCCTACTTAGAAAGATGAGAGAGGTCTGTAATTTTCATCATAGGTACACTTCAACTATGAGAGACAAAATGAGAAAAAAAATCCAGTAAATCACATTGTAGGATTTTTAAAGAATTTATTTGTAAATTATGGTGGAAAATAAGTATTTGGTCAATAACAAAAGTTCAACTCAATACTTTGTAACATAAACTTTGTTGGCAATGACAGAGGTCAAACATTTCCTGTAAGTCTTCACCATGTTTGCACACACTGTAGCTGGTATTTTGGCCCATTCCTCCATGCAGATCTCCTCTAGAGCAGTGATGTTTTGGGGCTGTCGCTGGGCAACACGGACTCCACAAATTTTCTATGGGGTTGAGGTCTGGAGACTGGCTAGGCCACTCCAGGACCTTGAAATGCTTTTTACGGAGCCACTCCTTCGTTGCCCGAGCGGTGTGTTTGGGATCATTGTCATGCTGGAAGACCCAGCCACGTTCCATCTTCAATGCTCTCACTGATGGAAGGAGGTTTTGGCTTAAAATCTCACGATACATGGCCCCGTTCATTCTTCCCTTAACACGGATCAGTCGCCCTGTCCCCTTTGCAGAAAAACAGCCTCAAAGCATGATGTTTCCACCCCCATGCTTCACAGTAGGTATGGTGTTTACTCAGCATTCTTCTTCCTCCAAACACGACGAGTTGAGTTTTTACCAAAAAGTTCCATTTTGGTTTCATCTGACCACATGATATTCTCCCAATCCTTTTCTGGATCATCCATAAGCTCTCTGGCAAACTTCAGACGGGCCTGGACATGTACTGGCTTAAGCAGGGGGACACGCCTGGCACTGCAGGATTTGAGTCCCTCTCTGCGTAGTGTGTTACTGATGGTAGCCTTTGTTACTTTGGTCCCAGCTCTCTGCAGGTCATTCATCAGGTCCCTCCGTGTAGTTCTGGGATATTTTGCTCACCGTTCTCATGATCATTTTGACCCCACGGGATCGAGGGAGATTATCAATGGTCTTGTATGTCTTCCATTTTCTTACAATTGCTCCCACAGTTGATTTATTCACACCAACCTGCTTGCCTATTGTAGATTCACTCTTCCCAGCCTGGTGCAGGTCTACAATTTTCTTCCTGGTGTCCTTCGACAGCTCTTTGGTCTTGGCCATGGTTGAGTTTGGAGTCTGACTGTTTGAGGCTGTGGACAGGTGTCTTTTATACAGATAACGAGGTCAAACAGGTGCCATTAATACAGGTAACGAGTGGAGGACAGAAGAGCTTCTTAAAGAAGAAGTTACAGGTCTGTGAGAGCCAGAAATCTTGCTTGTTTGTTATTGACCAAATACTTATTTTCCACCATAATTTACAAATAAAATCTTTAAAAATCCTACAATGTGATTTCCTGGATTTTTTTTTCTCATTTTGTCTCTCATAGTTGAAGTGTACCTATGATGAAAATTACAGACCTCTCTCATCTTTCTAAGTAGGAGAACTTGAGTGGAGTTATGAATCAGTGAGTGGAGTTATGAATCAGTGAGTGGAGTTATGGATCAGTGAGTGGAGTTATGAATCAGTGAGTGGAGTTATGGATCAGCGAGTGGAGTTATGAATCAGCGAGTGGAGTTATGAATAAGTGAGTGGAGTTATGGATCAGCGAGTGGAGTTATGAATCAGCGAGTGGAGTTATGAATCAGTGAGTGGAGTTATGGATCAGTGAGTGGAGTTATGGATCAGCGAGTGGAGTTATGGATCAGTGAGTGGAGTTATGGATCAGAGAGTGGAGTTATGGATCAGTGAGTGGAGTTATGGATCAGCGAGTGGAGTTATGAATCAGTGAGTGGAGTTATGGATCAGTTGAGTCGAGTAATGAATCAGTTGAGTCGAGTAATGAATCAGTTGAAAGGAGTTATGGATCAGTGAGTGGAGTTAAGAATCAGAGAGAGGAGTTATGGATCAGTTGAAAGAAGTTATGAATCAGTGAGTGGAGTTATGAATCAGTGAGTGGAGCTATGGATCATTGAGTGGAGTTATGAATCAGTGAGTGGAGTTATGAATCAGTGAGTGGAGTTATGAATCAGTGAGAGGAGTTATGAATCAGTGACTGGAGTTATGGACCAGTGAGTGAACATATGAATCAGTGAGTGAAGTTATGGATCAGTTGAAAGGAGTTATGGATCAGTGAGTGGAGTTATGAATCAGTGAGTGGAGTTATGGATCAGTTGAAAGGAGTTATGGATCAGTTGAAAGGAGTTATGGATCAGTGAGTGGAGTTATGAATCAGTTAGTGGAGTTATGGATCAGTTGAAAGGAGTTATGGATCAGTGAGTGGAGTTATGAATTAGTGAGTGGAGTTATGGATCAGTTGAAAGGAGTTATGGATCAGTTGAAAGGAGTTATGAATCAGTGAGTGGAGTTAAGAATCAGAGAGTGGAGTTATGGATCAGTTGAGTCGAGTAATTAGTTATGGATCAGTGACATCCATAACTCATGCATTGAAATTGAAATGACTAAATAAAACATAATACTACTAAATAAAAAATATTGCATGCTTGTTTTATTCGAACTTTTACATACTTGGGTATATTCATAATAATTATAATAATAATAATAATAAATGTGGTGAACTGTGTATATGGATTGAACCTGATAAACTTGGTCAGGAAAACGTGTTAAAAGTTTAATTCTCTTATTTAAGTAAGGCAGAGTTTCTACATACCCAGGATCAGAATGCGATCCTCCTTCTTTATATACTGGACCAGGAGGTGTCGGAATTTAGAGAAATCGCCGAACCACTCAAAACTCTCCTCGGTTTTGTAGCGATCATTCCAGTACTCCACATCTTTATATCTGTTATTACAGTCCGGTAAATAGTCCATTCTTCTCCCAAATAAATAAATACAACCACGTGGTTAACTTCATATAGATCCACAGATCAAATCAGAGTATTAATACTACAAAACAAATAAGTGTAAAAAACTGTCATGCGGTTTATAGTTCACATCCAACCACAATGTGTTCAAGTAGTTTAGGTTACATCTCATGCAACCTCATTCAAACAGCATACTCACGCACTAGATAGTACGCGACAGTACTGCGGTAGTGTACTTTTTCTCATCCTATTTAGTAAGATAGTACAGTATGCTGCTTTGGTTGTAACCACGTGCTTCCGAGTTGCTGTCGCTCCAAAATTTTTAGTATAAAAGTCCTTAAGCTTAAAATAAACAAAAGCATTTGTAGCCGTTTGTGCATATCAGCTCCATTTACCATATAGGAGCACTTTGTAGTTCTACAATTACGGACTGTAGTTCATCTGTTTCTCTGCATGCTTTTTTAACCTGCTTTCACCCTGTTCTTCAATGGTCAGGACCACCACAGAGCAGGTATTATTTAGGTGGTGGATCATTCTCAGCACTGCAGTGACACTGACATGGTGGTGGTGGTGTTAGTGTGTGTTGTGCTGGTATGAGTGAATCAGACACAGCAGCCCTGCTGGAGTTTTTAAATACCATTTCCACTCTGTCCACTCTATTAGACACTCCTACCCAGTTGTTTTACCTTGTAGATGTAAAGTCAGAGACGATTGCTCATCCATCTCTGTTTCTTATCCGCTCATTCCAGCACAACACACACTAACATATTACCACCATGTCAGTGTCACTGCAGTGCTGAGAATGATCCACCAACAAAATAATACCAACTCTGTAGTGGTCCTGGGAGAGTCCTGACCATTGAAGAACAGCATGAAAGGGGGCTAACAAAGCATACAGACTACAGTCAGTAATTGTAGAACTACAAAGTGCTATTATATGGTAAGTGGAGCTGATAAAATGGACAGTGAGTGTAGAACAAGGAGGTGGTCATAAATGTTATGCCTGATCTGTGTAAATACACTCACTGGTCACTTTGGGAACACCATTCCAAAACTGGCATACACATCTGTGAATCTGTGTTTGCCCTGTGCTGTACTGGCAACCTGTCCAGGGTGATTTCTAAATTTCTCCCAGTGAATCGAACCCACTGTGACCCTGAATAGGATAAAGCTGTCTTTCAGCATCAAGGCCCCTAAACTATGAAACTCTATGAAACTATTACATATTTCTAACTTTAAAGTTTGTCTTAAAACTTTTCTTTTTTCACAATACTTTCATCATTTTTCTCACTGAACTTTTTTTCCTTCCTGACTCTGTAATGCAACCTTGAGTATAAGAAAAGTGCTATAAACATTGAACTTATCATTATTAATAACTAAAGCACTGTCACCTTAAAGCAAGAAGGTCCTGGGTTCGATTCCCAGGTGGAGCGGTCCAGGTCCCTCCTGCTTGGGGTTGCATGTTCTTTCTGTGTGTGCATGGGTTTCCTCTGGTTTCCTCCCACAGTCCAAAAAAATACAGTTTATGCTGTGATGGACTGCCGATCTGTCGGTGGCCCCCCTCGGAGAATTGATTTGCATATGCATAATATGCTTCTTTCTGATATATTTCATTAGGTGCTGTCCATTTCAGTCAATAATAGATATTTTTACAAAAGTTCAAGTACAAATAAAAATGCAGGCAGCCACCTATCTAAAAAAACAGCTATATAAACAGAGCTATACAGTCAGAGCTTCCAAATTCAGATTTTGTGCGGAATTCCAGTTATTCCTCTAATCCAAAGCAAGATGTGCAAATTTTTTTGCATTCCTCTAATGTGCATCATTTGGGTGAACTGGCAGTGACAAACTCTCTCTCTATTGGTTGCAGAATTATAAGTGACAGCTTAGTTAACAAATGACCAGTCTCAGCATTTAACCACGACAGCCAAGAGAATAAATTATCCGTTGGATATGGATATAAATATGAAGTAAAACATTTAGAAAAAAGTGAATTTTATCTTTAATGAAACAACACACTGATATAGATATGTCTCAATTGGAAGAAGAGAAGCTCAGGTAAGCAGCGATTATGATTTTATACTGCTGTGTGGTTGATCTTGGTCGTGGTGCTGCTGTAGGGATTTTTTCATTTTCATTTATTTAAAGTAAAACACAGATACATTACACAGTAAAACAGGATTGTTGTTGTACAGTAAAATGTTAATTGTACCGTATTAGATAATTAGTTATCAGCTAATCTGTATACAACAACAATAGACTTTCTGAAATGTCGCTTTGGTGTGCCACCCCAAGATTTTCAGTGGTCCCATCTGGCCACCCCTATGAAAAATTTCTGGGGGCGCCACTGTGTATAAGTGTCAAAAACAACACCATTATTTTTACATTAGCCTACATTATATGCAGTTCCACGGGGGCCACGGAACGCATTAACATGTTTCCAATACATCCTTATAAGAAAAAAATTACTTGAAACTCAACGCCTTTTAAACTCGATGCCACTCCCAGAACCAAATGACGTCGAGTTTCAAGATACCATTGTATTATTATTATTATTATTATTATTATTATTATTATTATTATTATTATTATTATGTACTTTACATGTGCAACAAATAAGTTCAAACTCAAACTCAAAAGAAGCTTTATTGGCATGACAAATAAGGACATTCATATTGTCCTTATTTCATATTGGGAAAAAGAAAAATAGCAATAAGAAAGAACAAATATATACAAAACAGGTACATGTGCAAAAATAAAATAGAATAAAATATTAATATAAACAGTGCAAAAAATAACAATAAAATTATAACATTTACAGTTATAAGTTAGTCATAAAAATTAGATTGTGTGCGTGTGTGTGTGTGTGTGTGTGTGTATGAGACATGGTCACCCACTGTTCCTCACCTGGTGGCAGGTGTGTGTGTAGAGTGCTGCTAGTGTGCAGCTCTCTATGTGCTCCCCCAGTAGGTGGGGCAGTTTGTCGGGGTCTGGGAGGGAGTTAAAGTTGGGATGACATTTGGGGAAGAATTGGAAGCGGATGTAGTGGTATTTGGTACACTGGGTGAGGAAGTGCAGCTCTGTCTCAACTGTACTGAGAGTGCAGTGCTGGCACAGGCTCTCCTCCCGGGGCAGCCAGGACCGGGTGTGTCGCCCCGTCTCCACGGCTAGGTCGTGTGCGCTCAGTCTGTACCTCGTCAGGGTTTCTTAATTTAGGGTCGGATACTGTGCTTAGATAATGTACTGCACTGTAGTGTCTGTTTAGGGCCAAATAACACTGCATTTTACTCTGGACTTATAAATTATAAGTATATACAGTGTATCACAAAAGTGAGTACACCCCTCACATTTCTGCAAATATTTCATTATATCTTTTCATGGGACAACACTATAGACATGAAACTTGGATATAATTTAGAGTAGTCAGTGTACAACTTGTATAGCAGTGTAGATTTACTGTCTTCTGAAAATAACTCAACACACAGCCATTAATGTCTAAATAGCTGGCAACATAAGTGAGTACACCCCACAGTGAACATGTCCAAATTGTGCCCAAATGTGTCGTTGTCCCTCCCTGGTGTCATGTGTCAAGGTCCCAAGTGTAAATGGGGAGCAGGGCTGTTAAATTTGGTGTTTTGGGTACAATTCTCTCATACTGGCCACTGGATATTCAACATGGCACCTCATGGCAAAGAACTCTCTGAGGATGTGAGAAATAGAATTGTTGCTCTCCACAAAGATGGCCTGGGCTATAAGAAGATTGCTAACACCCTGAAACTGAGCTAAAGCATGGTGGCCAAGGTCATACAGCGGTTTTCCAGGACAGGTTCCACTCGGAACAGGCTTCGCCAGGGTCGACCAAAGAAGTTGAGTCCACGTGTTCGGCGTCATATCCAGAGGTTGGCTTTAAAAAATAGACACATGAGTGCTGCCAGCATTGCTGCAGAGGTTGAAGACGTGGGAGGTCAGCCTGTCAGTGCTCAGACCATACGCCGCACACTGCATCAACTCGGTCTGCATGGTCGTCATCCCAGAAGGAAGCTGACGCACAAGAAAGCCAGCAAACAGTTTGCTGAAGACAAGCAGTCCAAGAACATGGATTACTGGAATGCCCTGTGGTCTGACGAGACCAAGCTAAACTTGTTTGGCTCAGATGGTGTCCAGCATGTGTGGCGGCGCCCTGGTGAGAAGTACCAAGACAACTGTATCTTGCCTACAGTCAAGCATGGTGGTGGTAGCATCATGGTCTTGGGCTGCATGAGTGTTGCTGGCACTGGGGAGCTGCAGTTCATTGAGGGAAACATGAATTCCAACATGTACTGTGACATTCTGAAACAGAGCATGATCCCCTCCCTTCGAAAACTCATGGCAGTTTTCCAACAGGATAACGACCCCAAACACAACCTCCAAGATGACAACTGCCTTGCTGAGGAAGCTGAAGGTAAAGGTGATGGACTAAACCCAATTGAGCACCTGTGGCGCATCCTCAAGTGGAAGGTGGAGGAGTTCAAGGTGCCTAACATCCACCAGCTCCATGATGTCATCATGGAGGAGTGGAAGAGGATTCCAGTAGCAACCTGTGCAGCTCTGGTGAATTCCATGCCCAGGAGGGTTAAGGCAGTGCTGGATAATAATGGTGGTCACACAAAATATTGACACTTTGGGCACAATTTGGACATGTTCACTGTGGGGTGTACTCACTTATGTTGCCAGCCATTTAGACATTAATTGCTGTGTGTTGAGTTATTTTCAGAAGACAGTAAATCTACACTGCTATACAAGTTGTACACTGACTATTCTAAGTTATATCCAAGTTTCATTTCTATAGTGTTGTCCCATGAAAAGATATAATGAAATATTTGCAGAAATGTGAGGGGTGTACTCACTTTTGTGATACACTGTACACCGATCAGCTATAACATTAAAATCACCTCCTTGTTTCTACACTCACTGTCCATTTTATCAGCTCCACTTACCATATAGAAGCACTTTGTAGTTCTACAATTACTGACTATAGTCCATCTGTTTCTCTGCATGCTTTGTTAGCCCCCTTTCATGCTGTTCTTCAATGGTCAGGACTCTCCTAGGACCACCACAGAGTAGATATTATTTGGGTGGTGGGTCATTCTCAGTACTGCAGTGACACTGACATGGTGGTGGTGTGTTAGTGTGTGTTGTGCTGGTATGAGTGGATATAACACAGCAATGCTGATGGAGTTTTAAAAAACACCTCACTGTCACTGCTGGACTGAGAATAGTCCACCAACCAAAAACATCCAGCCAACAGTGCCCCGTGGGCAGCGTCCTGTGACCACTGATGAAGGTCTAGAAGATGACCAACTCAAACAGCAGATGACTCAATAGATGACCGATTGTCTTTGACTTTACATCTACAAAGTGAACCAACTAGGTAGGAGTGTCTAACAGAGCGGACAGTGAGTGGACACGGTATTTAAAAACTCCAGCAGCGCTGCTGTGTCTGATCCACTCATACCAGCACAACACACACTAACACACCACCACCATGTCAGTGTCACTGCAGTGCTGAGAAAGCTCCACCACCTAAATAATACCTGCTCTGTAGTGGTCCTGACCATTAAGGAACAGGGTAAAAGCAGGCTAAAAAGTATGTAGAGAAACAGATGGACTACAGTCAGTAATTGTAGAGCTACAAAGTGCTTCTATATGGTAAGTGGAGCTGATAAAATGGACAGTGAGTGTAGAAACAAGGAGGTGGTTTTAATGTTATGGCTAATCAGCGTATATATACTGTAACTTATAAGTTCCTGAACAGCCCCCAAAACAACTCTGTAGGCGGCAGTAATTCACTATAAGCGTAACTCCCACCCGCCAGGGAAGAAAACAGCACAAGGTTCCAGCTGTCACTCCGAACTGTGCGGTTAAAAATGGCAGGAAGCAAGAAGAAATCCACCGCCTCGTCCAGATTCTACTCCACTATAAACTCAATATGGCAGGACAAGCATTTAATACTGTTCAAACCGGAGTACACGCTGCTCATCACATCGCTGCTCTGGTGCCTCGAAATCGGAATCAACGTGTGGGTCATTCAAAAAGTACCCTGTAAGTCTCGTGCCTGCTAATCGGCTAACAGTTAGCATCTCCGGTCTGTGGTGAAGTGTGAGGAAAGTTGACATTCTATCAGATGTAAAGATTATGCATTGCAAAATGGTATTATTATAATCACATTAAATGTTTAAATTACAAATTATAATCTCAAGTACATAAAACAACCGTGTTAATACAATTGAGACACTATAAAATACTAGAATAGATTAATATTAGACTAAACAGTGGAGATGTAGTAATTGTAGATGTCGTTATTTGTTGACTTTTTATGAAGTGTGTGTAGTGTAGTGTAATTTATATTTAGCAGACCTCCAGAAGTGTTTTTATTATTAAATCTTTTCCCCACTCTAATATAAATTCCATTTTCAGAAAAAGCTGGGACATTTCTTTGTAAAATGTAATAAAAAGTGGAATCTGTGTTTAATTCTTTTGAATCATAACATTTCTCTAACCAACAAAAGTAGAAAGAACTGATTTCCAATATGTTCACTAATCAACATTGTCTAAAAAAAAGTTGGGACAGAGGCAAAAACGATAGAATATTAGAATATTATAGAATATTGAAGGTACAGGGTTTTGAAACATTTCACTATATGCAAGTGAATTAGTAACAAGTAGAGGAATCATGATGGATATAAAAGAAGGATCCACTCTAGGTTCAGTCTGTACAAGCAATGATAAGTTGATGTTCATGACTGTGTTCTGAACCTCAATCAGTTAAAAAAGAACATTTTATCTATGCAAGATGGGGCGGCATGGTGGCTCGGTGGGTAGCACTGTCGCCTCACAGCAAGAAGGTCCTGGGTTCGATCCCCAGGTGGGGCGGTCCGGGTCCCTTCTGTGCGGAGTTTGCATGTTCTGCGTGGGTTTACTCCGGGTGCTCCGGTTTCCTCCCACAGTCCAAAGACATGCAAGTGAGGTGAATTGAAGACACTAAATTGTCCAAGACTGTGTTTGATATAACCTTGTGAACTGATGAATCTTGTGTAATGAGTAACTACCGTTCCTGTTATTAATGTAACCACAGTGTAAAACATGACGTTAAAATCCTAATAAACAAACTATGCAAGATGCATATAATTTATTATAGACTTTCTCCATCTACCTTACATAATACTGTAAAAAGATTCAGGGAATCTGGAGAAATTTCAGTCAGTGTAGAAAGCCTGGAAACCACTACTGAATGTGCATGACCCCCCAGTCTTCAGATGACATTGCGTGAGAAACTGTCAAGTAAATAAAACACCGTGTTAATACATTTACATTTTCAGCATTTAGCAGACGCTTTTATCCAAAGCGACTTACACAATGAGCAATTAAGGGTTAAGGGTCTTGCTCAGGGACCCAACAGTGGCAACTTGGTGGTGTCGGGGCTTGAACCGGCAACCTTCTGTTTACTAGTCCAGTACCTTAACCACTGAGCTATCACTGCCCTCAGTGATACAATACAATACAATACAATACAATACAATACAATACAATACAATACAATACAATACAATACAATTGAGACACTATAAAATACTAGAATAGATTAATATTAGACTAAACAGTGGAGATGTAGTAATTGTAGATGTCGTTATTTGTTGACTTTTTATGAAGTGTGTGTAGTGTAGTGTAATTTATATTTAGCAGACTTCCATAAGTGCCTTTTTTATTAAATCTTTTCCCTACTCTAATGCAAATTCCATTTTCAGAAAAAGCTGGGACATTACTTTGTAAAATGTAATAAAAAGAGGAATCTGTGATTAATTCTCTTAGAGTATAACATTTCTCTAACCAACAAAAGTAGAAAGAACTGATTTCCAATGTGTTCACACATCAACATTGAATATTGAAGGTACAGGGTTTTGAAACATTTCACTATATGCAAGTGAATTAGTAACAAGTAGAGGAATCATGATGGATATAAAAGAAGGATCCACTCTAGGTTCAGTCTGTACAGGCAGTGATGAGTTGAGGTTCATGACTGCGTTCTGGACCTCAATCAGTTAAAAAAGAACATTTTATCTATGCGAGATGCATGTAATTTATTATAGACTTTCTCCATCTACCTTACATAATACTGTAAAAAGATTCAGGGAATCTTTAGAACTTTCAGTCAGTGTAGGCCAGGGCAAGGCCAGAAACCACTATTGAATGTGCATGACCCCCCAGTCTTCAGATGACATTGCGTGAGAAACTACTTGCTACTGTGATAAATATAGCCACATGGTCTCAGGAATACTTCAGAAAACTGTCACTTAACATAGTCTGCAGCTACATCAAGAAATGCAACCTAAAACCTTATCACACAAAGAGCAAGCCATACATCCATTCTACACAGATCAGCCATAACATTAAAACCACCTCCTTGTTTCTACACTCACTGTCCATTTTATCAGCTTCACTTACCACATAGAAGCACTTTGTAGTTCTACGAGTAGTCCATCTGTTTCTCTGCATACTTTGTTAGCCCCCTTTCATGCTGTTCTTCAATGTTCAGGACCCCCACAGGACCACCACAGAGCAGGTATTATTTGGGTGGTGGATCATTCTCAGCACTGCAGTGACTGGACATTATTAGCTCAGAACAGAGAAGGAGACATGGCTTTACTGTATCTAGCAACACTTCAGCAACCAAATTCCAGTATGGCTTCATACCAAGAAGCAGATTGTGTTTTTTCCCACCACAACCAATTACCATATGCTAACCATTTAGCACGGCAGTGTGCTGTTTCCATTTTTTCATTTGTGAGCAGTAGAGATGGTCGGATCTTGGTTTATGAAGTGACTATTATCTCCAGTTTTCTGTTTTTGGCTAACATGGGAAACCTTTTATGGTGCATTTATGGTGAAGCAGCATTTATGGTGAAGCTGCATTTATAACTGGAACAGACTGCAAGGAGATATTAGATATTAGATGTTCCTAAATGTTTAAGTCCAGGTTAAAAACTTTTCTTTTTTCTTGTGCCTATGATTGAGCTCTACATTTCTGCTATTATTTAAGGGGAGTCTGTGTGGCTCCAGGGTCTGTGTGGCCTATTTTATATTATCATTTAAGGGGAGTCTGTGTGGCTCCAGGTTCTGTGTGGCCCAAGGTCTATGTGGCCTATTTTTATTATTATTTACTGAGAGTCTGTGTGGCCCCCATTTATTAATATTTACTGAGAGTCTGTGTGGCTCTGGGTCTGTGTAGCCCTCATTTTACTATATTTTCTTTTAGTTTTTCATGTTCTTAATTTTTTATCTCTCTTGTTTTAATTTCATGTTCTCTTAATTGTAACTAAATGTTTGCAAGAAGTCTTTCTGAGGTTCTAGATCTCAGGAATGTTTTAATGCTTTTAATTTTTCCTTATGTAAAGCACTTTGAATTGCCACTGTGTATGAAAGGTGCTATACAAATAAACTTGCCTTGCCTTATAGATGCATTTTTGTTAATAGCGGGTATTTAAGTTACCATAGTCTATCTATCAGCCCAAAATTACTCTGGCCATTGTCATTTACCGCTCTCATTAAAGAGACGTTTTTGTCTGAGAAACTGTCGCTCACGTAATGTTTTTTTTCCACAATTATGTAAATTCCAGAGGCTGTTGTAAGTGAAAATCCTAAAAAATCTGCAGTTTCTGAACTATTATATCAAAAACCATGGCACAGTCAACCCCATTTTGATGAATGAATGAATGAATGTTATTAAAGCCCTTCTTGATGCTATGCTCCACTTACACCTACTCTCTCTCACTGTCTTCACAGATACAGAGATTGACTGGAAAGCCTACATGGATGAGGTGAAGGGCGTCATTAATGGCACCTACGACTACACGCAGCTGAAGGGGGACACGGGACCTCTGGTGTAAATTTCATTTAAGCACTCAGACCGCGATTTATAAAATCTAGGTCCTAGAGGATTATAATACCACTCAGTTTATTGTTAAGCTCTTTCTTACCTGCTTTATTTGGGCGGCACGGTGGCTAAGTGGTTAGCACTGTTGTCTCACAACAAGAGATTTGATCCCCAGGTGGGGCAACCTGTGTCCTTTCTGTGTGGAGTTTGCATGTTCTCCCCGTGTCTGCGTGGGTTTACTCCGGGTGCTCCGGTTTCCTCCCACAGTCCAAAGACATGCAAGTGAGATCTTAAATTGTCCATGACTGTGTTCGATATAACCTTGTGAGCTGATAAACCTTGTGAAATGAGTAACTACTATTCCTGTCATGAATGTTGCCAACAGTGTAAAAACATGACGTTAAAATCCTAACAAACAAACAAAACTTGCTTTATTTAATTTAGAAATGACTTGCAATTCTGTAAACTTGGTTAATAAACCAGTTCATTCTGGGTAATTTTTTCCCTCAATTCAATGGCCTAATTTTGAGAAGTCCAGTTTATTGACTTAGTTTTAAGGAAAGGATCCATTGATTCAGTGTGAGCTTCTGAAGATTGAAAAGAGAAAAGAAGCGGCCAGTGACTGTATAACTGTAGGGCAGTTGTAGCCTAGTGGTTAAGTTACTGGACAAGTAATGGAAAGGCTGCCAGGTTGCTACTGTTGGGCCCTTAAGCAAGGCCCTTAAACCTCAATTGCTTAGGCAATATACTGTCACAATACTGTAAGTCTCTTTGGATAAAGGTGTCTGCTAAATGCTGAAAATGTAAATGACTAGATTGGGGAAGAATTGAAAGGAAAATCCCATTCATTATTATATTTAGAGATCAGGTCATATTTGGACTTGTGAAACTGGTGTCTGTGTTTTTTTTTTTCAGGTACCCAGCAGGCTTTGTGTACATTTTCACCTTTCTTTACTATATTACTGACCATGGATTGAATATCAGATTGGCACAGTATGTGTTTGCTGGTTTTTACCTCATCACCCTCTTGCTGGTTTTCCGCATCTATCATCGTACCAAAAAGGTGAGATCTACCTACTTATCTGTAGTCACAAGCACATTGGTGGTGTTAGCCTAGGAGACATGGGGAAGGGGAGTCGCATAATGCAAAGCTTGTCTCTCCGTATGATGTTAGAGCGGCACATACACCGATCAGCCATAACATTAAAACTGTGGGGTCCTGTGGGGTTCCTGACCATTGAAGAACAGGGTGAAAGCAGGCTAAAAAGTATGTAGAGAAACAGATTGACTACAGTCAGTAATTGTAGAACTTCAAAGTGCTTCTATATGGTAAGTGGAGCTGATAAAATGGACAGTGCATGTAGAAACAAGGAGGTGGTTTTAATGTTATGGCTGATCAGTGTATACATTAGTTTGAGCAAACAGAAAGGCTATATAAATCAAATAGCCATTCTTTACAGAATGCACAGCATGTCAGGCTTTAAGGAGGGTGGCTTTTATCAGAGGACCACATTAAATTATTGGCATTACAGCCAAGTACCAGTATTTAGGGCTACAGTAGGCACAGGCTTACCAAAACTGTCCAGTTAAAGATTAGGGGGAAAAACATACACGGACAGATCTTCTATGGTTAGAATTTGGTCTAAATTATTACTCCATGGATCCTGTCTGTATTGTGTCAACAGTTTAGGCTGCTGGTAGTGTTGGAGTAATGGGGGGGGGATCCCAAAAAGAGGGAATCCTAGCAACAAAACATTAAATTCTCATTAAATGCTGTATAACAGTTATAATTCTTGCCTCTGCAGGTTCCACCCTATGTCTTCTTTTTTGTGTGCTGTGCATCATATCGGATCCACTCCATCTTTGTGCTGCGTCTCTTTAATGACCCTGTGGCCATGATGCTGCTGTTCGGGGCAGTTAATCTCTTTTTGGATGGCCACTGGACACTGGGCTGTGCCCTCTACAGGCAAGTGGTCATATTATACTTATTTGGATTGGTAGAAGAAATTGCTAGCTGTCATTTGAAGATGGAAAGTTTGGAAATGATTGGAAATGATAACTGGTATACACATACAATGCACTAAAAAATAATTTAACATTTTATTTTGTGCTTTTTAAAATATGGGACAAATCAAATCGAAATAACACTCAATTGTTCAGCAGGATACGATACAATTGGCCCTTTGAGGGCCATCATAATGCAGATGTGGCCTTCGGTGAAAATGAGTTTGACACCCCTGGTCTAGATGGTCCTTTTCGCCCTTGGTTTAGAGCACACGGCATCCATTTCTTACAAAAAAATATGAAGTACTGATTTGTCTGACCACAAGACACATTTTCACTGTGTGATGGTCCATCTTAGATGTCTTCTAGCCCAGAGAAGTCGACGCCGCTTCTGGCGTAGGCCTTATTTTTTGCACAGTAAAGCTTTAAGTGGCATTTGTGCATGTAACTCAGTATTGTAGTGCTTGACAAAGGTTTGCCAAAGTAATCTCTTGCCCATGTTGTTCTATCAGCTATTGCTGAATGACAGTTTTTGATGCAGTGCCGTCTGACGGATCGGAAACTTGGGGTGTTCAGCTTAGGCTTGCGCCCTTGCTCTTTACGCACTTAAATTCCTCCAGATTCCTAATCATTCGATAATATTCTGCACTGTAGAGGGAGAAATATGCAAATCCCTTCTAATCTTTCTTAGAAACATTATTTTTAAACATTTCAGTATTTTATTTAATGCATCTGTTGACGAACTAGAGATCCTCAGTCTATCTTTGCTTCTTAAAGACTCAACCTTTCCTGGATACTGCTTTTGTACCAAATCAAGACCACAATCACCTGTTGGCATCACCTGTTTGGCATCATTATTTAGTTTTTTACCTCATTACTAGCCCTTAATTGTCCCTGGTTTTGGACTTTTTGGAATGTGTTGCAGGTCTGAAATGCAGAAATAAATGTATATTAACAAATGAGGTCAAGTTGACCTGACAGAACATAAAATATCTTGGGTTCGTACTGTCTGCAATAAAATAACAGTCAAAGTAAATGTTTTTTGACCCAGTATTTTGTCGGTGACCAGTAGATGACCTGCTTTTCTGAACTGACCAACATAAAAACAGATGTTGCATTGATTATATTTTAATATGTGCTCTGTTGTGTGTGCAGTCTAGCTGTATCAGTAAAGATGAATGTGATGCTCTTCTCTCCTGGACTCCTTTTCATTCTCCTCTCCGAGTTTGGACTGGTGAAAACTCTGCCCAGGCTCATGCTTTGTGCAGTAATCCAGGTCTCTCACACACTTTCAAAACAATGTTTAGTCACATCAGTTTTATATTCAGCATATTTAGTTTCATATCAAAGCCACATATTTGTGTTGTTGATCAGTAGATGACCTGCTTTTCTCTGTAGATCAGCAAAGAGGAGGTAAAAATGGCAAAATAATTAACAATTTTGATTAACTACACATCATTCCATTCACATGTATCACAATGGTTTTAATCAATCAGCAATTTAAACCCAGATCTCAGTGGTGGTGGGCTAGCATAATAGCTCAGCGAATGAATGAATGAGAACACACGGGTCACACACACACACATCTTATAAGAGGGAAAGATATGTGATCTCTTCCACTATGTGATACCTTTAACCTGCCATATACCCATTTCAGTCAAACATATACTAACTAAATGTCCTAAATACCTACAGCATTGACAATCTATAGCAATTCCTAAGACTATTAGTAAAATCTTAAATCAAACCAAAATAAACAGTCCCTAAGTTAAGGAAAAAAATTGGTCTAAAGAACAACACTTGACAAGGACTATAAACTGAAATATGAGAATTACCTACCTTTTCTTTCCGTTATACACTGATCAGCCATAACATTAAAACCACCTCCTTGTTTCTACACTCACTGTCCATTTTATCAGCTCAGCTTACCATATAAAAGCACTTTGTAGCTCTACAATTACTGACTGTAGTCCATCTGTTTCTCTACGTACTTTTTTGGTCAGGACCACCACAGAGCAGGTATTATTTAGGTGGTGGATCATTCTCAGCACTGCAGTGACACTGACATAGTATGAGTGGATCAGACACAGCAGTGCTGCTGGAGTTTTTAAATACAGTGTTCACTCACTGTCCACTTTATTAGACACTCCCATCTAGTTGAAACTCCAGCAGCGCTGCTGTGTCTTATCTACTCATACAAGCACAACACACACTAACACACCACCACCATGTCAGCGTCACTGCAGTGCTGAGAATGATCCACCACCTAAATAACACCTGCTCTGTAGTGGTCAATGGAGAGTCCTGACCATTGAAGAACAGCATGAAAGAGGGCTAACAAAGCATGCTGAGAAACAGATGGACTACAGTCAGTAATTGTAGAACTACAAAGTGCTTCTATATGCTAAGTGAAGCTGATAAAATGGACAGTGAGTGTAGAAACAAGGAGGTGGTTTTAATGTTATGGCTGATCAGTGTATCGTAACTGCTCACCACAAAATGTTTAACTTACCACAAACTTTTAAAGAGGGCAAAATTCTGACCTTGGTTTGAGGACATTCTGAGCTTTAGTATAAGAAGGTTTATTATTCTCAGCTTTTCAGCTTTTCTAATTACAACCATAAATAAATAATTAAAGCCACTCTGTTGTTATTTGTCTGTCTTTCATTCCCCTTGTCTGTCACGTCTGCTTCATTCTCCTTTCTCTCTCAGCTTTTGCTAGGTTTGCCCTTCCTGTTGGTGAATCCTTTAGGCTACATGAGCCGGGCGTTTGATCTGGGTCGACAGTTCCTGTTTAAGTGGACAGTGAACTGGCGCTTCCTGCCGGAGGACATCTTCCTTAACAGGTACCCTTTGTTGATTTTAGATCTTTGGTATGGTAGGGATGTTCTGAGTAGCACTGATAGTTCTCATCCCCTATGTTCAGACTGGTCGCCCAAATCGTTCATCGCACAGTGTTCACACTAGAAGCATCATCGTCGCCTGTGTGCTTTTAGTCAAATGCCATGGCGGTACAGCTTACTTTACTGGCTAGTTATTGCATAGTGTGTAGAAAAAAATGATGACACTGATACAGCCCCATACCATGACAGACTCTGGCCTTTGGACTCGTTGCTGATAACAGTCTGGATGGTCCTTTTCGCCCTTGGTCCGGAGCACACGGCGTCCATTTCTTACAAAAAAAAAAAAGAAATACTGATTTGTCTGACCACAATCACGGGTGTTCAGCTTAGGCTTGCGCCCTTGCTCTTTATGCACTTAAATTCCTCCAGATTCCTTAAATCATTTGATGATATTCTGCACAGTAGAGGGAGAAATATGCAAATCCCTTCCAATCTTTTTGAGAAACATTGTTTTTAAACATTTCAGCATTTTATTGTACACATTTGTTGACAAACTATTTGATCAAATTCATTCCTTCCTTTTTTCTTTTTTTTTTTTAACACCATTCGTGTTCCCTCTGGAAAAAAAGATCTTAGAGGGACTGTATTCCTTTCATAGTGCATCACTGTCTGTGCAGTCAACATGACAAGAAAACTGTGTTTGTGCTTTGGGATCGCTGACGTCTATTCACCAGATCTCACATTCACCAGCCATATAAAAACCATTACCAAAACAGCCTTCTACCATCTTAGAAATATAGCCAAAATCAAGGGTCTAGTGTGCCAACAAGACCTAGAGAAGCTGATCCATGCTTTTATCTCCAGTAGGGTGGACTATTGTAATGGTCTCTTAACTGGACTTCCCAAAAAGACCATTAAACAGTTACAGCTCATTCAGAACGCTGCTGCTAGAGTTTTAACTAAGACGAAGAGAACTGAGCACATCACTCCAGTTCTAAAATCTCTACACTGGCTTCAGGTTAGTTACAGAATAGAATTTAAAGTGCTGCTACTGATCTATAAATCACTGAATGGGTTCGGCCCAGAATACATCTCAGAAATGTTTAGAGAATATAAACCCAGTAGATCTCTTAGATCCATGGACTCAGGTCAGCTAGTTGAGCCCAGAGTCCAAACTAAACATGGTGAAGCAGCATTTAGCTGTTGGGCTGCATATAACTGGAACAGACTGCCAGGAGATATTAGATGTTCC
Organism: Trichomycterus rosablanca; assembly: GCF_030014385.1. Lineage (NCBI taxonomy): Eukaryota > Metazoa > Chordata > Actinopteri > Siluriformes > Trichomycteridae > Trichomycterus > Trichomycterus rosablanca. The sequence goes on from NC_086012.1 coordinate 7,532,465, forward strand.
GCAAATGTAGAAATCTTTAAATCCAGGTTAAAAACTTTTCTTTTTTCTTGTGCCTATGATTGAGCTTGAAATTTTTGCTATTACCCTCATTTTACCATATTTCTTTTAGTTTTTCATGCTCTTCTAAATTGTAGTGTATATTTTACTATATTTTCTTTTAATTTTCATGTTCTTAATTTTTTATCTCTTGTTTTAATTTCATATTCCCTAAATTGTAGGTTATATTTTACAATATTTTCTTTTAATTTTTCATGTCCTTAATTTTTTATCTCTCTTGTTTGAATTTCATGTTCTCTTAATTGTAACTAAATGTTTGCAAGAAGTCTTTCTGAGGTTCTAGATCTCAGGAATGTTTTATTGCTTTTAATTAATTAATTTTTTTCTTTATGTAAAGCACTTTGAATTGCCACTGTGTATGAAAGGTGCTATACAAATAAACTTGCCTTGCCTTGCCTATTTGCGGAAGTTTGACACTGCAGCAATGAGTCCCTCTTGTTTCTCTAGTAGGACCTACTATCTAGAAACCAAAAACGCAGTGTGGTTCTGCTCAGTGCTCAATTCTTTTTCTGGCCACTTTGCATTGCTAACATTCGCTCCACCTCCTGTTGCCAGAAATCACCAGCTCTAATTGTGACGCTGTTGGGTCACAGGACAGTGGTAGCCTAGTGGGTAGAGCTTTGGGCTATCAACTAAAAGGTTGAGAGTTTGAATCCCAGCTCTGCCATGCAGCCACTGCTGGGCCTTTGAGCAAGGCCCCTAACCCTCTCTTCTCCAGGGGCGCCGTACAATGGCTGATCCTGTGCTTTGACCCCAGCTTCCAATCAAGCTGGGATACGCAAAGAAGGAATTATGTTGTATTGTACATCTATATACACCGATCAGGCATAACATTATGACCACCTTCCTAATACTGTGTTCGTCTCCCTTTTGCTGCCAAAACAGCCCTGCAACTGCGATGCACTGTGTATTCTGACACCTTTCTATCAGAACCAGCATTAACTTCTTCAGCAGCCTTCGCTCCCCACGTGCATCAATGAGCCTTGGCCGCCCATGACCCTGATGCCGGTTTACCACTGTTCCTTCCTTGGACCACTTTTTATAGATACTGACCACTGCAGACCGGGAACACCCCACAAGAGCTGCAGTTTTGGAGATGCTCTGACCCAGTCGTCTAGCCATCACAATTTGGCCCTTGTCAAACTCGCTCAAATTCTTACGCTCGCCCATTTTTCCTGCTTCTAACACATCAGCTTTGAGGATAAAATGTTTACTTGCTGCTTAATATATCCCACCCACTAACAGATGCCGTGATGAGAGAATCAGTGTTATTCACCTCATAATGTTATGCCTGATAGGTGTATGTATAAATGATCGATAAAGGCATTCTTCTATTTTATTCTATTCTATAAATAAAAATGAATAACAGCAGTTCTTTTTGTTGTGTCTCATTGTTGCCGATCTGAACATAGTTAGAAGTTTACCTCCCAAAGGCTAGGCCCAGGCTTAGCGTACTTTATGCCTGTGCTACCTGAGTAGGTCTAATAAACAGTGTAAAACAATGTTAAAATAAACCAGCTGTTTATTGAAAATTTGTTTCTAATGCACATATTTTACATCTGTAGGCACTTCCACTTGGCTCTGTTGCTTGCTCACATTACCACACTTGTCTTTTTTGCTGTGAGAAGATGGAAGAGGTAGGAAAGTCTGATCTTGCTCTAATTTATAGTTCCAGTAGCATCTCAACACTATTGATATGGACACTATTTTATTTTAATGCCATTGTGTTTAATCTGTTTTCCACAGGTCGAAAGGCAGTGTTTGGGCTTTGTTGAAAGAGCCATCTGAGAGGAAGGAGGGTGCACAGAAGCTTAATGCTGATCATATCTTTTTCTGTAGCTTTTGTTCATAAAGCCTCCATAAGTGGGCCGTTCGCGTACAAGTTTATTATTATTTTTTGCTGTGACCCATTTTTTTCAGTTTGTAAAAACCCTGCGTGGGGTACTAGGCAATAAAAATGGGCATATTATGTTATATAAGCCTGTTATTTGTCTTGTCTGATGCTATACAGACACAATTGGCCGTGTGTGAAGGACGCAGGGCTGAACAGAATATCACCTCATTGCCACTGCAACAGCCAATTTTACTGTCTGGTTGAGAAGCTGGGTCAAGTGGTGAAAGAATACTTAGGTGTAGTGTGTTCCTCTGTACGTGTTACTAGGTAGGAATCCAGCACTGGGTGGATAAAAGAAGATTTGAAAAAGATGGATTTGGAGGGGGTGTGTTCTAGTCAGGTTGAAGAGAATTGGACAGTACTTAATGTTCCCAAAAAACAAAAACAAATGCTAGGTGGTTATTAGTCAGCTCTTCATTAAATGAACCATATTGGAACTGTTGCATTTGGTCCTGCCATTTGAGGTCATTTGAGTTTTTTTTATTTTTTTATAACTGTCTTTTATGTCTGTCTTAGTGTTATTTTTGTACCTTTAGCATGTTTTATGTCGTTTATATGTCCTTATCTAAACATGAGATTTACCTTAACCGCTGCTCACAGATGGTTCTCATCCTATTTACTTCTAATTTTATCGGGATGTGTTTCTGCCGCTCGCTGCATTACCAGTTCTACGTCTGGTATTTCCACACTCTTCCCTATCTGCTGTGGAGTGGTGGTGTCAAAAAGCTTGCCCACCTGCTAAGGTATCAACACACACACACATACACACACCTACCTACCTGAATAGGCAATGAAAATTTTAATGGTTTTTAGCTTTTGTGTTTCTGTCCCTTTCATCACACATCTATTTCCTCTTTTCTTATTTTGTTCACTTATTTTGTTGTGTTATTTTATTTTATTTATTTATTTTTTTATTTTTTTATTTTATTTTTATTTTTTTACCCCTTTTTACCCCAACTTGGTGGTCTAGTTTCACTAGGAAACATTGGGTGTAGTGCTTGGCGGTATGACGATACATTCGGTATACCGACTTTGATACGCTATGGATTTTTTTATAGGGATGTAACAATACACTCTACCCACGATGCAATGCGATTCACGATACTGGGTTCACCATAAGATTTTTTCCTGATATATATATATATATATATATATATATATATATATATATATATATATATATATATATATATATATATAATTTTTTTTTTTTTTTTTTTTTTTTTTTTAAACAAAATGAAATTGAAGACAAATTATGACAGTTTCCTTTTATTATTTCTCTTTAAAAAAACTAAAATAAAATGAAATACTGTATTTGTGCTTATCTTTTATTTATCTAAATAATGAATGCCCTTTTAATTGAGGTAAGTACAAACTATGCAAAACAATGCTGCACATTTCCCTTTTTCTGTAAAAAATCTAAAGTGAAATTTTAAAACAAATCTCACATTAAATAAATAAATGAATAATACAAATAAGGGGAGTATGCTCACATAAATAAATTTGGCTGGAAAATTCTGAACTTGGCAACCCTGTAGGGACGTCAACCAGGCGAGGTGTAAAGCGCCAGTGCCCTCTGCTGTTTAAAGTGAATATCGATTCATTATACATGTAAACCGATTTGAATCGTTACACGTGAATCGATTTTTAACTGTCTTGTGGTACATCGTTACATCCCTTATTTTTATATACTGCCATACCGTAGCACAGTTAATACAACAGCTGTAGGCTTCAATAGGCAGCAAATCATATAATATTGTTCACCGCTTAAAGTGCTATGGAGCGCTGTGCAGATTAGATACAGCTCACTGGTTAACCAGGTAGCGTTAGCATGACTGAGCTGTGTTTTTTTTTTGTTCCGACACAGATTAAAACACTATATACTGTATGGTTTGTTGGGGCGCAGTTAAGCAACGTTACTACCAGGGCGAAAATACTTCGGTTTAATTGCTGTACCGACGTTATACCAAAAACACTGAGACAAGCTGGAAGCGTAGAAATGTAAAGTCGCCCACTTTTCTACAACAGACCTGTGATCAAGATGTACAATCAGTGGAGTCGTAACTCAGTATAACTGTATAACTGTGCACTTCATCAGTGCTGACTGTGAGACTGCAAACGTTGTTTTATTTGTTAAATGGAGAGCTAACGGTAATTGTATAATACTTGTATAATGGAAATACATTGTATAATGGTAATGGGCACCCACACAAGCACAATTGTCCATGTTTGAGGGAGTGGGAAGGTCAGATGGGGTCTCATCCCGCTGCAATATGGTATCTCCCTCACCTCACTCAGCTGCACAAAACCAGTCCTGAGTGATTTGGGGAAGGTGGGGGATCACATAGAGCTTAGTGTGACTTTCTAGATGCGATACATCTCTAAACGGAAACCCAAAACTGACAGGTGATAATAAGCGGCCACAGATTGGATACTTTCCTGATCTGAGGCTATATAAGCAGCACAGGATGCGTAATCTGGAATTTTGATTAACTAGATGTGGAGACAAAGAGGGAAAATCCCCCCCACAAAAAAGATGGTGCACTTTTAATCGATTTCTGGGTTATGGGCTAAACTAGATGGTGATGAGGCCTCATTTACAGTATTTGGATGTGGAACTATTTCTTGTATGTTTACGTCTAGCCAACATTTGTCAAACTCAAGGCCCACAGGCCACATCCGGCCCGCCATATCAATTTATGTGGCCCGCAAGAGCTTAAAAGACGTATGAGTGTCTTAAAATACACTGTAAAATCGTACATAAACTGCATCTCCTACAATGCATGCTGAAACGGTTTTCCAACAAGTGATGTTGAGAAATATTTACAAATAATCCCAAAATGTACAAGAAGAGAAAATTGAAGCAGAAGGAGGTAATTTAATAAAAGATGGGAAAGTGAATACAAGTTACAAGTACGTCTCTTGTGTTATGAGGCCGTGTCTGTGGTAAAGGAGTACAATATAAATGTAGATATACATTATAAATATACAGAATAAATTTGGCATTTTGACACCAAACACAGAATTTAGCCTTAAGAGAAAACAACAAATTGTCCAAGACTTAAAAGGCAGACTGCAATCACAGCAGGATACGTTACATTCGGCCCTTTGAGGGCCACCAGATGTGGCTCTCTGTGAAAATGAGTTTGACACCCCTGGTCTAGACATTTGGTTAATATCTGACTGTGTTGTTAATGTTCTAGCTAATGGAAGACTTTTTTAGGAGCAGTCCAGTTTGACAGGTCACATTCACTCTTTTGTTGTTCCTCTTCTGTCTGTGTCTCAGGGTGTTGATTCTGGGGCTGATTGAGCTTTCATGGAACACGTATCCTTCCACCACCTACAGCTCTCTGTCCCTGCACGTCTGCCACCTCATCATCCTGCTGTGTCTGTATATAAATCCCACCCCGTCTCCTGCAGCCTCGGCCCCCAACTCCCACAAGGCCAAGCGCCAGTAACGGTGCACTGTGTGTGGGATGATCTGTGAAGTGAAGGAGGGGGACCATGCGCACTGTTGGTGATTTAGTTGGTGAACTGTAAAGATGAGAGTTTATGACTATGTGCCAAGTATAGAGAGGGTTAGTTTTTTTTAGGATTTTAAAGAAGTGTGATTAGTATTGGTCATGGAAAATGTGAATGGAGGGTGGGAAGCTGAAGTTTTAAGCAGGAACAATGTCTCATGATGTTTACTTGGCAGTGTTCGCCTGTAATAGTGTAGATCTGATGACCTATGGAGTTTCGTCTTAAGCCAGATCCTGCACGTCATCACAACTGAAGTTCCATCCACCTGATTTATTAAAAAAAAAAAAAAAAAACACAAAAAAAAAAACACCTCTTGTGTGGAACATTTGGCCTGTTGATCAAGAGCAACTGAGTTTTGCAAACCATCGCAGCAATCAAGCCAAGCAGCTACAATTACAGTGTTTAGCAGATACTTTTATTCAAAGCGATGTACAATTGTTACTGAATGCATTTTAAGCAATTAAGGATTAAGGGCCTTACTCAGGGACCCAACAGTGGGAACTTGGTGTAGCTTGAACCAGCCATCATTTTTTTTTTTTTTGTCCAGTACCTTAATCATTGAGCTAAAACTGTCACATTAAAGCTCTTCTGGTAAGCATGTATTCATAGATGATTTTTTTTGCCTTTAATGGATCTTATTAATTATGAGTTACCCATAAGCAAACGTAATAATGCACTGGACAACTGGTCAAATTTATCATCCTTTATTTATGGATCGACTGCATCTTTGGTACGATAGGGTGGTACGATCATAATAGTGTGGTACAGTAATTCAGTTCAAATGCTGCAGACATAAATTGTACAAGTGATAACTTCTTTTTCTTTGATTGTATGATTGGAACACTTAAATTATTGTTTTTTTGTATTTAGTTTTTACATATCAGAACAATTTGCAAGGTCAAACATATACCCATGGTACATTAGATGAATAATTTGGTTATTTAACTTTGTGCTTTGGGCTATTAGTTCTTTATTAGTCGTTATGATTGACTGAAACTGTTGAATTGACTTTGTTAGGGCTGGACTAACAGAAGTGGAAAACTGGCCACAGTCAAGCAAGCTTTTACATCACTAGGGGCTTACGGGTTTCCTTTTATAATAATAAAAGCTACTTATTTTGTCCTTCTTTCACACCTTTGTAGCCACAAAAATCACTTTACTTTTATTTAAAATGTTAACATGTTTTGCTAAATCTTGTTTTCTCTCAGAATGTAATTGATTTTTTTTCTTTCTGCTTTCTTCTTTATACACTATATTGCCAAAAGTATTCGCTCGTCTGCCTTCACACGCGTATGAACTTGAGGGACATCCCATTCTTAATCCATAAGGTTTAATATGATGATGGCCCACCATCCTGTAACAGGTCCACTCTTCTGGGAAGGCTTTCCACAAGGTTTAGGAGTGTGTTTATGAAAATTTTTGACCATTCTTCCAGAAGAGCATTTGTGAGGTCAGACACTGATGATGGACGAGAAGGCCTGGCTCACAGTCTCCGCTCTAATTCATCCCAAAGGTGTTCTATCGGGTTGAGGTCTGGACTCTGCAGGTCCGTCAAGTTCTTCCACACCAAACTAGCTCATCCATGTCTTTATGGACCTTGCTTTGTGCACTGGTGCACAGGGGGAAGGGGCCTGTTGGCTGGATATTTTTGGTTGGTGGACAATTCTCAGTTCAGCGGTGACAGTGAGGTGTTTTAAAAACTCCAGCAGCGCTGCTGTGTCTTATCCACTCATACCAGCACACCACACACTAACAGACCACCACCATGTCAGTGTCACTGCAGTACTGAGAATGACCCACCACCCAAATAATACCTGCTCTGTGGTGGTCCTGGGAGAGTCCTGACCACTGAAGAACAGCATGAAAGGGGGCTAACAAAGCATGCAGAGAAACAGATGGACCACAGTCAGTAATTGTAGAACTTCAAAGTGCTTCTATATGGTAAGTGGTCATGATAAAATGAGTGTATGAGGAGGACAGTGAGTGTAGAACCAATGAGGTGGTTTTAATGTTAGTGCTGATCAGTGTAATTAGCAATACAATGATTTTCAGTGTGTGACTTGATAAATGCTCTTTATAACTGAAAAGGCTCCTGTTCTCATGGACACTAATATCTTGGGTTGGCAAACAAGCTCATGGTCAGGTGTCCACATACTTTTGGCTACATTGTGTACGTTTTATTAGCAACATTTTCTTCGTTACATACGTAGATTAGATGTATTTTGTAGCAATCTTTCGTATTTTTAGTTTAAGTAAAATATGTAGGGTTATGATTGTTTTCATACATATATTTGTTTTACACGACCTGCTGTTACACATGCACACCCAAATTGTTCTGATTTCAAAATAAACAACCAGGTACAAACATTTCATGAGTATTAATTGTTTAATTGTTAAAATACATCGTCATTTTAATAGAATGGACAATCTCAGATTAAATCTTGTCAGAAAAATAAAACATCAAACTACCTACTGACACAGACTTACATCTTTTAAAAAAATCATATAGCTTGGAAAAATTAAAATAAGTCATGTAAAGGTTATGACTTGATGGCCAAACATCCTAGCTATCGTGAGGTGCGCTTGTCAGTGCACTTTTAGTGCGTCAGATATGCAAATCCATGAATGATCCACTGTGGCGACCCTTAAATACGGGAGCAGCCGAAAGAAAAAAAGGGAAAACATTTCCATAGGTAGATCTTAATTAAAGAAACAGAACCAAAGAAATTGAACAGTTATTAAATTAAATAAGTGAAGAAGCAGTTGGCGACGTTACACATGTCCGAAGTAGTGAGTTCTAGTTTGTGGCCCTCCTTAGCCACCATTGGGGAGGACCAAGTGTCCAAGGAATGTTAATAGAAGAAGACCTTTATTTGTCATATATACATATACACGTCTACAGTGCAATGAAATTCTTTTTACACATATCAGCACAGGGTCAGCCATTGTACAGCACTTCTGAAGCAGAGAGGGTTAAGGGCCTTGCTCAAGGGCCCAACAGTGGCTGCATGGCAGAGGTTGGATTTGAACCGACAATATTCCGATTGATAAATTCATATTTAAGGAACGTTATCTGGGAATTTCATGCTATACTTATGAGGTCTCCAGACACTTTGGTTACATTCATGACAGGACAGGTAGTTACTGGTTACACATGATTCATCAGTTCAGGTTTAATGTCAAACACCGTCAATTCACCTCACTTACATGGTCTTTGGACTGTGGGAGGAAACCCACACAGACACGGAGAGGACATGCAAAGTCCACTCAGAAAGGACTAGGACCTTCTCGCTGTGAGGAGACAGTGCTACCCACCAAGCCACTGTGCCGCCCTTCCAGGCTTTGTCCCGTATCCTGTCCTACACAGCCTGTAACTAAACCATTTAAATGGCACTAATAAATACATACTTACTACTGTTGTAAGCATTTTTGAAAACAGTTAATTTGCATGATGCAGTTACTTTGAGCTTAGCCTTTAGGTGACTTAGATCAGTTTACACAATTAAAACTCATGTTCCCAATCAAAAAGGTCCAAAAAATCTTGTTTTTCACCTACCGTTAAACAAAATCACAATCATTGCATTGTCAGAGTCAAGACTAACAGTAGCCCATTTTTCTGGGAAAAGCACTGAACTGAAGCCTTGAACTGAGGGACAGTGGTACCCTATTGGGTAGAGCTTTGGGCTATTAATTGAAAGGTTAAAAGTTTTAATTCCAGCTTTGCCTATATATATGTATGTAGCCACTGTTGGGCGCTTGAGCAAGTTCCTTAATACTGCCTGCTTCAGGGGTGCTGTACAATGGCTGACCCTGTGCTGACCAAAAACCTGGAATATGCGAAAAAAGACATTTGTTGTACTGTACACCTGTATATGTGTATATGACAAATAAAGGTGTTCTATCTATGTACTGATGCCACTTATTTAGAGGTTCCATTGTACACTGCATGAGCAAAAGTATTGGAACACATTTACATTGCAAATTCCTGCATGACTGGGCCCATGTGCACAAAACAAGGTCTAAAAAAACATTAAGAAAAGCTTGGATTAAAGAAACTCAAGCTTCACCAATTAGCTTTGGAATGAACTGGAGCATCATTTGAGGCTTTTTTGACCAACATTATTGCCTAACTGTACAAAGGGTCTTTTAACTGAATAGGCACAAGTTCCCACAGACATACTTGAATGTCTGTTGAAAAGCCCTCTAAGAGGAGTGGCTGTTGCTAAAGCTGAAAACATCACACAGAGGGTCACTCCATTTTAATGTTTAACAAACTCATGGTCAGGTGTCCAAGTACTTTCGACCATTTAGTGTATGATATGTTTTGGCCTGTATCTGTCTATAAAGAAGGTTTTTTTTTACATGTAATTTGGATTATAACAGAGCATGTTCAGTTGCAGATTCTCATCCCAATGGCGCAGCAGCAAGAAGAGCTGTCTGGCAGCTGCCCTCAGGCTGGGAAGGTCCACTCCCTCCGGAAGTGACTGACACTTTAGCCAAAATTCGGCCTTGGCGGCCACCAGCTCCCATTCCACAAAGAACCCGGCGCAGTGATGCTCAAGCCAGGCTAAAGCCACGGCTGTCGCCCAGCTCGAGCTCTCCAAATCTAGCTGTGCCAGCTCCTCCCCTGGCAGCTCTCCCTCTTCACATGTGTCTGTTTCAGAGCCACGCCCACTGTCTGCCTGAAGGACTCCACTCATGAGTTCTTGAGAGCCCTTCTCTGAGCTGAGTGGGTTTGAAATCGTGGTCAGGTGATCGGTACTTTGGTCCTCTGGCCTGTGGGGGGCCATCGGGCGTGTGGAGGGGGAAGAGACGCAGTGATAGGGCGGGCTTAGGCTGCTGCGGTGGTTCAGGTAAGGCGATGCTCTCTTCAGACGATCCAGAGAGATGTGAATGCACTCAGAAAAGGACTCGGACAGCAGAAAGGCACCTGAGGCCAGCTGCAGATGCAACTAAAAAAAGTACATATTCGCAAATGCAGAGACATATATATATATATATATATATATATATATACAGTGTATCACAAAAGTGAGTACACCCCTCACATTTCTGCAGATATTTAAGTATATCTTTTCATGGGACAACAGACAAAATGACACTTTGACACAATAAAAAGTAGTCTGTGTGCAGCTTATATAACAGTGTAAATTTATTCTTCCCTCAAAATAACTCAATATACAGCCATTAATGTCTAAACCACCGGCAACAAAAGTGAGTACACCCCTTAGTGAAAGTTCCTGAAGTGTCAATATTTTGTGTGGCCACCATTATTTCCCAGAACTGCCTTAATTCTCCTGGGCATGGAGTTTACCAGAGCTTCACAGGTTGCCACTGGAATGCTTTTCCACTCCTCCATGACGACATCACGGAGCTGGCGGATATTCGAGACTTTGCGCTCCTCCACCTTCCGCTTGAGGATGCCCCAAAGATGTTCTATTGGGTTTAGGTCTGGAGACATGCTTGGCCAGTCCATCACCTTTACCCTCAGCCTCTTCAATAAAGCAGTGGTCGTCTTAGAGGTGTGTTTGGGGTCATTATCATGCTGGAACACTGCCCTGCGACCCAGTTTCCGGAGGGAGGGGATCATGCTCTGCTTCAGTATTTCACAGTACATATTGGAGTTCATGTGTCCCTCAATGAAATGTAACTCCCCAACACCTGCTGCACTCATGCAGCCCCAGACCATGGCATTCCCACCACCATGCTTGACTGTAGGCATGACACACTTATCTTTGTACTCCTCACCTGATTGCCGCCACACATGCTTGAGACCATCTGAACCAAACAAATTAATCTTGGTCTCATCAGACCATAGGACATGGTTCCAGTAATCCTTTGTTGACATGTCTTCAGCAAACTGTTTGCGGGCTTTCTTGTGTAGAGACTTAAGAAGAGGCTTCCTTCTGGGGTGACAGCCATGCAGACCAATTTGATGTAGTGTGCGGCGTATGGTCTGAGCACTGACAGGCTGACCCCCCACCTTTTCAATCTCTGCAGCAATGCTGACAGCACTCCTGCGCCTATCTTTCAAAGACAGCAGTTGGATGTGACGCTGAGCACGTGCACTCAGCTTCTTTGGACGACCAACGCGAGGTCTGTTCTGAGTGGATCCTGCTCTTTTAAAACGCTGGATGATCTTGGCCACTGTGCTGCAGCTCAGTTTCAGGGTGTTGGCAATCTTCTTGTAGCCTTGGCCATCTTCATGTAGCGCAACAATTCGTCTTTTAAGATCCTCAGAGAGTTCTTTGCCATGAGGTGCCATGTTGGAACTTTCAGTGACCAGTATGAGAGAGTGTGAGAGCTGTACTACTAAATTGAACACACCTGCTCCCTATGCACACCTGAGACCTAGTAACACTAACAAATCACATGACATTTTGGAGGGAAAATGACAAGCAGTGCTCAATTTGGACATTTAGGGGTGTAGTCTCTTAGGGGTGTACTCACTTTTGTTGCCGGTGGTTTAGACATTAATGGCTGTATATTGAGTTATTTTGAGGGAAGAATAAATTTACACTGTTATATAAGCTGCACACAGACTACTTTTCATTGTGTCAAAGTGTCATTTTGTCAGTGTTGTCCCATGAAAAGATATACTTAAATATCTGCAGAAATGTGAGGGGTGCACTCACTTTTGTGATACACTGTATATATACACACACACCGATAAGCCATAACATTGAAACCACCTCCTTGTTTCTACACTCACTTTATCAGCTCCACCACATAGAAGCACTTTGTAGTTCTACAATTACTGACTGTAGTCCATCTATTTCTGTACATACCTTTTTAGCCTGCTTTCACCCTTTTCTTCAATGGTCAGGACCCCCAGAGGACCACCACAGAGTGGGTATTATTTAGGTGGTGGATCATTCTCAGCACTGCAGTGAGTGTTAGTGTGTGTTGTGCTGGTATGAGTGGATCAGACACAGCAGCGTTGCTGGAGTTTTTAAATACCGAGTCCACTCACTGTCCACTCTATTAGACACTCCTACCTAGTTGGTCCACCTTGTAGATGTAAAGTCAGAGACGATCGCTCATCTATTGCTGCTGTTTGAGTTGGTCATCTTCTAGACCTTTATCAGTGGTCACAGGACGCTGCACACAGGGCGCTGTTGGCTGGATATTTTTGGTTGGTGGACTATTCTCAGTCCAGCAGTGACAGTGAGGTGTTTAAAAACTCCATCAGCGCTGCTGTGTCTTATCCACTCATACCAGCACAACACACACTAACACACCATCATCATGTCAAAGTGTTTCTATATGGTAAGTGGAGCTGATAAAATGGACAGTGAGTGTAGAAACAAGGAGGTGGTTTTAATGTTATGCTTGATCGGTGTATATATTATTAAGTATCTCACCAGAGGCAGGTAGTCAGGTGACTGGGAGTCTGTGTAGGAATCGGATTCAGCAGAAAGGCACTGGGGTTTAAGAGGAGTTTGCCTTCCTAAGCTATGACTGGGCCTTAATCTGCCAAGATGGAATCTGAAAAAAACAAAGCCAGATGTGATCAAAACTTAATCAGAAAATAATGCTAATGAAATAACAATCAGCAAAACTAGAAGCTAATTCAATTCTAACCAAGAAAAAGGATATTACCCTAACCGCTTGATGCATGCTCAGTGATCCAGGTACACAAACACAAAGTTGAATCAGTTCATCTGGACACAAATTTGTTGTAGAGAAACGTTTTGTCACTCATCCAAGTGACTTCTTCAGTCTGAGCTAGTGGTGAATACCCCAACCTTATATGCAGGCGATTTGCATAACGACCGACAACAGTTTAGCCTTCCTAGACTGTAAAATTGCAGTTCAAGATAGGGGACGTTTGAAAGTAAATGTGTACCGCAAACCGATACATACGGACCAGTACTTAAGGTTTGACTCCCATCATCCATTGGAGCACAAACTAGGAGTCACCAGGACGCTGCACCACCGGGCAAACAGCATCCCCACAGACACTACAGCCAAGGATAGAGAGAAATCTCATGTCAAGAAGGCCCTGGGTGAATGCGGTTATCCCAACTGGGCATTTGTAAAAGCTGGGGAAAAAAATGCCCAAACACTGCTGCAGTGAATCGAAGTGAGGAGAACCACCTGCAAGCCATCGGCTACTCATTTAATGATGAAGACGTGCAGATCCTTGACAAGGGGGAACACTGGTTTGAACGAGGAGTCAAAGAGGCCATCTATGTGAAGAGAGAACGACCACCTCTGAACCGAGGGGGGGGCATGAGAGTACGTCTCTCACCATCTTACAACGCTGTGATTGGAGCTATACCCCAATCATGTGTGAAAGGCACACATGACCATTGTAATTAATGGTCATTGTGATTGGCATATGGACCTGATCACCGGTTTCATTGTTATGCAATGGGTGGTGATCGGTCGTTATGCAAATCGCCTGCATATAAGGTTGAGGTATTCACCACCAGCTCAGACTGAAGAAGTCACTTGGATGAGTGACGAAACGTTTCTCTACAACAAACTTGTGCCCAGATGAACTGATTCAAGTTTGTGGATATTACCCTAAAATAATTCACTGGTGGCTCACTTTTAAGTCCCACTTGACTAAAGTTTACTGCTGGCATCTTGCTGATGTTTTGAACATTTACCAGTTCAATAATGAATAATGTTTTATGTATTTATTTTAAATCTTTTTTATGAGGTTAGTAGAAAATGAGGATAGTATCAGTAGATTTACTTTAATTTGGTGAGCATCTCTTAACAGAGGCACCAGGTGTAACCCTCACCTTCTATGTTAGAGAGTTGAACCCATATCAGCAGGCTAAAACAAGGTAGAGCAACTGTGACAGAAATGCAACATCGGAAGTCCATAGTGGGTTCCTGTGACCGCTACACATAGGAATGCCATCTAAAAAACACAAGAGAGCTGCCCACATATACCCACTAAGTTTATGGAATGCCAGGCATGTTGTCAAGTTCACCCTACAGCCAGGCATATCAGCAAACAAGAAGTAGAACTAGCACACAAATAGACGTACAAGAAGTCTGAAAATCAGAGGACTCCGCCCTAGTGTCTGATTGTACTTATAAAGAGCTTTCCCCAGGTGTAATGAGTAATGCTTGATTAAGCACAGAGCATGCTTTTCAAGTGCAGTTTAAAGAGTACTTTTAGTCAATTTTGTGCTTACAAAGGTAATTTTATGATTCATTGAATAAACAGTAGTGCCTATGTAGGGAAAAGGAGGTCAATTGGATTTTTCGCATTTGAGTTTATTTGCAGAGCACATCCATTTAAAAGATGACAAATAAAAATAATGAAATCAATCTGAAAGATGTTTTTAAAGTTTGCTAGGATTGCACATGCGTTGCAGGGCATGTGACCAGCAAATATACCCTCCTCGAATGCAATCAGGGATCCACAGCAGCGGAAGACAAATTGACTATGCTAAATCAGGAGAAAAAGCATAAAATAAATAGAAAAAACTTTTTTGCAGTTTCCTTAAAAAAATTCAGGGCACAAGACAAGAATACACACTGGGCACCAATCCATTGCAGGCTTTGGGCAAATGTGTGTGTAGGTGCTGAGATTCAAACGTGGATCTCAGCAGTGGTGGGCTAGCGTAATTGACTTAATGTATAAAAGACTAAGATGAACATCAGCCTAAGATATTACCAACAAATAGGATACGCATATACTGTAGCTTATAGCACCAAAAAGTGGATAATGTAGTTGTATCTTTGTTTATATACAGTATAATATTTGGTTGCATCAGATCCTGTGTATCAAGTAAAATGCTACTTGAATTTTGCTGTATTTTCTTCGTATTACTAAACCACGATTACTTTTATTTAAGTAACATATTTGGTTCATTACCCAGTGAGCTTGTGTGGCATAATTGTAAGAGCCACATTACTCTCCAATGCACAAGACTGATCCCCGTATGAACTTGTTTTGTGCAGGTGAAAAGATGCAGTCGGCTACTGTACTTGTGCCCCTTAATGAATCATTCATTAACTCATTTGGTTAAAAGTTAATGACTAAAATTGTTTACCCTGACCTGGAGCTGAAGAAGCTCTCCGTAGATCTGCTTTCGATGGAGCGCTGAGAGCTGGATGAGGCTGCAGATGGACTGGCAGGATGCACACTTCCACCTACATGTGACACACATGTTGACACATCAGTGTTTACACCTCATCCTCACCTTTAATACAGGTCTTATAAGATGATAAGAAAAAGGAATTAAAAAAGTTCAGTATACTGAGTATATTGTTCTATCTCTCCCACTTTTTCTTTAATTCATTCACTTATTATTTTCCTACACCTGTGTTTTTTTTACCTTCTTTTTCCTTTTCTCTTTCACTATCTCTGCTGTCCAAAGATACCAGACTGCATGGAGAAGCTGGAGTGTTGTCTCTGTCTAAAAAAATAATTTTAAAGAGTATTAAAGACTAGGAAATGTAAATGTAAACCAGCCCAATCCAGCTAACTAATATTCCTGGATTATGCTGTTTTTATAATCAGGGGATTGTTAATGTTTGATAAAGCTATAGATAGGGCTCTCAGGTGGTGAAGAAGTAAAATCAAACATTGTTAGCATTGTTACACTAACGTAATTACTGTATGCTTGTTAGGACTGCCTCATATTGCATATTGTGCCTCATATTTCATAGCTACACAAATTTAAAATGTTAAATCGCTAAACATAAACCTTAAATTTTGAATTTCACAGCAAACTGCATATTACTCAGTAGACGGCTCATTTCACGGTCCGTGGCGCAATTTTCACGGCCGTGAATTAGGTAGGGCCTTAGCTATAAGTAATTGAGATTATTTTTGACGGGTGTGTGTTGCCAGTTAGAATATGTGCATTGACTGTATACATAAGCATACTGTACTGTATGTGTGTGTTACCTGTAAAGACGTGTGAATCATCAATATCATTACAGTCTTTGCTGAATGCTCTGCGTCCGTGTCTAACTGAGTATTCCCTCTGCCTCCTACTGCCAGCAGCCTGCCTGCTCCCGAAACGCAGACCTAAAACATTACAGTCTTATACATACGTGCTCATGAACACAGCTAAAATGTATTTTACAAAGTGATCACAGTGATAAAGGCAGGAACAGAACAGAGAGCCAGGCACCATTCAGGTCTCAATAAAGATGTACATCTTTAGTACACAGTTAATTACAAGGAACATTTAATTTAACATTCTTATAACTGCACTCCGCACTGCTCCAGATTTTCTGTGTAGCATTTATATGTACTTTATTTTCTAATAGTGCATATACATTTCCTGTATTTTCTGCTTGTATTCTAATACAGAGACTAAGAAATAATTATATATTGTTATTATACCATTGCTGAAACTACAAATCTAATAGTGGCTCAGTACATTTACAGCATTTAGCAGACATTTTTATCCAAAGTGACTCACAGTAGTAAAACAGTATACAGTCTGAGCAATTGAGGTTTAAGGGCATTGCTCAAGGGCTATAACTTAGCACTGGTGGGGCTTGAACCAGGGACCGTTTGATTACGAGTCCAGCACCTTAACCGCTAGGCTACAACTGCCCTACAGTACAGTATAAATATTACACAATATTAGAATACTGTGAAAGTTCATTTTTGTTTATGATTTAATTCAAAAGGATAAAATGTCATATATTGTATGTCATATATTTACATTCATATATACAATTATATTATATTTATATACAAAAAACCTTATAAAAAAGGTAAGTATTTAAAAGGGGAAATAGAATTCCAATCATTCACGCAGTTGCAGAAACCATTTTAATTACAGACAGACTGGCATGACATTACTTACATAAACTTAAGGTAAGTAAGTATGGTGGTTCTGATGGAAACCTGTTCACCCTCTCAAGGTTAAAGACTGCAAGTCAAGACTGCAGTGCCAACAATGCTGCTCCTACTAGATGGGATGGAAACCTGGCGTGTTTGCACCAAAAATGTCTTTATCACAGACTAGACTGAACAATAAAGAATGTAATTTTGTGTTTGTATGATTTGTTTAAATCCTATTTATTTAAAGTATCCTCCAGGCCCCCCAAGAAGGATGGGTCCCTAAGGGAGTTTTGCCCTCGGCTTGCTCAATAGGGGTTTTTGGTCTGTTGGTCCTGGATTCTGTAAAGTTGCTTTGAGACAATGTTCACTGTAAAAAGCGCTATGTAAATAAATTTGACTTGACTTGACTATATGGAGAATTAACAATAAACTGAACTTGATTTATTTATTATTTGGTATGGAAACAAGACTTCCACTGAAATAATGTCAGACAACTTTATTATAATTTTTTCTATTTTCTCCCATTTTCTCCCAATTTAGCGTAGTCAATTTGTCTTCCACTGCTGGGGGATCCCTGATTGCAGTCAAGGTCACGCCTCCAATCCTTTTTCACCCATGCACTCTGCACAAGCGCCTCTCTATCTGCTAATCAGGGTCCTTACACAGCGTTTGAAGACCCCTTCCACATAGTTCAGTCATCTTGCCATAGCAGAAAAGTGTCTGCTGCAGGCGTTTCCAATTATGCCTGCTAGATGGCACCCAGTTGACCGGTGGCAACGCCGAGTTTCGAACAGAGGAGTTCAGAATCTCGCCGCTGGTGTGCTAGTGGAACATCCCGCTGCTCCACCTGGGTACCTAGACAACTTTATTTTAAAGGACAATAACACAAGCTTGTGTACCATACCTATGTGTCCTGTGTCTGTGGATTGAGACAAGAGTTTGCTGGGGCTGACATCAGTAGTACTGAATGCTGTGTACATACAGATGATTCCACAACTCTTGCTGGTCTGGATGGCTTTCGTTCGGTATCGCTTTGATGAACCTGCAGTACAAATAAGTAGGCAGAAATATAATAATAATAATAATAATAAGAAGAAGAATATTAATAGTAATAATGCAAATTGGTGCAAAAATCACGTAAATTTTAATGTTTACCAAAGCTCCTGCAAATTTGTAATCTGTCTGCATTTTTGTTTTTTGTTGTTTTATATACACCGATTAGGCATAACATTATGACCACCCTCCTAATATTGTGTTGGTTCCTATTTTGCTGCCAAAACAGCACTGACCTGTCTAGGCATGGACTCCACTAGACCACTGAAGGTATGCTGTTGTGCTGTGCTCGTCTGGGCCAGCCTTTGCTCCCCACATGCATCAATGGAGCCTTGGCCGCCCATGACCCTGTCACCAGTTTACCACTGTTCCTTCCTTGGACCACTTTTGATAGATACTGACCACTGCAGAACACCCCACAAGAGCTGCAGTTTTGGAGATGCACTTTCCCATTTTTCCTGCTTCTGACACATCAACTTTGAGGATAAAATGTTCACTCGCTGCCTAATATATCTGTAATATATATATACTATATATAGCCTAAACAGGTGCCCTGATGAAGAGATAATCAGTGTTATTCATGTCACCTGTCAGTGGTCATAATGTTATGCCTCGTTGGTGTATATGTTAAATGTAAAAACACTCCAACACTGTAAAAACTAAAAAAAATGGATAAAAAGTACTGAGAAAAGAGTAATTAAATACAGTACATAATCTTATCATAACTTGATTTATTTACAGGACAAAGTTATCCTAAACCCCTTTCACATTTGTAAATAAATGAGCTTAATAACCAATATTAGCCGCAACAAATGGCAAACAAACTATAATTTAATATTAGTTAATCACATTGGTGTGGGGTCATTTTAGCTTCAACATCAAGTTGAATGCTATTAAAAAAGCTGAGCTTCTACTAGCTTCCAAAAAATACAAGAATCTCAGACCAAAATACCTCCAAATTGACATTAAAAAATCCATTTGTAAAAATATATATAAAAATATAAAATACTAAATACTAGGGATGTAACGCTGCACCACAAGACAGTTAAAAATCGATTTACATGTGTAACGATTCAAATCGGTTTACATGTATAATAAATCAATATTGACTTTAAACAGCAGAGCGCTGGTGCTATTCACCTCGCCTCGTTGATGTCACTACAGGGTTGCCAGGTTCGTATTTTTCCAGCCAAATTTATTTATGTAAGGATACTTTCTTTATTTGTATTATTCATTTATTTATTTAATGTGGGATTTGTTTTAAAACTTCATTTAAGTTTTTTTTTACACTACACAAAAAGGGAAATGTGATGTGTTATTTAGATAAATAAAAGATGAGCACAACTACAGTATTTTATTTTTTATTTTTTAAAAAGAAATAATTAAAGGAAACTTTGTCATAATTTGTCTTCAATTTCATTTTGTTTAAAAAATAGGGAAAAAATCATATCGTGAACCCAGTATCATAAATCGCTGGGTAGAGTGTATCGTTACAGCCCTACTAAATACTAAAATAATACAATTTGAAAAGAAGGTCAAAATGCCCCCCCCCCCCCCCGCCCCCTTTAGCACATTTAGCAATAGATAGACTAGTCAGCAAAGTTCATCTGTATGGTAGGTGTCATTTCTAAAATAATCAAGAAATGAATGTACCACATAGGTGTACATAATAGTGTATAGTGTAGTGTATATTAAATAACAAAAAAAAAAAACTATCCAAAAGTGGTTGACTACTTTTTTGCATTTCATGTAAACAACAGTTACATTTTACAGTTATAAATAACAAGCTATATCATATCATAATTGGCACATTTATTTAACACTAATTATTTTGTCCATATTTTGTTTATTTCTCTCTGTTTGCTCATACCATGTTCAATATCTCTCTCCTTCTCTGCCAGGCTCTCAAAGTCACGTATAACAGACTGAGCAGCAAGCTGGTGGACAATTTCATCCCAGGTATCCCGTGGGGCTTCCTCCGATCTCCAGAGGATGCTCAGGTCCACACTGACCTCCCAGGAAACAGGCTTTGATCCCAGCAGGCCATGGATCACTGAGCGACATGGCACCTGGACAGGCTGATATTGGAATCAAACCAAAACAGTGTTATTTATGTTGTGTGTTTTGCATTGTTGTAATACAAATCTGTACATGGTAACAATAAAGGCCTACAGGAGCTGCTGCAAACAAGTACTCAGGATCGGTGAAGCCATCCCAGTCCAGCGATGATGCTGGGAAGAGGAGATCGTCTGAAGGTTAAGAGAAAGAGTAATGAAAAAAGCAGGAACGTGTGTGTTAAATAAGAATTGTAAAAATGTTGATTGGCACAGTGTAGATAACATAGATGAAGTTACTTTTTTACACATTAAGGTAAATTTAGAATAAAACCCATGAACAGATTTGTATAAGTGTTTGTGGGGGTACTGAGAAAGTCCCAAATGCTCTAGTTTCTTCTTATTCCATTCTGTCTTCATTTATTATTATGCTCTTAAAGATTCATTGCCTCCAACCTCAACAACATTAAAGTGTGAACCTAAACACCTAAAGTGTGACCTCAGGGCATTATTTGGGACAGGAATTGTGTGTATCATTCTCGGCACTGCAGTGACACTGACATGGTGGTGGTGTGTTAGTGTGTGTTGTGCTGGTATGAGTAGATCAGACACAGCAGCGCTGCTGGAGTTTTTAAATACTGTGTCCACTCACTGTCCACTCTATTATACACTCCTACCTAGTTGGTCCACCTTGTAGACGTAAAGTCAGAGACGATCGCTCATCTATTGCTGCTGTTTGAGTTGGTCATCTTCTAGACATTCATCAGTGGTTACAGGGCACTGCCCACAGGGCACTGTTGGGTGTATATATTTTTGGTTGGTGGACTATTCTCAGTCCAGCAGTGACAGTGAGGTGTTTAAAAACTCCATCAGCATTGCTGTGTCTGATCCACTTATACCAGCACAACACACACTAACACACCACCACCATGTCAGTGTCACTGCAGTGCCGAGAATGATCCACCACCCAAATAATACCTACTCTGTGGTGGTCCTGTGGGGGTCTTGACCATTGAAGAACAGCATGAAAGGGGGCTAACAAAGCATGCAGAGAAACAGATGGACTACAGTCAATAATTGTAGAACTACAAAGTGCTTCTATATGGTAAGTGGAGCTGATCAAATGGACAGTGATTGTAGAAACAAGGAAGTGGTTTTAATGTTATGGCTGATCAGTGTATAACAGGGGTGTCAACATTAGCATTATGGTCAGCATTATGGTGGCCCTCAAATGGCCGTTTGTAACGTATCCTGCTGCGATTGTGGTCTGCCTTTTAATTCTTGGACAATTTGTTTTTCTTGGAGACTAAATCTAGCATACTTAGCTCTTTGTTTGGTGTCAAAATGCCTAATTTATATTGTATATCTATAATTGTACTCCTTTACCACCGACACAGCCTCATAACACACAAGATGTTCTGTTTTTTCTTCTTGAAGCACAAACTTCTATTTCTCTTTCCTATCTTTTATTAAATTCCCTTCCTTCTGCATCAATTTGTCTTCTCTTGGACATTTTGGGATTATTTGTAGAAATGTCTCAACTTTATTTGTTTGAAACCCACCTTAGTTAAACGCAGATGTGGAAACACTGCTATGTAGTGGCGGGATACTGTCACCTCACGGGTCACATAATCGACATGCATTGTGGAAGATGTAGTTTATGTACGATTTTACAATATATTTTAAGACAATCATGCTCCTTATAAGCTCTTGAGTTTGCGGGCCTTGAGTTTGACACGTGATATATAATAAAGATGTATTGATGTTGTAGTTCTCTAATCTTATTTAACTTTGTGGCATGGTTTTCTAATTGGTTTCTGTTCTCTTTATCTTTTCTGTTAATAGGTGCAGTCAAAGTAGCCCTGTTTATAAGGGCACAGAAAATTCACCAGCATAAGAGTGCATCTGGACACATGAAAGTGGGACCTTGAAATCTTCCCAAACTGGTGAGTAAAATTTTAGTTTATACAAAACTGTCACTTGTGTGTGTGTATATATATATATATATATATATATATATATAAATATATACAGTGTATCACAAAAGTGAGTACACCCCTCACATTTCTGCAGATATTTAAGTATATCTTTTCATGGGACAACACTGACAAAATGACACTTTGACACAATGAAAAGTAGTCTGTGTGCAGCTTATATAACAGTGTAAATTTATTCTTCCCTCAAAATAACTCAATATACAGCCATTAATGTCTAAACCACAGGCAACAAAAGTGAGTACACCCCTAAGAGACTACACCCCTAAATGTCCAAATTGAGCACTGCTTGTCATTTTCCCTCCAAAATGTCATGTGATTTGTTAGTGTTACTAGGTCTCAGGTGTGCATAGGGAGCAGGTGTGTTCAATTTAGTAGTACAGCTCTCACACTCTCTCATACTGGTCACTGAAAGTTCCAACATGGCACCTCATGGCAAAGAACTCTCTGAGGATCTTAAAAGACGAATTGTTGCGCTACATGAAGATGGCCAAGGCTACAAGAAGATTGCCAACACCCTGAAACTGAGCTGCAGCACAGTGGCCAAGATCATCCAGCGTTTTAAAAGAGCAGGGTCCACTCAGAACAGACCTCGCGTTGGTCGTCCAAAGAAGCTGAGTGCACGTGCTCAGCGTCACATCCAACTGCTGTCTTTGAAAGATAGGCGCAGGAGTGCTGTCAGCATTGCTGCAGAGATTGAAAAGGTGGGGCGTCAGCCTGTCAGTGCTCAGACCATACGCCGCACACTACATCAAATTGGTCTGCATGGCTGTCACCCCAGAAGGAAGCCTCTTCTGAAGTCTCTACACAAGAAAGCCCGCAAACAATTTGCTGAAGACATGTCAACAAAGGACATGGATTACTGGAACCATGTCCTATGGTCTGATGAGACCAAGATTAATTTGTTTGGTTCAGATGGTCTCAAGCATGTGTGGTGGCAATCAGGTGAGGAGTACAAAGATAAGTGTGTCATGCCTACAGTCAAGCATGGTGGTGGGAATGCCATGGTCTGGGGCTGCATGGGTGCAGCAGGTGTTGGGGAGTTACATTTCATTGAGGGACACATGAACTCCAATATGTACTGTGAAATACTGAAGCAGAGCACGATCCCCTCCCTCCGGAAACTGGGTCGCAGGGCAGTGTTCCAGCATGATAATGACCCCAAACACACCTTTAAGACGACTACTGCTTTATTGAAGAGGCTGAGGGTAAAGGTGATGGACTGGCCAAGCATGTCTCCAGACCTAAACCCAATAGAACATCTTTGGGGCATCCTCAAGCGGAAGGTGGAGGAGCGCAAAGTCTCGAATATCCGCCAGCTCAGTGATGTCGTCATGGAGGAGTGGAAAAGCATTCCAGTGGCGACCTGTGAAGCTCTGGTAAACTCCATGCCCAGGAGAGTTAAGGCAGTTCTGGGGAATAATGGTGGCCACACAAAATATTGACACTTCAGGAACTTTCACTAAGGGGTGTACTCACTTTTGTTGCCGGTGGTTTAGACATTAATGGCTGTATATTGAGTTATTTTGAGGGAAGAATAAATTTACACTGTTATATAAGCTGCACACAGACTACTTTTCATTGTGTCAAAGTGTCATTTTGTCAGTGTTGTCCCATGAAAAGATATACTTAAATATCTGCAGAAATGTGAGGGGTGTACTCACTTTTGTGATACACTGTATATATATATATATATATATATATATGTACAGCGGGGAAAATAAGTATTGACCACATCAACATTTTTCTTAGTAAATATATTTCTGATGGGACTACTGACATGAAATTTTCACCAGATGTTGGTAACATCCCAAGTAATCCACACATACAAAGAAGTCAAAACAAATAAGTCCATTAATTAAGTTATGTAAAATAAAATGAAATGACACAGGGAAAAAGTATTGAACACGCTTACTGAAATTTATTTCAGACGCCTTCTGTATGGAGAAACTAGTCGCATGCATTGTTCAGGTGTGATTTTGGCCCATTCTTCCACAAAAACTGTCTTCAGATCATGACGGTTCTGGGGGCCTCTTCTATGAACTCTGATTTTCAGTTCTTTCCATAGATTTTCAATTGGATTTACATCAGGTGATGGACTGGGCCATTCTAGCAGCTTTATTTTCTTTCTTTGAAACCACTTGAGAGTTTTCCTGGCTGTGTGTTTGGGATCATTGTCTTGCTGAAATGTCCACCCTCGTTTCATCTTCAGCATCCTGGTGGATGGCAGCAGATTCTTATCAAGAATGTCTCGGTACATTTCTCCATTCATCCTTTCTTCAACTACATGAAGTCTACCAGTTCCATATGCTGAGAAACAGCCCCACACCATGATGTTCCCACCTCTAAACTTCACTGTTGGTATGGTGTTTTTGGGGTGATGTGCAGTGCCTTTTCTCCTCCAAACATGGTGTGTGCTATGACATCCAAAGAGTTCAATTTTGGTCTCATCTGACCAGACTATATTCTCCCAGTATTTTATAGGCCTGTCCAAATGCTGTGTAGCAAACTTTAAACGAGCTTCAACATGCTTTTTCTTCAGTAATGGAGTCTTGCGTGGTGAGCGTGCATAAAGGCCATGGCGGTTGAGTGCATTACTTATACTTTTCTTTGAAACAACTGTACCTGCTAATTCCAGGTCTTTCTGAAGCTCTCCACGAGTGGTCCTTGGCTCTTGGACAACTCTTCTGATTATTCTTTTGACTCCTCTGTTAGAAATCTTGCGAGGAGCACCTGGTCGTGGCCGGTTTATGGTGAATATGTTCTTTCCAGATAATGGCCTCAACGGTGCTCACTGGAACATTCAGAAGTTTAGGAATACGTCTGTAACCAATACCATCAGTATGTTTTGCAACAATAAGGTTGCGAAGGTCTTGAGAGAGCTCTTTGCTTTTACCCATCATGAGATGCTTCTTGTGTGACACCTTGGTAATGAAAAACCTTTTTGTAGGCCATCAATTAGGACTAAACCAGCTGATATTAATTTGCACTGATAGGGGCAGGATTGCTTTCTAAATACTGACAGATTTCAGCTGGTGTTTTAGCTTTCCATGCCTTTTTGCACCTCCTTTTCTTCATGTGTTTAATACTTTTTCCCTGTGTCATTTCACTTTATTACACATAACTTAATTTTTGGACTTATTTGTTTTGACTGCTTTATATGTGTGGATTACTTGGGTTGTTACCAACATCTGGTGAAAATTTCATGTCAATAGTCCCATCAGAAATATATTTACTGAGAAAAATGTTGATGCGTTCAATACTTATTTTCTATTTTCCCCGCTATATATACAGTGTATCACAAAAGTGAGTACACCCCTCACATTTCTGCAAATATTTTATTATATCTTTTCATGGGACAACACTATAGAAATAAAACTTGGATATAACTTAGAGTAGTCAGTGTACAACTTGTATAGCAGTGTAGATTTACTGTCTTCTGAAAATAACTCAACACACAGCCATTAATGTCTAAATGGCTGGCAACATAAGTGAGTACACCCCACAGTGAACATGTCCAAATTGTGCCCAAAGTGTCAATATTTTGTGTGACCACCATTATTATCCAGCACTGCCTTAACCCTCCTGGGCATGGAATTCACCAGAGCTGCACAGGTTGCTACTGGAATCCTCTTCCACTCCTCCATGATGACATCACGGAGCTGGTGGATGTTAGACACCTTGAACTCCTCCACCTTCCACTTGAGGATGTGCCACAGGTGCTCAATTGGGTTTAGTCCATCACCTTTACCTTCAGCTTCCTCAGCAAGGCAGTTGTCATCTTGGAGGTTGTGTTTGGGGTCGTTATCCTGTTGGAAAACTGCCATGAGGCCCAGTTTTCGAAGGGAGGGGATCATGCTCTGTTTCAGAATGTCACAGTACATGTTGGAATTCATGTTTCCCTCAATGAACTGCAGCTCCCCAGTGCCAGCAACACTCATGCAGCCCAAGACCATGATGCTACCACCACAATGCTTGACTGTAGGGAAGATACAGTTGTCTTGGTACTTCTCTCCAGGGCGCCGCCACACATGCTGGACACCATCTGAGCCAAACAAGTTTATCTTGGTCTCGTCAGACCACAGGGCATTCCAGTAATCCATGTTCTTGGACTGCTTGTCTTCAGCAAACTGTTTGCGGGCTTTTTTGTGCGTCAGCTTCCTTCTGGGATGACGACCATGCAGACCGAGTTGATGCAGTGTGCGGTGTATGGTCTGAGCACTGACAGGCTGACCTCCCACGTCTTCAACCTCTGCAGCAATGCTGGCAGCACTCATGTGTCTATTTTTTAAAGCCAACCTCTGGATATGACGCCGAACACGTGGACTCAACTTCTTTGGTCGACCCTGGCGAAGCCTGTTCCGAGTGGAACCTGTCCTGGAAAACCGCTGTATGACCTTGGCCACCATGCTGTAGCTCAGTTTCAGGGTGTTAGCAATCTTCTTATAGCCCAGGCCATCTTTGTGGAGAGCAACAATTCTATTTCTCACATCCTCAGAGAGTTCTTTGCCATGAGGTGCCATGTTGAATATCCAGTGGCCAGTATGAGAGAATTGTACCCAAAACACCAAATTTAACAGCCCTGCTCCCCATTTACACCTGGGACCTTGACACATGACACCAGGGAGGGACAACGACACATTTGGGCACAATTTGGACATGTTCACTGTGGGGTGTACTCACTTATGTTGCCAGCTATTTAGACATTAATGGCTGTGTGTTGAGTTATTTTCAGAAGACAGTAAATCTACACTGCTATACAAGCTGTACACTGACTACTCTAAGTTATATCCAAGTTTCATGTCTATAGTGTTGTCCCATGAAAAGATATAATGAAATATTTGCAGAAATGTGAGGGGTGTACTCACTTTTGTGATACACTGTATATATATATATATATATATATATATATATATATATATATATATATATATATATATATATATATATATATTACAAAAGAGTCTGTGGCCTGTGTTTGCATATTTTTTACTCTATCTGGCCCCCAACAAGAAAAGTTTGGACACACCTGGTCTAAATGCAAATAATTGTTGCTATTGATAATTTGAATACATAAAAACTAATTATAACCCAGTAGTGGGCAGACATGGCCAACTGGTTACAGTTCTGAACTATTAAAGTTGAGGCTTCAAACAACACTGTTGCCACTGAACTCAGATCTTCACAGTACAAACCATCATACACAGATGCTTTAACTGCATTCTGTCTGAACAATTATTTTTTAAGTAGATAATAAAGTATGATTGTGTGTGTGTGTGTGTGTGTGTGTGTGTGGGGGGGGGGGGGGGGGGGGGGGGGGGTGTTCTAACTAAAATCTGTGAGAGATAGAGCACCTAGGGGAGTGCTGTGTGTTTCCGTATCACTCTCCTCCAGTCGACCACCGACTGCCTGCTCGAATGAAACTCTCTCCAGTGCCCTACGCAGACGATGCATGTCCAGCTCGCCCTGTGGAGAAGAGAAACTGCGACAGGCCAAAGCAGCACGGGCTAAAGCCTTCTGTCTGCGTAAACACTCCTCAGCATCTAATGATCGGCCAGTCTAAACACACACACACACACACAATAAAAATCATAAAAATAATAACAACAATTTGTGGTGACTAGTAATTGTGACACATTTGCTTTTGTTCAATATCAAATATAATTTCTTTTCATAGATTTTTGTTACAGTAAAGGTTAGCAATCTCTTATGTTGTCTGCTTAAGATTATTATCTCTATGACAGCTGGTGTCAAAAAGTTGCTTTTGCCAGTGCGTATTTGTTACACTAGAAGCACCTCCTTGTTTCTACAATTTCTGTCCATTTTACCAGCTCCACTTACCATATAGAAGCACTTTGCAGTTCTACAATTACTGATTGTAGTCCATCTGTTTCTCTGCATACCTTTTTAGCCTGCTTTCACCCTGTTCTTCAATGGTCAGGACCCCCACAGAGTAGGTATTATTTAGGTGGTGGATCATTCTCAGCACTGCAGTGACACTGACATGGTGGTGGTGTGTTAGTGTCTGTTGTGCTGGTATGAGTGGATCAGACATAGCAGCACTGCTGGAGTTTTTAAATACCGTGTCCACTCACTGTTCACTCTATTAGACACTCCTACCTAGTTGGTCCACCTTGTAGATGTAAAGTCAGAGATGATTGCTAATCTGTTGCTGCTGTTTGAGTTGGTCATCTTCTAGACCTTCATCAGTGGTCACAGGACGCTGCCCATGGGGAGCTGTTGGCTGGATATTTTAAGTTGGTGAACTATTCTCAGTCCAGCAGTGACAGTGAGGTGTTTAAAAACTCCATCAGCACTGCTGTGTCTTATCCCCTTATACCAGCACAACACACACTAACACACCACCAACATGTCAGTGTCACTGCAGTGCTGAGAATGATCCACCACCCAAATAATACCTACTCTGTGGTGGTCCTGTGGGGGTCCTGACCATTGAAGATCAGGGTGAAAGCAGGCTAAAAAGTATGTAGAGAAACAAATGGACTACAGTCAGTAATTGCAGTAATTTATACATATATATGTATATATATATATATATACTGTATATATATATATATATATATATATATATATATATATATATACAGTATATATATATATATATGTATAAATATATTAGCATCAGTGATCTTTTACGGCACAACCCTCCTAAGAGCCCATTTACAAAAGTGCCTTCCAATGGCTAGGCTGCTTCATGCTCCCCTATCCACATAGACATTAGCCTGTCATGACCTTGCAGATGTCCGACCGACTAATAGCACAGCTGAGATTTGAACTCCCAGATCTCAGCAGTAGTGATCTAGTGCATACCAAGCGCCCAACAGTGACTATAACTAAAGCTAAATTTGACTTGTGCAGTCCCAAATACTTCCATAAAATCTACTGCTTCAGTTCGTTTCTCACCTTGGCAGTCCCTGTATCCAGTAATGAAACTGGGTTTTCTTGAAACGGGGTGTCCCAGCGCGTGAGACCCCGGCTGTGTTGAGGCTGCACCCTCTCCAGGCCGTAAGGAAGCGATGCGGCATCCATGCCCATAGAGAGGCGCTCAGCTGGCGGAGAAACGGAAGTAAACACGCTTCTCTCACTGCCCAGTGAACATCTTGTAAGTGTGTACTGCTCCTTCACATATGATGCTTGCTCCATCCTCCAGCGCACATCACTCACAGTGTACTCCTGATCGCTGACTTAAGGTTACACAAAATCATACAAACAGTAACTGAAGTTATTTGCTGTACCTGTTACGTAAAGGCCAGTACTTTTCCTAGCAGTCCTATTTTGTGAGCATAAGGGCCGACCCCGCAGTGTAAGTCTAACCGAGTGATTAGCTGTGAGGCACAATTATGTTGCCCCATGCTGACAACAGCCAATAAAAAACAGATTTACATAGGCTTACGTCATTTACGTCAGCGGTCCCCAACCTTTTTTGCACCACAGACCGGTTTCATATAAGATATAATTTCACGGACTGGTGGGGGCGGGAGGATTTAAAATAAGAAGAACTATAGAATGGAAAATCAGTGTGAATCCTGAGCTTTTTTCGCTGCAATGAGACACTGCTCCCACCTAGTGGTGATTGGGGACAATAACACCTGAAAAGTATTGGAAATTTAATTGCTCTTGTGGCGATCTCTAATTATTCATTGGTAATAAATGACCCATGGACCGGTACCAGTCCACTGCCCAGTGGTTGGGGACCACTGATTTACGGTTTCGGTGCTAGACATAGTCATGACAATTCCATTAGCAACTACTTTTCACCTGCGTGAGGCAAGCTCATTTGGGGCTCAGACTCACTAACAGAGAGTCACGCACTGATCTCCATTATCCCTAGCCTCTGATGCAGGCATCATCGATCAGCCAGCAGTTATAAAGAATCCCCTCTGGCACCCAACCCGATGGACAAGCCAATCATTGTCCATGTAGGCACCCTAAGATTCAAACTCATGAGTTTGAGATGTCAGCTGTGGTGTGCTAGCGTGTTTTACTGCTGTGCCACCTGAGCCCCCTTGTTAGTCACTACTTATAACAAGGCAATATAGTAAATCAAGTCGACAATTTAATACAAATTACATTTTTTATTGAAACAATCTATTAAAAATGAATTCATTTATGGATTGGTGGACTTGGACCAGATGAAAGATCACTGCATGTCGTTTCTTTTAAAGCAATGAACATCACTGGTGAGTTTGTTTTGCATTATTACAACACATGGTATTTTGGCTGTAGGTTAAGGCACAGATAGCTTTGGGTTTTCCTGTTTGGAATTGTTGCTTTGGATGTGTTATTACAGTTAAAGACCACAACGATCATTTAAACATGTAAACATTTAAAAGCTATTAGCATATGAGAGATGTCTTGTAATGTCATATAGATCTATTTTAAAGTACATATATCCTACGCTGGTTTTTTAAGAATTTACATATATTTGATTTGTCCACCACAAAAGTGCAAAGGTCAATGTCTGGTGACTACGAAAGATTCAGATTCAGTTGTTGATGCAGATCCTGCTGAAGCAGACCCTGGTGAGGATGCTCCCACCACCAGCTCACCACTACATCCCACTACGTAGTGAACCCATTACCTCAGGGTCTTTCAAACCCTGGGTTAAAGCCAAAAAAGAACATGAAATTAACTTGTACACGTATGCCCCCTTGTGGAGGCTTTATGTTACATCTTGTTAACCACAAACCACAGTGGGACCAGATTACAGCCATTTTCATTAGTAAGTATATTTCGTTTTGTTTTGTTGCATTGTTTTTTTGTTGCCTGGGCCGCGGTAAAAATCCTGGACAAAATGTGGGCCATTTGAAAGTTTGAAACACCCTGCATTACATCAACCAGAATTAGATAATATAACTTCAGTGTGCATTCATCAAATTTCCAATAAGCAAGAACACAAGTTTGTCATCCTTGCTGAAAGCATAAGAATAACATCATAACCCATGTCAAGGGGTCCTAGAACTGGGGGGTTCTGAGCAAAAAAAAAGGCTGAGAACCACTGCACTATAGCAAGGTGATATACCAGTTGTGTGAGATCAAATACTGTTATTGGGGATGTCATATTTCGGTCTCATCTTCTGATAACTCCTGCTTTATGTTAATATACACATTTGTGATTACATTGATGAGGTGAATTTGTGTTTGGATTTAATGAGCAAGTAGATTTGTGTGTAGTTCCACTAATAAGTCAGACACAGCCAATTGGGTTACTGCTCATTGTTTACTGTACCCCACCAGACTTTTTGTGCCAAAGACAGTAACATATACCAGATGTTTTTTGGTAAATATTACGGCTGGCCTTGCAAAACAAACACACTAGAAATGTACTAGATTGATGTAAACATGTATATGAGCAGAATGGTTGGTGTTTTATCTGTTACCACTGTTGCCAGTGTTGTCTGGAACACTGGAGAACTCTGAGGAGATTTCATCTGAGATTTCTCTCAGTGCATCTTCAATGTTGTCTTCATATCCTCCTCCTCCTCCTCTCTCTTTCTCAGGTATTGGTGCTGCTAGTGGTTGTAGGAGTTCAGATGATTCGTGTGGGAGCTCAAACACCGACCCAAAAGAACCACAAGGGGCAGACCTGTTGGTATGACTTCTCACCTACAACCAGAACATGCTTTAATCCTTGTTCAGTTTGGCTATATTTTATTTTTAAGTATTAAAAAATGCAATTAACAAATAAATCAGTCTTAAAAAATAAAAAAACAACAATAACAATAGTAATAAACATTAAAAGCACCAGAATTTCTTAATGAATTACTAAAAAAATATAACGTCAGAAATATTGTCATAGGAAAATCATGCGTCCAAAATCGCATACTTAAACAGTACGTTCTAGATTCGAGGAAGTATGCACTGCTCAGCCGGTAAAGCAGTAAGCTTTTTCAGTACACAAGTATGCTGCTTCAAACGTACTATGTCCGCCATCTTACCAACGTCAAGTGATGCATGACGTTACATCACCGCAGTTATAAAAATTTTAAAAACAGACTAAATTAATTCTGTAGTTTTCCACAAAGCTACTAATAACATTATTCAGGGTTGTACCCAATCATAACATTTTAAATTTTTGTCTTACTTACACTTGTAAACAGCAGTCTCTTTGCTTTTCACCATCTATCAGCTCCAGTTGAATTATGGGATACATTAGCGGACCGCAAGTGTGCATCGTTTGCATACTCAAAAATGGCTGCCCATGAAGCAGGTCATCTGGGTACTTTTCGCGTACTCTTTAATGTATACTACGTATTCGGACATACTAACCGCTCTCGCATGCTGCTTTCGCGTACTGTTCAGTATGGAAGTATGCGATTTCGGACTCAGCTATAGTAATAATGTTAGGATGATGATTTTTTTAATGAGATCAGGAGACAGACTGCTATTCTCCTGTCTGGTAAAAGAGGGCAGTGCTGGCTGTAAGAATGAGCCTGTAGGAGATTTTAATTTCAGAGAAAGGCAAGTCAGTCTATCACTGTTGTTTACTTCTTCCTTCTTTGTATAAGCAATGCCCAAACTTAAAAAAAATGTTGATGTGCTCTCTTGTTTTAAGTGTTGAGACCCAGCGCCACCAACTGTATTATCCTCTATACTAAATTATCTTATCTTCTACTTTTTCTTCATCTGAGCTCCAGCCCTCCCAACACTTACTTCATTCTTTTTCACTTTAAATGCAGACACATCATAGAGAGTGGAGTAAGCAATCAAGCAGTTCCCTGGATAAAGTGGAGGAATCTCGGTGGGCGAGAGAAGAGCCTCCATGTTGTCCGGCAAATACCAGTCAACGCGCACATCTGTCAGCGCAGGTTCCAGAGCTTTCTTTAGGCACCTTATAAGCTACAGCAAGACAGTTATAAAGTAATGGGTTTGTAATTACTGTTGCAGTATAAAAGAAGTTAAAATTATACACCGATCAACCATAACATTAAAACCACCTCCTTGTTTCTACACTCACTGTCCATTTTAACAGCTCCACTTACTATATATAAGCACTTTGTAATTCTACAACTACTGACCGTAGTCCATCTGTTTCTCTGCATGCTTTGTTAGCCCTCTTTCATGCTGTTCTCCAATGGTCAGGACTCTCCCAGGACCACAACAGAGTAGGTATTATTTGGGTGGTGGATCATTCTCAGCACTGCAGTGACACTGACATGGTGGTGGTGTGTTAGTGTGTGTTGTGCTGGTATGAGTGGATCAGACACAGCAGCACTGCTGGAGTTATTAAACACCTCACTGTCAGTGCTGGACTGAGAATAGTCCACCAACCAAAAACATCCAGCCAACAGCGCCCCGTGGGCAGCGTCCTGTGCCCACTGATAAAGGTCTAGAACAGAGGTCACTAACAGGCGGACCGCGGTCCGGACCCAGAAGCTGTCCCATACTGACCCGGACCTACAGCCAAAACAGAAAGTTATGATTTGAAACCTGACGGAGCGCTTCTATTTTAACCGGCGCAGCTTTTGTAGTCTTTACGGTAGCGGTTTAGCGGATGAGAAAACGCACAGACCAATCACGTGACACCACTCAGCCAATCAAGTCTGTGCATTCCAGCCGGTAAACACTGCGACTCTACAGTGCAGACAGATGAGAGTTAGAGGCGAGTTACATGTGAAAAGACGGTGGAAAGAAAAAGAAAGATAGCGAACGTAGAAAAAAACGAAGGGAGAGATACAGACGACTGTGCAGACAGGAGACAAATGGCGCTCTCCAAAAAAGAAACGTGTACAGCGAAAATACAGCATTTAATCCATGATGGAGAGACTAATTTCTGTTCTTACTTCCCACTGGAGCACAATTTATTTTTATTTTCTCTTAATTTGATAAGAGAAAGGTTTGATAAGGTGGTGCGGTCCGGGTCCTCTCTGTGTGGAGTTTGCATGTTCTCCCCGTGTCTGTGTGGGTTTACTCCGGGTGCTCCGGTTTCCTCCCACAGTCCAGAGGTGTGTAAGTGAGGTGAACTGGAGACACTAAATTGTCCATGACTGTGTTCGATATAACCTTGTGAACTGATGAATCTTGTGTAATGAGTAACTACCGTTTCTGTCATGAATGTAACCAAAGTGTAAAACATGACATTAAAATCATAATAAATAAACAGACATTTGATTTGACAGTCAGTTATTGATTACATGCAGATGTTGATACAACTACTAGGCTATTTATATATAATATATTTGTTATAATATATATAGCAGTGATAGCTCAGTGGTTAAGGTACTGGACTAGTAAACAGAAGGTTGCTGGTTGAAGCCCCGCCACCACCAAGTTGCCACTGTTGGGTCCCTGAGCAAGGCTCTTAACCCTCAGTTACTCATTGTGTTCATCTCATTGTGTAAGTCGCTTTGGATATATATATGTATATATATATATATATAGTTAAACATTCCGGACCTTTGCTTCTAGAAATTTTCTCTAACTGGACCTCTTTAAATTTTAGTTGAATACCCCTGGTCTATAAGATGACCAACTCAAACAGCAGCAATAGATGAGCGATCGTCTCTGACTTTACATCTACAAGGTGGACCAACTAGGTAGGAGTGTCTTATAGAGTGGACAGTGAGTGGACATGGTATTTAAAAACTCCAGCAGTGTTGCTGTGTCTGATCCACTCATACCAGCACACAACACACACTAACACACCACCACCATGTCAGTGTCACTGCAGTGCTGAGAATGATCCACCACCCAAATAATACCTACTCTGCTTTTAAAGACTGTATTAATAATGAGGGTTGATTGGGATAAATGTCTGGAAACTTTTAGCTTGTTTCTTTCCACTAGATGGCGACAGTAAGCGCTCACCTTTGGCTGCAGTCTTTCATTCTCACTGAGGATCTCCGTCCTTCCTCCAGTCAGTCTGGCAACACCGAGAAGGAACCTTCTGCATGCCCGAGGCCCGAGACCCAGTCCAAAACACCTACACACATCACCAGTCAGTATACTGAGATAATTCGGTCATTCATAGGTTGTTTCTTCTGAGGCAATGAACCAATTTCCATAGCAACTGCCTAGGAACACCTCAGCAGCCACCTCCTATCTCTTACTACCCAATTAGCAACAACTTAGCAACCACCTAGTAACAGCAACACTTTAACGACAACATAGAAATAGCTTAGCAACCCCTTAGCAATTAACCTGTGTCTGACTTTTATTATATTGATGAATTGCATTACATTTCACACTGTACAAGTTGACCTGCAAGAAGTGTTGTTTTTCTACAACAATATCGAAACATTTTGTGTATGCATTATCTTTTACATGTTTACCTGGCATTACAGGTGTTCCGTCTGACCAGCTCTAGCACCCGACCTACATTGCAGAGTGAGCCATCAGTAAGGATGAAGAGCTGTCGAGGGCATCTACGATGTGGAGGCTGGTGGTACACCCAGGACAGCGCATCAAACAAGTTACCGCCACCTAGATCAACATGCAACTTTTGCACATATTCCAATACCTGTGCTACTGCAATCTTTTAAATGAAAAAAGAGAGAAAGGTTTGTCTGTTATATGAAGTCATACCATTTATTGACACTTTATGTACACTGTTTAGACAAACTTCTAATAGAATTTTAGACTGTTTCTGTAAAAATCTGAGTCCATTTAGCTATAAGATGATTGCAGATCTTTTGCTGATGTTGGAAGGAAAGGCCTGGCTTGCAATTTATGTTTTAATTTATCCCACTGGTGTTCATGTGAGGACTGGAAACTGGATTTCATTTACACCAAACTTGTCAAACGATGTTTTTCAGATCCAACTTAGTGCACTGGGGCACACAGCCTCTCTCTTCAGGATTCAACTGCTTATCAACACCTTAGCCACCACTAAGCAACAGCCTAGGAACACCCGATATCACTTGGCAAATGCCTAGCAACAACTTAGCCACCACCAAGCGACAGCTTAGAGTCTTGGTTTGGTGGTTGCCAGGAGAACGGTACTTGTCTGACTGCATTGTGCGAAGTGTAACGTAGCGGGGATTATGGTGTGAGGTTGTTTTTCAGGAGTTGGGCTCGGCCCCTTAGTTCCAGTGAAAGGAACTCTTAATGCTTCAGCATACCAAAAGATTTTAGACAATTTCATGCTCCCAACTTTGTGGGAACAGTTTGGGGATGGCCCCTTCCTGTTCCAACATGACAGCGCACCAGTGCACAAAGCAAGGTCCATAAAGACATGAATGAGCAAGTTTGGTGTGGAAGAACTTGACTGGCCTGCACAGAGTCCTGACCTCAACCCGATAGAACACCTTTGGGATGAATTAGAGCAGAGACTGTGAGCTAAGTGGTGGCTAAGTTGTTGCTAGGCATTTGCCAAGTGATTCTCATCCAACATCAGTGTCTGGCCTCACAAATGCGCTTCTGGAAGAATGGTCAAAAATTCCCATAAACACACTTCTAAACATTGTGGAAAGTCTTCCCAGAAGAGTTGAAGCTGTTATAGCTGCAAAGGGTGGGCCAACATCATATTAAACCCTATGGATTGAGAATGGGATGTTTTAAGAATGGGATATGCGTGTGAAGGCAGACGAGCGAATACTTTTGGCAAAATAGTGTATATATACATATTTGCAATCTGTGTTTCAGTTCATCCCACTGGTGTTCATTATGGATAATCTGAGGGCTCTGTGGAGGAACCTGGATTTTCTTTACATCAAACTTGTCAAACTATGTTTTTAGACCCCACTAGGCTGTGTGCAGGGGCACAGCCTCTCCCCTCAGTGTTTACACAACATGATAAATAAACATTAATATCACAACTGAGTGAAAGTCCAAACTTATAAAAAAGACTTCTGTTGTTTCAGAATTGTTTTGGACCTATGATTAGTACTTAAATTTGTCTTGGCTAAGGTCATTGGTCTTCCAAATAAAACTTTATAGTGAATAACATAGTGATAAACAATATTCTTGATATATGGAAATAATATCTAAATATCTGAATGCAGGATAATGTTGCGTGAAATAATTACTAATGTTTGTACAAAAAAGCTATAATAAATAAATAACAATATTTTATACAATTGCTTTACTATCAAAAACAAAAGGTGATCAACTAAATTGTTCATTTCAGCTTTTCACACAGGTTTAATGTGCGGTTTAACATATGTTTTCATAAATCCAATTGTTAATCCAACCGCTC
The DNA here is from genome assembly GCF_030014385.1 of Trichomycterus rosablanca. Lineage (NCBI taxonomy): Eukaryota > Metazoa > Chordata > Actinopteri > Siluriformes > Trichomycteridae > Trichomycterus > Trichomycterus rosablanca. Next base: position 7,569,972 of record NC_086012.1, read on the forward strand.
TGGCTTTGCCAGTAGCTGGAAGCATGTGGAGTGGGCTAGGTGTGTATGTGAAAACCTTCTACCTTAAACCTTAGAAGGCTTACAATCAAAACCCAGGTCTGCTTTGGCTGATACATGATGCAAAATGTCAGGCAGGTCACCATATGGTACTATGTGTTTTAAGTGCTGTTTGTTCTGGATGACACTGGAACAGCAAAATCTGATACTGCTGTGCCATGGCAACCTGCTGTGCTGACCAGCACATGGATTGTTATCAGCATAGAAGGTTAGCTCATAGATAAACCATTACCACACAGCATTCAGTAGAAGAAAATGTCATTAGGTTTTTCATTTCAACCAACCTGCTCAGTACCAAGTTAATCTAATAATCAGACCAATGCTAGGAGTTACGAATTAAATATACACATTGTGTCTGTCTGAAAACCTAGTGAGCTCTCTACATAAATTGCATTTTACATTATTCTCTGTGCGCTCCCGAGAGGAAGGCTGTCTAAATTCTTAGATACCTTATGATTCTGCCCACTAAGGTGCTTTAATTTGAGTGATAATCTGACTGATTAACAAGGGAGCATTCAGTGCAGCACAACATTTCTCACAAAAAAGCAACGAACGAGGTTCTTTTCAAATGTAAATGAATTCTCATTGATTTGTAATTTGTATAAAGGTGTGCAAGTGTCATTGCAATATTTACAAATTCAGGCTTGTCAGTGACAATTTAACCATACACAGAGGGAGATGCCCATTGATTTGAAAGACCTGAGGCTAACTGTGTTAGCTTAGTAAGCTAAAACTTAATTGCTGTCTAAGTAGTGCGCCTAAATAATCTGCCTTATGAGTTTGATGTCTTATTAGAATCGTCTCTACTTAGGCAGGGGCCTAGGTAGGCAGTAGCAAGAAAGGAAGCTCAATAGGTTTTCAGACAGACCCCATATTTGCAAAACTGTGTGGACGTCTGAGCATGACCTTGTTGGATATCCTATTCCAAAAACCATGTGCATTAATATGAGTTGGCCAAACAAAGCCTCCACTTCTCTGTAAAGACCTATTACAAGATTTTTGAGTGTGTGTATGATGGTTTTTTCTTCACACCAAACTTAAATTAACCATGTATTTTTGAACCTAGTGGTGTGCACCAAATTGTTGCCAAAAAAGTTGGAAGCACATAGTCAATATTACAGCGATCAGCCATAACATTAAAACATTAAAACCACCTCCTTGTTTCTACACTCACTGTCCATTTTATCAGCTCCACTTACCATATAGAAGCACTTTGTAGCTCTACAATTACTGACTGTAGTCCATCTGTTTCTCTGCATGCTTTGTTAGCCCCCTTTCATGCTGTTCTTCAATGGTCAGGACCCCCACAGGACCACTACAGAGTAGGTATTATTTAGGTGGTGGATCATTCTCAGCACTGCAGTGACACTGACATGTTGGTGGTGTGTTAGTGTGTGTTGTGCTGGTATGAGTGGATCAGACACAGCAGCACTGCTGGAGTTTTTAAACACCTCACTGTCCCTGCTGGACAGAGAATAGTCCACCATCCAAAAATATATCCAGCCAACAGCTCCCTGTGGGCAGCGTCCTGTGACCACTCATGAAGGTCTTGAAGATGACCAACTCAAACAGCAGCAATAGATGAGCGATCGTCTCTGACTTTACATGTATTAGGTGGACCAGCTAGGTAGGAGTGTCTAATAGAGTGGACAGTGAGTGGACACGGTATTCAAAAACTCCAGCAGCGCTGCTGTGTTTTATCCACTCATACCAGCACAACAAACATTAACACACCACCACCATGTCAGTGTCACTGCAGTGCTGAGAATGATCCACCACCTAAATAATACCTGCTCTGTGGTGGTCCTGTGGGGGTCCTGATCATTAAAGAACAGGGTGAAAGCAGGCTAAAAAGGTATGTAGAGAAACAGATGAACTACAGTCAGTAATTGTAGAACTACAAAGTGCTCCTATATTGTAATATTGTAGTGAGTGTAGAAACATAGAGGTGGTCATAATATTATGCCTAATCGGTGTATAAAGAACAAGAAAAGACAAAAAAAAAAAAAAACTTAAGGAGTGAGACTAAAAGGTGTCATTTTAAAGAGTATGGTGTGTGATTGTGTGTTGTGCAAATCAAACAGTATCATGTGTAACTGTGCAAATCAAATAGTAATAGCTCTAATTGTGGTTTGGTGCAGTCCTAAAGTCTAATAAGACTTAATAACCTTTCCCAAACTGATATATTCTAACAAAGTTCTAAATTTTTAGGTCATGTCATAATGTTTCTGTCTAAGGCAAAGTGATGTTCATGTTTTACAGGGCTGACTGAAATCAAATCTGGTTGTGTTCAATTACTACATTGGCTTACAGTCAACTGTTTAATTAAGTAACCAAGGAGACAAAGATTGAAAGATAGATTTTTTTTTTGTTTTATGATCAAAAAATGATCAACCATGCAATAACAGAGATAATTGGAAAGAGGGCAATTGTTGTTTTACACCACTTTATGATTTTACCACACATTTACACCACCACAAACACTGGTTTAATTATCTAACTTTGGTTAAGTTAATCATTGGTTAAGTTATTCAATTAACATACAAGCTACACAGGCATGTTTTAGGCTAAAATTAAGTGGTTCAGTGGTTATTCAACACAATTGTGTAAAACTGAAAGTCAGGAAAGGACCGTACTTAGTACCTCAGGAATGGAGGAGTGTTTTATAATATCTGACTAAGAAGCTGTGGTTATATTGTGAATAGAAGGCTGTCACTTACATCAGTGCAGGGCTTGCTGGAGGCAAAGAGAGGCTTAACGGTTGAGCCAAAGCTAGCAATGTTCACAATTACACCATGAGGGAGACTCTTCATGGCCACCAGCATACTGTCCTATTTGGAAGTGTAAAGAAATAAAGAATTAATAAACAAAATTGACTTTTTTAAATGCATTTTCTCCCTGTAGCACGTCCAATTTTCACCCAATTAAATTATGCTACCTCTCTACTGGTGCTGACCCCCACCCTGATTGAGGAGAGCGAACTGACACATGCCCCCTCCGACATGTGTGCAGTAGCCGACTGCATCTTTTCACCTGCACGAGGTGAGTTCATATGCAGATCAGCCTTGTGCACGGAGAGTCACACTCTAATCGCACTCCAATAAGACTCTAATAAGACTCCATCAGCGACAGAGGTCAGCCAGTAGAGGTTGTATTGCATCAGTTATGAGGTCCCTATCTGGCTCCCTCCCTGGATGAACAACAGCCAAACGTTGTTCATATAGCCGCCCAGCCCAGCCGGATGGCAGAGCTGTGATTCAATACGATGTATTGGAAATCCCAGCTCTGGTGTGCTAGTGTATTTTACCGCTGCACCACCTGAGCGGCCAAGGGGACTTTATAACTTTTTATGGGGCAACTAGTCTACTAGCCTATTTTTTCTGAAGACAAATTGTTGGTGATTTTTTGGCTCCATTAGACTTGATTTAACTCATAACTAAGTTTAATTTAATTTATTTACCCAATTAGTTATAATAAGCCTTAGTTATAACAGAATATAAAACCACTGGAATCACAGAATATTGATTTATTCTTTCACTTCAATGACCACACTTGTGGTAAGTCTGGCACCAGCCAGAATCACTGGGCACAAAACACTCTGAATGCACTACAGGGCATTACACACTTGGACATTTAGTTAGTCACTTTTGGAGGCAATATAAAGCAGGCAAGCCTTCTTCTGTGTGTTCCTGAGAGACAGGAAGAATCCTGAATACTCTCCAGAGGACCCTGGTGCTTTGCAGTACCCACACCGACTGCTGCACCACCATGTTAGGTATCCTGTTGAAGGTGTATTCCTGACTTGTAAACAGTGTTTCATGTTGGTTATTGAAGATACATAAATAAAAAGAACCATGAAAAATTTAAATCAATAAAAAAATGAGTAAGAAATTTTTTTTCTACATGATTCTGAAAGAACAATAATCCATAAAACAAATATTTATTGTGCACCTTGATTTTGTTAATGGTGTGCTGTGTCATGTTGGTGCTTCGGTTGATGAGGAACAGAAGCTCCCTGTTGGCCTGTTGCAGGTCCAGAGGCTTGGACATCAAATCCGGGCAGAAGTTTAGCATCAACACTGGGTTATTTAGCATATCTTTATGGTAACGTTTCCGCACATACTCCAGCTGAAGATCATAAAAACAGATGTTAACCACAGCACAAGTATCTGTAGAACATATTTTATAGTGGTGGACAAAATAACAAAAACACACAATATAAAATATTAATACACAAGCAGAGATTGAACGATTATATTGACTGGCACTGCGTGTTGGCCCCATTTATGACCCCTAGGACTGGAGCTGCCCACCCTGATTATAGACAAAGACACAGAGCTTGGGAGTTCTAGGTCATAGAAACTTCTGGTGATCAGGGATGTTCGGTTGCTGTCGTTCTGCCTCTCTAGTCTGATCACTCAGGTTTGATGACGGTGGGAGAGGTGGGTGCTGATGTCCTGTGAAAGCCTTCATGACTGTGTTACCTGCTAGTTATCCCTTTTAGTTATGCTGTAATAGTTAGGGGTGCTGGAGTCTCATGCTACTCTCGCTCTACTTAACAAGTTCACATTTTAACCACATTTTCTGTTGTTTTACCCCAAGGTGGTTCTGACGGAAATCTGTTTACCCACTGAGGTTGAATCTTGCATGTTGAGACTGCTGTGCCAACAATGCTGCTCCTGCTAGATGTGACAGAAACCTGGCGTGTTTGCACCAAAAATGTCAGAAACTCACTATGGACTTTATCACAGACTGGACTGAATAATGAAGAACTCTTTACAATTATTTACATTGTTATTATCATTTGCTAGTTATAACTTTTAGTTCAATTTGATTTTGTGTATGTATAATTTGTTAAAATCCTATTTATTCAAAATTTCCTCCAGGCCACCCAAGGAGGATGGAGGTCCCTGCTGAGTCTGGTTCCTCTTAAGGTTCCCATAAGGTTTCTCTTCCAGTATTTTTAAGGGAGTTTTCCTTGCCACTGTCGCCCTTGGCTTGCTCAACAAGAGTTTTGGTCTGTTGGTCCTGGATTCTGTAAAGTTGCTTTGAGACAATGTCCATTGTAAAAAGTGCTATACAAATAAATGTAACTTGACTTGACTGTCAAATAATAACAGCACTTATTAGGTAGAACGGGATTTAAAGTAGCTATTAACTTGTCAGAAAATACAGGCATGAAAATAACAAATAATAAATCACCCCTATACCCCATCATAACAAAACTAAAAACTGTATCCTATAAATTTTACAAAGCTGGAAGTCATTGCTGAGTTGCTGTTCATTAACCATTTTGTATCGAAGGCTTATGTGCAATGTATAATTTGTGTAAGAAAGTATAAGGAGTCTAAACTGTGGACCCCTGAGCAGTGAAAAAATATTATGGTCTAATATTTTACGCACAAAACTTTTAAATCCCAAGACACTTACAACCGTATGTAAAAGTTTGACTTTAACTGTAAACTGCAAGTCAGTTCTTACATTCTTCTGAGGCTCTGCCTCCTTACAGACATGGCGAATAAAATCACGACGGGTACTGATCTGCTGCTGATACTGGCTGAAGGTAAGCCGGCCCCGCTCCAAAATAACTAATGGGCTGTGAGGCTCTGTAAAAAAAATCATGCTGTTGTAAAACTTTTAAGACAGACAACAAATTAGAGAACAAAGCATTACACAAAATTACCTGAAATATTCTAAAATGTGAGTCAGAATCACGCAAGCAGGAATATGATGATTTAGGGAAAGGTGAGATAAACATAGGGTTATGGAATTTCTAGATTATTATGACTGATGATGATAATAAAAAAATGATTGCACTAAATGTCCCACAACCCATGAAAGTTAGATCTTCGGCCTATGAACGAGGGCAGAGCTTGCTCTATAGTTGGGCATTCTGTAACAATATCCCAGCATAATGCCTTTAATTTTTTTTAAGATAAACAGATTTACTCCCTGAGCAAAGTGAATCCCTTAAGTGGTTACAGCTTAAATAAAGGTAAATGCTAGATAGAGTCCTCTTCAGTTACAATCAAATAATGATAGATAGAGATGGACGGACAGGATATTAAACCAGACTAAGTGGTGATTAGATTTTACCTGATCAGTCACATTTCAATCAACAAACAATGCTGTATACGGGTCTTTGGGATAGTGCTACATAATATATATTTCCAATTATATTAAATATTAAATCTAAGTTTAATATTAAATATTAAATCTAAATATTAAAACCACTGTGGAAAGCTGTAGCTTCAATGGTGCTACCAGAAGGCAGTCAGGTGGTCTTTCTTCTCAGTACAGCTCTTTGTGAGAATCCACTGCTGGCTGGAATGAAGAGACAGCCAGAAACAGCAAGCATGTCAGAGGAGTTGGGTTGTAGTGTGTGGCTCTCATTGGCCAGCATGGGGGTGGTGCAACTAACAATGTAATTGTAACAGGTAATTGAAAATAACTAAAATGAAAGAATATTAGGGATGTAACGATACCTACGATGCAATGCGATTCACGATACGATTTTCTCCAGATTTTTTAAACAAAATCAAATTGAAGACAAATTATGATAAAGTTTCCTTTTACTATTTCTCTTAAAAAAAATAATAAAATGCTGTATGTGTGCTTATCTTTTATTTATCTAAATAATGAATGCCCTTTAATTTCTAAGGTAGGTACAAACTATGCAAAACAATGCTGCACATTTCCCTTTTTGTGTAAAAAAATTTTGAAATGAAATAAATCCCACATTAAATAAATAAATGAATAATACAAATAAAGAAACTATCCTCACATAAATAAATTTGGCTGGAAATGTCAGAACCTGGCAACCCTGTAGTGACGTCAACCAGGCGAGGTGAATAGCGCCAGTGCTCCGCTGTTTAAAGTGAATATCGATTCATTATACATGTAAACCAATGTGAATCAATTTTTAACTGTCTTGTGGTGTATCGTTACATCCCTAAAGAATATGCAAGAAGGAAATGCAGGAAAAAAATCTATCAAGGTAACTGACCAATCTGGTTTAAAACTCAAGTTTGTACTAGCCCTTCTTACCACTTAGGTGCAGGATAATCTCTAAGTGACGGTCGTAGGGGTGTTCCTCTGCTAAGGTGATGTAGGTAGCTGAGGCAGATTGAGCACTGGGGTCTGCATCTGCCCTCAGTGCGTGGGTTGGACTCTCTAGACCTAAACAGTGCAGCAGGCAGAGAGAGCATGATGATAGATACAGGTAGTTGTGGAGATGGATGATTAGGATTAGGTGGCATAAGAAAAAATAACAGGTAAAACAAGGGCAGACTAGCAGAGGGGAGCAAAGATGGTGCATTAGTAAATCTGATGCATCATAATACAAATTAAATGTGCACCACTCAAAAAATAAGGAAACACTTAATCATCATAGTTAATTGAAATTTAGGAATTCCATCTTCTGATGAAAACCACAGAGCCATTGTCAAATCTTACAGATCTTACACATCAGAGAAGGCATGATGTGATAGTGTGGGGATCTTCTCAATATAGGGACAGGATGGGGTCTGCAGCAGCAAAGGAAATTGCGATATGGGAATTGAACAACACTAGATCGGAAGGGAAAAGGGAAAATAAAAAAGAGGTACTGCAGGTTGCTTCAGTCCTTGGTCAATGGTAATGTTGAACAAAATAAAATTTTTTAAATATTAAAATTGGATAGACTTACAATGTACACTGATTAGGCATAACAGACTGCAGACTGGAAACACCCCACAAGACACCCTACACATCAACTTTGAGGATAAAATATTCACTTGCTGCCTAATATATCCCACCCACTAACAGGTGCCATGATGAAGAGATCATCAGTGTTATTCACTTCACCTATCAGTGGTCATAATGTTATGCCTGATCGGTGTAAGCTGTTGCTGCTAAAAGCAGTACAGTTCCTGTGAATTACCTGCGAGTAGACAGGCCCCTCGAACTAGCAGCTGAAAACTGAGCTCGTAGGGTGCAAGGTTAGTTGCAGGGCTGGAGAATAGAGAATGAACGCACTGCTCATTGATTTCCAGTATCTTATCCTGCTTACCAGACACACCACCAAAACATCTTGTCGCACTGGCATGAGAAAAAAAGAATTGAAAGAGATGCTGTTAATAGTGAACAAACAAAAGTTGTTTAATCATTGTAAACCTAAAACTTAGCACAAGTATTTTTATTTACTTAATTGCTGCTCTGTCTGTAAATTGCGAATTGGAAACAGTCATAATCATTAAGTAGTTCGCTGTTATATCTTTAGCTTTATAGATATACACTGATCAGACATAACATTAAAACCACCTCCTTGTTTCTACACTCACTGTTCATTTTATTAGCTCCACTTACCATATAGAAGCACTTTGTAGTTCTACAATTACTGACTGTACTCCATCTGTTTCTCTGCATACTTTTTAGCCTGCTTTCACTCTGTTCTTCAGTTGTCAGGGCCCCCACAGGACCACCACAGAGCAGGTATTATTTAGGTGGTGGATCATTCTTAGCACTGCAGTGACACTGACATGGTGGTGGTTTGTTAGTGTGTGTTGTGCTGGTATGAATGGATCAGACACAGCAGCGCTGCTGGAGTTTTTAAATACTGTGTCCACTCACTGTCCACTCTATTAGACACACCTACTTGGTTGGTCCAACTTGTAGATGTAAAGTCAGAGACGATCGCTCATCTATTGCTGCTGTTTGAGTTGATCATCTTCTAGACCTTCATCAGTGGTTGCAGGACGCTGCCCATGGGGCACTGTTGGCTGGATATTTCTGGTTTGTGGACTATTCTCAGTCCAGCAGTGACAGTGACTCCAGCAGCGCTGCTGTGTCTGATCCACTCATACCAGTATAACACACACTAACACACCACCACCATGTCAGTGTCACTGCAGTGCTGAGAATGATCCACCACCCAGATAATACCTGCTCTGTAGTGGTCCTCTGAGGTCCTGACCATTCAAGAACAGCATAAAAGAGGGCTAACAAAGAATGTAGGGAAACAGATGGACTACAGTCAGTAATTGTAGAACTACAAAGTGCTTCTATATGGTAAGTGGAGCTGATAAAATGAACAGTGAGTGTAGAAACAAGGAGGTGGTTTTAATGTTATGGCTGATCAGTGTATATAAATACACAGCCAGAAAAAAGAAAGAAAGAATGTTCACCTTGTCTCATCAGATTTTCCTCCAGTTTCATTTTTCGTTAGTTGCATCCTGGCTCTTACTATGGGTGTAAACACTGTAGGATAGATCAGGTGGATTGCACCATTCTCTAATGTGGGGAGTACCAGAGTGGTACTGATGACGACTGATACACCCTCCATGGGGGCAATGAGCCCTGTTCCTACAACAAAGGTAGTTCTCTCCAGATCCTCGTCCAGCAGCAGATGACCTGAACACAGAACCACAAAAGAATAAGGTCCAGAAAATTTACCTGAATCTACCATTCAAAGCTTTATTTTCACAATGAAAGGAAACATTAGACCAGACCAGACTAAAATGTTTAATGTCAAACACAGTCATGGACAATTTTGTTTCTCCAATTCACCCCACTTGCACGTCTTTTGAACTCCACACAGACTTCCCCACCTGGGTATCAAACCCAGATACTACAGCACACCTTCAGGGGTCTAGTGGAGTCCATGCCTTGTTGGGTCAGGACTGTTTTGGCAGCAACTTTAAATATTTTAAGAATGAATATTATATTATTCATTTATGTTTGCTTGGTTACAGTGTCTTTTTAGGTTTATGTAGAATTTCTTTTAGTTTATTTCTGGTTTAAGTTTTAGTAGCTGTATTTTTAGATTAAACACAACAGTTTTTTTTTTATATCTGTTAAAGAATGGACATGGAATAGTAAACCTATTTTATTTTTCATAATTGCCTGCTGGTGAGAAGTAAATGCTTTGTTTGTCTGAAAGATAGACATTTACATCTTGCATTTTCGGCATTTAGCAGACGCTTTTTATCCAAAGCGACTTACAGTTGTGACAGTATACAATCTAAGCTATTGAGGGTTAAGGGCCTTGCTTAAAAGCCCAACAGTGGCAACCTGGCGGTGATGAGGCTTGAACCGGGAACCTTCTGAGTACTGGACCAGTACCTTAACCACTAGACTACAGCTGCCCTAATAGCCCTTATCGCTGAAGTAAAGGTTTTACTTTATTACTCAGGTCTTTAAAATGGCTTAGCTATCCAAGAAAGTACACCTGTATTTTTAAAATAAGCTGTTTTACAAGGTCCGTCTAAAGCATATCATATCAAGATATTGTAACTGTGTTTTATTAGCATGATAAACTGATGCTAATGATTAAATCCTTATATTACAAACCACTACTAAAACTATTCTTGTTAGACCCATTTTACTTGCTATTTTGCAATGTCAAGTAAAGTTTTGTTGCATTATAGCTGGGGGGCAGCTGAAAAACTGACTCATGAAACCATATTAGGTCGTGTTTTATTTGAGTCCAGTGATAAGTAAGATTATTTATTATTATCTTACAGTAGGATAGTAATATTATTTTATCACCAAAGATTGGTGAGACTTAAATATTAAATAAAGAGTTAAAAATATATATACTAAAGCAAGTACATTAAATTATAGTGCACTAATGCTTAAGGTGAGTACTTTTTATTTGGGCAAAACATGTACCACCATCATTAAACCAAAGAAATTGTGGTAAAACATTTGACCTAATACGGAATATTAGGCTAAGCTTCTAGTTTGTAACACTCAATATGCAAACCAATATGTTTTGCCAGGCTCTAGGGTGAATACCTGTTTAGTTTTATTTAACAGGATGTAAGAATTTTGTTTGTTTGTAACTTACCGTTGGAGCATTGTATGTTTTGGCCTGTCCCACCACAGCAGGTCCACTCCTTCCCATAAAAGCCTGGCACTGGACAGCAGTCAGGGCAGCAGTCCTTAAACTTTCCACGGCTCTGGAGCTCCACACTCAGCAGCCTTCCAGAGACAAGAGCTTCGAACCCCACCACCACTTCCTGCTCACCCAGCGGGTACACAAATACTCCTGTTCCACAACGATGGCAAAAATAAGCCATAGTAAGGTAAAAGAAACTAAAAATAAACTGGTTATGAGTTTATAGAATCTAATCTCTAATTGCTTTTTACTTTTAGGTATGTGATACACTTGCTTTAATCACATTAATTAATACTGATTATATAATGTTGTCTCAACAGTTTTGTCATGTACTCAGCTAGTTCTATATAATTTGTAATAGTAATTACTATACTAGTTTACATTTTACTAGACATTTTGTAAAATGAATTGAAAAAATCTAAATCTGTAGTTTGTTAATTCTCCTTCATTGTACAACCCCAAATCAGACAAAGTTGGGACAGTATGGAATATGCAAATAAAATCCCTCAGACGGCACTGCATCAAGAACCGCCACTCAACAATAGCTGATATAACCACATGGGCAGGGGATTATTTTGGCAAACCTTTGTCAAGCACTACAATACAGAGTTACATGAACAAATGCCACTTAAAACTTTACTGTGCAAAAAAGAAGCCTTATGTTAACCATGTCCAGAAGCAGTGTCGACTTCTCTGGGCTCGGAGGCATCAAGGATGGACCATCACACAATGGAAATGTGTATTGTGGTCAGATGAATCAGCATTCCAGGTCTTTTTTGGAAAACAGTGGACGCTGTGTGCTCGGGACCAAAGACAAAAAGGACCATCCAGACTGCTATGAGCAACAATTGCCAGGGTCTGTCATGGTATGGGGGTGTGTCAGTGCCCTTGGCAAATGTAATTTGCACTTCTGTGATAGCAGCATTAATGCAGAAAAGTACATTGAGATCTTAGAGCAACATGTGCTGCCTTCAAAACGTCATCTTTTCCAGGGACGTTCAACAAGACAATGCAAAACCACATGCTGCACACATTACAAAGGCATGGCTGCAGAAGAAGAGGGTATTGGTACTGAACTGGCCTGCCTGCAGTCCTGACCTGTCCCCAATAGAGGATGTGTGGAGATTTTTGAAATGAAAAATGTGATGACCCCGTACTGTTGCACATCTTAAGATGTGTTTGCAGGAAGAATGGGACAAAATAAAAGCTGAAACACTGAATCACTTGGTATCCTTGGTGCCAAAACATCTTTTAAGTGTGGTGAAAAGGCCTGAAATGCAGGAATGGATGTTTATTAATAAATGAAATGAAGTTGACCAGACAAAACATGAAATGTCTCAGGTTCATCCTGTCTGCAATCAAATAAAAGTCAGAAACTGTGTTTTTTTTATTATTTGCTTTTTCCATGCTGTCCCAACTTTTTCTGATTTGGGGTTGTATTTTAATAGCCAACTGACCAACTTAATTTTATTTTTTTCATGCCTGCAACACACTCACAGATGCTTTTGCATGTTTAATTAGTAACCATAATGTAACTCATCTGTCCTTATGCATTTCCTTTTTTTGTATTTCTGTAAGTTATTTATTTTTTATATATTTTGCCCGATTGCATCACGCTTCCTCTCCACCAATGCCGATCCCTGCTCTGATAGAGAAGAACGAAGCTAACCCACGCCCCCTCCGACAAGTGGGCAGCATGCCGTATGCATCTTATCACCTACACTTTGACGAGTGCAGTGCAGATCATCACTGTGTACGGAGAGACACACCCTGACAGCACTCTTTTCTCATCTCTGTGCAGGCACCATCAATCAGCCAGCAGAGGTCTCAACTGCACTAGCCACAAGAGAGAGATCCTATCATATTAATCCCACCCATATCTGAACAACAGGCCAATTGTTGTTCATGTGGCCACTCAGCCTAGCCGGCAGTGAAATAAATGTTTCAAAAAATAAATAAATTAAGAATTCTTATATTTATTTCATTTTATAAAATGTGGGTTTGTATTTTAATACAAAATAATAGTAGCCCTAGTAAACAGTTATAAAGTGTAAAAAAATAGTGAGTTAATTTTAATCACCCTCTACAGGTTCTGGGTCAGTGTTGGTGTATGTCAGGTGGGCTGTGATGCCCAGCGAACAGCCGTTGGCACATGACGTAATGCGGGAGCTCTTTAGCAGCAGTGGAGCCCATGAAGCACTGTTTCTTAAGCCAGGCATTCTTGCTTTGAACACAGAAAAACACACACATTATACACAAAATATTTCTTAAATATTGTCATTAAGTAACTGAAGTAAATTAACTTTAATTTTAGTTCAACTGGATTCACTAGTCAAAAGATTTTAATGTCATAGTATGAATTATTCCTTTCTGCTGCTTCCATTACGGGCTGCCACAGTGGATCATTCATCTGCATATTTGATTTGGCACAGTTTTTATACTGGATGCTCTTTCTGATGCAAGCCTCCTATCTATCCTGGCATGTGATAGGCATTAAGGGTGCACTGTCTCCCAGATAGTTAGGTTTATGTAACACCATGTGCCTTTTGTTACCAGCAATGTGGCTCTTGCCGTTACACCACACTTATTAAACTGTAGTCAATAATTACAAACAGTACACTCAAGTCAAACATTTACAGTAGTTTTAGGTTATATTATACAACCCCAAATCAGAAAAAGTTGGGACAGTATGAAATATACAGTGTTTCTTATGTTTACTTTGACTTTTATTTAATTGCAGACAGCATGAACCTGAGATATTTCATGTTTTGTTTGGTCAACTTTATTTCAATTGTTAATATACATTTATTTCTGCATTTCAGGCCTGCAACACATTCCAAAAATAGTTGGGACAAGAACAATTTAGGGCTAGTAATAAGGTAAAGAAGTTGTATCCATCTTTGAGGAGCAAAGATGGGTGGAAGATCTCTAGTAACAATAAACATTGTTTAAAGATAAACAAATAAATTTGCATATTTCTCCCTCTACAGTGCATAATGTCATTAAGCAATTCAATAAATCCGGAGGAATTTTAGTGCGTAAAGGGCTAACCTGAACGCCCATAATCTCCAGTCCATCAATAGCTGATATAACCACATGGCAAGGGATTGGCAAACCTTTGTCAAGGACCACAATACAGACTTACATTAACAAGTGGCACTTTACTGAAGCCTTATGTTAAACATCTCCAGAAGCAACATCAAGTTCCCTGGGCTCAAAGGCATCTGGGAGGGACCATCACACAGTAGAAATGTGTATTTTGGTAAGACGAATCAGTATTCCAGATCTTTTTTTGTATGAAATAGATGCCAAAAAAGAACCATTCAAAAGAACCATACAGACCATACTGTAGTTGGTATGGGGTTGTGTCAGTGCCCTTGGCAAATGAAGTTTACACTTTGTGATAGCAGCATTGATGCAGAAAATTACGTTGAGATTTTAGAGCAACATTTTTAATGTGTTTTTTAACAAGACAATGTTAAACCACATGCTGCACACATTGCAAAGACATGGCTGCGGAAGGAAAGGATACAGGTACTGGACTGGCCTGCCTGCAGTCCTGATCTGTCCCAAATAAAGAATGTCTAAAGAATTTTGAAATGAAACATGTGACAATGACAACATCGCACTGTTCCACATCTTAAGTGTTTACAGGAAGAATAAGACAAAGTAACACCTTATTGTTGGTGTCCTCAGTGCCAAACTGTTCTTTAAGTATTGTGAGAAAGAATGGGAACATTACAAAATGGTAAATGCTTTACCGTCCCAACTTTTTTTGGAACTGGAATGTGTTGCAGGCCTAAAAATATCCAAAATATCTTGGGTTCATACTGTCCGCAATAGCATAAAAGTCAACATGAAGTCAATGCATTTTCCCTACTGTCCCAACTTTTTCTGATTTGGACTTTTAATTTAAGTAAAAGGTTGCATAAAAAAAATGTATATGCTCAAGCTGACATGGACTCCACAAGTTATGATTTTACAATATTCCAAAGAGCATCTTGTGATGTTAATAAATGTGTGTTTTTCTCTGTCTTTAAGTTTCCCATAATTGCTTAATGAGATTAAGGTCAGGTGACACAGGTAACAATGTGAGAAAAATCTAATTAAGGCACTCCTTGTTATTCTATGGTCTTTATCTCTATTGTAAAACTGTGGTCTCTCGTTAAGGTTGGAAAAAACAAAACTGAAATTTCCTCTAATGCTTGTTTAGATATTCTGATTGTCTAAGCTGCTGTGTGCACAATAACCCCCTGCTGTAAATCAGCCATAAATTAAAACCACCTCCTTGTTTCTGCACTTACTGTCCATTTTATCAGCTTCACTTACCATATAGAAGCACTTAATAGTTCTACAATTACTTTAGTCCATCTGTTTCTCTGCATGCTTTGTTAGCCCCCTTTCATGCTGTTCTTCAATGGTCAGGACTCTCCCAGGGCCACTACAGAGTAGGTATTATTTGGGTGGTGGATGATTCTCAGCACTGCAGTGACACTGACATGGTGGTGGTGTGTTAGTGTGTGTTGTGCTGGTACGAGTGGATAAGACACAGCAGCGCTGCTGGAGATTTTAAACACCTCACTGTCACTGCTGGACTGAGAATAGTCCACCAATCAAAAATATCCAGCCAACAGTGCCCCATGGGCAGTGACCACTGATGAAGTTCTAGAAGACGACCAACTCAAACAGCAGCAACAGATGAGCAATCATCTCTGACTTTACATCTACAAGGTGGACCAACTAAGTAGGAGTGTCTAACAGAGTGGACAGTGAGTGAACACAGTATTTAAAAATTTCAGCAGCATTGCTGTGTCAGATCCACTCATACCAGCACAACACACACTAACACACCACACCATGTCAGTGTCACCGCAGTACTGAGAATGATCCACCACCTAAATAATACCTGCTCTGTGGTGGTCCTGTGGGAGTCCTGACCATTGAAAAACAGAGTAAAAGCAGGATAAAAAAGTATGTAGAGAAATAGATGGACTACAGTAAGTAATTGTAAACTACAAAGTGCTTCTATATGGGTAAGTGAAGCTGATAAAATGGACAATGAGTGCAGAAACAAGGAGGTGGTTTTAATTTATGGCTGATCAGTGTAGTCACTTTTTCTTTTGATATTTCATTTTAAGTATTAACAAAAGCTAAAAATACATACAGTGTATCACAAAAGTGAGTACACACCTCACATTTCTGCAAACATTTCATTATATCTTTTCATGGGACAACACTATAGACATGAAACTTGGATATAACTTAGAGTAGTCAGTGTACAGCTTGTATAGCAGTGTAGATTTACTGTCTTCTGAAAATAACTCAACACACAGCCATTAATGTCTAAATAGCTGGCAACATAAGTGAGTACACCCCACAGTGAACATGTCCAAATTGTGCCCAAATGTGTCGTTGTCCCTCCCTGGTGTCATGTGTCAAGGTCCCAGGTGTAAATGGGGAGCAGGGCTGTTAAATTTGGTGTTTTGGGTACAATTCTCTCATACTGGCCACTGGATATTCAACATGGCACCTCATGGCAAAGAACTCTCTGAGGATGTGAGAAATAGAATTGTTGCTCTCCACAAAGATGGCCTGGGCTATAAGAAGATTGCTAACACCCTGAAACTGAGCTACAGCATGGTGGCCAAGGTCATACAGCGGTTTTCCAGGACAGGTTCCACTCGGAACAGGCTTCGCCAGGGTCGACCAAAGAAGTTGAGTCCACTTGTTCGGCGTCATATCCAGAGGTTGGCTTTAAAAAATAGACACATGAGTGCTGCCAGCATTGCTGCAGAGGTTGAAGACGTGGGAGGTCAGCCTGTCAGTGCTCAGACCATACGCCGCACACTGCATCAACTCGGTCTGCATGGTCGTCATCCCAGAAGGAAGCTGACGCACAAGAAAGCCCGCAAACAGTTTGCTGAAGACAAGCAGTCCAAGAACATGGATTACTGGAATGCCCTGTGGTCTGACGAGACCAAGATAAACTTGTTTGGCTCAGATGGTGTCCAGCATGTGTGGCGGCGCCCTGGTGAGAAGTACCAAGACAACTGTATCTTGCCTACAGTCAAGCATGGTGGTGGTAGCATCATGGTCTTGGGCTGCATGAGTGTTGCTGGCACTGGGGAGCTGCAGTTCATTGAGGGAAACATGAATTCCAACATGTACTGTGACATATTGAAACAGAGCATGATCCCCTCCCTTCGAAAACTGGGCCTCATGGCAGTTTTCCAACAGGATAACGACCCCAAACACAACCTCCAAGATGACAACTGCTTTGCTGAGGAAGCTGAAGGTAAAGGTGATGGACTAAACCCAATTGAGCACCTGTGGCGCATCCTCAAGTGGAAGGTGGAGGAGTTCAAGGTGTCTAACATCCACCAGCTCCGTGATGTCATCATGGAGGAGTGGAAGAGGATTCCAGTAGCAACCTGTGCAGCTCTGGTGAATTCCATGCCCAGGAGGGTTAAGGCAGTGCTGGATAATAATGGTGGTCACACAAAATATTGACACTTTGGGCACAATTTGGACATGTTCACTGTGGGGTGTACTCACTTATGTTGCCAGCCATTTAGACATTAATGGCTGTGTGTTGAGTTATTTTCAGAAGACAGTAAATCTACACTGCTATACAAGCTGTACACTGACTACTCTAACTTATATCCAAGTTTTATTTCTATAGTGTTGTCCCATGAAAATATATAATAAAATATTTGCAGAAATGTGAGGGGTGTACTCACTTTTGTGATACACTGTATGTATATAAATTAAATATTATTTTCAAATGTTAATGTTCTACCCATTGAAATTCGTAGGACTAAAATAGAACAATCTTGTTCATATCTTATAGATAGATAGATACTTTATTGATCCCGAAAGAAATTAAAGCCCCAGTAGCATAATACAACAAATAATTAACAGTACAAAACAAACAAAAGCAAACAGAAAAACTAGAACTAATGGTACACACTGAACATACACTACAGAACAAAAAAAGAAAGAAAAATCGCTGTAATTGGCAACGCAAACACAGAGCTACCAGGAAGGCTGCCACTCATTACGGCGCCGGAAGTGTTAAGTAAAGTAATGTAAAAATTCACCTTTTACATACAAAGATCAGGCATAACATTCCTTCCTAATATTGTGTTGGTCCCCCTTTTGCTGGAAAAACAGATCTGCAACTGCGATGCACTGTGTATTCTGACACCTTTCTATCAGAGCCAGCATTAACTTCTTCAGCAATATGAGCTACAGTAGCTTGTCTGTCAGCCTTTGCTCCCCACGTGCATCAATGAGCCTTAGTCGCCCATGACCCTGTCACCGGTTTACCACTGTTCCTTCCTTAGACCACTTTTGATAGACACTTGATGCAGATAGCCATCACAATTTGGCCCTCATCAAACTCACTCAAATCCTTACGCTTGCCCATTTTTCCTGCTTCTAACACATCAACTTGAGGATAAAATGTTCACTTGCTGCCTAATATACCCCACCCACTAACAGGTGCCGTGATGAAGAGATAATCAGTGTTATTCACTTCCCCTGTCAGTGGTCATAATGTTATGCCTGGTCGGGGTATAAGACAAAGATAGAATCAGGTACATACTCAGCCATGACTTGATGTTTTGCTGGGATACAAATATGAGGTAACACATGGGCCTAATTATCGGATCAGTCACTTAGAAAGACCAGAGAATAAGGCAGTAATAAGGCAGAATAAGGCAGTAATGTAAATTGTTACAAGAAAATGCCTGTTTTAACTATTAAGGTGGTAATGTCAAACCTTAATGGACACAAATAGAATGTAAAACTTTATACAGACAGTGACCAAAAGCAGGGACCAAACCCAGTAATTTTGGGAACCATATTGCAGTGCATCACCTATTCCATCAGATGTCCCTTGCAAGCGTAAAAAATGATAGACTGATAAATGAATGCCAACTACTAGATGTGTATGTTTTTCTGTTGTTCCTACTCTTTTATTTGAAATCTACTGATGAACCCACACTACACTTCCAAAGACCATGAAACCAGATTCCCCACCAGATAATTTGCTTTAGTAACCATGAAAAATTTTTACAACACCACCCAGCACACACACAAACACTCACATATGGTACCTTACGACACTCCTCATCACATTGTGCTACCAAGCAACCTCAAGAGAGCATGATTGCAGTGCCCATATATTAGTCAATTATTAACAAACCAGCAGTACACACAAACGATAAATCTGACACAAACATTACATGATTATGATGATACACTAATACCAGGAATGATTTTATAGGTGTAGCTGTTGTACTTCAGGTCTAAGTCTAAATTGGTTTCCAAACTTAGGGATACTGCCCTTTATGTGTATGTGTGCAGGTCTGTGGGGTCAGCAGCAGTGTTTGCTTTCTGCAAATGGCCTTTTAAGTCCTGTTTTCTGATCCTAACACATGCCACCTGAACAGCATGTCCACTTACTGAGATTTACTGCACAGGGTAAATGGTGCACACATTTGCACGTACGCTCATCTGCTCGTAAAATCACAACATTTAAAGAAGAGGGGATAAAGACTTTTACTTACTCCCACACACACACACACACACACACACACACCAACATACACGTACACCTTGTTTGCTTCCAAACTCCACTGGTATTTATTTTAAACATTGTAATTTATACAAAACTGCCACAGTTCAATTATTACTAGTGACATGCATTATGTACGAGGGTTCTTCAAAAAGTTTCTGCACTTTTTAAACTCTATTTATTAAGAACACCAATTATGTACACCAATGCAATTTAACACTATCAGCAAAAATGCACCGCTGCTTTCACATCGTCATCACACAAAAATCTTCTTCTCCTTAAAGTTTCTTTGAGCATCCAAAAAGGTGGAAATCAGATGGCGTTTAATCCGGACTATAAGCTCTCTCTCTTAGACACGACCAATTACTACTCCTCCACCCTCTCTACTGAAAATTCGTTTTTACTACTCGTTTTTACTAACAGCATTCATTGCTTTTAACATGTTTTTGTTTATCGTTTCTGCACAAAATGGCTTTAAAACTTAAACAGCTCCCTGAGAGGAAAAAAACCTGAACATTTGCTCTTTAAGCTGGAAGCCCTTTCACAAAATTGTCGATCAAAATTGTCAAACAGAGAAATTGATCAGGAGTGTGCCTTCCACTTTGGGAACCACACTAAGATTTGATAGAAATTACTTAAACCAGGGCTCGACTGAAACCAAATTTTAAACATCCAGGAGCAAATTTAGAATTTTTTTCAGGTTTGGGATGTCAAGTCAAGTCAAATTTTTATATATAGCACTTTTTTACAATGGACATTGTCTAAAAGCAACTTTACAGAATCCAGGACCAACAGACCAACAGAGAGTGGACAAGCCGAGGGCAACAGTGGCAAGGAAAAACTCCCTTAAAATTACAGGAAGAAACCTTGAGAGGAACCAGACTCAGCAGGTATCCATCCTCTTTGGGTGGCCTGGAGGATACTTTCAATAAATAGGATTTACACAAATCATACAAACACAAAATTAAATTGAACTGAAAGTTATAAAAAAACATTTTCATTGTTCAGTCCAGTCTGTGATACAGCCCGATACTGTCCGGGATGTCTCTGTTTGATGTCATCCAGGTCGATAACACAGCTGATATTTAAACTCAACATCTTGAGATTTTAGCAGTGGTAAGGTAGTGCATTGGAACACTATGCCACCCTGACAGATGTTGACTTTTGCACCCATATTGGCCTGCAAACACTGAGTCTTTAGTGGATCCTCCACTAAAATAAGATAAAATTTTACTCTTATTTTGCCCTGTCTTAACTGTTTTAAAATGTCAAATTCACATGTGTTTATATTCATACAAAACAATCAAGTTGGTCAGAATTAAAAGGTTTTGTAATTTCGGGTTTGTAATTTACTATGTTGCAAATTTAAACTAATTTAGAATTTATCATGCCAGCAAGATTTAGTATCAAATAAGATACAAAAATGTACTAACAACATTAATACATTTGTCACAATCATCTCCATTGAGGAGACTGGCACAGTACACAACAAGATTTGAATTATGACTGATTTTTACAAATATATTTTGACATCAAATGATAAAGATGTAACTAAAATAATTAAATTGAGTTAATAATAATAAAAACGAATTAATTGCAGTTTATAGCCAAATTTTTTCAACAACTTTCCATACATAATGTATTTGGATTAACCAAGACTAAACCTTACCAATGACCACACTTCCTCTGAATAGAATTCAGTAAATCTTGTTACAGAATAAAAAGCTCTTTTCTTATCCATTAACAAACAAAACACATATTTAAGTATTTACATAATTAAACATTAAAAAACTGAACAAACAAGTGATCAGTAATTGATAAATTCGTACTTACTTGATGAGTTTTGCGCCTACTATGTGATTTTTAATGGAGCTGCTGTTATTTACTGATGTGTGGCAGAACGTTGGTGTCGCTCTATCTTTCTCTCCCTCTCTCTTCCTCTCTCTCCCTCTCTCTCACTTGCTCTCTGTCAATTCAATTTAGTTCAACTCAGTTCAGTAAGCTTTACTGGCATGATTATTTGGTTATAGTACTGCTAAAGCATCATCAGTATAATTATTATATAAATAACATAAAAGAACAGTTATCTGAAGAAAAATAATAAATACATTAAAATAAACACATAAAGGTGTAATTTGCGTGTGTGTGTGGGGGGGGGGGGCACTCTGTCAAATTGTGGCAGTTTATAAAATGTTTTTTAAATATTGGCAGCTGTGATTATTGCCAAATTCTCTTGAGAAGAAAACCAGATGGTACCAGAATATCCTGCTGTGCCTTTCTTATATTAACTTGAAATTTCATGTTTTGTCTTGTTAACTTTATTTTAGTTGGTGTTGTACATCCATTCCAGGCCTGCAACACAGTCCAAAATAATAAGGATGGTCAGTCTGAAAGACATTTTGGAACCAATAATACCAATTGTTTACGGTGTTATTTTGTCTCATTCTCTATTGGGAACAGTTTAGAACTGCAGGCATGCAAGTGTAGTACCCATACCCTGTTCTTTCGCAGCTATGTCTTTGTAATTTTGTCTTGGATTCGGAACACTCGTTGTCCAATTCTTAAAAAAAAAAGTCCTGGAATACTGATTCATTTGACCCCAATACACGTATCCACTGTGTGATGGTCCATCACAGATGCCTCAGAGCCTAGAGAGCTAATCATGGTTCTGAATATTTTTACATTTTCTGCATTTAGCAGACGCTCTTATCCAGAGCGACTTACAGAAGTGCTTCCATAGTAAACATTTAATTTCTCAAGTTTTAGTAAACAACAGTCAAAGAACACAAATCTGCTGAAACCTGTTAGAACCAAAGTGTTTTTTTTTTGTTTTTTTTTGGAAATGAAAGAAAAATGTTAGTAAATAAGTACAAGTCAGCTTAAGTGCTTAGTAAAAAGGTGGTTTTTTAATCGTTTTTTAAAGACAGCAAGAGACTCAGATGTTCGGACAGACAGAGGAATTTCGTTTCACCACTTGGGTGCTAGAACAGAGAAGAGCCTTGATGCTTGTCTTCCTTTAGTCCTGGGTGGAGGCTCAAGTCGAGCGAGACTAGTGGCTCGGAGGTTGCGTGGTACAGAGCGGGGTTTGATTAGACCACAAAGGTAGCTTGGGGCTGGTCCATTTTTGGCTTTGTGGGCGAGCATCAGTGTTTTAAACTGAATGCGTGCAGCTACAAGAAGCCAGTGAAGAGAACGCAGCAGTGGGGTGATGTGGCAGTGTTTGGGCTGGTTAAAAACCAGACGGGCAGCTGCATTTTGAATGAGCTGCAAGGGTTTAATAGTGGACATGGGAGCTCCTGCCAGGAGGGAGTTGCAGTAGTCCAACCGTGAGATTACAGGTGATTGGATCAGAATCTGGGTAGCTTCCCTGGAGAGAAATGGGCGAATCTTCCTGATGTTGTACAGGAGGAACCGGCACGATCTTGTCATGTCGGCTATATAAGGAGAGAAGGTCAGCTGGTTATCCAGGACAACACCAAGGCTTCTTACCTTATCAGATGGTCTGATCTGGGAGTCATCAAGAGAAATGACTAGGTCCTGGGTTGGAGACTGATCTCCAGGAATGAGCAACATCTCTGTCTTGCTGGGATTTAGTTTTAGATGATGAGCTGACATCCATTGTGAGATATCTCGCAGACATGCTGAGATGCGAGCTGAGACTTGTGTGTCTGAGAGAGGAAATGACAGAACTAGCTGAGTGTCATCTGCATAGGAGTGGCAGGAGAAGCCATGGGAGGCTATGACCTTACCCAGAGAGCGGGTGTAGATAGAGAAAAGAAGTGGGCCAAGTACAGAGCCCTGAGGAACACCGGTTGAGAGAGTGCATGGGGGAGGTATGGATCCTCTCCATGACACTTGGTAGGAGCGCCCTTCGAGGTAGGAGGCCATCCATTGCCATGCTGAACCTGTTACTCCAAGGTTGGAGAGAGTGGACAAGAGAATGCTGTGATTCACTGTGTCGAAGGCTGACAGTTTGGCTGCTTTGGCTGCATGTAGCTTCTCAGTAACAGCTACAAGTGCTGTTTCCGTAGAATGCGCTGTCTTGAAGCCAGACTGGTACGGATCATGGAGGTCATTCTGAGTAAGAAAGGCAGATAGTTGGTTATAGACAGCACGTTCAAGAATTTTGGATAGAAAAGAGAGGAGTGAGACAGGTCTGTAGTTGTTAATGTCTGTAGTGTCTAGTGTAGGTTTCTTAAGAAGGGGAATGACCTGAGCCTTCATAAAAGCAGTAGGGACAACACCTGAAGTCAGGGAGTTGTTGATGATGGGTGTGATGAAGGGGATTAGGTCCTGCGAGATGTCTTTAAGGATGGTGGATGGTATAGGGTCGAGTGTGCATGTAGTGGGATTGCTGGATGAGAGGAGCTGTGTAACCTCATCCATGGTGAGTGGGGTGAAGCTGGTGAGTGTGTTGGTGGGTTGAGGGTCAGTTGAAAGTGGGTCAGTCGGAGAGAAGGATTGACTGATTTTGTCAATCTTGTCCTGAAAGAATGTTGCAAAGTCAGTAGCAGTGAAAGAGGCAGATGGGGGAGGAGGAGGAGGGTTCAGAAGAGAGGAAAAGTTAGCATGAAGCTTACGTGGGTCAGCAGCAGATTGTTCAAGCTTGGCTTTGTAAAAAGATGTTTTTGCAGCAGTCACGCCGGATGAGAACCTGGACAGCAGATCGTGGTAGGAGTGGAGATCAACACCGAGCTTAGATTTCCTCCACTTTCTCTCAGCTGCCCTTAATTCTCTTCTGTTGCTGCGCAATGCATCTGAAAGCCAAGGAGCAGGGTGAGAAGGTTTTCCTCGTTTGAGGGTAAGAGGACAGAGCTGATCGAGGGATGTTGAAAGAGAAGAGAGTAGAGTATTAGTTGTGGAGTTGAGTGGAAGGGTAGTAAGCATGTCAGGGTTAGGTAGTGAAGTTAGGATGTTGGAGATCAGCAGGGAGGAAGATAAAGAGTGAAGATTAGGGCGTGTTTTAAGGGTGTAAGTGTGGTTGGAGATAGAAAGAGTTGGGAGATAGAGAGAGAAGGACACAAAGTGATGGTCGGAGAGGTGAAGTGGGGTGACGGTGAGGTCCAGAACAGAAGCTGGACGGCTGAAGACCAGGTCCAGAAGATTGCCTCCTTTGTGTGTCGGAGGGCTGTGGTTAAAGAGGAGGTCGAAAGATGAAAGAAGAGGAAGAATATGGTTAACATAAGGCTTTTTTGCACAGTAAAGTTTCAAGTGGCATTTGTGAGGTCCGTATTGTTGTATTGACGAAATAAGGTCCACAAAGGCATAGCCTAACATGTTTGGCATGGTAGGCACTTTGACTTCAAACCATACAAAACATTGAGATGAACTGGAATGGTGACTGCAAGCCAGCCCTTCTCTTCTAACAACATATCAGACCTAAATATATTTTTGACTGAATACAAGCACACATCTTGTGCAAAGCCTTCCCAAAAGAATGGAGACATCATATCATAGACAGGATGGGGGCAACTCAAAGGTTTTGGAATAGAATATCCAACAAGCTCAAGGTTAGTTGTAAACAATACTTTGGTCATAGAGTTTATATGAGGCCCCATCATTAATCACCTGTTTTAAATAGCTTACATTTTTGTACAGCTTTAATATGATACAGTATCTTTCTCAATTAACAAAATCTCATGTTATTAATACATTCATATGTTTTGTATGACAATTAATATATTTTTTAAATAAATGGTAGGTAGATGTATATTTTGTAATATATTAACCATGTCCAGTTTTTTTTAGATAAAATCTGCACATTGTATTTAAGATGCAGCAGACTTTTAGACACCTCTCTCGGCCAAACACTCAGGCACTGTCAAAACTGCCCTGGAGACCTTGCTTTTCAGTTGTTCAGTATGTGTGCGTGTGTCACTGATTAGCACAAATTAGACAGGTAAAATGAACAGGTGCTTACCAAGGGTGCTTCACTTACATTAATTATTTGGTCATCTGTCCTGTTTGCACAATTTGCACCGGTTTCCTTTTTTTTTTTTTTTTTTTTTTAACTATTATTATCATTATATTAAGTCTAAATAGATCTAACAACTTCTGATTTGTACTGTATTTTCAATACATTTACATTTAAAAAAGATGACCACAAGATGAGAATAACACTTATTAAAACATATATAAAACATATTATCAAACATACTGCTATTACTTTAAAAGCACTGGTTAACAAAAGTAATTGGAAAAAACTAAATTAAATGCTTTTAGGAGCATTAAAAAACTTGGACATTAGGATTGGGGTGGACAGATGTAGTATTAATACAGATAGTGTGTTTAAAAAAAAAAACTGGTTTTGATTAGTGATCAAACTAAATGTAACATTAAGTGATAGAAACACTGTCAATGGATTACATATATAAATCTGATATTTGACTTAATCTATGACTTTAACAATACAATAATAAACACTGTTACTGTTAAGGATAAAGAAACATGAATTTTATGGCAATTTTGTGATTATAAGGATTTTGATACAATTTATTGACTTTTTATTTGTGATTAAATTATTTTAATAAATATAGGACTGTCGTTAATTGCGTTAATTATCATGATTGCGTTAATTATCACGATTAAAAAAAAATTATGGAGATTAAAATTTTCAATCAAACTATTTTTATTGGGCTGTGTTTGTGCTATGTAAATATGTGTGTCTGGTAATTTGCGCTGCTTTAACACAGCAACATTGTGTTTATACTGTAGAGATAACGCAGGCACAACAGGTGTCATGAGTTACAAATTACTCAAGCTGCTATTGACGCTTTAATATCATCTTTGGTCAGAGCACGCCTTTGTCTCTTCAGGTGTCTGCGCGCACGGATACCTGTTACAGGTTAAATGAGCTTAGCTCAGTCTAACTCAGATGAATTTGGATGTAAAGCTCATGAACTGTACACAGAACATTAAAACAGTGGTGTTAAATGGATCTCAATGGACTGTATAAACGCTTTAACATAGTTAACGATGTGGGTCGACAGGACGTTATACTGTTGCACAGGGGCGTAACTACTGGTGTCCTCCACAACATGAATGATTATATTACAATATTTTCGTTACGCCTAGTTAGTTACACCACTGGTGTTGCATCTAGAAATGGTTCATATTATCAGCGCCTGTTTTCAGTGGCAGGATTATAAACAGGAAAAGATCCTCACTTTTGTCAGATAATGTGAACAGACTCATTTTAAATATCTGGCTGAAAGATGGGTAGCTGTTAATAACTCTATGGGCATTGGCTGGCTTTCTAAGATAATTTAGATTTATTAATTTTATCATAATTTTATAAATGTTTTTATTGGTAAACATGTTCTTGCAATAAAAATGTGCATAATTGTTTAAATGTCAAATTATGCTTTGTTATTAGTTTGCGATTAATTTGGTTCTTTAATCACGATTAATCTTAATTAAAAAATTTTATCGCGTGACAGCCCTAATTAAATACTTTTCTTTGTTTTGTATGTTGTCTGATTAATATTTGCTCAGCAATGCTCATTTTGTAACAATGTACTGGTCAAGTATATATAAAATGTTGGGCTCATGGTAGTAAAACACCATTAGATATGTTCAGGTATAACTCGATTTTTATAAGAGCCAAATCGTTACTCCAGACAACTGGGAAGTATTTTTGAAACAAATTGGTGTGGAGTACATTTTCTATTTTACTTAAAAACATCTTACAAAGTAAAAACCCTTCAACTTTCTAATCAAAGCAGGTAGTTTGGGACAATCCCGTTTACCAAAGGCAGTAATAAGCTAGTCGCCCGAACAGGGACTTGAACCCAAATGAAATACCAAATGAAATCAAATAAAAGTTGTGTAGTTAAAATGGAAGACTCGGGGAGTTCTGTATGACAAGTCTTAAATGCATACCTGTCAAGTCTCCCGTTTTGGCCGGGAAACTACCGTATTTTACCCCTCTTTCCCGCCGTCTTCCCGTATTAGTATTTTCCCGTAAATTTCCCGTATTATTTTATTGTGGTATCTTCAATCATCACATCCAAATATAATATATTTAAGTGTCTTTATTATTAACCAACAAATCTCATATAAGCAATAAAGTCATGTGCAAACTCTCAGAACGGTAACTTTCTTCTGACCCCCCTTTAACCGCACCACAACAATAACAAAAGGTAACAGTGCCTCCCACAGGTTCAGCTCCCCATTACAGGTAAGTATTTTTATGTTTCCTTTACACAATACTACAATTATAATTTAAAAAAACATTCCTGTGCCTCTCCAAACTGAAATGTCACTAACCTCGCGAGAACTGCCACCCAGGCTGCTGCAAGTGGCAGTTCTCACGAGGTTAGTGCGGACAGCGGGAACAAACCTGGAACAGGGAGAGATGGATGGATGCAAGGAGAGGGCATTCCTGCCAAAAAAGTAAAGATATCTAAATGGGACATCGAATTTACCTTTCTAAAGAGGAGCAGGATGGGGCAGAGTTATGCATTCTGTAAGGTTTGTAACTGTGTTTTCATTTAGGCTGTATTATAAGAATTACATATGTAGGAATGTCCACAGCATTTCAGTGTCAACAAAGGTAGGCCTATCAGATTCTGATCATCTAATTGTACATAGTTTGTAAGTGGTTCACAGGTGATTATTTTAGATTTCTTGTAAACCTGTCTTAAAATGTAAGGGATACTGAACCTCGGTTGGGCTGGTGGGACGGCTCGAAGCGCGCGGCGGAAAATTTCCCTTATTTTTAAATCCAAAACTTGACAGGTATGCTTAAATGACAAACGTTAACGTCCTTTGTCCGGTAAAACTTCAATTAATATAAAAATGTGATTATACCTGAAGCGGCTCTCTTGAAGTTTGTTATTAACAAAACAAATTAATCCTTCCTTTCTTCGTGATGTGGACTTTTTTCCTCAACAAGCAACCTAGATCAGTTTTTTTTTGTATGACAAAGGGAAAATAAAGAAAAAATATTTAGGTAAATGTATATTTCGGTATAAATGCAAAAAGAATGTATTAAGTAATATATCTAATACCATAATAATGTATTGGAAATTTTAACCTTAATTTTCTCGTTCCTTCCTTTTTCCTTTTTGCCTGTATCCATTGCACAGTTGTTGTCCAGTCCTTAAATTGTTATCTGCACTCATATGTGGAAAAAACAGAAAGCAAATTTATTAAAAAATATAAAGAAATTGAACCCTGAATTATATTAAATGGCTCTTTGAGTAGAAACAGTTCTACCAAGAATACCAAGAGAACCCTTTAGAAACCCTTTTTAGTACTAAATACATTAGTTGTATTTCACACAGTTCAGCATGCTATGAAACATTGGTAGAAACAGACATTATTTCCAATGCACTAGTACACTCATAACAGAATAACACACACTGTTATACTAGTGCCATTGCAGTGGTAAAAATGTCCCACCAAACTAACATTATTATAACATTGGTCAGCTAAAGTCCTCCAGTGGGGCTGCAGCAAATAAGCTACAGTCAGTAAATGTATTGTTTTGCAAAAATGTACTAACGTTATTCATTTGTAGTGTATGAATATATTTCCTCATCTTTCAGTTTATTTAAACATACCTTATTTAAACATACAAAGGCATAATTATATATTCAATTATATATTTATACTTATATGATAAATAAACATATATTTTATGGCAGTTTTGTGATTGTAAGGATTTTGATACAATTCATCGACTTTTTATTAGTAATTAAATTATTTTATTAAATACTTTTTTTTGTTTTATATGTTGTCTGATTTATATTTGCTTGGCAATGCTCATTTTGTAACAATGTACTGGTCAAGTATATATAAAATGTTGGGCTCATGGTAGTAAAACACCATTAGATATGTTCAGGTATAACTCGATTTTTATAAGAGCCAAATCGTTGTGCCAGACAACTGGGTTGAAGTATTTCTGAAACAAATTGGTGTGGAGTACATATTCTATTTCACTTAGAAACATCTTACAAAGTAGAAATCCTTCAACTTTCTAATCAAAGCAGGTAGTTTGGGACAGTCCCGTTTACCAAAGCAGTAAGAAACTACTCGCCCAAACAGGGACTTGAACCCTGGACCCTCAGATTAAAAGTCTGATGCTCTACCGACTGAGCTATCCGGGCGCTTCAACAACCGTTATTGCCCATTAGTACCAATACCTAATGTACTCGAACAAACATTGTAGTGTTTACTGGTTAAAGTGGGAAAACTCGGGGAGTTCTGGATGACAAGTCTTAAATTACAAACGTTAACAGGGGTTTCAGTTTCTGATAAAAGCTTTAGTAAGTTTAACCCAACAACAAGGCTGTATCTAGTACACTCATACCAGAACAACACACACTGATATACTAGTGCCATTGCAGTGGTAAAAATGTCCCACCAAACTAACATTATTTGGTCAGCTGAAGTCCTCCAGTGGGGCTCCAGCAAATGGGCCACAGTCAGTAAATGTATTGTTTTGCTAAATTATTAATGTTATTTATTTGTAGTGTCTGAATATATTTCCTCACCTTTCAGTTTATTTAAACATACCTTATTTAAGCATATAAAGGCATAATTATCTATTCATGCTTATATGTACTATGTCAAAAATCATCATATGTCTATATTTAAATTAGATATATTTATTGGAATTATATCAAATAAAACCAAAATTGATTACATACTTGTTTTTTTCTCACCGTAGATATGACCACCACTTTAATTAGCAGATTATACCCCTAAACAAAACATGGCAGCATTACATTTACAGCATTTAGCAGGCACTTTTATCCAAAGTGACTTACAGTAATGCCTGAACACAATTTTGAGCAATTGAGGGTTAAGGGCCTTGCTCAAGGACCCAACAGTGGTGGTGGGACTTGAACCGGCAACCACTGGATTACAAGTCCAGTACCTTAACCACTGAGCTACCACTGCATTTGGCTGCACATAAATATAGTAGAGGTATTACATTGTTTCAAACTAACCTCTATTTACAGTACTACAGTGTGTTTGTACGGGCTGGGCGTGGTGCGCCATTTTTTAAAGCGTGAGTCGGTGCACAATCAAGTCTGTTTTATTACAGCTAGAAATATGACACGAGGTTCAGAAACTTGAAGGTGTCTGAACAAAGCAAGTAGTTGCAGACAACAACGCTTAGCGAAAGCAGTAATAAGCTAGTCGCCCGAACAGGGACTTGAACCCTGGACCCTCAGATTAAAAGTCTGATGCTCTACCGACTGAGCTATCCGGACGCTCTGTTAGCTTTATTTACGAATTAGCAAATTATTTACGACTGCAATTAGCGTACTTACTGGTCTTAACGAAAGCTCGGGGTTCTGGATAACACGACTTGACTACAAGGATGTGACGTGAATTACAAACTTTAACGTCTAGTAAAACTTCAATTAACCCTTTGATGCACAATCTGGGTCAAAAGTGACCCGACTGAGTTTTTATTTTCTATATTTTTGCAATAAATTAATTTAGCCATTCAAGCTTCCATGAATTCCTCAATTAACTTGTTTTTGATCATCACAAATCCTTATTTCAGTTTTATATTGTTTACTTTTTTAATAAAAATCATTTTTGTATCACTACCCTTCTAATGCACAACATGGGTCATGACCCGTATGTATTTACTATGGAATTTGGTAGGAACTACTGACATTTTTAGTGTTTGTAGTCAGAAACACATTTACTGATCTTTTGAAAGATAACCAAGGATTAGGCTCTTGAACTTCACTAGTTAGAGAAATATGTCCAATGCTATTAGCTTGCTAGCTCTTAGCATATTCTATTCTAGATAGCTTTTATTAGCTATAAAAAGGACAGTAAATATATGAATAACTGACTAATGTGCATATGAAAATATTCTTTGCTTTTTAATAGCCTTTTTCAAAGTGTTAGGACAGCTTCACTAGTTAGAGAAATTAGCGAATTAGCGAATTATTTACGACTGCAATTAGCGTACTTACTGGTCTCTTATGCTGGTGACCTAGACTATGTGCCACAGGGCAAAGATGCAATTGAGGGTGTGTCTGTGAATCCATCTCGCCTAGATGAAGAAGACTTCTTTGATGACACAGAAGACTCATTTGAGTCCTCTGAAGAGGAAACTCAGACTCAGTCTAAAAAATTTAGTAAAATGTGTCTTACTGGAGCTAGCATCCCCCACTCAGGGCAAAACAAGAAGCTAAAACATCTTGAGGAAATGCCCAGGACCTGCATTTGGTTCAAGAACGGTTTCACCAAAAGATATATTAATCAGTAACAACGTCATTTTGGATGTTATGAAGAGCAACAGCAGCAAAAGGAAACGAGTAAAGAAGTATTGTCAAAGAAGGATGTGTGGCTTTTATTGTCTTGACCCTGCTTAAATGGTAGACAAGAGCTGGGATGTGAGTTTACAGGAACTCTTTCTGGATCCACTGTAAAATCCAATGTGCAAGGCCACCATGACAATATGATCATGGAGAGCTATGTGCGAAAGAAGGGAAAAGCTGTTGTCCTCTTGAGAACCCATCATGATGACACATCAGTGGATGTCAGTAGTGTAAAGAAGAAACCAGAGGTCATCCATACCTTCTGTGTTTTCCACTTCCAACATGCGAACCATCTGATTCATCCAGTACTATAACAAAACAAAAGGTGGACAGAATGGATCAGATGGTTCGCACCTTGTAAGCGGAGAACACGGAGGTGGCCCATGGGGCTCTGGTACAATATGTTGGATGCTGCCACCCACAATGCCTTCATTATCTTCACTAACACTAACTAACACCCTGATTGCATGAGATCACTAGCTTGTGTTCCCAGTGCACCAATTAGTGCTGTATCTACAGTGTATCACAAAAGTGAGTACACCCCTCACATTTCTGCAGATATTTAAGTATATCTTTTCATGGGAAAACATTGACAAAATGACACTTTGACACAATGAAAAGTAGTCTGTGTGCAGCTTATATAACAGTGTAAATTTATTCTTCCCTCAAAATAACTCAATATACAGCCATTAATGTCTAAACCACCGGCAACAAAAGTGAGTACACCCCTTAGTGAAAGTTCCTGAAGTGTCAATATTTTGTGTGGCCACCATTATTTCCCAGAACTGCCTTAACTCTCCTGGGCATGGAGTTTACCAGAGCTTCACAGGTTGCCACTGGAATGCTTTTCCACTCCTCCATGACGACATCACGGAGCTGGTGGATATTCGAGACTTTGCGCTCCTCCACCTTCCGCTTGAGGATGCCCCAAAGATGTTCTATTGGGTTTAGGTCTGGAGACATGCTTGGCCAGTCCATCACCTTTACCCTCAGCCTCTTCAATAAAGCAGTGGTCGTCTTAGAGGTGTGTTTGGGGTCATTATCATGCTGGAACACTGCCCTGCGACCCAGTTTCCGGAGGGAGGGGATCATGCTCTGCTTCAGTATTTCACAGTACATATTGGAGTTCATGTGTCCCTCAATGAAATGTAACTCCCCAACACCTGCTGCACTCATGCAGCCCCAGACCATGGCATTCCCCCCTCCATGCTTGACTGTAGGCATGACACACTTATCTTTGTACTCCTCACCTGATTGCCGCCACACATGCTTGAGACCATCTGAACCAAACAAATTAATCTTGGTCTCATCAGACCATAGGACATGGTTCCAGTAATCCATGTCCTTTGTTGACATGTCTTCAGCAAACTGTTTGCGGGCTTTCTTGTGTAGAGACTTCAGAAGAGGCTTCCTTCTGGGGTGACAGCCATGCAGACCAATTTGATGTAGTGTGCGGCGTATGGTCTGAGCACTGACAGGCTGACCCCCCACCTTTTCAATCTCTGCAGCAATGCTGACAGCACTCCTGCGCCTATCTTTCAAAGACAGCAATTGGATGTGATGCTGAGCACGTGCACTCAGCTTCTTTGGACGACCAACGTGAGGTCTGTTCTGAGTGGACCCTGCTCTTTTAAAACGCTGGATGATCTTGGCCACTGTGCTGCAGCTCAGTTTCAGGGTGTTGGCAATCTTCTTGTAGCCTTGGCCATCTTCATGTAGCGCAACAATTCGTCTTTTAAGATCCTCAGAGAGTTCTTTGCCATGAGGTGCCATGTTGGAACTTTCAGTGACCAGTATGAGAGAGTGTGAGAGCTGTACTACTAAATTGAACACACCTGCTCCCTATGCACACCTGAGACCTAGTAACACTAATGAGTCACATGACATTTTGGAGGGAAAATGACAAGCAGTGCTCAATTTGGACATTTAGGGGTGTAGTCTCTTAGGGGTGTACTCACTTTTGTTGCCGGTGGTTTAGACATTAATGGCTGTATATTGAGTTATTTTGAGGGAAGAATAAATTTACACTGTTATATAAGCTGCACACAGACTACTTTTCATTGCGTCAAAGTGTCATTTTGTCAATGTTTTCCCATGAAAATATATACTTAAATATCTGCAGAAATGTGAGGGGTGTACTCACTTCTGTGATACACTGTATATGATCTCATCAGTTTTACGTTCAGTCACATTCACCAATCTTCACTACAGTTCAATATCAGTGTTAATTTGAATAAATATATTATTACAGTGTGTTTTCATTTTATTTAATCACACTTGCAGACATGGGTCATTTTCGACCCATGTGTGTAAAGCTGATGTAGTAATACAAAAACTATTTTTTGTTCATGAAGTAAATTAATAAAAATTAAAATAATGATTGAAGATAATCAAAAACAAGATGTGTGATAAACTTTGGAACAATAAATGGTGAAATAAATAGATTTCAAAATATATACCAAAAAGATACTCAGCAATACATGAAATAACATAGGAAATGAATATGGGTCGTTTTCGACCCATGTTGTGCATTAGAAGGGGTTTGCTTAGCTTGTGCATGAAAGGGTCTTCTTCTAGAGAAGCATACTAAAGAAGTTTTGTTTTTAATCTTGTATGTACACTTCATCTCAGAAGTACAGTATAAATACACTATATAGTAAGGGTCATGTTACGACATTTCTGCAATTTCAGTGATTTCTGCAATTGTGTTTTCTGTGTTTGAATGATTGAAAAACACAGCAGTGTAGATTACTACTTTAATGGTGTCACTGTCCTCATGTTGAGAGAGAATTACTTGAATAATCAGATGTACTTAAGGAAAGGAATCAACACTTGGAAGCTTAAATGAAGTATGTTGCTGCTCACACAGGCAAAGAAAAAATCTGGGAGGACAATTTTGGGGTTAGATAAAAAAATTAATGAGTTTTTATACAAATTAATGAGAATTTGTGTTTGGAGGTGAAAAGGTGAAGCATTGAAACCCAACAACACTGTACTTACTGTTAAGCAGGAGTCGGGTAGTATGGCAATCAAAGTGAAATTAAGGAAAAAATCTTAAAAAAAAAAAGAAAGAAATAATAATTGCAAAAAGAATGTATTTAGTAATGGGTCAAATAGGCATAATGATTTATTGATGATTTAAGCTTTATTTACTCTTTCCTTCATCTTTTTCCTTTTTGCCTGTATTCATTGCACAGTTTTTTTTCCAGCCTTCAAATAGTAGAAGTATTACACTACTCTACTCTATTTACTACAGTTTGTTTGAAAGGGCTGGGCGTGTAACTACTTGGTGTGGAGTAGATGTTAAATATGTGGTGCACGACGTTTTAAAGCGTGAGTCGGCACACTATCAAGTTGGCTCTATTACAGCTAGAAATATCACACAAGGTTCAGAACCTTGAACTGTCTGAACAAACCAAGTAGTGCGGACAACAGCGCTTAGCTAACGCAGTAATAAGCTAGTCGCCCGAACAGGGACTTGAACCCTGGACCCTCAGATTAAAAGTCTGATGCTCTACCGACTGAGCTATCCAGGCACTCTGATATAAGAGGTGACGTATTAGCAATATGAACTCGGATGAACTCTGAATGACACGACTTGACAAGGATGTGACGTGAATGACAATCTTTAACGTCCTTTGTCCGGTAAAACGGTAATTAATATAAAATGTGATTATACCTTAAGCAGCTCTTGAAGGCTATTAAATTACGTTTCTTGAATGAATTTCTTGAACAATCAGATATACCCCATATGCACTTCAGGAACCACCAAAAATAGGTCTGCAGTGAAGTAGAAGCAACTGGAACATTGATGTACAGTCAAAATAGGCACTTAGAAGCTTAACTGAAGTACGTTGCTGCTCACACAGGCAAAGAAAAAAATTGTGGAAGAGAATTTTGTGGCTGGATTAAAAAATTTGGCCACACAGGCCAAAAGTATGTTAAGAAGTGAAAAAATAAAGCATTCAAATCCAATAATGGGCAGTTGTAGCCTAGTGGTTAAGGTACTGGTCTAGTAATTGAAGAGTTCCTGGTTCAAGCTGCACACTTTGAAGTTCTACAATTAATGACTGTAGTCCATCTGTTTCTTTACATACTTTTAGCCTGCTTTCACCCTTTCACCACAGAGTAGGTATCATTAATGCCTAGTTCACACTACACGATTTCTGCCCTGATTTTTGCTCGGCGACTGGTCAGCGCTAGATTTGCCGGCTCGGGAGCAACTCGGCGTTTGCTCGGCGATCAAAACTCGGCTCTCAATCGCTATGTGTGAACTACTCAACAACTCGATCCGACCGGCTCGCTGAGCACTCGGCGACCGGATCGAGATTTCTAGCATGTCAGATATCTGATCTGAGTTGCACGACTCGCAATGAGTGCTATGTCGAACAGCCAATTAGAACGCAAGATACAGCGTGAGGGGAAACGCAGGAGAGGAGTGTAAACAGGTGGGACAGGGGGATAATATAGTTTATATCAGAATACACTGGCACACACACGTTTTACAGTATTTCTGACTTGATCGTTCTCTACAAAACATAACACCAACGTTGCATTGCAAAAATATTAATTAACCTCCAACTTACTATAGAACAATCCAAACTGTTCGCGCAGCCAAATCCACTCAGATTAATTTATTTTTCCTCCTTGATTTTACGCTGCACATCAGCGCACAAACAACTTTGATCGCTCGCAAATTGTTGACGTGCATTTTTGGACGTAAGTAAGTAAGTAAGTAAGATTTATTAATATAGCACTTTTCACAGATAAGAATCATAAAGTGCTTTACAAAAACATTGCATGACAAAATATACACACACATCTACATAATAAAACAAAAGATAAAATAAATTTAACAATAATAATAATAAATAAATAAAATAAAATACATAAATGAATAAATAAAAAAATAATTAATTCAACATTATACAAATGCCTGCTTGAAAAGATAAGTCTTTAGTTTTTTTTTTTTTTTTTAAGAATCTACAGAATCTGCAGATCTTAAAAAGTTAATAATAATAATAATTATAATGCATTTTATTTATAGGATATTGAACAATCAAGTAAATTACTTGTAGGCTAGTTTGAATAAGTGAGTCTTTAGGTGTGATTTAAAGGTGGAGAGGAAATCAATAGTTGATTTAAACGAAGAGTAAGCAGGAACAGATGCTGTGGAATCCTACATTTCTCTCTAAAGAGAATCGCGGTACCCCCTCCTCATCCTGTGACACGAGCTTCTTAGATGTAAACAATCTCAGGTGAAGTGCACTGATTCAGCTGGGAGAAATCAGCAGGTTGTTGCGATGTCTCCGTCAGACAAAGGAAGTCCATGATCTTTCAGGATATCATAAACCAGAGGACCCTTGCCGAATAGCGAACGGATGTTAAGTAATCCAAAGCGGAGTTTCATGATAGCCAACCCAGCCAGCACATCACCAGTGCCATCAAACCCGAAACTCCCACGAGATCCCACGAGGGAGGAACGCGACATCCCGATGCAAGCACAAAGCCGAAGGTGGCCCGGGGGAGGGAAGCCGGAATCGGAGTCCAAGCAATTCCATTGCTGCACACAGCAATCGGCGTCCGCATCTTTCAAAATTATCCAGCACACGCCAGCCATCCAGTACCCAACAGACGCTGAGACCATCCGACAAAAAAGAAACAGAGCAACAGGAGCGGCGACAAACACAAAAAGACGAAAGCAAAAGAAAATGACAAAAATACAACAAAACACAGCAAAATATGACAAAAATACAACAAAACACAGCAAAACATGACAAAATACAGCAACGGCAGCGGCAGCCAAATGCGCCAGCGTTCACCATCACCATTACCAAAGCAATTTTACGTATTATCATTAAACCCCTCGTCACTTCTCGCGTTTGTTTTTGTGACAAAACGTAGTTTGTGAGAGCAGAGAAGCTCGCCTGCGATTCCAGTTGGTGACGGATCGTGTAGTGTGAAACCCCCTATCACCGATCAGTCGTGTAGTGTGAAATATACACAGACTGAAAGACTCCCGAGTGCAAAAGATTCAATCATTTTCTCATTTTGCACTCAACTCATTCATTTTTATTGATATTCCGCCCTCTAGTGGGTAATTGAATAGCCTACAACGAGCGCTAACGGTTTGTGTTCCTCATACAGGTCCTTCTCAAAAAATTTGCATATTGTGATAAAGTTCATTATTTTCCATAATGTAATGATAAAAATTAAACTTTCATATATTTTAGATTCATTGCACACCAACTGAAATATTTCAGGTCTTTTATTGTTTTAATACTGATGATTTTGGCATACAGCTCATGAAAACCCAAAATTCCCAAAATCTCAAAAAATTAGCATATCATGAAAAGGTTCTCTAAACGAGCTATTAACCTAATCATCTGAATCAACGAATTAACTCTAAACACCTGCAAAAGATTCCTGAGGCTTTTAAAAACTCCCAGCCTGGTTCATTACTCAAAACTGCAATCATGGGTAAGACTGCCGACCTGACTGCTGTCCAGGAGGCCATCATTGACACCCTCAAGCAAGAGGGTAAGACACAGAAAGAAATTTCTGAACGAATAGGCTGTTCCCAGAGTGCTGTATCAAGGCACCTCAGTGGGAAGTCTGTGGGAAGGAAAAAGTGTGGCAGAAAACGCTGCACAACGAGAAGAGGTGACCGGACCCTGAGGAAGATTGTGGAGAAGGGCCGATTCCAGACCTTGGGGGACCTGCGGAAGCAGTGGACTGAGTCTGGAGTAGAAACATCCAGAGCCACCGTGCACAGGCGTGTGCAGGAAATGGGCTACAGGTGCCGCATTCCCCAGGTCAAGCCACTTTTGAACCAGAAACAGCGGCAGAAGCGCCTGACCTGGGCTACAGAGCAGCACTGGACTGTTGCTCAGTGGTCCAAAGTACTGTTTTCGGATGAAAGCAAATTTTGCATGTCATTCGGAAATCAAGGTGCCAGAGTCTGGAGGAAGACTGGGGAGAAGGAAATGCCAAAATGCCTGAAGTCCAGTGTCAAGTACCCACAGTCAGTGATGGTCTGGGGTGCCATGTCAGCTGCTGGTGTTGGTCCACTGTGTTTTATCAAGGGCAGGGTCAATGCAGCTAGCTATCAGGAGATTTTGGAGCACTTCATGCTTCCATCTGCTGAAAAGCTTTATGGAGATGAAGATTTCATTTTTCAGCACGACCTGGCACCTGCTCACAGTGCCAAAACCACTGGTGAATGGTTTACTGACCATGGTATTACTGTGCTCAATTGGCCTGCCAACTCTCCTGACCTGAACCCCATAGAGAATCTGTGGGATATTGTGAAGAGAAAGTTGAGAGACACAAGACCCAACACTCTGGATGAGCTTAAGGCCGCTATCGAAGCATCCTGGGCCTCCATAACACCTCAGCAGTGCCACAGGCTGATTGCCTCCATGCCACGCCGCATTGAAGCAGTCATTTCTGCAAAAGGATTCCCGACCAAGTATTGAGCGCATAACTGAACATAATTATTTGAAGGTTGACTTTTTTCGTATTAAAAACACTTTTCTTTTATTGGTCGGATGAAATATGCTAATTTTTTGAGATAGGAATTTTGGGTTTTCATGAGCTGTATGCCAAAATCATCAGTATTAAAACAATAAAAGACCTGAAATATTTCAGTTGGTGTGCAATGAATCTAAAATATATGAAAGTTTAATTTTTATCATTACATTATGGAAAATAATGAACTTTATCACAATATGCTAATTTTTTGAGAAGGACCTGTATATACCGTAATCCAGTCAGCTGAAAACAACAACGAGGCTTTACACAATACACTCATACCAGCACAACACACATATGCATGCTAGTGTTATTGCAGTGCTGAGAATGCTCCACCAAACAAACATCATTTGGTCAGCTAATGTCTTTCTATGAAGCTTTATATTGATTCATAAATGGTGTACAGGGCAGCAAATAGGCTAGTCAGTAAATGCATTGTTTTGCAAAAGTTACTAATATAATTTTTTGTAGTGTCTGAATCCCCCACTTTTTATTATTATTTTTATTATTAATTATTATTGTGTATTGTGTGGGTGTCAAGTCAGTGGCTCTGCTGAGATTCAATGAATGGGGCTGATGTGCAATGAATAAAGAATAAAGAAGTACATTTAAACAATTGGGGAGATACAATACAAGATATACAATTGGGGAAATACACAATTCACAATTTAAAAATTACATTACTTGTATTGAAGTTTTGCTCGTCTCTCTTTCAAAGCAGCAAAGTGATCAATTACCCTCTCATTGAAGGCAAGATAGCAAAATGTGCATGATTGTTCATCACTGATATTAACATCGGGGCTGTCTTAAAGATTGGACGCTGATTGGACTACGATATTCAGAGGCAAGACAGACTCCAGAACAGTCACAGCTAGTTTAACACAGGTTGAATGTGATAGAAAAATTTCTTCCCTTTTGCCCTTTGGTGGTGCGTCGCCCGATCGCCCTAATGAACGAGCCACCCCTGGGGTTAAACCATAAAATCACTCAGAGGTAACGTGTACAAACACACACAATTCTTACAGGTATAGATTCCTAAAATGTCTTGATTTAAAGTATTCTTTAATTTGAATGTTATCCATTGTTTATAGTCTTTTTGTCCTACATGCTGTGACACCTTGCTAAATTTGGTGATTTCTTCAGATTGGTATTGTTATTGAATGATATAACAATATTTGGCTACATTCATCCATTGGACCACCAGTTTAAACAAAATCAGGGTTTTTCTAACCTGGGGCACGACCCTTAGGTTGGTCGTGAACTGAAAAAAATGGGTCGCAGAAAAATAATAATAATTAAGTTTATGTTACACCTTGTAAATTTTGCATTGCAGGAATCTGTAAGATGATGGCCAAACTGCTTGGGGCAGGCATTGGGAGCACACAATGCAAGGCTGTTTCACCTTCCCCCGGACCCTAGCCAATCATGTCCATGCAGGTGCCTGACCACCCCGATAGCTGAGATTTAAACCCTGGATCCCATCCCAGATCTCTGTAGCAGTGGACTAGTGTACTTTAGTGCACCACCCAAGCACAGGGCAAACATACACACATTTACATCTAGGGTGATTTTAATAGCTCTGAATAACCTGACTGCATGTCTTTGGACTGTGGCAGGAAACAAGAGCATCCTGAGGTAACCCACACAGACACAGAGAGAACATGCACACAGCAAGAACCTGGAATTATCTACCTGGGAATTGAACACAGGACCTTCTTGCTGTGAGGCCACAGTGCTACCCACCAAGTTACCTCATGTTGGAGGTTGTTAAACCAATCTTTTTTTTTTTTTTTTTTAAATGTATTTGTTTTTGGTTAGATTTAATGGAATTTTGCATGCAGAAACCTGGAATTACCAGGGCTTAAGACTGAGGTGTGAAAATGTGAAAAGGACGTGATGTCCCAGCCACACTGTTACCCGGCAACAGACCCATATCCTGAACGCTCTCACCTTAATGGAGAAAGAGAGAGAGAGACCTTTGTGTGTTAGGTGCTTGTCTGCCTAGCCAGATTTAGGAATAAACTAAATAAATAACTAAAATGGTGCCTTGTGACTGATCACCACAACAAAATTTAACTACTTAAGATATTACACTTCATGGACAAAAGTGTTGGGACACTTTTTGTAATGATTAAATGTATGCATTTCAGTCACAACAGTTGAAATAAATCAATTGTATAAAGAAAATTATATGCTTCCACCATCTTAGGCAAGACCCTTTACCCCCTTTCCTCTCCAGCTTGACTCTAGTGCACAAAGCAAGGTCTATAAAGACATGAAGAAAAGCTTGGTTTAAAGAAACTTCAGTGACCTCAGTTCCAGTAAACAGCTTTAGAATTAACTAGAATATCAGTTGAGACTTTTTTAAGCAACATAATTGCTCAGCTACACTGAATGGGCACAAATTCCCACAGACCCCAAGATGATTCCTCTGTGAAGCTTTTTGTTGTAATAGCTGAAATGATTGCATAAAGGTTAATCTATTTTAAATCTATTTTTTGATATATGATTTATGATTTCCAACAGGGCGGCTCGGTGGGTAGCACTGTTGCCTCACAGCAAGAAGGTCCTGGGTCCTTCCCCAGGCGAGGCAGTCCGGGTCCTTTCTGTGCGGAGTTTGCATGTTCTCCCTGTGTCTGCGTGGGTAACCTCCGAGAGCTCCGGTTTTCTCCCACAGTCCAAAAACATGCAGTCAGATTAACTGGAGACACTGAATTGCCCTATAGGTGAATATGTGTGTGTCTGCCCTGCGATGGACTGGCGCCCTATCCAGGGTGTTACTGTGTGCCTTATGCCCATTGAAAAGCTGGGATAGGCTCCAGCACCCCGTCATAACCCTAATTGAATAAACAGTTAAGAAAGTGAATGAGTGAGTGATTTCCAACAAGCTCATGGTCAGGTGTCCAAATACTTTTGGCCATACATATTCGGTTGCTTAAAAAGCCCAAAAAGAGACTCGATCTCCACTCCCACTATGTCAAAACATGCACACAACTGGTTCACCACATCATACATGAATTAAAACTTTAAAAAACGGTAATTTATAAAAATAAAAATGAACATGAAACACACATTAGACTCATCAACACATAGTAACTTCATACATACAAGCAAAAACACCATTCCAAAACCAAAACCCACCTTTTATCCCCTAAAATGCATTGGCCGTGGCTGTAGGGCATTCTGGGATGCCTGATTCCCACGATCGGTGATGCATGCGGAGGAACGCCCCCTCTGCCTTACTACAATGGAGGACCAGCGGGTCACCACAATACATATATATATATAATTGTATAATATATAATGATAGTGCTACAGGGTTTTATTCTTGACAATTCTTGCACTACAACATTTTTTTACAATAACAAATTAAATAGATCCAAACACTGTTTAAACATTTGCTTACTAATTCAGTGTTTTCCATCTGTATTTGTTTTCCTCTATAATTTAACTCCAGTTTAGTGGGGTTTTATTTTGCACTTTTTTATTGCTTTTTAAAAAACATGCAAACATGTAAAATGTCAATGTAGAGCACTTAGGTGGTTCAGTGGTCTAATTAGTTACCCCACCTTGTGCTCTAATGTGCTAGCCCACTACTGAGATCCAACTTCAAATCTGAAAAACAGCTGGCTGGGTGCCTGCACAGATACAATTGACTGTGTCTGATGGTCGGTAGGGTTCCTCATTATTACTGCAAACGTGACCTCTGCTGACAATACTGCTCTTTGTATGAGTCTGCCAGGTGAAAAGAAGCATTCACAATTTTGCATGAGGTGTAGTTAATAGTCTGTGGCTCTTTTCAGTCGTTATGGCCGTTTTTAGTGGCAGAGGAAGTTACATTGAAGGAATCTGATAGGACTAGATTAGGGGTATATATAAATTGATTTAAAAAAATAGTTTAATAGAATTTAAAACCTTTGTTTAAATGTGTGAGTTTTTAGATCAGTTACTTTTTGTCTTCTAACTTCTAGACTGCTTATCTAATTAAAAGAAAATGTTTAAACACTATTTTAGTTGATTAGGTCAGCCCAGAGGCACTGGAGCTTCTTAAAAACACAATTAACCAAAAAAAAAAAAAAAAAAAAAAGAGTATCAATAAGCAAAGCTTTGTTTTCTGGTTGACTGAATTATATAAACGGCATCCTGGTGAATACAAGGAGCTGTTATAAGCTTACACACCCCCCTAACCCTAGTTCCTTTTTCAAGTGAGTGCACACACACACAATCACACAGACAAACACAAAGTCACGAGAAGAATAAAAAAGACATACAGGCAAAGGCAAGACACTACATGTGAATCGGGTTGTTGTTATTTTACCACTGATGTTAATATATTTATTCTTGTGTTGTAGGTTTGTGCAATGAAATTAAAATAAAAAACTACTTTTTGGAAAAAATTAAATTAAACCTTTTTTATTTTACTGTACTGTCTACTATACAGTGTTTGAAGCATTCTGTTAAAATGTATTTTTGTATTATTATTTAATGTAAAACACTATACCTGGTTATTAAAAAACCTTAATGTTAATCTTTTTGTGGTGATTCTAAAAATCATGTTTGAATTTCATTTTATTTGTAAAACTCTTCTGAATAGGAATAAATTGTATATAAATATGCAGATTTTTATTTAAGAAAGAAAACTTTCATTTTTGGCTCTGATTACAGAAAGCAGTACAGGCTTCATGACCTTAATTTCCCAGATAAAATACAATGTAATACAAGATACAAATACAAATACAAGATACAATGTGTACTAATGTTTTTTTAATATATCGAATATTATCTAAAAAAATAATGGTTGAAAAAACTTCCTCTGTGACTCGATACATCTGATGTGTGGAGGTAGCTGTACCAGCTCAGTTACTATGAAAATTGCTCTGCCCTTTGACCTCTCAGTGTGCCCTAAATGGTGCTTTGTTATTTTGACCCTCCTTGAAACACACTGATCCATACCTGTTCTCAGGTATTCAGCTCTTTCTTTTTAGTATTTGAGACCCTTGCTGTAGGTGGGAGCCTCTGAGGTAAGAATCAAGCTTTACTTTATACTTTATACTCTTTTCTCATTAGTGATATCACATCTGATTTTTATTCTGGGATGCATATTGTACTTAGTATTTGTGTGTTTTTCTTGCTCTAAAACACTGAAC
Source organism: Trichomycterus rosablanca (assembly GCF_030014385.1). NCBI lineage: Eukaryota > Metazoa > Chordata > Actinopteri > Siluriformes > Trichomycteridae > Trichomycterus > Trichomycterus rosablanca. The sequence continues at coordinate 7,614,465 of NC_086012.1, forward strand.
TCGTAGGATTTACCACACAATAAGTTAGTAGTGTTTACCTCATTTTGATATTCCGATATTCTAAGTACATCTAGAATATATGGAGCAGTTAACAAAAGTTCATGTTTTTGGTGCATCACTATACTAAACTTTGCAAAACCATTATTGTTGGGGGAGGGGTTTGGGGGCTGGGGTCATTTTAGCCCCATGTAGTTTATTAACCCAGTGCTGAAATTGGTGTGCCTGTGGATGATGTTGTACATATGAGCTCATGTTGGTTTTCTTATTCATTTTGGCAGCACAGAATGTATTATTAAAAACTTTTATATTATTATTTTGTAGCATTTTTTAATAGTTAAAGCATAGTTAATGTTTCTTTTAATTAACCATTAACATTTTTCTAACTGGGAAAAAAATGATATTTTTGGTTCTAAATATAAATATATATTAATACAGATCACACTATACAATAAATGTGCATTCTTGTATTTAAGTTTCTGGTTCAACCACATTTACCAGCTTTAATATTTCCTGTATACTTGCACACCAATAAGAACGAATTGTTACCCTGTTAGAAATTTAGGGTTCTCTTGCATATCTTTGCATTTCTTGCAGGCACATCATCTCAGTTTAGTTAAAGTCTGGACTCTTATTTTTAAACCATCTGTAAAAGATCACAGGAAGGGCCGACTATGATACGTCAGTGGAAATTTGGACAGAGCTCTGTGACACAGTTGTATGGAGAAACAAATCAAAACTATGTTAAACCGTGTGGCCGTTGGAATCAGGGGTTTGTTTGGTGCAAGAAAAGAGACGCTTATGACCAGAACAGTACTACCACTACACTACCAGAATGGTCAGGTCTGATGGTGGGTTAGTGAGGATGTTATTTTGTTATGATCATGCACCTTTATAGCATAATGCTGCCCTCTCCATATTTCAATATGGGGATTGTATTAATAAAAAATGTTTTTTATCTGATGCTTGCTGTTCTGCCCAAAAAGTAACATTTTCATCTTATTAGATAAGACAATCTTTCCCAGAGTCCTTTATGCAAGCTGTTTTATGCCCTTTGGACTTGGACTTTATGGCTTTGGCTTCTGTTCTGACAATGTTTGTTTGTTTATTAGGATAATGTCATGTTTTACACTTTGGTTAAATTCACGATTGGAACGATACAGTTACTCATTACACAAGGTTCATCAGTTCACAAGGTTATATTGAACACAGTCATGGACAATTTAGTATCTCCAATTCAGCTCACTTGCATGTCTTTGGACTGTGGGAGGAAACCGGAGCACCCGGAGGAAACCCAAACGGACACGGGGAGAACATGCAAACTCCACACAGAAAGGACCGCCCCACCTGGGGATCGAATGCAGGACGTTCTTGTTGTGAGGCAACAGTGCTACCCACTGAGCCACCGTGCTGCCCGTTCTGACCCTAGGTAATTACACTACCAAATGTCAAGTTACAAGCTGCCTCTACAGGCAACATCAGCACAAGCCTCAAATATGGGTTCTTACGTAGCAGAGTAGACACACACAAACCTAACATCACTATGAGCAGTTACAAATGTCTGCTGGTGTGGTGTAATTTAGACATATGTTTAGTCTGGGGGATGGTCTTGGAGTAATCAATAACATGACAGTGTTCAGAGGTATGGTAAACTAAGCTGGGTATTGATAATGCCAAGAAAAAGACCAAATCATAAAGTTTACTGGGATGCACTGGAACATAAATGGCAAGCTTGCTTTTTTGGGTGGAAGATTATAAACCAACCTTACCAAAGTTCTTGTGACTAATGCCAGTGGGTCATATTTTCAACCTAGTGAAAAGTCTTTCCAGTTGGCAGTTATAGCTGCAAATTGAAAAACAACTCTGTATTACTGCTATAGGTTTGGGTGTGGTGTTGAGGGGTAGGGCACCAATAAACTCATACATGTAGAATAAATACATGAATACATACACTGATCAGCCATAACATTAAAACCACCTCCTTGTTACTACTCTCACTGTCCGTTTTATCAGCTCCACTTAACATATAGGAGCACTTTGCAGTTCTACAATTACTGACTGTTGTCCATCTTTTTCTCTGCATGCTTTGTTAGCCCCCTTTCATGCTATTCTTCAATTGTCAGGACCTCCACAGGACCAGCACAGAGCAGGTATTATCTGGGTGGTGGGTCATTCTGAGCACTGCAGTGACAATTACATGGTGGTGGTGTGTTAGTGTGTGTTGTGCTGGTATGGGTGGATCAGACACAGCAGCGCTGCTGGAGTTTTTAAATACTGTGTCCACTCACTGTCCACTCTATTAGACACTCCTACCTAGCTGGTCCACCTTGTAGATGTAAAGTCAGAGACGATCACTTATCTGTTGCAGCTGTTTGAGTTGGTCATCTTCTAGACCTTCATCAGTGGTCACAGGATGCTGCCCATGAGGCGCTGTTGGCTGGATATATTTGTGGTATATCTGGACTATTCTCCAAGTCCAGCAGGGACAGTGAGGTGTTTAAAAACTCCAGCAGCGCTGCTGTGTCTTATCCACTCATACCAGCACAATACACACTAACACACCACCACCATGTCAGTGTCACTGCAGTGCTGAGAATGATCCACCACCCAAATAATACCTGCTCTCTGGTGGTCCTGGGAGAGTCCTGACCATTGAAGAACAGCAGGAAAGGGGCTAACAAAGCATGTAGAGAAACAGATGGACTATAGTCAGTAATGGTAGAACTACAAAGTAGAACTACTATATGGTATGTGGAGCTGATAAAATAGACAGTGAGTGTAGAAACAAGAAGGTGGTTTTAATGTTATGGTTGATCGGTGTACATCAGAAGCAAATGTTTGTGATCTTATTTGTATTATGTATTAATTTCATTTATTTCTGTATGAAGTAGGATAACCATGTTGGCGATGTCACTGCTCCTGCTGTTCACATTCCCAAAAGGTAATATTGCTAAGATGATTTAAGCTGAAAGTAAATAAATTGAACATGCGTAATAATAAAAATACTGTACTAATAGACTGTACTAATACTCTGATTTATTTGCAGTGCAAAGCAGTTCTGTGTTCTGCCCAGATACCGCTGACACCATCGCAGATGAGCTTTTTAATGGTAATTAGTGTCTCAATATTTAAAACTACAATATTACAGTTAATTGTATAAAAACTAAACATGTAACGTTGGTTACTAATGAACCTGAAACAAAACTTTCTTTCACAGCATTTAGCTAAGATTTGGCTAGAGTTTTTGGGGTACATACATTGTCATTGTATATCATGTGTATACCAGTATATACCAGTAGTGGAAATTGAGTTTGTACACTGTATGGCCAAAAGTATGTGGACACCTCACTATGAGCAAAACCATGGGCATTAATATAAAAACCCTTTCCCTACTCCAGCCTTCACTATTCTAGGATAACTTTCCACAACATTTTGGATAATGTCTGTGGGATTTCTTGTCTATTTAGTAAAAATAGCTTTTGTTAGACTTTTGACAAAAAAAGTGTTCAATAAGGGTTGAAGTCAGTCACACTTGTTATCAAATCATATCTTTATGGACCTTGGCTTGTGTAGCATAATAGTTTTTAGGGTACCCACATACTTTTGGCCATATAGGAATATATTTAGTAATATATTTAATATAATAACCGCAGGGTGGCTCGGTGGGTAGCACTGTCGCCTCACAGCAAGAAGGTCCTGGGTTCGATCCCCAGAAGGGGCGGTCCGGGTCCTTTCTGTGTGGAGTTTGCATGTTCTCCCTGTGTCTTTATGGGTTTCCACCGGGACCTTCGGTTTTCTCCCACAGTCCAAAAACATGCAGTCAGGTTAATTGGAGACACTGAATTGCCCTATAGGAGAATGGGTGTGTGTATGTGTATGTGTGTCTGCCCTGCGATGGACTGGCGCCCCGTCCAGGGTGTTACTGTGTGCCTTGCGCCTATTGAAAAGCTGGGATAGGCTCCAAGAACCCCCCCCTCCCGCGACCCTAATTGGATAAGTGGTTAAGACAGTGAGTGAGTGAGTGAGATAATAATCCCATTCAATTAATTTTCGTGTGTGTATTAAGGTTGTCTGGGAGTGAAGTTCAACTGGCTGTTTGCGGTGTTTGATAATCTGCCGTCTTTGCTGAGGTTTGCTGTGTGGATGCGCTGTGAGAGTGGTGTCTGCCCTGCTGATCTTCAACCCCACAGACTCTACTGCAGCTACACAATTATCCAGAACATAACACATATGCCTTCACCGGCTGACACACTTGATTGGTAAGACTGGGGGTGAAGGGGTATAATTAGGAGGAAAGACAATAATGAATTAACTTTACAGCAGTGGAGACTGCATTGCACACAGGGATATTACACTAACACCACTGGAGACAAAACAATTCACATTGTGCATGTGTTTAGGTGCTGTTTTGACCATCAGAGATGCTATCAGGAACTGAAAGAGAGAGGCTGCAAACAGTCGCCACCCACGGCCACCAACTATACCTGCTCCCACCTTACCAACAATACCTGTGGTAAACACACAAACTGCACCTCTGCTAATATCACCAGTAACAGTTATAGCCTACCAATACAAACATCCATAAATGTGTTGAATCACAAGTACATCCTCTTTGCTTCAGTTAGTCTTTAGATGTGTCTAGAACTCAAATGGAGTCCACCATTTAACTTGATTGGACATAGTTTGGAAAGGCACACACTAGGACCTACAGGGGTTGGACAAAATAACTGAAACACCTGGTTTTAGACCACAATAATTTATTAGTATGGTGTAGGGCCTCCTTTTGCGGCCAATACAGCGTCAATTCGTCTTGGAAATGACATATACAAGTCCTGCACAGTGGTCAGAGGGATTTTAAGCCATTCTTCTTGCAGGATAGTGGCCAGGTCACTACGTGATGCTGGTGGAGGAAAACGTTTCCTGACTCGCTTCTTCAAAACACCCCAAAGTGGCTCAATAATATTTAGATCTGGTGACTGTGCAGGCCATGGGAGATGTTCAACTTCACTTTCATGTTCATCAAACCAATCTTTCACCAGTCTTGCTGTCTGTATTGGTGCATTGTCATCCTGATACACGGCACCGCCATTGGATGCACATGGTCCTCCAGAATGGTTCGGTAGTCCTTGGCAGTGACGCGCCCATCTAGCACAAGTATTGGGCCAAGGGAATGGCATGATATGGCAGCCCAAACCATCACTGATCCACCCCCATGCTTCACTCTGGGCATGCAACAGTCTGGGTGGTACGCTTCTTTGGGGCTTCTCCACACCGTAACTCTCCCGGATGTGGGGAAAACAGTAAAGGTGGACTCATCAGAGAACAATACATGTTTCACATTGTCCACAGCCCAAGATTTGCACTCTTTGCACCATTGAAACCGACGTTTGGCATTGGCACGAGTGACCAAAGGTTTGGCTATAGCAGCCCGGCCGTGTATATTGACCCTGTGGAGCTCCCGACGGACAGTTCTGGTGGAAACAGGAGAGTTGAGGTGCACATTTAATTCTGCCGTGATTTGGGCAGCCGTGGTTTTATGTTTTTTGGATACAATCCGGGTTAGCACCCGAACATCCCTTTCAGACAGCTTCCTCTTGCGTCCACAGTTAATCCTGTTGGATGTGGTTTGTCCTTCTTGGTGGTATGCTGACATTACCCTGGATACCGTGGCTCTTGATACATCACAAAGACTTGCTGTCTTGGTCACAGATGCGCCAGCAAGACGTGCACCAACAATTTGTCCTCTTTTGAACTCTGGTATGTCACCCATAATGTTGTGTGCATTGCAATATTTTGAGCAAAACTGTGCTCTTACCCTGCTAATTGAACCTTAACACTCTGCTCTTACTGGTGCAATGTGCAATTAATGAAGATTGGCCACCAGACTGGTCCAATTTAGCCATGAAACCTCCCACACTAAAATGACAGGTGTTTCAGTTATTTTGTCCAACCCCTGTATAAGGGCTCACAGTGCACTGCATTGTCAGGACAAAAACCAAGCCATGTACCAAGTCCAAGGTACCGTCTGTGGATCTCCTTGATCAAATTGCAGCAAGGATATAAAACAATAGCTAAGACTTTGAGTGTTCCCATGACTATAACACATAGCAATATACACTGATCATCCATAACATTAAAACCACCTCCTTGTTTCTACACTCACTGTCCATTTTATCAGCTCCACTTACCATATTGGAGCACTTTGTAGTTCTACAACTACTGACTGTAGTCCATCTGTTTCTCTGCATGCTTTGTTAGCCCCCTTTCATGCTGTTCTTTCAATGGTCAGGACTCTCACAGGACCACTACAGAGCAGGTATTATTTGGGTGGTGGATCATTTTCAGCACTGCAGTGACACTGACATGGTGGTGGTGTGTTAGTGTGTGTGTTGTGCTGGTATGAGGGAATAAGACTCATTTTTAAACACCTCACTGTCACTGCTGGACTGAGAATAGTCCACCAACCAAAAACATCCAGCCAACAGCACCCCGTGGGCAGCGTCCTGTGACCACTGATGAAGGTCTAGAAGATGACCAACTCAAACAGCAGCAATAGATGAGCGATCGTCTCTGACTTTACATCTACAAGGAGGACCAACTAGGTAGGAGTGTCTAATAGATTGGACAAGGAGTGGACACGGTATTTAAAAAGCGCTGCTTTGTCTGATCCACTCATACCAGCACAACACACACTAACACATCACCACTATGTCATTGTCACTGCAGTGCTGAGAATGATCCACCACCCAAATAATACCTGCTCTGTTGTGGCCCTGTGGGGGTCGTGACCATTGAAGAACAGGGTGAAAGCTAAAAAAAAAGTATTTACAGAAACAGATGGACTATAGTCAGTAATTGTAGAACTTCAAAGTGCTTCTATATGGTAAGTGGAGCTGATAAAATGGACAGTGAGTGTAGAAACAAGGTGGTTTTAATGTTATGGCTGATCAGTGTATAAAAGACATAAAAAATGCAGGAAAGACGCGTCTGACCAAGAAATGTAACCCATCCCCTTCTTGTTGTGAGGTGCGGCAACAGCGCTACCCACTGTGCCACCATGCAGCCTTGTTTAAATGTACAAAATAAAATTATGTTGGTCAGTTAAAACACTGGAATTATAAACAGATTATAAACATCACTACTTTTTTGGAAATGGGGATTGAATATATTGTACTCAAAGAAAACCCATGCAAACACAGGAGCATTTTTTCATTGTGTAAAATAGCACTTTAAAGTCACTGTAACTGAAAACTTCGTACTGTTTATGTGACTACCATATGTTATGTCATTTAACATTCAACCCATTCAAAGAATGATAGAGATTTTGCTTAAATTACATCTCTTTTTTTTTTTTTAATCTTTAGATTCTGTTGAACTGTGTGAACAAGAATTCTGTCTATGTGACCAAGAAGCCATAGCCTGCATCTCCTACAACTCTCACAGTTTAATCCAAAATCAGCTTGACAAATTGGATTTAAACATTTCAGGTAAGAGTGAGTTTGAATAACAAAGTGTTAAATTTTTCTTGATTTAAAACCCACCTGAATGCTGTGCAAAACACTGTTCTGAGAAAAAGTGAAGAGAAAGAATGTGGAAGTAAAATTACTTTTATCACTCTTTCAAGTTTACTCCTTTTGAAGATAGAGGCTCTCACAGCTGTGCCACCTGAGCACCCTCTAATATTTACATTTACATTTGTAGCATTTACCAGAAGCTTTTATTCAAAGCGACTTACGATTATGACTGAATACAATTTAAACATTTGATGGTTAAGAACCTTGCTCAGGGGCTCAACAGTTGCAACACTGATTACTAGTCCAGTACCTTAACCACTGAGCTACCACTGCTCCAAAAAATATTACTCAGATATTTCTTTATTATAAAATAAAACATAATTAAGGGTTTTGAATGTGAGAATGACATCTTGTATTTTTCGAAGATGAACAACAAAGCAGCTCTCACAAGTAAGGCGTTCAGTGTTGAATTGTACAGTCTTGACGTTTGAGCTGCTGCGTATGTGGAATTTTTAAATAATTATTCAAATTTGCATCTTCCTGTCTTACTCTATCTCTGTCTCTCTCTCACTTTGTTTCTTTAAGGTCTTTATAATGACACCTTCATCAGAGATGCGGTTAAGAGAACTGGTAAGATTAACTTATTTGTATTCACACAAACTCACACACACACACATATATACAAATACACACTACAAACAAAAGCATGCACATCCAACAAGGTCACAGAAGGACACACCTGCCGTCAACCAGAAGCAATTAAAACAGTGACCTTTACATATGAGGAAAAAAAAAGAAAGCAGCTATTTTTAGCTAAGGTGTTTTAATACATGCATTCCTCTTTGTACACCAGATGTGAAAAATTCTCCACCAACCACGTCCACGAGGTCGGCTAAGAAAGCCAAGAATCTGTTAATAAATAATCATCCTCTCATTAAAAAATTTATACTATTTAACTTCCTAAACACAAATGCTTGGATTACTCAACCCTGGACATAGTGCCAGTTGATCACAGGGTGTCACACATATTCACCTACAACTAGGGTCAATTTGGATCTACTAGCAAATATTTCTGTAGCAATAGAACATACAAAACTCCTCACAGACAGTAAGTGGAGGGAAAGATTAAAACCAGGTTGCCAGGTTGTTTTGTCGTGGCTGTGCACCACCTACTCTATCGTTTGCATCATTGTACCACCCATATAAATACATAACTATCATTACACTAACTGTAGTTAGGGTGCAAGCAAAACTAAAACTGCCATGTACACTGGGTTTGTGCATGTGCTTTATTTTAAATTATATGTTAGTGTAAAATAATTGACACTGTGGTAAAGCTCGCTCACACGCACACATACACACTACTTTATACTCTTTATGTTACTAAATGGTCTCTCATATGATTTTCCATCTCTCATTGTTTAATGATTTTCTTTCAGACCTGTACACTACTCTGAATGGAACTGTGGATAACTTTACTGAAGATTTTTTACCCTCAAACAACAGTCTGATGAACCAAACCCACAATCCATGGAATTCTGGGATGGATATGAACGAAACCCACAACCCATGGAATTCTGGGATGGATATGAACGAAACCCACAACCCATGGAATTCTGGGATGGATTCAACAGGTGTGATGATGCATTGTTAAATGAATATGAATACCTTTATTGTCATTGTACAAGTATGAGATTTGGTGTGCTCTTCTAGAATATGAAAAACAAAGAAAACAGAGTAGATATATATAGTGTAGTCCAGTGGTGGAAATAAGCAAAGAGCAATGCATATGTGCATATGGACATGAAATACGTATGCATGTGCAAATGTGAGATATGATGTAGTAGAACGGTCCACGGGGGAAGCATGGGTGGGATGTTGCAGTACTAAATGACAGTGTTCTTGGTCAAGAAGATGTAGCAGCTTCAGATATACAGTGTATCACAAAAGTGAGTACACCCCTCACATTTCTGCAAATATTTTATTATATCTTTTCATGGGACAACACTATAGAAATAAAACTTGGATATAACTTAGAGTAGTCAGTGTACAACTTGTATAGCAGTGTAGATTTACTGTCTTCTGAAAATAACTCAACACACAGCCATTAATGTCTAAATGGCTGGCAACATAAGTGAGTACACCCCACAGTGAACATGTCCAAATTGTGCCCAAAGTGTCAATATTTTGTGTGACCACCATTATTATCCAGCACTGCCTTAACCCTCCTGGGCATGGAATTCACCAGAGCTGCACAGGTTGCTACTGGAATCCTCTTCCACTCCTCCATGATGACATCACGGAGCTGGTGGATGTTAGACACCTTGAACTCCTCCACCTTCCACTTGAGGATGCGCCACAGGTGCTCAATTGGGTTTAGTCCATCACCTTTACCTTCAGCTTCCTCAGCAAGGCAGTTGTCATCTTGGAGGTTGTGTTTGGGGTCGTTATCCTGTTGGAAAACTGCCATGAGGCCCAGTTTTCGAAGGGAGGGGATCATGCTCTGTTTCAGAATGTCACAATACATGTTGGAATTCATGTTTCTCTCAATGAACTGCAGCTCCCCAGTGCCAGCAACACTCATGCAGCCCAAGACCATGATGCTACCACCACCATGCTTGACTGTAGGCAAGATACAGTTGTCTTGGTACTTCTCACCAGGGCGCCGCCACACATGCTGGACACCATCTGAGCCAAACAAGTTTATCTTGGTCTCGTCAGACCACATGGCATTCCAGTAATCCATGTTCTTGGACTGCTTGTCTTCAGCAAACTGTTTGCGGGCTTTCTTGTGCGTCAGCTTCCTTCTGGGATGACGACCATGCAGACCGAGTTGATGCAGTGTGCGGCGTATGGTCTGAGCACTGACAGGCTGACCTCCCACGTCTTCAACCTCTGCAGCAACGCTGGCAGCACTCATGTGTCTATTTTTTAAAGCCAACCTCTGGATATGACGCCGAACACGTGGACTCAACTTCTTTGGTCGACCCTGGCGAAGCCTGTTCCGAGTGGAACCTGTCCTGGAAAACCGCTGTATGACCTTGGCCACCATGCTGTAGCTCAGTTTCAGGGTGTTAGCAATCTTCTTATAGCCCAGGCCATCTTTGTGGAGAGCAACAATTCTATTTCTCACATCCTCAGAGAGTTCTTTGCCATGAGGTGCCATGTTGAATATCCAGTGGCCAGTATGAGAGAATTGTACCCAAAACACCAAATTTAACAGCCCTGCTCCCCATTTACACCTGGGACCTTGACACATGACACCAGGGAGGGACAACGACACATTTGGGCACAATTAGGACATGTTCACTGTGGGGTGTACTCACTTATGTTGCCAGCTATTTAGACATTAATGGCTGTGTGTTGAGTTATTTTCAAAAGACAGTAAATCTACACTGCAATACAAGCTGTACACTGACTACTCTAAGTTATATCCAAGTTTCATGTCTATAGTGTTGTCCTATGAAAAGATATAATCAAATATTTGCAGAAATGTGAGGGGTGTACTCACTTTTGTGATACACTGTATATCTGAATATACACCGACATTATGACCACTGACAGGTGAAGTAAATAACACTGATTATCTATTTATCACGGCACCTGATATTAGGCAGCAAGTGAATATTTTATCCTCCCTCAAAGTTGATGTGTTAGAAGCTGAAAAAATGTTTGAAAAGTTTGAAAAGGGCCAAATTGTGGTGGCTAGACGAGGTCAGAGCATCTCCAAAAGAGCAGCGCTTGTGGAGTGTTCCCGGTCTGCAGTGGTCAGTATCTATCAAAAGTGGTCCAAGGAAGGATCAGTGGTAAACCGGCAACAGGGTCATGGGTGGCCAAGGCTCATTGATACATGTGGGGAGCGATGGCTGGTCCGTGTGGTCCGATACAAGAGATGAGCTACTGTAGCTTAAATTGCTAAAGAAGTTAATGCTGGTTCTGATAGAACTGCCGAAAGCGCCAACAATGGGCACGTGAGCATCGGAACTGGACCATGGAGCTATGGAAGAAGGTGGTCTGGTCTGATGAATCACATTTTCTTTTATATGGATGGCCGGGTTCGTGTGCGTCGCTTAGCTGGGGAACACATGGCACCAGGATGCACTGTTCTGCTGGGAAACCTTGGGCCTACTATACATAATATATACAGAGATTGATGCAATGTATTATTGGTTGAAATGCACTAAGAATGTGCAATGGTGCCCATAAAGTAAAGTAAGTTCCTGAGGTCTGGTTAAAGACGTTTATTGCTTTAGGGAAGAAACTGGTCCTCTGGTCAAAATTTCATACCACTGATTGCTTTATGGTTTTTTCTGTTTATATTTAAATAGATCCACATTTATCTAAGTCAGTTGAATCTGTACAGAATTACAGGATCTAGATCAAGGCTATTCCATTAGTGGCCTTTAGGCAGCCAGTGTGCCATGTTTAATGGGTGGTAAAGAAAACGTTTAGTATACTAACAGTTCACAAATGTGTATACCACGGTGTGCTTTTTTTACCACTTCAAGCACTGGTTGTAACATATAAACAAGTAAATTAGAATGATATGTAAGCAAGCACGCACACACACAATACACATACACAAACACCCACACTACTTATTTTTCTTTTAACTAAATAGTTTTTAATAATCTTTAGTCTCTTATTCTTTAATGCTTTCTTTTCAGAACTGTTCACTACTTTGAATGAAACTCTGGGTGACATTACTGAAGGATTTTTACAGACAAATGACACACTGATGAACCAAACACACAGTCCAGGGAACTCGGTAATACCTTCAACAGGTAAGGTTAAAAGGTCCTCTGTCTAAAAATACAACTGGTTCTCAGACATTGGTCAAAGGTCCACATGTACTTGCCTGTGCTGCAAATGGGGTTGCAGGACATTTTTACAAATTATCAGTTATAGAGAGATAAATCTAATGCAATTGTGAAGGCATAAAAACATTATCATCAATAATAATAATAATAATAATAATAATAATAATAATATTTAAACACAATATAAACACATTCACCTAGGATATTTAATCTGTTTTTTTAAAATCATTAATTTTTTTTATTAGCCCTCGGCACGTTGGCTAGATGGGTAGCACTGTCGCTTCACAGTAAGAAGATCCTGGGTTCGATCCCCAGGCGGGGCGGTCCGGGTCCTTTGTGCCTGGAGTTTGCATGTTCTCCCCGTGTCTGCGTGGGTTTCCTCCAGAAGCTCCTGCTTCCTTCCAAAGTCCAAAAACATGCAGTCAGGTTAATTAAAGACACTGACTTGCCCTATAGGTGAATAAGTCTGTGTATGTGTGTGTGTTTGTATGTGTGTCTGCCCTGCGATGGACTGGCGCCCCATCCAGGGTGTTACTGTGTGCCTTGTGCCTATTAAAAAGCTGGAATAGGCTCCAGCACGCCCCCGCGACCCTGATTGGATAAGCGCAGTGGTCTATTACGCTAACCCACTACTTCTGACATCCAGGTTTGAATGTCTACAGTGCTTTCTGCTGGCCAGACATCTACATGGACATGGTTGGCTATGTCTTTCAGATGGCCGAAGTGTTACAAAGGATGCGAAGTGTTACCCAGAAGAACGACCAATCAGACATATATAAATGACCAGTCTGACTAATATACTTAAATAAAATAGTTTAGGGATTGATAACACCCTCAATGTCTGTTGTGTACACTATACGTCCAAAAGTCTGTGTCCCTTCCATATTGTTGGTCTACCAGCCTCCACTCTTCTGGGATTTTGTTCCAAGATTCTGGAATGTGTCAGTGGGAATTTTTCCCTGTTCAGTCAGAAAGTGTTCCACAGGCCTTTTGGGTTCCTACTCCCCTAACTTATGAAAGCACGTCTTTATAGACCTTGGTTTGTGCACAGTTATTCTGTATCAGGAAATGACTTCTTACAAATTCTTGCTACAAAATTGAAAGCATATAATTGAATGTAATTCACAGTAAACACCTTTTAGTAATGGGTGTGAAATCAATAATTTTAAGATGTCCACATAGTTTTGGTCATATAGTGTTTATTTAGATAGATTGAATATATATATACACACCGATCAGCCATAACATTAAAACCACCTCCTTGTTTCTACACACATTGTCCATTTTATCAGCTCCACTTACCATATAGAAGCACTTTGTAGTTCTACAATTACTGACTGTAGTCCATCTGTTTCTCTGCATGCTTTGTTAGCTCCCTTTCATGTGGTCAGGTATTATTTGGGTGGTGGATCAGTCTCAGCACTGCAATGACACTGACATGGTGGTGGTGTGTTAGTGTGTGTTGTGCTGGTATGAGTGGATCAGACACAGCAGCGCTGCTGGAGTTTTTAAACATCTCACTGTCCCTGCTGGACTGAGAATAGCCCACCAACCAAAAATATATCCAGCCAACAGCGCCCTGTGACCACTGATGAAGGTCTAGAAGATGACCAAATCAAACAGCAGCAATAGATGAGTGATCGTCTCTGACTTTACATCTACAAGGTGGACCAACTAGGTAGGAGTGTCTAACAGAGTGGACAGTGAATGGAGCAGTGCTGCTGTGTACCAGCACAACACACACTAACACACCACCACCATGTCATTGTCACTGCAGTGCTGAGAATTATCCACCACCTAAATAATACCTACTCTGTGGTGGTCCTGTGGGGGTCCTGACCATTGAAGAACAGCATGAAAAGGGTGTAACAAAGCATGCAGAGAAATAGATGGACTACAGTCAGTAATTGTAGAACTACAAAGTGCTCCTATATGGTAAGTGGAGCTGATAAAAGGGACAGTGAGTGTAGAAACAAGGAGGTGGTTTTAATGATATGGCTGATCGGTGTATATATTTGAGAATGTTTAGGACTTTTGTATCAGGAACACTCATTTGCTAATTTGATTGACAGAAAACCTGGATGTAACACCAGTCACAAAACTGCAGAATACTTTGGAAAGTCAAGCAGACACACCCCAGCCTGAGACAAAAACTGCACACACATACCCGGTGAATACCTGGATATATACCTTACCACAAGAGATGGAGAAAGATGAAGATGGAGAGTTCCAGACAGACTTGTACCCTGATATAATTACCAAGGCATTTGGGGACCTGACCACTTCAGACAAAGAAAGAGAAAGTGATGAAAGAAGTAATGAGGATGAAGACCAAGTGATAGTAGAACTATCAAGTGATGAGAAAAAAGAACACAACAATGAAAAAGACACAATTAAGGAACAACCCGAACCCGGGCTGTCTATGCTTTTGTCATCCATTTCATCACCAACAGCAGCCAAACAGACCACAACACATTCAATAACCGTGTTTGTGACAACCAAACAAAACACAGAAACCTTGTCCATTTCGATAGATCAGCTGTCCAAGGAAGACAAAAAAGAAAGCAGGGAAAAGGAAAGTAGAGAGGAGGAACTGAAAACAGAAGAGTTGCCAGTCACAGTACCAACAAACACTGATCATGATCAGCCCAAATTTACTGTGATACCAACACCGGCTAACCCACATGCACAGTTTATCACACAGGTGAGACATACAGAGAGTCAGAAAGAGGATGCACAGAGTGGAGAAGATGATCAACAGATGAGTGCAGAAATCCAAGACAGCGTTTACAGTTTCACAACTGCAGCAAATGTCCACACAACCAAAACCTCTGACTCCATATTGAAAGACAAAGTGGTCAAAGTTAATGCTTCTTCACAACTGACCCTGACGGTGGCCCCTGAAACAACCAATATTCCAGTCAGGCACCACACCTCTCATAGGCCGACCACACACACTACACCCAGCTCATCCACACTCCAAACCACCTACAGAGCACATCCAAAATTAACAAAGACAACACACTTACCACATACCTCACACACACAGCACAAACCCTCAGTGACCATTCACCAAAGACCGGTCAGCATATCAAGACCACCGATTACACTCAACCACAAACCTGTTCCTCCCCCAATACCCACACATCCCCCCAGGTTTCCTTACACATCCAAACCCACCACCACTTTCCCTACATCATCGCCCACTACAGAGGGCCATTCTGAAGAGGAAGAGGAGAAGAAATATGAAGAACTTAAGAAAGAGCTGTTGGACAGTTCCCAGGAGTCAGAGCCAGACAGTAAGACAGACTCTCTCAAACAGCAGACACCTCTCTTATAATAAGTATCAACATTCTGTTAACAACTTCTGTTAAGTGTTAACAACTAATTAACACATTGTAAGAAAAGTACAATTATCTTTATTCTGATCAGGGTCATGGTGGGTCTGGTGTCACCCAGCACACCAACAATGTAGGAACAATACATTAAGGCAAGAAACCATATGCAATTTTGGCTGGCAGAGGGGGCACGGAGGCACAGATGATTATATCTGTTTCTCCTACGTGACAATCACCTGCACCTCTAAAACGTTAATTTGCTTTACGTGGGAGTTTTTTTCTCTGTATCATGGTTTCTCCCTCTTAGACTTGCCAGCTACTTTGTTGGCAAACCTGCTTTTCACTAAAACCATGATACCGGGCTGCTTGGTCTGGTCCGGTTTTCCACTAGCATGCAATGCCAGCCCTCTCTCTCTTATCTCTCTTTGGGCCAAACAGTTAAAGTGCATACATACTAGGTTACCACTTCCCACTGTCATATTGTGACAACCAGTTTTCAGTTAGGCTCTATCCCTGTTCTATCCATTTTATCCATTGCAGGCTGTCAATGTTGTTTTACCTTGGTCAAAGGTACTTGGATTAATTTTTCATACTGGCAAGAGCAGGGCTTCACCTCGCATTTCAGTAGGAAGGTGCAACCCTCTTCTTAACACCAAATATATTCCATCACGCATTTACCCATTTACAAATTTACTTTAGACAATCCACCTTCTGCATGTTGGTTGTAAACAGAGTTGAAACATGACCCATGTTCCCTGGACTCTGGTACTGCACAGCACTCATTCTACCAGCCATACCACCATGCTGCCCTATTTAATTATTATAAGTTAATTATCACATAGAGTTACCAAAGAGAAGAATTAAACAAATGTTGCATCCAGTGATTAAAGCCACACAGGTTCCCAAGACCCTGGTGATATGCAGCACTTGCACTACCTGCTGTGCCCCCATGCCCCCTTAAATAAGCAGAATAATTTAATAATGATGTACTAATGATGTACTAACACCCCACAGATAAGTTTTAAACTCAGATGTGCCTGTTTTGAATGTTTTTCTTGCCAATATATATTTATAATAATATTTAAAATAATGTAATATCTGAGACAAATATTTGAGATTTGTCACTAATCCAAACCATTCATTCATTCATTTTCTGTTTACCACTGCTTTATCCTGGTCAGTGTTACTGTTGGTCTGATTCTTTCGGCAAAAGGTAGGAAACACCCCGGACAGTTTAGGGCAATTCTGAACTTGTGGGATAAAACCAGAGAACCTGGAAGAAACCCATGCACACTTTACACAGAAAGGACCCTGGCTACCTGGTCAGCGACCCACAACAGGCCAAAACTAAAATAAAAAATAAAATAAAAAAATGGTTAGTATAAGGAGTAAACATACCATTGTTTAGCTTCAGTAATACACAAGTCTGTGTGTGTGTGTGTGTGTGTGTGTGTGTGTGTGTGTGTGTTTTACAGAGCCCCTACAGTTGCAGAGGCGATCCATGCCACTCATGGCCTGGTCCCTGCTGGAAGCAGCAGGACTATTTGACATTCAGCAACATGCTCAATCAAAAGGTATGACTTTTCAGAACATATATGGTATAATGCTGATTTTGTTGAACCAGGAGCCTTGAGTCTACACACCAGTCGAATTTACTGCTAAGTATTAAACTTGGTATAGAATAGTATTTCTTAACCTGCAGTCTCCTAACCGCCATATTCCAAACTAGAACTGATTAAAAAAAAAAAAAATAGAATTACAAACCAAAATGTTCACTCTAATAATGTTCCATTATCCATTATCTAAAATCCATTCTGGTAAACATTCAGGACCTAATTTATTTGGCCAGCTTTTACATTGGTTTTGATCTGGATTTAAATTTATTTGAATAGAGCAAAAATAATTGGCCTAATGGCTAAACTAACTTAAGTTTTCCTGAATCTTTTAATTCTGTGTTTTAAGTTCTCAACAGGTCGACCTGTTGTGGAGAGAAGGCTTGAATTATAGAATCATGCCCACCTGCCACTAACTGACAGCAGGGAACATGGTGGCGCAGACTACTGTCTGTGGCATTCTCTTTAATCGGACAGTCTCTGCAACTTAACGGGGGTTATGTGCTGCACCTGAAGGAGCCCTTTTAATTACTAGTCTTGTTGGGCTTTTGCTTGCAGGCATATTGGCTTAACATTATATGGTGCCTGTACATCTATGACACCTACATGCTCTAAGAGGCTGTTACCTTTTTTTGAGGAACTCAGTTGGTAACCACCCTGGATGGGCAACTACGTCCAGAGATGGTGTGCCGAAAACGTCGAGACTTTTGATGACCACAGACAAATCCACACTGGACATGGAGCATCAGTGAGGGATCTGCAGCTCTGCCCCTGTTTAACTGTGTATACTGAGCCTTCCCATCCTCATCCTCTCTCTCTTTTCTCCCTTTTTCTTTTCCTACTTTAATCTTTGGCCACTGGGAGCATGCTGCTGATGCCAATGTGGGGGAAGCACATGGCTATTTCTGACAAACACTGAGGACAGCATAGACTTATATCCTTTTGGGTCCACGAGTGCAAGATAAGCTGCAGGTTAGCAAATAAGGTCTGGTGTGTTGGGGGAAAAGCTGGTTGAAGCATCGTATAAGCTAAATAAAACAATGAAGGAGCATGCCATCATGACCCAATTAAACTTTGCTAGGTGTGCAAGCTAGTGTAGGTGCCACTGACATATGGGAAAATAGATAGATAGATCACTTTATAAATCCCATAGGGAAAGTCAGTAAATAAGTTCTCTGGAGTGTAATTCGTGTATTGGAGTTTATGTATGTTCTGTTTTGTGTGTGTATGTAGAGTGCAGCATGATATATACCCAGTATAGTTCAGCGGGAGTGGTCATTAGAGAGTTCACAGCGTTGGGAGAAATGCTGCACTGCCTCACTGGCCGCTGTCCGCAGGAATACCAGCACTATGGCTGCTACTGTGGACAACAGGGCAGCGGAATACCTCAGGACCGAATGGACCAGTAATGCACGCGCACGCGCACGCGCACACACACACACACACACACACAAAACCACTTACTTTTGTGACTTCATACCTAAAACCATATACCCTAAATATAGCACTAGGTTTCAAAAAGTTATTACAATATTTCACAACAAGGTTTAGGGCAATTCCAAGGGGGTTAAGATAAATTTTTTTATACATCATTCCAATTTTGGCAGCTTTGCAGCAGAGATGGAACCAGTCTGGCCATCCTACTTTGAGTTCTCTCATTAACAAGGCATGCCCGGCCACAGAACTGCTACTTACTGGATGTTTTTACCTTATTCCACTATTCTGGGTTAATTGTAGAGAGCATTGTGTGTGAGAATCCAAAGGAGATCAGCAGTTTTAGAAATATTCAAACCGGCTTTGGTACTGGCACCACCAGTCATGCCATAGTCAAAATCTCTGTGATCACATTTGCCCCAGTTCTGATGATTAATGCTATCAATAACTGATGCTACAGGGCCATATCTGCTCGATTAGGTGTCACGACTAATTAGGTGTACAGTTTTCCCAATTAAGTGCTCAGTGAGGATATACTGTATATACCATAGTAATATTTTTGTTTAATGCTGAGTAAATAGCATATAAAAAATATGAAGCGTTTAAAGTAATTGATTCTGTATTATATAATACCTTTTTTGTTTTTTCTTAGGTGCTGTTTTTTTCATCAGTGTTGTTTGGAGCATCTGGAATTACTGGGCTGCAGGAGAAACAGAAAAGCCAATGTTGAAGTCATCTGTCACAATGGCAAACCCACTTGTAAGTTTGCTAATCTTTAGTCGTGATTTCTGCTGTTTAATTAACATAAATATTGCTGCAACCCACCATACCTCAACCAAGAGGAAAATAGTTTAAGATAAACTACCAGGTTTATAGACTGAAGCTATTTCACTGAATCTATTTAATACCCACGTCAGAACAAGACAATTTTTTATTTTGTTCTGTTTGTAATAAAAGGTTTTTGGTGAGAATTCTGAATGTAGCCTTTAAAATTGCTCCCAAAGACCTTTACATTTTCACCTGAGATTGTATTTTCAAACCAGCCAAATTTGGTGGAAAAACCCATGAACCAGCCAGACGTCTGCAGTTTTTTTGCACTAAATGTATTGAAGTGTGCACTAAACCACAGTAATTGTGGTTGCAAATCAGCGGTCTGTATGCCATGTCAGGACAGTCAAACTCACATTCTCATGATTTTTAACAAGCTTTTTAGTTTTGCAGCCACTTCAGCAACTTCTGCAGGCTACAGCTAAGCCACATAGGGCGGGGCTCATTTAGATATCTGAAATTTCAATTTTGACTAGTCAGAATCAAAACAGAGGGCGGCACAGTGGCTCATAGCAAGAAGGTGCTGGGTTTGATTCCCGATTGGAGCGTCAGGTCAGGTCCTCTCTGTGTGGAGTTTGCATGTTCTCCCCTTGTCTGTGTGGGTTTCCTCCCACGGTCCAAAGACGTACAGGCAGGTTAATTGCAGATACAAAATTGCCCTAGGTATGAGTGTGGGTGTGAATGTGTGTGAGAGTGTGTTTGCCCTGTGATGGACTGGCTACCTGTCCAGGGTGTTTCCTACCTTTTGCCCAGTGAACTGGACCCGTCGCGACCCTAAACAAGATAAAGCGGTGGTAAAACAGACAATGAATGAATGAATAATCAAAATTGAGACATCTTTAATTTAGGATTTGTGAGGAATCCAGCACTGTCATTTAAGATATCTCTTAAATTGTAGATACCTTAAATTGCTGTCCCTACTACTAAAATTGTAAATGCAGTATCTTGAGTCAAAACTCATTTGTAGATATGTAAAATTTAACAATGGATAATCAGACAAAAAACATTTAATACTGAAACGACTTGCCATAAGTGACTGATGAGTGCTATATGTTCTTCTTATCCAGGTCTGGGAGTTAGTTTATGTGATCGACTGCAGTGTGCGTGTGATCGCACTACAGCCGAGTGCATGGCAGCATCACAGTTCAACCACTCAATCATATCACAGTGTTCCGATCTCCGTCCACCCTGCATCCGCAGACTACGCCCGACGACACAACCCACCGATGACGACTCCAGCCAGGAGAGTTTGGAAACTGGCAACTCAAACCCAAAAACACACAAAAAGCCTCAGCAACTTTCACACACCCTGGGTAAACCTGAACTGGTAAAGCCTGTAGGAGATTTTAAAAATGAAGAAGAGCCAGAGGCCGAGGAAGAAAAGGAGGAGAAAGAAGAAAAGGGAAAGGAGGAGGAGGAGGAGGAGGAAGAAGAAGTATAGAACTGTAGACATGCAAACACATCTTTAAACTATTGTTAAACAGACTATTATCACAGTTACATTAAAAGGCCAACCACCTGTGTCAACAACAGCTGTGGAAAATCCATATTAAGCTTATTTTGTTTGTTTGTTTTTGTTGCTACACTATACACCAACTAGGCATAACATTATGACCAATGACAGGTGAAGTAAATAACACTGATTATCTCTTCATCACGGCACCTGTTAGTGGGTGGGATATATTAGGCAGCAAGTGAACATTTTATCCTCAAACTTGGTGTTAGAAGAAGGAAAAACGGGCGAGAGTAAGGATTTGAGCGAGTTTGACAAGGGCCAAATTGTGATGGCTAGATGACTGGGTCAGAGCATCTACAAAACTGCAGCTCTTGTGGTGTGTTCCCGGTCTGCAGTGGTCAGTATTTATCAAAAGTGGTCCAAGGAAGGAATAGTGGTAAACCAGTGAGAGGGTCATGGGCGGCCAAGGCTCATTGATGCACGTGGGAAGTGAAGGCTGGCCCGTGTTGTTCAATCCAACAGACGAGCTACTGTAGCTCAAATTGCTGAAGAAGTTAATGCTGGTTCTGATAGAAAGGTGTCAGACCCCATGCCTCGACGGGTCAGGGCTGTATTGGCAGCAAAAGGGGGACCAACACAATATTAGAAATTCATAATGTTATGCCTGATCGGTGTAAGGCCAGATATATGTGGACACCCCTACAAACTTCAACTGTTCCAGCCACACCCATTTTGCTAACAAACACCTGTTAAAATTAATTGTGTAACAAATCATATGTATTTACCTTCATGGCAACAGTTTGGAAAGGTCCTTTTCTATTTCAGCATGATTGTGCCCCTGTTCTTAAAGCAAGATTTATAAAATCATGCTAGATGATTTTGGTGTAAAGGAACTCCAGTGGCCTAAACAGAGCCCTTATTAATCACCATTGTGGCGAATTGGAACAATTATTACAAGCCAAACCTGGTCTCATGAATTTTTTGTGACTATATAAGGAAGAATTCAAAATCTAGCATCTACATACTTTTGGCTGTCTAGTGTACAGATTGTTTTATGACTGGCCCATGGACTTGCTTGTTCATTTGTAGTCCTTTTTCTATAAAGTGTCAATCTGCCCGTCTGTTACTTTTGATTTGTAACCACTGTTGGAACCATCACTTTTAACTTTGACTGTTCCTCTGACCAGTGCACCTGCAATTTATTCATTCGCTGTTTGGACAGTTTGGAACTTTGCTCTTTGCCTTAGGATGCTTTGAAATCTCACATATCAAAGTACCAAATCTTGATTGCTTTTTATTGCATTTTAATGGTGTTCATTTATTAAAGTTATCAAAGGCTGAATGAAATCAGGAAAAAATGTTAAGTAAAGGAGTAAATGATGAGTAAATAATAAATTTTGGCTGCTCCAGTTAAGTGTCAACACAGCAGACCATTTTACCGCATTTTTAATTTGGCACAGTTTTTACCCTTCTTCACAATTTATCAGGTTTTATGACTGGTACTAAGCACTGCTGTTACACTGGACAACAATTTTTTGCCAAAGTTCTGTTTCCTTGAATTTTTTTGGTGATTGTGACAGACCCATTTGAGCTGAACACAAATGTAGTTTCTGATTGTCTGTATCACATAGAAATTTTGAGACACACGAGATTAAGTTTTACTGATTATAACACATTCAAATCTTACATGTGTCTATAGAGTGTTTTGCTGCTGATTTTAGTTTTTACTCAACATCTGGTGCATCTCGTATTAGTGTTCAGCAATAGTCAGCCAGCATTGACGGATTCCAGTGGCCTTGGTAACATTTTTCCATTGTGGCAATATCTTGGTGAAAGCATTCGCCATGCTCATGACTTACTGCACCAAGATTAGGAAAGAAATCCAAGTGTCAATGCAGGCAATGAATTTTTAATGACGTTGCACATCATCATTGTAAGCTTGAAGAAGGTTGTCAACCAGTTTGATGAAGTTTGACTGTCAATAGAATAGAAAATTTTCAGCAACATCCTTGAATGATTTCCACGTGATTTTCTCAGGTCTCACCACCAGCTCTTTGAACTGATCATTCATGATGTGTCGCATTTGTGAATAGAAATGCCTTCACTAATCTTGGTATCAGTTATCCTTGGGAACACTTCCCCCTTTTTGTTCATTGCTTTCATAAAATTTTTCATCAGCCCGAGTTTTATGTGAAGTATATATCCTTTTTTTTGGGTCCACAAGTGGTTTATGTGCCATATTTTTTCTGCCCTGGGGTCAAATTCTGATGAATTGGCCAGTTCTTTTTAGTGTAATATGATTCTTCTTATGGCTGTCCCAATTGCAAATGAAGCAGCAATACATGGTATATCTGAGCTGCAATCCAAGAAGCAGTGCCACACTAAATCTCCAGATGTTTCAGTTGTAGTTGCTGTACTTGATGTGTTTCAACAACAGTTCCATGTTCTGGTATGTTTCCTTCATGTGTGCAGCATACCAACAGGTACTGACGGATAGACATTGTCACTGAATAACAAGACAGCCTTGAGGCTTAACAATCATGAATCAATAAAATAGTACGTGATCAAAATCTCTGTGGACCAGTGTTATCAGCAGTGTGGCTCTTAGCATTATGCCACATAAGCTCACCTCTAAAACTCACTAAAACATTTAGCAAGCATGCACCGACATGTAAATTCACTTACTGGTTAGATTTTATTTGAATAGGCAATACCAATATCTTCACCTGTATTTAAAATCTCTAGACACAAGGCAGATGAGTTTAATGAAAATGTTGCTAGGCCAGAGCTTGTTTAACAGTGCAAACATATTCATGACACAGTTTTAGCCTTTTTCCAAATAAAGTGATGTATGGTTAAGTTTATTACCTCAGTAAATACTAATATTAATAACCTCTACAGTAATGTAGAAAAAAACATAGGGTGCATGATAGCATTGCAATGGCCTTGCTGTTCCATTAGCATCTACTTACCTGTGTTGAGACACACAAAAAAATACAATATACTTTGTTTAAAAGGCAATTTCTGTATTAAAATTCTTTTTTTTTTCTATTTTATTTATGAATTTTCTCCCATTTTCTCCCAATTTAGTGTAGTCAATTTGTCTTCCGCTGCTGGGGAATCCTTGATTGCAGTCAAGGTGGGTATATTGCTGCTCACGCCTCCTCCGACCCGCGTGCAGCCCTTAACGGAACCCTTTTTTACCTGTACTCTGCACAGGCACCTCTCTATCTGCTAATCAGAGTCCTTACACAGTGTTTGAAGACATTACCCACACATAGTCCGGTCATCCTGCCCTAGCAGAATTGTGTCTGCTGCAGGCACTGCCAATTATGCCCGCTAGATGGCTCCCAGCCGACCGGTGGCAACGCCAAATTTCGAGGAGTTTAGAATCTTGGCACTGTTGTGCTAGCAGAATATCCTGCTGTGCCACCTGGGCGCACCCCTTATAAAAAGTCTCATCAAGATGTTTTAATAAAGTCGCACTCAGGAGACACGGTCATTTTGAATATAAAATCTTTATTGACATAACTTGATCTTGCTCTTTTGTGCACACGAACGTGGTAAAGCATCTATTTCCAGCTAGATTGTGTGGTGATGTGCATTTGGCACCAGATTAAAGTGCCTTAGTGGTTTAAAGTAATTATCAATATATCAATAAAACAACATTTATAATAAGATGTAATGCTGTAGCTGGTGAGCGTAACTGCACATATGTAAGATTAAAAGTCAAAAACACACACAAACACACACACACACAATTGTGTAAACTTAGGGCCATATACAGAGAGGAGTAAAGTGTACACAGCAAGGAGCCAATAATAAAATTATATTTAATCTGCAGATGTATTTTGGGACTTTTTGTAAAAGTGTTTTACAAAATACAACTCAATTCAAAGTCTAAATTTTTTCTTTCACATTATCCACTTCATTGACAAACAGTGTATTGTCCTTTACTCTCTGATTAATGCAATTTGTCATGAAAGTCCATTGAGAAACATAAACTAACACAAATAAAACTGTGAAAACAACATTTAATATTTAAAGTTTTACTTTTAAGTAGGTTGGATTGACTTGTGCAGAGCAGTACTTGTAATTTTTTAACCTTACATGAATCTTTCTATGACAGTTTACACAGACTAGGCATAACATTATGACCACTGACAGGTGAAGTGAATAACACTGATTATCTCTTCATCATGGCACCTGTAAATCAAAGTTGATGAAAAATGAGCGTAAGGATTTGAGCAAGTTTGACAAGGGCCAAATTGTGATGGCTAAGGCGACTGGGTCAGAGCATCTCCAAAACTGCAGCTCTTGTGGGGTGTACCCAGTCTGCAGTGTTCAGTATCTATCAAAAGTGGTCCAAGTAAGGGTTATTTGTTTATTAGGATTTTAACTCTTTGGTTACATTTATGACAGGAATATTAGTTACTCATTACACAAGATCCATCAGTTCACAAGGTTATATCGTTAATGCTGGTTCTGATTGAAAGGTGTCAGAATACACAGTGCATCGCAGGTTGTTGCATATGAGGCAGCAAAAGGGGGACCAACACAATATTAGGAAGGTGGTGATAATGTTATGCCTGATCAGTGTATATTAACACCTGCTCACTAAAAAAATCTAGTAAATCTTTTTAATTAGGCAGTTTACTTCGTCATTTTTGCAACAATCTTAATTTACACAGTGTTTTCTGCTTTGGAAACCTGGCAAACATAACTGTTGCATAATTAACAAAATACTTAATATATTAAGTATAATAATTGAAAATCTGGCAACCCCCAGGTATAAACCACAAGCAGGTTTGCTAAATGGTCACTCAGAAAAATGTAAAATTAGTAAGAAATAACTTTGTGTATTTATTGACAACATTTTACCTTGTGAAACTGAATTACCATCTCTGTAAATAGCCCTTAATGCATGGTGCTATACTGCTTGGCTTTGTTACACACAAATACTGTCTTAAAAGTTTAATGATGTTGTTTCTGATATAGCATGAGCATGTACACACCAAGCACACACACACACACACACACTCTCAGAAGACAGGATCAAACTACAAATCTACAGAGCTGCAATGTTTTTTTTTACAATTCAAGTACCAGTACAATGAAAATGAACAGCGACACAGTTTTGACATATAACAGCAACTAAAGCGTTCAGGATAAAACAAAGCCAGATTCTAAGACACAGCATCGGTTCTGCATAATTACTGTCGCACAGCCTACTGAAAACGGACGAACACAAATACAAAGTATCTACACACATCTCATCAACATCCTGACAAAATATATGGCACTAAATGTATAAAATAGAACTTCAGTACAGACTAAAATATTCATTTATAAACCTGTGTACAATTAAAGATCTGTTTTATCCTAGTATTTATCTCATCAAAGCTAAGCAATATTGATTATGATGCAGCAAATTACCTCACAAAGGTTAAAGGTAAAACTATTTTCTCTAAGGCTGTTTACCTCTCTACAAGATAAGACTTAGCTGATTAGCTAATCAATTCATCAACATGACCAGAGGATCAGATCAATAACCATCATTCTTTCCTACCTGCCAATCAAAGCAAATTTCATCTCAACGTTCTCTGACATTCACTGAAACAAGCACTGACTGCAAACAGTTTTAAGTACCACGCACTGCAGATTTCTGTGTTTTTGCTTACAATTTCTACCAGATGCATAACATCAGATTTAGACATACAGTATGCACGGACATACACCAGCAGTAAAATAAACCAGACCAAAGGGCTGAGTATGATTTCAGGAGCCACTTTTTGCTGTCACCATGACGTGGAAATTTACACTATATACACAGAAGTATTGGGGAACCCATCTAATTATTGATTTCATGTGTTTTAGCCACAATAAATGCCCCGTGCACAAAACAAAGAGGTTTAAAAAAACGTCAATGGCCTGCACAGAGCCCTGATCTCAGCCCCACTGAAACGTGAACTGAAACATCAATTGATTCTTTATATATACTGTATACATATATATATATATATATATATATATATATATATATATATATATATATATATATATATATATTGTTTATGCATTTTCTCCCTTTTTAGCGCGTCCAATTGCCTGATTGTGTCATGCTTCCTCTCCACCAATGCCGCTCTGACTGAGGAGAACAAAGCCAACGTGGCCAGCAGCCGTATGCATTTTGTCACCTAAACTTTGACGAGGGCAATGTGGGAGGGCAATGTGGATGAGCACTGTGTACGGAGAGACACATGCTGACAGCACTCTTTTCCCCGTCTCTGTGCAGGTGCCATCAATCAGCCAGCAGAGGTCGTAATCGCATTAGTTATGAGAGAGTCCCTATCCGATCGTCCAATCGTTGTTAATGTTTTTCCATACTTCATAACGTGTATGACTATGACTATAATATGTTTAACATCATGAGGAAGAAACAATTGTATGTCAAGAACTTACTTAAAAACTGTCAAGCATTTGATTTAATAATGCAAAAAAAATTGAGTCGAGATTTTTGCTTTTGTTCTTTTTAAACTTTTATGTTATGATTCTTGTTTGATAAAGGCAAAACATGACATTAAAACCACCTCCTTGTTTCTACACTTACTGTCCATTTTATCAGCTCCACCATATAGGAGCACTTTGTAGTTCTACAATTACTGACTGTAGTCCATCTGTTTCTCTGCATGCTTTGTTAGCCCCCTTTCATGCTGTTCTTCAATGGTCAGGACTCTCCCAGTACCACCACAGAGTAGGTATTATTTACGTGGTGGATCATTCTCTGCACTGCAGTGACAATGACATGGTGGTGGTGTGTTAGTGTGTGTTGTGCTGGTATGAGTGTAAAAGACACAGAAGCACTGTTGGAGTTTTTAAACACCTTACTGTCACTGCTGGACTGAGAATAGTCCACCAACCAAAAATATATCCAGCCAACAGCGCCCTGTGGCAGCGTCCTGTTACCACTGATGAAGGTCTAGAAGATGACCAACTCAAACAGCAGCAATCGATGAGCGATCGTCTCTGACTTTACATCTAAAAGGTGGAAAAACTAGGTAGGAGTGTCTAATAGAGTGGACAGTGAGTGAACACAGTATTTAAAAACTCCAGCAGTGCTGCTGTGTCTGATCCACTCATACCAGCACAACACACACTAACACACCACCACCATGTCATTGTCACTGCAGTGCTGAGAATGCTCCACCACCCAAATGATACCTCTTCTGTGGTGGTCCTGTGGGGTCCTGACCATTGAAAAACAGGGTGAAAGCAGGTTAAAAAGGTATGCAGAGAAACAGATGGACTACAGTCAATAATTGTAGAACTACAAAGTGCTTCTATATGGTAAGTGGAGCTGATAAAATGGACAGTGAGTGTAGAAACAAGGGGGTGGTTTTAATGTTATGGCTGATCAGTGCAAGTGTGGGTGTTGCCCAAATTACAAATCCCTTGTGTGCATGCAAATGATAAAACACAGTATGCAGAATTTGCAGTGCATGAGTACAAAAAACTGTAAATAAACCTAGTACAGTGCTACTCAAAACAGTTCTTAAGTTAACAAAACATTGCACCATGGAAAAAGAACTGGTATTAAGCTTAAAAACACATCCGTCTTCCTTATGTCTATATTTATTATATCTTTAACCACTTTACTCAATACGTCTCAAAACTTTTCCTTTACTTAAACAACCTATATTAAGCCCATATTCATAAATTATAATAACAGTAGTAGATTTCTTTACAGTTTGGTATGTTTTGTATGCAGTGCGCTTTACAATGCTCCCTAAATTCCCTAGTATATTCTAAATGTTTGTTTTTTATATGCTAATTTCAATATGGACAGGTCGTTAATGTGTGCAAGAATGCGTACAATTCAAAATGTCAGAGACAAATAAGTGGTGCATTTTATAACCTTATACGGTTGTTAAGTGCCCTTAATACACTATATTCTTTAGAAAGCATTTAAGAAGCTTTCATGATTATGAACAATTATCAGTTTTAACAACAGACAGAGTTTTAAAATAAAACAAAGAGCATTTAGGAATTAAATGTCAAAGATTAAAGTGACCTAATATTAGAAAACAGCAGACAGTCTGGGGGAAAAAAACTCCATGACTCAAAACAAAGTTTTTTATGATAAAGTTTTCAAACATTCACGCACTTCAGCAGACTGTCATGACTGATTGATAGCATATTTTCCCCCCTCTCCACTTTTCTCATAATTCTAACCGTCTAGACGTGCCTCCACTGTGGAATGAAAGCTACCAATCTGGGAGGGTTAACATGATTCATCTAAAATGTCACAGCAGCCATCAACTCTTTTTGAATGAAAGGTTAACTGCGCAAAGTAATGCTTACAAACACACAAGGTTAGCCAGTGTCACTTGGATCAGAAATGCTTCTACTTGAAAAGCAGCTCCAACTCTGCTCTTATGAGGTTCCAGCACTGGATGCCTATGGCATAGCCAAAGCAAATGTGATTCTGCTGCTTTGTGATTTTCTCCCATTTTCTCCCGATTTTTAGTGCATCCAGTTTATACCCAATTGCGTTATGCCTCCTCTCTACTGGTGCTGACCTCCGCCCCAATTGTGAAGAGCGAACTTTTCACATGCACAAGGCGAGTTTATATGTGAATCAGCCTTGTGCACAGAGAGCCACAGCCTGATCAGCATTATTCCTCTACTCTGTGCAGACGGCATCAACCAGCCAGCAGAGGTTGTAATTGCACCAGTTATGAGGTCTCTATCTGGCTCCCTACCTGGATGAACAACAGCTAAACGTTGTTCATATAGCCGCCCAGCCCGACCGGATGGCAGAGCTGAGATTCGAACCAGTAGGGTTTTAACACTATATTTTAATGTTGGGAACAAACTCTGTGGGTTGAAAGCATCCTCTGGCAGTTGTGCTATGAATTCTACCATTTGGAGCTTTGAGACCTACAGCTTTAGTTCAAACTGGGTCATAGTGGTGCTTGATTAACTCTGTGTTCACTCTGTGAGGACATTTAGGAAATTTAACTAAATTAACTAAATGTATTTTATGAATATGGGCTTTAAAATCAAAGAAAAACAAACCACAAGTCATCCCATAGAAAAATTCCAACACTCACTTTCCACAAGCCTGTTTAAACTCTGTCCACACCACAAAACATTAAAATAAACTAAATGATTCCCTCAACTACTTGATTTTTCTATAATGTTCTATTCCAGCAATTAATTCTTTATTCTTAACATTTAATAGCCAGCTATCATTCTTAACATTTAATAGCAATCATCAAAAAATTGTAAAATGCCTGAAACTAATTAAGAAAAAAAAGAAAAACATCTTTATCTGTATGATTCACATTACTCATTTTTAAAAGCAGGTAAGACATTTATTTTTACCTCATCCTAAACTAAACTATCCTGAATTTTGCAAGAATGTTTTGCTCCATGGAATCAGCCAAACATTTACATTACATTTACATTTTCAGCATTTAGCAGACGCTCTTATCCAGAGCGACTTACAGAAGTGCTTCCAAAGTGAACATTTAATTTCTCAAGTTTAGGTAAACAACAGTCGAAGAACACAAATCTGCTAAAATCTGTTAGAACCAAAGTTTTTTTTTTTTTGGAAATGGAAAAGAATGGAACAAGATGTTAATAAATAAGTACAAGTCAGCTTAAGTGCTTCATAAAAAGGTGGGTTTTTAATCGTTTTTTAAAGACAGCAAGAGACTCAGATGTTCGGGCAGACAGAGGAAGTTCATTCCACCACTTGGGCGCTAGAACAGAGAAGAGCCTTGATGCTTGTCTTCCTTTAGTCCTGGATGGAGGCTCAAGTCG
This sequence comes from Trichomycterus rosablanca, assembly GCF_030014385.1. NCBI lineage: Eukaryota > Metazoa > Chordata > Actinopteri > Siluriformes > Trichomycteridae > Trichomycterus > Trichomycterus rosablanca. The sequence goes on from NC_086012.1 coordinate 7,645,293, forward strand.
AGCGAGACTGGTGGCTCGGAGGTTGCGTGATTATCTGAGCATCTGACTTCACGATTAAAATTAAAGTACATGTGCAGGGGCAGGGTTCAGCTAGTCAGATGTACCTAGCTAGCTGTAACAGATATTAAGAATCTGTAGATCAAAAAGCTAATAAGGAATAGAATGACCCTTCACCTTTACAGCGGCTTCAATTTTTCCTTTTATGCTTATAGTTTGGGTTGGGCAATTACACCATTTTAAGAGTAAAAGCTTCCAGTTCATCAAGAACTACAGGAAGTGAAGGGATCTACTTTACTGTTTGTGCTCAAGAACTTAAATTACTGTAAATTATGAGGGCAAACTGAGCTTGACTTGAAGACTATGAAGATGTTATTAGCACTAGGTATGGAGGCATGCTACTAAACACCGTTCTAAACCCCCAGGTATTTTTTTTTCTAAATTGACTTAAACAAAGTTAATTTTTGAATCCATGGAACAAAACATTACAAGATTTAGGATGGTTAATGCTAGGTGACTTTAATGACATGTAAGTAGAAAAATAAATTAAGACGATAAATTCTAAGACGAAGATATTTCCTTATTTCCATAAGACATCTAAAACTCATCCAAAAAAAAGTAAAGCGTGAGTAGATGAAATGCAGCCTATAAAAATCCTAACAAGGTATACATTTACAGCATAGTATTTCTGCTATTAACAGTCAAAATAAAATGTTTACATTATACTTCTTTGCTTACTTGATTAGTAATAAGTTTGCTAAATAGATTCTTCTATTATCTAACTTATATCATCTTTATATATATCTCTACGTAAAAAATCTCTATCACTATTGCTTCCACCAGACGTACCACCCCCAACCCCTGACTGGCATATATATTGGGTGCTCAGAGGCCGCGATATTTTGGCCAGCCAGACGTCTACATATCTGGGAAAAGGTGGGAGAGTCGGAATACTTCTAACTTTGCAGCAACAGTTGTTTAGGGATGGCAGCATTACTATGCTCTTGTGCACAAAGCAAGGTTTATCAAGACATAAAGAAACACTTGGTTTAAAGAATCTACATAGCCCTGACACCAGCTCCATTGGACAGCTTTGGGATGAACTGGAATATCAATTGAGGCTTCCTTGAGCAACACCAGAGCCCAGCCATACAAATGCTCTTTTGACTGAATGGGTACAAACTATTCTTCTAAAAGGTCTTGTGAGGAATCTTTTCAAAAGAGTGGCTTTTGTCCTAGCTGAAAAGATCACACAGAGGTCACTATATTTCAATACCATTTGCTTTAGAAATAAGACGTCTTTTTTTAATTTTGTTTATGCATTTTCTCCCCTTTTCTCCCTTTTAGCGTGTCAAATTGCCTGATTGCATCATGCTTCCTCTCCACCAATGCCGATCCCCGCTCTGACTGAGGAGAACGAAGCTAACCCACGCCCCCTTCGACACGTGGGCAGCATGCCATATGCATCTTGTCACCTACACTTTGACGAGTGCAGTGCAGTTCAGCACTGTGTACGGAGAGACACACCCTGACAGCACTCTCTGTGCAGGCGCCATCAATCAGCCAGCAGAGATCGTAATTGCATTAGTTATGAGAGAAACCCTATTTGGCTTAGTCCCACCCCTGTCTAAACAACAGGCCAATCGTTGTTCATGTGGCCGCTCAGCCCAGCCGGCAGACAGAGCTTAGACTCGATATGATGTATTCGGGATCCCAGCTCTGGTTCCAGCGTGTGTTTTTACCGCTGCGCCATCTGAGCGGCAGAAACAAGATGTCTTACAAATGCATTGGTTGATGTTCAAGTGTCCAATTTCTTTTGGCCCTGTGTGTTTGTGTATTTTCCTTCAAGTCGATGCAATCTAAAAAAAAGCTGTTTCACAAGAGAAAAATTCAGAGTTAAAGTAAGAGCTGCATGTAGCTATTGTGTGTGAGCATGTTTGGTCTTTCGTGTTTGGTCACTGTCATCTCTAAAAAACGCACATACAGCAATAAAATCAAATTGTGCATTCATTTATGATAGTAGCCCTGATTTACTAAGGGTTTTCATGTTCATAAAGCGCATATCAATAACACCCACAAAAAAGTGCAAGCTAATTTACTAACAGTGTCTGTGAAGGATTGCTTTCAAACGAGGCATTAAAATGTTTCTACAAAATACAGAATGGCTCAAAGTCTTTGTAGCCTGGATTGGAAACCATTAAAGTACTTTGTGCTATTGAAGCTCAACAGTCTTCCATACCTACAACATGACAGAATGAAACAGAAGTGGAGAATCTCGTATTAGGTTCCTATCAAGAATTAAGAGTCTATATAAGTTTGTAAACATCTTTTCAAGAGGAATAGGACCTACTGAGTCTTACATTCACATAGAGACAAAAAACTCTGAACAACACAGCTAAAGCTGTTCTTAAACATGCACCAACAAGTACCGTAAAGCTGGTGCATGACTGAAGAGCATTAAAGGTGCATGTTGACGAACCTCGTCCAGTCACAGCTTTTCTCCGGGTTTGGATTACTTTTCATTTAACTTTCACTAGTCTGAATTTTGTATCGTAGGGATAGCAGGTAGCCATTGAGGTTATTACAGTGCAGGTCTGCTAAGGTTTAAAGGGGAATGCTAGGAATGTAAAGCCACAAGGTTATACTTATACACCGTACCTAAAAGCAGCGGTGAAGTGAAGTGATGTAATCTAGTGAACACCAACGGTTTAATGGTGGGTGGTTATGATACAATACAGGTTAAGGTCAGTAGACACAGAGATCAGGAAACTTCATCTCGTAGACAGGTATGGACTGGTACTGGGCATGGCCAGACGTCACCGTTACAGTGCCAGATGGACTGGGAGGTGGGCTGCAGACAGACAGATATGTGCACGTTTACATTCCACTGATTATAGTAACAGAAGAATACAGTAAGTCTAGATGCAATTCTTCAACCAGCTAACTTTGAAAGATGCAAACATGCTTGTGCAATATAATAAAATTACAACCCCAAGTCAAAAGTTTGGACAGAATAACAAATGCAAATAAAATAAAAATGCAGTGTTCCTTACATTTACTTTAACTTTTATTTGATTGCAGACAGTTTAAACCCATGATATTTCATGTTTTTTTCTGCTCAGCTTTTCATTTGTTAATATACCTCCATTCATGCATTTCAGGCCTGCAACACATTCTAAAAAAAGTTGGGACGGGGGAAATTTGGGGCTAGTAATGAGGTAAAAAAACTAAATAATGATGTGATTCCAAACAAGACAATGCAAAACCACATGCTGCACACATTACAAAAGCATGGTATGTGGAAGAAGAGGGTACGGGTACTGGCCTGCCTGCCTGCAGTCCTGACCTGTCCCCAATAGAGAATGTGTGGAGAGTTTTGAAAAGAAAAACGCAACAACGACGGCCCCGTACCGTTGCAGATCTTAGGACATGTTTGCAGGAAGAATGGGACAAAATAAAAGCTGAAACACTAAATCACTTGGTATCCTATATCAATATATATATATATACACACACTATATCTCTCTATCCTCTGTGCCACGTCTCTTAAGTGTGGTGAAAAGGAATGGCAACATTAAAAAGTGGTAAATGCTTTACTGTCCCAACTGTTTCTGGAATGTGTTGCACGCCAGAAATGCAGGAACGGATGTTTATTAATAAATAAAATGAAGTTCCAATGATGATGTCCCAACTTTTTATGATTTGGGGTTGTATGTTAATAAGTGGAAAATTAAAAATTGTGGCAGAATTTCAAATTACATGGCAGTGGGGTAGGTTAATTCACATCTCTGGCGCTTAGTGGAGGAGAGCAGAGCATCGCTATTGGACACGGACACGTTATTCCGCCATGTGCTGATTATAAGTGGTTGTGTTACCAATAATGTACCTCCATTTTGTGTTAATATTGTGCTATTTTAAACCCAGGATATTTGATATTAAGCATAAAAACAGTGATGATCTTGCTTGTAATGCTAAGACACAGCGAGCAACAACAATGGAAACTAATGCTTGCAGTTTTACTTTACAATATTACATTTTTATTTGTAATTAATTTAATTAGGGTTAATTTTAATTATACTTTTATAAGCATTTTATTATGTACAAATAGATGTTGGACTTGATACATAAGCTAGCTCGCTAGTGGTAAGCGAGACAGGTGTTGGAGGTGGATACTTAGGTTAAGTATCCTGTTGAAGTTGCAAAGATTTTGGGCACGCAAACCCACTCTTGGAATGGAACCAATTTGTATCTAGAGGACTTATATATAAAATCACAATGTGTGCATGATTTGGTGAGAAATTTACCAGATGAAACTGAAACTCACCGTATAGTCAGTTCAAAGATCTGAGCCAAACGATCATGCAGCATGTTAGCCTGAACACAGTGACAAAGAGAGTGTGTTAGATATAACATTTCTAGTTTGGGCTTATTGAACCTGATATGTGTTGCTAGATTTTACAGTAAATATGAACAATGTTGATACATAGTTTATAGAAAAACATTGATAACTGTAAGAAATCAGATTTCGTAGATCATTTGATTGACAGGTTTCAATAGGCTTTTTTGTCATTTCTGCTATATACAAATACATACTGAAATGAAACAATGTTCCTCCAGGACCAAGGTGCAACACAGAACACAAGTGCAAACAACACAATATACACAGCGTAGATAAAACAGTATATAAATACAAGGCACATTTCCTAAAAACCTAAAAAGTGAAAATGATATACAACAAATGTTGATATGTAAGAGTGTAAGGTCTGTATAGCAAAAGTTACATTGAAGAATACTGTGCAAAATGCAATACTGTGCAAAGATGCAAGCAATAAAAGAGTCAGTGATTATTTGAATAAATTTTAGAGCGGTCAGAGTCTGAGGTGCATGTGTATGTGTTTGTGTGTGTGTGCTTGAGTGTGTGTGTGTGTGATTGTGTGTGTGTGTGTATACAGTGGTACCTTGCAACTCAATGTCAATTGGTTTTGGGAGTAACGTTGAGTTTAAAAGGTGTTGAGTTTAAAAGGGGTTGAGTTTTAAGGTATTTTTTCCCATAAGGATGTATGAGAAACATCTTAATGCAGTCCCATAGATTTTAGGTTAATGTAAAATAATGGGGTAGTTTTTGATATTTATACACTAAAATTAACACAAGTATAATAACAAAAACACTGAAATACAATTAAAAACAGTTAAAAAACAACCAAAAATACTATAAAAACTTGCTCTGTACCTTTAAACACCAAATTTCTATTATGGGCTTACAGAAACAGGCTCAGCCGTTACATTGAATAAGTTATAAGTCAAGTCATGTCAAATTTATTTATATAGCACTTTATATAATGGACATTGTCTCAAAGCCACTTTACAAAATCCAGGACCAACAGACAAAAAAAACCCTATTGATCAAGCAGAGGGCGACAGTGGCAAGTAAAAACTCTCTTAAATTTACAGGAAGAAACCTTGAGAGGAACCAGACTCAGCAGGGACCCATCTTTCTTGGGTGGTAGCAAGGGGTCGTATTATCTTTTTGAAATATTTAAATCAGCAAAATTGCATCGTACGTACTGTATGATGTGCACAATGTTAATTAGATTATTTTAGCTTGTGAAGAGCTTTCGCAATTGTTTATGGGCGGGGGTTGATTTTTAGGAGTGGGGGGGGCAAGTTCAAGATCAGCACACGGTAGGGGGCGGATGTCCAAAATGGTTGACAACCCCTGAGCTACATAAGCAGAGATTGACAGCTGGCTATCCAGGATAACAGCTGGCTATCTAACTCATAATCTTCACATTGGAAATTTCAAAAAGCTCTCACTTGCTTCGTAAGCAGCAATGACAAGACAAAGCCTCAAATATTTATATTTATATTAATATTTAAACTGATCAGCCATAACATTAAAACCATCTCCTTGATTCTACACTCACTGTCCATGTTATCAGCTCCACTTACCATATAGAAGCACTTTGTAGTTCTACAAATAGTGACTGTAGTCCATCTGTTACTCTGCATACTTTGTAAGCCCCCTTTGACCCTGTTCTTCAATGGTCAGGACCACCACAGAGTAGGTATTATTTAGGTGGTGGGTCATTCTCAGCACTGCAGTGACACTGACATGGTGGTGGTGTGTTAGTGTGTGTTGTGCTGGTATGAGTGGATCAGACACAGCAGCGCTGCTGGAGTTTTTAAATACTGTGTCCACTTACTGTCCACTCTATTAGACACTCCTACCTAGTTAGTCCACCATGTAGATGTAAAGTCAGAGACGATCGCTCATCTATTGCTGCTGTTTAAGTTGGTCATCTTCTAGACCTTCATCAGTGGTCACAGGGCGCTGTTGGCTGGATGTTTTTTTAGGTTGGTGGACTATTCTCAGTCCAGCAGGGACAGTGAGGTGTTTAAAAACTCAATCAGCACTGCTGTGTCTTATCCACTCATACCAGCACAACACACACTAACACACCACCACCATGTCAATGTCACAGCAGTGCTGAGAATGACCCACCACCTAAATAATACCTGCTCTGTAGTGGTCCTGGGAGAGTCCTGACCATTAAAGAACAGCATGAAAGGGGGCTAACAAAGCATGCAGAGAAACAGATGAACTACAGTCAGTAATTGTAAAACTACAAAGTGCTTGTATATGATAAGTGGAGCTGATAAAATGGACAGTGAGTGTAGAAACAAGGAGGTGGTGTTAATGTTATGGCTGATCAGTATGTATATATATATATATATATTTTTTTTTAATTTATTTATTTATTTTTACTTTTTTTTACTTAACTATGTAGTATAATAACAGATGCTCAAACCGTAGCATAAATATGCAAATTAATTTCCTTTTAAGTTCCAAGAATTAACACAATATAAATGTTTTATTCTTTCTTAAGCTGTTTAAAGTCACATGATTACTAACAGCTAGCTAAGACGTATTTATTTGTACAGAATCAGCTGGGACTTAGGAGCATAGTCCCTGATGTATAGACCCCCACCCCCAAGAATATACGCAATACTGCCAAACACCCCCTGCTTTGTCTACCAATCTTAGTGTCCCCACTAAAATATAGGAAATACACCAGCAATCTCCAGAAAACAACACAAACTTTTGTACCTTTGATTCACAGTGTGCAGCAATTTCCTCAAATGGAGCTTTCTGGAACTTTTCCATCACCTGCCTTCGCTTTTCTCTTTCCTGCTCTTCCAGTCCAGTAGTGGCTGGTGTGAAACAAGGTATTTATTTTTAATCAAACACATGTCCTTAAGAACACAGACTGGTTGCCATGGTTATACAGTGGCTTGCAAAAGTATTCATACCCCTTGAACTTTTCCATATTTTGTCACATTACAACCACAAACATAAATATATTTAACTGGAATTTGATGTGAAAGACCAACACAAAGTGGTATACAATTGTGAAGTGGAAGGAAAATTATACATGATTCAAAACATTTTTTACAAATAAAAAACTGAAAAGTGCGGTGTGCAAAAGTATCCAGCCCCCTTTTTTTCTGAGTGCAACCAATTGCATTCAGAAGTTGCCTGATGACTGCTAATGACTAAAAAGAGTCCACCTGTGTGTAATCTAATCTCAGTACAAATACAGCTGCTCCGTGACGGCCTCAGAGGTTGGTTAAGAGAATATTGGGGAGTAAACAGCATTATGAAGTCCAAAGAACACACCAGACAGGTCAGGAATAAGGTTGTGGAGAAGTTTAAAGCAGGCTTAGGCTATAAAAAGATTTCCCAAGCTTTGAACATCTCATGGAGCACTGTTCAATCCATTATCCGGAAATGGAAAGAGTATGGCACAACTGTAAACCTACCAAGACAAGGCCGTCCACCTAAACTTACAGGCCGAACAAGGAGAGCACTGATCAGAGATGCAGCCAAGAGGCCCATGGTGACTCTGGACGAAATGCAGAGATCCACAGCTCAGGTGGGGGAATCTGTCCACAGGACAACTATTAGTCGTGCACTGCACAAATGTGGTCTTTATGGAAGAGTGGCAAGAAGAAAGCCATTGTTAAAAGAAAACCATAAAAAGTCCCGTTTGCAGTTTGCCAGAAGCCATGTTGGGGACACAGCAAACATGTGGAACAAGGTGCTTTGGTCAGATGAGACCAAAATTGAACTTTTTGGCCTAAATGCAAAACGCTATGTGTGGCGGAGAATTAACACTGCACATCACTCTGAACACACCATACCCACTGTCAAATATGGTGGTGGCAGCATCATGCTCTGGGGCTGCTTCTCTTCAGCAGGGATAGGGAAGTTGGTCAAAGTTGATGGGAAGATGGATGGAGCCAAATACAGGGCAATCTTGGAAGAAAACCTGTTGGAGTCTGCAAAAGACTTGAGACTGGGGCGGAGGTTCACCTTCCAGCAGGACAACGACCCTAAACATAAAGCCAGGGCTACAATGGAATGGTTTAAAACAAAACATATTCATGTGTTAGAATGGCCCAGTCAAAGTCCAGACCTAAACCCAATCGAGAATTTGTGGCAAGATCTGAAAACTGCTGTTCACAAACGCTCTCCATCTAATCTGACTGAGCTTGAGCTGTTTTGCAAAGAAGAATGGGCAAAAATGTCAGTCACTAGATGTGCAAAGATGGTGGAGACATACCCTAAAAGACTTGCAGCTGTAATTGCAGCAAAAGGTGGTTTCACAAAGTATTGACTCAGGGGGGCTGGATACTTTTGCACACCGCACTTTTCAGTTTTTTATTTGTAAAAAATGTTTTGAATCATGTATAACTTTCGTTCCACTTCACAATTGTATACCACTTTGTGTTGGTCTTTCACATTAAATTCCAGTGAAATATATTTATGTTTGTGGTTGTAATGTGACAAAATATGGAAAAGTTCAAGGGGTATGAATACTTTTGCAAGCCACTGTATGTACAAGTCTTAGTTCACTAAATTAGTACTTCAATTGGACTTCAGTCAGTTCCAGGATTATTAGTGCTCCTGGTAGAATCGTTAGGTAAGGTCAATAAAAATGTATTTGTGGCTAATGAGCCTGCTCCTACACTGATCAGGCATAACATTATGACCTCCTTCCTAATATTGTGTTGGTCTCCCTTTTGCTGCCAATACAGCCCTGACCCGTCGAGGCATGGACTCCACTAGACCCCTGAAGGTGTGCTTTGGTAACATATCCTTTAACTCCTGTAAGTTGAGAGGTGGGGCCTCCATGGATTGGACTTGCTTGTCCAGCAACCAGTCAACCTCGTTGTTGTGCTCCTCAAACCATTCCTGAACCATTTTTGCTTTGTGGCAGGGCGCATTATCCTGCTGAAAGAGGCTACAGCCATCAGGGAATACTGTTTCCATGAAAGGGTGTACATGGTCTGCAACAATGCTTAGGTAGCTGGTACGTGTCAAAGTAACATCCACATGGATGGCAGGACCCAAGGTTTCCCAGCAGAACATTGCCCAAAGCATCACACTGCCTTCACCGGCTTGCCTTCTTCCCATAGTGCATCCTGGTGTCATGTGTTCCCCAGGTAAGCAATGCACATGATTCGTCAGACCAGGCCACCTTCTTCCATTGCTCCGTGGTCCAGTTCCAATGCTCACGTGCCTATTGTTGGCGCTTTTGGAGGTGGACAGGGGTCAGCATGCACAGGGCTATGCACCCCCATACGCAACAAACTGCTATGCACTGTGTATTCTGACACCTTTCTATCAGAACCAGCATTAACTTCTTTAGCAATTTGAGCTACAGTAGCTCTCTTTACGTGCATCAATGAGTCTTGGCCACCCATGACCCTGTCGCTGGATTACCACTGTTCCTTCCTTGGACCACTTTTGATAGATACTGACCACTGCAGACTGGGAACACCCCAAAAGAGCTGCAGTTTTGGAGATGCTCTGACCCAGTCGTTTAGCCATCACAATTTGGCCCTTGTCAAACTCAATCAAATCCTTAATCCCCAATCCAATTTTTCCTGCTTCTAACACATCAACTTTAAGGATAAAATGTTCACTTGCTGCCTAATATATTCCACACAATAACAGGTGCTGTGATGAAGAGATAATCAGTGTTATTCACTTCACCTGTCAGTGGTCATAATGTTATGCCTAGTCGGTGTATGAAAGAAATCCAACATGCAACTGCAGTGAATACATGTTCAAAAGACAAAAAAAGTGACTATCCCCTGCACTTTGACCCCAGCTTCCAAACAAGAAAAATAATTTCATGGTACTGTACACATGTACCTGTATGTATATATGACAAATAAATCGCTCTTCTTCTTCAGCTTACCAATAGCCTTCTTTAGAGTCTCGTAGGTAATCTCCTCAGCCAATTGTGACTACACACACACACACAAACACACACACACACACAAAGTATTAGAAAGTTATTACCTCTTGAATAACAATTCTGCAAATGAGGCCGAATATACCAATAACAATAAACCTAAGTGTATTCAACAACTGGCTTGTCCTGATGGTTTATTACAAATAAGGTGAAATATTTAAACAACACGATAAAACACAGTTATTAAAGAAACGTTAATGAAACAAGTGCATTATAAAACAAATGTTTGGACTTGCTTGTTTACTTTTCTCCTGCTAGACCATGTAATCCTGTCCTAAAATTTAGTTGCTGTACTTTGTACCCCATGAACTCCCTGCGTCCAAAGGCCAGAGACTGTAAAATTAATCATAAGTCTTTTCCCACTTTAAAGAAAAAAAAACTGTTAAACATCTTTTCCCTAGATAAGTGGTTATTAATCAGTCCTAAAGTACCTAACCCCCCCCCCCACACACACACACATCAAAACACTGACTGAGCAAAAGTTAAGCAAAGTACATTAGGAGCAAAGCAATGTGGCGATTACCAACAGTAATTGCAAATTGAGTGGTCCTTGCTTGTTTACATTTCTTCTGCCAGACCGTCTAGTCCTGTCCACAATTTAATATATTCTACCCCATCTTATTTGGTTGCTGTACTTTAATTAATTAAATTAATCATAAAAGTCTTGAAGTACCTGCCCTCCACACATTTGTGTTTTTCCTGCTCTAATACAGCCAGCTAATTATCTTCTATTTTAAGCATTGACCAAAACCTAAACTTTAGTCATCAAGTAGCAATTCGCTGGTTATTTCAAAACACTGACCGAGGACAAAGATGTTGACATTTCGTTGTAACCCTACAATCAGAATGCAACTAAGCAACGAAGCTCTCGTTCATTTTCAATTAAAGCTGGCGACTACAGGCAGTGTGAACGTTGGTGACATAAAAATGGACCAAGTTGTCAGCTCAAAAATTGAAGCAAAATTTATTTTTATGTGAATTAGGAGCAAAGCGATGTGGTGATTACCAATGATCAAAAATCCCCTTTCTTCATAAGCTGTTAAAGCTAGACAAACACCCCTGGTCTTAGAACAGCATTTCCAACTAGCTAATGAACACTCTGGAAATCTCTTTGAATACCAGCATTACAGCTTGGTTGCACATGAAGAAGGGCTAATTTAAAGGCCAAATAATTCTTATAACATTGGTTAAACATAAAAATTAATACATTTAAGACGTGCTGCTATTAAATCAAACACAGTATTTATAATTTATTTGTCCACTCTTGTGACCTGTGACCGACAAATTCAGTTTCTCTCTCTATGAGAGAAAAGCAACTGTAGTTATGGTTATTACCTACAGGATTACACTTGTGTGTGTGTTTGAGTGTGTACCTGGTCAGGAAGACTGTTGGATAGGATGTCCACCTGAAGTGAGATGGTGTCGACAAAACTCTTCCTCCGAGTTAACCGCTCTTCATCTATCATTAAAAGATTAACAGGATATCATGAGACTTAAATAACATAATAATATTCGCTTTTCCAAAATTGAAGAAGTTGCAGGGGTACACCCATCTTTGCTTTCTTCTAAAGAAATTGTTTGACATAAACAATATCAGAAACAAGATGATAATAAATAAAACATTTGGCTACAAGGAAACTTACCCAAACATCAGTCCAAGTGAGAGCACCATTAGTGAAAAACATTCGATTAATATAGACTACATGTAAAATGTATGTACTACTGTATGAAAAACCTTTCCGTTACTTAAAGCTAAATAATCAATAAATACCATACACTACAAGGCCTAAAGAATGTGGACTCTTTGCCTTTTATTCTCATAGACCCCCATGTGTTTGAAACTATTTTCTAGGACCCTATTATTATTTTTATGCTTTCAACAAGGATGACAAAGGTTATTGTTAATGTGAAAGCTTGATTGATGCAGAGGGTTTACTTTGAGTGGACTGGTGGTGAGAGCTTCTTCACCTTAGTCTACTTTAGCGGAATTTGCATCAACAACTGAATCGGAATCTTTTGTAGTTGCCATCCATTGACCTCTGCACTTTTGCGGTGAGCAAATCAAATACATGTCCATTCTCAAAGAGCCAAAGTAGGCTACAGTAGTTTAAAATTGATTTATATGACATCACAAGAAATCTCCCCTATGCCAATAGCCTACTGATCTTCCTGTCCCATCATGTGTGATCCTGGTTGAGAACCACTGATCTAGCCCATCACCCTTGAAATCTCGAGTCCAACAGACACTACTGGCTGACTGGGAATAACATGATAGGCCAGTCAAGTTCCTCCACCTCTAATAGGAGCACAATAATGCTAAAACAGGAAAGAGCCTTACCAGTCAAGAATAATATTCCTTCTTCACCAAAATTCACAGTGATCATTGTGTTCATTAGGCACGTGCTAAATACTGTTATTAGACAGATTGTAGAGAATAACTGAATCTGTCTAGGGAATATTATGAATATTAATATTCATGACTCAAAGGTCCAACAAAAAAAATTTAAAAAGGGCACCACACCGATCACTGTTTGTTTTCTTTGGCCAGGTAGTATGTATTGCTACAGCACATCAGCTACAGTTGTTGGAAACAACAGGAAGTCTAAGGTCAGGATCACAGTGCTGCAAAGTCTGTGTTTGCTAACTCTTGGTTCAGGAAAGTTTCATCGGTCTACCTGTACCAGTTATCCTACAAGTACTGCAGAGGAACCTACAGGAACCTACAGACTGTTCACAAACAAAATACCATTTCCAGAAAAAGTTGGGTCATGTTCAACTGACACAAGTACAAAAAAAGCAAAGTAGTATTTTTCAAAGTGTCCCAACTTTTCTGAAATTTGGGTTTGTCCGTTAACAGGGCTACAATGCTACATGTACCTCTGGATGTCTGCCTGCATCTGTTCAAAATCTTCCCTACTGTGTAAAGGACTAGAATAAGAACACAGACAGAAACATAGACAGAAATACACACAAACAGAAAAAAACTCTTGGAAAAGCTTAAAATAATAGCTGATATTAGCAAATACTTTAAATACATTCCCAATACATGAAATAGAAAATAAAATACATAAATACTCCTGGTAGATAAATATAGTTCAAATAAAGAGATATTTCACAAACTGGTTGCTGCTTCATGTAGAGTATAAACAATAGTAATTGCCACCTAAATTCAAAGATTTAGATTAAGTGCTTGTGCGCTCTATTACACTATTAAGCCTGTATACCATTTCCAATAGAACAGGATGACTTTGTGGTTGAGAAGATTAAAAAAGCATGAAATATACAGTGTATCACAAAAGTGAGTACACCCCTAACATTTCTGCAAATATTTTATTATATCTTTTCATGGGACAACACTATAGAAATAAAACTTGGATATAACTTAGAGCAGTCAGTGTACAACTTGTATAGCAGTGTAGATTTACTGTCTTCTGAAAATAACTCAACACACAGCCATTAATGTCTAAATGGCTGGCAACATAAGTGAGTACACCCCACAGTGAACATGTCCAAATTGTGCCCAAAGTGTCAATATTTTGTGTGAACACCATTATTATCCAGCACTGCCTTAACCCTCCTGGGCATGGAATTCACCAGAGCTGCACAGGTTGCTACTGGAATCCTCTTCCACTCCTCCATGATGACATCACGGAGCTGGTGGATGTTAGACACCTTGAACTCCTCCACCTTCCACTTGAGGATGCGCCACAGGTGCTCAATTGGGTTTAGTCCATCACCTTTACCTTCAGCTTCCTCAGCAAGGCAGTTCTCCTCTTGGAGGTTGTGTTTGGGGTCAGTTTTCGAAGGGAGGGGATCATGCTCTGTTTCAGAATGTCACAGTACATGTTGGAATTCATGTTTCCCTCAATGAACTGCAGCTCCCCAGTGCCAGCAACACTCATGCAGCCCAAGACCATGATGCTACCACCACCATGCTTGACTGTAGGCAAGATACAGTTGTCTTGGTACTTCTCACCAGGGCGCCGCCACACATGCTGGACACCATCTGAGCCAAACAAGTTTATCTTGGTCTCGTCAGACCACAGGGCATTCCAGTAATCCATGTTCTTGGACTGCTTGTTTTCAGCAAACTGTTTGCGGGCTTTCTTGTGCGTCAGCTTCCTTCTGGGATGACGACCATGCAGACCGAGTTGATGCAGTGTGCGGCGTATGGTCTGAGCACTGACAGGCTGACCTCCCACGTCTTCAACCTCTGCAGCAATGCTGGCAGCACTCATGTGTCTATTTTTTAAAGCCAACCTTTGGATATGACGCCGAACACGTGGACTCAACTTCTTTGGTCGACCCTGGCGAAGCCTGTTCCGAGTGGAACCTGTCCTGGAAAACCGCTGTATGGCCTTGGCCACCATGCTGTAGCTCAGTTTCAGGGTGTTAGCAATCTTCTTATAGCCCAGGCCATCTTTGTGGAGAGCAACAATTCTATTTCTCACATCCTCAGAGAGTTCTTTGCCATGAGGTGCCATGTTGAATATCCAGTGGCCAGTATGAGAGAATTGTACCCAAAACACCAACAGCCCTGCTCCCCATTTACACCTGGGACCTTGACACATGACACCAGGGAGGGACAACGACACATTTGGGCACAATTTGGACATGTTCACTGTGGGGTGTACTCACTTATGTTGCCAGCTATTTAGACATTAATGGCTGCGTGTTGAGTTATTTTCAGAAGACAGTAAATCTATACTGCTATACAAGCTGTACACTGACTACTCTAAGTGATATCCAAGTTTCATGTCTATAGTGTTGTCCCATGAAAAGATATAATGAAATATGTGCAGAAATGTTAGGGGTGTACTCACTTTTGTGATACACTGTATACAAAACACATGAATTAAACAACCAATAAAAGAAATAATAAAGAGGTTTACCTATTCTTGCTTATTTCACAAAGATTTAATTCACATTAACAATAACGTAAGAAATTAAAGCAAAAAACCTGCTATGTTAGAATCCTCTTCAAAATAAGTCTTCTCTGACCTAGACAGTGCAGCTGTAGATTCATATTTTCTCCACTTCTTCATGATGGACTATACTGACCTCCAAGCCTTTCAGATTTTTTTTTATACTTTTCTAGATCTATGTTCTTTATAACTTCATTACTAAGATGTTTTAATGGTTAAATTAATTTTGGTTTGTTGTATAAATCTATAGTCTCTACCATACTTGTAGACCATACTTAGAAACAGTTTAGGAGGCACTTTTTTTCAAGGCACTGCTTATGCTGCCCAGCACTAACAAGAAAAGACATTTTGAAAAATACACACATTTACCCATTACTACTGCATATTAATGTTCTGATACACTATAAATGCTCTCAGTTTTCAGAGGTTCAAGTCTCAAAATGAACCAAGCATTGCAATACACAGAATACACAAATAATTGCAGATCATAATATTTGTGAATATTCAGGTATGTACCTGTAACCTGTGGCACGTACGGCACACTGAGTCTCTCTGCGTTGTATCCGGGTCCGGAGAGGGCCTCCACAAGATCAGCTGTCTGAAAATACAATCCACTGTCCTCACGATCCAAACACGCAGGCAAGCTGAAACAAAAACAAAAAAACTAATTAAAATAATCAGATTAAGTAATCATTTCAAACCTGACACAGCTAGCTAAACACACAAACACAAACACACACACACACACACACACACACACACACGAAAAGCTCTTTGCATACTTACACACACTTCTCTTTGAAAACCTGTTCAGGTAGCAGACAAGGAGCTTCCACATTCCTCAACTCAATAACCTATAATGAGAGATGGAGTCAATACATTTTAAGTTTGCTTTTAAAAATATGTGATAAAGGATAGTAGTAATAGTAATAAATAATGAGTGTGTGTAAACATAAATATACCTTGCTGACATGCTGGCAGAAAGCGGAGTTGGCAATCATTTGGCTGAGGAAGTTAAGGTAAGCTGCAACCAGTGCCATGATGCCACAACGAATAAACATTGGCATGTTTTCTTCATTTTCTAAAGCCATTTCCTGCAGTCAAACACAAAGCACACAAAGGATGTGTTAATTAATATACAGCCTGTGTGTAAGTGTGTGTGTGTGTAAGAGAGAGATAAAAAGAGATAGAGTTTATATATACTTCTTTAAAAAAAAATTTATTTATGCATTTTCTCCCTAATTTAGCGTAGTCAATTTGTCTTCTGCTGCTGGGGGATCCTTGATTGCAGTCGAGGTGGGTATATTGCTGCTCACGCCTCCTCCAACCTGCGCGCAGCCCTTAAGGACATTTACACTTTATATACAGAAGTATGTGGATGTCAGATTAAGATATACTAAGATATACTTTATTTGTCATATATACAGTGCCTTGCAAAAGTATTCAGCCCCCTTGAACTTTTCAACCTTTTGCCACATTTCAGGCTTCAAACATAACGATATGAAATTGTAATTTTTTGTGAAGAATCAACAACAAGTGGGACACAATCGTGAAGTGGAACGAAATTTATTGGATATTTTAAACTTTTTTTAGAAATAAAAAACTGAAAAGTGGGGCGTGCAATATTATTCAGCCCCCTTGCGTTAATACTTTGTAGCGCCACCTTTTGCTGCGATTACAGCTGCAAGTCGCTTGGGGTATGTCTCTATCAGTTTTGCACATCGAGAGACAGAAATTTTTGCCCATTCTTCCTTGCAAAACAGCTCGAGCTCAGTGAGGTTGGATGGAGAGCGTTTGTGAACAGCAGTTTTCAGCTCTTTCCACAGATTCTCGATGGGATTCAGGTCTGGACTTTGACTTGGCCATTCTAACACCTGGATACGTTTATTTGTGAACCATTCCATTGTAGATTTTGCTTTATGTTTTGGATCATTGTCTTGTTGGAAGATAAATCTCCGTCCCAGTCTCAGGTCTTTTGCAGACTGCAACAGGTTTTCTTCCAGAATGGTCCTGTATTTGGCTCCATCCATCTTCCCATCAATTTTAACCATCTTCCCTGTCCCTGCTGAAGAAAAGCAGGCCCAAACCATGATGCTGCCACCACCATGTTTGACAGTGGGGATGGTGTGTTCAGGGTGATGAGCTGTGTTGCTTTTACGCCAAACATAACGTTTTGCATTGTGGCCAAAAAGTTCGATTTTGGTTTCATCTGACCAGAGCACCTTCTTCCACATGTTTGGTGTGTCTCCCAGGTGACTTTTTATAGATATCTTTGAGAAATGGCTTTCTTCTTGCCACTCTTCCATAAAGGCCAGATTTGTGCAGTGTACGACTGATTGTGTCCTATGGACAGAGTCTCCCACCTCAGCTGTAGATCTCTGCAGTTCATTCAGAGTGATCATGGGCCTCTTGGCTGCATCTCTGATCAGTCTTCTCCTTGTTTGAGCTGAAAGTTTAGAGGGACGGCCGGGTCTTGGTAGATTTGCAGTGGTCTGATACTCCTTCCATTTCAATATGATCGCTTGCACAGTGCTCCTTGAGATGTTTAAAGCTTGGGAAATCTTTTTGTATCCAAATCCGGCTTTAAACTTCTCCACAACAGTATCTCGGACCTGCCTGGTGTGTTCCTTGGTCTTCATGATGCTCTCTGCGCTTTAAACAGAACTCTGAGACTGTCACAGAGCAGGTGCATTTATTTGATTACTTGATTACACACAGGTGGATTCTATTTATCACCATCAGTCATTTAGGTCAACATTGGATCATTCAGAGATCCTCACTGAACTTCTGGAGTGAGTTTGCTGCACTGAAAGTAAAGGGGCTGAATAATATTGCACGCCCCACTTTTTAGTTTTTTATTTCTAAAAAAAGTTTAAAATATCCAATACATTTCGTTCTACTTCACGATTGTGTCCCACTTGTTGTTGATTCTTCACAAAAAATTACAATTTCATATCGTTATGTTTGAAGCCTGAAATGTGGCAAAAGGTTGAAAAGTTCAAGGGGGCTGAATACTTTTGCAAGGCACTGTACATATACAGTTGTACAGGACAATGAAATTCTTTCTTCGCATATCCCAGCTTGTTTGGAAGCTGGGGTCAGAGCGCAGGGTCAGCCATCGTACGGCGCCCCTGGAGCAGACAGGGTTAAGGGTCTTGCTCAAAAACCCAACTGTGGCTGCATAGCA
The DNA here is from genome assembly GCF_030014385.1 of Trichomycterus rosablanca. Lineage (NCBI taxonomy): Eukaryota > Metazoa > Chordata > Actinopteri > Siluriformes > Trichomycteridae > Trichomycterus > Trichomycterus rosablanca. The sequence continues at coordinate 7,663,727 of NC_086012.1, forward strand.
GAGCCTGGATTTGAACCGCCAATCACTAGGCTACCACTGTCCAAAGATCATGGTCTTGCTGGTAAATCCATTCCAAAACCATGGAAATTCAGCAGCTGTAATCTAGCTGCTGCTTATTTATGGCCGATATGACCTGATGTCTGTCATATTTGTACAGAGCACCATTTCCATTGTAATACATGTGGCTTAGTCCTATGTATCCAATAAAAGTAGCACTATTTATTGGGGACCAGAAAAGTTACTTGTTTACAAGTAAAGTCATTTAGGGTTTGCCTTGGTGGTTATTAGTGATAGTACAAGTTTCTGAATTATTTAGACTAAAAAATTAAAGCAAGCATACGTGGAAGAGGGGTAGCAAAAGGATAAGTTATATACAGAGCTGGATTTAGGTAAACTGTTAAAACCACAATGAAAGTGTCAGTGTGTACCTGTAGAGCAAGGGAGAGGCGGATAAGATCTATAACCACATCCTCATTAGCCAGTTCTATTGTGAGCAGAGCCAAAGCAGTGAAGAGAAGCTCAAAATTCTTCTGAACATTATCGTCCTCCTTACAGCCCAGATAGATATGCCTGTATAACTGCTGCCCATGCTACAGATACAGACAGACAGTTTACTGTTCAAAAGATCTAATACATTACATTTGTATTATGCTACAGATTAATACAGTCAAGCCGGAAAGTCTGCACACCCCTCTCACCTTCTCCACATTTTATTACATCACAGACCCATTCTATAATAGATTGAGTTCTTTTTTTGCCTCAAACATCTACACACAATCACCAATAATTACAAAGTGAAAACAGTGTTTAGAAAATACGCAATTTAATTTTACTGACAAAAAACGTTTATTTAGGGTTACATATTTGTACACACCCTTACACCCTTAAAACTCGGTTGATGCACCTTTGGCAGCACTTACAGCTTCAAGGCATCTTGGGAAAGAAGCTATGAGCTTGGCACACTTGTTTCTGGACAGTTTTGCCCATTCCTCTTGGCATATCCTTGCAAGCTCCGTCAGGTTGGATGGGGAGCATCGATACAGAGCCATTTTTAGCTCCTTCCACAGATGTTCGATTTGATTCAGGTCTGGGCTCTGGCTGGGCCACTCAATGACATTCACAGACTTTCTCTGAAACCACTGAAGCTTTCCTTCTATCAGGACTAGTCGCCCTGGTCCCGCTGCTGAAAAACATCCCCACATCATGATGCTGCCACCGCCATGCTTCACTGTAGGGATGGCATTAGCTAGGTGATGAGCAGTGCCTGGTATTCAGGCCAAAAAGTTCAATTTTGGTTTCTGGGTGCCTTTTGGCAAACTCCAAGTGGGCTGTCATGTGCCTTTTACTAAGGAGTGGCTTCCGTCTGGCCACTCTACCACAAAGGAGCGATTGAATTTACCACAGGTGGACTCCAATTAAATTGTAGAAACATCTCAAGCAGTATCAGTGAAAACAAAATGCACCTCAGCTCACTTTTGGGTGTCATATCAAAGGGTGTGCACACGGTACATATGATATTTTACATTTTGATTTTTAATACATTTGCACAAATGTCTAAAAACCTGCTTTCACTTTGTCATTGTGGACTATTTTGTGTAGAATTTTGTGACAAAAAAGAAGAATGAGTCTGTAATGTAATAAAACATGGAGAAAGTGAAAGGGGTGTGCAGACTTTCCAGCTTGACTGTATTAATGTTGCAATTACAAACTTTTAGGAAATTATTCATTTACTGGTTACACTAGTAGGTTTTTAGCCAGTGTTTCAGAAGCCTCAAATTTATGTTTTTTGGTAGTGTTTGGATTACATCTGACCTTCTGAGCAAATTTCCTTTTAACATTATTGGCAGTTTGAGTTTTTTTTGTTTTTTTGGCATAAGACCAATGTTTTATGCGCTCTATAATCGGTGAAGTCAAACTAGCCTTATTTACCTGGACAGAAAAAAAACAACCAGCATGTATCATCGATTATTATCACAAAAATGCTACATTTAACTATAAAACTTTTTACTACCAAATTCATTATTTTTACAGGCTTGTTGTGATGTTGCTCTACTTTTTATTGATTTTTATAAAAGTACACTTAATTGGCATTATTTCTTTTTTCTTATTTCTTACTCTTGCACACACACACACAATTGTGATTACATGGACGAGGCTTGTAACTCGTACTGACATGCACATTTATTTAGAGTTACTTGCAATCAGTGGCCAAATTTCTCTTACAGAAGCTGTAATTGTATCAAGTGTTGTTTTAGATGTGGGGGCATGGTGGGTAATTTAAGAGAAATGTACTTTCTGCCCCCTGTACTATTCATCAAGCAAAACGATTGTTCATCAAGAGAGGTATCTTGTTGCAAAATGTCAGGTAACTGAATCGGAAAAGAACCTTTAATGAGTAACTAACAATCACTGGTCTGTTGCAGTCCTTATTGACTGACACTAAAGACCACTTAGTAATTAGAGTAAATTATACAGCTTTAAAATAATGACATTTTAAAATCTACCATTTTATTACCATTTCTATAAACAACATTTAGTGTTTTTTGTTTAAGAAATAATGTCGTTATCACGTTTCCTAAATTGACAAAGCCAACATTTAAAAAAAAGCAGATACCGTCTTCATGAAAACAACGTCTTGTTTGGAGATCTTCTCTCGCTTTATCTTCAAAGCAGCAACATTAGGAATGATCCTACCGAACAAAGAGAAATTATGATTAAATACATACAACTGCAAGAAAAAAAAGGTTTTAAACTTATGAAAATATCTGGACGTCTACGCATGTACTTAATTACTTGTAAAATATAATTCGGTAAAATAAATTTTATAAACATTGCAAAAAATTATGTTTCTTGAATGTCCGAGTAGCAGTCCTCTACTTATAGCTTGGATCATGCAACATTTACATTTTCAGGACTTAGCAGATGCTTTTATCCAAAGCGACTTACAGTACTGACAGTACACTGATCAGCCATAACATTAAAACCACCTCCTTGTTTCTACACTCACTGTCCATTTTATCAGCTCCACTTACCATATAGAAGCACTTTGTAGTTCTACAATTATCAGTAATTGTAGAACTACAAAGTGCTTTACAAAGACCATTAAAGAACAGCATGAAAGGGGGCTAACAAAGCATGCAGAGAAACAGATGGACTACAGTCAGCTGTAGTCCATCTGTTTCTCTGCATGCTTTGTTAGCCCCCTTTCATGTTGTTCTTTAATGGTCAGGACTCTCACAGGACCACCACAGAGCAGGTATTATTTGGGTGGTGGGTCATTCTCAGCACTGCAGTGACACTGACATGGTGGTGGTGTGTTAGTGTGTGTTGTGCTGGTATGAAGGGATCAGACAGCAGCGCTGACGTAGGTGAGATTTTAAACACCTCACTGTCACTGCTGGACTAAGAATAGTCCACCAAGCAAAAATATATCCAGACAACAGCGCTCCGTGGGCAGCGTCCTGTGACCTCTGATGAATGTCCAGAAGATGACCAACTCAAACAGCAGCAATAGATGAGCGATCGTCTCTGACTTTACATCTACAAGGTGGACCAACTAGGTAGAAGTGTCTAATAGAGTGGACAGTGAGTGGACACGGTATTTAAAAACTCCAACAGTGCTGCTGTGTCCGATCCACTCATACCAGCACAACACACACCAACACACCACCACCATGTCAGTGTCACTGCAGTGCTGAGAATGATCCACCACCTAAATAATACCTACTCTGTGGTGGTCCTGACCATTGAAGAACAGCATGAAAGGGGGCTAACAAAGCATGCAGAGAAACAGATGGACTACAGTCAGTAATTGTAGAACTACAAAGTGCTTCTATATGGTAAGTGGAGCTGATAAAATGGACAGGGAGTGTAGAAACAAGGAGGTGGTTTTAATATTATGGCTGATCATTGTATACTGAATAAGCAATGCAAGGTTAAGGGCCTTGTTTGAGGGCCCAACAGTGGAAACCTGGCAGTGGTGGGGATTAAACCAGCAACTTTTTGATTACTAGCCAAGTACCTTAACCACTAGGCTACATTATTTTTTTAATGATGCTGAGAAATTTTCCACAAAGAGCTGATTGTACAAGAATTCATATGGAATATAACCAAAAACATTTTCAATGGTCAGGACCCCCACAGAGCAGGTATTATTTAGGTAGTGCAGTGACACTGACATGGTGGTGGTGTGTTACTGTGTGTTGTGCTGGTATGAGTGGATCAGACACAGCAGTGCTGCTGGAGTTTTTAAATACCATGTCCACTCACTGTCCACTCTACTAGACACTCCTACCTAGTTGGTCCACCTTGTAGATGCAAAGTCAGAGATGATTGCTCATCTATTGCTACTTCTCCAAGTTAGTCATCTTCTAGACCTTCAACAGTGGTCACAGGACGCTGCCCACAGGGCGCTGTTGGCTGAATATATTTGGTTGGTGGACTATTCTTAGTCCAGCTGTGACAGTGAGGTGTTTAAAACTCCATCAGCATTGCTGTGTCTGATCCACTCATACCAGCACAACACACACTAACACACCACCACCATGTCAGAGTCACTGCAGTGCTGAGAATGACCCACCACCCAAATAATACCTGCTCTCTGGTGGTCCTGAGAGAGTCCTGACCATTGAAGAACAGCATGAAAGGGGGCTAACAAAGCATGTAGAGAAACAGATGGACTACAGTCAGTAATTGTAGAACTACAAAGAGCCGTGGCATGGTAAGTGGAGCTGATAAAATGGACAGTGAGTGTAGAAACAAGGAGGTGGTTTTAATGTTATGCCTGATCGGTGTACATTTCGTGTAAGCACGGAGTAAATTTAGGTGTACCGGATGCCACGGAGTTTGGCTCTGTTATCGTGTCGATCAATGATGTTGTGTAGGATCTCCAGGACAAGCTGGCGGAGCTCACTGTCCTCCATCAGAGATATTGAGCACAGAGGCTCCAGAAACGCTACGTGCAATCCTGCATTCATTGTCTTGCACTTAAAACCAGATGTGACCTGTAGACACACAAGCAAACCCAGTTAACGTATGGCATTTCTATACATGTATGACTGGGCATTGCTTGAAATTCAATGTCTAGTAAAGGAATATGTAAACTGTGTAAAAACAAATGTTTCTTAAAGGTATAGCTTGTGATTTCCTGAAATTTCGGGAAAAAACACATTCAAATGTGTTAAGAGCAGAGACATCTTGTCCTGGCCAGATGTTTTATGATCTACTACATTTAATTTCTCTGTTTACAATGGTTACAGTGCCACACTGAGAAGCTAACCCTCTATCCAGCAAATAGTATGAGGGCTTTAAAAAATTAGGCCCATGGCAATCTCTTGCACAGGGAGCACAGTCATGCTGACACAGAAAATAACCAGCATAGAAATAATTTCATTTAATGACATATACACACCAGTTAGCAATGGGTTTGGCTGAATCACAGACAGTGTACAAAAAGAGGGAAGAGCAGACTGTACTTTTTAAAAAGGCTAAGATCTTTTAACATCAGCAGGCCCCTTTTGTGCACCATCTATCAGTCTGTGGTGGCCAGTGCTCTTTTCTTTGAAGTGGTTTGCTGGGGTGAGGGTGCTCAAACAACGGACACAAACAGAATTAACAAACTTATCAAAAAAGCCAGCTCCACAATTGGGTCCGAACAGGATTCAGTTCAGCAGGTAGCAAGTTAAGAATGCTTACAAAACTTAACTCAATAATTACAAATCATTCACACCCACTTCATGCCCTGGAAGTGTTTCGACAGAGCACCTTCAGTCATAGACTGATTCCTCCTAGAAGCAGGACTGAACGCTACAGGAAGTCTTTCCTAACAGCTGCAATCAGACTCTTTAATAATTCATAATAATTTATAATAAATACCTACCATTATTGTATGATCTGCATACACCAACCTCTAATGTTTATTTGTATATAGATATTTCTGTGAATGTTTTAGCTTGTTTTTTATACTGTGTCTGTGGATGTTGTATATATGTAACAAGTTGTTTGTCTAATGTGAGCTGCTGTAACAAAGAAATCTATCCATCCATCCATCCATCCATCCATCCATCCATCCATCAGAATCAGATTTATTGGCCAGGTATGTGGATACACACAAGGAATTTGTTTCCGGCTGATGGTATCTCTCTAGTAATGGTACGATACAGTGTACAAGCAACGTATACATTAAACATTAAACACAAAATCACAAAATTATCCAAACTATAAGATTATATACACACAATATACAGATATGTAATTTAGCAGCATCTGAAATATTTACAAAACAGTAAAGTGCACAACATGTAGGATGAGTACTACAGTGTAGTCAATTTGGCAGCAGATGAATATTTTTACGCTTACGTGTTATGTATTATCAGTCATTTATTTATTTAGTAGGGAGATCCATCCATCCATCCATCCATCCATCCATCCATCCATCCATCCATCCATCCATCCATCGGCTATTGAGTACATATACAAGTCATGGCCATTATTATAGAGTTGGTTCCTCTCTGTTTCCTTAACAGCCTCCAATATTCTGGAAAGGCTTTTCTTTACGTTTAAGAACACTTCAAGAAGCTGCTCAGTTTTTTGCCATCAGAACAATATTGAGGTTGGGCACTTGAGCCCTGTTCACACATTTAAAAAAAATATTTTTTTTCTTTGCATTTTAACTTTTTTTTTCAAAACTAGATCAGCATTAGCTTGAATGTAAACAGTCACTAATGTTTATAACATTGCTGCTGAGATTCAGGGTTCAAATCTCAGTGTTCCTATTGACCCGACATTTACACAGACATGATTGGCTGTTTGTATGTCTTGAGCCAGTATAAAAAAAAAAAGGTTGCGTCAGTAAGAACATCTGATGTAAAAACTGTACCAATTTGGGTATGGGGACCAGAATAATCTGCTGCTGTGACACCCAAATACTGGGAAAAAATTCAAATGATAGATGAAGTAACAAACAATAGGGTTCATAAGGATATTAGCACATTTAGATAATGATTATGCCTATTCTTAAGTAAGTTTGTGTTTTGAGTTCAAGTTGCAAAATTTTTAGTTTGTTAATATTATTTATATGTAAGCAATTTAAAGTTCCCACAAAAACATCAATTTCTTTTATAGAAGCAATTTTATTTAGCTTATTTTCCAGTATGAGTCATTAAGTGACACACAAGCTACTGGATAAAGACAGATGATTAATACAGAGATAAGAGCCAAATCATTCCATAACTAATCACTATGGGAAACATGCAAATGAGACCTTGTTGCAGAAAACAACATGAAATGTTATGTGGCTATGGCAACCCAAAGCTCAAGCAGGGTACCTAAAGCATTTTCTTCAATCAGTGCTGTGCCTTACAAAGATCGATGAGGATTTACACAGATACAAGCTCGTTTGTTGACCTTCTTACTCTCCATCTCACATATGGAAACATGTAAACACACACACACACAACTAACAAGTGTGTGGATCTGGCTTGTTGAGTGACAGGCTACAGGCTATTGGTGTTTATTATAAGACCCAGCCGCAGCTGTGTCTGAACATAAAACCACACACACACACACACACACACACACACACACACACACACACACACACACACACATAGCAGGTGGCTATGTAAGAGAGGAAGTACCAAAACCTTACATCTGTGTCTGTGTTACATTTGAGTCCTCAAAGCCCAGACACATTCAACAAAATCAGATTCACACAAAAGTAATGTTCTACAAATAGCAAAAAGTACCAACACATATACACTGGCAGACACAGCACACACATACCAGTGATCATGTTACTAATCACAGACAGACAGAACAACTACATAACAGAAGTACTGACCATAATAAGAGAACTGAGGAGCATCGTCTGAATCCTCCTAGTACCTTGGGGTCTGAGAGAAGGACAAAGAGATAGACATAAGATCAAAAACAGAGCAAAGGTAGAAATCTTAATACACTACATGGCCAAAGTTATGTAGACACAGCTCCTAATTATTAAGTACAGGTGTTTAGCCACACCCATTGCTACCAGGTGCACATATAAATACTACACTATTTACAGACGTGGTTAGAAAAAAATTATCCTTGCATTTTATTTAAACAGGCAAGATACAAAAAGCCAGACTGGACTTTGCTAAAATGCATGTTGACAAACCAGTCTTTCTGGGAAATGTTCTGTAAATGGATAACACAAAATTAGAGCTGTTTGGTTAAGTCCCGCCAACTAGGTTGAAAAATAAAGATTTTAAAGAAAAGAAACGCGATGCCCACTGCAAAACATGGAGGAGGCTCAGTAATGTTTTGAGGTTGCTTTGCTGCCTCAGGTACTGGATAACAGTCATTTTACAGTCATTTTAAGACATTTTAGTGCAGAACATACAGTCCGATGTCAAAAACTGCAAACTGTGCCTCTGTAGCAGGTCATGGGTTAGTAGGATCATCCAGTAGGATAATCAAGCAAAACATACAGCAAGAGCATGAATGAGGAAAGAATGGATGAGAAGAAAACACGGAACCATTCTGAAGTCGCATATGAGTTCTAATCTTAATCATTAAAAAACTTGCAGATGAAGGACCCCTCAAACTTGAAACCGCTAAACAAGTTTACATAAAAGTGTGGGTCAAACTTGCAGCAGAAAAGTGCAATCCCCTACCTCTATGCCATTTAATTTGTTTTATTACAGTAAATAATCTATTTAGTTATAAATTGCTGGTCAGTTTACATTTATTTTAGAGAAAAGTCTTGGCCATATCTGTAACTATATACAAAATATTAGGTACTTCCAACTTGATAACAGTTTGAGAAAGCCCAATCCTGTTCCAGCATGACCGTGCTCCTGTGCATTATACTTACAGCTGCATGCATCTGCACACACAGTTACCCTTACTGGCACATATACATAAATACAAATGCAGTATATAGTCACCATTACATGTACAAGCACAGAGAGGTACACATACAAGCGCACACACAGGTAGAGCATTGGTTAAAAAATTAGCACATCTTTCAGATAATGCACAACTTCTACCAGAAATTGATGCAATAAATTTGTTTGCATTGGAACAAGGTATTATTTTACACAGAAGTCTAGAAAGGGACTGGACAAAATATTTGCACCTTCTCAAAATAGGTGAGGAATAATTGGTTTTAAAGCATGATGTGGAGTAGCTTTAGTGGCTTGAACATATCCCTGATCTCAACCCTGCTGAACACCTTTGGGATGGATTGAAACCTCAATTGCAGGCCAGGCCTTCTTGTCCAGAATTAGCGCTAAACTTAACAAATTGTTTTATTGAATGGGTATACACCGATCAGCCATAACATTAAAACCACCTCCTTGTTTCTACACTCACTGTACATTTTATCAGCTCCACTTACCATATAGAAGCACTTTGTAGTTCTACATATACTGACTGTAGTCCATCTGTTTCTCTGCATGCTTTGTTAGCCCCCTTTCATGCTGTTCTTCAATGGTCAGGACTCTCCCAGGACCACTACAGAGCAGGTATTATTTGGGTGGTGGATCATTCTCAGCACTGCAGTGACACTGACATGGTGGTGGTGTGTTAGTGTGTGTGTTGTGCTGGTATGAGTGGATCAGACAGGGGTTTTTAAATACCGTGTCCACTCACTGTCCACTCTATTAGACACTCCTACCAAGTTGGTCCACCTTGTAGATGTAAAGTCAGAGACGATCGCTCATCTATTGCTGCTGTTTGAGTTGGTCATCTTCTAGACCTTTATCAGTGGTCACAGGGCGCTGCCCATGAGGCGCTGTTGGCTGGATGTTTTTGGTTGGTGGACTATTCTCAGTCCAGCAGGGACAGCGAGGTGTTTAAAAACTCCAGCCGCGCTGTTGTGTCTGATCCACTCATACCAGTACAACACACAATAACACACCATCACCATGTCAGTGTCACTGCAGTGCTGAGAATGATAATAATCTCTACTCTGTAAATAATACCTACTCTGTAGTGATCCTAGGAGAGTCCTGACCATTGAAGAACAGCATGAAAGGGGGCTAAAAAGCATGCAGAGAAACAGATGGACTACAGTCAGTAATTGTAGAACTACAAAGTGCTTATCTATAGTAAGTGGAGCTGATAAAATGGACAATGTGTGTAGAAACAAGGAGGTGGTTTTAATGTTATGGTTGATCAGTGTATAGTCACTATCACTTACAGTCACAAACACGAACATATACTGACACACATGTATACAGACAGGCACATGGTACAGACACTGGCACAAATGTCCAAGCACATCACCAGGTACAGTCAAACAGAGAAAGAAAAGGATGCACAGGCACACAGAGAGGTAAGGTAACATGTAAAGATACTGATGTTTAAGATTAATTGGGAAAGAGCTGAAAGATGTGCAATCAGACCGATTTATAAAGGAAGACAACACACAGATATATATGCAACAAGACACAAACAGGGACATGTACACAGACACAGGCTGGCACATTCACTTAAATATGCACACACATACCTATTTACCTGTACAGTCATATGTACATGAACCTAGCCATTGTGGGTGCACGTATCAGAGCACTCTTAGTTCTGGTCCCAAGCCGGGTAAATAGGGAAGGTTGCATCAGAAAGAGCATCTGGTGTAAACACTTAGATTTAAATGCTGGGTCGGTCGGGTCCATGGTTAAGAACAACCACCTCTAGAACTGTTGGTCGGCAGGGTACTGGTGGAAACTATGTAACTGTTGGGTCAAGGAGGAAAAGGGGGATGAGAGGGGGATGAATTTTCTACAGTCGAGGGGCATACAGGTAGGAAGGTGGACTTGAGCACTATGACTGGCAAAGGAGACAGCTAGCTAATATGATAAAGAGAAGGGTTTACATACTCTGTTTACAAGAGATCAAGTGGAAGGGGAGTAAGTCTAGGAGCACTGGAGGTGCTTAGTTGGAGTATATCCTATGCAGAAGACGCAAAGTAGCTGACTGCATCTTTTCACCTGCACTAGGCAAGTTCATATCCAGAGCTTTTGTGTACGGAGAGCCACACCCTGATCAACGCACTCTTCCCCCGTCTCCGCGTAGGCGCCATCAATCAGCCAGCAGAGGTCATAGTTGCATCAGTTATTAGAGAGTCCCTATCTGGCTTTCCCACCCTGTATGAACAACAAACCAATCATTGTTCATGTAGGTGCCCAGCCCAGCCGGATGGCAGAGCTGAGTTTCGAACCGATGAGTTCGAAATGTCGGCTCTGATGTGTTAACGTGTTTTGCCGCTGCGCCACCTAAGCGCCTAGGTGACGAAGGTTAAAGAAAGAAGAGAAGTGGTGAGACAGGTGCTGGTAGGTGTTGAAGAAGAGCTAGACAGCTTGTAATGACCACAAAAGTGGTGAGGGAATCAACTAAGAAGGAACTTGGTGTGACACTGAAAAAGGAGACTTGGTGACATCAAAAAAGACTGTGGTGGAATTAAAAAAGTTCAGGAAGATTTAAGATAGAAACAGTTGGCGAAAAAGAAATGGGATCTCCAGAGAGACAAAGAAAGTAGACAGGAGTACAAGGAAATGTGGTGTAAGGCTAAAAGAGAAGTGGCAAAAGCTAAGGGAAAAGTGTATAGCAAGCTGTCAGAGAAGGTGGAAAGAGTACTTTAAAGAGCTAACAAATGAGAAAATGAGAGAGAGAGAGAGAGAGAGAGAGAGAGAGAGAGAGAGAGAGAGAGAGAGAGAGAGGGTTGGATGGCAGAGATAGTGAGTCAGGGAGTATCTCGGATTAGCAAGGAGAAAGTGAGGGCAGCTATAAAGAGAATAAAGAGTGGAAAGGCAGTTGTCCTGGATGATACAGGAGTGGAGGCATGGAAATGTTTGGAGGCACAGAAACTAGATTAACAAGAATAAGGGTTATGTGCAGAGCTGCAGCAATTACAGAGGCAAAAAGCCACAGTAAGGGGATCTGGGAAAGCGTAGTAGAAACTAGGTTGAGAAAAGATGTAAGGATTTGTGAGAAGCAATATGGTTTTCATGCCAGCTAATGCACCACATGCAAGTTTGCTTTAAGAATGTTGATGGAAAAGTTTAGGAAAGGTTAGAAGAAGTTACACTGTATGGTTGTAGATCTAAAGAAAACTTATAATAGGGTGCTGAAAGAGGAGCTGTGGTATTGTTTGGGGAAATAAAAAGTGGCAGAAAAGTACGTGAGGGTGGTGTGAGGGTTTAAAGTGAAAATGAGACTGCATCAATGGTTAGCTTTGACTCCTTTCTTGTTTAAAGTGGTCAAGGACAGGCTGACAAACGTTTTTAGGCAGGTGTCCCCATGGACTATGATGTTCGCGGATGACATAGTGATTTGTAGCGAGAATAGGGAGAAGGTTGAGAAGAGCCTGGAGAGATGAAGATACACAGATCGACCATAACATTAAAACCACCTCCTTGTCTTTACACTCACTGTCCATTTTATCAGCTCCACTTACCATATAGAAGCACTTTGTAGTTCACTGTAGTCCATCTGTTTCTCTGCATACTTTTTTAGCCCCCTTCCATGCTGTTCTTAAATGGTCAGGACTCTCCCAGGACCACTACAGAGTAGGTATTATTTGGGTGGTGGGTCATTCTCAGCACTGCAGTGGCACTGACATGGTGGTGGTGTGTTAGTGTGTGTTGTGCTGGTATGAGTGGATAAGACTCATTTTTAAACACCTCACTGTCACTGCTGGACTGAGAATAGTCCACCAACCAAAAATATATCAAGCCAACAGCGCCTCGTGGGTAGCGTCCTGTGACCACTGATGAAGATCTCAAAGATGACCAACTCAAACAGCAGCAATGGATGAGCGATCGTCTCTGACTTTACGTCTACAAGGTGGACCAACTAGGTAGGAGTGTCTAATAGAGTGGACACGGTATTTAAAAACTCCATCAGCGCTGCTGTGTTTGATCCACTCATACCAGCACAACACACACTAACACACCACCACCACGTCATTGTCACTATTATCACTGCAGTGCTGAGAATCATCCACCACCTAAATAATACCTGCTCTGTCGTGGTCCTGGGAGAGTCCTGACCATTGAAGAACAGCATGAAAGGGGGCTAACAAAGCATGACGAAAAACTGATGGACTTCAGTCAGTAATTGTAGAACTACAAAATGCTCCTATATGGTAAGTGGAGCTGATAAAATGGACAGTGAGTGTAGAAACAAGGAGGTGGTTTTAATGTTATGGCTGATCGGTGTATGTATTAGATAGATTAAGGGGGATGAAAGATATCAGGAACAACATGTGCGTGAACGAGAGGAAGGGTGAAAGCTGCATGAAGTTGAGGTGATAAAAATTGATGAGTTTAATTACTTGGGGTTGAGTGTACAAAGTAATGGAAAGAGTTGAACAAAAGAGTGCAGATAGGGTGATGTGGATGGTGTAGAGTGCAGGACGGATCTGTGAAATAAGGTCATCTGTCTGAGTGAAAAGAGAAAGTTTACAAGACAGTAGTGAGCCTGTTATGTTATATGGCTTGGAGATGCTGGCACTGACAAAAAGACAGAAGAGGAAGCTGGAGGTGGCAGAGATGAAGATGCTGCAATTCTCTTTGGGGGTGACAAGGATGAACAAGATTAGGAATGAGTTTAGTAATATGCTTTGGAGACAAAGTTAGGGCGGAGAGATTGAGATGGTTTGGGCATGTGCAGAGGAGTGCTGAGGATGGTGTCACCATTGGTTTATGGATGCGGTCAGAGAGCACATGCAGGTGGTTGAAGTGACAGAGTAGGATGTCAGGATAGAGTAAGATGGAGACGAATGATCCGCTCTGGGGACCCCTAATGGGAACAGCCAAAAGAAAAAGAAGAGATCATATGTATATGAATGTGTACGGGAACACAGTCACTGGTACAATTTTAAATATCACATGCACAGTCACTCACAGTCACTGTTTTGTGTCAGACACAGACATAGTTACACACATATACGTGTACTGTAGACTTACATTACATTAACACACAGGTATAAGAACAGACACAGGCGCACACACACACATATTTAACACACACTTCTAGTCAAGCAAAAAGGCAGCTGTGCAGGCACTCAAATACACATACCACCACATGTAAATACACACAAACACAGAAAAGCTCAGTCACAAAAGAGTCACACACACAAGATAGGCTCCCACACAAGGTCTAAAACAACCACATATAGGGTGTGTTCGAAAACCTAGTGAGCTGCCTTGCTGTCTTACTGCCTACATAAGCAGCTGCCTAAGTAGAGAGTAGAGAGGATTCTAATATGTCATTGACTTATAAGGCAGGTTATTCGACAGCGCTACTTAGACAGCGATTCTATCAGTTTTCGCTAACTAAGCTAACACAGTTAGCCTCATGCCATTGAAACCAATGGGATGCGGTGGCACAACGCGCTAGCATGTCAACTAACATCTCCCTCTGTGTACCGGAAACGGTTAAATTTGCTGGCAAGCCCGAATTTGCAAATAAATGACACTTGTGCAAGTTTATACATGACGGTGGTCATTACAATCGATAATAATTTATTTACGTTTGAAAATAACTCAGTTCGTTTCTCCGCACCATTCGCCATATTTTTTATTTTTCTGTGAGAAAAGTTGTGCTGCACTGAATGCTGGGATTGCCTTCACAGCTAAGGCAGCATCGGTTGCTTCCTCGTTCTTGAGTCAAAATAGCGTTGAAATTTTAAGATACCTTACTAGTGAGCCTATTAAGGCATCTAGGATTTCGAACAGCCTTCTTCTCGGGAGTGCGCATAGGATGACGTAAAATGTAGAGAGCTTACTAGGTTTTCAAACACACCCATAGACAGACACACATAGTTTGTTTGTTTATTGGGATTTTAACGTCATTTGGTTACATTTACAACAGGAACAGTAGTTACTCATTACACACGTTTCATCAGTTCACAAGTTTAAAATCAAACACAGTCATGGTTAATTTTGTATCTCCAATTCACCTGACTGTATGTCTTTGGACTGTGCGAGGAAGCCGGAGCACCCGGTGGAAACCCACGCAGACACGGGGAGAACATGCAAACTCCACACAGAAAGGACCTGGACCGCCCCCCCGGGGATCGAACCCAGGGCACAGACACACATAGAAAAGCACAGGCATGCACAAGCACAGCTTCAAGTTTTGATGCATTTACAGTCACAGTTACATAGAAAGGCATATGCTTAGTCACAGGTACTGGAAGGTAAACAGTCTCAAACACACATGCATGAGAGGCACATACAGAGACACAGTTACATGCACTGGGCAAGAGAAGCTACAGTCCCATGTTCAGAGGCATGCACAGGCACATTAAGAGGCACAGCTACTAGTATACAGCGTAGTAAAGGTTCATACCCAATTTTGCTGGTGTCCAGAGTGTGGCAGGGTGTCCCGTAGACTGGAACTTTTCCCATGATAAACAACATAACCTCAGCACGCTGATAGTCAGGTAGATTACCTCCAAAGAATCCTATACACACACCACATCACACAGCAGACAGACAAACAAATATACCTGTAAGATGCATTCAGATTGAGAAATGATCATTTTGCAGGGTTGCACTTAATTTCTCTCATCAAATCGTCTTCAATTCGCCAACATTATAAAAGATCTCACAAATGAAACTCATGATTTTTTAATAAGATTCAATGTGGCAGAATGCAGTGATTTGCATGTTAAGGCAAATGTTGATGTTAGAGGTTGGTGCCATGACGAAGAAGCCGTCTTCGCTTTAAATGTATTTTCTTGGCTCATGACATTTAATTCTCTATTAATGTCTCATATTACATCGCTCCACTCATGTTTTCTTTAATTAGATGCAGACCCACTTTAATGGATTCAGGAAGTGTTCAGACCCTTAACTCTTTGTACACTTGCATACACTGTATCGTTTTTTACTTTTTTAATTCATTAGGGGCAGCAAGCACCATTTCTGGTTAAAAACAGGCAATGAGCCGCTCAGGTGACGCAGCGGTAAAGTATGCTAGCACACCAGAGTTGGGCCTTCCGACTGGGCTGGGAGGCTGCATGAACAACGATTGGCTGTTGTTCAGGGTTAGAGGGTAAAAAAAGTCAGATCATAGGCTCTCATAACTGGTGCAACTGCGGCCCCCTGCTGGCTGACTGATGGCGCCTGCACAGGGCTGAGGAATAATGCTGATGGGGGTGTGGCCCTCCATACACAATGCCCGTCAGTGTATGAAAAATGCAGTCTGCAATGCACATCACCTGGCTAGTGCCCTCCCTATATTGAAACATGGTGGTGGTAGCATCATGCAACCAAAACGTTGCTACCATTCACCGACTTAAATGACTAGAAACTGAAACCCAATGCCTCAGAAAATGAGAAGGCTCAGTTCCAAGCTGAGTCCCAGGTATGCATTTAGGACATTACTCCAGGTGTAGCAAGTAACAATTTAAAGGAGGATCCACCAAAGGCTCAGTCTTTGCGTTGAGTTTTCTGGGTCAAGCAAAAGCTGCAAAGCCAACATCTGTCATTGTATGAGGGTGACGCAGTGGGTATGTTTCACCAGAAAAAACTGGGTGTGAGGCAGGAATAGGAGGAATCCATCATAGGGCTTCGGTCAAAAGACATAGCCAATCATGTCTGTGTACACACTGGCTGACAGATAGCCCTGCTGAGATGAAAACTCGAATCTCAGCGGTGGTGGGCTAATGTAATAAACTGCTGCACCACCTGGGTGCCCTTGTTGGTATTATTAAAATTCAATTTAGTTGGTCAGTGAAAACATTTAGAGCCTTTTCTTTTCACTTTAGAAAATGTCCCGACTTCTCTAAAAATGGGGTAAATATTTATGTAAATACAAAGTCATACAACATTGGTTGTCTATATTTGATGTGGACATACTAAAAGCATATATAAATAAGAAATACAAAACTGAATTAAATATTTGTTTTCCCTCACTGTACATTAAATACTACTCAGTACAGTAGTATGTAGGCCGGGCGCTTGGGTGGCACAGTGGTAAAGTACGCTAGCTTAGTAACCCTGGATCTTAAAGGTGCTGCTCGGTCATCTGCACAGACATGATTGGATTTTGTTTGGGGTATGGCCAACATCAGACTGTATCTGTACAACAGCAATGCTCCCACTAGTGCAGCCCGGTCATGTCGGTAGCTCCATCTGGGATTTGAACTTGGGAGCTTTTGCCATTCGAGCGCCCATAATTTTATAACATGCATTTTTGATTAAAACACAGCACATCAATAAAGTCTGAGAGAAGTTCATTAGGGATTTATTAGTTGGTTGTGGTACACTGTATACTGCCTATTATAATAATACATTTTATTTATATAGCGCTTTTCAAGATACTCAAAGACGCTTTACATAAGACAAATAATCAAAACAAATACGTACATACACCATACAAATCATAGTACAAAATCAAAATAGTACATCAACATCAAGAATAATTAAGATAAAAACAAAGAGAGCAGCATAAGACAGTTCATTAAAAATTAGCTAAATTATGAGAGAGAACAACAAATATAGAACAATTTCTTAAAATTAGACAGAAGCAGGACAGATTTACATGCAATCAGGAAACTGAAAACTTTACAAGTTTTAGGATCTAGGACTTCACATTTCTGTCGTGATCTAAGTATAAAAACTATTAAAAAGAATAGCAAAAATAAAAGCATTTATTTTGTGTTGTTACAAGTTAAATGCCACTCTGAATAGATGAGTTTTGAGAAGTGACTTGAATTTGGACAGGTCAGGACAATCTCGTAGGTGTTTGGGGAGAGCATTCCATAAAGATGGAGCAGCTATGGAAAAGGCCCTGTCACCCCAGGTCCGGTGCTTGGTCCTAGAGGGTATGGACAGTAGGTTAGCCTCAGAAGAGCGAAGGCTACGGGAGGGAATGTGCTGATGGAGCAGGTCGGTGAGGTAGGATGGGGCCTGATTATGGAGAGCTTTGTGAGTGAATAGAAGAATTTTGAATTGAATGCGTTGAGCAACGGGAAGCCAATGAAGTTTTTGTAGAACAGGTGTAATATGATCACGGGAGCGAGTATGAGTAAGGAGGCGAGCAGCTGAATTCTGGATATACTGAAGTTTTTTTAGGATTTTGTTAGATGTACCATAAAGGATGCTATTGCAATAATCAATTCTGGATGTAATAAAAGCATGAATCAAGGTTTCGGCGGCAGAAAAGGAGAGTGATGGACGTAGACGTGCTATGTTTTTTAGATGAAAGAAAGCAGTTTTGGTGATGTGATTTACATGGCGGTCAAAAGAGAGGTTGCTATCAAAAATTACACCAAGATTTCGGATGTTAGAAGACGGAGACAAAGTGTCATTATCAATGGTAATTTGAAAATTTTTTGTGGTTTTTGCCAGGGTTGTAGGACCTACGATGATCATATCTGATTTTTCACAGTTTAATTTGAGGAAATTAGCTTTCATCCACAATTTCATTTCAGTGATGCAATTTGTCAGAGTGGAGTGAAGTTCAGTATTAATGGATTTGGAGGAGATGTAAAGCTGAATATCATCAGCATAGCAGTGGAAATGTAAACCATGCCGACGTATGATGTCACCAAGGGGGAGCATATAAAGAATAAACAAAAGGGGACCTAACACTGAGCCTTGGGGAACGCCTTGGGACAGTGGAGCAATGGCAGAACTACAATTGTTGATATTAACAAACTGTTGTCTGTTTATGAGATATGACCTTAACCACAAAAGGGCAGTACCAGTGATGTTGACAGAGGATTCAAGGCAGGACAGAAGAATGGAGTGATTAATGGTGTCAAAAGCTGCAGTAAGATCAAGGAGGACGAGAATATTAATTTGTCCAGAGTCTGAGGAAAGAAGAAGGTCATTTGTGACTTTGAGGAGGGCTGACTCAGTGCTGTGCTGGGGGCGGAAACCAGACTGAAATGATTCAAATAGATTATTGGAATTTAGGTGATCTTTGAGCTGTGAGGCAACAACACGTTCCAGTATTTTCGACAGAAATGGAAGATTGGAAATGGGCCGAAAGTTACTCATAATGTTAGAGTCAAGTCCAGGTTTTTTAAGTATGGGAGTAACAGCAGCCAATTTGAGTGATTGAGGGACTGAGCCAGAACTAAGAGAGGAATTGATTATCTCTGTGATAAGTGATGAGATAACTGGAAAACAACCCTTAACAAGTTTTGATGGAGCAGGATCCAAAACACAAGTGGAGCTTCGCATCCCTGAAATTCGCATCCTATTCACTGACCACCACTTGTTTGATAGACAGCATGCCTGTTAGTTCAATATAATTTAATCGACTCAATTTTAGGTACAATTTTCCAGACAATTTCAGGCCATAACTGTAATCTCAGCAGTTAACTTACCTATGGTCTGGATGATGGCGTTCTGGACTATGCGTTCCTCATTTTCTTTGCCACGACTGGAAGAAACACTTGTTCCTGAGTTTCTGCGAGAACCATCACCAAGCTCAAAATCAACACTCAATCGGAGGTGCTTGAGCAATGTGTTAAAAACCTCCAACACCGTGGGGCCTTTGGGAAACACACATAGAAGCACATGTATGTACACACACACACACACACACACACACACACACACAGAATATCAAACATCTCTATTATAATTGAGCTTTCCAAATACATCTTTCAAACACATGCTAAAAAGTACATCTTTTTCTCTGACTTAATAATTGGAACACACACTTTGTCCAAAAAACAACGTTTTTAAAGTTTCTTTAATTTACCCTTTTTACTATGGTATAAAAAAGTATGCAATAATGTACAGTACAGCACAGTCCACTGATACGGCAAATTCTTAATTAGGAATATCTGTGCTGGTAGATCCCCTCGCATACCACCAGGGGGAAACCGCGTACCACTACCATAGTTTAAGAACCACTGCTCCAAAATACAGTTTTTGTCCACCACTTTTGAAGCACAATGATCAGACAATAAGAGTCGCTGCTGCAGTTGCAATAAAGCAATACCCAATCCAACCTTGCCTCCCTCGAACCTGGACAAATGTCTTTGTAGAACAGCTGAACTTGCCACTGGCACCATTGTAACTCAAACCCAAGTCTCACTGGTAGTAAGCTATGATTACAGACAGCTGCGCCAACCGAGCACCCTGAATTGAAGTATAAAGATATACTGTCATAATGAGCAAGCCACATCTGATGGCACCCATCAAAAATACATTAAATTTAAACTAATTAAAATTACAACCCCAAATCAGAAAAAGTTGGGACAGCATGGAAAATGCAAATAAAATAAAATGCAGTGTTCCTTACATTTACTTTGACTTTTATTTGATTGCAGACAGTTTGAACCCAACATATTTCATGTTTTGTCTGCTCAACTTCATTTCATTTGTTAATATACCTCCATTCCTGCATTTCAAGCCTGCAAGACATTCCAAAAAAAGTTGGGACAGGGCAATTAAGGGTTAGTAATGAGGTGAAAAAACTAAATAAAATATGATTCCAAACAGGTGATGTCAACAGGGGATTGTAATCATGGTTTGGTACAAAAGCAGCATCCAGGAAAGGCTGAGTCTTTGATGAGCAAAGATGGCCAGAGGATTTCCAGTTTGTCACCAAATGCGTGAGAAAATTATTGAAATGTTTAAAAATAATGTACCTCAATGAAAGATTGGAAGGGATTTGCATATTTCTCCCTCTACAGTGCATAGTAATCAAACGATTCAAGGAATCTGGAGAAATTCCAGTGCGTTAAGGCCAAGGGCGCAAGCTTAAGCTGAACGCCCGTGATTTTAGATCCCTCAGACGGCACTGCATCAAAAACCACCACTCAACAATCTTAAGATGTGTTTGCAGGAAGAATGGGACAAAATAAAACCTGAAACACTAAATCACTTGGTCTCCTCGGTGCCAAAACGTCTTTTAAGTGTGATGAAAAGGAATGGCAACATTACAAAGTGGTAAATGCTTTAATGTTCCAACTTTTTTTGGAATGTGTTGCAGGCCTGAAATGCAAGAATAGATGTTTAATTATAAATGAAATGAAGCTGAGCAGATAAAACATGAAATATCTCAGGTTCATCTTGTCTGCAATCAAATAAAAGTTAAAGTAAATGTAAGAAACTCTTGTGTTTTTTATTATTTGCATTTTCCATGCTGTCCCAACTTTTTCTGATTTGGGGTTGTAATTAAAATTCCAAAAGATTGCTAGGATCGTCATGTCACTAGCAAGTTTGTGTACACTTTTGGCTACAACTATATGAGCTTCAGCTACCTTCTTTTTCACAATCAGAGAGACACCACACAACTAAAACTCAACCTAAATAACCTATACAGCAGTTTTTGATCTCCCACACACCACAGCATCATACCTATGGTGTACAAATTCTGCAAAGAAAGGGAATTACAATTAAAAAAAAATTACAAATGTTTTTATTGCTTTTAATTTACAGAAATTTCCTTGATTTTTTTATTTTAATATATTTATTAATAGTAATAGTTTATCTCCTACTAATACATTTCTCATTCTCTTTTCTGTCTGTCCTCTGTCTGTCTGTCTTGATTGACCGATTGATTGATTGCAGATTTTCCACTTTATCTCCCAATCTAGTCATTTCCCTTGGCCGATTGTGAATCTGCTGTTGTCGCACAACCCCTGATCTGATCAAGAAGAACTGAAACCCGATGTGCTGCCTTTACAGCGTGTCCAATCAGCGGCTGCTTCATATCACCTGCCAGTGTTGGGTTTCCACACAAAGCCAGAAAAGCCACGCTATGCTTCATGTGACTCCCCAACACACTCATGCAGACACAATATTATTAAAAATCCACCCTATTCACTAAAATCCACCCTAATCCACCCAAAAACCACCTATTTTGATTAGGTGGCTTTATTAAATACAGTGCTTATTTACAATAGTTTCATAAAAAGCTGACCAGCTTTTGCAATTGTTTTGAATAGTTACATTGGTTTTTGTAGTATAAGTTTTAAAACTGGTTTATGTTGGTTATCAAACAGCATTTGTTGTGTTTTATGTGGGTTATGATGTTTTTTTTACCTCACAGACCAGTATTTGTTGTGTTAAAAAACTAGCACTTAACAGCTTAATTATACCAGCAATGGATTAGTATTTTTTAGCAGAAACTAGCGTAGACCAACAATCTGCTAATACATTTCTGTTGTGACTATTTGCCAAGCTACATAGCCAAAGGTCTTTGGACACCCTGGGGGGCAGTTAAAACAATCAAAAACAGACCAATTTTATTATTTTTTCATTCCTTTATTCATTTATTCTTTTTTTTTTTTTTTTTTTTTCATATTTCCAATTTCCTTTTGCAATTCCCCGTTTGCACCACCCACATGTTGGCTGAGAAGAGTCAGACCAGCACCTGCCTTCTCCATTAGACGAGTAATCACTGGCTAAGTATATATATATTATTTTATTATACTATATATTCTATTATTTTTTCTACACCATATTTGTATATAGCAGAGCTCCTGTACATCCCTTCCTCATTGTGTTTTCTATGTTTTCATAATTTTCTTTTGCCTGTCAAGGTCAGCTGCGGCCTTTTAGCCTCTTTATACTTGACAAAGTGCACCTATCTAGAAGCATCTGCACTAAATGTTGGCAGTTCGCTCTAGGTAAGAATTTGTCAAGTTTTATATATCTCTAAAACTTCTTAAAGCTGCTAATTAAACATGACATTTCTAGAAGTATAGATACAAGAAAGTGAACAGCAAAGTCGGCAAAGCTATAATCAAGAAAAAAATATGGCATCACTGACTTACCCCCACACTCTTAAAGGTAATTTTCTAAAGGCTAAAAGCTAACTATTATTTCTAAGCTTTGAGATGTGTAATTCATTACAGCCATGAGTTTATTTAGGTAAAAAAGCAATGCATGCTTAATTTCTTTGAACCCAAAATATATGTTACAGTATACAGTACATTGTAATACAGTATACTGTATAGAACATTGCATACACTGACCAGGCATAACATTATGACCACTGACAGATGAAGTGAATAACACTGATTATCTCTTCATCACGGCACCTGTTAGTGGGTGGTAACAAAAAAATGAACAGTGGTAAACCGCTGCTGAGAGGGTCATGGGCGGCCAAGGCTTGCTGATGCATGTGAGAAGTGTAGCTCAACTTGCTGAAGAAGTTAATGCTGGTTCTGATTGAAAGGTGTCAGAATACACAGTGCATCCCAGTTTGTTGCGTAGGGGCTGCATTGCTGCAAACCAGTTAGGGTGCCCATGCTGACCCCTGTCCACCGCCGAAAGCGCCTACTATGGGCATGTGAGCAATGGAAGAAGGAGGCCTGGTCTGATGAATCACGTTTTCTTTTACATCACGTGAATGCACATGGCAGCAGTGTGATGCATTGGGCAATGTTTTGCTGGGAAACCTTGGGTCCTGCCATCCATGTGGATGTTACTTTGACACGTACCAGTTACCTAAGAATTGTTGCAGACCATGGAATATCATGAAAATTCCCTGATGGCTGTGGCCTCTTTCAGCAGGATAATGCGCCCTGGTACAAAGCAAAAATTGTTCAGAAAAACAGAAAAGGAGCACAACAACGAGTTTGAGGTGTTGACTTGGCCTCCAAATTCCCCAGATCTCAGTTCAATCGAGCATCTGTGGGATGTGCTGGACAAACAAGACGGATCCATGGAGGCCCCACCTCGCAACTTACAGGAGTTAAAGGAACTGCTGCTAACATCTTGGTGCCAGATACCAAAGCTCACCTTCAAGGGTCTAGTGACCCCTTGACAGGTCAGGGCTGTTTTGGCAGCAAAAGTGGGACCAACACAATATTAGGAAGGTGGTCATAATGTTATGCCTCATAAGTGTATATCTCACTCTATCGTAAATTGATTTTATGAAGCCATAATGCTTTCCGCACTAAAAGATAAATCATATTTATTATTTA
Source organism: Trichomycterus rosablanca (assembly GCF_030014385.1). NCBI lineage: Eukaryota > Metazoa > Chordata > Actinopteri > Siluriformes > Trichomycteridae > Trichomycterus > Trichomycterus rosablanca. Next base: position 7,687,623 of record NC_086012.1, read on the forward strand.
TTTAAACAGACTGACATGCAGAGAGAGCAGAGGACAAAGGAACAAAGAAAGGGTGACAGGAAGAAATAGGAAAGTGATTTGTCAACAAAAAAAGTATTAACATTTTAATCAAAAGTCCAAAGCTGTATGAAAAATGTAAATCTACAATCAAACTGTCCACACACACACGGCTATGGCTTACCGACAGGACCCTTGGCTGCAATGGCGACAGTTTCCAGCAACACCTGGACGATACCTGCTCGTACACGTGGTGTGTCCTTGCTGTGTGTGTCCAGGTGGTTCAGAACCTGCTGGATCACATGATGGGCGTGCTGTTCCTGGATAATACACATAAATACAACCACACTGTTTAATTAGAAAAGCTACATTCAGTTTACATTCTGCTACAGACAGTTCTACACAAACACACATTCTGACAACAAGTCAACAAGTGGCAAACAACTTTGTGGCAACAGTTGGGGAGGACCCTCTTCTGTTCCAGCATGGCAGAGCCCTTGAACACATGGCAGGTTCCCTAAAGAGATTCCCATGGTTTTGTAATGGCATGTACTCCACATACAGTGCCTATAGAAAATCTTCATACCCCTTTGAAACGGTCACTTTTTAGTCTTACAGCCTGAAATCAAAACTCACAACAAAGAAATCTTTCTCTAGCTTTATTTACATATTTTGCCTTACAACATTCAAGCAATGAGAAAAAATGAAACGGTTCTGACAATTAATAAAAAAAATGAAAAAGTAGAATAACAGGGTTAGAAAAGTCATCAGTCCCCTGATTCAGTACTTTGTAGAGCCACCTTTTGCTTTAATTACAGCCATGGGTCTGTTTGGATATGTCCCTACCAGCTTTGCACATCTGGATTGGGGAATATTTGCCCATTCTTCTTTGCAGAATTGTTTGAGTTCAGTCAAATTTCGTGGTGACCGGCAATGCACTGCTCTCTTCAAGTCCATCCACAGATTTTCTATCGGATTTAGGTCAGGGCTCTGACTTGGCCACTGAAGGACATGTACCTTCCTATCCTTAAGCCACTGCTTTGTTTTTTTTTGGCAGTGTGTTTAGGGTCATTGTCGTGCTGGAAGATGAATCTCCTACCCATCTTCAGCTGTCTAGCAGAGGGCCGCATGTGTTCCTCAAGAATTTGGATGTACTGGGAAGAATCCATTTTCCCTTCAATCATGACCAATTGCCCAGTTCCTGCTGAAGAGAAACACCCCCATAACATTATGTTGCCACCACCGTGCTTCACAGTAGGTATGGTGTATTGTTGGTGGTTCAGAGTGGTTGGAGTTCAGTCCAAAAAGTTCAATCTTGGTCTCATCTGACCATAAAACCTTTTGCCACATGTCATTAGAATCTTCCAAGTGTTTTTTGGCAAAGCGCAAACGAGACTCAGCATGGCACTTTTTTAGGAGTGGCTTCTTTCTTGCCACCCTGCCATACAGGCCAGCTTTGTGTAAAGCATGCGAGACATGCACAGGCCAACCAACCTCAGCCATACAGCCTTGTAGGTCCTTCACAGTTGCCATTGGCCTCTTGGTAGCTTCCCTGATCAATGTCCTCCTGGCTCGGTCATCAAGTTTAGAGGGACAGCCCGATCTTGGCAAGGTGTTGGTGGTGCCATACACTTTCCACTTCTTGATAATGCTCCGAACAGTACTCAGAGGAATAGTTAAAGCCGCTGAAATCTTTTTGTATCCTTCTCCTAACTTGTGCCTTTCCACAACTCTATCACGGTGCTCTTTTGAAAGCACTTTTCAACCATGGTGTTACTATGCACTACTAGTAGTGGACTCGTCAAGGAACAGCTGGTTTTATTCTGAAGTAAGCAAAACCAGTACAATTGATGTCAGGTGTGGGCCAATTAGCCTGGTGTGTGATCTGGAAGGTGATTGGTTGTACCTGAGCAAGTTTATAATGTTCACTCTGGGGTTGGTTACTTATCCAAACCAGGTATTTTACTAATTAAATTATAATAATTTATCAGATTTTTTAAAGTGTATTTTTCACTTTGATGAAGTGATTGATGTGTAAATACAGCTGGAAAAAGTTAGACATAATTTCTTTTTATTTTCAGGGTTTAATGTGCCAAAAGGCAAGGATTTCGATAGGGTATGAAGATTTTCTATAGGCACTGTATGTTTCATAGTTCTATGCTGTAATCTTAATATTTTCTGTCACTGGATCAAAAGGTTCGAATCCAAACCAAAAAAAAAGGAAAAAAGAACCTTTTTTCACTGCACTTTACAGAGTAAAGCATTCTGCAGGAGTCCACCAAACTCAAACTGCTATACTGGTGGAAAACGAAAAAAAAAATTTATCAGTCAAGAGAACTCTTTCACTGCTTTAGAGTCCAATGGCAGTATATATTACATCCCTCCAGTTGACGCTTGAGAATGTGCATAGTAATCTTAGGCTTGCGTGCAAAAGCTCAGCTGTTAAAACCTAATCAAAAACACTTATGATGTGATGCCCTGGTTGCGCTGCTAAAACAAGGGATTCGAGTTTCAGGGGTGCCATTGACCTGTTTGGGAGCTCTATGGGAACTACTGACTGTTTGGTAGATAGGAATATTGGCGCTGCAACAACAAATCCTACAGTCTGGTTGAGCAACTGACCTGAGAAGCACAGGAATACTAGGAGTACAGCATGTTTGTACATGTTTGTTACGGCTCTATGTAGGAGTACATTTGCTAAAAAAAGAACCCCAAAGACTTTTCGCATTTCTGAGGGGCGTGTTTGGTCTGCGGTCCTCTTCGGCCAGGCTGAATGGTTTCAGATGAACAGTGTAGGTGCTGATGTTGCTTCCAGAGGCAGTTTGTACAACCCCCAAAAGTTGGGACAGTATGGAAGATGCAAATAAAATAAAAATGCAGTGTTCCTTACATTTACTTTGACTTTTATTTAATGGCAGACAGTTTGAACCCAAGACATTTCATGTTTTGTCTGCTCAACTTCATTTCATTTATTAATATACCTGCATTTCAGGCCTGCAAGACATTCCAAACAAGTTGGAACGGGGGCAATTTAGGGCTAGTAATGAGGTAAAAAAACTAAATAATGATGTGATTACAAACAGGTGATGTCAACAGGTGATTGTAATTATGGTTTAGTACAAATGCAGCATCCAGGAAAGGCTGAGTCTTTGATGAGCACAGATGGTCAGAGGATCTCCAGAAAATTAATGAAATGTTTAAAAACAATGTACCTGAAAGAAAGATTGGGGATCTGCATATTTCTCCATTTACAGTGCATAATATCATAAAACAATTCAAGGAATCAAGAGGAATTTCAGTGTGTAAAGGCCAAGGGTGCAAGCTTAAGCTGAACACCCGTGATCTTCGATCCCTCAGACGGCACTGCATCAAGAACCGCCACTCAACAATAGCTGAAATAACCACATGGGCAAAGGATTACTTTGTCATGCACTACATTACAGAGTTACATGCACAAATGGAACTTAAAACTTTACTGTGAAAAAAAGAAGCCTTATTGTTAACCACGTCCAGATGTGGCGTCGACTTCTCTGGGCTTGGAGGCATCTAGAATGGACCACCACACAATGGAAACGTGTATTGTGGTCAGATAAATCAGCATTCCAGGTCTTTTTTGGAAAAAAATAGACGCTGTGTGCTCCAGACCAAAGATGAACAGGACCATCCAGACTGTCATCAGCAACAAGTCCAAAAGCCAGGGTCTGTCATGGTATGAGGCTGTGTCAGTGCCCTTGGCAAATGTCATTTACACTTCTGTGATGGCAGCATTAATGCAGAAAAGTACATTCAGATCATAGAGCAACATATGCTGCCTTCAAAATGTCATCTTTTCCAGGGACGTCCATGCATTTTTCAACAAGACAATGCAAAATCACATGCTGCACACATGCACGCATGGCTGTGGAAGAAGAGGGTACAGATACTGGACTGGCCTGCCTGCAGTCCTGATCTGTCCCCAATAAAGAATGTGTGGAGAGTTTTGAAATTAAAAATGTGACGACCATGATCTTAAGACGTGTTTGCAGGAAGAATGGGACAAAATAAAAGCTGAAACACTAAATCACTTGGTATCCTCAGTGCCAAAACGTCTTTTAAGTGTGGTGAAAAGGAATGGCAACATTACAAAGTGGTAAATGCTATACAGTCCCAACTTTTTTTGGATTGGATGTTTATTAATAAATGAAATTAAGTTGAGCAGAGAGAACATAAAATATCTCAGGTTCATCCTGTCTGCAATGAAATAAAAGTCAAAGTAATTGTAAGAAACTCTGTGTTTTTTATTATTTGCATTTTCCATGCTGTCCCAACTTTTTCTGATTTGGGGTTGTAACAGTTTTGGTACTTATTTCAGTTCACTTTAAAATATTATTGATTACAATTTACTTGAACAGAAGAATGATCCATATATTGGTGCATATTTGACCAGTTTCTTTTAACCAATAGCCAATCAATATTAGACAAGAGCGTCCTCTTTAAGCATCCCGATTTCATATTAAGAAGTCTTCCTGCTTTATTCAATAAAATACAGCATAAAGTATTGTAGAACAGTAAGACGGACATAAACACCATGAGCAGAATCAATATTCAGAATATAGATTTTAAACAGAGAATTTAAGAAGCAAAGAGTCCATCACAAGCACTAACTAAACTTGCTACTCAAAAAATAAAGATGCAGTCGGTATAAGATCCTTCTGGCAACATATGTGTATAAATTAGATCATATGCAGAGTTTTACCATTATATTAAAGCATGATACAAAATATTTAGATACAAATACATATTTATGAGTTTAAAAAGTATTTTTTTTTCACCATACTAAAAAAAGCAGCTTCTGTTTATGATTTTAATGCGTAATTGTTCTGTTATTGTGATATAGCTCAGCTGCTGAAGGAGTTCGGCGGTGAGTCACGTTGAAGTCATGTTCTTCTGTGTTGCCATTTTTGACAGGCATACGAGGCAAGGTGGTGCAGATGATTAATGTGTCAGTCATTAATTTTCTTTAGGTGGAAGTATTTCTATAGAAATCACGACTTTCTGCTGCCATATGGAGCCAGCACACTTAATTTCAGGGAACTCAGCTGGAGTTTGTGAGTGCGTAGAATGTTTGGAACCATCCTGGATGAGGATGCTGCCTCAGAGGCAATGTGACAACTGGAGTGGTCCCCATGCAGTGGAACCATACTGAACACAGACTGCATTTGATGATGGTAGAAGGCCTACTGTTGTGTTTCACCTTTCCTGGCTTGCATTTAGGGTTCGCATTCTTTCCTTTTTTTCAGCGTACTGGGTTGTTGCAGGCGATAGGAGCAGCCTGTCACGTGGCATCCAATTCTCAGTTCTGTACTATCACTCTGGTTATACCCTTTTTTATTAGTAGCTAGCCACAGTATCGTTCTACCTTGGTTAAATATCCTGCACTTGGATTATTAATTTGGATTTTGAATTTTCATTTCCAGTACTCGCCGGTGCCGGGCTTTACCTCACACTTCAGTAGCAAGGTGCGACCCACCCAGTTACACTTACTGATGATTTAAAATAAATAAATCCCTGAATAAGTATGTATTACATTACATTTACATTTGTGGCATTTAGCAGATGTTTTTATCCGAAGCAACATGTGCGGCTCAAACCTGCAACCTTATGACTACTAGTCCAGTAGCTAAATCACTGAGCTACCACTATGTAAACTGTCGACTGGCACACACAAAGGGTGAACTCACGGTGAGTTAGAATGAGTTGCAAATCAGCAGTCTGACCTCATGGCTGATGATAGCCTAGCGGGTATTAATCGGAAGGTTGTGGGTTTAAATACCAATGTCATGCAGCAACTGCTGGGAACTTAAAGCCTTAACGATGGCTGGCCCTCCAGTCTTGGCTCTCCAAGCTTCCAAACAAGCTGGGATGTACACCTGTAGGATGGAGGTCCCTGCTGAGTCTCGTTCCTCTCAAGGTTTCTTCCTGTATTTTAAAGCGAGTTTTTCCTTGCCACTGTCGCCCTCGGCTTGCTCAACAGGGGTTTTTGGTCTGTTGGTCCTGGATTCTGTAAAGTTGCTTTAAGACAATGTCCATTGTAAAAAATGCTATACATATAAATTTGACTTGACTAAATGTACTGTATGTATAACAAATAAAGGCATTCCAATTGCCCTGGATTATTATAGATAAAAGTATCTAATCTCAGTTTTATTTAAATGAATTTAAATAACCGTTTTTACCTGACAGCACTTATCACACAATAAATTCTTTGTCTGTTATCAGTTAAACGGTTAATTAGTAGCATCCCTAGTCTGCACCTGTTAGCTATGTGTATGGCTGAATTGGTCAAAACAACTAATTAAAATTGGTAGCCACATGTTTTCGGCCATGTAGTTTATCTGGACACAAAGTGTGTGCGTGTGTGTGAGTTAGTGACCGACACACACGCACACACATTTACCAGCAGCCATAAACACTTAACCCCCCTTCAATTCCATCTGTAAATGTGAATTGATTGTCTCTTATCTTTGATAGCTGCTGTTGAACACCTGGGATCCCCAGGCGAAAAAATCAAAGGCGAGAAGGTGTGGAGAGAAAGAGAGGAAAGGACAGGAAGGGGAATTAGAGTATTTGTACATATTTCTATGTGCATATCTTGCCTGTATGGAGAACATTATGATCCTGAAGCAGGATACAGCAAACTCGTTTGGATCCCACAAATGATGATTATCAAAATGCCTGAAAGAAACAAAGAGAGAATAAGGTTACACACAAACACACACACACTACATGACCTAATGAAGGTACCGCTCACATCATATGACTTAACTGTTTGTTATTGCCTTTCTGTGAACACAGAAGTTACACACACTACACCACTACAGTCTTGCCAAATCGCTAGTCTGTATTTTAGCAAAAATGAAACCAATACATTTCCAAGGCCCTGACCCATCATTCACTGTAAAACAATTTGCTACTTAACATCTGGCCCAGTGAACTGTACACTGATTAGCCATAACATTAAAACCACCTCCTAGTTTCTACACTCACTGTTAATTTTATCAGCTCCACTTACCATATAGAAGCACTTTGAAGTTCTACAATTACTGACTGTAATCCATCTATTTCTCTACATACTTTTTTAGCCTGCTTTCACCCTGTTTTTCAATGGTCAGGACCCCCACAGGACCACCACAAAGCAGGTATTATTTAGGTGGAGGATCATTCTCAGCACTGCAGTGACAATGACATGGTGGTGGTGTTAGTGTGTGTTGTGCTGGTATGAGTGGATCAGACACAGCAGCACTGCTGGAGTTTTTAAATTCCGTGTCCACTTACTGTCCACTCTATTAGGCGCTCCTGCCTGGTTGGATCACCTTGTAGATGTAAATTCAGAGGCGATCACTCATCTATTGCTGCTGTTTGAATTAGTCATCTTCTAGACCATCATCAGTGGTCTCAGGACGCTGCCCATGGGGCGCTGTTGGTTGGATATTTTTGGTTGGTGTACTATTCTCAGTCCAGCAGTGACGGTGAGGTTTTTTTCAAAACTCCATCAGCGCTGCTGTGTCTTATCCTCTGTAGGATATACTCTGTAGTGGTCCTGGGAGAGTCCTGACCATTGAAGAACAGCATGAAAAGTAGCTAACAAAGCATGCAGAAAAACAGATGGACTACAGTCAGTAATTGTAGAACTACATATATATACTTCTATATGGTAAGTGGAGCAGATAAAATGGATAGTGAGTGTAGAAACACGGAGGTGGTTTTAATGTTATGGCTGATCGGTGTATATAGAGGAATTGTTTTAACTTCTTATAAAGTTATTAATATTACTGACAATTATTATTTCAGGACATTGTTGACAAATGTCTATGCAGTCTTAACTTGCGCCTAAGATAACAACGTTCACTCTTCCCAGAAGGATTTCCACAATATTTTAGAGTATGTCCAGAAATATGTGTCCATACATCAAAAGAGAACTGATGAGAACAAGAACTGAAATTTGATGAAAAGGCCTGGCTCGCGATCGATGTTTTAATTTATCTCAAATATGTTCACTTGGGTTGGTTTGAGGTCAAGGCGTTATTTACCACCACGGTACTCCTGAGAAATAATTTACCTGTCAGGATCTGAAGGCATCGGTGAAACCTGATCATATTTTTTTCTGGTACTTCATGTAATAACAGGAAAACAAGCTTGTCAAAAATGTAAAATATCTGAATACTAGACAGTGAGTATTATTACACTCAGGTTGGGGTCTTGATAAGTTTATTAGCAACAATAAAATACTTACAGACATGCAGAACAACCTATAATGATCCTTTTATTTACATATTTTACCAGTAACTGCATATTGTAATTAATACTGTGCTCAAAAACGTTAATAGGTCCCTACATCTAATATCTATGTTTATGCGTAATGTGTTGTACTATTCCTCAAGTATTTTATCAGTGGACACTTTCTGACCAAATGATGCTGTTGGCTTTATATTTTTGGGTAGAGCACTTTTCTCCTTCCAGAATTGACAGTACAGTGTGTAAATCTTAACACCACTGCTACACCTGATACACTTATACCAGCACAACACACTACCATATCATTACCATGTTAGCGTCAACCAAAAAAAGGTGTACCTAATAAAGTGCTTGGTGAGTGCATATTATGGCATTTGCAAACACTTTTATCCAGCATGGCTTACATTTGTGATCTGGCAACTGAGGGGTAAGAGCCTGCCTTAGGAGCTTGAACCAGCAACCTAGTCCTGATTACTAGTCCAGAATCTTAACCACTGCGCTTACAAATGAACAACCCATTGTTTTAACTGGCTTGCAATAATCTGACGTCTGTAAAGTCTAATCCTAGTTTTAAATCATTATGCCTAAAATAAAAATAGGGTGGCATTGGTTGTGATCAAGACAAATCCATGCAAGAATGTTGTTTTGGATATTTAATTTACCCTTTATTAACCAAAGTCCAACCATACTGTACCAAGTCTGTCATTTTAAAACCATGTGTCCAAATTAAAACTAAAAAACTGAGCAGACAAAACCACCTGTCAGGCCAAATTTTAACCACAATTTAACAGAAATAATGATTATAATTTGTTTCTTTCATTTACAAACATTACACTAGGGCTGAAACGATTCCTCGAGTAACTCGAGTAAATCGATTACTAAAAATCATCGATTCAAATTTTTTGCATCGAGGAATCGTTTAATCCGCACAACCATATACAGCTCACGGTGTTTCACACGGACGACTTTCACTTTTGCGCAGCATGTTTAACGCTGTGTGCAGGTGACGAGAAGAATCTGAGGGCTGCGTCCCAAATATCTTAAACATAAACAGAACTTAACAGGACTTGATCCGGGTTCTTTTTGCGGACAGTTTAATGAACACTACGTATTTGGACCTCCGTGAAGCTGGCCCCCCATGTGGTCAGAAATGGAATATAAATATTATTATTCGTTTGTGCTGCGTTTGTGCTGGTTTGTGCCGTAGGAATCATCGTTTGTGCTGGCACCGTTTTAGAGAAATTAAGTATTATATTTCATTACCCGTGACGTCACTCAGCCCCCCATCAGAGCCCAGATTGCACCAAAACCATCTCATTCGTTTGTGCTACGTTTGTGCTGGTTTGTGCTGCTAAAAGAAACATTTGTGCTCTTTTATTTCTCAAGTTATTACGCTATAAATATTACACCCGTGACGTCACCAGCCCCCCATCAGAGCCCAAATTGCACCAAAACCATCTCATTCGTTTGTGCTACGTTTGTGCTGGTTTGTGCTGCTAAAAGAAACATTTGTGCTGTTTTAATTCTTAAGTTATTACGCTATAAATATTACACCTGTGACGTCACCAGCCCCCCATTAACGTCCAAATTGCATCAAAAGCATCTCATTCGTTTGTGCTACGTTTGTGCTGGTTTGTGCTGCTAAAAGAAACATTTGTGCTCTTTTAATTTTCAAGTTATAGGCTAAATTCTCTCTTTTTTTTTTATTAAGTGAGGACACTTAGCCCCTAACAATGTTAAAATTGCATCACAGAGTGAAATTTATTATAATCAAATTACCTTTAAAAACCTTTAACATTTTAAATGTTAAAATGTTATCCATAACATTATCCATACACATGTTACACAGCTAAATTGATTTGTGAATTCCAAATGTTAATGTTATTTCAAAGGTTTTAAATGCTTGTGGGCCGTCAACAAGTATATTCTACCTACAGACTCACCAAATAATCAAAATGTAACATACAGTGTATCACAAAAGTGAGTACACCCCTCACATTTCTGCAAATATTTCATTATATCTTTTCATGGGACAACACTATAGACATGAAACTTGGATATAACTTAGAGTAGTCAGTGTACAGCTTGTATAGCAGTGTAGATTTACTGTCTTCTGAAAATAACTCAACACACAGCCATTAATGTCTAAATGGCTGGCAACATAAGTGAGTACACCCCACAGTGAACATGTCCAAATTGTGCCCAAATGTGTCGTTGTCCCTCCCTGGTGTCATGTGTCAAAATCCCAGGTGTAAATGGGGAGCAGGGCTGTTAAATTTGGTGTTTTGGGTACAATTCTCTCATACTGGCCACTGGATATTCAACATGGCACCTCATGGCTAAGAACTCTCTGAGGATGTGAGAAATAGAATTGTTGCTCTCCACAAAGATGGCCTGGGCTATAAGAAGATTGCTAACACCCTGAAACTGAGCTACAGCATGGTGGCCAAGGTCATACAGCAGTTTTCCAGGACAGGTTCCACTCGGAACAGGCTTCGCCAGGGTCGACCAAAGAAGTTGAGTCCACGTGTTTGGCGTCATATCCAGAGGTTGGCTTTAAAAAATAGACACATGAGTGCTGCCAGCATTGCTGCAGAGGTTGAAGACGTGGGAGGTCAGCCTGTCAGTGCTCAGACCATACGCCGCACACTGCATCAACTCGGTCTGCATGGTCGTCATCCCAGAAGGAAGCTGACGCACAAGAAAGCCAGCAAACAGTTTGCTGAAGACAAGCAGTCCAAGAACATGGATTACTGGAATGCCCTGTGGTCTGACGAGACCAAGATAAACTTGTTTGGCTCAGATGGTGTCCAGCATGTGTGGCGGCGCCCTGGTGAGAAGTACCAAGACAACTGTATCTTGCCTACAGTCAAGCATGGTGGTGGTAGCATCATGGTCTTGGGCTGCATGAGTGTTGCTGGCCCTGGGGAGCTGCGGTTCATTGAGGGAAACATGAATTCCAACATGTACTGTGACATTCTGAAACAGAGCATGATCCCCTCCCTTCGAAAACTGGGCCTCATGGCAGTTTTCCAACAGGATAACGACCCCAAACACAACCTCCAAGATGACAACTGCCTTGCTGAGGAAGCTGAAGGTAAAGGTGATGGACTAAACCCAATTGAGCACCTGTGGCGCATCCTCAAGTGGAAGGTGGAGGAGTTCAAGGTGTTTAACATCCACCAGCTCCGTGATGTCATCATGGAGGAGTGGAAGAGGATTCCAGTAGCAACCTGTGCAGCTCTGGTGAATTCCATGCCCAGGAGGGTTAAGGCAGTGATAATAATGGTGGTCACACAAAATATTGACACTTTGGGCACAATTTGGACATGTTCACTGTGGGGTGTACTCACTTATGTTGCCAGCCATTTAGACATTAATGGCTGTGTGTTGAGTTATTTTCAGAAGACAGTAAATCTACACTGCTATACAAGTTGTATACTGACTACTCTAAATTATATCCAAGTTTCATGTCTATAGTGTCGTCCCATGAAAAGATATAATAAAATATTTGCAGAAATGTGAGGGGTGTACTCACTTTTGTGATACACTGTAGCTTGAAAAAGTTTAGTCACAGCAAAATTCCATGGTTTGTGTTATAGCTCTGATGTCTTTGTTATTCTATTTATATAGGTCTTCAAACCAGAGTAAGAAGTAAAGGCTTTAACAAGACCACCCAGTAATGCAAGAGAGAAATCAGAAACAACTTCTTTTGGTACAGATGCTCCTCCTCTAAGCCATTCAGAGACCCAGTTTGATATGGCGTTAATGTCATGCCGCTCAGACAGCATTTGCACCACTGGGATGTGAATAGAAGTATCTCCATGTGAGGACAGAACTCCTTGATATGGAAATACATGTGCGGATGTGAGCCTTTTGACTACTGTACCTGTAGCATCAAAACTTACACTTGAGTCTTTACTAGTATTTTGTAGACTAGTAGTTGAGAGGGGGTCCAATAGTGGCATAAAAAATTTGTCAAGGCCGATGTCATGAATACTGCCCCTATGAGGCACACTGTATTTTATTAGATGAGGGGGAAAGGATGGGGTGTTTGTGTTCTACCTCCCTATCCCCTCTCTCTTGTTTGGCTTTTCTTAATGTATTCAGGCTTGGTAGGTGGGTAGCTCTGGGTTACCGAGTAGCATTATCTTGTAAGCCTCTGTGGCTCGCCACACATGTAGCAGTTTTTTACCCTGCCAGAGTTCTTCAGAGACCGGCAGCCTTTTCTCTCCAGATAGCATGTGCTTTGCCTTTCCAGTATGAAGACTGTCATCAATGTAATCAATTCTGCATTTTAGCACTGCTGGTGTGCTCACCTCTGGTAGACTCTCACTGGAAATGGACAATTTTGCAGTACAGTGGCCAGTGATGTCAATGCACTTAGATGCACTGTGTGGGTACACTTTTGCTCTCTTGAAACTAAGTATGCAGGCTAATCTGGTTATGTTCCAGATCTCTTCATTTGTCTTTCACTTGCCTTTTAATGTGTATGTACAGCATATGTTTGTTTTATATTTTTCACAGAACTGTCCAATCTTGTTTTAAATGTCATTAATATGATTAAAATTCTCAGAGGACTATTACAGGGTTTTATTAGAAGCAATAAATTACTTTAAAATGAGAATTATGTGTTTATGCACTATGAAAACTCTTTCCTGGAATGTCTCTTCCAACAGTTGCCTGAGGAGAGGACAAAAGAAAAGTATGCTCAGACCTTAGTCAAACGTGACTACCAACTTTTTGTTGCTAGGACAATGGTCTTTCTCATATGTGTTTTTTTTTTTTTTTTTAAATAAAGCTTGCATAAAAATAATGTTTTATTATGCCATGCCTTGGGTTGTTGAAGCCCAATTTACTGGCCAGTGAGCATAATTGAAAGGTAGGTCTTTATAATAACGTGGTAATGTGGTGTATAGTGGAGCAGAATGACATTCTGCCAAGGTTTTGGTGCAGCGTGCTATCTAGTGAAAGGGAAAGTACAAACAAAATGAATGAGTGCAGTGTAATTAGACAAGGCAGTGCATCTTAATACAATAAATATGCAGGGCAGCATGATGGAAAGTATAAATGTGTAAAGTATGCAGATTTGTGAAGACCTAACAGAACTGACAGCAAGTTGCACAGGGAGATGGATAAACAAGTATAACCTTAATGACTAATATGACGTTATATGGTGAGGGTTATATATTTTTGTGTTTTGTAAGTGGATGCTGCAGTAGATTCTTGCAAACAATGTTAATGAGCCGAGGATGCTTTGGGGTTACTTCTTTACAGTGTCATTACAGTGATACACATATGGGAATCCATTGCCCCAACCATGAAAACCATAAATGTCCCACAGTCTAGCGAACCCTTTGCTGATCACCAGTAAACTGCATGTCAAATTAGACATGCATTGCATTCTTCATAAAATACTTGTATTCATACAACAAACAATCCAACTCTGCCTCAGTATTTTATTACTGATGTTGAGTCTACTTAGACACTTTTCTCTTCATAAAGTGACAATAAAGTACAAAATATTGAAAATAGGTCATCTTACTGTTATTTTAGTCACATTTTTACCTGGAAAAGAAATTTTAGGGGTTTAAATTTAAGTTGTGCTTTCTGAAAATGACTGCTTACAGTCAAACAGGTCCCCACCCTGTATCTCAGACTTTGGTCCTCATGGAAACATGGCTTAAAATAAAGATTCCCACCGTTAAGAAGTTATTCCACCGTTATTTATCAAAGGACTTTTGACATTAAAATTATTGATGCGACTAAATAAGAATGAATAGAGAGAATGCCATGTAAAACCTATACTTTTGTAGTGTATATTTCTGTAGTGTTAAGTGATTCACAGTTTACAAACGTCTGGTAAGTTATGTTCTGCCATAAGTTGTGTATATTGCAGGAATATCAATTAAAACATGAAAACCATTTAAAACTGCGTGTTTAGTTTCAAGAGGATATTGAAGAGGATACGCAGTATGGCTGAGTGCTTTGACATATCTGTGCAAAGTGGAATCCACATCCAATGACGTCACCCAGATGAGATGACGTCAAACAAAATGATGTCAAACAAATGAGATGGTTTTGATGCAATTTGAACATTTTATTGGGCTAAATGTCCTCAATTTATAAAAAAAAGTATTATTTAGCCTATAACTTGAGAAATAAAAGAGCACAAATGTTTCTTTTAGCAGCACAAACCAGCACAAACGAATGAGATGCTTTTGGTGCAATTTGGACGTTAATGGGGGGCTGGTGACGTCACGGGTGTAATATTTATAGCGTAATAACTTGAGAATTAAAACAGCACAAATGTTTCTTTTAGCAGCACAAACCAGCACAAACGTAGCACAAACGAATGAGATGGTTTTGGTGCAATTTGGGCTCTGATGGGGGGCTGGTGACGTCACGGGTAATAAATATATAATACTTAATTTCTCTAAAACGGTGCCAGCACAAACGATGATTCCTACGGCACAAACCAGCACAAACGCAGCACAAACGAATAATAATATTTATATTCCATTTCTGACCACATGGGGGGCCAGCTTCACGGAGGTCGAATTTGGACACGTTCGCCGCTCCTGCGAACTGAACGTATCAGTTTAGGACGCAGCCGAGATTTGATAGCGCGGACTGCAAAATATAGAGAGAAAATAGCGAACAGGAGGAGACTGGACAGAGAAAACCACTGAAAGTTTGAGATCATTTTAAGCTGATAAAACTAAAACTCAGTATAACATCCACACCATCAGAGCGTCGTGTTTACTTTACTCATGTTTACTGACTTTACTTAGTTTCAACCACCACAGGCTTTTATGAAGATTTAGTCACACACACACACACACACACACACACACACACACACACACACACACACACACACACCAGATCTACCTCATCTAGAGACACAATCCTGACAGATTTTTATCCCCCTACAAACACCACAAAACCTCCCAACAAAATATTAAAGCTTTATGTTCTGCGTGAGCTGTAGCTGAAACTTTGAAAGTTGCACAAATTACAGGCTTATGTTCATGTATTTTTGTTTATTATTATTTATGACTTGATGACCTGATGTTTCAGGTTGCCTGTTTACATTTTAAAAGTAAATTGATTTATTTTTGATTTATTTATTTTTGCATTTAAAAAATGTTAAACTGTCCTGTATGCAAGGAATACAAATGTACAGTTTGGTTTAAGAAACATGTCTTATTTAATCTAATATGTATTTGTTTTTGCTCTTTGTTAAAGCAAAAGTATTTCTTATCCGATTACTCGATTAATCGCTGGAATAATCGATAGAATACTCGATTACAAAAATAATCGATAGTTGCAGCCCTACATTACACATCTTTACAAAATAAAAAAAATAATATTTTTTACAGCACAAAACTTGGGAGATGTGAGAGACAGCAGAGTCAGAGTGAAAAACCCACAAAACAACAGCTGTAAAGATTTAATCAAGAAGCAAACAATTAAAAACAACTGGTCTGTTATGCAAATATGACTGTACATGTGCACCACATCAGTATGTGCCTGTACTTTCATGTGTAACAATATGGTTGAAACTGTGTAGACATCTGACCTTGAGCTTATAAAACAGTTTAGCTATACAAGTCTCCACTTATCTGAGAAAGCTTAAAGTGTGAATTTTTTCCCATTCAGTTAGAACATACACAGATTAACCATAACATTAAAACCACCTCCTTGTTTCTACACTCACTGTCCATTTTATCAGCTCCACTTACCATATAGAAGCACTTTGTAGTTCTACAATTACTGACTGTAGTCCATCTGTTTCTCTGCATGCTTTGTCAGCTCCCTTTCATGCCATTCTTCAATGGTCAGGACCCTCACAGGACCACCACAGAGCAGGTATTATTTAGGTGGTGGATCATTCTCAGCACTACAGTGACACTGACATGGTGGTGGTGTGTTAGTGTGTGTTGTGCTGGTATGAGTGGATAAGACACAGCAGCGCTGATGGAGTTTTTTAACACCTCACTGTCACTGCTGGACTGAGAATAGTAAAAAAAAAAATCCAGCCAACCGCGCCCCATGGGCAGCGTCCTGTGACCACTGATGAAGGTCTAAAAGATGACCATCTCAAACAGCAGCAATAGATGAGCGAGTGGACACGGTATTTAAAAACTCCAGCAGCACTGCTGTGTCTGATCCACTCATACCAGCACAACACACACTAACACACCACCACCATGTCATTGTCACTGCAGTGCTGAGAATGAACCACCACCTAAATAATACCTACCCTGTAGTGGTCCTGGGAGAGTCCTGACCATGAACAGCATAAAAGGGGGCTAACAAAGACTGCAGAGAAACAGTCAGTAATTGTAGAACTATAAATTGCTTCTATATGGTAAGTGGAGCTGATAAAATGGACAGTGAGTGTAGAAACAAGGAGGTGGTTTTAATGTTATGGCTGGTCAGTGTATGTAAGGACAAACACTGATGTACAAGAAGGTCTGGCTCACAATCCGCTTTTTAAATAATCCAGTATGTGTTCAGTAGTGCACTGTTTGGGTGAGAAGGTCTGGCTCACAATCAGTGTTTTAATTAATCCAGTAGTTGTTCAGTAGGGTTGAGGTTCAGTAGGGTTGAGGTCAGGGCTCTGTGCAGGCCAATGAAGAGATCTGAATAGTCTTGCTGGAACAGGAAACATTCCCAACCAAAGTTGGAATCCCAGAATTTGTTTTGTAAAATAATGTCCTTTTAACACAGCTGAAATAAAATTTAGGAGGGGTGTCCACATACATTTGGTTACATATTGTATATTAACAGTAAGCAAAATATCCACTCTTCTGTCTTACTTTCTTCGTTTTGCTTTATTTTACATCCTGTACCTTTCCTGTTGCCTCTTTTCTATCATTCCATCCACCGCTTCCTCTCTTCATTTTTGTCTGCCTGTAGTCGCCATGGTGACGTCAATCTGCCCCGATCTGAGTTATTTTTAGAACTCCTGGAAGAAAGCCTTTCCAATCGTTCCTTCTAAACCCATGTCTCCTCCTCTTCCTCTCCCTCTTTCACTCCCCATCATGAGATTTATTCCTGATCAGAGGTACAGATCTCACCCCTAAAGCATAAACCGTCTTTTCTTCCCATGCACTTCAAAACGGTTCTCTCAACACACACATACATACACTAGCACAAAAGCTCAAACACCCAAAATCTACATCTTAAAAAAAAGCTATTTACGTTCAGACCTGACTATGGAAAGATGTTAACTAAGCACCACATTCAAATTACCATAGAAACAGATGGGAACAAATGAGACTCCTAGTTAAATTTGTTCAAAAGGAGGTGCGTGCATGGTGGCAGAATGCCTGAATGAAATGCTTTGATATTCTTTTAACACAATCACTGCGCTTGGCCTTAATTGGCCCATGACTGAGATGAGACAAAAGCATCTCATTAAAGAGCCTTGACGGCACAAACAGAGCACATTAGCCTCGGCTTTATGTATCTGTCAGAGCCGAGCGCTTAAAAAAAAGTCCCTGATCGATGAAATAGCTTCTAGTCACAGACCGCTTTTAAGCACTAATATGAATTAGGACAGTCTGTAAGTATTCTGAAGTTAGATTGGATACTTTTTAAATCGTTTGACGCCACCTGAAATTTAATTTAAGAAAATGCCAATACAAACACCATCTCTGAAGACAGAAAGGGCATTTTATAAAATATTTTAAAATCAAAATTAGAATATGTGATTTGTAGATTCTGCTTATACAAATTACTCAATGTTTTGGCTGACCAGGTTGTATTTTAGAAATAAAACAAATGCTACATTTGATCCCTGCAACACACTTGAAAAAAGTTTTATAACATTTAAGTTACACTACTTAGAAACATTCCACTATAAAGAGGTAAATTGGTAGCAAACATTGTGAGAAAATTGGCAATTAGTTAAATAAACATAACATTGGTAATAATTTAGGTCTTTTACCATCTACCGTACATAATATTGTAAAAAGATTCAATCACTCTGGAAAAATATTGGTTTATGTCAGGCACGGCCTGACAAGCTAGTATGATAAATACAGTGATTGTCACTTCACACAGTCCGCCACCACATCAGAAATTCAACCTAAAACAGTGGAAATGTGTTGTGATCTAAGTTAGTCTACGTTTAAGCTAGTTTTTGGAAAAAATAGATGTCGACTGCTCCATTCCATTATTGAGGAGGTAAACATTGTGATTTTAGAGATATACACCGATCAGACATAACATTATGATCACCTCCTTGTTCTACACTCACTGTCCATTGTATTAGCTCCACTTATCATAAAAGAGCACTTTGTAGTTCTACAATTACTGACTGTAGTCCATCTTTTTCTCTACATACCTTTTTAGCCTGCTTTTACCCTGTTCTTCAATGGTCAGGACCACCACAGAGTAGGTATTATTTAAGTGGTGGATCATTCTCAGTACTGCAGTGACACTGACATGGTGGTGCTGTGTTAGTGTGTGTTGAGCTGGTATGAGTGGATCAGACATAGCAGCGCTGCTGGAGTTTTTAAATAGCATGTCCACTCACTGTCCACTCTATTAGACACTCCTACCTAGTTGGTCCACCTTGTAGATGTAAAGTCAGAGACGATCGCTCCTTACAACGATCGCTGCTTACAAGGCACTGTTGGCTGAATATATTTTTGGTTGGTGGACTATTCTCAGCAGTGACAGTGAGGTGTTAAAAAACTCTATCAGCATTGCTGT
Source organism: Trichomycterus rosablanca (assembly GCF_030014385.1). Taxonomy (NCBI): domain Eukaryota; kingdom Metazoa; phylum Chordata; class Actinopteri; order Siluriformes; family Trichomycteridae; genus Trichomycterus; species Trichomycterus rosablanca. The sequence continues at coordinate 7,706,625 of NC_086012.1, forward strand.
GTCTTATCCACTCATACCAGCACAACACACACTAACACACCACCACCATGTCAGTGTCACTGCAGTGCTAAGAATGACCCATCACCCAAATAATACCTGCTCTGTGGTGGTCCTGACCACTAAAGAACAGCATGAAAGGGGGCTAACAAAGCATGCAGAGAAACAGATGGACTACAGTCAGTTATTGTAGAACTACAAAGTGCTTCTATATGGTAAGTGGAGCTGATAAAATGGACAGTGTGTGTAAAAACAAGTTGGTGGTTTTAATGTTATGGTTGATAAGTGTACATGCTGCCATTAAGGCAACCCCTTTTTCCAGAAAAGCAAGGCAGTGCCAAGCTTCATTTCAATACAACATGTGGCTTTGTAGACACAGAGTAACTGGGCTTAACTGGCCTGCCTGTGCATGGCACAAGGGGAGAATAAGACAACAGTGACACTAACTGTAGAGCAGCTGAATTTTTATATCAAGCAGGAATGGGCAAAACTTGTTGCAAACATCAAGTTTGTTTATTTCAACAAAATACATTTAAGTTGGTCAATAAAATCATTGGAAATCTTTTCTTTGTATTTTTTGTTAGTGGAATAAAGGGTGAAGAAAATGAACTAATCAAAGAGTCGTATTTTTATTTTAATGCCCAACATTTTGTATATATTTGTATTCTTTATGCAAAATTATTTGCAGGATGTTGCAGCGATAATAAAATGTGAAACCAAGAGCCGAAGTAAAAAATTCAGTTGCTGGCAGTACAGTTCCTTTCAGCTCACTGGCATGGAAACTAAAGCACAAAAATCATAAAACAATCTGACAAGCCACAGCTTAACTTTTCCACTTACTGTTCTACAGTAGTTCTGCAACTGAGTTTGAAATATGCTTTAGGTACACGTTGTATGCAATAATTCTCAGTAAAACCATTTATGGAGAAAAAAAGCCATAGAAAACTGGACTAATGGTGTAACTGCGTCTGTCTCATGGCGAAACAAGAACTTAACTACCAAGAATCAATGTGACAGCAGGTGCATGATGTATCCGTGAATAGGCAGTCAGGGGACTAAAGTTCAGCTTATATAACCGAGTCCCCTGCTTATTAAAGATGCAGTGACATTACTAATACATGTTTTTGAAAAGTAATGCAATAAAATGTGGTAATGTACCAATACATGTCCATGTTAGATATATACAGAAAAAACAATCTAATTTTAAAAGCAGTATAGAAAAAAGGGCAGTGGCAGCACAGTGGTTAATGTCTAGTTCAAACTACACGTTTTTTGCCCTGATTTTCGCTCACTGTCTGGTCGCCGCTACACTCAGCGTTCGCTCGGGGATCGAAACTCGACGCTCGATCGCTATGTGTGAACTGCTCAACGACTCGATCCGAGCGGCTTACCAATCGCTCATCGAGCGCTCGGCGACTGAAGAAAAATATCTAGCATGTTAAATATCTGGAGCAGTCTGCGACTCAAAACCGTGTAGTGTGAAAGGCGTTGCGAGCAGGTTACGAGTGCAAGCGAGTGCTATGTCGAGCTACAGCCAGGAACGCAGGACATGGGACAGGGGCATAATATAGTTTCTATTAGAATGCATCAGCACACACACAAGCTTTACAGTATTTTGTGATCTTATAAGCCAACCATAATACCCACGCTGCATTACAAAAAATATTTATTTACCTCCAAATCACTACAGAACAGAACAATCTGCTGGTCGCATAGCCAAATTCCCTCGGATTCATTTACTTTTTCGACTTGCTTTTATGATGCACATCAGCACACAAACAACTTTGATCACTCGCATCTTGTTGACATGCATTTTTGTCACTTCTCACGTGTGTTTTCGTGACAAAACGTAGTTTGGGAGACCAGATAGACTCGCCAGTGATTACTCATGGTGATAGATCGTGTAGTGTGTAATCCCCTTTATAAAACAAGACCGGATAGTTCCGGTCCTAAAATCTGATTGGCTGAGCCGCATTCGAAGTCGTAAAAATTCCCGATAAACGCACACCTATGACCACCTCACATCATTCCATATTAATACGCCACTGAAAAGAAAAAGTGAATGTTTGCCCTCATGTTGCCTAGCAACACTGTTAATGAACTACCTGGGGTCGCGGAAGAATGCTTTTTGTAAGTGTTTTTGTAAATAAAAACATTTATAAATTGAACATTGTTGTATTTTATTATATTTTATGTTGACTGCCGTTTTATAAAAGCAATAAGCCACTCGAGACCGTGCGTTACTGCTATGATTTTATCACGGGAAAAGACGTTTTAGAAAAACAACCTTCCCCGTGATAAAATCACAGTAACGCACGGTCTCTCGTGGCTTATTGCTTTAATCGCCAATCAGTCGTGTAGTGTGAAATACACAACAAATTAAAGGACTTCCGATTGCTAGAGATACAGTTGTGTAGTGTAAACTGTACAGCGATCTGACAACTTGGAAAGTCGTGTAGTGTGAACTTGGCATAAGGTACTGAACTAGTAATCAGAAGGTCGTCCTACCACTGCCAAGTTTCCACTGCTGGGCCCCTGAGCAAGGCCCTTAACCCTCAACTGTCCAAAGTGTATTCAGAGATAACTGAATAAATGTGTCTACTACATGTCACAAGTAAATAAGTATTTGTCTACTGGCCTAAGGTTATGTGGTGAAAAAAACTACAAGCAACCACAAAAATGAAAAGTGTGATTTCATTAAAATACAACCAACTACCATTAAATGCATTAAAAGTCATATCTGTACTGACAAAAACGGATCAGGAAAGCCTGATATATTTTAGTCTAATGCAATATCACCTTCAGGGAAAGGTAATGGTAAACCAATTTTAATGGTTCCAATTTTTTGAAATAATTAGCATGTATACAAATATTCTTAATATATAAAATATTAACAAAACATTTGGCAGTTCACCCACGTTAAAGAGTTGTGCCCTGCTGTGCGGCCTGCTCCCGCCGGCAGAGAGGAATCTAAGTCACAATGTGTCCTGTCGTGCTCCTAATATTATCTTCACTTAAAGTGGTAATGCCTGAACACTCTGCCCGCTCTGGTTTTTCGCTGACTTTGAAAGGTCAGTGTTCTTTTGCTTTCTGGGAACTGCCCAGGTGTTTCTGTGTTTAGGGCCTTGCAAGAGAAACACACCGGGGAAGCGGAACACACCAGTTGTAATGTGACGTTTCCTGGGGTGAGACTAGTGCTGGGCGATTTTCATTAATTTCAGTTAATTCGAATTAACGTTTTCACACGATGTTAAAAACAATCACGATTTTACAAGTTTACAAACTTTATATTTTCATTAAAATACCAACATGTCACGAAGCAGAAACAGACCAGATGCTCGAAAGTTAAATATCAAAAGGCCAATCCAAACCAGGATACATTTACATTTTCGGCATTTAGCAGACGCCTTTATCCAAGGCAACTTACAGTACCATGACAGTATACAGTCTGAGCAATTGAGGGTTAAGGGCCTTGCTCAAGGGCCCAACAGCAGCAACCTGGCAGAGGTGGGGCTTGAACCAGGGACCTTTTGATTACTAGTCCAGTACCTTAACCTCTAGGCTACAACTGCCCTACAAAATTAGGCAGAGTCCAAAACCAGAGGATAAACCGACAGGCAGAGAAAACCAAAAGGCGCAGACAAAAACAGTAAACGGAAGACAACAAAAGTCATACACGGTAACGGCTAGATTCATAAATAAGGACCGCAAACACAGACGGCAATAATTCGCAACGAGACAGACAAACAAATGCATTTAAATAAGATTCATGGAATAGAACACAGCTGAACTGAATCAAAACTCCACAGACGGAAGGACCGATCAGGATTGGCTGACCGGGGACATGTGATAGTCATCTAATAGTCCGTGGGAGCATGGGAATTGTAGTCTATATAGTTAGAAGCAGAACGTGCCACCTCCATCCACCCCCAGTCAAAAGAGGACAAAATCAAAGCTGAGCTGACTGTTTACTTGATGCCCCCCAGCGTAGATACTGATACAGACTTAACTGGTAGAAACAGCTTGTGTTCCTTTCAAGAAACCTGTAAAGAACTTTTTGTGGTTTTGCACTTTTCTTCATGTAAGGAGGTTATGCTGCACATTATTTAAAGTGAGAGTTGTTTGTGAGCTATTCTTAAAAAATATATAGCTAATTAAGATTTCAATTTTGTTTTACTTATTGTTAATTATTGTTATATCGTTATTGTTATAAAGTTTGAGTCCCTTGAAAGGACATTTATAGGTGGTACTATTTTTGCACTTCTGCAGTCTTTTAAATTAAAATGCAATGCTTTTTTCAATTGCATTATTAAAAAAATCGCAATCGTAAACGAGAATCAGTAATAAATCCGAAAATAATCGAGATTTAATTTTTTTGCAATATCGCCCAGCCCTAGGTGAGACATGCACAAAAATCCACTTCGTGAGTAGCATGGAGTATAGTGTCCACCCATTAAGGGCCAACATCGGGTGGATTCCCAAATCACCTTCTTTCAGAGAACTTGGTTTGTCACAGGCAGCCAGAGTTGCCTTTGTCATACTGCGGCATTCAGTTCTAATTTTTTGCACTACCCCTTTTTTGTCCACTTTCTCCGTTACAGGTTATGGACACTGTATTTTGTTCGATTATTCCTTTGTTATTTTGTACTTATCAATAAGCCGATTTATTATTTTAAATTCTTCATATTTAGTTTGTGGATTTTTAGCCACAGAAGAATGAAGAATGCCTTTTATCTGTCATATGTACATATACACCAATCAGCCATAACAGCCTCCTTGTTTCTACACTCACTGTCCATTTTATCAGCTCCACTTACCATATAGAAGCACTTTGTAGTTCTACAATTACTGACTGTGTTCCATCTGTTTCTCTGCGTGCTTTGTTACCCCCTTTCATGCTGTTCTTCAATGGTCAGGACCCCCACAGGACCACTACAGAGCAGGTATTATTTGGGTGGTGGATCGTTCTCAGCACTGCAGTGACACTGACATGGTGGTGGTGTGTGTTGTGCTGGTATAAGTGGGTAAGACGCAGCAGCACTGATGGAGTTTTTAAACACCTCACTGTCACTGCTGGACTGAGAATAGTCCACCAACCAAAAACATCCAGCCAACCGCGCCCCATGGGCAGCGTCCTGTGACCACTGATGAAGGTCTAGAAGATGACCAACTCAAACAGCAGCAATAGATGAGCGATCGTCTCTGACCAACCTTGTAGGAGTGTCTAATAGAGTGGACAGTGAGTGGACACGGTATTTAAAAACTCCAGCAGCGCTGCTATGTCTGATCCACTCATATCAGCACAACACACACTAACACACCACCATGTCAGTGTCACTGCAGTACTGAGAATGATCCACCACCTAAATAATACCTGCTCTGTGGTGGTCCTGTGGGGGTCCTGACCATTGAAGAACAGCATGAAAGGGGGCTAACAAAGCATGTAGAGTAACAGATGGACTACAGTTAGTAATTATAGAACTACAAAGTGCTTCTATTTGGTAAGTGGAGCTGATAAAATGGACAGTGAGTGTAGAAACAAGGAGGCTTGCTCAAGAGCTCTACCCACTAGGCTACCACTGTCCCTATCACTGCAGATGGGGTTCTGTGGGGATCTCTCTCTCTCTCTCTCTCTCTCTCTCTCTCTCTCTCATTTTACTCTGAACAATCTGCTTTTATTACAGTTTTACTCCTGACAATTTGCTTTTATTTATTTCTCCTTATTAACCCTTCTGCCTACATTTTCAGTATATTCACCGCAAATCACTGCATTACTGTTTCGAAAGCATTATGTACTTGGAACAAAGTAGCCGACTATTTACAACACATAATCAAAGAGTCAAGGTTTGCAAACATTTTCACTTTTCACTTCTACTACAGTATGTACTACAGTTCTTTAAGTATGTGTCTGGTAGCCAAGGTCGGGATGGTAGGTGGTCAAGGGCGCAATGATGGAACTAAAACTTGATGATACATGATGCAAACCCAATTTGGTAGGCGATAGCAAGTAAAGCTATGTTAAATTGTAACCATTCATATGTTGTAACCACTGCTATTCTTTATATAAATAGTTCACATACTTGTGTTTATATACTACAAAAACTGATTTTGTAGAACTCGTATGATGCAAGATTAGTAAGAGTGACTGCCCAGGCTCGTGAGTGCAAAAAGCTATTCCGAGTGAATAACGAAATATTTACTTGAGTAAATACGCTCTGCACTGCTATTTACCCAATGGGCACCTACACAGACAGATTAGCAATGTCCGCGGGGAGGATGGCTGAACAGTCTAACCATTGGAAGGTGCACTTATCGATATGCCCTCAGTGCCGGTCCCAAGTCCAGATAAAATAAGGAGAGTTGCGTTAGTAGGACATCCAGCATAAAACTGTACCAAGTGAGATACACAGACCAGAATGATTCACTGTGTATCACCTTAAAAATAAATGAATAAATACATAGCCAAGAATATTATTATGAAAATCACTGACACAATCTGACAGGAAGCCGTGGCTGTGTGCTAACACTACTTACCTTCTACTATGGATATACACTGATCAGACATAACATTAAAACCACCTCCTTGTTTCTACACTCACTGCCCATTTTATCAGTTCCACTTACCATATAGAAGCACTTTGTAGTTCTACAATTACTGACTGTAGTCCATTTGTTTCTCTGCATGCTTTGTTAGCCCCCTTTCATGCTGTTCTTCAATGGTCAGGACTCTCCCAGGACCACCACAGAGCAGGTATTATTTGGTGGTGGTATTTAAAAACTCCAGCAGCGCTGCAGTGTCTGATCCACTCATACCAGCACAACACACACTAACACACCACCACCATGTCAGTGTCACTGCAGTGCTGAGAATGATCCACCACCTAAATAATATCTGCTCTGTGGGCGTCCTGTGGGGGTCCTGACCATTGAAAAACAGGGTGAAAGCAGGCTAAAAAAGTATGCAGAGAAACAGATGGACTACAGTCAGTAACTGTAGAACTACAAAGTGCTTCTATATGGTAAGTGGAGCTAATAAAATGGACAGTGAGTGTAGAAAGAAGGAGGTGGTTATAATGTTATGGCTGATCAGTGTATGATTGTTTGTTTGTTTATTAAGATTTTACTGTCATGTTTTACACTTTGGTTACATTCATGACAGGAATGGTAGTTACTCATTACACAAGATTCATCAGTTCACAAGTTTAATGTCAAAAACAGTCCTGGACAATTTAGTATCCCCAATAAACCTCACTTGCATGTCTTTGGACTGTGGGTGGAAACCGGAGCCCCCGGAGGAAATCCACACAGACACGGGGAGAACATGCAAACTCCACACAGAAAGGACACGGACCGCCCCACCTGGGGATTGAACCCAGGACCTTCTTGCTGTGAGGCGACAGTGCAACCCGCTTAGCCACCGTGCCGCCAATATACGATTGTCCACTAATAAACAAATCATTGAGAAAATGATGATACAAATCAAGACTGGCCACAGATTTCAAGCTGTTAGAAGTAGCAACTTTGCTTCCGAACAAATGACTGTATCCTAAAGCTCTACCTCTGTATTCAGTCAAAATCTATGTGGATTCACGCAATCAAGTTGACATGATTTTGCCAAATTTGATAAACAGAGACATATTTATAAATTCCTGGCTACTAGAAAACTGATTACAAAGTAAAGCAAACATATAAATATAATAATAATACAAACAAAGATTGATATATTAATACCACCATGGCAGTGGCAGTTAAGGTACTGACATTGGCAGTTAAGGTATTGAACTACACCACTGCCAGTTGCCACTGTAAACTTGTACAATCAGAGCATCTGAGCAAGGCCCTTAACCCTCAACTGTATTCAGTCATAATTGTAAGTCGCTTTGTAATGTAAATCTAAATTAGGTACACCTATCTAATACATACATTCATTGAAGCTACATCCACCATAAAAAGGAGATTTGTTGTATATAATTACTGACTGACATCCATCCACACACTACCATGTTATTACCATGTTAGTTTCACTACAGAGCTGAGACCCAAACATCTGGTCAGTGGTGGTAATATAGGGGTCCCTTGATCAATAAAAAGGAAAACAGGGTGGTGGCAAAGTACACAGAGAAACAAATAGGCTACAGTCAGTATTTGTATACTTACAAAATTCATCTGTATTGCAGGTGTAGCTTATATAATATTCAATAAATGTACAGACGAAATAGTCGTACATAATAAAGTGCTCAGCGAGTGTAAATCCCACAATGCACATGTGGTAGAGTGAACTATGGTAATCGTACTTACACTAGTACTGGTCGCACGGCGTTGTTCATGTTGCCAAATGCAGCACGGTTAAGCAGCTCCCGGAAACAGCTCTCAGCCAGAGATGCAGGGTTCTCCTCTCCAGCACCCCTAGGTAAGTAATGGGACAGGAAAAGTTGGTAAATATTTGTGTCCAGTGAATATATAACACAATACATATGTATAATAAAGAGCTGCAAAAGTCTTTTTAAAGTAATTTGAAAAAATCAACTTTTTAGCATTTTATGTAGATCTAGCTCACAGTCTGCTTTCCACTTCATCCCAAAACTGCTTTAATATAGGGTTTTGGTTTGGCGTTACAGTGGGATGTGTGTTCATTCAGCGCAAAGCAAAGAGCATTTGAAAGGTCAGACTGTTTGTTCAATGCCGTTGAGGTCAGGCTCAATATACCACAATTTTTTTTTTTTTAAATGGCATAAACATGCTCTAATTCTTGTTCCTTTACACACATGCGCACACACCTTTCATGGATCGATGAAGAACTGGCTGTGGAATACACAATGCATTTAGGGTCAAACTGCCAGCCTATATTTAGCATACGGTCCCTGGAGATAGGTAACATCAATATAAAAAACAGCACTAAATAGTTTTAATTCAGTGGTTAGGATACTCGACTAGTACAGTGGTGTTAAAAAAAATAGCAGTCCAACATCATTAACCTGATAAATCACTGTTTTTAGTAGAAATGCTATTTCTACATAGCAAAAAATTTACTTAAAAGTGTAGTAGAGTAATGAAAACAAAACAAACCCAACAATTAGGACTGAGTAATCAAAGCATTGATTAAAAGGGGCTTGTTCAAAATAATAGCAGTGAGGAGTTCAATTGGTGAAGTCATTCATTCTGCAGAAGAACGGGTGTCAAATCTGGCCCTTATTTGAGGTGGGAGGGCAGCAAATGTTGCACATGTAGCGCATTTCCTTCTGAAATACTGGATAAAATGGGTTGTTCCAGACATTGTTCTGATGAACAGCGTACTTTGATTAAAAAGTTGATTGTAGAGGGAAAAACATACAGAGAAGTGCAGCAAATTCTAGGCTGCTCAGCTAAAATGATCTCAAATGCCTTGAAGTGACAACCAAAACCTGAAAGATGCGGAAGGAAGCGTGGAACTACTGTTCGAATGGATCGAAGAATAGTTAAAATGGCAAATACTCAGCCAATGATCACCTCCAGAAAGATCAAGGAACATCTGAAGTTACCAGTGAGTACAGAAGATAATTAAGTGAAGCCAATTTACCAGCAAGAACTCCTTGCAAAGTTCCGTTGTTAAGAAAAAGACGTTTCCTGAATGGGTTAAAATTTGACAAGGAACACACTGACTGGTCCAAAGAGAAATGGCTCAACATTTTGTGGACTGGTGAAAGCAAAATTGTTTTTTTTGGGTCTAGTGGCCGTAGACAGTATGTCAGACGTCCCCTGAGCACTGAATTCAAGCCAAAGTTCACTGTGAAGACAGTAAAGCACGGTGGTACAAAATGATGATATGGGGATGTTTTTCATACCATGGTGTTACGCCTATTTATCGCATACGAGGGATCATGGATCAGTTTAAATACATCAGAATACTTGAGCAGATCATGTTGCCCTATGTTGTCCTTAAAATGGGTGTTTCAACATGACAATGACCCAAAACATCTTGGTTACCGACAAACAAGATTGAAGTAATAGAGTGGCCAACCCAATCCCCTGACTTCAATCCCATAGAGAACTTGTGGGCTGAAATCTGAAACGTGTTTTTTTGAGGCAAAACCCAAAAATGCAGAAGAACTGTGGAATGTAGTCTAATCATCCTGGACTGGATACCTGTTCAGTGGTGCCAGAAGTTGGTCGACTCCATGCAACACAGATCTCGGAAACAATTGTTATGCCACTAAATATTAGTTCAGTAATTTAAAGTAAAGTGAAACCTCAAACATTTTTTTCAGTTTATACATATATTTTTTTGAGTTTTTAAAGAAAAATGCTGGCACTGCTATTTTTTGAGCAGCCTAATATTCATTTTTCTTAACTTTCTGTAAAGGATTAACACAAACTGGCTACATTTTGTTAATGCTTTGATTTAGAATTGAAAGTGTAGTATTTTCAGTGCATTTGCATTTATGGAAAAAAAAAAAGTTATAATGATTTTGCGCTTTATTCACTTTTTTAAAATCACTGCTATTTTTTGAACACACTGTAATTAGAAAATTGCCAGTTCAAGCAAAGTTTTTACCAAGTTGGGCCTGTTAGCCCTAGATTGCTTGCCTTGGATTTAATCTTTAGGTGTACAATGTAAATAGAGAAACCCATCCACTGCTCCACCAAGAATTTGCCCTTGCAATAATCATCATAACAAAAATTACAGCTCGAAAGCTTTTCCTATATGATTAACGAGACTGGGGAACATATGGCATAGGATATGTTTAAAGTAATAAAACTCAATAAGACTTAGATGCATCAGATTCACTTGTGGACTCTCATTTCCAGCTCATCCCATAGGTTTTCTATAGAGTTAGGGTCAGGACAGATGTTCAAAACAAAGAAATTTGACCGGCCTTATTAGTGACCAACCCTAATCAATAAAATATTTAACTAGGGCATATGGATTTTTTTTTGGCTGCTTCCATATTCAGCGAATCATTTTGGTTTGCATACCTTATCCTGACACAAGCCTGCTTATTTTAGTCCGTTCTTACGACTGGCACCCAGAGCTCATTGACAAGTGCACCTCCCAATGACTAGTGTGCTCGCCCTTCACCCAATCCATAGCCAATCATGTCTGTGTGGACACCAATCCAGCCTAAAGCACTGCTGAGGTTCAAACCCCAGATCTCAGTGGTAGTGGACTAGCATATTTTACTGCTGCACCACAGTGACAATATATCTTTACATATTAGTGCCAATTAGATCCCTTTATGCTATGGAGGTGGATGCCCAACCAGTCACCCTGCCTTGAACATGGCCAATTGTATTTGTTAAGCAACTGTGCCACTCATGTGTCGTTTTTGCTCAGCACACTTGTCAAAGAAAGCTACTTCATGCTTTACTGAGGGTCTAATTTTGTTATTCATGGTTCAACTATGCGCTGACTGTTCCCAGAGCTTTGTTTAACAGTAATACACAATCCTTCTGAGATAAAAGACTGGAAACTTTTTTTTCTTTTTTTTTTCTTGCTTCCTCGCTGTAGGTGGTTCTACATAGATGCTCAGATATTGGCAAGTTTAGCTAAAGTTAGCTTATTGACTAATGTGGGAGGGTGACTCAGTGGTTAAAATGCTAGGCTACTGATTAAAAGGCTGAGGGTTTAAATCCCACCACGATTAGAATGTATTTGTCTTACTTGTAGGCATTTCCCATATTAATACATTGAAATATTAATTACACTGTAATATCAAAAAAGACTGTAAAGTGTCAAGCAGGGTAGGAACTGAAGTAAGGGCTGTATCAACCTTAAATTAAAACTAATTTAGTTTTTATAATATTCCTATATAACACCCATGAAGAGTTTTAGGAGGTCCTACAACCTGACATAACATTTCTGTAAAAAATGCTTTTAAGGACCCCCTCAATGTTAGAGGCACCTGTCCCCAGCCTACTTGAGCTATGGTGTTTTCACACCTCTGATGCAGTTGTAGTCATTTTTTTTGAAGAAATAAAACAAATGCTTAACAACTTTTTCTAAAAGTAAAATGCTTCACATTTAAATAAAAATAAATAAAAATAAATACAACTGATAAAAGTAAAACTATATATGATGGCAAATGAAGACAAACAGTACATAATTAAATTTAAAATTGTAAAAAAAAAAAAAATAATTTAATTTTCATCAACTGCTTTATCCTGGTCAGGGTCGTGGCAGGTCCTGTTTTACCAGGAAACACTGGGCACACGGCAGGAATACCTTCGACAGAGTGCCAATCTATTGCACAGCTTTGGCCACCCTCAGACATTGCTAATCATGTCTGTATAGACACGTGGCCAGCCGATCTCTGCCTGAATCTTAATGGTAATAGTAATGGTAATTACTAATAGTAATGGTAATGGTAATAATCCTATTACCATTAAGATTCAGGCAGAGATCGGCTGGCCACGTGTCTATACAGACATGATTAGCAATGTCTGAGGGTGGCCAAAGCTGTGTAAGGTTTTCTTTATTTTAAACATAATGTTACTGTACATGCAGAAAAAAATAGTATTTATTTGCAGTAGAGGCTGTGCAGGGTATTTTTTACTTCAAAGACAAACAAAGGTGCCCAAATTTTGTACAACTGTAATCAGTGAGTGGCTTGTTGTCTACTGTAACAAGGGCTTGCAAATGGGTTCAATGCAAATGCAAGTTTATTATAGATGTCAGGCAAACAAAACTCAAAGTCAAATTACAAACAGGGTCGGTCGATCTACAAACAGGCTGTGGTAAGCAAGATACAAAACAAAGTTAAAAACACAAAAACAGGTCGTGATCAAAGCTATCGGTCGGATAAAGCACTCAGTACAGGCTATGGAAAACGCTGATACCTTGCCCTGGTCTGTGGAAACAACAGGCTTAGGTACATGAACAGAAACAAGACACAAGTGAAACTCATTAACGTAATGGGAGAACTAAAACAGGTGCAAAGATAAGAATGAGTGGAAAGAACTAAAAACAGAACAAAAATTAACCTAAATTGGTGGAAAACACAAAAACAGGGCAGAGACCAGTGTGAGGTATTAACAGCCACAAGAAGTCTAAGTTCCAGTCTAGACCTGTGTGGCATCATGGAGCAGCATATTGTGTGTGTTCTGCAGAGCTACAGGGTCCTGGCAACCTAGGTTCAAACCTAGCCTCTAGTTACTCTTTGTTAGGTTAGTCACGTTCTCAAGATATTTTGGTTTTCTCTTAATTTCCAAGAAACAGCAAAGGTGGATTAGCTACTCTAAACTGACCTTATGGGTAAGCTCGGGTTAATGCCAGAATGCCATGTTCAGGGTGTGTTCCACCCTTACGCCCTGTGTTTCGGATGGACCAGTGGTTAAAATAATGCAATACTTATTTGTCATTTTTCATCTGTCCAAAATTTTGAAAACTTTTCACCAAATAGACTCAATTTTAAAAGGGCATTTTAATATTTTTTCCAAGATAATTGTTATGTTAAATTAAAAACTGATCATAAAAAAACTATCAGCAAACTAATAAACATTCTGTCTTTTAAAGATTTGGATACTGTTACTTATGCTTGTATCTCCTCTCAAATGAACTATTGTACAACCCCAAATCAGAAAAAGTTGGGACAGTATAAAAAATGCAAATAAAATGAAAATGCAGTGTTTCTTACATTTACTTTGACTTTTATTTGATTGCAAACAATGTGAACCTGAAATATTTCATGTTTTGTCTGCTCAACTTCATTTCATTTGTTAATATGCCTCCATTCCTGCATTTCAGGCCTGCAACACATTCCAAAAAAAGTTGGGATGGGGCAATTTAAGGCTAGTAATGAGGTGATAAAACTAAATAATGATGTGATTCCAAACAGGAGATGACAACAGGTGATTGTAATCATTGTTTGGTACAAAAGCAGCATCCAGGAAAGGGCGGGTCTTTCATGAGCAAAGATGATCTCCAGTTTGTCAACAAATGCGTGAGAAAATTATTGAAATGCTTAAAAACAATGTACCTCAAAGAAAGATTAGAAGGGATTTGCATATTTCTCCCTCTATAGTGCATAATATCATTAAACGATGCAAGGTATTGGGAGGAATTTCAGTGCGTAAAGGCCAAGGGCGCAAGATTAAGCTAAACGCCCGTGATCTTCGATCCCTCAGACGGCACTGCATCAAGAACCGCTACTCAACAATAGCTGATATAACCACATGGACAAGGGATTACTTTGGAAAACTTTTGTCAAGCACTACAATACAGAGTTACATGCACAAATGCCACTTCATACTTTACTGAATATGAAAAGAACCTTCCAGACTGTTATCAGCAACAAGTTCAAAAGCCAGGGTCTGTCATGGTATGGGGCTGTGTCAGTGCCCTTGGCAAAGGTCATTTACACTTCTGTGATGGCAGCATTAATGCAGAAAAGTACACTGAGATCTTAAAGCAACATATGCTGCATTGAAGACATCATTTGTTCCAGGGATGTCCATGCATTTTTCAACAAGACAATGCAAAACCACATGCTGCACACATTACATAGGCATGGCTATGGAAGAAGAGGGTACGGGTACTTGACTGGCCTGCCTGCAGTCCTGACCTGTCCCCAATAGAGAATTTTGAAACGAAAAATTCGACAACGACGACCCCGTACTGTTGCACATCTTAAGACGTGTTTGCAGGAAGAAGCTTTTAATGGGACAAAATAAAAGCTGAAACACTAAATCGCTTGGTCTCCTCTGTGCCAAAACGACTTTTAAGTGTGGTGAAAATTTATTTTATTTTAGGTCATTGATTTGTTTTATCATTGTTCTGATTTTATGGTACAGCGCCTTGGACGACACTTAAGGTTTTTGAAGGCGCTTTATAAATAAACTTGACAACATGGTATGTAAAAGCAGGATATGCATGCAGGCGTATAGATGTCATATAGTGTGATATGACTCATTATAACCTTGCAAGATAAAGAACATGAAAGATTTTGCATGTGTGTGTGTAGTTGTGCAAATTGTGTATGATATACACTTACTGGCCACATTATTAGAAACACCTGCTATTTCATGTAATTATCCAAGGTGACATCAATCTAAATAACACCTCTATACAAACACGCATCAAACCTTGACACATGTGGGCAACAACAGCAAAGCACCTTACTGAGTTTCACTTCTGTCAGATAAGAACATGATGTTGATGCCAGATTTTGACTATACCATCTGTATGTTGCAGAAGACCTTGAGATTTATCAAACCAGGCAGTGTTTTTCCTATTTTAAGCAGTCCAGTTTCAGAGACGCTGAACTCTTATATTCCTGTTTTTAACTTGCAGAAGTGGAACTCTGGTATTTCGCTGATGTACAAATATAATTTGCTAATTCTTATTAACCTTTATTTAGCTGACAAAAGCTAAAAAAAATATTTACAGTGTTTTTACAGAACCACTTAACTGTACTTTGTAAATATACACAAATTTAGAATTTGATGCCACCAACACACTCAAAAAAACTGTGTTTCATTACCTTTCCTATTAATTACACTTTTGGACAAGCGGATGCTAACTTGTTTTTTTTTTACTAAACACTGTTTGTCCAATTCTATTTATGACAGCACATTTTTAATAGGATACAGGTCTGGACTGCAGGCAGGTCAGTCAACTCTGGGTGTGTTCGAAAACCCAGTGCGCTGCCTTGCTGTCTTACTGCCTATATAGACAGCTGTAGTAGAGAGGATTCTAATAAGTCATTGACTTATAAGGCAGGTTATTCGAACGCACTACTTAGACAGTGATTCCATCAGTTTACTAAGCTAACACAGTTAGCCTCATGCCATTCAAATCAATGGGATAGGGTGGCACATTGCGCTAGCAAGTCAACAAACATCTCCCTCTGTGTACCGAAAACGGTTACATTTGCTGACAAGCCCGAATTTGCAAATAAATTACACTTGTGAAAGTTTACACAAATTAAAAATCAATAATAATGTATTTAAGTTTGAAAATAACTCCGGTTTCTCCGCAAAGTCCACCATATTTTTTATTTTTCTGTGAGAAAAAATGTGCCACACTGAATGCTGGGATTGCCTTCACCGTTAAGGAAGCATCGAATGCTTCCTCGTTCTTCAGTCAAAATACTGTTCAGATTTAAAGTGCCTTAGTAGACAGCATTTTAAGGCATTTAGGAATTCGAACAGCTTCTCGGAAGCACGTGTAGGATGAGGTAATTGTTGTCTATGTATAGAGCTCACTAGGTTTTCGAACACACCCTCTGTGTCTTTAGGGCCAAACTGTTATAGCACGTGCTGGCTGAAATAACCATGGACTTCATAGAAAAAGATGATACCTTTATGGCAGTATATTGTATGCCCTCTCTAAAATTCCAAAATCAGGCATAGGTACCTTCACACACAGACAAGGCACCCATTCTGTGCGTTCAGGAGAACCAAACTCTTTCAAAAATAGGATTTATTACTCATTTGCCATTTTAGTGTTTAACATTATGCATTCTTAGATGTCTTTTCTCCTCCTCACGGTTCAAATGTGTGGTTATATAAGTGAATGTAGCATTCTGTGGCTTCTCTGACCTTATCAATAGGTGCAAATATGAAAAATCAAAGCTCAACAAATTTAAACTTAATGTAAAGGTTTGTCTGCAAATTGTATCATCAGTCTCATACAGCTGTCACAAATCAATACTCCATGCTGTCATGGAGTAAAAGTAGGTTTTTATTTTGGTCAGCTGTTCATTGCTGCTTTCTTGGGTAAGGATTTAGTATACAGGTCTGTCATTAGCAACTAATGAATTTAAAAGTGCTCAGCCCAGAACCAAACATTCTATAATCACCTTGTGTTTTTTGCTAATGGTGCTTTAAAACAAAATAACAGAAGCCAAATTTTGTTTGTTTATTTTGTCTATTTTGTCTTTTATTTATTTTTTTGATTTCCTTTAGGATCAATACAGTATCTATCTTTCTAAGACAGAACTCAGCTTAGTGTTTTTGGTCAGCCTAAATGTATTAGCTCAGCGGTCCCCAACCTTTTTTGCACCATGGACCGATTTCATATAAGATATAATTTCACAGACCGGCAGGTGCGGAAGGATTCAAAACAAAATAACTATAGGATGGAAAATCAGTGTGAATCCTGAGCTTTTTTCGCTGCAACGAGACGCTGCTCCCACCTAGTGGTGATTGGAGACAATAACACCTGAAGAGTATTGGAAATGTAATTGCTCTTGTAGCAATCTCTAATTATTTATTCTTTTTGTGCGACTCGGTAATAAATGACCCACGGCCCAGTACCGGTCCGCTACCCTGTGGTTGGGGACCACTGTATTAGCTGATGTTTAAAGCATTACAAACCAGTTTTACAAAACATAAGAGTGGTCAAAAAAAAACAACCCATATCTATTGAACTGACTTTTTTATAACCTATGACAAAAATTAAGCACTAGACGTTTTGTCCATAGAAGAACAACAAACTTAAGTTAGGTAAAATACAAAATAATGTAGTCATTACTACACTGTTCATAATTATAAATACGATGTAAACGGTATTAGAGCCAATCATATTAGCCACAAATCAAATAGTTACCTGTTCCTCAGAATCATTGTTGTATGACATCACAAAGCATGTACACTTTTTTAACATTTTAAGTTTGGCTTTGGTTGTGTGTGTGTGTGTGTGTGTGTGTGTGTGTGTGCGCCCACCTGTCTGAGTCTTCATTGTCCTGCATGTTAAAGAGCATGGAGGGAATGAGTTTGTCCATGTGCTGAGGTTCCCAGATGATTGCCTGCAATTCATCATTCACAGTCTTTCTCACAACTCCCTGCAGTCCTTTGATTCCAGCTACTCGGATCCTACACACACACACACACACACACATACATACAGCGTGACACACAAGTTTTAGATTCATTTTATTCTTACTTACATTTGATTTTCATTTTTACCACCGCTTCATACTGTTCAGGGTCACGGTGGGTCCAGTTTCCCCAGAATCACTGGGTACAATGAAGTAACACACCCCAGACAGGATCTCCTTTCCTTTTTTTTAATAATAGCCAATTATGTCTTTATGTCCCATAGCACCACTGGGGATTCGATCCCGCATCCCAGCAGCAGTGAGTTAGCGAAGTCTACTACTGCTACCAACCAAACATCTCAAACAAAAGTGTAATAATACAACTATTAGTAATATTAATAAATATAATAATAACAACAACCAGCAGGTATTTGCTTACATGGCAGATTATGGCTATAATTTACAATGAATAAATATAATTAATATAACTTTGTATGCATTTTCTCAATTTTTCTTGCGTTATGCTTCCTCTCTACTGATGCTGACCCCCGCCCCGATTGAGGACAGCAAACTGATACAGGCTCCCTCCGAAACGTGTGCTGTAGATGACTGCATCTTTTCACCTGTACAAGTCGAGTTCATATGCGAATCAGCCTTGTGCACGGAGAGCCACACCCTGATCAGCATTATTCCTCGACTCTGTGCAGACACCATCAATCGGCCAGCAGAGGTCATAATTGCATCAGTTATGAGGTCCCCATCCGGCATTTCCCTTCCCTGGATGAACAACAGCCAAACATTGTTCATATAGCCGGCCAGCCCACCCAGATGGCAGAGCTGAGATTCGATACGATGTATTAAAAATCCCAGCTCTGGTGTGCTAGCGTATCTTACCGCTGCGCCACCTGAGCGGCTATAATTAATATAACTTTTAAAGACAACTCAGGGCAAATAAAAAAAATATTCTATGTATGTGACTCATTCACAGTGACTGCGTGTAATAAAGCTGTTGGTTTTCATGCCGGTAGTGAAATGGCAGTGACTGCGCCATTAAAATCAGAGTTCAGAAGTTTAACTCTATTTGGCTTAAGAGTAAAGTAATTGTTCCACACATTGTGCACCACAGCTGGTAGCCGGAGGGACCTGAGGGCCTGGGTTCAAACACCACATCCGATCAATATCCATTGGTTCACTCACAGTTGGTTTTGATTTGAAAGAAGCAAAACAAAGATGCTAAAAAACATTTGCTTTCTTTTAAACATAAATGAGTTCAGGAATGTGTATCATATTGTAAAAGTGCACAGTGATTAAAACTCTGTGAAGTGTCATACACTGATCAGCCATAACATTAAAACCACCTCCTTGTTTCTACACTCACTGTCCATTTTATCAGCTCGACTTACCATATAAAAGCACTTTGTAGTTCTACAATTACTGACTGTAGTCCATCTGTTTCTCTACATTCATTTTATAGCCTGCTTTCACCCTGTTCTTCAATGGTCAGGACCACCACAGAGCAGGTATTATTTAGGTGGTGGATCATTCTCAGCACTGCAGTGACACTGACATGGTGGTGGTGTGTTAGTGTGTGTTGTGCTGGTATGAGTGGATCAGACACAGCAGCGCTGCTGGAGTTTTAAAATGTCATGTCCACTCACTGTCCACTCTATTAGACACTCCTACTTAGTTGGTCCACCTTGTAGATGTAAAGTCAGAGACGATCGCTCATCTATTGCTGCTGTTGGAGTTGGTCATCTTCTAGACCTTTATCAGTGCTCACAGGACGCCACGGGGCGCTGTTGGCTGGATATTTTTGGTTGGTGGACTATTCACAGTCCAGCAGTGACAGTGAGGTGTTTAAAAACTCCAGCAGCGCTGCTGTGTCTGATCCACTCATACCAGCACAACAAACACTAACACACCACCACCATGTCAGTGTCACTGCAGTGCTGAGAATGATCCACCACCTAAATAATATCTACTCTGTAGTGGTCCTGGGAGAGTCCTGACCATTGAAGAACAGCAGGAAAGCATGCAGAGAAACAGATGGACTACAGTCAGTAATTGTAGAACTACAAAGTACTTCTATATGGTAAGTGGAGCTGATAAAATGGACAGTGAGTATAGAAACAAGGAGGTGGTTTTGATGTTATGGCTGATCAGTGTATATCCCAATCAGTGATCTTTGACTTGTAGCCACTGGTTTACATGTGTTAACATATGCAAAGACAATGTAGTCATTACCAACCTGTATATTTGTGTTTATTCCAGAGTAGAAAAAAGTTACATTGTGTTATTTTAATGCATATTATCTTGTCTCATTTATGGCTGTATTTATTTATTACCAATTGCACTATTAAATAGTGCACATCACAAGAAGTAGACACAATATAGAAGTATATTATTTGGGTTTTTTTGGCAAGTATTTAAATAAATCTAATTTTTGGTTACAGAATTGATAATACAGTGGTACCTTGTAATTCAACGTCCCCTAAACTCAAAATCTTTGAAACTCCACGCCCTTCGTCAAGAAATTTGTACCCTTAAATTCAACGTTTCCCTTAAACTTAACGTGTTCAGTTTTGTTTTGTTTTTAAATGTATTTATTTCATTTCAAATTAACAATGAACAGTGTGTTTAGCTGGATTTTCCTCACTTTCACTTTGAAACTTGTGTTACAGCTCGGGGTTCTGAGAAATTGTAAGAATCAGCTTTTTATTTCAGTGTTTTATATGTTTTATTTCAGTGTTTTTATATTGTATTTGTGTTATTTAAATAAATCTAATTTTTGGTTACAGAATTGATAATACAGTGGTACCTTGTAACTCAACGTCCCCTAAACTCAAAATCTTTGAAACTCAACCCCCTTCGTTGAGAAATTTGTACCCTTAAATTCAACGTTTCCCTTAAACTTAACGTGTTCAGGTGTTTTTTTTTTAATGTATTTATTTCATTTCAAATTAACAATGAACAGTGTGTTTAGCTGGATTTTCCTCACCGTTTCACTTTGAAACTTGTAATACAGCTCGGGGTTCTGAGAAATTGTAAGAATCAGCTTTTTATTTCAGTGTTTACATATTATATTTGTGTTATTTTTAGTGTATAAGTGTCAAAAACAACCCCATTATTTTACATAAGCCTAAAATAAAGTTCACGGGACCATGGAACACATTCACAGGTTTCCTGTACATCCTTACGGGAAAAAATACCTTGAAATTCAACGCATTTTAAATGCAATGCCACACCCAGAACCAATTGACGTTGAGTTTCAAGGTACCACTGTATAATATTTTCATATGGGCTTGTTAAGTCTGACGTCACACGTGACGTTCGGACCATTTCCGGGTCCAAACGCAAACAACTATGATATGATAAGATAAGATAAGGCTGAACCTCTGAACCTTTTTATATATATTGTAAAAGCAATATTGCACTAATTGTAATTTTCTATGTTTATTGTCATAAATATTTCCTGTTTGGTTAAATAATACTTATTTGAAGTGGAGACTTGGTATTTTAACTATTGATAATTTTTCCTGGTAATCAATGTATGCTGTTATTCATTAGTCCTCTTTGGTTAGCCCTTAAGAGGGCAGAATTGTATTGGCTCTATATACGGAAAATATATATAAAATATACGGAAAGAAAGAGGACGCGGAGCAATAGATTTTTTACCGTAGTTTTGTTTGTTATACGCCAATTGCGAACATATTGAGTTTTTATTTTGTTTTTATAAGAAACTTGGATTAATGGATAAGCCAATTTAAGAAGAAAGTTAAAATAAATAATGTTTGTGGAAAACTTATGGAACTCTGTGTCGCTGTCATTGGAAATTGGGTTTACAAACACGAGTCATAAACTTCTAGTCCTTCTCAATAGCGATCTGGACGAGAAAAGGTCTTTTATATATATATAGACAAGATGTGCAGTACACTAGTTCATGTCATTATTTAATTTCATGTCAACTCATCAAGAGGTAAGCGGTCATATTTTTAATTCATTACATGAAAACTGACATTTCTGACTCTT
Source organism: Trichomycterus rosablanca (assembly GCF_030014385.1). NCBI lineage: Eukaryota > Metazoa > Chordata > Actinopteri > Siluriformes > Trichomycteridae > Trichomycterus > Trichomycterus rosablanca. The sequence goes on from NC_086012.1 coordinate 7,728,386, forward strand.
TGGTTTTACTTTTAATCAATATAGCTTATAGCTTATAAAAATAAAAAATCCAGGATATCACATGTAAATTATATGAACATATTACATGTAAATTAAAAACAGCTTGAAACACGTGTAATGAATATACAATTTGACAGTTTACATTAAATTATGAACAAAAATATTACTTCATGATATCAAGAAAAGCGGTAGAAAGACAGTTGGGTAGTTTTTTTCCGACTCGGACACAGCACTGTGGTATATTGAAAATACGAGGGGTCTCAGCCAACTTGGACCCGGATGTGACGTTTCATAAGGTCGACACGTCACGACTTAACAAGCGGATACAGTAGAAGTCATAAGGTAACATAAACCATAGACAAATTCATTTAAACACTCAATTTTTGACAATTCATAACATTTAATCCTATCCTACTCTATTTTTAAAATGTGAAATGTCAGAATAATACTGGAAACAATAATTTATTTAACCTTTCTCTTTATTTTTGTTTAATTACATTTTAGTCCCTGCTGCAGCAAAACACCCCCATAATGTGATGTTGCCACCCCCTGTGCTTCACTGTTCGGGTGGTATTCTTTGGCTTGAAAGCCTCCCTCTTTTTCATCCATACATAATGATGGTCATTATTGTCAAACAGATCCAATTTAGCTTCATCTGACCAGAGGAGGTTTATCCAAAAAGTCTAATTGTCCATATGCAATTGCAAACTGTAACTGGGCTGTTTATGTCTGTTTTGGAGCAATGGGTTCTTCCTTGCTGAGCGGCCTTTCAGGTCATGCCAAAGAACATGTTTTACTATTGATATAGATGCTTTTCTACCATTTTCCTCCAGCTTCTTTACAAGGTCGTTTGCTGTTTTTCTTGGATTGATTGATTGTTCACCATAGTATGTTTGAGAAAGAATGCTTCTTCCCAAACAGTATGATAGCTGTGCGGTCTCATGATGTTTAAACTTGCATATTATTGTTGTTAACAGATGGATGTGGTACCTTCAAGCGTTTGGAAATTACTCCCAAGCATGAACCAGACTTGTGGAGGTTTAAAATTCTATTTTTATTATTGGCTGATTTCTTTTGATTTTCCTGTGATGTCAAGAAAAGCGGCAAGTAGGCCTTGAAGCTATGCCTTATATTACTGCCACAGGTACACCTCTTACACTTGGTACCTTGTAACTCAACGTCCCCTAAACTCAAAATCTTTGAAACTCAGCGCCCTTCGTCGAGAAATGTGTACCCTTAAACTCAACGTTTCCCTTAAACTTAATGTGTTCGGGTTTTTTATTTATTTATTCATTTATTTATTTAATTTCAAATTAACAATGAACAGTCACTTTGTTTAGCGCTCGGTTTGAGCGGTGCGGTAATACATCATCAAAGTGCGAATATGAGACGAAACTGCATTTGTGTGGAATAATCGTCAGATTCACAATGAAAACATCCACATGTATCTGTGTTTAGCTGGATGTTTCTCACTGCTTTACTTTAAAACTTGTGTTACAGCTCAGGGTGCTGAGAAGTTGTGAGAATCAGCTTTTTATTTCAGTGTTTTTATATTAAACCTGTGTTATTTTCAGTGTATAAGTGTCAAAAACTACCCCATTATTTTACATATGCCTTAAATACAATGGTACCTTGAACCTCAACTTCAATTGGTTCTGTGACTGGTGTTGAGTTTAAAAGGCATTGAGTTTCAAGGTATTTTTACCCATAAGGATGTATGGGAAACCTGTTAATGCGTTCCATGGTCCCATAGAACTGCATAGATTTTAGGCTAAAATTTTTTTTTTTTTCTATTTTTCCCCACTTTTCCCCCAATTTTCTCCCCTAATCTAGTCGTGTCCAATTACCCTGATTGCGTCCTCTATACTGATTCGACCCTTCACCGCTGACTGAGAACGCCTCTCAACTGACATACGTCCCCTCCGGCATGTACAGTCAGTACAGACTGCATTTTTCACCTGCACGAGTCGAGTTCATACACCGACGGGCACTGTGTATGGAGGGCAACACCCCCATCAGCATTATTCCTCAGCCCTGTGCAGGCGCCATCAGTCAGCCAGCAGGGGCCACAGTTGCACCAGTTATGAGGACCTATGATCTGACTTTTTTACCCTCTAACCCAGGGGTGTCAAACTCACGGCCCGCGGGCCAGATCCGGCCCGCCACGTCATTTTATGTGGCCCGCGAGAGCTTAAACAACTGTATGATTATTGTGATGGTTCGAGTCGTTACAGAGACGCACTTATAATTTAATGGGACTCCTGCGGCTTTAAAATCGGCAACTGTAGTCATCGTAGTCATGGCAACTAACTTTGACCTTCGCTGGGAAGCCATGTGACTTTTACGGCAAAAGAACATGGGGTAGCATAGTCAGTAACGTAAACAATAATAAATAAATACAAATAATTATCTTGCAGTATAATACAGAAGCATCGTCTGTAAGTAGTGGCGTTTATATTCTCAGTTATTTGTAAATGTTTGTATATCACAGCGTTTTAGTTACAAATTTACCGTAATTAAATACAATCGTTACCGTTACTATAGCAATTAGTATCTTTACACAAAATGCTAACTCGTTACCTCTATTTTACGTTTGGGTAAATCTCATATTGTACCAGATGTAACACTTGACTACAGCTGTGTGCTTTTACTGTATTAAGTTCTTTATTGTTTTTATTGTTTGTATTTTTACTTTATTTTGATGCACACAGTGTATCACACAGCTGGAAGCAAATAAACCGACTGTATTCTGAAGAGAGCTGTCTGTCTGTCTGTCTGTCTAGCTGAGCAAGGGGGATAAACTATTAGTGAGGGCAGAATGATTGTCTTAAAATACTCTGTAAAATCCTAAACAAACTGCATCTCTCAAAATGCATGCTGATGCTGTGACCTGCAAAGTGACACATCCCGCCAGTAGATGATGTTAAGAAATATTTACACATAATCCCAAAATGTACAAGAAGATAAGTAAGAAAATTAAGCAGAAGGAGGAAATGTAATGAAAATGAAAACAAGTTTGTGCTTCAGGAAGAGAAACAGGTGCGTCTCTTGTGTTATGAGGCCGTGTCTGTGGTAAAGGAGGACAATATAAATGCAGAATTTAGCCTCCAAGAAAAACAACAGACTGCAATCACAGCAGGAAACGTTACAATCGGCCCTTTGAGGGCCATCATAATGCTGATGTGGCCCTCGGTGAAAATGAGTTTGACACCCCCGCTCTAACCCTATGAACAACAGCCAATCGTTGTTCATGCAGCCACCCAGCCCAGTCGGAAGGCAGAGCTGAGATTCGATACGATGTATTCAAAACCCCAACTCTGGTGCGCTAGCGTACTTTACCGCTGCGCCACCTGAGCGGCCCGATGGGAAGTTTAAGGGAAACGTTGAGTTTTTAGGGGTACAAATTTCTCTATGAAGGGCATTGAGTTTCAAAGATTTTGAGTTTAGGGGACATTGAGTTACAAGGTACCACTGTACATGCAAGTCCTAGGGACCATGGAAGGCATTAACAGATTTCCCATACATCCTTATGGGAAAAATACCTCGAAACTCAACATCTTTTAAACTCAACATCAACCCCAGCATTAATTGACGTTGAGTTTCAAGGTACCACTGTGTAGTCAATTATAAGTCAAACGATCTGTTTGTAGACATTTGTTGAAAACATGCTTGTGCCATGTAAAAAGTAAATATCCTAAACAGCTTGCTAAAACTATAGTTTGTTGACATGGAAATTGTAGAGGGGAAAAAAATGTAATGACTTCAAACAAAGTGTATGTAAAATTATGACTTCCACTGTAACAGTATCTGAAGAGTTCAAACACCACTTAAAAATAACTGAAATAAATAAAAGCAAAATAATTGTTGAGCTGTGGATTATACATGTGTATGTAGAGAAATTCAGCAATTAACAATATGAGTTGTTCCAGCATTTACAGGCACAGACTTAAAGACATGTTTAAGGATAATCAAGGGCAGATGGAATTACTTTATTTGTCATATATACACTGATCAGCCATAACAATAAAACCACCTCCTTGTTTCTACACTCACAGTTCATTTTATCAGCTCCACTTACCTTATAGGAGCACTTTGTAGTTTTACAATTACTGACTGTAGTTAATCTATTTCTCTACATAGCTTTTTAGCCTACTTTCACCCTGTTCTTCAATTGTCAGGACCCCCACAGGACCACTACAGAGTAGGTATTATTTGGGTGGTGGATCATTCTCACCAGTTCTTTTTAAATGTAAATAAATTCTCTTTTATTTGCAAATTTGGGCCTGTCAGTCACAATTTAACAGCCATCGATACATGGAGGGAGATGTTAGCTGGCATGCTAGCGGGTTGTGCCGCGTCAGCCCGTTGGTATGCGTGGCCTGACGCTAACTGTGTTGCAGTGACACTGACATGGTGCTGGTGTGTTAGTATGTGTTGTGCTGGTATGAGTGGATCAGACACAGCAGCGCTGCTGGAGTTTTTAAATACCGTGTGCACTCACTGTCCACTCTATTAAACACTTCTACCTAGTTGGTCCTCCTTGCAGATGTAAAGTCAGAGATGATCACTTATCTATTGCTGCTGTTTGAGTTGGTCATCTAGACCTTCATCAGTGGTCACAGGACGCTGCCCACGGGGCGCTGTTGGCTGGATATTTTTGGTTGGTGGACTATTCTCAGTCCAGCAGTGACAGTGAGGTGTTTAAAAACTCCAGCAGCGCTGCTGTGTCTGATCCACTTATACCAGCACAACACACACTAACATGTCAGTGTCACTGCAGTGCTGATAATGATCCACCACCCAAATAATACCTGCTCTGTAGTGGTCCTGTGGTCCTGACCATTGAAGAAGAGCGTAAAAGGGGGCTAACAAAGCATGAAGAGAAACAGATGGACTACAGTCAGTAATTGTAGAACTACAAAGTGCTTCTATATGGTAAGTGGAGCTGATTAAATGGACAGTGAGTGTAGAAACAAGGAGGTGGTTTTAATGTTATGGCTGATCAGTGTATAATATATAATTAATATTGACAGCTGCAACAAAACTCACCCAGCCTAATTAAACTGAACCAGTACAGCGCTCCTGAATTACATAACACATCAGAAGTATTTACAGCCACACACACCTGGTACGTGTCTCTGGGTCTTCATGTGTGGAATGACACATGGCGCTGAATTGGGAGACGAAAAAATCATAACGTCGATGATATGAAGGTGTGTCCTCCTCGATGTTCGCAAACTTCACAAACTGTCGAAGAGAAAACAAAGCACAAACATTTTAAATTAATATACAGGAACAGAAATATACAACTAAAAAACTGAATCCAAGCGCGTCCACACTCTTAATATACACAGTGTAGTGTGAAAATCAGACGCATTCAATTAGCTTTCTCACGAACAGAGGAAATTAGCACTCTCGCACAGAGGTGAGATTTCCCAACAGAGGGAGATGTGTGATTTACAACTATTTGATAGACTGTGTGAGTGTGTGTACACAAACACGATTTCCAGAAAAGTTGGGACGCTTTCTAAAAATGCTATGAAAACCAAAAACTGTGATTTGTTAAATTGCTTCAATTGTTATTATCTGATAAAAATACTAATAAAACAGCGCATTTACTGACAAACCTAATTGTATTTTGTAAATGTAAAAAACAACAGAATGTAACACCTGCAACACACTCAAAAAGCAAATGCAAAATAAAATTATGGTTACACAAGTAACACTGCTCTTAAAGGTTTTGCAATTAAAATACTGAATCAAATACATCGTTTTAAATCTTAGCTCTGCCCTCCAGCTGGGCTGGGCTGGGCAGCTACATGAACAACGATTGGCTGTTGTTCACACAGGGTGAGAAAGCCGGACCAGGGTTCCTCATAACTGATGCAGCTACATGAACAATGATTGGCTGTTGTTCACACAGGGTGAGAAAGCCGGACCAGGGTTCCTCATATCTGATGAAGCTACAACCCCAACTGGCTGATAGATGGCGCAAAGTCGAGGAATAATGTGGAGCAGGGTGTGGTTCTCCATACACAAAGCTGATCCGCATATTAACTCGCCTTGTGCAGGTGAAGGGATGCAGTCAGTATTGCACACTTGTCGAAGGGGGCGTGTGTCAGTTGCGGCGCTCCTCAGTCAGCAGTGGAGGGTAATATCGGTACAGAGGAAGCGTAATGCAGTCAATCATTGTTCATTGGAAACGACTAGATTAGGGAGAAAATTGGGGGAAATAATAAATAAATACTGAATGCTACATTTATCACTATAATTGATTATATATATAATATATATATATATATATTATATATATACAGTATATATATACAGTATATATATACAGGGGTTGGACAAAATAACTGAAACACCTGGTTTTAGACCACAATAATTTATTAGTATGGTGTAGGGCCTCCTTTTGCGGCCAATACAGCGTCAATTCGTCTTGGAAATGACATATACAAGTCCTGCACAGTGGTCAGAGGGATTTTAAGCCATTCTTCTTGCAGGATAGTGGCCAGGTCACTACGTGATGCTGGTGGAGGAAAACGTTTCCAGACTCGCTTCTCCAAAACACCCCAAAGTGGCTCAATAATATTTAGATCTGGTGACTGTGCAGGCCATGGGAGATGTTCAACTTCACTTTCATGTTCATCAAACCAATCTTTCACCAGTCTTGCTGTGTGTATTGGTGCATTGTCATCCTGATACACGGCACCGCCATTGGATGCACATGGTCCTGCAGAATGGTTCGGTAGTCCTTGGCAGTGACGCGCCCATCTAGCACAAGTATTGGGCCAAGGGAATGCCATGATATGGCAGCCCAAACCATCACTGATCCACCCCCATGCTTCACTCTGGGCATGCAACAGTCTGGGTGGTACGCTTCTTTGGGGCTTCTCCACACCGTAACTCTCCCGGATGTGGGGAAAACAGTAAAGGTGGACTCATCAGAGAACAATACATGTTTCACATTGTCCACAGCCCAAGATTTGCGCTCCTTGCACCATTGAAACCGACGTTTGGCATTGGCACGAGTGACCAAAGGTTTGGCTATAGCAGCCCGGCCGTGTATATCGACCCTGTGGAGCTCCCGACGGACAGTTCTGGTGGAAACAGGAGAGTTGAGGTGCACATTTAATTCTGCCGTGATTTGGGCAGCCGTGGTTTTATGTTTTTTGGATACAATCCGGGTTAGCACCCGAACATCCCTTTCAGACAGCTTCCTCTTGCGTCCACAGTTAATCCTGTTGGATGTGGTTTGTCCTTCTTGGTGGTATGCTGACATTACCCTGGATACCGTGGCTCTTGATACATCACAAAGACTTGCTGTCTTGGTCACAGATGCGCCAGCAAGACGTGCACCAACAATTTGTCCTCTTTTGAACTCTGGTATGTCACCCATAATGTTGTGTGCATTGCAATATTTTGAGCAAAACTGTGCTCTTACCCTGCTAATTGAACCTTCACACTCTGCTCTTACTGGTGCAATGTGCAATTAATGAAGATTGGCCACCAGACTGGTCCAATTTAGCCATGAAACCTCCCACACTAAAATGACAGGTGTTTCAGTTATTTTGTCCAACCCCTGTATATATATATATATATACAGTATATTATATATATATATATATATATATATATATATATATATATATATATATAGTTGCATATATTATTTATAAGAATCTATATTATTGCTTCTATTATTAATTTTTTGTTTTATTCCATGCCATATTGTCAGATGCACAACTTGCACATTTTGCCATGTAAATCCTATTTTTATTCTTTATTCTTCCAGGAATCCATCAGAAAACCATAAATACAGTTCATTGCCACATTTACAAATAATACTGGGCAAAGCAGAAGCCATATTAATTAAAAACATTTATAAATGCTGCCGAGGCAGTTGACTGGGGTTATGCTAGAACGGGAAGCACATGATTTCATGTAAATAACTGAACAAACGTTAGCAACGGGTGTGGCTAAATACTGAAAGTAAATAATACGATGGGTGTACACAAACACAAATACCACCAAAGCACACCATTATTTGAGCAGTGGAAAAGTGTTTTCTGGAGTAATGAAATATGCTTAGGCCTGATGTTGGGCCGTTTGTTGGGCTTCCAATATTGTGGCAAGTTTTGGAGAACATCCATTGCAGATCTGCTTGTAAGTTGTCTCAACTGCTGAACATGTTCGGTAAGCCATGTTAGAGTCCTGTCCATCAGCATTGACATTTTTGGCCAGCAGAGGGGGCACAGAGGCGGAGATGTTTGATGTGTCAATTCCTTTTAACGGTCATCTTTACATTGTTAGTGTTAATTTGCTTCAAGTGGGAATCTCTCTATATATCACAGTTTCTCTTTTACAAATTTGCCAGCTCCTCTGTCTGGCAAACCTGCTTTTCTCTGGAACTGTGATACTGGCTCGATCCAGTTTTCTGCTAGTGTGCCATGCTAGCACACTTGCACTAGCTCATTCTGGGAACTGACCCAGTGTTGCAGCATTCGCAGGCCTCACAACAGTACCCTAGTAATGTTAACTGCTACAGAGGTGGCGTAACATCCCTGTTTCAGGAGCAGCCTCCACCCGTAAATCTGAGTGAACTTATTGAGCACTACAACCCAGCATGTTCACGCCGTTCACAAGGTGCAGGCTTACCTTGTGGGTTCCTAGAATTAAAAAGATCACGGCTGGTGAAAGAGCATTTTCTTACAAAGCTCCACAACTTTGGAATAATCTCCCTGCCTCTGTCAGACACAGTCTCAATGTTCAAATCTAGATTGAAAACATATTTATTTACTCAGGCTTTTAATTAGTCTTTTCAAACTAGGGGTGTGTGGCTCCAGTCCTGGGGGTCTGGGCAGTCTGGTGCTCTCCCTGTTAGTTATGCTGTAATAATTATGCAAAACTGACATTTTACTCTTAACGATTTCACATTTTAACTGCATTTTCTGTTGTTTTACCCCGAGGTGGTTCTGACGGAAACCTGTTTACCCACCCGAGGTTGTCGAGACCTGCTCCTGCTAGATTTGATGGTAACCTGGCACCAAAAATGTCAAGAACTCACTACAGACTTTATCACAGACTGGAATGAATAATGAAGAACTCCAATTATTTTTTTGCTAGTTATAACTTTTAGTTCAATTTAATTTTGTGTATGTATTATTTGTGTGGATTCTGTTCATTTAGGTTGTCCTCCATTCTGCCCAAGGAGGATGGAGTCTGATAAGTCTGGTTCCTCTCAAGGTTTCTTGCTGTATTTTTAGGGGAGTTTTTCCTTGCCACTGTCGATCTCAGCTTGCTCAACAGGGGTTTTTGGTCTGTTGGTCCTGGAGTCTGTAAAGTTTCTTCGAGACAATGTCCATGTAAAAAGCGCTATACAAATAAATTTTACTTGACTTGACTTAAATCCATGTAATGCGTGAGCTGTGTCAGATGGTCGAAGGCGTGCTGCTCATGCATTTCCCCCCAGCTTGTGTTTAGGGCTCACTGTCTTTGCTTTTGCTGATTGGTAAAGCAGCCTGTCATATTGTGAATGTACAGTACATTGATACATTGATGAATGTATTTTTGCAATCATACCCTTTTTGTTAGTGGCTTTTTAGGTTTTCAGTTCTATCTTGGTCAAACATCTAGCACTTGGATTTATTCTTCTTATCTTGCAGGTGCGTAGCTTCACCTCAAGCTTTACTCAAGAGGTGCATCAGCTTTGTTACAAGTTCTATGTACAAAGTAAGGTAAATTTAAAAAAGTTAAATGAAGAGGCTCACAGTTGTTAGTTGCTTCGGATAAAAGGGTATACTAAATCTACCATCCATGGAAAAAAATTAATCCTTATTAATAGTTTTAAATGAGATCATGAACAAATGGATGGAATGTTCTGGTGTTCACATATTTTTGGCCATAGTGTAAGAAAGCAAACAGAAGGTTAGACAGAAGGTGAGCGTGTTTAAAAAGTGACAGATGGAAAGAACAGGATGAAGGCCAGAAATGAAAAGCAAGCATAGCATTTCACGCCATCCACCCACCTAGCTAGCTCTATTTCGTTCTTTCTCTTGCCTGCAATCTCTTTTTACTCGCTTTCTTTTTTTTTCCCCCATATTTTTTTTTGCATTCACTTTTTTCCACCATTATCACCTCAGCCTTGCAGCCACTAATAAATTATGCAGTATTTTTCCCACCCAAAAGTGCAGTTTTAGATCCCTCTAATCGAAATCTGACAGAACCCACTTTGAAGGTGAAAGGCATTAACTTGTGATGTTCTAGTGTCTCTCCCGTTCGGCTCACAGCGCTATTTATAGCCTCTTTGACATTCAAAACTGGGGTCACTACCGCTTAAACTAACCAATAAAGTCCCGGCTATGCATCATTCAAATGGTAATTTCTCCGGCTGCATGCATTCACATAATAGCCATTAATAATCCATTATATGACGTCACGTATTAAAAGGCAACAGGATTAGGCAATAATATTAGGTAGGAATAATATTTTAAACTCTTGGTAATCAGCCATGTTCTCAGAGTCATTTATTTCTGAATCACTCCAATTTGCTACGCCACAGATAATCTGCGCTACCATGGCCTACTTATCTAGTCCCTAAGGTCCTCAGATATGTCGCTGTAAGCTGTTACACAATCCCCATCACAAACCCCAGTTTATCAACTGAATGCAACCCCTATATGGCCCCCACTGAACTTATGGTGTTTGGGTCGTGGACTGTTCTCAGCACTGGAATGACACTAATATGTCATTGTAACCATGTACTGGTATGAGAGTACCAGGTACAGTAGTGTTGTTTTGATGCTGGAAGGGGAATAGTGTCCAAGCAAAAAAAGCATCCAGTGATAAGCAAGTGTCCACTAATTAAAAACTTGATAAAGATGAACACACCATGTGTACTAAAATATAAAATAGCTTTGGTGGAATGGTACACATACAACGGGTGTGTTCGAAAACCTCGTGAGCTCTCTACATAGACAGCATTGTACGTCATCCATATGCGCGCTCCCGAGAAGGAGGCTGTTTGAATTCCTAGATGCCTTAAAATGCTGCCTAGTAAGGCACCATGAATCTGAACGGTATTTTGACGGAATAATGAGGGAGCATCCGATGCTGCCTTAACGGTGAAGGCAATCCCAGCATTCAGTGTGGGTTATTTTCAAATGGAAATAAATGATTATTAATTTTTAATTTGTATAAACTTGCAGCGAATTTAACCGTTTCCGGTACATGGAGGGAGATGTTAGTTGACATGCTAGCGTGTTGTGCCACCCCATCCCATTGGTTTGAATGGCAAGAGGCTAACTGTGTTAGCTTAGTAAGCGAAAACTGATGTATTCGCTGTCTAAGTAGTGTGTTCGAATAACCTGACTTATAAGTCGATGAAGCTCTCTCTACTTAGGCAGCTGCCTATGTAGGCAGTGAGACAGCAAGGCAGCTCACTAGGTTTTCGAACACACCCAATGAGTGCTAACGTTATTAATATAAAACTGTAATTGCAGTGATGACAGGAGGAACAAGAGGTTTAAAGAGAACAAAGCAACAAATGGGATACAGTTTGTAATTGTGTACCCAAACTAAGTTAATCTGTATGGTAGGTGTAGCTTATAAAATAATAAATGTACGTATTAGATGAAGTCCTAATACATGCATACAGGTAAAGTCAAAAGCTTAGATACGCTTGTATAAAGACACAGAAAAACGACTTTGGAGTGTAGCTTGTTGCTGAGCTTCCCTGAGCGGCGAGCACTGTAAACTTTTGCCACATTGGGCTCGCAATTTTTGCACTTGCAGCTAATTAAACTTTGACCCAGTTTTCTAGTGACCTTTTCAAAGAGTCTCCAATGAGACAAAATGTTTCATATGGCGTGGTAACTCAAGCTGTACAAACAACGCTTAAGGTGTAAAAAGCTTTATGTGGCATATTGTACTAAAACTATGAGCTAGTTACACCAAATTTCTCGTTTGTTTGTTTATTAGGATTTTAACGTCATGTTTTACACTTTGGTTACATTAATGACAAGAACGGTAGTTAATCATTACACAAGATTGATCAGTTCACAAGTTATATCAAACACAGTCATGGACAATTTTGTATCTCCAATTCACCTCACTTGCATGTCTTTGGACTGTGGGAGGAAACCGGAGCACCCGAAGGAAACAGACACGGGGAGAACATGCATACTCCACACAGAAAAGACCCGGACCGCCCCACCTGGAGATCGAACCCAGGACCTTCTTGCTGTGAGGCGACAGTGCTACCCACTTAGCCACCGTGCCGCCCCCAAATTTTTCTTAATGTATACTGGTACTCTCTACTGCTGAAATGACGAACCTAACGTTAAGCTTTTTTCTTGTTAAGCGTTGTAGAGTCTCCTGGAGAAGCTGATTCTCACTATTTCTCAGCACCCCAAGCTGTATAGAAGTCTAAAAGAGTTCTACCACACAGCTAAATGTAGATATACACCGACCAGGCATAACATTATGACTACTGACAGGTGAAGTGAATAACACTGATTATTTCTTTATCAGGGCTCCTGTTAGTGGGTGGGATATATTAGGCAGCAAGTGAACATTTTATCCTCAATGTTGATGTGTTAGAAGCAGGAAAAATGAGCAAGCAAAAGGATTTGAGGGAGTTTGACAGGCATCTCCAAAACTGCAGCTCTTGTGGGGTGTTACCGGTATGCAGTGGTCAGTATCTATCAAAAGTGGTCCAAGGAAGATGTGGGGAGCAAAGGCTGGCTCGTGTGGACTGATCCAACAGATGAACTACTGTAGCTCAAACTGCAGAAGAAGTTAATGCTGGTTCTGATAGAAAGGTGTCAGAATACACAGTGCATCACAGTTGCATGGCAGCAAAAGGGGGGCCAATACACTATTATGAAGGTTGTGAAAATTTTATGCCTGATCGGTGTATTTGGATGCTTTCAGGGTGGATTTAATGGTTCTTTTGACACAAATGGATATTCGTGTCGTGGTGCATTTTCATGACATTTTACCTCACCACTCAAGCCAAGCGCTGAGCAAAGCGGCAATTTGCACCCAGGCTTGCAAAGTGCAAAATGCTTCTCAACGGAATGCGCCCTACCAGTCCAATCAATCAAACGCCTCGGCCACCTACCACCACTCCCAGGAATAGCCAAGCCTGTCTGTGTGTACGCATCCTCAAGTGTTTTATTTCGAATATAATGTTTCCTGTGGGTGAGATTAAATCTTGTTTCTCATTTTGGGCTCATCACATCATATCTACAATGGCAAAATATATATTATAGGACAACAATATACTGATATTAAATTTAATACCAGTATCCCACCCACTTTTGGCACATACACACACACTTACAGAGTTAGTACCCAGCACTTGCAAATCAGGTTCCTTGGACTCCAGCAGCTTTGCCACCATGTGCAAGAAGCTCTCCACAAATGGTTTAATGCTCTGAGAGTGACAAGCCATCAGCAACTGATCCAGAGCTTCCATTGCAATTGGAACATATCTGTAAACACACACTCGTTTCATTACCATGTCTAATGTACCTAAACTCAGAACACTGCATAAATTGTAAGCATAAGTATGTTTCGCACCCATAGCGGTGTCGGGCCACATCCCTGCTGAGGCGTTCTGCAAGGTACTCTCCTATACGGTCAAGCTTCTCTGGAGCAGACACAGCAAAAAACGTCAACTTCTCCATATCTGATTTCACCAAACCATCCTAAAGAGAAAGATGGGAGAAAAAGACATATATTCTCATACATTCTATGAGTATTGTGCATATTATAAATTGAAGTACTTTAGTAAGTGTATGTCATGTTCGTAGCATTTTAATGATTCCTACAACTGTTCTTTGTCTGTGACAAAATGATTAGAACAAATGCTTTTTTGTCATAAATGTAAGTTCTTTCACACATTTACAAAGGGTTTTTTATGAATTCATGGTTAAATATATACAAACAAATTAAGGTTATGTATATACATACGTACACCGATCAGGCATAACACTATGACCACCTTTCTAATATTGTGTTGGTCCCCCTTTTGACCTGTCGAGGCATGGACTCCACTAGACCCCTGAAGGTGAGCTGTGGGATCTGGCACCAAGATGTTAGCGGCAGATCCTTTAACTCCTGTAAGTTGCGAGTTGTGCCTCCATGGATCGGACTTGTTTGTCTAGCACATCCCACAGATGCTCGACTGGATTGAGATCTGGGGAATTTGAAGGACAAGTCAACACCTCAAACTCATTGTTGTGCTCCTCAAACCATTCCTGAACCATTTTTGCTTTGTGGCAGGGCACATTATCCTGCTAAAAGAGGCCACAGCCATCAGGGAATACCGTTTCCATGAAAGGGTGTACATGGTCTGCAACAATGCTTAGGTAGATGATGTGTGTCAAAGTAACATCCACGTGGATGGCAGGACCCAAGTTTTCCCAGCAGAACATTGCCCAAAGCATCACACTGCCTCCGCCGGCTTGCCTTCTTTCCATATTGCGTCCTGGTGTCATGTGTTCCCCAGGTAAGCAATGCACACGCACCCGGCCATCCACAAGATGTAAAAGAAAACGTGATTCATCAGACCAGGCCACCTTCTTCCATTGCTCCGTGGTCCAGTTCCGATGCTCACATGCCCATTGTTGGCGCTTTCGGCGGTGGACAGGGGTCGGCATGGGCACCCTGACTGGTCTGCGGCTATGCAACAAACTGTGATGCGCTGTGTATTCTGACACCTTTTTATCAGAACCAGCATTAACTTCTTCAGCAATTTGAGCTACAGAAGCACATTATTGTCAAGGTCCAATTTAACCACAGAAGGCATAATATTCATTCTTAGAATGCCTTGGTATTCAGCGCCCAGGTGGCACGGCGGGATATTCCGCTAGCAAACCAGCGCCGAGATTCTGAACTCCTTGGTTCGAAACTTGCCGTTGCCACCGGTCGGCTGGGCGCCATCTAGCAGGCATAATTGACAGTGCCTGCAGCAGACACGGTTCTGCTAGGTCGGGATGACCGGACTATGTGGGTAGGGTCTTCAAACGCTGTGTAGGCTCCCTGATTGGCAGATAGAGAGGCGCTTGTGCAGAGTGCATAGGTGAAAAAGGGTTCTGCTAAGGGCTGCGTGCGGTTCGGAGGGAGCATGAGCAGCAATATACCCGCCTGGACTGCAATCAGGGATACCCCAGCAGCGGAGACAAATTGACTATGCTACATTGGGAAAAAATGCATAAATAAAATAGGGGAAAAAAAATGCCTTTCTGTTGGTCTGTACCAGACAGAGATTGGTCTTAATGTTTGGGCTCATCAGTATATTACCAACAGCTCTCCAGCTGTTAATCAACCTAATGAGCTTCTGAGCGACACTTCATACTCCCCAGAGCAGGGTGGAGTGTGGGTCCCTGTGCTTCTCTGTGTAGTATAAATAGCATTTTAATCAACTTCCTACAATCAGCTTAAGTGATATTACTAAGAATATCACTTAAGCTAAAAGGTAGGGAAGCAGCCTCTATGTCTGCAGTTGCTTCATGTTTATACAGTTAAATTATTATACTCTAAAAGAATTGTTCAGTCAGTTATTCATTCCTTTTCTGCATTGTCACATTTTAGATCTATCCAATTCCCTTGTGCATGACACCCTTGCAGACAGAGAAAGACTGCAGGCTAGCACAACCCTCCTACGACCCACGAGAAGCCGCCAACAGAGTGTTTTAACACTTACAAAGAATCACATTATGACAGTATTTCTCTGCTGCTCACGCCCTGACCTCATTCAGAAAGAAGGTCCCCCATCCTTTTCTCCTTTAGTCACGACATACTGTGTCTGTTAAGAGCTCAACCAGCCTGGTGGCACTGACGATACTAAAAGTCAGTTCTTGCAAGACTCTAGAACTCTAGGTCTTTATCAAACCACAGTGAGAGCCATTATCTCCAGTGCTCTGCTGTATTACAATGTAAATGATTATAACGTGAACTAGGGGTGGGCAATATGGTCTTAAAATAATATCACAATATTTTGAGATATTTGCACAATAACGATATTCACTAGCGATGTATAAGAACACTTTTTTAAAAAGTTTATTTTAAAAACACTTTTGTTTTGCAGACAGTCAGGAAATCTAAGGTACAAATGTTACTAAATGTACATTAAATTAAGCATCACTTCCAGTACAATAACCTTCAAATGAAATAGAATATTCCCTGCTAAACAAAGCCTTATAACATCAAATCTAAGTACAATGTGTACACGGAGTGCAAATGAAAATGTATTCTTTAAGTGTGGAGTGGAAACAAAATTAAGTCAATATTTATACAAGTAAACACTTTTATTTTTACAACAGCAGCAATTTCTTTGTCTAAGGAAAATATTTATACCTTCAAATCTGTTTCAACTGTAACTTAAAATTAAATAGGCAGGACCCGCAGAGTTTCCAGCTGCTATCAATGTAGTGCACGGTCAAGCTTAAATACTTTAAATGAATTTAAGAACTTTAAATGGTTCTGCTCGACCACAGGTCGGTAGTCGACGCATAATGCGCTACTGAAGCTAGCGTAGCAGCTATATTGGCATGGCATTCGTCATACAGTTGAGGCAATGCTATTTGCGAGAAATATTTCCTTCCAGGGATGTTGTCCCTTTGGTCCAGCTTCTTAACAAGCCGCTTAAATCCTTCCCTTTCAACCGTTTGGATAGGCACCATGTCCTTAGCTAACCAAAATGTGACTGCTATAGTAATTTCACTCCACCGCTTGCTTTTTTTGTCATACGGAGTACCACTTGCGAATGCCCCCGCTATGGTCGCCTGAGTGATGTTAGGTTTGGCGTGTTCGTTCACGGACACAGTTTTTGGCCTCACATCATTCTCGGACTCACGCATTGACTGACACTCCTCGTACTCACGCGGATGCTTTTGCTTTAGGTGGTGAAATAAATCTGATGTGTTGCCACCTTTTGTCGTCACAGTATTTTTGCATGCTTTGCAAATTACAGTCGTTTGTTTGGTGTCTGATCTTCTGTATCTGAAAAACTTCCACACTAGTGATGTAGCTTCCCTTTTAGAGACTAGTTCGTCCTCAGTGCTAACTCAGGTACTACTCTCTGCATTGGTCCCTATTATTTCACTGTTACACGCTTGAGCGCTAGTGACGCGCATTTGCTAACATCATCGCGATATGGCAAAAATCATATCGAATTTACAACTATACCGGTATTATCGTGAACAATATTATATCGCCCACCCCTAGCGTGAACCATGAATTCCACTCTTAATCAGAAAATTCTTTTTAAAAAATGTAAGGTCATCGGTCTGTGAGCTGAAGGCAGAGCTTAATTTGGCTATGCAGCACGACGTTGATCCAAAACACAGATACGTTTAAATTTGATTTGCTGAAAAGTAAAATAATTAAAAGTGGGCTCGGAAAAGACAAATTTTAACCCAGTAAAGATACAGTATGTTTAATTTCAGTTTTGCAAAGATGTTAGTGAAATCTGCATGAGTAAACACATATGGTAAAATAGAAGATTTCACATTGACCAAAAAAGGTAAAACATTCAAACACAGTTGATAACGATCTATAAGTAAACTAGTTCTACCTGTTTTTAGTCCTAATGCCTCTGTTTTTGTAAAATAATGCTGGCTGCCCTTCTCCAAAAAGTGGCCTATAAAGTTTAGCGGTTTACATTCACTTGTAAGAGACATATTTGTCATATCAGGCTTGGAATTTTAATAATTTCTGCCTCTGTTTTGTTTGTGACTGAGTGATTGCAACATACATCTTTGTACAACGATGGGTCCAAAATGAATAGGTCCAAACATTAATACAAAGGTATGCAAATGCCTGACCATGAGCTTGTTCCACATCATAGATTATCGATTCCTTCATTGTCTGTTTATCACCACTTTATTTTATTCAGGGTTGCTGTGGGTACGATTTACTGGGTGAAAGGCAGAAAACACCCCAGACTGGTCGCCAGTCCATCAAAGGGCAAACACACACACACACACACTCACTCACATCTTGCTAATTTTAGTAGCTCTAATTAGCCTAACTGTATGTCTTTGGACTGTGGGAAGAACTTATAGCACTGGAGGAAGCCAACACACTAAGAGAACATGCAAACTCCACACAAAAAAGAACCTCTGTTCCATCTGGGAATCAAACCCCGAATCTTCTTGCTGTGAGGCGGCAGTGCTATCCACCGAGCCACCGTGCCACTATCTTAGATTACTGATGTAAAAAGTTCTACCATGTCTTTTAACTTTCTTGCATCATCTTATGATTCCTGGTTTGTTATGACTGATGACAGCGTCTAGGGCTAGTTTGTCTGCACTCATTAAAAAGTACACACAATTATGCCTTCTGCAACTTCTCTAATTGAGCTCCTTAAAGAAAAGTTTGTCTCTCTAACCATCATCTGTACTGTGTGTGGAAAAAGGACCTACATCCTTTTCCAGACAGGTTTAGCACAGTTCCAGTTGTTTTGCCCTAACAGTTAATATTGCAACTTTGACTAAGAACTTGCACAATTTTTATTGCTACTATATTGTTTATTTTATTCTATATATATATCTTTTCTATTTTTTTTACTTACTCCGTCAGTGTACCGTACTGTACATCATCATTGCACACTTTACCTGATGTTGTACTGTTCATGCTGCTGCTACATTGTTTACTGTTTATTATACGTTTAGATATAGTGTACCTTTTTATTATTTAACTTGTATGTATGTTGACACCTGCACCAAAATAAATTCCTTGTACATCTGCTACTTGGCGAATAAAAAGATTCTGATTCTGAACCTACATGTTACCTAAATTTTTTTCTTAGTTATTTGTTTATTTTAAAAACTTTTTTTTAATCACCAGACTGTACCAAGTGTTCTTTTGCTTTGCTATATTTCATGTATTTACTAATTCTAAAGTCCTGTTACTCTCAGTCCTGTTACTCATATACAGCCATCTTCCACTTAAAAACCTTGTAAATCATTAAACAAAGTTGCCTGAGACTGACCAATACACATTCTGAGTAGTTAAGTATGTGTGTTACTAGATTGTTGAACAAAGATAAAAAGTTTAATTTCATCGAGTTACTAAATGCAAATGGAACCCATTCAGTGTAATGGCCCATTTATTCATTCAGTATCTGATTTACCACTGCTTTACCCTATTCAGGCTCATGGCGGGTCCGATTCAATGGGCGAAAGGCAGGAAACACTCCAGGCAGGTCACCAGTCTACCACAAAGCAAACACTCATGTACACAGACACACATACACACACACCCACACACTCATACCTAGTGAGGCTTTAGTATCTCCAATTAACCTGACTGCATGTCTTTGGACTGCGGGAGGAAACCGGAGCACTCTGAGAAAACCCAAACAGACACTGAAAGAACATGCACAACAACACAAAAAACCCCGGACTGCTCCACCTGGGAATCAAACCCAGACCCTTCTTGCTTTTAGGTGACAGTGCTACCCACAGAGCGACCGCACCACCCCCTCCAACACAATTATAGGAAACACTTGGATAGAAAGCGAGTTTATAAACTTAGGTGGTGTCCTACCTTGGGGTCCTCTGGGAAAATGTTGTCCACTAAGCGCTTGTAGCGAGGTCGACAACGCCCGCAGCATCCACACACACCTGTGTTGAAAAAAGAGTTTTTTTGTGAATTATCACAGACAAGTACCTCCAGTCTAGCCCACCTAACCACATGTTCCTACTAAATAGGCTATAACATGAAGGCATTGATTTTACACTCAACATATTTTTTTAGATTTTACTTTTAATAAACTATTAAAGTAAATTCAATTAAATTACCTAAGTAAAAGCTATGACCTTTTTCACTAATTACTGAAGTATTAGTTTAAGTAAGCAATGAGAAATCTACTCAAATAGAAGTATTCAAGTGTCTAATATTTTAATCTAGGTACTACAAGTACTCAGTAATCAGTTTTTTAGGCAGGTCTATTGCCAATATCAACAGCAAAATCTATCAAAATATGTAAGTATTTTATGTCATTGGAAGAAAAAAAAACAACACAGTTAAACATTCACAGCATTTAGGGTGTTCGGGTGTCACATGTTGGGGGGGGGGGGGGGGGGGGGGTGTAGCTGAACAGCCTAGTCACTGTGAGATACACTTGTTAGAGAGCTCAAGCCTGGATAAAAATAAGAAGGGCCTGCATTTAGCAATCGCTTTCATTGAAAGCCACTTACAACTGTGACATAAAATGACCTTGCTCAGGAGTTCAACATTGCAAACTTGGGGGTGATGGGGCTCGAACCAGCAACATTTTAATCATTAATCCAGTACTTAAACCACTAAGCTAGCACAGCATTACTTCAAATCCTCCCAAAAATATTATGATTTAATGAATTACCTATATTTCTCATTTAGGAAAAAAAAATCAGTATATACAGTGCCTTGCAAAAGTATTCAGCCCCCTTGAACTTTTCAACCTTTTGCCACATTTCAGGCTTTAAACATAAAGATATGAAATTGTAATTTTTTGTGAAGAATCAACAAGTGGGACACAATCGTGAAGTGGAACGAAATTTATTGGATATTTTAAACTTTTTTTAGAAATAAAAAACTGAAAAGTGGGGCGTGCAATATTATTCAGCCCCCTTGCGTTAATACTTTGTAGCGCCACCTTTTGCTGCGATTACAGCTGCAAGTCGCTTGGGGTATGTCTCTATCAGTTTTGCACATCGAGATACTGAAATTTTTGCCCATTCTTCCTTGCAAAACAGCTCGAGCTCAGTGAGGTTGGATGGAGAGCGTTTGTGAACAGCAGTTTTCAGCTCTTTCCACAGATTCTCGATGGGATTCAGGTCTGGACTTTGACTTGGCCATTTTCACCTGGATAAGTTTATTTGTGAACCATTCCATTGTAGATTTTGCTTTATGTTTTGGATCATTGTCTTGTTGGAAGATAAATCACCGTCCCAGTCTCAGGTCTTTTGCAGACTGCAACAGGTTTTCTTCCAGAATGGTCCTGTATTTGGCTCCATCCATCTTCCCATCAATTTTAACCATCTTCCCTGTCCCTGCTGAAGAAAAGCAGGCCCAAACCATGATGCTGCCACCACCATGTTTGACAGTGGGGATGGTGTGTTCAGGGTGATGAGCTGTGTTGCTTTTATGCCAAACATAACGTTTTGCATTGTGGCCAAAAAGTTCGATTTTGGTTTCATCTGACCAGAGCACCTTCTTCCACATGCTTGGTGTGTCTCCCAGGTGACTTTTTATAGAGATCTTTGAGAAATGGCTTTCTTCTTGCCACTCTTCCATAAAGGCCAGATTTGTGCAGTGTACGACTGATTGTTGTCCTATGGACAGATTCTCCCACCTCAGCTGTAGATCTCTGCAGTTCATTCAGAGTGATCATGGGCCTCTTGGCTGCATCTCTGATCAGTCTTCTCCTTGTTTGAGCTGAAAGTTTAGAGGGACGGCCGGGTCTTGGTAGATTTGCAGTGGTCTGATACTCCCTTCATTTCAATATGATCGCTTGCACAGTGCTCCTTGAGATGTTTAAAGCTTGGGAAATCTTTTTGTATCCAAATTCGGCTTTAAACTTCTCCACAACAGTATCTCGGACCTGCCTGGTGTGTTCCTTGGTCTTCATGAT
This sequence comes from Trichomycterus rosablanca, assembly GCF_030014385.1. NCBI lineage: Eukaryota > Metazoa > Chordata > Actinopteri > Siluriformes > Trichomycteridae > Trichomycterus > Trichomycterus rosablanca. The sequence continues at coordinate 7,750,017 of NC_086012.1, forward strand.
GCTCTCTGCGCTTTAAACAGAACTCTGAGACTATCACAGAGCAGGTGCATTTATACGGAGACTTGATTACACACAGGTGGATTCTATTTATCACCATCAGTCATTTAGGTCAACATTGGATCATTCAGAGATCCTCACTGAACTTCTGGAGTGAGTTTGCTGCACTGAAAGTAAAGGGGCTGAATAATATTGCACGCCCCACTTTTCAGGTTTTTATTTCTAAAAAAAGTTTAAAATATCCAATAAATTTCGTTCTACTTCACGATTGTGTCCCACTTGTTGTTGATTCTTCACAAAAAATTACAATTTCATATATTTATGTTTAAAGCCTGAAATGTGGCAAAAGGTTCAAAAGTTCAAGGGGGCTGAATACTTTTGCAAGGCACTGTAAAGTTGCAATATACTGTAGATGCCTTCTGTATCAAATCAAAACAAACACTGCAGCAGCTAGCTGGTAAATTTATCCTGGCTGTGTGTTGAAGTTTATTTACTCTTACTGACCTTGTAAATACAAAAAGAAATATAAAAATTGTGAAAATAAGTTTAGAGTTTATACTGCACATTTGCTTCTAATATCAGTTATAAATCTGTTGTCCTACTCCATCCAGTGTGTTCCATACCAAATTCTACCCATAGTACCAACACAACTAGAAATGCACCAGTCTTGTCTTCAAAGCCAGTGGTCCCCAACCACCGGGCCGTGGACCTGTACCGTTCTGTGGGCCATTTATTACCGGGCCGCACAGAAAGAATAAATAATTAGAGCTTGCTACAAGAGCAATTAAATTTCCAAAACTCTTTGGGTGTTATTGTCCCCAATCACCACTAGGTGGGAGCAGCATCTCGTTCCAGCAAAAATTTCCATTCCAAAGATTTTCCATTCTATAGTTATACTATTTTAAATCCTCCCGCCCCCACCGGTCTGTGAAATTATATCTTATGTGAAACCGGTCCGTGGTGCAAAAAAGGTTGGGGACTGCTGAGCTAAGCGTTTTGAGATGATGGCCAAAATCCCGTCTTTTATGGACCTGGCTTTGGGTTTGTTTGAAAACCTAGTGAGCTTTTTACACAGACAGCTTACTAGGTTTCTGAAAAACCCTTGAGTACAGTGGCACAGACAAGCTGAAACATGAAAGGGCCTTTCCCAAACTGTAACCTTAAAGTTAAAAGCACAAAACATAATTTTTGCTATTGATTTTATACACCTCTTAGCAATGGGTGTGGCTGGCGTAATCGTTAAGAGATGTGTCAGCGTATGTTTGGCCAAACAATATAAAAAAAAGAAACTGCATGCAGTTTATTCAGTAATAAAAATCTGTGAATAAATCAAACAGGCACAAATAATAATTTTTAGTAGTTGTGCTTCAAAATGTTGATGTGTTGAACATACACCGATGAAGCATAACATAATCACCCCCTCCCTAATATTGTGTTGGTTCCCCTTTGCTGCCAAAACAGCCCTGCAACTGTGATGCACTGTGTATTCTGACACCTTTCTATCAGAACCAGAATTAACTTCTTCAGCAATTTGAGCTACAGTAGCTCGGCTGTTGGATCGGACCACACGGGCCAGCCTCTCCTCCCCACATGCATCAATGAGCCTTGGCCACCCATGACCCTGTCACCGGTTTACTACTGTTCCTTACTTGGACCACTTTTTTATATATAGATATTTTGTTTATGCATTTTCTACCCTTTTTCTCACTTTTTAGCACGTCCAGTTGCCTGATTGCGTCATGCTTCCTCTCCACCAATGCCGATCCCTGCTCTGATTGAGGAGAACAAAGCTAACCCACGCCCCCTCCCACATATGCGGATCAGCACTGTCTATGGAGAGACACACCCTGACAGCACTCTTTTCCACGTCTCTGTGCAGGGGCCATCAATCAGCCAGCAGAGGTCATAATTGCATTAGTTATGAGAGAGTCACTATATGGCTTTTTAATATTCCACCCCTATCTGAACAACAGGCCAATCATTGTTCATGTGGCTGCTCAGCCCAGCCGACAGGCAGAGCTGAGACTCAATACGATGTATTAGAGAACCCAGCTCTGGTGTTCCAGTGTGTGTTTTTACCGCTGACCACTGCAGACCGGGAACACCGCACAAGAACTGCAGTTTTGGAGATGCTCTGACCCAGTCTAACCATCACAATTTGGCCCTTGTCAAACTCGCTCAAATCCTTACGCTTGCCCATTTTTCCTTCTTCTAACACATCAACTTTGAGGATAAAATGTTCACTTGCTGCCTAATATATCCCACCCACTAACAGGTGCTGTGATGAAAAGATAATCAGTGTTATTCACTTCAACAGGTCATAATGTTATGCCTGATCGGTATAAATAAATAAATGAAAAAATAAAATTTTGCCTTGAAAGAGGGCAATAAAGTGCAGCTGTGGTCAAGTGTTAATGGACATAATTGACTGTGTTTGTGGGAGGAAAGGCAACATGAGGATTCGCCACCTTGTTGATGCAACAGCAATTCTTAATGTTTGCCAGCTGTACTACTGTCAGAGGAGACACATGCTAGCCTGTGGAAATTGCAGTTTGTAACAAACAACTTAAAACTTTGGACAGACCTGGACTGAAAGTGTGTATGTGCGGTTGTGGACCTGAGAGTTCCTGTGTGTGTGAATGGGTGATTAATAATTAAAAGTCTGAAGAAATCGGAGAGAACCAGTTGAGCCTCTGGCACCTATCATATTTAACCTTTCTGCTCCCTCTTCAGACACACACACACACAAAAACACACAAATTTGTATTTCAACCTTAGTTAAGCAATTACTATTACAGGAGCTAAATAATCCTATTAGTGCACCTAATCCTAACCCTAAATCTGGTATCAAAATGGCAGCTGCCAGTCGTGCCTAGAGTGGTTTGTCCTAGAAAACAATGAGGCAGTGAGTAAACCTTAGTGCAATAAATAGGAGCTAAGGCTAAACCTTTTTTAGCTCTTCTATAATCCTGTCAGTTTCTAAGAATGTATTAGGTTCTGCTACTATATTTGTACTGTATTGAGTCTTTACTCTGTAAATTATCACATCAGTTAATGGTCATTTATCTTGGGCATTGGTGTGGTGACAACTGTGTGTGATAACTAGAGATGCATGAGTACCGATACTGGTATCGGGTATATGCCCGATACCGTGCTCATTAACTCCTACTCGTACTTGCAAACAAGGCTCCGATACTAAACATCCGATACCGTGTGCCTAGTGCACGTTGCTGCGTTATGCCTGGTTCACACTACACAATTTTTGCCCTGATTTTCGCTCGGCGGCTGGTCGGCGCTAGATTTGCCGGCTCGGGAGCAACTCGGCGTTCGCTCGGCGATCAAAACTCGGCTCTCGATCGCTAAGTGTGAACTATCCAACGACTCGATCCGACCGGCTCACCGAGCGCTCGAGTTTTCTAGCACGTCAGATATCTGATCTCAGATGTGCGACTGGGAATGAGTGACATGTCGAACAGCCAATGAGAACGCAGGATACGGTGTGAGGGGAAACACAGGACGCTCGTGTAAACAGGTGGGACAGGGGGATAATATAGTTTATATCAGAATACACCGGCACACACACACGTTTTACAGTATTTCTGGCCTGATCGTTTCTACAAAACATAACAACAACACTGCATTGCAAAATTATTTATTAACCTCCAACTCACTACAGAACAATCCATGCTATTCGTGTTGCCAAATCCACTCAGATTCATTTATTTTTCCTCCTTGATTTCATCACATCAGCGCACAAACACTTTGATCACTCGCTACTTGTTGACGTGCATTTTTGGACGTGGTATCATTAAACTTCTCGTCACTTCTCACGTGTGTTTTTGTTTTAAAAAAACGGTATTCTAAATAGGTATTGGTATCGGCAAGTACAAAAATACATGTACTTGTACTCGTACTCGGTTGGGAAAAATTTTTATCGATGCATCCCTAATGACAACTATTAATCAAAAGTTAGAACTCTCCAAATCAGAGAGTAATCAGAACTGAAATATAGCCAGTGTGGAATCATGCAGTAACACAATTTTTAACATATCAAAACCAACCCACATTTTAATAACAATTTATAACAATAATGACAATATTGCAACTTTTGGCATTCTGAACCAGATTTATACCAGGTTCATGATTAATACTATACACTGGGAGATCCAGTAAGGCAGCAGTGTAATACTCTATTTTAAGCATTAAAAGCTCAGCATTTGGCTGACCAATAAACATACACAGCTGGCTGTGTCTGAGGGAGGATGGGCATTCTGGAACTGGTCTAAGCCCCTATATAGGTGGTGGGGAAATCACATAGGGCATATCGTGTCACTCCAGGCGTGGTACAGCTCTGTGCGAGAACCTAGAACTACCAAGTGATAAGAAGCGTCCACCGATGGCATGGGTGTTAGAGGAGGCATGTGATAGTCTGCGGGACTTCTGGGCTAGAATAGAGCTGTGCAGGTGGCAGTAGAACTACAATAGGGGATTGTAAATAATGTTTATTATTATTATTATTATTATTATTATTCAAGCTATCATCTCTATATTGAACATACGTTCATAAGCCAAATTAGGCGGTATGGTATACACTATATGGTCAAACATACCTTACCCTGAGCTTGCCAGACATTTTATTCCATAAACATGAATATTACTATATAGTTGCCCCTCCCCTTTGATTAGTATAAAAGCCTCCACTCTTTCTGGAGGTTTTTCACATGATTTCAGAGTGTATCTATGGAAATGTAGTCAAAGAAGCTTTTGTCAAATCAGACACCAATGTTGGACAAAAAAGGCTCACAACCAACATTCCAATTAATCCCAAAGATGTTAAAAGCTCAGCATTTGGCTGACCAAAAAACATACATAGCTGGCTTTGTCTGAGGAAGGGTGAATGGATAGAGTTTCTTCTTGCTGCAGTATGCACTCTCTGGAACTCTGGTACAGAGCTGTACCACGCCTGGAGTGAACCTAGAACTACCAGGTGATAAGAAGATGATAAGTGATAAGTCCACCGATGGCATTTGTGTTAGAGGGGACATGTAATAGTCTACAGGACTTCTGGGCTAGAATAGAGCTGTGCAGGTGGCAGAAGAACTACAACAGGGGATTGTAAATGAGGTTTATTATTATTATTTAAGCTATCGTCTCTATATTGCACATACGTTCACAGGCCAAATTAGGTGGTATGGTATACACTATATGGCCAAACATACCTTACCCTGAGCTTGCCAGACATTTTATTCCACAAACATGGGCATTACTAAAGAGTTGCCCCTCCATGATTAGTACAAAAGCCTCCACTCTTTCCAATTAATTCCAAAGATGTTCATTATGTCTACGGTCAGAACTCTGAAGTCCTTCCACACCAAGCCTGTCAAACCATCTTTATTAACTCTTTGTGTTCAGGGAAAAGTCATGGTGAAACAGGAAATATCCCTTTGAAAGAGTGTATTTGATTTTATACAATATTATTTTAAAATGCTATGCACACATACCATTTTTTTAATGAAAAAACAATAACCTAAACAATAATCATGAGTAAATCAAATCTACATTTGTAGATTTAATTTTGTAACTTTAAGATTAAACTTTTCACTCAAACTTATTCCGATAATATAATTTATAACAAAAATCAACGTATTAAATTCAAAGAAAAATGTAAATTATAAGCATGTGTGCTAATAGTCCCAAACTTTTGACCCCTCCTGTATATTCTATATGATTTAATAAACCTGGTAGCAATTGGTAAGATGGGCAATGGGCTGAAACATTTTTTGACTGCAACTGTTGCCACAGCTGAAATTCATGTGAACATGCGGATCCGTATGTGACATTAGTTTGCAAAAACAGTTTTGTACGTTTTGCATCATGTACCAGTAATAAAGTAAAAATCTGCTTATCATCTGAGTGCATGTCTATTTTTTTACTACCAGCTTGTATAATCTAAGTTTTGTACGCTGTACTATTTTTGCCCTCGTTTGCTATGTTACATGGTATATTAAATAATAAGAAATAAAAACTTGTTGACATGAAAAACTGTGATATGTTTCATATTTAAACACTATCAGCTTGTTGGTTTTTGGTTATCTGTCAAATAATGACAGTCAATTAGTTAAAAGAAATTGGCAAAATTTGAATCCCTAGTGGATATATCTACTAATTTTTTCAGTATATAGGTTTCGGCCACATGCACATACTAAGATGTATAAAATCAAATGTATAAAGCAATTTATACACTTCCAACTTTTTGGCAACAGCTTTGCGAAAGCCCTTAAAGACGATGTCTGACAAGCTGGTGTAAAAGAACCCAAAAACAGTCCCACTAAACAACTTTGAGATGAATTTTGTGTTAAATTTTTACACAAATGCAACTGGGCTTAAATTGACACAGACACAACCTATTAAAAAAGCCTTTCATAAGTATGACAAGTGTTACAGCTACAACTCCACATTCTTTAGATCATCATTAGATTAAATTTAAATAAAAATATAAACAAACAAGATATTGGTTTCAAGGGTGAAATTTTGTCATTTGAGATAAAAAAAAACCCCCTGAAATTTAGTAAAACATGCAACAAAAATTGTCAAAACACTACAGTAACCAAAAGAGTGACCTGATGCAATTAATTAATTCCAAATATTTTTACAAAATGCCCCATAGCACTAAAATACTTTGCTCATATCAGTGTCTGAATGTCAGTGTGTGTGTGTGTGTGTGGAGGATGCAGAATTGTAAAGTGAGAAGTGGAAATCCGGCTGATCATTATCAAACACTTGATACCCTCACTAAAAGAGATAGATAGAGAGAGAGAGAGACAGAGGAGAGAGAGAGAGAGAGAGAGAGAGAGAGAGAGAGAGAGAGAGAGAGAGAGAGAGAGAGTGTTCTATCTTTGGCCAACAGTAAAAAATATTTTTTATAATGCTGAAGTCAAATGACACACACACACACACACACACACACACACACACATTCCTGTACCCAGTGTGGCAAGGATGGTGCTTCTGTCTCTGCTGCGCCTGTATCTGAAGGTCCCGTCTGCCTCTGAGCATGGCACCTGCCTGTACCTCCTCATTATGCCCCCTGTCAGCAGTCACACAGCGGCCTTACACTTTTCTAACCACTGATCCTTCCAGTGCCACCACTAAAATGAAGAAGCAAACACACCTGTGCACCTGAGAGGCAGGAGCACAGTTCTACTAGGCACGCCTCTGCAATTCCACCTTCCACTCTAATGGACAGCCTGTCGACCAACCACCACACCGCCTCATCTGTTTAAACCAATCAGGCAGAATTTTTTTCCAGCCTTTGTGTGAGCACCTGTGGTAAGTGACACTCTTGTCCGCTCATCTGATAAAGGCAGAACTAAAATGTATTGCTGGAAAAATGGGCAGTTTTTAGGTTTAAACTATATATATCAAGCATTAAGTGGCAACAATAGCTTGATTAATAGGCCACACAAGCTCACAGATTCAGATGACCAAGCAAAAAATCTTGTACTTCAACAACAATCGTTGGGTAGAGGCACCTAAGCGTAGTGCTGAGAGCAAGAAAAGAGCAAGAAAAGCCAGAGCAAAGAACCAAGAGATGCAAGGTGATTAGGCTACATGTCTCTCCCTGCAAAGTCTTCCTTCATCAGCCGACAGGTACACGCCTCATGTGCTCATGGGTTAAGTGCTTGGTTTCTTTACTATCTGCTTTCATTATTAATCTATGTCATTATGCAAATCAACTGCATATAAGGTTGGGGTATTCAACACCAGCTCAGACCGAAGAAGTCATTCGGATTGAGTGACGAAACGTATCTCTACAACAAACTTGTGTCCAGATGAACTGATTCAACTTTGTGGATTTGTGTACCTGGATTATTGAGCATGCATCGACAGATTCTGACTCACTTCGGCAAGGATTGCCTCAAACTCGTACGAGAGTACGAGAAAACGGCATGTAAGATGGCTGACTACAGGAACCACCTGCGATTTAACATCAGATGCAGACAGAGCAGGATCACACCTAAGAGCCTGCAACTCAGATCTTCTGTCAAAGGTCACCGAGCTAGCAAGATCATTCAGAAGGCACAGAACCAGCTATTGAATGAACGGGTGAGACAAACTAACTTCACAATCGATGTCTTAAAAACTAGAGAGGAGCAGATTGTACAAAGACTTACATCTAGGGCTGTCGCGCTAACCGCAATTTTGAAATATCGCGGTATAGACCAGCCAACCGCAGGGCATGCCAAGCAACCGCATCACCGCGATATTCACGTTTTTTCTTTCTTTCTTAACTTTTTTTTTTTGCAGGGTCCATCTTGTTTTATACGCTTACAATCGGGCGTAATAAGTGTTAAATAAATTCATAATGAAAATGAGCTAGGAGCGACATTTTCCCGCAACCTGTTCGCATGCGTTGCTGCTGAGTGTCAGGCTTTGTGTTTTAAAATGTAAACAATCACAACAGGAATTATAGGCAAGTTTATTAATGATCAAATTGAGTTCACACTCAATAAAATACTTGTAATTTAGACTATATTCAAACAGCCTCGGCGTACTAAAACACTTAATGACGGTTAATATGGCATTGCAGCCTGCAAATATTCTCTTGCTGGCTTGCTGGAATGATTTAAATGTATTTTTTCGTTGAATAAAAATGTATTGAAACGAATAATAACTTAAAATGTAGTATATATTGTTATGTTAATTATATCTACTAAATAGATAGTTAATAGTGGCGCAATAACCAGGCTAGATTTGCTTTGATCTGTAAAGTCACATGCAGGATCAGTACACGTGTAACATCGGTAACGTCGGGAACATCTCTACCCCACTCAGATCCTCTCTAAACCACATCAGATGAACATGCTGGTTCTTCTAGCGCGCATGATAACGCAGGTTTAAACTCTTACAGACTTTATTCTTTATTCTATTTTTTTTTTTTACCATATTTTGATTAGATGTGCGTTTAAAATATTTAGCCTAAACTCTTTTTTTTTCGTTTCACAGTGTATATCTATCCTAGGCTAGAAGCTAAATTTAAACCTTTTTTAATAGAGAAAAGACGCGCATCCCTGCTCTGTTCTGTATTTAACATTAAACACGCATTTCATTGGTCTTAAAGCTGTCTCTTCTTTGTCATTATAAAGCAATAATATACCGAATCATAGCATAACAATAAAGCTTGTTTATATAGCTCTAAAATCCAGATTAATTAAGTAATAAAAAAAAAAAAAAAAAAAAAAAAAAAAAAATGGCGATATCACCGCATACCGCGATATTGAGACAGGTTGAATATCGCAAGGGGAAATTCTTTCACCGCGACAGCCCTACTTACATCACGTCTAGATGAGCCCACTCTCCAACAGGTGATTAACTTCACGCAGAAGGCTCGTCTAGGACAACATGAAAAGTCAAAAACAAGGCAGTGAAAAAAGTTTGACTTGCTTGCTGCAAGACAGAAACACCAACAGACCATGGATGGCCGAAAGAGGAATGAAGGGCAAACACACGCTGGTGATGTGGACAAGTGGGTGAAGAACTTGTGGGACAGACAACTCACACAAGCGGAGAAAGCCATCTTGGCTAAGGGGTTGAATTTCGCTGTTACATCAAAGCAAGTCCCACTAGTGAAACTGATCACAGCCACAGAATCAGCAATCCGCAACAACAACATCTCCGACCTGGAAGCGGAACAGTTGCGGATGAAAGTGTCAGCTTGCCTGAGTAATGCAAAGCCTCCGCCATCCAACATCAGCAGAGACGAGAGGTATGCACTTACTACACTTAGTAAGGACAATAACATCATCATACTTCCTGCTGACAAAGGTAGATGTACTGTTCTATTAAACCAGATAGACTATCATGAGAAAGAGATGTTGTTACTTAGTGACACTAACACTTATGAGCTGCTGAAACGAGATCCAGGTAGTAACTACAAGAAAAAGGTGATAGATTGTCTGAAAGTTATAGAACAGAACAATGCTATTGATAGGGCTTTGTACTACAAATTATATCCGGGGGAGGCTACTCCTAGTCTGTATGGGTTACCTAAGATACACAAACAGGATGTACCTTTACGACCCATTGTTTGTATGATTAACTCTGTGACTTATAACATTTCTAAGTTTCAAGCATCGATTCTCAACCTGTTGGTAGGTAGCACGGAACATCACATTCAGAACACCATGGATTTTGTGGACAAGGTGAAGGGCGTCATCATGGAGACGGAGGAAACAATGGTCTCGTATGATGTTACATCCCTCTTCACGTGCATTCCGGTTGCTGAGGCAGTGGAGGTGGTCCGTAGGAAACTACAAGGCGACCCCACCCGGAGCACGAGGATCACCCTTACCACGGACCAGGTGTGCACACTTCTAGAACTGTGTCTTCAGTCCACCTACTTCTCGTACAGAGGACAGTTCTACAAACAGAAACATGGGTGTGCTACGGGGTCCCCCGTCTCACCTATTGTTGCAAACCTGTACATGGAGGAAGTGGAAAAGAAGGCACTAAGGACCTACTCAGGGACACCACCAAGTCATTGGTTCAGATATGTGGACGACACCTGGGTTAAAATAAAATCAGAGGAAGTACCACATTTCACGGACCACATCAACTCGGTGGACAAACACATCAAGTTCACAAGGGAGGATGCAAGTGACAACGTTTTAGCCTTCTTAGACTGTGAAATTGCTAGTAAAGATGGGGGACGGTTGAAAGTAAATGTTTACCGCAAACCAACGCACACAGACCAGTACTTAAGGTTTGACTCCCATCATCCTTTGGAGCACAAACTAGGAGTCATCAGGACGCTGCACCACCGGGCGAACAGCATCCCCACAGACACTACGGCCAAGGATAGAGAGAAATCTCATGTCAAGGAGGCCCTGGGTGAATGTGGCTATCCCAACTGGGCATTCGTAAAAGTGGGAAAAATGCCCAAACACAGCTCCAGTGGATCGAAGGGAGGAGAAGAACAACCGCGGGCTAAGCGCAAACCAGTGGTGATTCCGTATGTGACGGGAGTATCGGAACAATTAAGACGGATATTCTCCAAACACCGTGATTCAGTTGCTTTCAAACCCCAGAACACGCTACGCCAGAAATTAGTTCACCCTAAGGACCGGGTTCCTCGACACAAACAGAGTAACATAGTGTATGCTGTTAGGTGCCGGGAGGATTGCCAGAAACTGTACATCGGGGAAACTAAACAGCCACTGGCGAAACGGATGGCCCAACATAGAAGATCAACCTCTTCTGGCCAGGACTCGCCAGCGGCCACTCATTTAATGATGCAGATCCTTGACAAGGAGGAACGCTGGTTTGAAGTCAAAGAGGCCATTTACGTGAAGAGGGAACGACCATCTCTGAACTGGGGAGGGGGCCTGAGAGTACATCTCTCACCATCATACAACGCCATCATTGGAGCGTTACCCCAATCATGTGTGAAAGACACACATGGCCATTGTAATTAATGGTCATTGTGAATTTCATATAGACCTGATCACCGGTTCCATTGTTATGCAATGGGTGGTGATCGGTTGTTATGCAAATCAACTGCATATAAGGTTGGGGTATTCAACACCAGCTCAGACTGAAGAAGTCATTCGGATTGAGTGACGAAACGTATCTCTACAACAAACTTGTGTCCAGATGAACTGATTCAACTTTGTGGATTTGTGTACCTGGATTATTGAGCATGCATCAACAAATCTATGTCATACACTTTAACTATATGTCCGTTGTATATGTTATGTTTTAGAGTTTAATAAACATTATAAATTTCCAGAACTTAGCACTGTAAGTTTGATTCCCTGGGTGAGAGAAATAATCGACCTAACAAACTTCATCAGAATGTGACTGATCTGTTATGATTTTAGTGTTCCTGGTAATTTCCCCTTAAAATTGCCAGTGGTGCGCCATAATTAATTATTAGCTTTTAATGATTCAATTACGTGCTAACATCTTTTCCCCAACAGGTTTTATGGTTTAGGCTTAGGCTAGTTCGGGATATCTAAATTTGAGAGCATATTGGAACTGAATGTGAACAGATTGTGGCTGAACACTGCAAACAAAGCAAGAGCCATAAAGAATTGCTGGTGTAGACCTTTGGTGCCTAAAAATAGCTGGCACGGATCCCTGGCCTCAAACCAAACAGCTTTGGACAAATCTAAATTGTGACTGCTAGCTATAACCCAACATTATAAAGCTTACAAAATATCAAGAAATTTAAAATTAAATTAAATTTAATTTAATTTTTCCCACTTCCCCAATTTTTACCCCAATCTAAAAATTTCCAATTCCCTTTTGCAATAAGGTAAAGGTTTTTTTTTTTTTAAGATAAGGAGTTCAACTATGCCTTTATGTAAATCTTTCACAGCTGGTCCTGATACCTTAACCACACAGCAGAAGTCACATTATTGGAGAGGCTTTGAGGCTCTCTCAGACACAGCCGACAATGCCTGTTGTGGACAACCATCAGATCACTCAGTCACCTTTATAACTTTAAACAAAGTTTGCCACACACAAACACACACACACAATTATGCCAAGTTCACACTACACAACTTTTCAAGTCATCACATCGCTGTACAGTTCACACTACATGACTTGCAATCGGGAGTCTGTTAAGTCGTTGTGTATTTGACACTACACGACTGATTGGCGACAGAGGATTACACACTACACGATCTATTACCGGGAGTAATCGCAGGCGAGTCTATCTGGTCTCCCAAACAGCGATCAAGAGCCGAGTTTCGAGCCCAGAGCAGCCACATCTAGCGACAACTTTTCGTCGAGCGAAAATCAGGGCAAAATCATGTAGTGTGAACTAAGCATAGAAAGTGAAAAATAGTTATGTACTGTAGTGCACATGTACATTTTCGCAGTAAGATAAAACACGTACAAACATTTCCATGTGTAGGAAGTACTATGTACAGTAGTATTTAATAATCATCTCAACACTCACTGCGGTTCTTAACCTGTGGGACATTTGTGGCTCATGACACATAAATGTGCAGCTCACACTTATCCACTATAAGCCTATTCTTCCAATACAGTAATGCATGTGTGCAGCCCACAAGACTGACTTCTGGCGCTGTGGTTGTGGTCCTGATAAAAAGGCTGAGAACCATTGCATTAAAATGTTCAAATGCCTTTGTCCTTGTGTGTAATGTTGTGTTTAGGTTCTCAGTGACAACTTAAGAATAAAAAAAATGGTCAACAACTTCACTTTGTTGAGGTAACTGTCAGAATATACACAAACGCCCCCAAGAGGCGCAAGAGACACCTGTTTAGAATGCAGGGGTGAGAAGAGAAGGGCTGCGCACGTGTCGGAAGAGGCATGTACAGAGACGCGCTCTCCTCGGATGCAATCAGGTATTCCCTCAGCAGCGGAAGATTTTTTCCCTCCATTTAACCCCTAAACCCCGTCCTCAGTCCTACTTTGCAGGACTGAACCATTCTGAGGCTGGTGGGGTTACATAGATATATCCATACATAAAAAAAACAAACACAGACACAATACACATACTATTCACCATATCACCACATCCCATTTACCGGTAAATATATTCTGCTCTGGATATCCATACTTATCCGCTAATTGACTCTACTTTGCAGACTCCTGGCAGCTACCCTCCCCCTTTCTACAACATGGCCATGGGCTCTCTCGGCCAGTATAAAGGAAGCCCTGGGAGGCGCCGGCTCTTTCCCTAAGGAGCTGTGTAGTAAACAATCTGAGGTAAGTAACTGTGCACACTTATACAGTGGGGTCAAAAAGTATTTAGTCAGCCACTGATTGTGCAGGTTCTCCTACTTAGAAAGATGAGAGAGGTCTGTAATTTTCATCATAGGTACACTTCAACTATGAGAGACAAAATGAGAAAAAAAAAATCCAGGAAATCACATTGTAGGATTTTTAAAGAATTTATTCGTAAATTATGGTGGAAAATAAGTATTTGGTCAATAACAAACAAGCAAGATTTCTGGCTCTCACAGACCTGTAACTTCTTTTTTAAGAAGCTCTTCTGTCCTCCACTCGTTACCTGTATTAATGGCACCTGTTTGACCTCGTTATCTGTATAAGAGACACCTGTCCACAGCCTCAAACAGTCAGACTCCAAACTCAACCATGGCCAAGACCAAAGAGCTGTCGAAGGACACCAGGAAGAAAATTGTAGACCTGCACCAGGCTGGGAAGAGTGAATCTACAATAGGCAAGCAGGTTGGTGTGAATAAATCAACTGTGGGAGCAATTGTAAGAAAATGGAAGACATACAAGACCATTGATAATCTCCCTTGGGGTCAAGATCTCATCCCGTGGGGTCAAAATGATCATGAGAACGGTGAGCAAAAATCCCAGAACTACACGGAGGGACCTGTTGAATGACCTGCAGAGAGCTGGGACCAAAGTAACAAAGGCTACCATCAGTACACACACTACGCCGAGAGGGACTCAAATCCTGCAGTGCCAGGCGTGCCCCCCTGCTTAAGCCAGTACATGTCCAGGCCCGTCTGATGTTTGCCAGAGAGCATATGGATAATCCAGAAGAGGACTGGGAGAATATCATGTGGTCAGATGAAACCAAAATGGAACTTTTTGGTAAAAACTCAACTCGTCGTGTTTGGAGGAAGAAGAAAAAACCAAGAACACCATACCTACTGTGAAGCATGGGGGTGGAAACATCATGCTTTGGGGCTGTCTGTCTGCAAAGGGGACAGGACGACTGATCCGTGTTAAGGGAAGAATGAATGGGGCCATGTATCGTGAGATTTGAAGCCAAAACCTCCTTCCATCAGTGAGAGCATTGAAGATGGAACGTGGCTGGGTCTTCCAGCATAACAAGGATCCCAAACACACCGCTCGGGCAACGAAGGAGTGGCTCCGTAAAAAGCATTTCAAGGTCCTGGAGTGGCCTAGCCAGTCTCCAGACCTCAACCCCATAGAAAATTTGTGGAGTCCGTGTTGCCCAGCGACAGCCCCAAAACATCACTGCTCTAGAGGAGATCTGCATGGAGATATGGGCCAAAATACCAGCTACAGTGTGTGCAAACCTGGTGAAGACTTACAGGAAACGTTTGACCTCTGTCATTGCCAACAAAGGTTATGTTACAAAGTATTGAGTTGAACTTTTGTTATTGACCAAATACTTATTTTCCACCATAATTTACAAATAAATTCTTTAAAAATCCTACAATGTGATTTCCTGGATTTTTTTTTCTCAATTTGTCTCTCATAGTTGAAGTGTACCTATGATGAAAATTAGGGCTGCACGATATTTCGTTTCAGCATCGTCATCGCGATGTGTGCATGCGCGATAGTCACATCGCAGGACTTGCGATGTTTCTTAATGCAAATTATATCAAATACGTCATGCTACAACTTTTTTGCTGCTTGACACAAAACGAAAATTCACACCGTTCTCATTTTCAATGACGGCTTACACGCCTTGTGTACTGAGCAGCAGCCAGTCAGAGGACTCATAGGATCCGGGTTCATTGAGATTTCGGACTCGTGATTCCTGATTCAGTACAAAGATTCGAATCATTAACCGGGTTGATTCAGGAACCGCCCAGCTCTAGTATTGAACAGTCTACTCTGCAGCATTTCTCTCCCATTGATAAAAATACGGAACAAAGCGCATTTAGTTTTCAAATACGGAACGATTCCGTATTTTGTGGGACGGTTGGTACAGAAAACGGTTACATTTGCTGACAAGCCCAAACTTGCTAATAAAAACACTCATTAAAAATCAATAATTATTTATTTATTAAATAACTTTGTCTGCTCCGTCAGCCATGTTTATTTTTCTGTGAGAGAAGAGATATTGAAGCTTTCTTAGTTTAATGCTCAGTTTCAACCAAGTACAAAGATGTAGCTTGTCATAATCTTTTGTATCCCTTGTAGGCACCACCCTTTTTCACAGATGAGCCCCTTATTTAGAGTAAGATACATGCATTATTAATATTATTAATAATGTGGTGAAAATTCCTGCATTATTTTAATATCGCAATATATATCGCAGGGGGAAAAAAATCGCAATGTCAGTTTTTTCCAATATCGTGCAGCCCTAATGAAAATTACAGACCTCTCTCATCTTTCTAAGTAGGAGAACTTGCACAATCAGTGGCTGACTAAATACATATATACATAATCTAATCTTGGGGATGAGGCAGGCTATCTGACCTCATCACAATTAGGACTCGCCTAATATGCTGTCAAAACAGCTCTGACCAACCAAGTTCCATAGTATTTGGTACAAGGACATTATTAGCAGGTGGACTTCCCCTGCATAACTGTCCAGTTCCAATGCCTACTTGTCTATTGTAGGTGCTTTCAATGGTGGACAGGATTTAGCATGGGAACACTGACTGGCCTCTGACTAGCAGTCCCATACACAGAAAGGTTTGATGCACTGTGTTGTAACACATTAACTTAATCAGTATCAAAATAATATCCAATTTAAGCTACAGTAGCTCTCCTACTGAACCATACCAACACCAGAAAAAACACCGTCACACAGGACAGTCCAATGCTGCATCAAGAGATGAAATCTGAAACTCATTAAACTGCATTAATTCTGTGCGGAAACACCACTGGGTTCTCTGGGCCCAGGCTATTTTTAGATAGATCACATGACAGTGGAAACGAGTGCTATGGTTAGATAAGTCCACATTTTAGCTCTTTTTGACACAAAATGCATGCCAGAAAGAAAAAAGGACCATGCAGACTATTTTTAGTGAAAGGTGCAAGGGCCAGCATCTGTCATGGTATGGGGGTGCATCAGAGCCCAATGCATGAGTGGCTTGTATATGTGTGAAAGTACAGCTGACGTAGAGGCGTATAATGGGATTATATAGAAAAATATATCGTCATTAAAGCAAGGCATTTATCTGGGAAGTGGTTCCACGGTAATTTCAGCAAAACAATGCCAGGCCTCATTCTGAATATTTTACAACAGCATGGCGTCACAGTAACAGAGTGTGTGCATGACTGGCCTGCCTGCAGTAACTGTCTTCTATTTAAAATGTATGGCCCATCACAAAGAGGAGACTCAGACAACAGCAAGCATGGACTGTTGAGCAGCTGAATTCTTGTATTAAGTAAGAATGAGTAGCCGCTCAGGTGGCGCAGCGGTAAAAAGAAACGCGCTGCAACCAGGGCTGGATTCTGAGAGCGTGGTATCGAATCCAGCCTTGCTTTACCGGTTCGAAGCTGAGTGGCTATATGAGCAACGATTGGCCGGTTGCTCATGTGGGGGGGTGAGACAAAGAACCGGATGTGGGTCTCTCTCTGTCAGAATGCGATTGCGTTCTCTGCCGGCTGATTGGAGGTGCTTACACAGAGATGGGAGAGGGTGCCCTTAGGGTGTGTCTCTCCGCATGCAACGCTAGGTGGCGCCAAACTCGTCAATGTGTGGGTGGCAAAGATGCATCTGTGTTTCGGAGGGGATACGGGTTAGCTTCAATCACCTCGGTCAGGGCAGGGTTCGGCATAGACAGAGAGGAAGCACGATGCTAATTGAACAATTGGATGCGCTAAAAGGGGAGAAAAAGGGGTAAAAAAAAAAAAAATAAAATAAAAATAAGTAAGAATGAGTAAAAACTTCTCTTGCAAAATTGTAACAATTAATGTCCTTAGTTCCCAAATGATTAATAATAAATTAATAGTGCATGTAAAACAAAGGTGTCCCAACTTTTTTTTAGTGTTGCAGGCAATAAATTCTAAATTTGTTTATATTAAAAAAAAGTTGGTCAGTGAAAACATTTCCAACACTGAAAATCTTTTCTTTGTATTTCTGCCAGTTAATTAAAGTTTCAGGAGGAGGGCAGTAAAATATGCTAGCTCACTAATGCTGGGCTACCTCAGCTGTGCTATCAGTCGGTCATGCACCTCCAGGACATGATTGGCTAATATCATTGGGGGTGGAGTAACTGAATCAGCCAAAACATTAGGAGGTGCATTTGTCAGTGCGCCAGCCCCAAGCCTGACTAAAAAGAAATACATTTTATATACATTTTTATATAACCCTTTTCTATAGAAGAGTTGTGACAGGGAGAGTTTCTGGTTAAAAGTCTGGTATGCTATCCAGATCTGTTGCAATCATGGTTAGATATAAAAGGAGCATCCTTTTTATGATCAAGTATGGGTAGAAGCTTGTCACCTTGGCAAGAAAATGCATTAGCAATAATTCAACAGTTTAGTTTTAGAGTAATGTTCCTTAACAAGTTATTGCAATGACTTGTTATGAGGCAAAATGAGGCATTTTACTCTCTAAGATTATTTACCAAAAAATCTGAAGACAAAGACAAAGGCTCAGAACTGTTACTAAATGATCCAGAATGCCTTTACAACCGTTCATCACAGCATCTACAAATGCAAGTTGAGTCTGTACTAGATCCTGCAAAAGCCATTTTCAAACAATAAAGATTCAGACTCTCAGACACTTCAGACGCTAATTCACCTGAAAGACAATTTTTAGTTGTTGTTTTTTTAAAACATCTTAACATAGTTAGGGTGTAGGAGAAAGGCATGACTACCCTGGACAAGTCGCCAATCCATCACAAGGCTTTGGCCAACAACCAAAAACACATAGCCAATCATGTCTGTGTAGATGCCCGGCCAACTGACATCAGGTACAAATATCAGCAGTGGTGAGCTATCAACTGGTTACTACCTTCCCTATGGTAAAACATGGTGGTAAAAGCATTATGTTATGTTTAATCCCCACCACAGTGCATAAAACTATTCCCCTTTTAACAGACAGTACAACACTGAATTGTCCTTGGGGCAGGTCTCTGAATGCCCTTGCCTGGCCCAAACCCTATCAAACATTTGTGAAGAGATGTAAAGATGCAGACTGCAGATGCTCACATTTGATCTGACATAGCTTGAGATAACCTGGCATGAAGAATGGAATAAACTGCCTAAAGTAAGGTGTGTACTGCTTGGTGAAAAGTATTTAAAAAGACAACGTAGCCTTTACAGAGTACTGAATAAAGGGTCTGGATGTGTTTGTGAATAAGACATTAATTTTTGAAAATGTTCATTTCGTCATTATCTGTAATTATGTGTAGATTGATGGGTGCCAATTATATCTATTTGAAATCAAATTCACAATAAATGTGCAAAAAGTGGTAAAGTGGTCTGAACATTATAACAATTAACTGTAGCTAGTCAAAGGAAATTAATTTATAAAAACAGAGGGAAATTGTTAGGTCTATTTATTGTTACAGTTATTTTTGTTATTAATAATAAAAGTAATAAATAACAACAAACATAATAATAAAATAATAAAAATGTGTTTTAATTATCATTTTTATTATAGTTGTCATTACTATTTTTTGCAATATATTTTAGTAAAAAAAAAAAATGGCACCTGAATGTAAAAAGTTGTAATTGCTAAATAGGTGGTATCAGTAACTGATGTAGTTTTAATGTACAGTAATGTAGTAATGTTTACTGTGTAGCTTGTAGTGTAGGAAGCTATACATTTTTCTAAAACAAAGTGGTACCTTGTAACTCAACATTTCCCTAAAATTCAACGTGTTCAACATTTAAAAAAAAAAAAAAAAAAAAAAAAAAAAAAAAAAAAAAAGATTTATTTAATTTCAAATTTACAATAAACTGCCGCTTTGTTCAGCACTTCACTTGAGTGGTGCAATAAGACGAATCTGCATTTTTGTGTCTGTCAAATCCACCCTGAAAGCTCCACATGTATCTGTGTTTATCTGGATTTTTCTTCTGTTTCACTTTTAAACTTGTATTACAGCTCGGGGTGCTGAGATATTTTAAGAATCTAAAGCGCTTATCGTTAAAAAAAAAAGCTTAACGTGAATTAAAATTATGACATAGAAACACTAAACTTCGCTTGAATATTACTGCTCATATGTTCTGTCTACTAATGAAATTACTCGCTCGTTTTAGTATAAGTCACGTTAAACTTTGTGCAACAGTTATTTGTTTTTAACTTTTTTTTATTGTATTTTAGTGTTCTTATATTATAGTTGTGTTATTTTTAGTGTATAATTGAAAAAAACAACAACATTATTTTACATTAGCCTTAAATATATGCAGTTCCAGAGGACCATGGAACGCATTAACAGGTTTCCCAAACATCCTTATGGGAAAAAATACCTTGAAACTCAATGCCACTTCCAGAACCATTTGATGTTGAGTTTCAAGGTACCACTGTATAAGTTTATGATGTGTATATGATGTGTATATGATGGGTATATAATGTGTATATGATGATAAGGATAAGTGTATGATATGATGGGTTTATTCCATGTTTATAACAGAAGCAACAGTTGCAGCAGAATCTCGGTCAGTGGGATAATTCACAGTAACTGTTAGTAAACAATAAATATATAAAATAATGCATTGCTTACCGGCAGGCATTGTGCTTCAAGAGTGCAGAACCACACACTTAAGGTGATCCGATCTTCTGTACTCTTAGTACCTGATTTGACTGTTTTTCGGTGAAAGTACACACAGTGCCCGAGTGATGATGCCAGCTCAGTCTGGCACCCCTAAATACGAGAAACGGAGAAACGGCAGTGTTACGATCAGTGATCAGGAGAGATGAGTGGGAGAACATATGGCATCAGAAAAAATTACGACTATGGTACAGATCACCTGCGTTCGGGGAAGGACACACACACACACACACACACACACACACACACACACACACACACACACACACACACACACACACACACACTGCGTGGAGCTAACTAGCCTAGTTCTATCAGTAACAATACACGTCAAGAGTTATACAGAGCACGATCAGGAGACATTATAGTGTGTTTACCTGCAGTGTTTTGAATGTGTGATGTACAGCAGTTCCAGGGTAAATAATCAAAGTTAAAGGTAAATACCTGTGAAGGATCCGATAAACCGTCAGATTAGCGCTTCCTGTTTTAGACTGACGTAACGTCAGTCAGTAGGATGAAAACACGGAAGTGGGAGTTACACGCGTACTAAGCAAAACTGAACTAAAGTGAAAGTGAGATGTCTGGTTTGTTTCCCTAACAAATAATAAATATCCTCCTGAGACCCAGAAGAAAAAAGGTTTTAGTATTTAGGATTTTTTTTTTTTGGAATAATGTAAGTATTGTGGTTGAAAGAAACAGTGCAACAATTCATTTTTCAAAAATGTTATCTGTTTTTTATCATGTTCTTTGTAGTGGACATAAGGTCTTGTTTGATCAAAAAATGTAATGTTGTAATGTAATGATATTGTTTTTATTTTAGTAAAGATTTCGAATAAAATTGCATTTTATTTCACCTACATTAAAATAGTTTGATAAAGGAAACACATCTAAACCTTGAAACACTGAAAAGAAAAGAAAAACATCTCACAGTGGAACTTTTTTCTTTCAACTGCATTCACCTAAATAGTCACCTAAAGATCACACTACACAGCATTTACAGCATCATGCATGGAATAACAGGAAGCTGTTTTGTTTGTCTTTGCAACACACAAAGACACGTTACATTTAATACATTTGACAACTGTTTTCTCTTTGCATCCTGCTCTCCTGCATGGTGATGCATGTACTGCATTCAGCAGTTTTGGCAAATGTTGTGCCTAGGGTTGCCAACTTTCAGAACTTTCAGCGGGTTGGTGGAAGGCGTAGGATGGGGGGTGGTAAGGCGAGTGTTTACCTGTAGGGCGGTTAGGGTTGCACCTATAAAAAATATAACGGGTCTTACACCATCATAGGAACATTATCAAAATGTTTTATTTAGGCTGTTTAACTTATATTATTTTCATTCTTTATAATAATAAATCAAAACCATATTTTAGGCAAAACAACATGCATAAACATCATGTAACATTTTTTCTCAATAGCCCCAACAACATTTTTACATAATCCATCTTCACACTGACATGCGAGGGGCAGTGAGAAAATCTGGAGGGGGGGGGTCAATGCCCAACCCAGCGCCCCCATACACGGCGTTACTAAGACTAAAAGTGAATGCTACTTAAAATAATAACCATCTTCTAGTGGTCACAGAACGCTGCCCACAGGACGCTGTTGGCTGAATATTTTTGGTTGGTGGACTATTCTCAGTCCAGCAGTGACAGTGGAGTGTTTAAAAACTCCATCAGCACTGCTGTGTCTGATCCACTCATACCAGCACAACACACACTAACACACCACCACCATGTCAGTGTCACTGCAGTGCTGAGAATGATCCACCACCCAAATATACCTGCTCTGTGGTGAGTCCTGACCATTGAAGAACAGCATGAAAGGGGGCTAACAAAGCATGCAGAGAAACAGATGGACTACAGTCAGTAATTGTAGAACTACAAAGTGCTGATAAAATGAACAGTGAGTGTAGAAACAAGGAGGTGGTTTTATTGTTATGGCTGATCAGTGTATGTCAATGTTATTGTAGAACGCATGTTACGTAAAAACTGATACCCTTTATGTTATGTGGACTTGATTACCCTAGACCTTATTTCCTGTATACAGAAAATAGACCCCTGCTTCTTCCCACCCTTGATTTACAGTAAGAGCTGTCTTGTTCTTGTCTTTGTAGATGCCACATATTGACTAGTGCACCAAATCAACCAACCAACCTAATTTGGCAAGCTAATTTAGCTTCATAGGCTTTCTGCCTCAGACTTGAATTAGTAGGAGGTTATAATGCACAACAGGACAAATAAAGCCTTGATGTTACTATACTGCAATACATACTGTTACATACTGTTTTTGTCTTATCCTAAAGTGGAAAAAACAATTTTTTTAATGTGTATCATGGCAGTCTTGGTATTGCAGTCATTTCTGCAGTGACTTAAGAACTGGAACACACTTCTTCATCCAAAAAATTAATTTGAGTTTGTCAGTGGGTTCCTAATAAAATGACTATTTTTACTCCTGGATCTAAAATTTACATACAGCAACAAGTGGTGCAGAAAGGTCTGTAATGTCTTTTTTTTTTTTTTTTGTGGCATGACCTTCTACTTTCGATGTAGTTATTCTAATTGACTTTAGCTGTTGTCTTCTCTGTGCACACAAACACCTAAAAAATTGCAGATGTCCTAGACTCTTCCAGGGTCACTGGTCATGACATAACAGTGACTGGACAAAGATTTCTGGGAAGGTAGCATAGAGGGCAGCAACTGCTCCTAACTGAGAAAAACATCAGTGCTCTTTTCTGACATTTGCAAAAAGCACCGGGATGATCCCAATTAACCTGGATGATTCATTAATCAAAACTGAAACTTTTTGGACAGCAACAGTGTTAAAATGTCCTGGTAGCAAAGTTCTACCATCAGTCAAAGTTGGTGGTGGTAGTGTAAAGGACATGAGCTGCATCAGGTGCTGGACAACTTGCCATCATTAAGGGAATGATAAATTTCACTGTCCATCAGAGAATTCTTAAGAACAATTAACGTAAATCTTCAAGTGGGCTTAAGCTAAGACATTAATGTTCATGCAGAATGTTAGTGAGCAGAAATACATCACTGAATGGCTAAAAAATAAAAAAAAAGTTGAAGTACTGACTTGCTACTCAGTTGCTGTGACAGTCAGTCATAAATATTTGTTAAAATTATTGTCTGCATGAAAATAAAGATCTGCATAAAAAGCAGCCCAATCTTATAGCATATTGACTTATGGTAATATATGCTAAACCTCTATCATCAAAACCATGTACGTACAATAAAATTGATCTTTAGCAGCAGTTTATAAAAACTTCATTTTACTGGGAAAATATATACTGTCTAGCAGCTGTTCATCACATGAAACTCTTCTTCCCCCTAAAGCTTCTTTTTTTCTTTCTCTCTTTTATGCCAATCCCCTCCCATTTTCCCACCCTAATCTAGTCATATCCAATTACCCTGACTGTGTTATGCTTCACCTCTACCAATACAACCCTCCACTGCTGACAGAGGAGCTTCGCAACTGACACACACCCCCTCCGACACCTATGCAGTACCGACTGCATCTTTTTACCTGCATGAGGCGAGTTCATATGCAGATCATCATTATTCCCCAACCCTGCGCATTCGCCATTAATCAGCCAGCACCAGTTATGAGAAACCCTGGTCCGGCTTGTCCCACCCTGTAAACAACAGCCAATGTTGTTCATGTAGTCGCCCAGCCCAGTCGGATGGCAGAGCTGAGATTCAATACGAAGTATTCGAAATCCCAGCTCTGGTGTGATAGCATATTTTACCGCTGCGCCACCTGAGCGGCCTTAAAGCTTCTTTGAGCGTCCAAAAAGGTGGAAATCAGATGGCGCTAAATCCGGACTATAAACTCTCTCTCAGTCTCTCAGACACAACCAATTACTACTCCTCCCACCTTTACCGTTTCAAACGAAAATATATAAAAGTGCGGAAACTTTTTGTACAGTCAAGTTGATAAATTAAAGTAGATACTTTGTACATTTGTCAGTTAAATTGAAAATCAAAAAAGTTTGCAAATCACAAATTCTTGTTTTAATTTTGTTTTATAAAATGTCTTAACTTTTTCAGAAAAATAATTTGTAAGTAAAACTGAGATATTACACCCCATTGTAATTTTGGAATCTTGTCATATAGATTTTGGGTAAAATATATTTGAATGTTGTTAAGAGTGATATACACCGATCAGCCATAACATTAAAACCACCTCCTTGTTTCCACACTCACTGTCCATTTTATCAGCTCCACTACAGTGACTGACTGTAGTCCATCTGTTTCTCTACATACCTTTTTAACCTCCTTTAACTCTGTTCTCCAATGGTCAGTTGGACACCTCACTGTCACTGCTGGACTGAGAATAGTCCACCAACCAAAAATATATCCAGCAACAGCGCCCGTGGGCAGCATCCTATGACCACAGATGAAGGTCTAGAAGATGACCAACTCAAACAGCAGCAATAGATGAGCGATCGTCTCTGACTTTACATCTACAAGGTGGACCAACTAGGTAGGAGTGTCTAATAGAGTGGACAGTGAGTGGACACGGTATTTAAAAACTCCAGCAGTGTTGCTGTGTCTGATCCACTCATACCAGCACAACACACACTAACACACCACCACCATGTCATTCTCACTGCATGGTCCAAATTGTGATTGCTGGATGACTTGGTAAGAGAATCTCTAAAACAGCAGTCTTGTTACGGTTGTTTCATTGGATTCATTGGTTGGTATCTACCAAAAGTGGTCCACGGAAGGACAACTGGTGAACTGGTGACATGGTCATGGGCACCCAAAGTTAAAATATGTGCATGAAAAACAAAGTCTAGCCCATCTGATCAGATCCCACAGAAGAGCTACTGTTGCACAATTTGCTGAAAGAGCTGATGCTGGCTAAGTTAGCAAGGTGTCAGAACACAGTGCATCACAGCTTGTTGTGTATGAGGCTGCGTCGCTGCAGAACATTCAGTCCCTATTATGACCCGTGTCAACAGCTGAAAGTGCTTACAGTTGGCATGAAAGCATCAGAAATGGATCATGGAGCAGTGCAGCCACGGTTCTGGACTGCTTTGCTTGGGGAGGGGGGCAGTAAAACATAATGGGTGGGCATCGTTAGTCATATTTTTAAAGCCAGAACTTCAGGGCTTGATTTGTGGAGGGATGATGACAGCAGAGCTAATAATACTGGTTTAAATTGAAATATGAGGTAAAGAAATAAACTGGTAGTGTCTGACTTGACATGGAGGAGTGCTTAGATGTAATATTGGCAAGTTCAGTTTATTATTTTTTTTATCTGCTAATAATATAAAATATAAAAATAAACTGCTAATAAAATAATTTTTAAAATATTAAAAGTAAGTGATATTAAGCAACAAATCACCACGTTAAGCAAAGTTACCATGTGGAAGTGAGTTTAAACTCTAAAATATGTATGATATGTAATCGCCTCTCCTGTTCACACTGACCTGTCTGTGCTACTGAGCTGCTCGAAACAGCTCGAAACGCATTTTTGTGATTGGTTCAGAGACAATTAAAAAAAATAGCCTTTGCCTTTGGTTTGAGGAACATAAAGAGTTTAGAGGGATAACTCGGCCTTCAGATTCCCCAGAAATTAAGCCGATCAAGCATATGTGGGATGTGCTAGACAAATAAGGTCCTACCTAGCACTTTACAGGACTTACAGGATCTGCTGCTAACATTTTTAGAAATTTTTAAAGCGTATGCCTAGTTCACACTACATGATTTTTGCCCTGATTTTCACTCGCCGACTAGTCGCCGCTAGATGTGGCAGCTCGGGAGCAACTCGGCGTTCGCTCGGCGATCTGAATTCGGCTCTCAATCGCTATGTGTGAACTGTTCATTGACTCGATCCGAGCGGCTCGCCGACTGAAGAGAGATATCTAGCATGTTGAATATCTGGATCAGTCGGTTGCCACTGGCAATGAGTGCGGTGAGGGGGATAGTTTCTATCAGAATACATTGGCACACATTCTTGTACATTCTATCAGAATACATTAGAATACATTGGCACACACACAATTTGTGAACTTATCGTCCATGCCAAACCATAACACCAACACTGCATTACAAAAAAGTATTTATTAACCTCCAGCTCGCTACAGAACAGAACAATCCCTGCTGGTCGCGTTGCCAAATCCACTTTGATTCATTTATTTTTCTCTTTGCTTTTACGCTGCACATCAGAG
This sequence comes from Trichomycterus rosablanca, assembly GCF_030014385.1. NCBI lineage: Eukaryota > Metazoa > Chordata > Actinopteri > Siluriformes > Trichomycteridae > Trichomycterus > Trichomycterus rosablanca. The sequence continues at coordinate 7,776,646 of NC_086012.1, forward strand.
CACAAACAACTTTGATCACTCGCTACTTGTTGATGTGCATTTTTGGACGTGGTATCACTTAACCCCTTGTTACTTCTTGCATTTGTTTTTGTGACAAAACGTAGTTTGGGAGACCAGAGAAGCTCGCCTGCGATTCCAGTTGGTGATAGATCGTGAAGTGTGAAACCCTCTATCACCGATCAGTCGTGTAGTGTGAAAGCCACAACGACTTGAAAGACTCCCGATTACAAGAGATCCAGTTTTGTAGTGTGAACTGTACAGCGACCTGACGACTTGGAAAGTCGTGTAGTGTGAACTTGGCATTAGTGGTGTATGAGGTATAATAATTCAATTTTGGCATAATGTCCCAACTCCTTGTTAGTGATTCCAATAGTGTCCATACAAATATTTTTGTTTAAAAGCAAATGAAACATCGATCTCTAGCCATTATTAAAAAAAAAAAAAGAAGCTCAAACCCAGATGTAATTCTAGAACTTCCAAAAACTGCCATGACTTAAAAGCTTCAGGAACACGGAAGTGAATAAAAGTTCTGAAGCTGAACTGAAGCTTGTTACTGTTCACATAGACAAACAAAAATCAAGAGCAGCTGCTTATTTCTTACACTGCAGCCTCTATGGACAGTGCCAACTTAGTTTTAGCAACTAATAGTAATTTGCAGACCTGTTCTTTGATGGTTTTTTGATTATATTAAATAAAATTTTCCCTCAACCTAAAAGTAGGATAAAATAGGATGTTTCATTATCCTATTTTTCTGACTATAGAGACCACTGTTCCATGCACTTTGTAATGGATTAAGTCCAGAAATGTCTGTTTTTACAGAGAAGTCACAAACAAGCAACCCACACAGACTTGGTGAGAACATGCAAACTTCACACAGAAAGGACCCAGACCACTTCACCTAAAAATCCGAACCCAGGGCTTTCTTGCTCTGAGGTGACAGTCCTACCCACCAAGCTAACGTGCAACCTGTCAATTAAGCAGTTCAAGAAGTTAGGTGGCCATGCCACAAAGGGAATTGTCATTATGTGCTGCAGTTCTCTACATGGCCAACATGATCCAACTTTCTGTATGAATATTTGTGACCCAGAAATCTTAGAAAACCAATACCAAACTTATAAAAGAACATACATTTGAAAAAAATGTTGCAGTTATTTATTCACAAAAAAAAAAACAGTTGCAAAAATCCTCTAAATCAAAACAGTGCAAGCAGATACAGTACATTTCGAGGTAAACTTTACCAGTTTATACCAATCTTTCTGTCCTCAAAGGTGGATATACACCAATCAGGCATAACATTATGACCACTATCCGTTGTGTTGGTCCCCCTTTTGCTGCCCCATACGCAAAAAACTGCGATGCACTGTGTATTCTGACACCTTTCTATCAGAACCAGCATTAACTTCTTCAGCGATTTGAGTTACAGTAGCTCATCTGTTGGATAGCCAGCCTTTGCTTCCGTGATACTATACTGATACAACCCTCCACTGCTGACTAAGGAGCTTCGCAACTAACACACGCCCCCTCCGACATGTGTGCAGTACCAACTGCCTCTTTTTTCACCTGCACTAGGCGAGTTCATATGCAAATCAGCCTAGTGCACGAAGAGCCACACCCTGATCAGCATTATTCCTCAACTCTGCACAGGTGCCATAAGTCAGTCAGCAAAGGTTGTAATTGCATCAGTTATGAGAAACCCTGGTCCGGTTCATCCCACCCTGAACAACAGCCAATTGTTGTTTGTGTGGCCGCCTAGCCCAGCCGGATGGCAGAGCTGAGATTCGATATGATGTATTCGAAATCCCAGCTCTTGTGTGTTAGTGTATTTTTACCGCTGCACCACCTGAGCAGCCACTATGTTTCTTTTTATCTGTTTTTGTATTTCTTTACTGGAGAAACCTGAAATTAAGAAGTTTGCGGAGGGCTCAGTTCACTTTTAATCAGGTTTTAGGGCTTGCTAAGCCTTGTAATAAAAGTTCTCAAGGTGTAACACTAGTAAAGAAGTGATAGAAGTAAATTTAAATAATCTGGAACTTGACTCATGCATTAAGTAGGAAAAACAAGAAAGGAGAAAAAGGATGTTTGTACAAAAAGGAAAAAGAAAGCTCACTGCACAAATCTTATGATTAATTATTTTTTTCTTCTCACATTGTAGTCAAGTCAAGTCAAGTCAACTTTATTTATATAGCGCTTTTTACAATATACATTGTCTCAAAGCAACTTTACAAAATCCAGGACCAACAGATACAAAAACCCCTGTTGAGCAAGCCGAGGGCGACTGTGGCAAGGAAAAACTCCCTGAAAATTACAGGAAGAAACCTTGAGAGGAACCAGACTCAACAGGGCCCATCCTTCTTGGGTGGTCTGGAGGATACTTTAAATAAATACACGATTTACACAAATCATACAAACACAGAATTGAATGATCTAAAAGTCATACAGTGGTAATAAATAGATAAATAAACAATTAAATAATAATAGAGTTGTTATCCGCTCTAGTCTTCAATAAAGTCTGTAGTGATTTCTTGTCGTTGCAATTACTCCAGACCCGTCACATCTGACAGGAGCAGCATCGTTGTCCCGGCAGTCTCGACTTTAATCCTTAACCTCGGCGGGTAAACAGGTTTCCATCAGAATGCCCTCGGGGTAAAACAACAGAGAATGTAGTTAATAATGTACAATGCTAGTTGACAAACAGTTTTACAGAGAGTTTTAGACTCCGGCAGCCCTAATTATTACAGCATAACTAAAAGGGAGAGCGAGCAGGTAACAAGGTCATGAAGGCTTTCACAGGACATCAGCGCCCACCTCTCCTACCCAAACCAGAGTGATTGGACAAGAGAGGCAGAACGACAGCGACCCAACATCCCTGATCACCACAAGTTTCTATGACCAAGAACCCCCAAGCTCTGCGCCTTTGTCTATACTAATCAAAAGCCTGAGAAAATAAATATGTTTTCAGTTTAGACTTAAACATTGAGACTGTGTCCGAATACCGAACAGAGGCAGGAAGATTATTCCAGAGTTGTGGAGCTTTGTAAGAAAATGCTCTTCCACCAGCTTTGGTCTTTTTAATTTTAGGAACTATAAGTAACCCTGCATCTTGTGAACGAAGTGGACGTGCTGGGTTGTAGTAATTAATAAGCTCACTCAGATACTGTGGAGCCAGACCATGTAGCGCTTTATAGGTTAGTAAAAGTATTTTGTAATCAATGCGAAATTTAACTGGCAGCCAGTGTAGAGATGATAGAACAGGAGTGATATGATCAAATTTTTTAGTTCTAGTTAGCACTCGAGCTGCTGCATTTTGAACTAACTGGAGTTTGTTTAAGGATCTACCAGAGCATCCAGTTAGAAGAGCATTACAATAATCTAACCGAGAAGTTATAAACGCATGGATCAGTTTTTCGGCGTCATTAACAGATAGTATATTTCTTATTTTAGAGATATTACGCAAATGATAGAAAGCAACTCTAGTAATATTATTAATGTGTGTATCAAAGGAGAGATCTGAATCTATTGTGACACCTAAGTTTTTTACATCTGGGCTGGGAGTAACAGAGAACGTGTTTAAGTTTAGCACCAGGTTAGACAACTTGTCTCTTGCAGCTTTAGAGCCAACAAGTAAAACCTCAGTTTTATCTGAATTAAGTAAAAGAAAATTACACGACATCCAGTTTTTTATGTCGTTTACACAATCTTCTATCTTACTGATTGTGTCAGTATCATTTGGTTTGGCTGATATATACAGCTGTGTGTCATCTGCATAGCAGTGAAAGTTTATGCCATGTTTATGAATAATTTCACCTAGTGGAAGCATATAGAGTGTAAATAATAGCGGTCCAAGTACCGACCCCTGTGGAACACCACACTTTACTTTTGTAGTTTCTGAGCATTTATTATTTACATAAACGAATTGAGAGCGGTCAGTCAAATATGATTGAAACCAAGAGAGTGCGAGTCCTTTAACACCTACTGTATTTTCTAGCCTCTCCAGTAAAATGTTATGATCGACCGTATCAAACGCTGCACTAAGATCTAATAGAACAAGAAAAGAGACACATCCATTATCAGAAGACATTAACAACTCGTTAACTACTCTAATTAATGCGGTTTCGGTACTATGGTTGGGTCTAAATCCTGATTGAAATTTTTCATGAATACAATTTTCATTCAAATAAGAACATAGCTGTTTGGAAACGACTTTTTCTAATATCTTTGAGACAAAAGGAAGGTTTGAAATTGGCCTATAATTAGATAAAACATGTGGATCAAGATTAGGTTTTTTAATCAGGGGTTTAATAACAGCACTTTTAAACAATTTAGGTACATACCCAAGGCTAAGGGATGCATTGATTAATGTAAGCAGGGGCTCTACAATAGCTGGGAGTAAATCTTTAAGTAAACGAGTTGGAACAGGATCGAGTATACACGATGATGACTTCGATGATTTAATCAACACAGTTAGTTCATTTTGGGAGATTGGATTAAAGGAATTTAGTTGGATTAACTCGTTACTATTATCACCAATGCTGCTCGGAGTGAGTCCATACTTAACATTGGCAAGTGACACACTCTGACTCTGAAGTCGTATTTTTTCTATCTTGTCATTAAAGAATTTTAAAAAATCATCACTGGTACAGTCGGGCGGTATATTAGATTCAGTTTCATTGACGTTTTTAGTTAATTTCGACACTGTCTCAAAAAGGAATCTAGGATTGTTTTTATTTTTCTCTATTAGGGATGAATAATATAAAGATTTAGCTTTTATAAGTGCATGTTTATACTCAGTTAGAGCATCTTTCCAAGCAATCTTATACACCTCCAGTGTAGTGTGACGCCACTTACGTTCTAATTTCCGTGCTGCTTGTTTAAGTGCGCATGTGTGGTCATTGTACCAAGGAGCAAGTTTTTTCTCCCTAATCAGTTTAGTTTTGAGTGGGGCTACGTTATCTAAGGTTGTGCGCAGTACGGTCTCTAGGTTTTGAGTTGCCTGATCTAGTTCTTTAGGTTCTGATGCTGATATATTTGGTAATTCTGGTAGGCAGTTTATGAACGCTGCTGCAGTTGCAGATGTAATAGTGCGCTTATATTTAAAACGATTTGGTTGCTGTATATTATTGGACAGGGACACTTCATATATTAGTAGGGAGTGATCAGAGATTAAGTCATTCTGTGGTATAATTTCCAGGTTGTCTATGTTTATACCATAAGTAAGTATTAAATCTAAGGTATGTTTACAGCGGTGAGTGGGTCCTGTTACATTTTGGGTGATGCCTAAGGATTCTAAAATAGAATCAAACGCAATTTTGAGTGGATTACACTTATCCTCATAATGAATATTAAAGTCACCAACAATTAAAGCTTTCTTAGTTGATAAGACTAATTTAGAAAGAAAATCGGCAAATTCGTTAAGAAATTCTGAGTAAGGACCAGGGGGTCGATAAACAGTAACCAGTTTAAACATACTATTTTTATCAGATGAACATTTATTGGTTATGTCAGAGATAAGAACTTCAAACGAGTTTGTTATGGGAGATGATTTTACAGTAAGACCTATGTCTTTATCATAAATTGCGGCTATTCCTCCACCACGACCGCTAAGACGTGGCTTATGTTCATAACTGTAACCCGGAGGAGATGCTTCATTTAAACCTAGATACTCATCAGGTCTAGCCCAGGTCTCGGTTAAACACAGGGCACTAAGACAATTATCTGTAATTATTTCATTTACAATTACTGTTTTGCATGCAAGTGACCTGATGTTTAGAAGTCCTAACTTTAGTTTAACTTTACTAGGGTTTTCATGATGCTCATTTAGATTAATTTTAATTAAGTTATTATGACATACTTTTTGATTTTGTTTTGGCTTACACCTGCCACGGTAAACAGACACAGTCTCAATGGTTTGTGACCTAAGGATTCCGGGTGACGTCCGATGGCGACTCGCAGACAGTCGGTTAGGCCTGTTAGTCTGCTGCCTGGTCTTGGCTCTGGATAGTCATTTAACACTATCTGCCGCTACACTAACGCGGTGGTAAAGCCTGTCACCTATGCTGCAAGAAATGCGAGCAGCACCCTCCCACGTGGGGTGGACACCATCCCGCTTCAAAAGACCAGGCCTTCCCTCAAAGGTGGACCAGTTATCTACAAAATCGATGCAGTTTTCTGAGCACCATTTAGACATCCAGCGGTTCAGCGACAACAACCTGCTGTAGGTTTCGCCACTGGGTCGAATCGGTAAGGGGCCAGAGCACACTACTGCCTCAGACATCGACCTAGCTAACTCACACACCTCTTTAACATTACTCTTAGTAACCTCAGACTGCCGTAAACGAACATCATTAGTGCCGACGTGGATAACAATCTTCGAAAATCTACGATTAGCATTAGCCAGCACTTTCAGGTTTGCTCTGATGTCAGGCGCCCTGGCCCCCGGAATACAGGTGACTATGGTTGCTGGTGTCTCTATGGGGGTTGCAATACGCACGTGTCGGAGCTGAGAATCTCCTATAACCAGAGCACTTACATTAACAGGCTTCTCAGCGGGTGGCTCACTGAGTGGGGAAAACCTGTTGGACACGTGCAACTGAGATGGTCGGTGCTTTTCCCTACGACTATGTCGCCGAGACGTCACCCAGTCGCCCCGCTGTGAGGGCTCTAATGCCGGAGTCTGGGGTTCTGTACCTGAACTGCTGGCATTCGGGACTGCTACAGCTGAATCTAAGCCCTCACTAGTAGTAGTCTGTTCTAACGCCCGAATGCGCCCTTCTAACACTGAGATCTTCTCCGTTAGACTAACCACTAATCTACACTTATCACATGTAAAGTTATCACTAAACACGGAGAAGGAATAACTGAACATATTACACTCGGAACATGGATACAGCGCTCCTGCTGGGGCCATAACAACAAAGAAATATACTTAGCTTTACAAGATGAGTTGGAGATGATGTTTATGTTGGATTCACCGGCGCTTCTGCTGGTAGTCACAGAAGAACGGCTTTAATTCCGGATGAAACAGGCGATGATGAGCTGGAATACAAAAACCACCAACCAAACCAACACAAACGTGCTTCGTTCGGACAAAAGCGGCTGTAATTCTAAAGGAAAACGGTGTTATGCGCTGGTGTACAAAACAAATAAACGCGCTTCCTACGAACAGAAACGGTTATAACTCCTCACAAAACAGAGGTGTTTTAAGAGCTGAAATACAGAACACAACCAAACACAAACGCGCTTCGTGCGGACCGAAAACGGTTTTAATTCTGGATAATTATGATGTTTATGCGCTGAAGTACAAAAACAAACAAAACCGGGCTTCGTTCGGATGCCGGTAGCAGAAGTTTCCTAGTTTCCAACACAGCACGAATTTACGTTAGTAAACACAAGCGCTTTTTTACGATAAACAAAATAAAACTAAATCAACAACACACGGAAGATTAACGTATAAATTATATGTTTAAAACATACGTATATAAAAAGTTATTTAGCTAAAGGCTACAAACAAACTACTAGGCTAGCGTCTCAGCGTGCGTACCACCGGAAGTGACGTGAGGCTTCCGGTGGTACGCACAAACCCAAATCAGAAAAAGTGATTTGGGTTTGTACATTGTACAAACCCAAATCAGAAAAAGTTGGGACAGTAAAGCGTTTACCAATTTGTAATGTTGCCATTCCTTTTCACCACACTTAAAAGACGTTTTGGCACAGAGGAGACCAAGTGATTTAGTGTTTCAGCTTTTATTTTGTCTCATTCTTCCTGCCAACACGTTTTAAGATGTGCAACAGTACGGGGTCGTCGTTGTCGCATTTTTTGTTTCAAAATTCTTTACACAGACCCTGGCTTTTGGACTTGTTGCTGAAAACAGTCTGGATGGTCCTTTTTGTCTTTAGTCCAGAGCACACGGCGACCATTTTTTTCCAAAAAAGACCTGGAATGCTAATTCATCTGACCACAATACATGTTTCCATTGTGTGATGGTCCATCCTAGATGCCTCCGAGCCCAGGGAAGTTGACGCCGCTCCTGAATATGGTTAACATTAGGCTTCTTTTTTGCACAGTAAAGTTTTAAGTCACATTTGTTCATGTAACTCTGTATTGTAGTGCTTGATAAAGGTTTGCCAAAGTAATCCCTCGCCCATGTGGTTATATCAGCTATTGTTGAGTGGCGGTTCTTGATGCAGTGCCATCTGAGGGATTGAAGATCACGGGCAGTTAGCTTAAGCTCACTGAAATTTCCCCGATTCCTTGAATTGTTTAATGATATTATGCACTGTAGAGGGAGAAATATGCATATCCCTTCCGGGCTTTCTTTGATGTACATTGTTTTTAAACATTTCTCTCACACATTTGTTGACAAACTGGAGATCTTCTGATCATCTTTGCTTATCAAAGACTCAGCCTTTCCTGGATGCTGCTTTTTGTACCAAACCATGGTTACAATCACCTGCTGACATCACCTCTTTGGAATCACATCATTATTTATTTTTTCACCTCATTACTAGCCCTAAATTGTCACTGTCCCAACTTTTTTGGAATGTGTTGCAGGACTGAAATGCAGGAATGGAGGTATATTAACAAATGAAATGAAGTTGACCAGACAAAATGTAAATGCATTTTTATTTTATTTGCATTTTCCATACTGTCCCAACTCTTTCTGATTTGGGGTTGTATCTAAAACAGTTTTTGTGAAACTGTGAAACGTTAGTTAAGGATTCATTTAATTATCTTCTTTGTCGTCCAAGTTTCACAGCATTAATATTCTTCCTGTCCTGCCTTTTTTACTTGTCTTACTTTCACATCTACAAAGAACCACAGAAAAAGATCTTTGTGGATCACATCTAAAGATCTTTCCCATTTTCTTTATTCTGGTTCTGCCAAGTGCCAGTGTTGTATTTCCTGACTGCTGGATCCTCCGCTGTTAGTAACCGATCCAATTAGGCAAAAGCTCTCCGCCACTATAACATCTTCATCAATGGAATAGTTGGTGGTCTTTTCTGTCGTCATGACTAAGAAAATAGAATTGGTTTAATTGGAATTGGAAGCATGGGTGGGCTGTTTAAAACACTAGCAGACAGTTGCTAGGGCATATAGGACACTTACTGTGAAAAATGAGCCATCTGAATCTTGAGTTACATATTTGAAGAAACTGTGTGTTTCTGCATGTGCCCCAGTTTTCTTGGAAGTTTTTCTTGGATTTGTTTTTCATTGTTCATTCTTGAAGAGCTGAAGAAAATCTGACAAGAGCATATGATGTTCTGTGAAGATCAAAGTCTTTTTGCCTTTTTGCTTCAATTTCACACCTTACAGAACATGAATGAACCCTGTGGCACACTGTTAGGATGAACTGAAAAGTCTATTGCTATCAATGATTCCTCATCCAACATCAAAACTACTTTGATTGAATGAGCACACGTTTCCACCCAGACATGCTCCAAATCCAAATTCTTATTAAAATGCTTCCCTGATGACTAGAGGCTGTAGGGAAACTCCATATTAATGACCTTTTTTTTTGCGTAACTGTGGAGGTGGGGGGGTTGAGCCTCGTAATTTAGCTATATTACTTTGGTAGAGATAGAATCAACATTGAGCTCTCCAATGTAGAGCATAATTCACCAAAGATGTATCACTTTCAAAAGTCAACAAGAAAGTACAGCAGAAATAACAGAAATAAATACAAGAATGAAATAAATACAGCAGGTGTAGAGTTTGGTTAAACACCGTAGCAAAATCTTTGCAGTGTCCCAGTTCGGGTAAATTCAATTCCCCTGTACCCTTGCTTCCCTGTCGGTTGGACGATATTCTTGCTGGCACCACAGGCAAGCGAACGTATATATACGTATTATACGTAAACGTATTATAAGTACTTATAGTACTGGTCCATAACGCGCACGCACACGCACACGCACACACACACACACACACACACACACACACACACACACACACACACAGACACACACACACACACACACACATTTTCATGTGTAAATGTTTCCACCTGATTTTATATGTTTAATATGATGTCAGCCCATCCTTTGCAGCTATAACAGCTTCAACTCTTCTGGGAAGGCTTTCCACAAGGTTTAGGAGTGTGTTTATGGGAATTTTTGACCATTCTTCCAACAGCTTTCACTGGAACTAAGGGGCCAAGCCCAACTCCTGAAAAACAAGCCCACACCATAATCCCCCCTGCACCAAACTTTACACTTGGCACAATGCAGTTAGACAAGTACCGTTCTCTCGGCAACCGCCAAACCCAGACTTGTCCATCAGATTGCCAGACAGAGAAGCGTGATTCGTCACTCCAGAGAACATGTCTCCACCGCTCTAGAGTCCAGTGGCAGCGTGCTTTACACCACTGCATCCGACACTTTGCATTGCGCTTGGTGATGTAAGGCTTGGATGCAGCTGCTCGGTCATGGAAACCCATTCCATGAAGCTCTCTACGCACTGTTCTTAAGCTGAAGGCCACATGAAGTTTGGAGGTCTGTAGTGATTGACAGAAAGTTGGCGACCTCTGCACACTTTTACGTGGCCTACCACTTGGTGGCTGAGTTGCTGTCATTCCCAATCGCTTCCACTTTGTTATAATACCATTGACAGTTAACTGTGGAATATTTATTAGCAAGGAAATTTCACGACTGGACTTGTTGCACAGGTGGCATCCTATCACGGTACCACGCTGGAATTCACTGAGCTCCTGAGAGCGACCCATTCTTTCACAAATGTTTGTAGAAGCAGTCTGCATGCCTAGGTGCTTGGTTTTATACACCTGTGGCCATGGAAGTGATTGGAACACTGGAATTCAATGATTTGGATGGGTGAGTGAATACTTTTGGCAATATAGTGTACATATTTTCTTTTTGTAGGTTTCATGCTGAGCTTTAGATCAATGCTGTACCTTAAAGTGTCTACAAGTGTATTATTTTATTTCTGTCTTAAGGCTTTGACATTTTAACATGCTTTTGGCATTTAGGAAAGTGCACATTCTTAAGCTTCCAGACAAAATCAATTTATAGACATGCAGTAGCACAAATAGTCTCTTGTTCTGTTGTGGGGATTGGGACCCCTAGTCATGCATTGTCCACATCAATGCAAAAAGACATTTCCATTTTTCACCAACCTATTGCTTGTTCTTTACAGGTAATCAGTATGAACAGTAAAATTCCTTAACTAACAAAGACATATTCAGAAGCCCAACCACTGTGCAGATTTACTGATTTATTAATTTATTGTAAGTTGTATTTCTGGCTATAAGAAACATTTTCAGCATCCAAAGTTAAAATCTTATGCTGCACAAACAAGGGGAAATTATAGGGAAAATATGCCAAACTCCACACAGACAGTAACCAAATCAAATCAAATTTTGCTCTCTGGAGCTGAATGGGATCAACAGTACTTCTGTTCTATCATGTTTCATGTTGTCCCACTTTGTTGCAATTGCTAGAAAATAGTTGTCATTTATGCAGATTATTCATTTATGGTTGACATGTTTAGTTCAGCATTTCTTCTTTTTTTTTTTTTTACATTTGGTCCGTTCCAACAGAGGAGCTACTGTAGCTCAAATTGCTGAAGAAGTTAATGCTGAATCTGATAGAAAGGTGTCAGAATACACAGTGCATTGTAGTTTGTTGGGCTGCATAGCCACAAACCAGTCAGGATACCCATGCTGACCCCTGTCCACTGCCGAAAGCACCAACAATGTAAGCATCGTAACTGGACCACGGAGCAATGAAAGAAGGTGGCCTGGTCTGATGAATCACGTTTTCTTTTACATCACGTGGATGGCCGGGTGCGTGTACGTCGCTTACCTGGGGAACACATTGCACCAGGATGCACTATTGGAAGAAGGCAAGCGGACGGAGGCAGTGTGATACTAGGAAACCTTGGGTCCTGACCCATGTGGATGTTATTTTGACACGTACCACCTACCTAAGCATTGTTGCAGACCATGTACACCCTTTTATGGAAACAGTATTCCCTGATGGCTGTGGCCTCTTTCAGCAGGGTAATGCACCCTGCCACAAATAAAAAATGATTTAGGAATGGTTTGAGGAGCACAACAATGAGTTTGAGGTGTTGACTTGGCCTCCAAATTCCCCAGATCTCAATCCAATCGAGCATCGGTGGGATGTGCTGGACAAACAAGTCCGATCCATGGAGGCCTCACCTCTCAACTTACAGGAGTTAAAGGATCTGCTGCTAACATCTTTGTGCCAGATACCACAACACACCTTCAGGGGTCTAGTGGAGTCCATGCCTCCACAGGTTAGGGCTGTTTTGGCAGCAAAAGGGGGACGAACACAATAGTAGGAAGGTGGTCATAATGTTATATCTGATATATAATAATAATATAATAATAATAATATATATTTTTAGTTTTATAATTAAGACCCCTTTGCTAACCAGAGTTGACATTTAAAGAGAGCATTACATTTTAAAATTGATACTTTGCTATTATTTCTATTCTGCCTGTAGGTCACTTCATCCAGTGTTGTATACATAGGAGGTCACATGGTTGTAGGTCTGTAGGTCTGTTTAAGAAATTTTACTTGAATGCAAACAAAATTTTTACTTAAATGCAAATGAGCAAAGACTCTGTTGGTAGGCCACTGTACAGTGGTGTAAATTGTGCTGTGTTTAGTTCAAAAGCACTGTAAGTGCAAACTATGAATATATTCTAAGAGAAAATGTAGGCTACAGGGCTTTGGACATGCTTGATTTATGTCTTTCACCTAATCCCCCTCATTTTTCTTCCATTTTTCCATCTGTCCCCCTTGTTCTGTCTCATACATCTTGTCAGGCTCAAGCAAATATGAAGTTAATTCCATAGAGATATATTTAACCTTTTGAAGCAGTTGTAACTCAGGACCTTCATCATTTCCCTTTTAGAGTACACTGTTTTGCCGAAAGTATGTGGACACCTGACCATGAGCTTGTTGGATATACAGTGGCACCTTGAAACTCAGCGTCAATTGATTCTGGGATTGGCATTGAGTTAAAAAAGCGTTGTGTTTCAAGGTATTTTTTCCCGTTAGAATGTATGGAAAACATGTTAAGTATTTTAGGCGAATGCAAAATAATTGGGTTGTTTTTGACACTTATACACTGAAAATAACACAAATATAATATAAAAAAACACTGAAATAAAAAGCTGATTCTTACAATTTCTTAGAACTCGAGCTGTAACACAAGTTTAAAAGTGAAACAGGAGGAAAATCCAGCTAAACACAGATACATGTGGACACTTTCAGAGTGAATCTGACGATTATTCCCCACAAATGCAGTTTCGTCTCATATGCACACTTTGATGACATATTACCACACCACTCAAGTCGAGCGCTGAACAAAGCGGCTATTCATTGTTAATTTGTTAAATAAACTGAACACGTTGAGTTTAAGGGAAACGTTAAGTTTAAGGGTACAAATTTCTTGACAAAGGGCGTTGAGTCAAAGATTTTGAGTTTAAGGGATGTTGAGTTACAAGGTACCACTGTATATCAGGTTGCCTCCTCCCTGACAACTATAACAGCCCACACTGGGAAGGCTTTCCACAAGATTGTGGAGGGTGTCTGTAGTGTGTGAGGTCAGGCACTGATGTTGGAAAAGAAGTCCAGGTTTGCATTTGACATTTCAAATCATCTCAACAGTGTTCAGTGGAGTTGATGTCTGGGCTCTGTTCAGTTCACTGGAGCTTTTTCACATCAAACTCAACAAACCATATCTTTATGGACATTACTTTGTACATCTGAGAGAAACTGAAGGAAATCTAAACATAATGTTGATCTTGTCTCTTAACATACATACTGTCAACGTTCTCATCTGCTTTGTTCGCTGCAAAGACTGCAAAGATTCTAGTACAGTAGAATAGAAAGCCTTTATTTATCATATATACATATACACCGATCAGTCATAACATTAAAACCCCCTCCTTGTTTCTACACTCACTATCCGTTGTATCAGCTCCACTTACCATGTAGAAGCACTTTGTAGTTCTACAATTACTGACTGTAGTCCATCTGTTTCTCTACATGCTTTTTTTTTAGCCTGCTTTCACCCTGTTCTTCAATGGTCAGGACCCCCACAGGACCACCACATGTATTATTTAGGTGGTGGATCATTCTCAGCACTGCACTGCAGTGACACTGACATGGTGGTGGTGTGTTAGTGTGTGTTGTGCTGGTATGAGCGGATCAGACACAGCAGCGCTGCTGGAAATTTTAAATACCGTGTCCACTCACTGTCCACTCTATTAGACACTCCTACCTAGTTGGTTCATCTCGTAGATGTAAAGTCAGAGACGATCGCTCATCTATTGCTGCTGTTTGAGTTGGTCATCTTCTAGACCTTCATCAGTGGTCATAAGACACTACCCACAGGGGGCTGTTGGTTGGATATATTTTTGGTTGGTGGACTATTCTCAGTCCAGCAGTGACTGTGAGGTGTTTAAAAACTCCAGCAGCGCTGCTGTGTCTGATCCACTCATACCAGCACAACACACACTAACACACCACCACCATGTTAGTGTCACTGCAGTACTGAGAATGATCTATCACCCAAATAATACCTACTCTGTAGTGGTCCTGGGAGAGTCCTGACCATTGAAGAACAGCATGAAAGTGGGTTAACAAAGCATGTAGAGAAACAGATGGACTACAGTCAGTAATTGTAGAACTACAAAGTGCTTCTATATGGTAAGTGGAGCTGATAAAATGGACAGTGAGTGTAAAAACAAGGAGGTGGTTTTAATGTTATGACTGATCAGTGTATATAGCACTTTTTACAATAGACACTGTCAACTTTTCTACAAAGCAAAGCCTAAACATTTTATTACAGAGTCACGTCACTTACAGCTGATGTCTTTGCCATACTTTTTAAAAATATATAATAACAAAAGCTACCATTCCTTCTTCAGATACTATCAGATATATCTGGCAATCCCACAATCTGTCCACTGAATCATGTTTAGTCTCTCAAGACCTTACCCAGAATGGCCTCTATTTTCTAAATCAGTCTGGCTTCAATGCAGCTCATTCAGAGAAACTACCCATGCTATTAATAAAAACTCAATTTTGCCAAAGCTGCCAAGATATCATCAGTCCCGATCCTCCTCGACCTATGTGCTGTCTTGAAAATAGTAAATCACAGCAAATCACACATGTCTATATAAAGGTCGCTGTACTGATGTTTTTATCATTTAAAAGCTCAGGCCAGCTGTTTGCCTCTGGAGGAGTGAGCATATGTTTTTTAATCATTTTTCTGTGTAGTGCTAAAATTCATATTGATAGATACTTGCTTTTCCTTCATTTTTCTCAGCTGTGTTTTTATCTCTGTCTCTGTTGGATTTGTCTCTTTTCAACCCTCCCTCTCTCCCTTCTCTCTGTCTTCATTTCTATCTTTAGCTTGATGGATTGTGCTGTTTTTATTGCTTTTGAGCTCCAACAGCAGTTGGTAAGTATGCTGCAAAAACATATGCTTTGTCATGTATTAGTGTAACTCCAGATATGATTGATATGCATTAAATGGGTTATAAAAACAATTAAATGATTTACGTAGGCTAACATATAGCAGTTTATGCCAAAAACAGTTATGTTTAAAAAATAAACCTTTAGGAGCATATCAACATATTTATCTTTATTAACAATATATTTATAAATGTGCAATTTAAAAACTGATCTGCCATTCCATACATAACAGCAGTTCCAATTCCATAAGCACAGTCTTTGTCAGTCTAGTTTTGTCTTGAACCACATAAAAAAAACTATTAAGTTATGTGCATGTACCATGAATGATTTCATCAGTAATTAGACCCTGGGCAGTACATAGAATGTGATTTGAAACAGATCCAAGTTTTAACCTAGATTACTTGGCATGCCAACAAGCTAGCAGTCATATGCGTGCTTGTCTACCAGTCTCAGGTTACATTATTAAATATTTAAAAGTATTTATATTATAAAGAGTACTCAAATGATCAAATGAAACAGAATCATGCGTATTTAAAAAGAGAAAGCAGAGCAAAAGTGACCAGCAACCCTCAAAGCCTTGCAGCTATAATAGCCCTCAGTTTTCTGGGAAAGCTTTCAAGAAGATTTTGGATTGCATTTTTGGGTTTTTGTGCAGTCAGTCAAAACAGCATGAGGTCAGGCCTTAAGGCAAAGTTCCTGCACACCAAACCCATCAAAATATTATTTCCAGTAACAGTATACAGCTTTACAGCTTTAAAGAATGAAGTTAGGATCTGGAATGGTTAATTATGTATGGTTTAGATGAGTTGTTCAAAGTAATGAATTAAGTTTAAGTTTTATGATGATGCTTCAGAGAAGAGTCAATCATGACCATCTCTTCCATGGTTAGGAATGAAGAAAGATGTGTCATGAGTGGTAAACTTTTTGGCTGCTAGTATGCGTCACTGTAAAAAAGTCAGTTAAATGTAAAGATAAATGGTATCCCAAATATACAAGTTACTATATTTATTAGTCTGGTTCTTGCTAATTAGTTGCTAATTATTTGTCAAGACTATTAAAAGCTTAACCATTAGGCGCCTTGGTGGCACAGCGGGATATTCCGCTAGCACACCAGTGCTGAGATTCTAAACACCCCAGTTCGAAACTTGACTCTGCTACTAACCCTATCCCGAACTAAGTGGGTGGGGTTTTCAGAAGTGAATGAGCCTCATGTGCTATTATACCCTCCTCGAATGCAATCGGGATCCCCAGCAGCGGAAGGCTAATTGGCTATGCTAAAATCGGGAGAAAATGCATAAATAAATAGAAAAAAAGCTTAACTATTAAAGGCATTAAAACATTTGGTTATAATCATTTATCATTAATAACTTTTACTTTTTTCCTAAGATAAGCTGCTTTTGATAGACACCAACATGTTTGTCGCACAACTCTGGTTGGATCTTTGACACCTCTACTTTTCAAAGCTGCCGTTTTTGTCACAGACATAATCTTAAACAGGTTATTTTAAAAGCCATTCTAAAATGTCAAAATATTTTGTCATTCCAATTTTGATGTAGGTTTTGTCATTGTCCTGCCAGAACACCCAACTGCTTTCATAAAAAAGCATGATATTTCACCTTGATTATCCTGTCTGCTCTATCCTGTCTGTTCCACAGGCAGCAAAACAAAGCATTATACCACCACCACCATCACCATGCTTGACAGTAAATACAGTGTTGCTGGGATTAAATGCTTGCTTTGACTTCTTTAAACATATGTCTTCTGATCAAATAGCCCAATCTTTGTTACATTTGGGGAGGCACAGTGGCTCAGTGGCTCAGTGGGTATCACTGTCGCCTCACAGCAAGAAGGTCCTGGGTTCGATCCCCAGATGGGGCGGTCCAGGTCCTTTCTGTGTGTAGTTTGCATTGGTTTCCTCCGGGAGCTCCGGTTTCCTCCCACAGTCCAAAGACATGCAAGAGAGATACAAAATTGTCCATGTCTGTGTTTGACATTAAACTTGTGAACTAATGAATCTTGTGTAATGAGTAACTACCGTTTCTGTCATGAATGTAAACAAAGTGTAAAACATGCCATTAAAATCCTAATAAATAAATGAATGTTACATCTGACAAAAAAGATAAGTGTTACATCTGACAAAAAAGCTCATGGCAGTCTAAAACCTGCTTGACTGTGAATAGTCATGTGTTTCAGCAGCTTAGCAGCTTAAGTAAAGATTATATTACTGTACTCAAAAGGTCTTCTATTTAGTGAAAAATCTGTTTTGGTACAGTTACTCAATACTAGGGCTGGCATCGATCTGATATTCTGTGCACTGTTTAAACACAATAAAAATCACTTATAAATCACTTTATAAATGATAAATCGGTCTTGTCCCGGCTTGAAGATCTTTCACATCCTCAGCGAGGATTAATCCATTAGTGTTATAAAATAAAAACAAACTACACCGTTTCTTGTTTTCCTCTTCAAAATCCAGCAGGGTTGTTAATAAGCACGCTTTGGTTTTTAATAATCTAAAAATGAACGAAAAAACCCAACTCTGCGTCAATTCTAATTGGTCCATCGCGTTTGATTGACATCCACATCTTTCAATTGTAGACACTTCTGTTAAACAAGTCAAAAATGCTGCTAAATGTTCTGTGTGTAAAAGTTAAAATAAAAACAGCAGTTTCACATAAGTGTGATGTTGTAGGTTCTGTATTTATTCCTTTAGAATATTTGTTTCACAGTCTGAGCATTGTTATTTAGATAGCTAGTTTAACCATGGTGCATTGAGACATGTATTATTACTGCTTAGTTGTTTGAGAGGAGAAATGATGGTATCGGATTGGTATCGGTATCTGCAGATACTCAATTTGCAGTAGTGGTATCAGACATAAAAAAGTGGTATCGAGTCAGCCCTACTCAAAACACACAAAAAAATTCAACTAAAATGGTTTGACCTTAGTAACAAGTATTTGGTCATACAAAAAGAACACACTATAGACATTGCTTTTAACTATTAGGTTCAGGTGTTTTAGCCACACCCAAACCTTTTTTACCAGTATAAAAAGTACAAAAAACGCTGAGATTCTGAACTCTTCGGTTCGAAGCTCGGCGTTGCCACCCATCAGCTGGGCGCCATCTAGCGAGCATAAATGGCAGTGCCTGCAGGGAGGGATGACCGGACTTTGTGGCCGGAGTCTTCAAACGCTGTGTAAGGACTCTGATTGATGGATAGAGGCGCCTGTGCATGGGTGGAGGGGGGTTCCGCTGGGGGCTGGGTCGGGGGAAGCGTGGGCAGCAATATATCCTCCTCAACTGCAAAAATTGGGGATCCCCAGCAGCGGAAGACAAATTGACTTCACTAAATTGGGAGGAAAAATGCATTAAAAAAAAGTACAAAAACAAGACATTTAAGATATGTAATGTTTTTATTCATATTTGATATTTGTAATGTTTCATTCTATTTTTTGGTTAGGTTGTTTTTTTTGTGTGTATACGCTTATTGTATTTGATGGCTGGAACACATTAAAAAAATTAAGACAGCATCACATCATCATTTAAAACAACAATCGATAATCGTTTGGGAAATGAGGAGACCAACTTCTGTATTTGTGAAAGTTTAATTTTTTAATATAATTTCAGCTGCCTAACAGTCAGAGATCTCCATTATTGTATGTTGTGCTTCACAATGCTACATCTGTTTTAATATGAGACAGGTCTGTACTGCAGACTGGTCAGTTTAGTACCTGCACTCTCTATTTATGCAGCCATGTTTCTGTAACATGCAGAACAGCACAGGCATCCTTAAAAGAAGACTTCATCTCAGGCGCCCAGGTGGCGCAGCGGGATATTCCGCTAGCACACCAGAGCTGAGATTCTGAACTCCTCAGTTCGAAACTCGGTGCTGCCACCGGTCGGCTGGGCGCTAGTGGGCATAATTGGCAGTGCCTGCAGCTGACATGGTTCTGCTAGGGCGGGATGACCGGACTATGTGGGTGAGGGCTTCAAACGCTGTGTAAGGACCCTGATTGGCAGATAGAGAGGTGCCTGTGCAGAGTGCATATTTGAAAAAGGGTTCCGCAAAGGGCTGGTGCTCGTCGAAGGAGGCGTAAGCAGCAATATACCTACCTCGACTGCAATCAAGGATCCCCCAGCAACAGAAGACAAATTGACTATGCTAAATTGGTAGAAAATGGGAGAAAACACATAAATAAAATAGAAAACAAAAACATCATCTCAAAGGCAGCATATGTTGTTCCAAAATATATATACACCCCTCAGCATTTACAGTGCCCTCACAAGTGCCCTAATGAGGGAATAGTGCCTGCACATTGGTAATGTTCACAACTTGAGAGCACCATTAATGCTGAGGGGTACATAAGCATTTTGGAGCAACATATGCTGTCATTAAGATGACTTTTTTTTCTTCAGGGACATCCCTGTTTGAAATAAAAGCTGATGTAAATGAAGGTTATAAACTATTAATATCTCTTCCCTGTACTGTGTTTAATTAGTTAAATTACTGTAAAAATTGCAAATGTTTGGGAAAGTATAATATTGCAATTAAACAAGCTAAATTGAAAACCTATTGTGTGTGTGTGTGTGTGTTTTCTAAATCCAAATTTATCAACAGCATTTAGCAGCAGAATGAGCAGAAGAGTTGCATAATATCAAGGCACAACACATATAAGCACACACACACATGCACAACAGAAGGGGAGTAGGATGATTTGGAGGAAAAACAACCTAAAAGTATTCTGAATGAAAAAAAAGAAAGCACCTCCATCTGCCTGCTTGTCTCACACCATCTGCCTGTCTCCCTGTTTCTATCTTTTGAACTTTGTTTAAAGGTACAAAAAACAGAAAACTTTTTTTTTTGCTTGAACTGTGGTTATTATTATTATTATTATTATTATTATTATTTCTACAAAATGTACTAATTATTTTTCTGCAATAGATTGACATCCTGTTCTGGGCGTGTTACTGCCTTGCACCCGTCATTTCTGGAAAACTTGCCATACAGTCACATTGACCAGAATAAACTGACTGTAAAAACATGAATTTTTGGGGGGTTCTCAAAACTAACCTGGTGGATCCTGCAGTTCAAGATTCGATATTTGAAATGTCTTGTGAGCAGTACTGAGAAAAAGTAATTATATTTACGTTTAGGTGCTAATGAGTTAAATTAAAGAGCTTTTTAGCACGTATACTGATGTCACTGTTCGAACGTGTGAGTTCTTGATTGCCCCCTGCTGCCCTCTTTTAGCATCACTGCAAAGGAAAGATTCCATGCAACAAAATATTTCATCGTTAAGGAGGATTTTTACAGCATTATATACTGACCTGATGAATAAGATGGATAAAGAATATAGAGCAAGGACACTGCACAGCACATAATCATTAGATTCTTTAAGGTCATCTAGATTCTCTTGTTTAGCTTTAATCAACAGGTTTTAAATGGGGTTTAGACAGAGCGTGAATTATACAGTGACAGCTGGGGGCCTTAATTGGTTGCGTCTTCATTAAGGTTGCACATGCACGTGCCAAAGAAGGCACTATACACCGATCAGCCATAACATTATTTAGTCAGTAATTGTAAAACTACAAAGTGCTTCTATATGGTAAGTGGAGCTGATAAAATGGACAGTGAGTGTAGAAACAAGGAGGTGGTTTTAATGTTATGGCTGATCAGTGTATGTTAATTTGAGTAGCTTTTTAGCTTGTTTAATACACATTTTTGCTTTCTGAGTCTCTGAATTAGATTGTGTCCCCTGCATTTTGATGAAGGCTAACACCAGCTCATTTCTGTTTTGCTTGAAGTTACAGTTTAGCAAACTAACAACCCTTTTGAACTGTTATTTTTATCTATTTTTAGGGGATCCAAGTATTAATAAGAAGGGTCAGACCCTCATAATTCCATCCATAGGTTATAAACAAGGAAATTATTGTGTTAACTTGTTTTATTTAGATGGATCAGTTTCCTGCCAGCTCTATCCCAGTCTTAGCTTGTTGGCAGACGCAGGCAGATTCAAATTTTAAAACCTCAACACTTCAGATCTTTCACCACACACTACTCACACAACAGTAATTAGATAAAATCTAGAACATGTTTGGGCACTTAGGTTTAATTATAGATGTAAAACATGCTTTTTGGCATAAATAGAGGGTTTGGTGGAATAGAAGTTGCATCTAAATATAGATTTAGAGATACGGTGACCTCAAACTGCTACACTGTTCTGCATATTTATATCCACGATGCCTGAAGAACTATTTGCCCCATTAATCATCTTTGTCACTATGTGTGAGCACAGATTACACTTGCATGATCTTCAGGCAAGTTCATTAGCATTTGTTGGTATAAACTTACTGACGACTGTACTAACAGTAGAATTTAGCATTTTTAGCTCATGTTGCTTTGCCTAAATTATGAAGATAACCACATCATTGTCTTATTATATTTGCGTATTATCTAATCCTCTCCATGCTAATTAAGGACTGAATAAATTTGGTCTTTCTGTCATCTTATATTTATAGAAAGGGGAAACAGCTTAAATTATTTATTCACAAATTCATGTAACCAGCTATGATTGTTGTGAACTCGTTTTAAAACAACCCCAAATCAGAAAAAGTTGGGACAGCATGGAGAATGCAAATAAAATAAAATGCAGTGTTTCTTACATTTACTTTGACTTTAATTTGATTGCAGACAGTTTGAACCCAAGATATTTCATGTTTTGTCTGCTTAACTTCATTTCATTTGTTAATATACCTCCATTCCTGCATTTCAGACCTGCAACACATTCCAACAACAGTTATGATGGGGGCAATTTATGACTAGTAATGAGGTGAAAAATAAAGGTAAATAAATAATAATGTGATTCAAAACTGGTGATGTCAACAGGTGATTGTAATCATGGTTTGGTACAAATGTTCTTTGATGAACAAAGATGGCCAGAGGATCTCCAGTTTGTCAACAAATGTGTAATAAAATGATTGAAATGTTTAAAAACAATGTACCTCTTCCCCCTATACAGTGCATAATGTCATTAAATGATTTAAGGAATTGGGAGAAATTTCAGTGCATAAAAGACAAGGGTGCAAGATTAAGCTGAACGCCCGTGATCTTCGATCCCTCAGACGGCACTACATGAAGAACCGCCACTCTTATTTTGGCAAACCTGGAGCTACATGCACAAATGCCACTTAAAACTTTACTGTGCAAAAAAAAGCCTTATGTTAACCATGTCCAGACGCGACTTCGACTTCTCTGGGCTCTGAGGCATCAAGGATGGACCATCACACAGGGGAAACATGTATTGTGGTCAAATGAATCAGTATTCCATGTCTTTTTTTGAAAAAAATGGACGTTGTGTGCTCTGGACCAAAGACGAAAAGGACCATCCGGAATGTTATCAGCAACAAGTTCAAAAGCCAGGGTCAATCATGATATGGGGCTGTGTCAGTGCCTTGGCAAAGGTCATTTACACTTCTGTGATGCAGCATTAATGCAGAAAAGTACATTGAGATCTTAGAGCAACATATGCTGCCTTCAAGACGTTATCTTTACCAGGAACGTCCATGCATTTCTCAACAAGACAATGCAAAACCACATGTTGCACACATTACAAAGGTATGGCTGCGGAAGAAGAGGGTACGGGTACTGGACTGGCCTGCCTGTAGTCCTGACCTGTTCCCAATATATGTGTGGAGAATTTTTAAATGAAAGATGCAACAACGACCCTGTACTGTTGCACATCCTAAGACGTGTTTGAAGGGAGAATGGGACAAAATAAAACCTAAATTGAAAATGAAACACTAAATCGCTTGGTCTCCTCTGTGCCAAAACGTCTTTTAAGTGTGTAAGTAAATGTAAAAAATTCTGTGTTTTATTATTTGCATTTTCCATGCTGTCCCAACTTTTCCTGATTTGGGGTTGTGTTAACAAAAAGGTGTAGTGCAAGACAAAACAATAAAAAAGTTGAAAAGCAAAACATTGCCTAATGTTTGCATACTGTTTGTTACAAGGCATTATTACAATGCATACTGTTCGTCATGTATTATAAATATACAGTACTGTGAAAAAGTACTTGCTGCTAATTAATTTTCTTTCTGCTAATTAATGTTCTTATTTACCTCATTTAAATGTTTCAGTAGACAAAAATACAGCCTTTAAAAGACAACTCCATTTATTTAAAGTTGGACAAAGAGCCTACACCGACTAGGCAAAACATTATGACAACTGACAGGTGAAGTGAATACACTGATTATCTCTTCATGACGGCACATGTTAGTGGGTGGGATATATTAGGCAGCAAGTGAAAATTTTTTCCCTCAAAGTTGATGAGTTAGAAGCAGGAAAAATGGGCAAGCGTAAGGATTTGAGCGAGTTTGACAAGGACAAATTGTGATGGCTAGACGACTGGGTCAGAGCATCTTCAAAACTGCAGCTCTTTTTGGGTGTTCAAGGTCTGCAGTGGTCAGTATCTATCAAAAGTGGTGCAAGGAAGGAACAGTGGTAAACCGGCAACAGGGTCATGGAGGCCAAGGCTCATTGATGCACGTGGGGAGTGAAGGCTGGCCCGTGTGGTCCGATCCAACAGACGAACTACTGAAGCTCAAATTGCTGAAGAAGTTAATACTGCTTCTGATAGAAAGGTGTCAGGATACACAGTGCATAGCAGTTTGTCGCGTATGGGGCTGCATAGCTGCAGACCAGTCAGGGTGCCCATGCTGACCCCTGTCCACTGCCAAGTGCCAACAATGGGCATGTGAGCATCGGAACTGGACCACGGAGCAATAGAAGAAGGTGGCCTGGTCTGATGAATCACGTTTGCTTTTACTTCTTGTGGATGGCCGGGTGCATGTGCGTCGCTTACCTGGGGAATGCATGACACCAGGATGCACTATGAGAAGAAGGCAAGCCAGCAGAGGCAGTGTGATACTTTGGGCAATGTTCTGCTGGGAAACCTTGGGTCCTGTCATCCATGTGAATGTTACTTTGACGCGTACCAAGTCAAGTCAAGTCAACTTTATTTATATAGCGCTTTTTACAATAGACATTGTCTCAAAGCAAC
This sequence comes from Trichomycterus rosablanca, assembly GCF_030014385.1. NCBI lineage: Eukaryota > Metazoa > Chordata > Actinopteri > Siluriformes > Trichomycteridae > Trichomycterus > Trichomycterus rosablanca. The sequence continues at coordinate 7,801,173 of NC_086012.1, forward strand.
TTTACAAAATCCAGGACCAACAGATACAAAAACCCCTGTTGAGCAAGCCGAGGGCGACTGTGGCAAGGAAAAACTCCCTGAAAATTACAGGAAGAAACCTTGAGAGGAACCAGACTCAGCAGGGCCCATCCTTCATGGGTGGCCTGGAGGATACTTTAAATAAATACACGATTTACACAAATCATACAAACACAGAATTAAATGATCTAAAAGTCATAACTGGTAATAAATAGATAAATAAACAATTAAATAATAATAGAGTTGTTATCCACTCTAGTCTTCAATAAAGTCTGTAGTGATTTCTTGTCGTTGCAATTACTCCAGACCAGTCACATCTGACAGGAGCAGCATCGTTGTCCCGGCAGTCTCGACTTCAATCCTTAACCTCGGCGGGTAAACAGGTTTCCATCAGAATGCCCTCGGGGTAAAACAACAGAGAATGTAGTTAATAATGTACAATGCTAGTTGACAAACAGTTTTACAGAGAGTTTTAGACTCCGGCAGCCCTAATTATTACAGCATAACTAAAAGGGAGAGCAAGCAGGTAACAAGGTCATGAAGGCTTTCACAGGACATCAGCGCCCATCTCCCCACCGTCACCAAACCTGAGTGATCGGACAAGAGAGGCAGAACGACAGCAACCCAACATCCCTGATCACCACAAGTTTCTATGACCAAGAACCCCCAAGCTCTGCGCCTTTGTCTATACTAATCAAAAGCCTGAGAAAATAAATATGTTTTCAGTCTAGACTTAAACATTGAGACTGTGTCCGAATCCCGAATAGAGGCAGGAAGATTATTCCAGAGTTGTGGAGCTTTGTAGGAAAACGCTCTTCCACCAGCCGTGATCTTTTTAATTTTAGGAACTATAAGTAACCCTGCATCTTGTGAACGAAGTGGACGCGCTGGGCTGTAGTGATTAATAAGTTCACTCAGATACTGTGGAGCCAGACCATGTAGCGCTTTATAAGTTAGTAAAAGTATTTTGTAATCAATGCGAAATTTAACTGGCAGCCAGTGTAGAGATGATAGAACAGGAGTAATATGGTCAAATTTTTTAGTTCTAGTTAGCACTCGAGCTGCTGCATTTTGAACTAACTGGAGTTTGTTTAAGGATCTACCAGAGCATCCAGTTAGAAGAGCATTACAATAATCTAACCGAGAAGTTATAAACGCATGGATCAGTTTTTCGGCGTCATTAACAGATAGTATATTTCTTATTTTAGAAATGTTACGCAAATGATAGAAAGCAACTCTAGTAATATTATTAACGTGTGTATCAAATGAGAGATCTGAATCTATTGTGACACCTAAGTTTTTTACATCTGGGCTGGGAGTAACAGAGAACGTGTTTAAGTTTAGCACCAGGTTAGACAATTTGTCTCTTGCAGCTTTAGAGCCAACAAGTAAAACCTCTGTTTTATCTGAATTAAGTAAAAGAAAATTACACGACATCCAGTTTTTTATGTCGTTTACACAATCTTCTATCTTACTGATTGTGTCAGTATCATTTGGTTTGGCTGATATATACAGCTGTGTGTCATCTGCATAGCAGTGAAAGTTTATGCCATGTTTATGAATAATTTCACCTAGTGGAAGCATATAGAGTGTAAATAATAGCGGTCCCAGTACCGACCCCTGTGGAACACCATACTTTACTTTTGTAGTTTCCGAGCATTTATTATTTACATAAACGAATTGAGAGCGGTCAGTCAGATATGCTTGAAACCAAGAGAGTGCGAGTCCTTTAACACCTACTGTATTTTCTAGCCTCTCCAGTAAAATGTTATGATCGACCGTATCAAACGCTGCACTAAGATCTAATAGAACAAGAAAAGAGACACATCCATTATCAGAAGACATTAACAACTCGTTAACTACTCTAATTAATGCGGTTTCGGTACTATGATTGGGTCTAAATCCTGATTGAAATTTTTCATGAATACAATTTTCATTCAAATAAGAACATAACTGTTTGGAAACGACTTTTTCTAATATCTTTGAGACAAAAGGAAGGTTTGAAATTGGCCTATAATTAGCTAGTACATGTGGATCAAGATTAGGTTTTTTAATCAGGGGTTTAATAACAGCACTTTTAAACAATTTAGGTACATATCCAAGGCTAAGGGATGCATTGATTAATGTAAGCAGGGGCTCTACAATAGCTGGGAGTAAATCTTTAAGTAAACGAGTTGGAACAGGATCGAGTATACACGATGATGACTTCGATGATTTAATCAACACAGTTAGTTCATTTTGGGAGATTGGATTAAAGGAATTTAGTTGGATTAACTCGTTACTATTATCACCACTGTTATCACCAATGCTGCTCGGAGTGAGTCCATACTTAACATTGGCAAGTGACACACTCTGACTCTGAAGTCGTATTTTTTCTATCTTGTCATTAAAGAATTTTAAAAAATCATCGCTGGTACAGTCAGGCGGTATATTAGATTCAGTTTCATTAACGTTTTTAGTTAATTTGGACACTGTCTCAAAAAGGAATCTGGGATTGTTTTTATTTTTCTCTATTAGGGATGAATAATATAAAGATTTAGCTTTTATAAGTGCATGTTTATACTCAGTTAGAGCATCTTTCCAAGCAATCTTATACACTTCTAGTGTAGTGTGACGCCACTTGCGTTCTAATTTTCGTGCTGCTTGTTTAAGTGCGCATGTGTGGTCATTGTACCAAGGAGCAAGTTTTTTCTCCCTAATCAGTTTAGTTTTGAGTGGGGCTACATTATCTAAGGTTGTGCGCAGTACGGTCTCTAGGTTTTGAGTTGCCTGATCTAGTTCTTTAGGTTCTGATGCTGATATATTTGGTAATTCTGGTAGGCAGTTTATGAACGCTGCTGCAGTTGCAGATGTAATAGTGCGCTTATATTTAAAACGATTTGGTTGCTGTATATTATTGGACAGGGACACTTCATAAATTAGTAGAGAGTGATCAGAGATTAAGTCATTCTGTGGTATAATTTCCAGGTTGTCTATGTTTATACCATAAGTAAGTATTAAATCTAAGGTATGTTTACAGCGGTGAGTGGGTCCTGTTACATTTTGGGTGATGCCTAAGGATTCTAAAATAGAGTCAAACGCAATTTTGAGTGGATTACACTTATCCTCATAATGAATATTAAAGTCACCAACAATTAAAGCTTTCTTAGTTGATAAAACTAATTTAGAAAGAAAATCGGCAAATTCGTTAAGAAATTCTGAGTAAGGACCAGGGGGTCGATAAACAGTAACCAGCTTAAACATACTAGTTTTATCAGATGAACATTTATTGGTTATGTCAGAGATAAGAACTTCAAACGAGTTTGTTATGGGAGTTGATTTTACAGTAAGACCTATGTCTTTATCATAAATTGCGGCTATTCCTCCACCACGACCGCTAAGACGTGGCTTATGTTCATAACTGTAACCCGGAGGAGATGCTTCATTTAAACCTAGATACTCATCAGGTCTAGCCCAGGTCTCGGTTAAACACAGGGCACTAAGACAATTATCTGTAATTATTTCATTTACAATTACTGTTTTGCATGCAAGTGACCTGATGTTTAGAAGTCCTAACTTTAGTTTAACTTTACTAGGGTTTTCATGATGCTCATTTAGATTAATTTTAATTAAGTTATTATGACATACTTTTTGATTTTGTTTTGGCTTACACCTGCCACGGTAAACAGACACAGTCTCAATGGTTTGGATTCCAGGTGACATCCGATGGCGACTCGCAGACAGTCGGTTAGGCCTGTTAGTCTGCTGCCTGGTCTTGGCTCTGGATAGTCATTTAACACTATCTGCCGCTACACTAACGCGGTGGTAAAGCCTGTCACCTATGCTGCAAGAAATGCGAGCAGCACCCTCCCACGTGGGGTGGACACCATCCCGCTTCAAAAGACCAGGCCTTCCCTCAAAGGTGGACCAGTTATCTACAAAATCAATGCAGTTTTCTGAGCACCATTTAGACATCCAGCGGTTCAGCAACAACAACCTGCTGTAGGTTTCGCCACTGGGTCGAATCGGTAAGGGGCCAGAGCACACTACTGCCTCAGACATCGACCTAGCTAACTCACACACCTCTTTAACATTACTCTTAGTAACCTCAGACTGCCGTAAACGAACATCATTAGTGCCGACGTGGATAACAATCTTCGAAAATCTACGATTAGCATTAGCCAGCACTTTTAGATTTGCTCTGATGTCAGGCGCCCTGGCCCCCGGAATACAAGTGACTATGGTTGCTGGTGTCTCTATGGGGGTTGCAATACGCACGTGTCGGAGCTGAGAATCTCCTATAACCAGAGCACTTACATTAACAGGCTTCTCAGCGGGTGGCTCACTGAGTGGGGAAAACCTGTGGACACGTGCAACTGAGATGGTCGGTGCTTTTCCCTACGACTATGTCGCCGAGACGTCACCCAGTCGCCCCGCTGTGAGGGCTCTAATGCCGGAGTCTGGGGTTCTACACCTGAACTGCTGCCATTCGGGACTGCTACAGCTGAATCTAAGCACTCACTAGTAGTAGTCTGTTCTAAAGCCCGAATGCGCCCTTCTAACACTGAGATCTTCTCCGTCAGACTAACAACTAATCTACACTTATCACATGTAAAGTTATCACTAAACACGGAGAAGGAATAACTGAACATATTACACTCGGAACATGGATACAATGCTCCTGCTGGGGCCATAGTAGCAAAGAAATGTACTTAGCTTTACAAGATGAGTTGGAGATGATGTTAATGTTGGATTCACCGGCGCTTCTGCTGGTAGTCACAGAAGAACGGCTTTAATTCCGGATGAAACAGGCGATGATGAGCTGGAATACAAAAACCACCAACCAAACAACACAAACGCGCTTCGTTCGGACAAAAGCGGCTGTAATTCTAAAGGAGAACGGTGTTATGCGCTGGTGTACTAAACAAATAAACGCGCTTCCTACGAACAGAAACGGTTATAACTCCCCACAAAACAAAGGTGTTTTAAGAGCTGAAATACAGAACACAACCAAACACAAACGCGCTTCGTGCGGACCGAAAACGGTTTTAATTCTGGATAATTATGATGTTTATGCGCTGAAGTACAAAAACAAACAAAACCGGCTTCGTTCGGATGCCGGTAGCAGAAGTTTCCTAGTTTCCAACACAGCACGAATTTACGTTAGTAAACACAAGCGCTTTTTTTTACGATAAACAAAATAAAACTAAATCAACAACACACGGAAGATTAACGTATAAATTATATGTTTAAAACATACGTATATAAAAAGTTATTTAGCTAAAGGCTACAAACAAACAACTAGGCTAGCGTACAAACAAATGCCGGTAGCAGAAGTTTCCTAGTTTCCAACACAGCACGAATTTACGTTAGTAAACACAAGCGCTTTTTTACGATAGACAAAATAAAACTAAATCAACAACACACGGAAGATTAACGTATAAATTATATGTTTAAAACATACGTATATAAAAAGTTATTTAGCTAAAGGCTACAAACAAACCTAGCCTGTGTGTGTGTGTGTGTGTGTGTGTGTGTGTGTTTGCCCTGTGATGGACTGGCTGCCCTGTGATGGACTGTACCACCTACCTAAGCATTGTTGCAGACCATGTACACCCTTTCATGGAAACAGTATTCCCTGATGGCTGTAGCCTCTTTCAGCAGGATAATGCGCCCTGCCACAAAGCAAAAATGGTTCAGGAATGGTTTGAGGAGCACAACAACAAGTTTGAGGTGTTGACTTGGCCTTCAAATTCCCCAGATCTCAATCCAATCGAGCATCTGTGTGATGTGCTGGACAAACAAGTCCGATCTATGGAGGCCCCACCTCGCAGCTTACAGGAGTTAAAGGATCTGCTGCTAACATCTTTGTGCCAGATACCACAGCACAACTTTAGGGATCTAGTGGAGTCCATGCCTCGACGGGTCAGGGCTGTTTTGGCAGCAAAAGGGGGACCAACACAATATTAGGAAGGTGATCATAATGTTATGCCTCATTGGTGTATATCAATCATGTAAAAAACAGTAATTGCTGCCCTACATAGTATGTCTTGCCTGACATACCTTCAATGAGAAGCATCCAGGTGGCATTATTATCACATGTCTAAACCACCTCTTCACACGAAGGAGCAGCAACTCTACCCCAAGCTTCTTTCAGATTACTGAACAACTCACCCCATCACGTAAAGTTGCCCAGCAACCTGCCGGGAAAACTCATTTTGGCCGCTTATATCTGCAAGAATGCAAACAGAACTAAAACTCTGAGAATACAAGCACCAAGCGGCTCGCCTCAGCAAAACTGCCACCCCATACTACCAGAGCACCCAGAGGATATCTCAGGGAACGCGGTCATATGTGTTGACTAAATCCACAAAACACAAAACCCATCTGTGGCAGACATCCTCATTCAGGATTTTATGATATAGAGAAAAATATATGGTTTTATTAATTATGACAAGTCATACACACCCACACAATCACACTGCCATATTTGACTGTTGGGATGATGTTCTTATGGTGTAATTTGGTGTTTTGTCAGATGTAATGGGACCCACGCCTTCCAAAATGACTCATCAGTTCACAGAATACTATCCCAAAAGTCCAAGGGTTTTAAGCCAAATGTGAGACAAACCTTTGTGTTCTTTTTGGTCAGCTGTGGTTTGCGCATTGCAACTCTCCAACAGATGCCTGTAGGGGGGTAGGAAATGACTCATTGCTGGTGAGAGGTGTGGCAGGTGTGATCTCATACTTGTGGCCACAAACAAAAATAATACTACAAATTAAAGGGTGGCTTAAAAAAAGTTTAAAAAATATCTGCAGCACAAAGTGGAAAGATGATAGAACAAATAGACATTGTTGTTACTTCCACAGTTCATTGGAAAAACATGAAAAATCTGAGCTGGGGGAAACAAAAGCTACCAGCTTTTCCGAGCATTTAAGGATCACTGAGGCACAGACACCATACTATGTTAAACCAATGAGCCAGCAAGCTGGTCCTGTTACAGGTGCCTTTTTTGCCCAGTTTCTTTCTTATTGTCGAATCGTGTACTTTAACTGAGGCGAGTGAGGCCTGCTGTTCTTTAGATGTCTATTTTGATTATTTTGTCCCATACTGGAGGAGTCATTAATGTGTAGAAATTTTGATAGACCAGCCACTCCTGGGCAGATTCACCACCAAGTTTTTCAAGTTGTTTGTAGATAATAGCTCTCACTGTGTTTTACTGGCTTCCCAGAGCTTTAGCAATGGCTTTGTAACACTTTACAGACTTTTAGATTTTAATGACTTTGTTTTGCATCTGTATATGCTGCTTTTTGAGATGTACTAGCCTGCTTCACATTGGCAGACAGATTCTATTTATGTGATAATTAGATTTAGCAGATCTGTCAGTATTCACGCCTGGGCGGCACGGTGGCAAAGTGTCGCCTCACAGCAACAAGGTCCTGGGTTCGATCCCCAGGTGGGGCGGTCCTGGTCCTTTCTGTGTGGAGTTTGCATGTTCTCCCCGTGTCTGTGTGGGTTTCCTCCCACAGTCCAAAAACATGCAGCCAGGCTAATTGGAGACACTGAATTTGTCCTATAGGTACCTAGCCGCTGAGATGCATAAACCAGTGCATTATAGTGCCGGTCCCAAGCCCGGATAAATAGGGAGGGTTGTGTCAGGAAGTGCATCCGGCGTAAAAAAAATTGTGCCAAATCAATAATGCGGATCACGATAAGCCGGCGACCCCTAATGCGAGCAGCCGAGGAAATACAGAGACAGTATTCATGCCTTATTTGGTTAACTGGTTGTATTTTGTGTTTATGTGGGTTACCTGTGGCTAATAATGAAAGTAGTTTGACAAGCTGAAACAAGTGTGACAAATAGGCAGAAATAGAAGAAATTGGAAAGGGGCAAAAACTTTTTCCACAGCACTGTATTAATTGCACGTTAGCATGTATGCTTTTTCTGTGATTAAATAGTGTGAACTATACACTATACTGTCAGAAGTATTTGGACATCTGACCATGAGCTTGTTGGACATTCTATTTCAAATACAAACAGTATTACAACCCCAAATCAAAAAAGTTGGGACAGCAAGGAAAATGCAAATAATAAAAAAAACACAGAGTTTCTTACATTTACTTTGACTTTTATTTCGTTGCAGACAGGATGAACCTGAGATATTTCATGTTTTGTCTGCTTAACATTTCATTTATTAATAAACGTCCATTCCTGCATTTCAGGCCTGCAACACATTCCAAAAAAAGTTGGGACAGTAAAGCATTTACCACTTTATAATGTTGCCATTCCTTTTCACCACACTTGCTCTAAGATCTCAATGTACTTTTCTGCATTAATGCTGCCATCACAGAAGTGTAAATGACCTTTGCCAAGGGCACTGACACAGCCCCATACCATGACAGACCCTGGCTTTTGGACTTGTTGCTGATAACAGTCTGGATGGTCCTTTTCATCTTTGGTCCAGAGCACATGGCGTCCATTTTTTCCAAAAAAGACCTGGAATGCTGTCTCATCTGACCACAATACATGTTTCCACTGTGTGATGGTCCATCCTAGATGCCTCCGAGCCCAGAGAAGTCGACGCCGCTCCTGGACCTGGTTTACATAAGGCTTCTTTTTTGCACAGTAAAGTTTTAAGTGGCATTTGTGCATGTAACTCTGTATTGTAGTGCTTGACAAAGGTTTGCCAAAGTAATCCCTCACCCATGTGGTTATATCAGCTATTGCTGAGTCGTGGTTCTTGATGCAGTGCCATCAGAGGGATCATAGATCACAGGCGTTCAGCTTAAGCTTGTGCCCTTGGCCTTTACGCACTGAAATTCCTCCCGATTCCTTGAATCGTTTAATGATATTATGAACTGTAGAGAGAGAAATATGCAATCCTTTCCAATCTTTCTTTGAGGTACATTGTTTTTAAACATTGTTTTCAATAATTTTCTCATAGATTTGTTGACAAACTTGAGATCCTCTGGCCATCTTTGCTCATCAATGGCTCAGCCTTTCCTGGATGCTGCTTTTGTACCAAACCATGATTACAATCACCTGTTGACATCACCTGTTTGGAATCACATCATTATTTAGTTTTTTCACCTCATTACTAGCCCTAAATTGCCCCTGTCCCAACTTTTTTGGAATGTGTTGCAGGCCTGAAATGCAGGAATGGATGGTTATTAATAAATGAAATGAAGTTGACCAGACAAAACATGAAATATCTCAGGTTCATCCTGTCTGCAATCAAATAAAAGTCAAAGTAAATGTAAGAAACTCTGTGTTTTTATTTTATTTGCATTTTTCATACTGTCCCAACTTTTTCTGATTTGGGGTTGTAAAATATAGTGACTGCTCTGTGATCTTTTTAGCTATAGCAACACCAAAAATTATCTCTTTGTCCAAAACCACATCCATACATTTAAGCCTATTCCCAAGTTTATTGTGTGTTTTCTAAAAAATGTCTGTCTGAGATGGGTGGCCGAGGTCCACGATGAATTGGTGTTGGTATCGGCAGAATTTGCTATTTGTTTTTCACTCTTACATACTTTTTCTTCTCCTTTCTTTTTCTCTCCTTTTCAGTGTCTCATGTTGCACTGCACATATTTAGAAACTAACTGAAATCAACTGCACTGAATCTGACTGCAAATGTTGGGCTTCCAATTAAAGTATCATTTGAGATGATGCATAGGGGTACAAGTATCACATTTCTATTTTTGTATCCCCCCTCTTTCTGTTTACTTTACTCTACCTTTCCATTCCTTTCTTTAACCCCTCTATACCTTTGTCTACATGTCTTGCTTTCTCTTCCCACCATTTACCTCTCTGCACCTTTATATACGTACATCTCTCTTTATCTTCATTTTCTCTTTATTCACTTTCTTTACTATTCTCTTCCTCTTTCCCCTCTGTTTCTTCTTTTCTCTTTCTCTCTTTATTACATTTCTCTGCTTTCCTCTTTTAGGCTGTCTCCCTATCTCATTTCCCCTCCTTTTTTTCTCTTGGTTTTTTACACCATTTTCCTATCTCTTTATCCTCTTATCTCACTGCAGTTTCTCACTGCCTCTTTATTCCCTCCCCTTTTTCCATCTCTCTGTCTCTCCTACCTCACCCAATCTTGATTTGTTCATTTTCTTGAATCTTTATTTAACCAACAAATATAGGAAGAAAATATTTCCACTGATCAACTTTGTATTCTGTAAATATAAACATTCAATGAAATTTCTGCAACACACTCAAAAAAGTTGGGACGAAGGCAAAACAATGAAGTTTTTTTTTATCATAATACCAATTTGAAAAGAGGAGGCGGACACATATGCAGAGACGTTTTAACTAAATGCTTAATAATAACAAAGGACAAGACAAGATTATACAAGACAGGAGAGAAGACATACAACCACACGACCTATGCTAAAGCTAACTGCTAAGCTAAATGCTAAATCTAAACACACAAGAACAAAGCTGAAGCTAAATGCTAAACATGAAACAGGAACCTAGACCCTAAGCTAAGCTAACAACATGGTACAAAACCAGAATCACTAAACAAACATGAACAAAGCTAAACAAGAACTAGCCTAAGACAAACAGGACAAACAAAACAAGACTTGAACAAAAAGCATGTACTAACAAGGAGCATGGAATGGCAAAGTCAACAAAATCAAACGAACCAAAACCAATTCAAGATAACCTGAGCAATGAGCAAACCAACATGGCAAACACAAAGTCAGATTCAAATCAAAATAGTCCCCACTGGCAGACCCACAGCTGTCCTCTTAAATGCCTGTGTGTAATTAGTCAGAGACCAATCACAGTGAGGGGGGCGTGGCCAGTGCACTTGAGTCCCAGGAGCACACATATGCTGGATATGTGACACTCACCACCTTGCACCAAACTTCATGAGAGAATTGTCAATTAGTTCATATTAAGAATACAAATAATTTATGTATTTTATCGTTGACAGTACATAATATTGTGAAAGATTCAGGGAATTCGGAGAAGTCTCAATCTGGGTAGGGCAATGCCTGAAATTATTGGACCTATTTTACGTCTCTCTTTCTTTCTATTCTTCTGTTTTACTCTCTCTCCTTTTTCTTGCTACATACTTTTACCGTTTGCTGCTCTCTCGCCACTTTCTCTTCTTCCACTCCTCACCCCCTCTAGCTCTCTCTCCCCAGGTCTCTACCTCTCGACCTATTTCCTTTCTCTTAACCTCTGTTCTCTATCTCTCCTCTTTGCTCCCTACCTCTCTCTCCTGTACAGATTTTCATGTGTGTGTGTGTGTGTGTGTGTGTGTTTCATTTAAAAACTGAAGAGATCAGATCATCTGTTATCCTCTTATCTCCAAACTCACTTGATATCCTTAAATACACTTCACACACTTCACCCGAGGCCTGGAGCCTAGACACACATACACACACAGACACATATACACATGCTCACAAATGTTATTTTAATACTTCTTACATATAATATTATTGTTGTTACTATTATTTTTATTATATTTGTTACTGTTTGTATTGTTTGTATTGTTACGGTTTGTACTGTTTGTACTGTTTGTATTGTTTGTACTGTTTGTATTGTTTGTATTGTTTGTATTGTTATTATTACACCATACAAATACATATATGCACACACATAGATGCGTCTTTTTATTCACTTGTTGTCTGTTTTGCCACCACTTCATACCAAGGGGAGCTTATGTATCTACAATTATTTTATTATATGACTGCATGTCTTTGAACTGTGGGAGGAAATCGGAGCTCCAAGAGGAAACCCACACGGACACAGGGAGAACATGCGAAGGATTACTCTACCTGGTAATCAAACCCAGTACCTTCTTGCTGTGAAGCAACAGTGCTACCCACCAAGGCGCCGATATTTCAAATGGCATGCCCATATGATCCCTTTAAAAGCAAAATCACCGTTTCAGGTGTATTCAATGAATATTCCAAAAGGTACAGATTGTCAAGTCAAGTCAAGTCAACTTTATTTATATAGCGCTTTTTACAATAGACATTGTCTCAAAGCAACTTTACAAAATCCAAGACCAACAGATACAAAAAACCCCTGTTGAGCAAGCCGAGGGCGACTGTGGCAAGGAAAAACTCCCTGAAAATTACAGGAAGAAACCTTGAGAGGAACCAGACTCAGCAGGGCCCATCCTTCTTGGGTGGCCTGGAGGATACTTTAAATAAATACACGATTTACACAGAGCATACAAACACAGAATTAAATGATCTAAAAGTTATAACTGGTAATAAATAGATAAATAAAGAGTTTACTTTAATAATAATAATAATAATAATAATAACAATAATAATAATAATAGATTGTTTACTTTCAACAAATGGGCCAACTTTTTTGAACAAATAAATAGGCAAAAAGCACCAACATTTTAATTGGCAAAATGTGGCATAATTTTACATAATACATAAAATACTACTAAGAGCTGACCTTTTTAAAAGTTACATTGAAGACATATTGTTTTTCCTGTGTACATGTATATTTCAGATCCTCTGAGCCTTTAAAGTTAAGCACTTAACAGAGACCCATAATTACCACTAATGTCTTGATTATAGAACTATGCTTTTTTAGTATGAAATATTATTTTCCTGTGTTCTATAATTACATGAAAATCTCTTGTATAACTCTTAAACATGATTTAATGTGACAACCATCTGACACATCCGCCAGTTTAGGGGTAATATAAACCCTGTTTTTAGAAAAGTTGGGGCATTTTAAAAAACACAATAAAAAGAAGAATCTTTGGTTTGTTATTACTCTTAAATCTTTATTTAACTGACTAATGTTTTCCCTGATCAACCTTATTGTATTTTGTAAACACTGAATTTAATGTCTGCAACCAGCTCAAAAAAGCTGGGAAAGAGGCAAAATAGGAATGAAATGTTTTTATAATGAAACCATTTTGAAAACATTGAACAATAATAAAGTATGTTGCTTTACATAAAATCATAAAAGCTTTATTTTCTGTGCTTTTATCGCAGGCATTTTGAGCCTGTTTCTTATAAATCTTTTTTATTGTAACCACAGTCTCAGACAATATAATACTAACAAACTTTGTACTTATTAAACTGAGTCATTTTCCTTATGGTCTAAATCTGCCATTTTAAACACATATTATTTATTGATAATGTTGTGCACTGCTCTACAGTGACACATCTAGTGAGGCCTGGCCCCACTGGCCCCTAATGTAGAGATGTGTCTGGCATTTTTGAGCTTCATTAAAAAGAAAGAAAACAAATGCACTTTTAAGCAATAGAACACGAGAGGGAGTGTGTTATCGCCAATAACATCACGGCTGTGATTTGGTCGCAGGCACGAGCCAAAGGCGAGTGCCGTAGATCATCACAGCCGTGATGTTATTCGCGATAACACACAACCTCAAGTGTTCTATTGCTTTTATACAACAGTTTTTACAAAATAAAGAAAGAAAATAAATCAAAGAAGCCCTGAATTTCATATTGAATATGCTTTAATATTGACAATACCTTCCGCCAAAAAGTAGTTCCACAACGAATATAAAGTTTAACACTACAAAGCAGACATCCCAAGTTGCAAAAACTAATTTCAGGGAGGTAAGAACAACAAGAAGAAGAAGGCAAGAACCTCCCAAGGGAAAAAAAAGAAATAAAAAACCTCTCGCACACACCAAAGGATATGTGTGGTAACAGAACTTCTAGGAGCTGCTAACTGGGCTATTAAGCTAACTGTTCGCGTTACAAACACATTAATGTTCCCTACATAGTGCACTAGATTGTGTATCAGATCACGGATATATGTTCCCTACATAGTGCACTAGATAGTGAATTAGACAATTGATTGATGTTCCCTACACAGTGCGCTAGATTGTATATCAGATAACGGATCTAAAATGCGATCGGAATAAAGTCTGTGTCGCCTGCGTGCGCGTTTGTGTGCATGAAGCTTGTCGTTAATGGCAACGCGTCAGTGGAGTATTACAGTTGTGGTGTGAAAAGGCCGTGCTGTTATCACGAATATCAGCACGGTTAGAATGATTCTCAACCAATCAGATTGTAAGGTCGGAACTAACTGTTGTATAATTGTTATTATATTAATTTTTACGAAATGTTTCTTGGTCCAGATCCAGACCAAGTTCTGCTATTTGAAATATTTGGCACTTATATGAGGACTGTAGATAGATTTACTATTAAAGTAGGGTGACCATATTTTTTAAAAAGAGGACGTCTGGTTCGGGGAAGGAAGGGGGGGGGGGGGGGGGGACAACTGTTTATAGGGGACAAAACAGTTGTCCCCTATAAATAAAAATCCCTTTATTTTTTAGTTTCTTTGATGTATTGTACAGTCGTATCAGCCGACTTATTAGGAGTGTTTTTAACTTGAATTTGATTCACTTTAATTACTTGCTCCCATCAGTAGAAATTAGGGTTGCCAACTTTCAGAACTGGAAATAAGGAACACCCTGGGCTGGCAGGTTGGCAGAAGGCATAGGGTGGGGGTTGTTTTGGCAGGTGTTTACACCTATAAAAAATATTACGAGTCTTACACCGTCATAGGATCATTATCAAAATGTTTAATATAGGCTGTTTAACATTTATTATTTTCGCTATATAAATAAATCAGAATCATATTTTAAGCAAAACAACATGCATGAAGAACATCATGTAACATTTTTTCTCAATAGTGTAAACTATTGCAAATTTCACTTTATAAAAAAAATATAACAGACCTGGTATAAAAAATGCTGAACATTTCTCACACCTTTTTTTTTATAAATACTTGTTTGTTTGTTTTTTGTTTAGTTTATGTATTACAGTGGGCACTGTTTGAAATAAACTCAATTGTGTGGCATATTTTGCTGGCATGTTACTTTTTTGTATTATATTTTGTTAGAATTTCATATCACATGTACACTGTCAATTTGATATTTTCTTCCACAAAGTAATTTTAGTTAACCAAACTAGATTTCTTCTTAGGGTAATTTTGCTGTAGTTCAGCTTCTTCCAGTGTGGAAGTCTCTAATCTGCAGCATTTCTCTCCCACTGATAAAAATACGAAACAAAGTGCGTTCCGTATCGGTTCACTACGGAACACCACGTATAGTTTCCAAATAAGGAACGGGTTGGCAAACCTAGTAGAAACCCTAGTAGAAACCCAGCAGTAAAATGTGTCTTCTAGTGCTTGCTGAGCAATTTCCACAGAATGCAGTGCCATCACTAGTTGACAAGAGCCTCTGTGTTAGTACGTGCGCGTGAAAATCAGACTTATTTTAACAAAACAGATGTACTCCTAAAAAGACCTAAAAACAAACCAATGCAAAAACATACACACAGAATAGGGAGTGCAGACTAGAAAAGCTGAAAGTTCTGTCATGGTTTTAGATTATTAAAAATCAAAGCACACTTATTAAAAAACCCTGCTGGATTTTGAAGAGGACACCTGTGGCCAAACGGGAAACGGTGTAGTTTGTTTTATTTTATAACACTAATAGATTAATCGTTGAGGATGTGAGATATCTCCAACCCGGGACAAGATAGGTTCTTTATCTCAGGTGAGCGATTTATCATTTATAAAGCGATTTGTATTGTGTTTAAACAGTGTTTTTAGATGTGGCAGTAGTAGATAATTTTTTTAAATGCTAAAGGTTTAAGTAGATCAGTGTGTTTAAATTTCTGAATGGCTGTTGCAGATGAGTAGTTTAGTAGCACATGTTAATGATGTCATCAAGATGCAAGCTGGCAATAAACGGCACTCTGTTGGAACCTATCTTTGTGTGTTATTTGCTTTACACACAAACAATGGTCTTATTTACATTAAGTGTTATTTACATTAAGCAACAGTATCGGATCAGATTACACGTTTTTATCCTTCCGATATCCGATCCAGTGATTTGGACCAATATCGGACCGATACAGAGTATCGGATCTTTGCCAGCCCTAGTATATTTAAGCATATCTGAATACTGGGGCAGGGATATTTTACATTTACATTAAAATTTTTGGCATTTAGCAGACACTCTTATCCAGAGTGACTTACAGAAGTGCTTCTATAGTAAACATTACCTTACTCTAGTTTAAGTAGACAACAGTTCAAGAATACAAATCTACTGAAAACACAGTTAGAACCAAAGTTTTTTTTTTTGCAAGAAATGAATGAGAATAAGAGCGTTACTAAGTAAGTGAGTAAGTACGTACAAGTCAGCTTAAGTGCTTAGTAAAGAGGTGAATTTTTAATCGTTTTTTAAAGACAGCAACAGACTCAGATGTTTGGACAGACAGAGGAAGTTCGTTCCACCACTTGGGTGCAAGTACAGAGAAGAGCCTTGATGCTTGATATTTTGAGAGATCTTTTCTAATATATCTTGAGATTATGGCCTTAATTACAACTGTTGCTCGTCTGGGAATGCTTTTAACAAATGTTTGTGGACATTTGTGTCCATTTCCTCAAAATATTCTTGTCGCTGTTAAAGGTTAAGAAGCTTTTTGGTGCTATCAGTAATTCCTACCACTAGGGAGACATTGACAGTGTTGGGATATAAAAGAACATAAAAAAGGATATCCACCACTTTGAATGAAGAGCTCATGAATTTAAGGCTCATGTACAGAGGCAGTGATGGGATGTCAAACAATTTGTCAATGTTTTTTTTCCCGTTTTTTATTTGCAGCAGGAGCATTGTGCCATTTAATCATTTTTTTGGTTTATAATCCAGACTTTGTGTGTTGGTCTTTGCATGTTTCCTGCATGTCATTCTCTTTATCCTTAAAGATACATTTCCAATGTTAGTTAAAGTTTAAAAGTAATCATGGCTTGTATACACTTAATGACACTGTTATGAAGCACAATAAGAAATATCACTAAATGAAATATCATAGGATTGCCTTTACCCTCAAAGCCTTAATTTCTTGTGGCATTAATTCCACACAGTGTTAGAAGAATTCCATCAGGATTTTAGTCCATGTTGACATAATGACATCACAAAATTCTTTCAGATTTATCAGATAAACATTTATGCTGAAAATCTACGGTTCTCCACATCCCAAATGTGTTCTAGTCAGTACCAGTCAGTGGGTCATTTATTACCGGGCCACACAGAAAGAATAAATAATTAGAGATCGCTACAATAGCAATTAAATTTCCAAAACTCTTTGGGTGGTGTTGTCTCCAATCACCACTTGGTGGGAGCAGCATGATGCGAAAAAATCAGGATTCACACTGATTTTCCATTCTATAGTTACTAAATTTTAAATCCCCCCGCCCCCACTGGTCCATGTAATTATATCTTATATATGAAACCGGTCCATAGTGCAAGGTTGGGGACCACTGTTCTATTGGATCTTTATCTGGCAACTGAAGAGTATGAGCGATTAAAGTCAGCTAAACTCCTTGGTAGCTTGGGGAACAAGATTAAGCTGATCTGAGATGCAATATTATGCTAAAAGTAGCCATTATAATATGGTAAATACTGGACATAAAGGGAGGCATATGTTCAGTAAAAACATTCATATAGGCTGTGGTGATGCATGATTGATATTAGGAGGCACAATGTGTGCCAAGAAAACTTTCCCACACCATTACACCACCAGCAGCAGTCTAAACTGTTAACACAAGACAGATTGTGACCATGAATTTATGAATTAATTTTTATCTCTATAATCAGCATGTCGCAGCAGAAATCAAGATTGATCAAACCAGTTTTTATAAGCCTGTGCCCACTGTACACTCAGAAAGAGGAAGGAGGAGATGCCTCTGCTGTTGTAGTCCATGTCCTGATGGTTTAAAATGTAGTGCATTCACTTTTCTGGTCAGCACAGAGCAGTTATTTATTTACTGTAGCCTTCCTGCTTGAACCAGTCTGGTCATTGTCCCCTGACCTTTCGCATTAAGATGTTTCTGCTCTCAGATCTGCTACCCTGCCTACCAAATGTTTTTTTTTTTTTTACATTCTGTAAACACTTGCAGGAGATGAGCAGTTTCTGACATTTAAAAATGTAATAATATGCATTATATTGTGACCTGCAGTGATAACCAAAGAGTTTTTATATAAAGGTTTTGCCTTGCAGCCCAATTATTTAGAAATGGGATTAGAAAAGAATATGATGTGGAGATTCTCGATTGTGACAGTGGATAACAGAAATACTTTTAAAGGTTTTGATTGATGTTTTCTGATACTGGAATAGTGGATTATCAGAATCCTTAGGATATGCACTAATGATGGGCCTCCAGTGGGTATTTTGCCCAAAACATCTAAAATACACATTTAAATATTTAAGCAAAATCCTCAATCAAAATTAGGGGAAACAGTTTTTTTTTATAAGTAAATGGGATTTCACAACAACTCAGTTTCCAAATGATCAGCTTCACTGCAATGGTTTATGTATTTTTTAAAATACATTATGTTTATGCATTTTCTCCCTTTTTCTCCCGACTTTTTAGCACATCCAATTGCTTGATTGCGTGACTCTTCCTCTCCACTAATGCCGACCCCCTGATTTAAGGAGAATGAAGCTAACCCATGCCCCTCTGACACATGGGCAGCAGCCGTATGCATTTTGTCACCCACACTAGGCAAGTGTATATATGCAAATCAGCCTTGTATACGGAGAGACACAACCTGATCTGCACTCTTTCCCCGCCTCTGTGCAGGCGCCATCAATCAGCCAGCAGAGGTCGTAGTGCATCAGCTACAAGGAGTCCCTTTCCAGCTTAATAACCCACCCCTATATGAACAACAGGCCAATCATTGTTCATGTGGCCGGATGGCAGGGCTGAGATTTAATACGATGTATCCGAAATCCCAGCTCTGGTTTGCTAGAGTGTGTTTTTACCGCTGCGCCACCTGAGCGACCCTATTGTTTGTGTATTTTATTTGCTAAATTAATTACATTTTTTCTTTTTTTCCCTCTAAGCCATTTGTTGTAATGATAAATACATTAAAGTGGCCAAATCTATGTATAAAATGAAAAACAGCTGGTTTGTCATCTGTTAGGTTGTTATACTGACATAATAAATGCTAAACCATTTTCTTTGTCAATGTATTGTTGTTTATATATAAAATATATAAAGTTATAAACGTAATGAATTATTTAATGACATGAACTTCAAACTCCACACAGAAAAGACCCAGACCGCTCCACCTGGTAATCAAACTCAGGACTTTCTTGCTGTGAGGTGACAGTGCTACCCACCGACTCACTGTTCCACCCCTATTTAATTAAAATTGTTTATGTTAATAAAATACAGTCACAGTTTCAGTCTCTCACCTTGGCGCTGCGGTTCCTTTGGCAATGGTTTTACGTGCCATAGTCCTGGCACTAGTTAAATCCAAGTTCCTTGATTCATGTTTTTTCATGGATGACCTGTGCCTGGTACCTGGACTTTGATCAAAGATTTTTCCTATGTTTACTGCCTGTCTGTGTTTTGACAGATGTTGCAGAGTTTGACCTTGATTTCTGGACTTACCTCAATAAAGCACTTGCTGAGAAATCACACTTGCATCCTGTCTTATCCTGCCCAACCCCACAAATATAAAAATATACATGAAGAGCTTAAATAATATATAAAGTAATGCCAATGTAATATTTTGTTATTAACAAATATAGTTTTATTTTGATTAACTAAATAAAAAATATTTTTATTTTACATACAATTTTAGAGACTGCGTCATTTCATTTAGATATTGAGATTTAATCATTACTTATACATAAAATGAAGCATCTAAAATTAATACAATTTATCTATTTTTTACAATTAAACAATTCATATTCTTATTTTTAATTTTATTTTTATAAAGGCATTACGAGCAAAAACACAAGCTTTTTCAATACAGTACCTTTAACCTTTTTTCTTTCTCTTAAAAACATTAAACTACAGTATGTACATTCAGGAAATACATTGCACTCTAGACCATAGCACAGCATAAATAAATGAATACTTAAATACAATCTAACATAAACAGTCATACATTTGAATTCCATTGTGATCAAAATAATAATACACAATTCATTTCAGGGTCATGATTTGTCCGGTTTGCCTGCAATCACTGGACGCAATGCAGTAGCACAGCACAGACATGATACCAACACATTGTGGGGCCTCAGCCACCCCCTCCTCAGACAATCATGTCTGTATAAAGACACATGACAGCAGATAGCACCAGTGGGGATTCGAACCCTGGATGCTAACACCACTCAAGCACCCCTTAAATTAGTTTATGTTAGTTATTTTAATAGAAGACATTTAGTTATGTCCTTGTTGCATGAAAGTCTGAAAAAAAAAAAAAAGATTAATAGCATTATTAAAATATGTAAAGAACTCATGACTTTGTTAGCTTATGTACCAAGTCAGATTGTGTACAAATGCATATTTAAAGTACAAAAACTTTTTGTCCTACCTAATGGCTTCGGATTTGCCTTTATTAAATCTATGTATGATAAAAAAAAGACAACCAATCATCTAATTAAGACTGTTTCTTAAAAATACCTGTGTATTACACACTAAGCAGTTTTCCAAATGCTTGTTTGAGACGAGAATTTTATTGTTATCATTATCATATCTACCTAGTATTTGGGTCTCAATATAGAGTAAGCATTACCATCCTGAAACTGAGAGACTAGCAGTAGATACATCCTTTAATATGGTGTAAATGGCAATTTGCCAAACTTTTTCCACAACCTACTTCCTAAAAAGATTTTTTTATTGGAATAGTGAAATAGGCCTGTAGTGTAATTCTGGTAGAGTGTGGATTTTTTGTAGATATGATTGCAAATTTAAATGTATTAAATGTTTAATGACTCAGCAATAAAAAACACAATAAAATATTGCTGTGGTAGATTCTTTGGGCAACAGAGGATAGTTTGCCTTTTATTGGCTGTTTTAAACATTTTCTTTCTCAAAAACAATGTTGGTAGCAATGACTCAAACAAAAAGGTAGCTTTTCATTGTATAAGCTCTGTTCAGTAGGACTCCAAAGATGCTTTTCAGTTTCTTTCTCAAGCTCCTAATGCACATCCATGCACCTAAAGACAGAGAGACAAAGGGGAGAAAACACAGTTCTGCAGAGGTAGTAATTACCACAGATAAATCCAGTCCCTGATTAACCCTCTTACTCGTAACCTCCCTCTTCCACTACAACTCATGTTTAAACCTTACCCAGCTGGCTACATACCTCCAGTGCCCAACAGAGGCTGAGGACCTGTTCAGCATGCAACTGACTCCTCCCTGACTGGCGATAACACCTCTAAAACCTAAACTAAAACTTGGCATTCTTTAAGTGGTGGAGACACCGCAGGGGAGTGTGGTCCAAACAGAGGGTAAAGAGACATCTCAGCTGGTAGTATCGAACAGTGAGTACCTCCCTCTTGGTGGCTAGACACTTATTCTCGATTATGTTGTATTTAGGCTGTTTTTGACTTACAGCACTGACCAGTCCTCCCCCTTCACCACCTGGGACAAAAAGGCCCCAGCCTTTTTCCAAGGCATCAGTCTGTAACATTTTGCTAAACTTGCTGTGAAACCTCATAATCAAGGTCTCTGGCTTGCCATGTGATCTTAAAAGGCCCTTGTCAGTTAGTAAATAATTTTGAGGTGGAAGTAAGGAGCAATACCTTTTGTAGTGTTGTTGCTAAGTTCTAAGCTAATTCAGTGTTTTATTAAAACTTGTAGGTGCCCTGCCACTGGGTTATAGTGAGCCTTGTGGAAAAAAAGCTCACTTTGTTTACTGTTTTACCTGCCTGAGTATCCAAGTTCACTCTATACAACATATAATGAATAATGCTGATGTACAGGTAGGTTAGTTCACCTTCTGGTCATGAGATTTTGCCATTTATAACAATTACCTGGTCAAAGGCATGACACAGGGGGTCATTATCTAACTGCTCTATGAAAAAAATCTGGCAGGGGCATCATGGGCGTACGAGTATCCAGAGTATCCACGTCGTCCACCCCTGGTCTCTGTTCTGGGCACCTCTTGTAGCTGAAACAGTGTCTTCTGCCATAGCCACCCAAAACAAATACATATTCAACTGCTGGGATGCACCCATTTACATTTCCAGGCCAATTTCCAGTCTGGTATGAGAGTTGTAACATCTCAGAAAAAAAGGCCCTGAGGAGAGTGGTTAGGGCAGCAGAAAAGACCATATGGGTCAGACTCCCACCTATTGAGGATCCGGCTCAAAAGCACCTCTTGTCAAAAGTCAGGAGCATCATTAGTGACTCCACTCACCCCTGTCACATACTGTTTTTGCCCTTGGGTAAAAGGTACAGTAGTCTATACGCTGCAACACGGACCGTTTCAGAAGGAGTTTCTACCCGACTGCCATCAGACTTCTGAACAGAACAAATTACCCCAAATCTGATAAATATTTAATCTATGGGCATAACATGTGCAATATCCTTATATCTTAACAAGATAACAAAATGTGCAATAACAAAATGTGCAATAATTATCATTATGTATAACCACTGTGAATTTTTCTGCATGTGCAATACTTAATTACAATGTGCAATTTTCATAATGTCAGTATTATTATTATTATTTAACTTTTGATGTACCTTTTTAATCTTACATATTTTTCTTCATTACTATTTTATATATATATTTTATTTTTTAAACCTGTGGTGTTTTTAACGTAAACAAATGCACGTAATTTCGTTTTTTCTGTACACTTTGGTGTACAGTAAAATGACAATAAAGTAAATCTTGAATCTTGAATCTTGAATCAATTGTTTGGTCAACACTAGCAATGACCTTTACTCTATTAATTTGTCCCTCATACTAAATTTTCTCTGGCACCAAGGGATAAGTAAACACATCCTTGTAAATACACTTAACCTTTACCACCCAATGTGTGTCTAATGCCTTGCCTTGTATCAAGTATTTTGGGTGCAACCAGGGACCACCAATACCTAATTTATGTACATCGTCTAAAAGTGAAACTACCACACAGTGAGGAAAATACAGCTAAACATAGATATGGATGCTTTCAGAGTGGATTTGAAGGTTATTTTACATAAAGGCATATTTGAGTCGTGGTGCATTTTGATGACGTTTTACCGCACCACTCAAGCCAAGCGCTGAGCAAAGCGGCAATTTGTGCCGAGGCTCTCAGTGAGCGAAGCGCAAAACGCTATTCATGTTAATGTGCCCTTACAAGCAATAGTTTAGATGGACTCTGCTTTCTAGCTTTCCAGTCTCCTTTTTAAACTCCTAAAACACATCCTTACACCTCAAGACAGAGATACAAAGGGTAGAAAACACAGGGGTTCTAAAAGGATAGTAATTAGCTCCACAGGTGAACCGACTCACCAATTAACCCTCTTACTCCTTACACGCTTACTCCTACCATAAGTTCCATGTTTAAACATAACTTTTCAGCCTAGCTGCCAGCAATTTTATTGATTTATTGTTACTGAAATATGAAAAAACAGAATGCACTGATTTGTTTTTGTTTAAACATTTTTTTATTTCATTTTGTTTATTTAAAAACAGCACAAAAATAAATTTTAAAAGTTCAACTTCATTAAATGATTGATGTTAATAATATGCCTGGAGCACATTTAAAAAAAAAAATTAAAAAAAACTGGGACAAAGGCAAGATACAACTGGGAAGTTTTTGGGAATGTGAAAAGCAGGTCACTATGTCATGATTTGGTGTAAAATAAACATTAACACAATGCACACCTGCAGGTTATTTAGGATTTCATCATCTACAGTACAATATTATTAAAAATCCAGAAAACAAATGAAAACTGACTTGCTCCTGTGAATCTAACCACATAGGGTCAGGAACTCATGGCAGTAAACATAGTTTGTTGTTGCATATACAAATACAAGCAAAGAATCTACTATGCAAACTGAATGCTATACACTGATCAGGCATAACATTATGACCACCCTCCTAATATTGTGTTGGTCCCCCTTTTGCTTGCCTTCTCACCATAGTGCATCCTGGTGCCATGTGTTCCCCAGGTAAGTGGTGCACACGCACCCGGCCATCCACGTGATGTAAAAGAAAACGTGATTCATCAGATCAGGCCACCATTGCTCCGTGGTCCAGTTCCGATGCTCACATGCCCATTGATGGTGCTTTCACCGGTGGACAGGGGTCGGCATGGGCACCCTGACTGGTCTGCGGCTATGCAGCCTCATATGCAACAAACTGTGATGCACTGTGTATTCTGACACCTTTCTATCAGAACCAGCATTAACTTTTTTAGCAATTTGAGCTACAGTAGCTCGTCTGTTGGATCAGACCACATGCGCCAGCCTTCGCTCCCCACGTGCATCAATGAGCATCAGCCGCCCATGACCCTGTCGCCGGTTTACCACTGTTCCTTCCTTTGACCACTGCAGACTGGGAACACCCCACAAGAGCAGCAGTTTTGGAGATGCTCTGACCCATTTGTGTAGCCATTACAATTTGGCCCTTGTCAAATTAGCTCAAATCCTTATGCTTACCCATTTTTCCTGCTTCTAACACATCAACTTTGAGGATAAAATGTTCACTTGCTGTCTAATATATCCCACCCACTAACAGGTGCCGTGATGAAGAGATAATCAGTGTTATTCACTTCACCTGTCAGTGGTCATAATGTTATTCCTCGTCAATGTATATTAACATAACTCAGAAATGCCACCAACTACACTGATCTGAGATGATTTGATGCAAAGAAGAAACCTGTGTTGTGGATTAACAAGTGTTCTTCTAAAAACAAGAGGAAAAGGACCATCCCAATTATTACAGAGTGTAAAAGCCAGTGCCTGTCATGGAATGCAGAGTTTGTTTGTGCCAACAGCATGGGAAACCTTTCAGAGGAACATGCTGCCATCTAGGCAATGTCTTTTTCAGAGACATTCCCACTTGTTTTAGATTCAAGCCGCATTCTGTACTTGTTAGAACAGCCTTAGTATTATGCACGACGTGAATAGTAGGGTGCATGTGCCTGACCTTTCTGTCATTACAAATGTGTGGCACATTATTAAGCACAACATACCATAAAAATAACCTGAACTGTTAAGCAGCTGAAGTTTTATATCCAGCATTAATGAAAAAAAATCCACTTTACCTTTTTTCCATTTTAACTGCAACAATGTATGCTCTCTGTTCCCAAAACAACTGAATCCCAAGCAGTGCTATCGGCCGGCCAGGCAACAACATACAGACGTTATTGGCTAGGGGCTGTGATGATGTTTGTTTGTTTATTAGGATTTTAACGTCATGTTTTACACTTTTGGTTACATTCATGACAGGAGCGGTAGTTACTCATTACACAAGATTCATCAGTACACAAGTTTATATCGAACACAGTCATGGACAATTTAGTGTCTCCAATTCACCTGACCTGCATGTCTTTGGACTGTGGGAGGAAACCGAAGCACCCGGAAGAAACCCACACGGACACGGGGAGAACATGCAAACTCCGCACAGAAAGGACCCGGACCGCCCCACCTGGGGATCAAACCCAGGACCTTCTTGCTGTGGGGCGACAGTGCTACCCACTTAGCCACCGTGCCGCCCGGGCTGTGATGAATTGGCATCCAATCTGAAGTGTGTTACTGCACTGCACACAGTGATTTCTGGGAAACCGTAACCACTGACCCTGACCAGAATAAAGCAGTGGTTAAAAAAATTTAATCACTGTTTTATTTACCTTTTTGGAATTGGTTTGTAGGTTAGATCAACAAAGTCATGTGTGTGTGTGTGTGTGTGTGTGTGTGTGTGTGTGTGTTAGAAGTGGAATGCAGACCTCCTTGGTGCATCTACAGTATATTTCTCAGCTTAATTAAACAAAGATTTCTTTAGATGAGGAGCCTTAACCCCATTGATCCTGGATAGTGATTATTTCCCACCCTCATGTTCACCCTACATTCACTGTCCTTTGTTTTAATTAGTGTCATTGCAGTATGCAGTATCTTACCTTCACCTGACATTACAAACACATCAGGCACGTGCACAGACATTTTTGGGGGCAGGTGCTCAAGCCAAAAAAAGGGCACCCATTGCCAAAATTAGTAATAAAATAATTTAAAAAAAACACAGTAGGATATTTGTATTTTTGTTAACACAATCACTACACATCTAATCAAATAACTCAAATTATCAAATTGCATAAATAAATGAAAAACAGGCAAAAACAAGGCCATACTGTGCACGCTTTTTAATAACCAAACAATATATTAAATAATCATCAAAAAATAGCTCAACTTAAGATCTACCTTTGATTTCAAATCAGAAACCCACTTTGGTTAGTTAATGTTAACAATGGGCCTATTATTCTGCCAATAAAATCAAATAGACAGCTAAATAACATTTTCCTATTTATTCATAATTTTTTGTATGCTTTTCTATATTAAAGAGCATTATATTTAGCCTTCTACATATATTGGTCTAGGCCAGTGATAGCTCAGTGGTTAAGGTACTGACTAGTAAACACAAAGTTGCCAGTTCAAGCCCTGCCACCACCAAGCTGCCACTGTTGGGTCCCTGAGCAAGGTCATTAACCCTCACTTGCTCATCATGTTCCGCTCATTGTGGATAAAAGTGTCTGCTAAATGCTAAAAATGTAAATGTTAGTATAAATGCTTGCATGAAAACAACTCCTTGACTCCTTGGCATAGCTTTTGGATAAGCACACTCATTTACCCACCATGTCCATTTGTAGCCTCCTTTTTTTGGCAAGGTGTTAATGCTCTTTACAGTACCTAGAGGGATAGTTAAAGCTGCTGAAATATTTTTGTATTATTTTATATAATGTTAGCATATTTCCAACCATTGTGAATTTATGTCTTACCATGCACCATTAGTAGTGAAGGGACAGCTGGTTTTATTTTAAAGTAATCAAACTCACTACAAGCAAACCTGTTGTCAGGTGGGGGCCAGTTAGCCTGGTGTTTGATCAAAAAGATCTGGGTGCATCACTTTAATGCACTGGTGTCCTTTTGGTGTTTTCATGTGTATGACAGCACACTGCTTTGCTTTTTTTTTGTTTATGCACTTTCTCCTGTCTTTTAAATTTATCCAATTACCCAACTGCATTATGTTCTGTACCTCTGTACTGATGCCAATCCGTGCCCTGATTGAGGAGAGCGAGACTGACACACGCCCCCTCCGACACATGTGCAGTAGCCGACTGCATCTTTTCATATGCGGATCAGCTTTGTGTACAGAGAGCCACACCCTGATCAACGCATTATTCCTCGACTCTGTGCAGGCACCATCAATTTCTCCTGATCTGTATTCTCATGATGAGATCACATTTGGCCCTTTCAAGGTAGAACACCGCTAAAGTAAGTGTTTGATCCATTTCTGTTTACCATCTTGCAATGACAAGAGCCGACCTTTAGACTTTTATATATACTGGATGTGAGTATCAAAACAGTGAAACATATTTGAATATACAGCATCTTTATTTCCGAGAATTGCTAACCTGCTACAAGTACCTTTACTATAGCTACAGTTTGTAGGTTAAATTGTTTAGAACTTTTGATAGGACATAAAAATGTAAAAAGTTTTTTTTTTTTAGTAATTTTGCCATATTATAATGTATCATACAGTAACTGAGCATACAGTAATTTATTATAGATTATATATAAGCATGTCATTTATTACACTCTTTAACCCTTTAATAGTCTGCTCAACCATTTGGCTGAGTTTACTTTGATTCTAAATACTTGGCGGCACGGTGGCTTAGTGGGTAGCACTGTCGCCTCACAGCAAGAAGGTTCGATCCCCAGGTGGGGAGGTCATGGTCCTTTCTGTGTGGAGTTTGCATGTTCTCCCCGTGTCCACGTGGGTTTCCTCCGGGTGCTCCGCTTTCCTCCCACAGTCCAAAAACATGCAGGTCAGGCTAAATGGAAACACTGAATTGTCCTATAGATACCTAGCCGCTAGATGCAAAAATCAGTGCCCAGATAAAATAGAGAGGGTTGTGTCAGGAAGGGCATCCGGCCTAAAAATTGTGCCAAATCAATGCGGATCATGATCCGCAGAGAGCCGAGGAAGAAGGAAGGTCGAGGAAGAAGAAGAAGACTTTGATTCTAAATACTTGGGTAAAAATAGGCTGTATTTAAATAATCTTGTTTGGGCCGTAACTACTCTTTGGTTGACATGTATTAAACTTTAAAATATTGGTAGATATCTTAAATCTATTGGTAGTCTCTTTAACCTATATGTCAACTTGAAGCTATAGCAGCTGAAAAATCATCTATGAAGGTTGCATCATTTTTTGTGATCTTCTCAACGTTTTGGTAGACTCTCATTAAAAAATACTGTGTACACTAGTAAAAAAAAAAAATGTTGGTGGTGTAGACCCAAGAAACTAATAAATGCAAATAAATAATTTTTACACATTATTTTCTTGGTGAGACCGTTAACGGGTTAAGTAAATATAATAATTATAGTATTTTTTAACACATACATTGTCGTAATTTACTGCACAGTACCTGTGAGTATTCTGTAATTTATAATACATGTAAGTTATTATAATTTATTATATTGTGTTTGGTAATGTACTATATTTCAGTGAACAGTGAGTGTCATTTATTTACACACAGCTAAGTAAACTAATTTATTTTATAGTACATGTATAATTTATTGCTAGTAGGTATGGCGTGATTTAACATTTATTACTTGCAGAGTGCAAATTCAAATCCAAGCTTGTTTGGAGTGCAGGGTCAGCCATACTGCAGGTTGCCCAAGGGTCAAACAGTGGCTGTAAGGCAGAGCCAGGATTAAAACCCTTAACCTTATTTTTGCAAACCCAGAGCCCTAGGCTACTTGTAATACATGATATACAGTGTATCACAAAAGTGAGTACACCCCTCACATTTCTGCAAATATTTCATTATATCTTTTCATGGGACAACACTATAGACATGAAACTTGGATATAACTTAGAGTAGTCAGTGTACAGCTTGTATAGCAGTGTAGATTTACTGTCTTCTGAAAATAACTCAACACACAGCCATTAATGTCTAAATAGCTGGCAACATAAGTGAGTACACCCCACAGTGAACATGGCCAAATTGTGCCCAAATGTGTCGTTGTCCCTCCCTGGTGTCATGTGTCAAGGTCCCAGGTGTAAATGGGGAGCAGGGCTGTTAAATTTGGTGTTTTGGGTACAATTCTCTCATACTGGCCACTGGATATTCAACATGGCACCTCATGGCAAAGAACTCTCTGAGGATGTGAGAAATAGAATTGTTGCTCTCCACAAAGATGGCCTGGGCTATAAGAAGATTACTAACACCCTGAAACTGAGCTACAGCATGGTGGCCAAGGTCATACAGCGGTTTTCCAGGACAGGTTCCACTCGGAACAGGCTTCGCCAGGGTCGACCAAAGAAGTTGAGTCCACGTTCGGCGTCATATCCAGAGGTTGGCTTTAAAAAATAGACACATGAGTGCTGCCAGCAGTGCTGCAGAGGTTGAAGACGTGGGAGGTCAGCCTGTCAGTGCTCAGACCATACGCCGCACACTGCATCAACTCGGTCTGCATGGTCGTCATCCCAGAAGGAAGCTGACACACAAGAAAGCCCGCAAACAGTTTGCTGAAGACAAGCAGTCCAAGAACATGGATTACTGGAATGCCCTGTGGTCTGACGAGACCAAGATAAACTTGTTTGGCTCAGATGGTGTCCAGCATGTGTGGTGGCGCCCTGGTGAGAAGTACCAAGACAACTGTATCTTGCCTACAGTCAAGCATGGTGGTGGTAGCATCATGGTCTTGGGCTGCATGAGTGTTGCTGGCACTGGGGAGCTGCAGTTCATTGAGGGAAACATGAATTCCAACATGTACTGTGACATTCTGAAACAGAGCATGATCCCCTCCCTTCGAAAACTGGGCTTCATGGCAGTTTTCCAACAGGATAACGACCCCAAACACAACCTCCAAGATGACAACTGCCTTGCTGAGGAAGCTGAAGGTAAAGGTGATGGACTAAACCCAATTGAGCACCTGTGGCGCATCCTCAAGTGGAAGGTGGAGGAGTTCAATGTGTCTAACATCCACCAGCTCCGTGATGTCATCATGGAGGAGTGGAAGAGGATTCCAGTAGCAACCTGTGCAGCTCTGGTGAATTCCATGCCCAGGAGGGTTAAGGCAGTACTGGATAATAATGGTGGTCACACAAAATATTGACACTTTGGGTACAATTTGGACATGTTCACTGTGGGGTGTACTCACTTATGTTGCCAGCTATTTAGACATTAATGGCTGTGTGTTGAGTTATTTTTAGAAGACAGTAAATCTACACTGCTATACAAGTTGTACACTGACTACTCTAAGTTATATCCAAGTTTTATTTCTATAGTGTTGTCCCATGAAAAGATATAATAAAATATTTGCAGAAATGTGAGGGGTGTACTCACTTTTGTGATACACTGTATATTACACATTACTGCATTTTTTCCACACTACTTGCTACTACAACCCCAAATCAGAAAAAGTTGGGACAGCATGGAAAATGCAAATAATAAAAAAACTGTTTCTTACATTTACTTTGACTTTTATTTCATTGCAGACAGGATGAACCTGAGATATTTCATGTTTTGTCTGCTCAACTTCATTTAATTTATTAATAAACATCCATTCCTGCATTTCCTGTTTGGAATCACATCATTGTTTAGTTTTTTCACCTCATTACTAGCCCCTGTTCCAGCTGTACAGAAATATGTACTGGAAACCACTACAGCAACATTCGTGTAAAATTAGCAACGAGTTTGTTATCCTGTATAATAAATAATATTATATAACTAATAAATGGTGCTGTATATTTATCTATAGTATGCTCAGAAGTAGTGAAATGTACCATGTAAATTCCTAGTAAATTCCTAGTAAATTCTCAAGCAGTGTATAAGTGATCTCGTTGGCTCGGTGGGTAGCACTGTTGCCTCACAGCAAGAAGGTCCTGGGTTCGATCCCAAAGCGGGGTGGTCAGGGTCAATTCTGTGCAGAGTTTGCATGTTCTCCCTATGTCTGCGTGGGTTTCCTCCGGGAGCTCTGGAGCCTATCCCAGCTTTTCAATGGGCGCAAGGCACACAGTAACACCCTGGACAGGGCGCACCATTCCATCGCAGGGCAGACACACATACACACACACATAAACACACTCATTAACCTGACCGCAGGTTTTTGGACTGTGGGAGAAAATCGGAGCTCCTAGAGGAAACCCACGCAGGGATGGGAGAACATGCAAACTCCGCACAGAAAGGACCCGGACCGCCTCGCCTCGGGATTGAACCCAGGACCTTCCTGCTGTGAGGCGACAGTGCTAAAGTCTGAACAAAGACCTGAACACTTACTTACCTTTTCACATACTCATGCATTGAAAATTTGAAAGCAGTCAGCCCACCTTTGTATGTTCTTGGAAGGTAGTAGAAAACCACAGTACCTGAACAAAAACAATCCCATCAAAAACACATGCCGACAAGGCTCTATTTCCAACCTGCAGAATTTTAAGTTGATTCTATACACCCTTAAGTTATTCAGGTTGGTCACACATTTCCCACCATTACTCCACTCAAAAGAAAAACACTGTACAAAAATCCTCCCAAAATGATATTTATAATTTTCAAAATTATATTCATCATTTTCTAAATTATATTCAGCATTTTCAGATATCATTACTTTATCTTGGAGTTTTGTTGTATGCTCATGTGAACAATTTAAATGTCTCCAATTAACCTGACTGCATGTTTTTGGACTGTGGGAGAAAACCATAGCTCCCAGAGGAAACCCACGCAGTGACAGGGAGAACATGCAAACTCCACACAGAAAGGACCCGGACCGCCCCGCTTTGGGGATCGAACCCAGGACCTTCTTGCTGTGATGCGACAGTGCTACCCACCGAGCCACTGTGCGTGAGAATTTACTAGGCCCATAATGTCTTACACGGTACATTTCATTAAACTCTAATTTCCCCTGAGTACTTCTGAGCATACTGAAAATAAATATACAGCACCATTTATTAGTTATATAATATTATTTATTATACAGGATAACAAACTCGTTGCTAATTTTACACGAATGTTGCTGTAGTGGTTTCCAGTACATATTTCTGTACAGCTTTAATGTATATAAGGATGCAGAGCACGCAGGGGATGGGATGAGTCACTGAAAAAAAACATTGATTATGAGTGATTTGCTGCTGGCAAGCCTCTATAAACTGTCTGACGTTGAGCTGATGAAAAGTCGGTGAGTCAGTGTATAGCAATAAAAAAGTTCTGCCTGACTTATTCCCTGATCCCGCAGTGCCCCACACAGACACGTGTGGGCGTGGACACGATTAATAAGTACGTCTGCTAGGGATAATTTATTTGTAGATGACGTTCTTGATCAGTAATCGTATTTATTGTTTAGCTTGTTGTTTTGTATATTATTACAGAAAGGGTAAACACACACACACACACACACACACACACACGCACACACACTGTCTACCGGCGCACAATGAGGAGAGACAAAAGAATAACGAGGGAGGGCGGCAGAGGCTCTGTGACGTCATACATCCTCAGCTGACACATAGCTCGCCCCATGCCGGGACACACGCGCGCGCACCCAGAGACGCAGACGCAGACTGACACTGTCATTTCAGTGTGAAGCCGATCCTGTCTGGGGAGGTGAGACAGCCGACAGCCGGACGCTGTGCAACACGCAACTCAACACTGCTGCGCGCTCACGTCTCCTCTCCCTGATTTTGTTTGTTTTATTAGATCAGACTGGCTGAGACACTGCGCATTCTCGAGTCTGCCCCTCGCTCTGTGGTTCATACCCCCCAAAAATAAGCGGGTGGGTGGCACGTCGTGGAGGGAGGCTATTGCGCTCTCGCCATTGAGCTGCTCTCATCGTCGAAGCCGAATATGCCCGCGGTGCGCGATCTGTCTGCACTCGGCGCCAACTTAAGGATTCCTGGAGTTTCCGAATGAGAATTGATTCGTCCTGACTTCCCGGGACATACGCAGCCCCACGCCCACGCATCCACACACAAGGTAAAGTGATAGAACCCTGGATGCGGAGCGTGGGAGGTGGAATGGCGCTGTGCGATCGACTCTTGCACATTCTTGCCTGTACACTTCGACCGGATGGTGGGAAATAAAAGCGCGCTAGGATCTTGCACCTGCTGCATGTGGATGCAAGGGAGAAACGAGCACCTGCAAACGAAAGCAGTGAGGGATGTGATGTTTGCCTCGATGACTGAATACCTATGCTGTGAGTGTGCATTAGCGCATGGCAGTGCCACCGCTAGAAAGCTCTTCTGACGGAGTCCTATAAGAAAGGTCACAGGAAGCCTCATCATGCACGGCTATGGTTTGATCACGAGCCTGTTCATTCCAGCGCGGGGAGACGGCGCACACCTGACTCAGCGCGCACACAAAACCTAAACATGTTCGGTTGATCCACATACCTGCATTCTTTCGCACACATACACGTTTACAGACAGAGGTACAGCGATGGAATTATCCGAAGTGCGGTGTTCCAGCGCGAGCGAGGAGCTGTACACGATCAACAAAACCCCTACCAACAACAGCGGCGGGCGACCGAAACGGCTGCTCTGGCAGAACGCAGTGCGCCACATCACCGAGCAGCGCTTTATTCACGAGCACAGCAGCTCCAAATCCGACGACCCAGCTGGCCAAGACCTGCGCAAACAGTCCACCGGCAGGACTTCGGTGAGCGAGCGGCACAACAACTGCGGCACCAAAGTGTTCCCGGAACGCTCAAGCAGCGATCTGGGATTCCTGCAGCTCGACTGCGCGCCCAGTAACTCGGACTTCTTTGTGAGCTGGGGCTGCGCGTACCGTGGAGTGATCTTCCCCACGTTGCGCTACGCCTTCAAATCGCGCGAACTCGAGCGCCTGTACCAGCGCTATTTCCTGGGCCAGCGGCGCAAGTCCGTGGCTGTGATGAATGTGCTGGACGTGGTGACCAAGCTGACGCTGCTGGTGCTGCACCTGACACTAGGCGCCACGCCAGTGGACCCAATCAAGGGCGCACTGCTCGGCTTTTTCGCCGGAGTCGAGGTAGTGATCTGCGCGCTTGTGGTGGTGCGCAAGGACGCCAGCTCGCACGGCTACCTGCAGTACAGCGGCGCAGTAACGTGGGCGGCCATGGCCACACAAATCTTGGCCACGGGACTCGGATACGGGCTTCTAGGAGACGGCGTGGGCTATGTGCTTTTCACGCTCTTTGCCACCTACAGCATGCTGCCGCTGCCGCTCAGCTGGGCCATCGTGGCCGGACTACTGACCTCCGCGCTGCAGATTGCGCTCCAGCTGCTCGCGGCCCCCCACGCGCGGCTCTCCACCAATCAGGTAAAAGCACTGTTTTATCATGACTTTGAGTTTTCACTTTCACTTCATCTCCACACGATGCTGTTCTTAAGTTTTGTATCAACAAGAGCAGGGGTCCAGGGTCCCTCAAAAACACCGAGCGCAGGACAGACTTAAACTCTGGACAAAGCACCACACACTTACCTATTAATGTACTCACGCATTAAACATTTGAGAGCAGTCAGTCCACCTTTTGTATTTTCTTGGAAGGTAGTAGAAAACCACAGTACCTGAACAAAAACAATCCGATCAAAACACGTGCTGATAAGGCTCTATTTCCAACTGGCAGAATTTTAAGTTGATCCTATACACCCTTAAGTTTTTTAAGTTGGTCACACATTCCCCACTATTACTCCACTCAAAAGAAAAGCACTGTGCAAAAATCCTGCCAAAATTATATTCATTATTTTTAAAATTATTTTCAGCATTTTTAGATATTTCTTTATTTGGGAGTGTTGTTGTATGCCCATGTGAACAAGTGTTTTTAACTAGACATTTTAACTGCTGGAGCAACTTGTTTGTTTACATTAATCCACCTTTTTAATGAGTTCATTCTCCACACCTAATTAGTGAAAGGATCTGATGGTTAATTGTTGAAAAACATAGATGTCCAGCATAACATTTTTTTTGCTTCGAAAAAATAATTACATGAATTCTAAATTGAATTTAAATTATTGTGTTCAATTTGTTTCATTTTAAATAACATTTAAATGACCTGTGTTAGTAATATGTCATTAAGTTTTTTTTTTACTTTCTATGGTAATTTTGACAAGAATAATAATTTTACAAACCTAAACAGCCCATTGCAAATAATCTCACACATTACTATTGTAATAAATTATCTACAGTGTATTGATATTTCTAAGGCTGTATCATCATTTAAAAGACAGCCTGTAATATTTCGCAGACGGTTTGTCAAAATGTTTGGACTCTGATTTGTGAGTTTTCAAATGTACTTCATGAGTCCACATGAGTTTCCTTTGGTTTCTTCAGTATCCTCCCACCTCTCAAAAACATGCCTGTAAGTGCTCTAAATTGCTCCTAGGTATTAGTAGGTGAAGTATATAATTGGCTAAATATGTGCAGCCCTGCAATGATGCACTGGCACCCTGCCCAGATTCTCTTCCTGCCTTGCAGTAAATGTTTCTGGGTTACCCAAAGCAAGCCTGATCAGAATAAAGTCTCTCT
This sequence comes from Trichomycterus rosablanca, assembly GCF_030014385.1. Taxonomy (NCBI): domain Eukaryota; kingdom Metazoa; phylum Chordata; class Actinopteri; order Siluriformes; family Trichomycteridae; genus Trichomycterus; species Trichomycterus rosablanca. Next base: position 7,836,672 of record NC_086012.1, read on the forward strand.
TTTTTAAACAAACAAGCTGCTTCAGTATTTAAACCGACTCCTGTACAACTGCATACATGGTAAGAGAAAATCTTTAAAGTAAAGATTTTACATCATGCTGCTATACAGTGTTTATAATGTAGATGTCCTATATGTTTATCATTTTATTTTAATTTCCATCAACCTTCTTATATCGGTCAGGGTTGAAGTAGGTCCGGTTCCACCAGGAAACGATGGGTGCAAGACTGAAATAGTCTGGACAGGGTACCAATCTATCGCAGGGCTTTGGCTATCCCTTCCTCTCAAACATAGACAATCATGTTTGTGTAGACACCCGGCTGACTGATAGCACCGCTGATATTTGAACCTGGATCTTAGCTGTGGTAGGCTGGTGTAACAGATTAATGCACCTTCGTAAATGTTACAATATACGATAAATTGTAATTATAAGTTTGTAAGGTGTGAAAGAAACTTTATTATTTTTAAAAATACTTAAATAAATAGCTTATAAAGAATCAAAATAGAAAATATAGTTGCACTACCACATGTTCCTAATGTGAAACAATTTAAATACATGGTATTGTTAAAATGATTGTTAAAAAAGCAAAAGAGAAAGAGAAAAACAGGAAATCTAAAATATTACAGCTTTAGAAAAGACTAAACACATGATAGGATTATAGCAGGTGTGGAATTCAATGCTGAAAATTTGTCATTGGTGGCTTTTTCTTGACTAGGGTCTTGGGGTCTGGAGAATATCTGGAATCTTTGGGTGTCAGGCAGAAACACGGTCTCATCCAATTTACCTAATGGCATGTTTTAGGGATTGCCCAGAGAAAACAATTGGGGAGAATATACAACCCTCCAGACAGACAGCAATTGAGGGCAAGGAGCCTCTAGCTGCTGAAACTCCAGCCATGGCATTTTAGTTCTTCAAAAATGTTTAATGCTAATTGGTAGACTATCCTAGTAGATGATAAGGGTTTGTTAACCACTGGATTAAAATTGTTAATGTTCGTGTACTTTTCTGTACCTTGAACATTCCACATAATCCTCGTCCCAGTGTATTCTAAAGTTCGAGGCTATATGGTTAATGCAATGTGTGATGCCTAGCAACATGTGTCCTGGGGACCTTGGTGCAATTCATTCCTGGTCACTGTCTGTAAGTTATAATTTATGGTACAATGTCAACATGTTAATATGGATTTTCTCTAACCATCCGTGCAGAGGATAAATGGCTGCTTCAATTTGCCTGTTGGTGTGAGTGTTTTATTGCCCTGTGATTGACTGGCATACTGCCTAGGGTGTATTTCTGTTTCAGTCTGTTCTTTGTTGAGGCACACCTCAACCCTGACCGGAATCATTCATCTAGTAAAAATGAATCAACTATTAATGTGAAGAGATGAGATCGGATAATGCTTTTTTTTTTTATCTGGATAGTATTGCCCAGAACTATATAAGCAATCAGGCATAACATTATGACCACCTTCCTAATATTGTGTTGGTCCCCCTTTTGGTGCCAAAACACCCCTGCAACTATGATGCACTGTGTATTCCGACACCTTTCTATCAGAACCAGCATTAACTTCTTTAGCAATTTGAGCTGTTGTTTGTTTGTTGGATCGAACCACATGGGTCAGCCTTCGCTCCCCACATGCATCAATAAGCCTTGGTCGCCCATGACCCTGCCGCCGGTTTACCACTGTCCTTGGACCACTTTTGATGGATACTGACCATTGCAGACTGGGAACACCCCACAAGAGCTGCAGTTTTGGAGATGCTCTAGCCATCACAATTTGGCCCTTGTCAAAGTCGCTCAAATCCATATTCTTGTCCATTTTTCCTGCTTCTAACATCAACTTTGAGGATAAAATGTTCACTTGCTGCCTAATATATCCCACCCACTAACAGGTGCCGTGATGAAGAGATAATCAGTGTTATTCACTTCACCTGTCAGTGGTTATAATGTTTTGCCTGGTCGGTGTACTTGTACAGTACTATATGGCCAAAAGTATTTGGACACCTGACCATAAGCTTGTTGGACATCTCATTTCAAAACAAATGGCATTAAAATACAGTAGCCTCCATGTGATATCTTAGCTATAATAGGAGCAACTCTTTTAAATTGTCCTCTCACAAATTTTTGAAGTATATCTGTAACAATTTGAGTCCATTCAGTAATTTTATTATGGCTGGGCACTAAAAAGCCTCAATTGCTGTTTCAGTTAAGTTAGGCTGAGGTCAGGGCTCTGTGCAGGCAGTTAAAGTGTTTTTTTAATCAAGCGTCATGTCTAATTTTTTGCACAGGATAATACCTTCCCTAAACTATTGCTGTTAGTTTGAAGCATAAAAAACTTTATATAATTGATTACAACTGTTGTCAATTGTTGTGAATGAAACACATGAATTCAAATATTAGAAGGGGTGTCCCAGTAATTTTGTCCATATAGTGTATGTGGACACAGTACACTATTAAGTGTAGATGTTTCAGCCACACTCAGTGTAAATACAGGTGTTCTGTTCTAAAACATTAAAAGCTTTTATACAGCAACAGTTTTGGGAAGGCTCTTTTATGTTTCAGTGTGACTGTGCCCTTGTGAACACAGCAAAGTCCTTAAACGCATGATTTGATGAATTTGGTGTTAAGTAACTTTAGCAGATTTACCTTTTCTTGCTGAACACCATTCAGATGAACTGGAGTGTGCTTTGCATCCTTGCCTGTTCTGGCAAATGCTTCTCTGAGTAAATTGACACAAATTCCCACAGACACACTTGTAGAAAGCCTTTTCAGAAAGTAGGATGTTATGGTCAGAAAGTGGACAAGAGGAGCTGGATCATGTTAACGCTCATTTTTGGAATGTCTGTCCAACAAGCTTATGCTCTGGTGTCAATATATCCTTGGCTATACAGTGGATGGCCTACAAGAATACAAAAATTATTGAGATGAAAAGTTAGATATTATTTCTAATAGCATGTATGTTTTAATTATGTTACTTTAACTTGAGGAATATGCTCTATCGGCATCCCGAACCTACATGCAAAAATGCATAGCCTTGATCATATTACAGAATAATGAGTGTGAATGTTCTGCCCTGGTTTCAATTACATTTAAAACGAAGTACTACTCTCTCTCTCTCTCTCTCTCTCTCTCTCTCTCTCTCTCTCTCTCTCTCTATCTATCTATATACACTGATCAGCCATAACATTAAAACCACCTCCTTGTTTCTACACTCACTGTACATTTTATCAGGTCTGCTTACCATATAGAAGCACTTTGAAGTTCTACAAGTGCTGGTATGAGTGGATCAGACACAGCAGCGCTGCTGGAGTTTTTAAATAACATGTCCACTCAATGTCTTCTCTATTAGACACTCTTACCTAGTTGGTCCACCTTGTAGATGTAAAGTCAGAGACGAGTGCTCATCTATTGCTGCTGTTCGAGTTGGTCATCTTCTAGACCTTCATCAGTGGTCACAGGACGCTGCCTATGAGGCGCTGTTGACTGGATATTTTTGGTTGGTGGACTATACTCAGTCCAGCAGAGACAGTGAGGTGTTTAAAATCTCCATCAGCGCTGCTGTGTCTTATCCACTCACACCAGCACAACACACACTAACACACCACCACCATGTCAGTGTCACTGCAGTGCTGAGAATGATCCACCACCTAAATAATACCTGCTCTGTAGTGGCCGTGGGAGAGTCCTGACCATTGAAGAACAGCATGAAAGGGGGCTAACAAAGCATGCAGAGAAACAGATGGACTACAGTCAGTAATTGCAGAACTACAAAGTGCTTCTATGTGGTAAGTGGAGCTGATAAAATGGACAATGTGTGTAGATTTTAATGTTATGGCTGATCGGCGTATATACATATATAAATACATATACAAATACTAGGGATATGTATATAACTACATAAAAATACATATACTAAGCTAAGCTAAAGCCAAGGAAGGCTTTAAGCTTTTTCTGCAATTGTAAATGCAGCGTTAATGTGTTGAGGAAGGAGAAGTGTCTCTTTGTGGGGGTGTTCGGTACGTTTTGGGACAGACCATGAGTGTAGGAAGTGACTCAGTGTCATGCAGTGTTGATGCCTCCTAGCTAGAGGCTCTTGTTGTGTGTGTGTGTGTGTGTGTGTGTGTGTGTGTGTGTGTGCTTGTGATGCTCTGCGGTATTGGTATTTTAGGTAGGGAGTATTTTTGGAAATAGTCCATGTAATCACTGAACTCTGAATTTGATAAGCAGATTAAAATAACTAGCATATTTTCTGGCATGGTTGAGGCAGCGATGTCTGTATTTATGTGGCTGTAACATTTCATCACTAGTTAAAGTAGACTCTAAATTCAATATACACTGGATTCAGAAACTATTCAGACCCTTAATATTTTCATAGATAATATTTTACAACTAAATCTACAATCCACATTTCCAGAAAAGTTGGCACGTTTTGTAAAATGCAGTAAAAAGAAGATTCTGTCATTTTTTAATTCTGTTGAATCTTTAAACATTAGAAAAGTAGCAATTAAATAATTCATAGCAGTTAAATAACTTGTTGAGGTGTTTTTACTGATCAGCGTCATTGTATTTTGTAAATAAAAACAGGATTTATAATTGATGCCTGCAACACACTCCAAAAAAATTGGGACAGAGGTGTGTTCACCCCTGTGTTTCATCACCTTTTCTATTAATTAGACTTTGTAATGGTTTGGAAACTAAAGACACTAACTGTTCCAGTTTTGCATGTGGAATTTTTGTCTATTTTTGCTAGATACGAGATTTCAGCTGCTCAACGCCTCTGCATCAATGATATCTTCACACATATGCAAGTCACCCATGCCATGGGCACTGATGCACCCCCATAGCATAACAGGTTTTAGCTTTTTGGGAAATGTTATGCCATTTTGGGTTTCACTTTGGAACTGCCCTGGGAGAGCAGATTGCCCCAGAGGCAGTGTGAAGCCCCTTTTCGAGAGTGGATCCCACATTATGCTTAGGGAGCGCCAGTTGGTGAGGTAGGGGTTCCAATTGTGCATGGCTGAACTGGTTCTGAGGGTTCCCTATCTTTCCTTGTTCTGAGAGCTAGCTTGCGCAGACAGCTGGAGTCTGTCATATTGTGACATCCAGTACACAGTTCTGCACTATCCCTGTTCTATTCACTTACCGTTGTGGGTTACAGATGTTTTTGTGTTTTTTATTTCTTACCTTGTTTTTACTAATTTGGCCAGCTATTTAATTTAAGATTATCTAATTTTTTGAATTTACTTTTTTTCATTCTTGCAGATGTGTGGATTTGCCTTCTAATTCAATAGCAAGGCATGTCCAGTCCTGTTACATATGGCGAAAAGCAAAGTGTGAAGATCCCTTTTAGTTATAAAGTTAAGGTGTTTTAATCACACCCACCGCTAAAATCAGGTTTTTTTTTTCATTTAACTTTAATTAATTTTATTTTCCTAAGCCACTTAATTTTGGTCAGGGTTGTGGTGGGTCCAGTTAAGCTTGAAAACACTGGGCACAAGGCAGGAATATAAGGGTGTTAATTCATTGCAGGACTTCAGCCACCAAGGTATAGTTAATCGTATTCCAAATTCCAAATTCCTACCAGTGTAAGATTTAAAAGCAAAAGCCTGTCGTGGTATTGGGGTGGTTGATTGCACCCTGTTTGACGAAGCTGCATTTTGCAAAAATCTATGCCACTCTATAGCAGCATGACTGCATAATCAAAGAGTATGGGTGCTTGACTAGTCTGCACAATATGTAAATAAAGGTCTCAAATGCTAGCACAACCAAAAACTTCCATAGTAGGAGAAAAGCAAAAATACGGCTTTTAAAACTGGGATAATTGGTGTCTTTGGTCCCCAGGCGATTACAGATTAAAAGGAAAAGGATGCAACACAGTGGTAAAAATGCTCATGTTCCACCTTTTTTTGAAATGTGCTGCATACATCAATTTTTTTTAAATCTAGTATCCCTCTGTTCCCATCATCATGCCAGTTGTATGCCCCCAACACTAGCTAGGTGTATTAGCTAGTGTAAATTAGAATGTAAAGCTGTTCATGTTCAAGCTACAGGTAGAATGTGTGTATGTGTGGATGATAAACACTAAAAATATCATGTGTGGGTCGCCTTCATAAAAAAAAAAAGATTTCTCAGAATCGCATACTTGCTAGCCTGCTGCCTACATGTTTTCCTTTTTTACTGTCTTAATTATTTTAGCTCCAGGGTCTTAAAAAACCTGCATTTGATTCTTGCCTCTGCTCACTGTCCATGATGAGTTGTTTTTGCCCAACACGGCTGGGTTGATATTAAGTCTGGTATCTCTCAAGGTTTCTATTATGTAATATTTTGGGGAGATTTTCTTTGCCACTATTGCACTCGGCTTGATAATTATAGGGTTTTAGGATTTTGATGTTCATGCTAAAAAGCTTTATACAAATAAATCTGACTGACATTTCCTCGTGGGTTTTATCCCAGTACTCCAACCTCCCAAAAACACAGGATTAGGTCACTGCTGCTGTTGGGTAACAGCCTTAACCCTTAATTGCTTGCACTGTATTCAGCCACAATTATAAGTCGCTTGGAATAAAATAACGTATGCCATAAATGCTTGTTGTACCTGAGCATTAACAGGGATTTGGTCACGTAGCTTTATGCCAGATTTTGTAAAATGACTGGGATTTGCTTCTATTCAGCCATACAGGCATTAATAAGGTTTGGCAGTCAGCATTCCAGTTTATCACAATAGTGTAAACAATTATTGTATTGTATTATTGTTTATGTACCCAACTTTATTTACGGTGATATCACACTGAAACAGTAAACAGCCCTTCTTTAAACTGTTCCACAGAGTTGGGAACACATCATTTTTCACAATGCCGTTCATAAAGCCCTTATATTGCAGCAGAAAATGCATTTTTAGTGTTCCAGGGTTCCATAGTGGTGTGTTTGATGCCACTCAAACAGAAGCTTGGCATTGTGCGTGCTGATCCAGAAAAAAAACAGAAGAACTATTTTTTTCTGACATGGTTTTGCAATCACCATGAACAGACAATTCTTTAGCACTCATCTTTACAGCCAAGCTATAGTTTCTAAGAAATATGTACAAGTCACTTAAATTTCACTTATGTTAGATTAGATTTTTTACTTTAGCAGAGAAAAAACATCTGATGACCTGACTTCTTTAGTATGTTATGCTTTGACAATGCCATTTTAAAAGATGAGTTCAGTATAAAAGAGTCCACTGCTATATTTTTGTAATAAACCCACCTGCCATGAGGATTGGCGGCATGGCCTTACCAAATTTGCGCCTCGAAGAGCATTAATTTGATCCTGGCGGGAGTGTTCTATTTATCGTGGAAACTTTCAAGCATCACGAGGGAACCACCCTGGGCGAGCGAGCTGTAGTGTGACAACCCTTTCTGAGGGCAAAACAAGGGCACATTTGGACAGCAGTTTGTGAGGTGGGATTTCTCTTTTCCAAGAACTGGGTTGTCTCAGTTACTCTGAGCAGCTTTCCATATTGTGAGGACTGGTTCTCAGTTCCTTGCTATCACTTTTCTATCCACTTTCTCCATTGTGGGCTGTGGATGTTTTTGTGTCCCTCATTTATTTCTTGGTTCTTGTTATTCTGGCCACTGCTTTTATTTTCCCATTACCATTTTTGTTGAGTATTGGTAATTTTTTTAATTCTTGCCAGTGCAGGGCTACACCTGATGCCCCATTGGCAAGGTGCGATTCACCACATTACAATTTGTTTATGGAGATTATGAGGCTGTATGCTTTATTGAATACACCTGTTAATAATTTGTTTTCATTAATTACAAACCTCATTTTCCGAAAAGGTACAATATGAAATTGTTAATTCTCTTGAATCTTTATTTCACTGATATAGGTAGAAAGAGAATAGTTCTAATATTTTTACTGATCAACTTCATTGTATTTTGTAAATATAGACAGATTTAAAATTTGATGCCTGCAACACACTCCAAAAATGTTGGGACATAGGGGTGTTTAACCCTGTGTTCCATTACCTTCCCTTTTATTAAGACTTTTTAATGGTTTGGGAACTGGGAAAACTAATTGTTGCACTTTTGCAAGTGGAATTTTGTCCATTTTTGTTTGATACAAGACTTCAGCTGCTTAACAGTCCATGGTCGCCTTCATCTGATTCTCCTCTTTATACTGCTGCACCACAAATTTTCAATAGAAGTGTAACGAGGGGGGTTGGTGGTCTGGAACCACTAAAACAAACCCGCAGAGAAGACAGGACCCAAGGTGCAGAGCACAATATAAAAAGGAACAGAAAAAATCCTAACTATGACTAAGAAGGAAATCCCCTAGGTGGGACCCATGATCATGGTCAGCCAACCAGCTACTCGGTCCACCAATCAACTAACACACAAGTTGGGATCCCGAATGCTTGTTCCCAAACTCTAAACAAAAAAAAGGAAAGAAAAAAAAAAACAGGAAAATAATGGTTTAAGAGGGGAATCGACTTGTGAGTCAGATTTTCAGCTCTAAGGAATCGATTCGTAAGAGGATTTATTTCACTACAAGCGTTGGCTTCCAACACGGAAGCAACGGAATGCTGAGAAGGGCTACTTAGCGTGTAGTAAATAAATACAAAGAGTACTCTTCTTTAACAAAGTAAGGAGCGAGTGACGCACACCGGCCAACTACCTTACCGACTAAGGTTGACTCAGCTCAGAGTAACGCTCTGGCTTTCCTTAAATAGGAGACTCGCTTGTGCTGCGAGCTAGCGCTAATCAGCGCTGTGGCTTTTGGGAAATGTAGTCTGCTTGCCATTGGAACGGGACGATCTACGATTTCTGCTGCGAGAAGTGCTGGAGAAAGGTAATCGACTAGTTACAGGAAGACAGATCTGGACTGCAGGCAAGCCAGTCAAGCACACACACTCTGTGTCTATAAAGCCATGCTGTTGTAAACCGTACAAGCGTACGTTTCGAGAGAGAATTAACAAATCACAGATTCTGTTTTTACTGCATTTAACACAATGTCCCAACATTTTCAGAAATAACCTTTAAAGTTTTAAAGGGCCAGACTATATCACAAATGAGGTTAAAATTCTAGATAAACTTGAAAAGCTTTTTTTTTTTTTTTAATGTGGGTAGAAACAAAGTATTTAAAAGTACTAAATACAACCCCAAATCAGAAAAAGTTGGGACAGTATGGAGAATGCAAATAAAATAATAATGCAGTGTTCCTTACATTTACTTTGACTTTTATTTGATTGCAGACAGTTTGAACCCAAGATATTTTATGTTTTGTCCGCTCAACTTCATTTCATTTGTTAACATACCTCCATTCCTGCATTTCAGGCCTCCAACACGTTCCAAAAAAGTTGGGACTGGGGCAATTTAGGGCTAGTAATGAGGTGAAAAAGGTGATTGTAATCATGGTTTGGTACAAAAGCAGCATCCAGGAAAGGCTAAGTCTTTAATGAGCAAAGATGGCCAGAGGATCTCCAGTTTGTCACCAAATGCGTGAGAAAATTATTGAATTGTTTAAAAGCAATGTACCTCAAAGAAAGATAGATAGATAGATAGATAGATAGATAGATAGATAGATAGATAGATAGATAGATAGATAGATAGATAGATAGATAGATAGATAGATAACTTTATTAATCCCATAGGGAAAGTCAGTTATTACAGCAGCTCAAGAGACATTAAAGCAAAATAGATTGGAAGGGATTTGTATATTTCTCCCTCTACAGTGCATAATATCATTAAACGATTCAAGGAATTGGGAGAAATTTCAGTGTGTAAAGGCCAAGGCCACAAGCTTAAGCTGAACGCTTGTGATATTCGATCCCTCAGACGGCACTGCATCAAGAACCGCCACTCAACAATAGCTGATATAACCACATGGGCAAGGGATTACTTTGGCAAACCTTTGTCAAGCACTACAATACAGAGTTACATGCACAAATGGATGTTTATTAATAAATGAAATGAAGTTGACCAGACAAAACATGAAATATCTTAGGTTCATCCTATAATCAAATGAAATTCAAAGTAAACATGAGAAACTGTGTTTTTTATTATTTGCATTTTCCATGCTGTCCCAACATTTTCTGATTTGGGGTTGCAGTATGTCTAATTAGTGCACTACTAATTTTATAGTTACAACATACTGAGTAGTTTACAGTTAGACAAAAACAGGAAATTACTATGTGTGAAAAAATCTTGCAAAAGTCTTTGTGCAGAGGTTAAAAGCATGTGTCTGCTAATTACAACTGAGATGAATTGGCAGCTATGTTAATGAAAATATGACATGACTCTGCCTTTGTCTGTACAGGCTGTAGAGACTGTTAGAGCAGCTCATTAGTGCACATGTTTCTGGAATGGAATGTCCAACCATTGTAATATGTTGTCCATAGAGTGTGGATAAATATGTACATCATAAAATATATGATAAAAATTTCTAGAATGACCACTGCTAGCCAAAAACATGTTTATGTTAAAGTATTACACAACACTATGCAAAACAGTGTAATAAGCTAGCTGTCTCTTGTGCTTTGTCAATTCTGCTATTAGTTACGATAGCTCAAAGCAGTTATAAACTTTCACACTAAATTTGTGTAGAAAAATCATTTTGCTAAAATGTCCAAAAAAAACATGCAGCTTTACCGATTGCTTAATTAAAAATAACCACCTTTACATTTCATGCTGGTTAACTGAACGTGCCTAGTGTCTAAGTGATCTGTCTTTCAATGGAATTCCCTTTATGAAGAGTAAAACAGCAATCATTAAACTGTTAGCTTTAACTCAATTAAATGTCCATTTTCATACGTGCTTTTCTCGCTAATCGTTTCCTGATATAGACTGACTGTAAATGTCCTGTGGTTTGAATTAACAAGCAAAGTGATTAAATTTGCTGTGGAGGTGATTAAATGTAATTTATGGATGAGCAATGAGAGCTGTGTGTTTTCTGATCACTTCATCTAGGATGCACTCATCAGAGTAGAATAATCCAACAATTAATCAGCCACAATAACCTCTGAAAGTACAGGGACCTACCGATGGGTCCAAAACCAATCTTAATTTTTATGTAACAGCTTATCTTGCCACAAATGGAAAGCAAATGAGAAACCTTTTAAAATCTGTATTTTACAACATATTACGAGTGCTTTAGTACTGTGACATTGTAGCAGGGTTATAATGATTAAAAATTAAATAATTGAAATTACTGAGAGTTTTATCATTTCTTTTTAGCTGTATTAGCTTAATGCGGCAACAGTCTAATGCCAAAGCCTGAGACTGCTAATGAAATGGCTTCTTTTGTTAAAATAATGTTATTTATTAAATATAGTTATTTAGCATAACTGCAGTGACAACTTTATTAATTGGTCGATGTCTTTATTTTATACACGCACCAGGCCATCCACGTGATGTAAAAGAAAGCGTGATTCATCATACCAGGCCACCTTCTTCCATTGCTCCGTAGTGCAGTTCCAATGCTCACGTGCCCATTGTTGGCACTTTCGGCGGTGGACAGGGGTCAGCATGGGCACCCTGACTAGTCTGTTGCTATGCAGCTTAATACGCAACAAACTGTGATGCACTGTGTATTCTGACACCTTTCTATCAGAACCAGCATTAACTTCTACAGCGTTTTGAGCTACAGTAGCTCGTCTGTTGGATTGGACCACATGGGCCAGCCATTGCTCCTCGTGTGCAGCGATGAGCCTTGGCCGCCCATGACCCTGTTGCTGACTTACCACTGTTCCTTCCTTGGACCACTTTTGATAGATACTGACCACTGAAGACCGGAAACACCCCACGAGAGCTGCAGTTTTGGAGATGCTCTGACCCAGTCATCTAGCCATCACAATTTGGCCCTTGTCAAACTCGCTCAAATCCTTATGCTTGCCCATTTTTCATGCTTCCCCCATCAGCTAAATATAAACAAGCAGGTTGATTGGCTATTCTAAATCATACCTAGGCATAAGTAATAATATTGTAATTTGCTACTATGACTGATATTGTGTACATTAAGGGTGTTACAGTACTGGAATAAAACAAGGATGAAAAGATTCTGGTTAGTGTTTATTGGTATAAAAAAAATTTGTACCCTCTCTATATGGGTATAACATTTGCAGCCCACAGTAGGCTCATGTGTCAGTCGATGGATAGGCAATAATATCTCTGTGATTTATATCTGAGTGAGGAACATCCTCTGATTGCTCAGGCTGAGGGATTTTTCCTCAGAAAGCCTGAGGCTGTGTGATGTGAATAATAGTGCTATAGCATAAGTGCTTATGTGTGTGCTGTGAAGCAGTAAGACTCAAATTAGCTACAATATCTTCCCATCAGACATCGTATATCACAGCACACACACACACAGCAAATGTGTCTTTTTTTCAGGAGTAATGTCATGCTGTTGGCACATTTTGAACAGCGTTGCTTTAATTTATTTAGATTTGCAGTTGTGAAAACAGAAGTGAACAGAGAAATCTTGTACAAGTATGCAAGCTGAATTACAACACGCTTAGTTAGAGTTTTTATTTATAAATGAGTAAAACCACAAGTTAAGACCACAAGTCTATTTTCTAGTTTGGCCGTAATGAAACATGATTTATTTCTATTTGTACAATACAGTGTGATTTATCAAGTGTTAAAATCATTATGAGTATATAATTGCTTGTGTTAATGTCCCTGCAGAGCATTTACTAATCTGATACACTATTATATATGTTATATTAATGGTCACCTGAATTCAAAGAATCCAAACACAAGGGCACTAATATGGCACTTCCAGTAGTGTGTATGTGAACATTTCTGCCCGTTTAGTTAAACAAGCATTTGTGAGGTCAATAATTGATGTAAAATAAGAAGGACCGACTAGCAACAATTCCAAAGGTGTTTAGTGGGGTTGAGGTCAGGACTTTATGAAGGCCTTAAAAACAAACTTTATGCACAGGGATACTGGGACAGATAAAGGCCCCTACCCAAACTGTTGCAACAAAGTTAACAGAATATAATTTATTTTATACACATATTGGGGTGTAACTAAAATGTGTCCATGTATTCATTGTACAGCCCCAAATCAGAAAAAGTTGGGACAGCATGGAAAATGCAAATAATAAAAAAACACAGAGTTTCTTACATTTACTTTTATTTTTTTATTTATTACATGACTTTTATTTGATTGCAGACAGGATGAACCTGACATATTTCATATTTTGTCTGGTCAACTTCATTTTATTTATTAATAAACATCCATTCCTGCATTTCAGGCCTGCAACACATTCCAAAAAAAGTTTGGACCGTATAGCATTTACCACTTTGTAATGTTGCCATTCCTTTTCACCACACTTAAAAGACGTTTTGGCACAGAGGATACCAAGTGATTTAGTGTTTCAGCTTTTATTTTGTCCCATTCTTGCTGCAAACACGTCTTAAGATGTGCAATGGTAACGGGGTTGTCGTTGTCGCATTTTTCGTTTCAAAATTCACCACACATTCTCTATTGGGGACAGGTCAGGACTGCCCTTTGCCAAGGGCACTGACACAGCCCCATACCATGACAGACCCTGGCTTTAGAACTTGTTGTTGATAACAGTCTGGATGGTCCTTTTCGTCCTTGGTCCAGAGCACACGGCGTCCATTTTTTCCAAAAAAGACCTGGAATGCTGATTCATCTGACCACAATACACGTTTCCACTGATGGTCCATTTTAGATGCCTCTAAGCCCAGAGAAGTCGACATGGTTTAAGGCTTCTTTTTTGCACAGTAAAGTTTTAAGTGGCATTTGTGCATGTAACTCTGTAATAAAGTGCTTGACAAAGGTTTCCAAAGTAATCCCTTGTCCATGTGGTTATATCAGCTATTGTTGAGTGGGGGTTCTTGTTGTAGTGCCGTCTGAGGGATCGAAGATCACTGGTGTTCAGCTTAAGCTTGCCCCCTTGGCCTTTATGCACTGAAATTCCTCCTGATTTTTTAAATTGTTTTATGATATTATGTACTTTAGAGGGAAAAATATAATCTTTATTTTAGGTACATTGTTTTTAAACATTTCAATAATTTTTTCACACATTTGTTGACAATCTGGAGATCCTCTGGCCATCTTTGCTCATCAAAGCCTTTCCTGGATGCTGCTTTTGTACCAAACCATGATTACAATCACCTGTTGACATCACTTGTTTGGAATCACATCATTATTTAGTTTTTTTTACCTCATTACTAACCCTAAATTGTCTCTGTCCCAACTTTTTTTTGGAATGTGTTGCAGGCCTGAAATGCAGGAATGAAGGTTTATTAACAAATTAAATGAAGTTGAGCAGATAAAACATGAAAACAGCTCAGGCTCATCCTGTCTGCAATCAAATAAAAGTCAAAGTAAATGTAAGGAACACTGCATTTTTATTTTATTTGCATTTTCCATACTGTCCCAACTTTTTCTGATTTGAGGTTGTAGAATAAAAAAAAACCTCAATATATTATTTAGTTAATGCTAATTCTATAAGTATGCTAATGTATTCTGTATTCTATAAATATGCTAATTCCAGAAGGATCATTCACAATCAGTACAGGTATGGCTTCAGGCACTGGGTCCAATTTCAAATAGATGCCACATCTTTTTAAAATCGAGTTTAAAAAGGTACTGGTGCCCCTTACAGATTACATAGAAGACTGCTATATATCTTAATGCAATAAAGTTCAGGAAAACTCAATATATCCTGTTTAAATAATTAAGTGTGTTTGCCGATGATCAGGGTTGTGGCAGGTTCCTAAATATTGTGAAATGCAGCATCCCGATTTAAACGAGGGTCCAGATCTCGGCAGTCACTGTTCCACAATGAGTTCAGTGAATGTGCAGCAGTAATTAACTACGTATAGTATATAGAATGATAGCAGATCTATTATTATCATTATTATAATATTATTATTACTATTATAACTATAGAAATATAAGCATGAGGAAACATAGTGAGACTAGACCATTTATTTAAGTCTAATTGGATAAAATCTTTTAATGTTTCTAGATAGTTTTGACAGTCTGACTTAATGATGGGAAAGATTAATATTAAATTCTTGTAGCATTTGGATAATTGTAGGTAAAGCTGATTACTTGGTAGATGTGTATCGAGGTGAGAATGCATATTTGACCTGGTAAATCCTGGTAAAATGGCACAAACCTCCTGGGTTTTTTTAAGAACACAAAGATGTCACCACTACAGTATATAAAGCTAGATATTGTTGTTTATTTAAAAATGTTTAAAAATGAGAGAAATAGGCACATTATTTTGGCTAAAGGCTTATTTAATAGTTCAAGCAACAACTCTAGTAAGCAGTCTTGACAATAGATCTTGAGACTGGAAATAATAAGGAGCACATCTGATCAGTTAACACTCAGCACGAGGGATTGGCATATAAAACTTTAATCATGTAAATGAAGCCTTTTTCAAAGCCGATCACCCTCAGGACATGCAACAAGAACAACCATTTAAGTAGAATAGGTTTCATAAAATCTATAATTTATGAAAATAGTAATGCTGTTTGGTTCCGTGGATCTGAAATTCTTAGTAATGTTTTAATATGTGATTTATGACTTTTTTAACTAAATAATTTGTTAAGACAGAAGGGTCAAAATTAAACCACAAGGCTGCAAAAACTAATGGCTGTAAATGGCATCAATGTTTGTTTGTTTTGTTTATTAGGATTTTAATGTCATGTTTTACACTCTTTGGTTACATTCATGACAGAAACGGTAGTTACTCATTACACAAGGTTCATCAGTTCACAAGGTTATATTGAACACAGTCATGGACAATTTAGTGTCTCCAATTCTCAAATCATCACTTGCATGTCTTTGGACTGTGGGAGGAAACTGGAGCACCTGGAGTAAACCCACGCAGACATGGGGAGAACATGCAAACTCCACACAGAAAGGACCCGGACCGCCCCACCTGGGGATCGAACCCAGGACCTTCTTGCTGTGAGGCGACAGTGCTACCCAAAATGCCATCAATGACTTTACCACAAAGTGCAAATGTTAGACATTTTTATTTTATTATTTATTATTGTTTATGTTTATAAAAACCTATTTTTGTTAGTATTTTTGGGTACCAAAAGACATTATGTTTGTAAGTCTGAAGGGGATATACGCACTGGAAATATATGAATGAAAAAACAGCACTTGTTTTCCCTCACTGTATATCTCTTTTGGCACACTATTCTACCTGCAATTGTAGTTTAATATCTAGTTTTTATACTTTATTTAATGAAAAACCGTGTAACATAGTGAACATGGCAGTAATATAGAACAGTAAGATGAACATAAACTCTGTGAGCAGAGCCAGTTCAGCATTCAGAAAGTAAGTTTAAATGGTATATGGCAGCAAACAATTCATTTCAAGTGCTAAACATGCTAGTTATTCATTCATATGTTGTCTGTTTTACTACTGGTTTATTCTATTCAGGGTCGCGGTGGGTACAATTCATGGGGCAAAAGGTAGGAAATACCTTAAACGGTCCATAACAGGGCAAACACACACACACACACATTTAGGGCAATTTTAGTATCTTGTGGTATCAATTAATTTGACTACATGTCTTTGGTCAGTGGTAGAAAGCTGGAGCTCCGTGCCCAGGTGGCGCAGTGGGATATTCTGCTAGCACACCAATGCCAAGATTCTGAATTCCTCGGTTCCTCCGGTCGGCTGGGCGCCATCTAGCGGACGTAATTGACAGTGCCTGCGGCAGATACTCATTGGCCACTATATCTGCAGGGTGGGGGCCAGACTATGTGTGGGTGGGTGGGTCTTCATACGCTGCGTAAGGACCCTGATTGGCGGAAGAGATGCCAGTGCAGAGTGCATGGGCGAGAAGAAGAGGGCTGTGCACGTGTCGGAAGAGACGTGTGCAGCGACGTGCTCTATTCGGATGCAATCTGGTATCTCTCAGCAGCGGAAGACAAATTGAGTGAGCTAAATCGGGAGGGAAATGGGGAGAAATGCTTTAAAAAAAAAAAAAAAGAGCCAGAGCTCCAGGAGAAAACCTCCACACAGAAAGGTCCTGGACCAATACACCTGGGAATCAAACTCATAAAGACATTATGATGAGCTTTTTAGCTAGGTGACCAGAGTCCATGCACATTAAATGTGGCTCCTGTAAGAACCCTTCTTCTACACTTTTTGTTTGTTTTGAAAGACTTAAACTATTAGTGAATTTATTCTGCCACAGTTTCCAATTAAAACAAGATTATCTTATACCTAATGCATTTATCCAGAGATATTTTGAGAGTTTGTGTCCCAATAGCACCCCCAGAATTCACCAAACATCAGATATACATTTCAAAACATCACCCAAAAATCAACAAAATACCTCTATATAATTCCTATAATTAAAAATTCAAGCAATAGTAAAAGCAAATGCAAACAAAATATAAAAACTGTGTAAAAATGGAAACCCCCACCAATGCTGAGATCTAGCTCAAATCATCCCTGTGCTATGGGCGACTGGCTGGGTGCCCACATGCAGGTCCTATTGGCTATGCCTGTATGGGAGGAAAAAAGTCAAAAAAATATTGTCACAGTAAAAGTGCAACCTCTGCTGTCCGGTCAAGTCTCCTGTACTAGCATTGGATTATCTCGAGAGCTTAAGATTGTTTCTTCAAACGTGATGTAGGTCTCTCTAAGACACTATTGTGGGCCGGGTGTGGCCGATAACATTGTTTACAGAGGGGGCATGTAATGGTTTCAATTAGCCCTTTTTGGCCAGTATGATGAACAGTGCTAGCGGCATTTTTCTAGATTGATGACTAGATTGAAAGAAAATTGGGTGGGGTGTAAACTCACTGCAATCTCAGTACCAGTTACAAGACAATACCAGTTACAAGACTACTACAATACTCCCTATAAAAAATACATAACAGTCGGTGGGTACTTGCATGAATTCACACCCGTTGGTTTTCCCATTTCATTTCACCATCCTGTCCCACTTTGCAGCTGTAACAGACTCTACTCTTCTTGAATGCCCTCCCCAACCCTGTAATGACACCACCTGCCGTGGAAATCGGTGGCATGGCTCGGTTACAGAATCATGTTTTTCCATCTTGCCAAATATAGCCATCAGCAGAAGGGGCATGAAGGTGCAGATGATTGCCAGTAATCCATGGCTTGTTAACCATTATTTTTTTTAGATGGAAGCATTTCTATTTATCACAGTTTTCATTTCACAGATTTGCCAGCTCCCCTGTTGGCACCTGCTTTCTCTTAAAACTTTAATGCTGGGTTTGTTCGGTGTCGGTTTTCTGCTGGCATCTCTTACTAACAACTTTTTGGGGCACCCTAGAGACAGTGTGATGGCCCTTTCTGGAGCGTGCCCCATATCTGGACCCATGCCTCTGGGTGGGGTGAAGTGCTGCTAATTCATTCAGCATTTTTTGCTAATGTTTTTGTGTCTTTTACTTGATACTTTATTTCTGTTTTTATTTTCCCTTTACTGTTTTTGTTTGTCGCATTTTAGTCATGGTATTGTTCTACCTTGGGTAAGCATCCTGCACATTGTGTTTACTGTCAATTTTTTGCAGGCGCTTGAGCTACACCTGCCACTTCAGTGTCAAGGTGCAATTCTCCCTGTTACAAATACAAATGGTGTTCAATGTGGTTGAGGTCATGGTTTTGTGGAGGAGTTCTTCCTCTTCAAACTCATTAAATTATATCTTTTAGTGCACAATCACTGGACAGAAAAGAGTCCTTACCAAACTGCCGGCACAAGTTAGAAGTTAATAATCGGTTTTATACAGCTGATTTTGTTAGCAATGGCTACAGTCATGTGAAAAAGTTAGGACATCCCATGAGAACCTTTGTCTTTTTGAACATATTTAAACATACAGACATTTGAGCTTTATTTGAACAGAACTGAGAGATGGAGCTTATATAACTAAACAAATAAAACTGAAAAAATTATTTAAACACAAGTTGTAAAATGTAATTAACAAAAATGGAAATTGATTGTGAGGAAAAAGTTAGGACACCCTATGCCCTAATAGCTGGTATTTCCCCCTTTGGCTGAAATAACCTCAATTAGACATTTCGTATAACTATCTTCCAGTCTCTGACATCGACTGTGAGAAAGTTTTTCCCACTCCTCCATGCAGAATTTCTTCAGCTGTGTGAGGTTTGGGGGGTTTCTTGCATGCACAGCTTGTTTCAAATCACCCCACAGCATCTAAATAGGATTAAGATCCAGGCTTCGACTTGACCATTCCAGAACTCTCCATTTCTTTCTTTTGAGCCATTTTTTGGTGGATTTACTGGAATGTTTTGGGTCGTTGTCATGCTGCATGGTCCACTTCCACTTCAGCTTAAGTTTTTGGACAGATGGTCTGACATTTTCCTCAAGCACCCTTTGATACAGTGACGAATTCATCATGGATTCTATAATGGAGAGCTTGGCAGAATTGCAAGAGAGCAGAGAGCTTGGCTGCTGCTGCAAAGCAGCCCCAAACCATGACATTTCCACCTCCATGCTTTACAGTTGGTATGAGGTTCTTGTGCTCAAATGCTGTGTTTGGTTTGCGCCAAACATATCTTCTGTTACTGTGCCCAAAAAATTCAACTTTGGATTCATCTGTCCAAAGCACATTGTTCCAGAAGTCCTGGTCTTTGTCTCGGTGTTTCTCTGGTAAACTTTAGTTTTGCCCTAATGTTTTTTGCCAAGGGTTTCCTTTTTGCACACCTCCCATGAAAATCAAACTTGTGCAGTCTCTTTCTTATGGTAGATGCATGTCCCTTGCCATCAACTGTGGCAAGAGCTACCTGTAGGTCCCGTGATGACATTGTAGGATTATTGGAGACTTCATTATGCATCTTGCGGTCTGCTCTTGGGCTAAACTTGCTAGGAAGTGTTAAATGTGGGGGTGTCCTTACTTTTCCCTCACAATAAATTTCTATTTTTGTTAATTCAATTTTACAACTTGTGGGCCAGTGATAGCTCAGTGGTTAAGGTACTGGACTAGTAAACAGAAGGTTGCCACTGTTAAGTCCCTGAGCAAGGCCCTTAACCCTCAATTGCTCATCGTGTTCCGCTCACTGTGTAAGTCGCTTTGGATAAAAGCGTCTGCTAAGTGCTGAAAATGTAAATGTTAATGTTTAAAATTATTTTTTTTCAGTTTTATTTGTTTAGTTATATAAGCTCCATCTCTCAATACTGTTCAAATGAAGCTCATATGTCCATATGTTTAAATATGTTCAAAAAAACAGAGGTTTTCATGGGGGTGTCCTAACTTTTTCTCATGACTGTATGACTGAAACACCTAAACTTAATAAAGTGTCTATGCACTTTAGCCATGTAGTGTAGGTGTTTGATTTTTAAAAGTCAGGCACTTTTTAGTAGACAGTTCTGTTTTTGGATATTCAAGGAGCCAAGCAAATTGCTACTGGGGACAATTTTATTGTGATTGTTGCCATATTGTTGTGGTTAACGTAAAATGAACACTAGGGGATGCATCAAAACAATTTGTTTTGTTTTCTGTAAAAGCATGGTCGACTCTGACCAGGATTAAATGGTTTATGAAAAAGAAATGTTCTCCATCTGCTTTTTAACTATTGATTCTTCACAGTTGTAAAAATCTTGCTTAATGCAAATAGACACTCTAGTCCAAGTGAGGGCATTTTCCTTTTCTTACACATACACTAGACAGCTATGATTTATGGAATTTCACACGCACTGTGTGTAATTATTTAGTCAATGCAGAAAACTGTGAACTCTAGACCCCCTAACCCTTTATTACTTATAAAAGCTAATGCAAAAACTGAGGCCAAATATCAACTTGGCCAAAATCAGTGCCCAGCCATATAAATGCTCTTTTGAATGATAAACAGATTCCCACAGGCATAAGTCTTGTGTTAAGCCTTGACAGAGGTCACTCTATTTCATTTGATTCCAACGGTGTTCAATGGAAGTTCAGGGCTCTGTGCAGACAACAAGACATGTCTCATTTTTAGTTGTGCTAGAAAAGAAAAAGGTCTTCCCCATGTTGTCACAAATATGATTCATATGATTCATTTTATATAAGTGATTTTATACACCCGTTAGCAATAGTTGTGGTTAAAAATAAGGTGTGTCCACACAGACAATTAAAGGCTGTTTTGTGTAGTTTATGGTGACAAATGGAATGTCCAACAAGCTCATGGATGGGTGTCCAAATCAGTTGGCCGTAGAGTGTATTTTGTACATTTATAATTGTGATTTGAAGTTTTGTTATGAAGTTTTTTTTACAAAAATGCAATTTTTTGCAGTGTGACACATCTCTCCAAAAAGTTATTTAAATAATTATGGTAAACCAGTGAATAACTGAATCCACAAAAAACCAAGAATATTGAGAGATGGTTCAACCCAATAGTTTAAGATAAAAGATAGCTGATTTTGGACAAAAAAGGGTGACTTTAAACACTCAATTTTGTTAATACCTTTGGTAGTGTATGTGAAATGTTTATGTTGTCAAGTGCAATGTTGATCTTAGAAAATCACCTGCACTATGTCTACTGACAACACACACACACCACACACTGACTCTTTATTATGATAAATCAGCACCTAGATTACTTTCATTGTGTTTATTATTCATACAGGCTAGAACTCAATGTCCCTTTTTATTTATGAGATTTAATTGGATAGTTATGGAAACAGCACGATTGAGGGTAAGAGAATAAGGGGGGCTGGAAGGGTACGAGGAATGGGATGAGCTAATCATTTCACTAATTACACCAGCACAACAAAAATGTATATATTGTACATTATCTGCTATACTTATATAATCTATTTATTCAAAAAATTTTTGCCACTGTAGTCACCCTTCATAACTCTGTACTTATATACTAGTCTATACACTGTTCTGAACTTACGTCTTCATTTTACTTATCTGGTCGCTACTGCATTTTAACTGTATTATATGTAAATAATCTCTATCTTGCACTTCTGGTTAGATGCTACTGCATTTCATTGGCACTGTACTTGTACTCTGCACAATGACAATAAAGTTGAATCTAATCTAATCTAATCTAATCATTCACAAGATCAAGGTGCTCATGTTTAAAAAAAATTACACCGTTGGAAACAGTCAAAAGATGGAGACTATTAATAGATGAAATTGTTCTTTTAATTATTAGGGTAAGTTGTTGACCTGAGAGATAAAAAGGAACACACACACACACACACACACACACACACACACACACACACACACACACACACACACACACACACACACGCAAATCCTTTGGGTCTTTTGGAGTAGCAGGTGCTGAAACATGCCTGTACTAGTTTATTCAGTAGCAAACATGTGTAAATGTGTTTGTGGTGTTGTGTGTGTTACTGTTTAAGATGTAATTGTTTCAGTAGGTAATGTTTACAGCTGGTTGCAGAACACCCCCTGGAGAACATTTGGGGGTGTTGTGGAGTAAGTGTCTATTTTAGAAATACTCTCGAGACAGTGTGTACCATATGCAGCAAGTGCTTCTATCAATCATCATGCTCAAGTCACCATAAACTACACAAAAACAGCCTTTAATTGTCTGTGGACACACCTTATTTTTTTTACCACACCTATTGCTAGTGGGTGTATAAAATCAGTTATATAAAATGAATCATATGAATCATATTTGTGACAACACGGGGAAGACCTTTTTCTTTTCTAGCATGACTAAAAGTAAGACATATCTTGTTGTCTGCACAGAGCCCTGAACTCCCATTAAACACCACTGGGATCAAATGATAAAATGGGGGTTCTCATTTATCATTAGTACCTGCCCTTAGAAATGACCAAATGGGCATAAGTACTTACATACTTATAAATTGGTGGTAAAAGTTCCTTCCAGTGGTGTGCTGGCTATTACAGTCACAAAACTGATTCTGATCCCACCAGAGGAGCTGGTTGAAGTTGAAAGGGACAGAGATGCCTGGGCTACATTGCATGCCCTGTTGCCACATTGACCCTGAATGGACAAACAGAAAAGATAATGATGCTGTGTGTTGAAGGATCAAGGCTTATTTTACAAATATTTAACATTGAAAAAACATAATTGCTTGAACCAAATAAAATATATTTGCATATTATATTGTGGCTGAAATAGTCCACCTTCACAAACTAAGCCTGCAACTGCCAAAGCAGACTTGTTCAGTTGTAACATACCAGCATTTCTTTGCTCCATCTGTCTATCTGGAAATGTGGTTTTACACCATACATGAACAGATGTAGTCTATGACTTTACACATGCTGGAAAAGACATGCACTTATCTGAAGTTCTTTTTACCCAGAATTCAGCAATGTTGTGGTGGAGGTCGCAGGAGCAATGCGTAGTTGACTGGAAAAATAAAAGAAAATTTAAAAATTTAACAATGTTATCCACTGAATAACTAATAAAAGTATAAAAATGAAATAAAATGTATATTTTTTATATTACAAATAAAAATTACCAAAAAACTGCCCTGCATTAGTGGAGAACAAACTCTGCACTCAACATGCCAGGAAGTATAGAAAACAGGGACTGACTCGAAAATAAATAAAAAAAGTAGTGCAAATCTGCCAGTTACTTAGTCCACCAGTGAGTACAACCTAAACACTAATTACTGGAACCAGACAGGGGAACTACACATGGAAAAAACCTGAGACTGATTTTCCACAGATCAGTCTTGACAGCTTAAAACCACTAGCAAACGTGCTGTTTAAAAAGCCAGAGAGTGCATCAGGCAATCCGAAAATCAGACGTTTAAAGGACTCTTCTCATGAAAACCCATATCTAAAATCTATGTACTTAGCACACACTTTTACCCAAAGCAGCTTACATTTGTAACCAAACACAACTTGAGCAATTGTGGGTCAAGGGCCTTGCTCAGGCACCCGACAGTGGCAGTTTGGCAGTGGTGGGGCTTTAACGGCATCTCTCTGATTACTAGTCCAGTACCTAAACTGCTAAGATACCACTGCCCAATGTTTATGTAAATGAGGCAACACAAATCAGACATATAAGCATGTTCTCAAATCCCAGCCTGTGAAACAAAATTCCATGGTCATGTTAATAAGGGACCTAAACTCCTAGCATACTCCTGGCTAATTTACACCTGTTTTTGGGAGGCGAAGTAAATAATGTTTATTGGCAAAAATTCTGCAGATTTAGGCTAATTTCACATTCTACCCATGATATTAACTTAAAATTGGGGATGTTGTAAAGTGCTGTAGACTAATTATGTTAAAACTCTTTCTTTGGCCACCAAATGTTTAAAGAAAAATACACTATGCTAAGTGTTAAGCATGAATGTGAATCATCTTCTCAGAATGTGTCTGCACCTTCTTTTCAGCTAGAACTAGCGTATGACTTTGACCATCACAAGTTAATAATGAGATGGCCAGTCGCTCTGATAAGCTTTGAAAAGCCCCTTCTTGGCACATGCTTCTGTCTGGATAAATCATGTGCAGTTAAACAGTGACCTTTTACAATGGCATGAATAGTCACAGAGATATGGAATATGGTGAATAGAAGCATGACA
Organism: Trichomycterus rosablanca; assembly: GCF_030014385.1. Taxonomy (NCBI): domain Eukaryota; kingdom Metazoa; phylum Chordata; class Actinopteri; order Siluriformes; family Trichomycteridae; genus Trichomycterus; species Trichomycterus rosablanca. Next base: position 7,861,164 of record NC_086012.1, read on the forward strand.
AATAGGGGAAGCATGCAAATTGCGATTCAGTGGCTTACTGCCATATTTGTTTGAAATATTTTTAAAACATATACATGAAACTAAGTAAAATGATTGTATGCCTGTCAAATTAATGTTAAAACTGGAATATTTAAATGTAATTTAAATTTAATCCAAAAATGTTTTATCTCTTTTAAATTTACATTAAATTTGCTTTGGTCAAAATTCTTAATTATTCCACAAATTACAGTTAATGCACTTAGTAGACATCAGCTTTTCAGCTAAAACACCAACATCTGTACCGCATACAAATGTTTTAATATTTTTTCTAAATCAAAGGTATTAAATATTCTATGTAGCACTCACAGCAAGAAGGTCCTGGGTTCGATTCCCAGGTCGAGAAGTCCGAGTTTGCATGTTCTCCCTGAGTCTGCCACATGTGTTTCCTGGTGCCTCAGTTGTCAGAGTCCAAAAACATGCAGTCAGTTTAAATGAAAACACAAAAAATTCATCTAGGTATGAGTGTGGTGTGTGTTTGTCCTGTGATGGACTGGTGACCTGTCCATGGTGTTTCCTGCCTTCACCCAGTGATTCAGAACCACTGCAGTGGTAAAACATATAGTGAATTATGTATTCTTCATATTACAAACTATGCTAACTAAAGTTCTGAGATTAAAATCTGAAATCAATGCTTTTTTGACCACATAACAATATTAATACAGTAGAATAAGAAATAGCTTGTGTTTGACCTGCATTTAACAGTATGTCCACATACTGCCATTCTAAAACAAATGAAGAATATGGACTAAATAGCGTTGGCGTCATGAGCACGCATGTAGTGTGTACAGCTCAGCATTCTAATTAGGTCTCCAATATTGTCTGTCATTGAGCCTCAGATTATTTTCAGTCATGTTGTTTGCATCTGCATAGCAGTTAGCAGAGTGTATTTTTCTTTTGCACAATGACTAGTCAATAGTCCAACGAATAAGGGGAAAGAAAGCCATATACTAAGAATAAACCTTTTTCAGCATTTTACAAGTACATAGAGCAGAAGAGGGGGCTGTTTACCAAATATCATGTTTTTTACTAATTTAAAATCGTATAAGCCCTCCAGCCTCCCAGCTAAAGTAATGTCCCTCCTTTGTTCCATGTAGCAAAAAATGGTTTTAGGGCCCTTACGGCAAAGGGCTCTGAACTAGTGGTGTTGGTTATCAACTTGTAATGGCCAAGTGTCTATGGCTACAGAAAAAATTTGAAAAAGGAAGCAGCAAGCTGAGAGTACAATTTAATCAGCTGGCAGCTGTCCAAGGTTCTGAAATTTCTAAAAATGAAATGTAATGTATTTTTAGCCGTTGTCAATTAAGGACATTTTCGGTTGCTTCAGCAGTGTCACAAACACACACACACACACACGTCTTATTAGATATTTTTAGATCTTCAAACAACACAAACACACAACACAAAATCTTTTTTCCACCAAACCATAACAAGACCCCGGTTGTTAAAAATACCAAATCTGTTTTGGCCAATGTAATACTATGCTGTTCATAGAAGATTATCATATAAGTTCTAAGTATCATTAAGTGGTTCTTGTTTATTCTAAATACATCTTACACTGATCAGCCATAACATTAAAACCACCTCCTTGTTTCTACACTCACTGTCCATTTTATCAGCTCCACTTACCATAGAAGTACTTTGTAGTTCTACAATTACTGACTGTAGTCCATCTGTTTCTCTGCACACTTTTAAAACCTGCTTTCTTCCTGTTCTTCAATGGTCAGGACCCCCACAGAGCATATATTATTTAGGTATCATTCTCAGCACTGCAGTGACAATGACATGGTGGTGGTGTGTTAGTGTGTGTTGTGCTGGTATGAGTGGATCAGACACAGCAGCGCTGTTGGAGTTTCTAAATACCGTGTCCACTCACTGTCCACTCTATTAGACATGCCTACCTAATTGGTCCACCTTGTAGATGTAAAGTCAGAGACGATCACTCATCTATTGCTGCTATTTGAGTTGGTCATCTTCTAGACCTTCATCAGTGGTCACAGGACGCTGCCCACAGAGCAATGTTGGCTGGATGTTTTTGGTTGTTGGACTATTCTCAGTCCAGCAGGGACATTGAAGTGTTTAAAAACTTTATCGTCATTGCTGTGTCTCATCCACCAGCAAAACACACACTAACACACCACCACCACCATGTCGCTGTCACTGCAGTGCTAAAAATAACCCACCACCCAAATAATACCTGCTCTGTAGTGGTCCTGGGAGAGTCCTGACCATTGAAAGACAGCATGAAAGGGGGCTAACATAGCATGCAGAGATATAGATGGACTACAGTCAGTAATTGTAGAACTACAAAGTGCTTCTATATGGTAAGTGGAGCTAATAAAATGGACAGTGAGTGTAGAAACAAGGAGGTGGTTTGGTTGATCGGTGTATAGTCTTTAAATGTTTTGGAATCTTCTGTGACTTTCTGGGTAATTGTCACCCAGACCTTTACTTTCACCCCATTCCAAGTTTTCTCTTTTTAGTAAATACTGGCTCTCATAGTGGTTTGGGGGAGTCCTAAAGCCTTAGTTATGCCTTACAGAATTATGTAATTTGCCAGTTTTTTTTCCCTCAACCTTTTACAGTAATTTAAAGGTAAACACTTCTCTTTGATAATAGGGTTCAACATGACTAAGATTTACTGGGACAACTACATTTTCACAAAATGAAATTATTTGAAATTCTAAAAATATTTTAATACTGTTATGATCTTCATAAATTTTAATGATTTCACACCCCCCTCCCTTCCCTGTTCATCTGTTCTTGCAGCTTTGTGCTCAGGTGTTATTGTTCCTGTGTATGAACACTGCTGGTGTGTTTATCAGTTACCTGGCAGACCGTGCCCAGCGCCAGGCCTTCCTGGAGACACGCAGGTGTATCGAGGCTCGCCTCCGCCTGGAAACTGAGAACCAGAGACAGGTGTGTATATGCTTAAGGTGGGGAGGGGGTTATGGTTAACTGACAAAACAATTAACAATGCAGACCCCTCAGACACTGTATTGTAATATACCCAACGTAACAAAATAAACAGTGCAGTCGAATACACAGCATGGTTGCAACATCCACATCAACAGGAGTCCCACTTAACTGTCAAATGATACCCTCTTTAACAAACCGCATGAGAGCTCTCTGAGAAGAAGAAAAAGGGAGCTTGAATCAAAGAGAGAAAGAAAAGATGGGCAAGAAAGGGAAAAGGAAGTATTCCCATAAGAAGCTTGAGAACCTTATTCTTAACCTTGTGTCTCATGTGATTGGCCTTCTCATCTTTAAATCAATTACATTTCCTTTGCTCACCCGTGGGCATGGATTTCCGGGAAGAGGAATAACGTAGGAACATTGTGTGCGTTTATGTGTGTGTGCGTGCGTTGATGTGTGTGTGCTTGTTCTTAGGACTGCTTTCTCTGTACTTTTTCTTGAAATTCAAAACTACCCAAAGAGATGGGGAGTAAAAATCTACCTACATCAACAAAAGTATGTGAACACCCCTTTTAATCAATCATCCAGCATGCAACAGCACAGACGAACTGAATTAAAACCTTTTACTCTCAAAAAAGTAATTTCATCACATTTTACTGCTAGAATGTTTTCAGTCAGCTGCAGGTGATGTTTTTGTAAATCAAGAGCATCTACTAGAAAAGGAAACAGTTGGTCAGCCCACATGTGCTCATACAATGGAACTGTCAAGTGATGAACTGCAAATGGACCATCGAGTGCTGAACTCTCTGGAAGTGCAGACTGCCTCTGGACATGTCAAGAATTATTTGTCAAGAGCTTTATGGTTGGGTCTCTATTGCCAAGCAGCTGCAAACAAGCTTAAGATCCCTGTATACAGTTGCAATCAGACATTCTCAAAGAAAAGAATCTTCATATATCATCAACCTGTGCCAACCTGGTTTCCATGGTTTACAATTTAGGCAGGAAATGTACTTTTGAAAAATGATTGCTATTGAATTAAATTACACATGTTGCCCCTGTGCCAGGAGCGCCTGGTCCTGTCAGTGTTGCCACGCTTCGTGGTGCTGGAGATGATTAATGACATGAGTAATGTGGAGGACGAAAATCTGCAGCACCAGTTTCATCGCATCTACATCCATCGCTATGAAAATGTCAGGTAAGAACAAATCCTTCTCTAGTATTTTTGTAACATGAGTTTTATTTCTGCTGGAGCTTTAATGTTTTAAAAAATGTTTCTGTCTTACCAAATGGTTTCAGGTCCTGATAAAAATGTTAGATGTAGAGAACAGAAGCTGACTAAATAGGATTACATAACATCTATAAAAGCAGTAATTTCATCCAGAACATTTTAGTGGGTATGGCCACTTTTGTGCCACAGTCTATTTGCAATACCCTCCAAAATAGCTATTGAGGCATGTTTACCACCATGACCTGTCCTATTACACCTAATTATTAAAGAACTGAGGACACTAATTGTTGCAGTTAGTTGAATTTTGCCTTTGACTTTCAACTGTAATGGGGTTTGTCGCGCCTCACTGTTGAAGCTCAAGGTGAAGCCCTGCACTTTCAAGAATGGAAAATGATCAAGATGCTTGACCAGGGTAGTACAATGGTATGGCTAAAAAATCCAAAAGACAATGGCTTTTCCACCTTTCACTGCTAACAGTCTGGATGGTATATTTCATCTTTGGCACTCAGTGTTATTAACTCAGTGTTATCCATCCAAAAAAACAGACTGAAATGTGGACTTATCTGACCACAGCACACATTTCACTGTCTTTGGTCCATCTGAGATGAACTCAAGCCCAGAAAACTTAGCAGCATTTCTGCATAGAACTGATGTATGGCTTTCTACCTGTGCAATAAAGTTTCAGACTGCATTCAGGCAACCTGTGTTGAGTGATAATGGTTTTCTGAAGTATTCCTGAGCCCATGTGGCTATATTTATCACAGTAGCATGATAATTTCTCATGCATTGCAGTCTGAGGGCTCAAAGGTCAAGTACATTCAGCAGTGATTTCAAGACTTATTCCATATGTTCCAAATTAAAACGTTGTTACTGAATCCGTTAAAATCTGAGCAGTACTATCTGCTGGCCAGGTGTCTACACAGACATGCTTGCCTATGTCTGGCTGGGCCAGGTGGCTGAAGCCCTGCAAAGAATTGGCACCCTGTTAAGGGTATTTCTCTCTGCGGCCAGTGTTTCCTGCTGGAATAAAATAAAATTATATTATGTATTGTAGAAGGTACAGTAAACAGTACCTAAAGTCCTCAGTCTCTCATTAAATTATTCTGTGATTCAAAAAATGTGGATAAATCTCTACAAAACATTATAACTTTACAACATAAACATTATAAAGGGATACAATTAAGTCCTTTTTTATTAATGTGTTTTTGTTTTTATAAAGAACGTGTTAATATAATTTAATACTTAATTAGCGGTTTGTATACATTGTTTAGTTATTGTTGTCACAAATGTCAGTCAGTGAGGCATCTACATTTGTAAAATTAAATAGCAAAAAATAAAAATAGAAATAGAAGTTTAATATAGGAAATTCATTTTTCTTTAAGATGGAATTGGAACAAACACAGTATTTAGGGAACTCAGGTGGCACCGTGGTCTTGCACTAGCTCACCACTACTGAGGTCTCAACCTGACCTGGACATCCAAACAGTATTTAGTAATCAGTGTTTTAATTTATTGACTTCTGCATGCAAATTTCTCACCGATTATTACAACTTAAATATAGCTATTTTGACTGTCCATGTATTTTGACTGTCCATGGAACAATAGTGTCTTATGCAGGGTTGAAAAAAACTCTAAACCTTATGCTGAGAGGATGAAATGTTTAATACTATACAAAGACAAGCAAGCTTTAATTGATCATTAACTGCAATTTAAGAAAGAAGCTCCTGTTTTTGTGTTTGTCAGTGATTGACAATACATTTTAGTTGAGCTTTAAAATGCTGAAGCAGGGGCTTTTTTGCTGCATGGTGGTTTCTGAGTCCATGTCTATGTAAAGCTTGCCTGACAGTGTACAGTGAGACATCAGGCTATTTCTGTCTTATGGTAAATCTGTTTTTGGTGGTTCTTGAAGTACATGTAGTAATTAAATTATTAGTAATATAGTAATAGTAAATATAGTAATTATATTTTTTCCAGTGTGTGTTTCTCTTTCCAATTTTGGCAGGAAAACACATGCAGAGATGTATAGCAAAACTTTTAATAATAACAAAAGACAAGGTAAGGTTACATAATTTAAACAAGACAGGGGTACACAAGACCAGACACTAACAAATGCCTTAAGCTAAATGTTAAGCTAAACATGAACAATGCTAAATTAAACACACATGAATTAAGCTAAATGCTAAACTAAATGTTATGCTAACTGCTAAGCTAACACTAATCTAAACATACAAGAAACCTATACCCTAAGCTAAGCTAACACTTGCTAACAAAAAACATTGACTAACACAATACATAAACAAGACTAACTCTAAACAAGACTTCTAAACATAGACAAAAGTTATGGAAAAGGGCATGGACAAACCTGACAAATATGAGCTAACAGGCGCTAACAGGAGCTAACAGGAGCTAGTGATGTCAACCTCGAAACTCGTATTCAAAACTGAATCGATTCATTTGAAGCTCAGTGTTTCCAAACGTTGCTTCGAAGACCATATCAAAATGAAAAAGTCACTTGACTGTCCCGAAAAAGGTTTCATTACATCACGCTGTTTCGAAACGTTTCGAAACTGATCAATTGTATGTGTCACAAGCGCAAGTGGTTGCACGAGCACTTCCCCTTTTGATATAATAAATAATGTATAATAAATAATGGTAAATTTCAAGGACACTCATTATATGACAGAATGATGTTTCATACCACTATCAAAACACACTTCTTTCAGTGATCTACAAGACAGATGTTACTGTTAGACCACTGATTGGACACTAGATGTCACTGTGGTGTGATGATTTGAACGTTTCACAAGCTCGAATTAGTAACAGGCGCTAACAGGTGCTAACAGGAGCTAACAGGCAAACCAAAATCACTAGTGCCTGTAAAGTCAAGGCAAAATAGTCTCCGCCGACTGATCCACAACTGCAGCCTTATATGCATTGAGCATTAGCCCTCAACAAGGTGCAGTTGTGGACCATAATCTGAAGACCAATCTCAATGCGGGGGTGTTGGCTTAACCCTGAAAATAAACACTCCAGCATGTGCTCCTGGAGAAAGGGGCATGGCACATGAACACTCCAAGAGCACAGACAGACGTGGTACGTGACAAGTAACAGAATGAGATCAGCTGCAAACCCACAACTGTGTTAGCACACATGCCACTTACAAGTGAATGTGAAATTGTAACTTTAGCGCAACTGAACGTATTTTCCTTTCTTAGCTCTTTTCATTTTTACCACAATTACTGCAATCATGATGCACAATAATTATCTGATTAGTATCTGCCCTGTAGTCACATAGTTTCATTTCTCCACTCTTTAAATGACTTGACAAGGTTCATAAATCACAGTGAACTGTTATGAGGGGAGAGGAAGGACCCAAAGATGCGGAGAACAAATCATAATTCAAATCATATTTTTATTTAACAGTAAATAATAGTAAACAAAAGACAACATAAAAGGGAAAAATAACGGGAACGGGGCGGTGAACACCGAATGAAGCCGCTGGCGCCGCAGGCAACTGAAAAAGAAAAAACACATAAGGAAAGGGGAAGCGCGGGGCACGAACCCGGATCGCTCAGGAGCGAGGTGTTCGCTTAACTCACCGTGACATTTAGCCATGAGAGAGGGAAGAAGGAGCGCTGTGGGTGCCGACCCACCGGTGAGCCAGTCGATGAGAAAACAAACAAAACAAAATAACAAAATACAGCTTTTAAATAAAAGCTGTTCCGGCCTTGTCACCAGCACTAACTGTGCTAGGAAGGGGCCGGAGCCAAAACGGCTTAAGATAAAAGCCACTCCGGCATTGTCACCCGCACTAGTTGTGCTGGGAAGGAGCCGGAGCCAAAACGGCTTAAAATAAAAGCCACTCCGGCATTGTCACCCGCACTAGCTGTGCTGGGAAGGAACCGGAGCCAAAACGGCTTAGAATAAAAGCCACTCCGGCATTCTCACCAGCACTAGCTGTGCTATGAAGAGTGAGAAAACAAACAAAACAAAATGTAACAAAATACAGCTTTTAAATAAAAGCTGTTCCGGCATTGTCACCAGCACTAGCTGTGCTGGGAAGGAGCCGGAGCCAAAACGGCTTATAATACAGGTCACTCCGGCATGGTCACCAACCCCTAATAGGCTGGGAAGGAGCCGTAACGGACCAGAAGAGAGAAGGGCGATAATGCCAAAAGCACAGATTCGAACCGGTGCTGAGGGGAATGACAAAGCCGTGGCTTAACCCACTCAGCCAAAGCGGTTGAGGGGAATCTGCTTAAAGCGGTTGAGGGGAATCTGCTTAAAGCTTTTGGCTAAAGAGCCTGCTGCCCAGTGAACGTTAGCCCAGCGCTAACCCGCTGCTAACATTGCATGCGGTGGCTGGTTACAAAACGCCAAACAAAAGACAGCACGAGGGCTGCCCGAAATCGCACCAGCTGTCCCAAACAAAATAAACTAACCCTGGCTTACCTCGGCCTTGCGACCTACGCACCCTAACGCCCTAGAAGGCGCCAGGGGTAACCCGGTGTCCCTAAAAAAAGAAAGTGGTGCCGTGCTGGAAAGCCACCATGCCAAACAAAAGGAAAGGATCAGCAAACAAAAGGTGCGACGCCTGCAGCCTGGCGACAGCCCCTTAAATAGGGGAACTGCAGCTGCAGGTCGTTTGCCCTAACGAGCTGGCCGCCTATTTGAGGCCGCTCTTAATTGCTCTGTAATGCCTGCGACGTCAGGAACGAGTGGTCGGTTCTACTGACGACGCAGACACCTTACAGTACCCCCTCCTGAAAGGGACCTCTCCTGAGGTCCCTAGCCCCGCAGTCTGATTCCCCTTGGGTTGCCTCAAGCCACCAAGGAAAGCCACCGGGGAGGGCTCCCCCAAAAAAAATTTTGGGAGGGAATGGGGGGTTCTCCGCTGGGTCCATACTGGTCGCACCTTACTGTTATGAGGGGAGAGGAAGGACCCAAAGATGCGGAGAACAAATCATAATTCAAATCATATTTTTATTTAACAGTAAATAATAGTAAACAAAAGACAACATAAAAGGGAAAAATAACGGGAACGGGGCGGTGAACACCGAATGAAGCCGCTGGCGCCGCAGGCAACTGAAAAAGAAAAAACACATGAGGAAAGGGGAAGCACGGGGCACGAACCCGGATCGCTCAGGAGCGAGGCGTTCGCTTAACTCACCGCGACATTTAGCCATGAGAGAGGAAAGAGCTCCTGCGCTCTATAAGGAGCGCTGTGGGTGCCGACCCACCGGTGAGCCAGTCGATGAGAAAACAAACAAAACAAAATAACAAAATACAGCTTTTAAATAAAAGCTGTTCCGGCCTTGTCACCAGCACTAACTGTGCTAGGAAGGGGCCGGAGCCAAAACGGCTTATGAAAAAAGCCACTCCGGCATTGTCACCAGCACTAACTGTGCTAGGAGGGAGCCGGAGCCAAAGCGGCTTATGATAACAGCCACTCCGACATTGTCACCAGCACTAGCTGTGCTGGGAAGGAGCCGGAGCCAAAACGGCTTATAAAAAAAGCCACTCCGGTATTGTCACCAGCACTAGCTGTGCTGGGAAGGAGCCGGAGCCAAAACGGCTTATAATACAGGTCACTCCGGCATGGTCACCAACCCCTAATAGGCTGGGAAGGAGCCGGAACGGACCAGATGAGAGAAGGGCGATAATGCCAAAAGCACAGATTCGAACCGGTGCTGAGGGGAATGACAAAGCCGCGGCTTAACCCACTCAGCCAAAGCGGTTGAGGGGAATCTGCTTAAAGCTTTTGGCTAAAGAGCCTGCTGCCCAGTGAACGTTAGCCCAGCGCTAACCCGCTGCTAACGTTGCATGCGGTGGCTGGTTACAAAACGCCAAACAAAAGACAGCACGAGGGCTGCCCGAAATCGCACCAGCTGTCCCAAACAAAATAAACTAACCCTGGCTTACCTCGGCCTTGCGACCTACGCACCCTAACGCCCTAGAAGGCGCCAGGGGTAACCCGGTGTCCCTAAAAAAAGAAAGTGGTGCCGTGCTGGAAAGCCACCATGCCAAACAAAAGGAAAGGATCAGCAAACAAAAGGTGCGACGCCTGCAGCCTGGCGACAGCCCCTTAAATAGGGGAACTGCAGCTGCAGGTCGTTTGCCCTAACGAGCTGGCCGCCTATTTGAGGCCAAGCTCTTAGTTGCTCTGTAATGCCTGCGACGTCAGGAACGAGTGGTCGGTTCTACTGACGCCGCAGACACCTTTATGTATATTATTCATATTCTCACATGAGAATATGAATAATTTTGCATTGACCATTTCTCCATAGTTTGGACTACATAATTATTATGGCATACTCACAATAGATGTTATTTTACTGACTTATAAAGTCCCTTTTAGACACTGACTTTTTTTGTTAGCACATTTGCATCTGTTTCAACTCACAAAATCTCAAAAAAATAAGGCATGAATGCACAACGTTTGGTACAGTAAAGCTTATTTACGTTGGCACCAGGCATCTTGTTGATCTGTCACAGCTGTTTATAAGATACTGGATTTCTTGTCAGCTTAGATCACACTTTAGTTGGTAAAGCAGGACAGCACAGAATGTGTGGCGATTAATGAATAAAAAATGATCATAAATTAATTTCTGTTTTTTACTGACAGTCAAATGCATCATCAGAATAGAACTGTTAAATTGAATAAAACATGCTAGTAACAAGACCAACATTTCTGTGTATGTGTGTGTGTGTGTGTGTGTGTTTTCCCGCAGTATTCTCTTTGCTGATGTTAAGGGTTTTACTAACCTGTCCACCACGCTCTCAGCTCAAGAGCTTGTCCGAATGCTCAATGAGCTCTTTGCACGCTTTGATCGCCTTGCACATGTGAGTAATCAAAAATGACACAGACACATACACTACTGTAGAATATGACATGTAAAATAATACTGTAATATTATATGCAGCTTGAAGAGTGAGAACATTGTTTCTGTGTTCATTTCCTGTGGTGGTAAATAAATATCTCTATGATTATAGGGTTACATTCAACCTTGTGCAGACTGAATCTGAAAGGTTCCTAGAAGTTTTTACAAACGCTATTTTAGCATACATTTGTAAAATGTAATTCCTAATTATCTTTATTTAACTGGTATTTAATGGGGAAAAAAAGTACAAAGAAAAGGCTTTTTTTAAGTTTTGGTTGAGCAACTTGGTTGTGATTTGTACATGTAAACAATTTTTTAATTTGATACATTCAGAAAATGTTGGAAAAAGGCAAAATGAGAGTGAAAAGCTTATAGAATATTCAAATGACACCATGTTTGAAACATTGCAAAATAAGCAGATGAAAGAGTAAGGTAAACGTATCATGACTAAATATAAGGGCTGTCGTTAATGTTTTAATGTTTTAAAAAAATTAATCGAGATTACAATTTTTAATCAAACAATTTTTATTGGGCTGTTTGTGCCACGTAAATAAGTGTCTCTGTGGTCATTTGCGCTGCTTTAACACAGTAACATTGTGATTTTACTGCAGTGATAATAACACGGCTCTTTCTCCAATTTGTGTCATGAGTTACAAATTGCTCGAGCAGCTGCTGCTACATATTGCGAAATATCGGGTATTTTAAATAATCATTTTCAAAAAGCGTGAGAAATCATCACTAGACAAAATTTCAGTTATTAATTGACGCTTTAATATCATCTTGGGTCAGAGCACGGATTTGTCTCATCAGGCATCTGCACTCACAAATACGCGTTTTTGTCTTTATTTCAGATAAATTGATTAACGATGTGGGTCAACATGACGTTATACATGTTGCACAGGGGCGTAACTACAGGGGGGGGGGGTCCTCCACGACATGAACTCAACCACTCACCTCACTGCCCCTCCATTGGCTGCACTCGCCAGGTTGTTATTATTATATTACAATATTTTCATTAAGTAAGATTAAAATAACTAAATATATATTATGAGCGCCTGTTTTCAGAGGCAGGGTTATGAAAAGGAAAAGATCCTCACTTTTGTCAGATAATGTGAACAGACTTGTCATTTTAAATAACTGGCTGAAAGATGGGTAGCTCTTAACAACTCTATATGGGCATTGGCTGGCTTTCTAAAAATAATTTAGATTTAATAATTTTATCTTAATTTTATGAATGTTTTTATTGGTAAACATGTTCTTACAATAAAAATGTGCATAACTCTTCAAATTGTGCTTAGTTATTAGTTAGCGATTAATTGCGATTAATTTGGTTCTTTAATCGCGATTAATCGCGATTAAATTTTTTTTTTATCGCGTGGCAGCCCTACTAAATATAAAAGTAGGATCCACCAAAAGTTCATTCTTTACTAGCAAATATTGGTCATGGCTCAAACTTTACTAGAAAATTGTCAATCAGCCAATTTCTTGCAAGATTGTTTTTTGTTTTTTTGTTTTTTTTGCTATCCGCTGTGCATAATATTGTGATGGAAATGTAGATGTTGACTGACATTCATGTTCACTAAACACTAATCAAGGCAGTAATACATATCAGGGCATCACCTATTCATCTTGTGTCTAGTTTGCTAACATCTTAAGGCAATTTAGGGCATCCAGTCCTTCTACTAGCATGATGCCTTATGGAGGTTAATGGAAAGCGGAGTGCCAGGAGGAAACCCACATAAACATAGAACATTTAATACCAAGATATGGTATTTAATACCAAATCTGCTGTGCTTAATGGCAAATCAGGAAATCAGATAGCTGATTTGTGTTCCACAGCTTTATGTACACTTACTGGCACACCTATGTGGTACATACATTCATTGATTATTTTATAAGCCATGCCAACCATACAGTTAAACATTTGTTGCTCTGTAAACTTTGTTACCCCCCCCCCCCCCCCCCGCATCCCTCTTTGTTTCCAGAACAACACACATTATCCTGCTATTACCACATTAGTGTCATTGCAGTTCTGAGTATGTTTCACAACCCAAACATTATCTGATCAGTGGGGGTCCTAAGGGGGTTCCCTTCAATTGAGAAATGGGTTCAAGGCTGTGACAGAGTGTACAGAGCAACATATGGGCTGCTGTCGATAATTGTAATTATAATAAAGTAATAAAGTAACTGGGGAGTGTACATGTTGTCATATATTTAATGTGTGTATGTATATACAGTGTATCACAAAAGTGAGTACACCCCTCACATTTCTGCAAATATTTTATTATATCTTTTCATGGGACAACACTATAGACATGAAACTTGGATATAACTTCGAGTAGTCAGTGTACAACTTGTTTAGCAGTGTAGATTTACTGTCTTCTGAAAATAACTCAACACACAGCCATTAATGTCTAAATGGCTGGCAACATAAGTGAGTACACCCCACAGTGAACATGTCCAAATTGTGCCCAAAGTGTCAATATTTTGTGTGACCACCATTATTATCCAGCACTGCCTTAACCCTCCTGGGCATGGAATTCACCAGAGCTGCACAGGTTGCTACTGGAATCCTCTTCCACTCCTCCATGATGACATCACGGAGCTGGTGGATGTTAGACACCTTGAACTCCTCCACCTTCCACTTGAGGATGCGCCACAGGTGCTCAATTGGGTTTAGTCCATCACCTTTACCTTCAGCTTCCTCAGCAAGGCAGTTGTCATCTTGGAGGTTGTGTTTGGGGTCGTTATCCTGTTGGAAAACTACCATGAGGCCCAGTTTTCGAAGGGAGGGGATCATGCTCTGTTTCAGAATGTCACAGTACATGTTGGAATTCATGTTTCCCTCAATGAACTGCAGCTCCCCAGTGCCAGCAACACTCATGCAGCCCAAGACCATGATGCTACCACCACCATGCTTGACTGTAGGCAAGATACAGTTGTCTTGGTACTTCTCACCAGGGCGCCGCCACACATGCTGGACACCATCTGAGCCAAACAAGTTTATTTTGGTCTCGTCAGACCACAGGGCATTCCAGTAATCCATGTTCTTGGACTGCTTGTCTTCAGCAAACTGTTTGCGGGCTTTCTTGTGCGTCAGCTTCCTTCTGGGATGACGACCATGCAGACCGAGTTGATGCAGTGTGCGGCGTATGGTCTGAGCACTGACAGGCTGACCTCCCACGTCTTCAACCTCTGCAGCAATGCTGGCAGCACTCATGTCTCTATTTTTTAAAGCCAACCTCTGGATATGACGCCGAACACGTGGACTCAACTTCTATGGTCGACCCTGGCGAAGCCTGTTCCTAGTGGAACCTGTCCTGGAAAACCGCTGTATGACCTTGGCCACCAGGCTGTAGCTCAGTTTCAGGGTGTTAGCAATCTTCTTATAGCCCAGGCCGTCTTTGTGGAGAGCAACAATTCTATTTCTCACATCCTCAGAGAGTTCTTTGCCATGAGATGCCATGTTGAATATCCAGTGGCCAGTATGAGAGAATTGTACCCAAAACACCAAATTTAACAGCCCTGCTCCCCATTTACACCTGGGACCTTGACACATGACACCAGGGAGGGACAACGACACATTTGGGCACAATTTGGACATGTTCACTGTGGGGTGTACTCACTTATGTTGCCAGCTATTTAGACATTAATGGCTGTGTGTTGAGTTATTTTCAGAAGACAGTAAATCTACACTGCTATACAAGCTGAACACTGACTACTCTAAGTTATATCCAAGTTTCATGTCTATAGTGTTGTCCCATGAAAAGATATAATGAAATATTTGCAGAAATGTGAGGGGTGTACTCACTTTTGTGATACACTGTATATATATTAGGGCTGTTGAAGTTAACGCGATAATAACGCATTAACGCAATCTCAATTTAACGCGATTATAAAAATTAGTGCCGTTAACGCAAATTCTAGTTCATGTTGAGACTTGACTGGTAGAACAAACGTTTGAATGTCGGACTTGCCACCGTTTTTCATTTGCGGTTTGTTAACATAATGTTACCGAGCGTCGTAGTGTCGTAGTAATGCACTTGCATAATAAAGAAGCTGCCAGTCCTCCATTCACGTAACGCTAGGACGGACACTTCAAAATCCTCCTTTTGGAGTGAACTGGTTTCATTTTTGATCAATATTATTTACCATTGGCTCAGGTACATGTCGAAACAAATGCTTTGTATATCATTGGTTTAACAGCCTCATTTGACTCCTTATAGAGCTACCACTGGCCAATCGGAGAAGGTCCGCCCTCTAAATGCTAGTCTGTGATTGGGTGGTTGAATTTCGCCCGCCCTCTCTGTTTTGTAAACACCGCTACTTGAGTCAATCACTCAGCTCTCATGATCAGGAACGCGGTGAAAATGCCAAAAAGTAAACTTTTGAGGCAGCGATGAACGGACCTAAATATGAAAAGACACAACATTTAGTGAGTAAAACAGTCATTTGTTATATAATTCTTGCTTAAATTGGTCAAAAACTCTGTTATATGGGTTCTGGATTCATTCTGTGTGTTGCAGTAGCATGTCCCCCTGTTCCTAATATGATGTCCAGCTTTTTGGGGTGTTATGTCCTCCTTTTTGTTACTATGAATCTGGCCACCCTAGTCTAAACACACTCAGTTCGTGTAGAAACGTCCATTAAACCACTGGATAGTATTACTGCCTAGTATGTGAGTGAATAAAACAGTTTTCTCTTGTCCCAGCAGTTTTTAACATCAGTACATTTAGCATAAAATGTGTTCACCATTTTAACTGTAACATTTCACTTAAAAATCCTTGTTTTCTATAACATTTACACAGATTTTGTGTAATGCGATTAATCGCGATTAACTATATGAAATTCTGAGATTAATCGCGATTAAAATTTTTAATCGTTTGACAGCCCTAATATATATATATATTAGGGCTGTCGAAGTTAACGCGATAATAACGCATTAACGCGACCTCAATTTAACGCGATTAAAAAAATTAGAGCCATTAACGCAAATTCTAGTTCATGTTGACACTTGACTGGTAGAACAAACGTTTTAATGTCGGACTTGCCACCGTTTTTCATTTGCGGTTTGTTAACATAATGTAACCGATCGTGGTAGTGATGCACTTGCATAATAAATAAATAAATACACGCTATATTCACAAGTTGTCGGGAGCAGAACACTTTATTACACTTAATTAACTTCTTCTTCTGTACCGAATACCGGAAAGCTGAGTCGAGCACGTTAGTTCATGAACTATGGAAGCCTGAAAGGGTCAAAACACACTCACTTCGTGTAGAAACGTCCATCAAACCATCGTTTGACAAGTCTGATACAATAACTACGCCTTATCCCACCTAAAGCACCGCTGATCTACAATGTTTGCTGATGGAGAAATTCTAACCTACAATCTGACATTTACTGCCTAGTATGTGAGTGAATAAACTCCCTTACAGTTTTCTCTTGTCCCAGCAGTTTTTAACATAAGTACATTTAGCATAAAATGTGTTCACCATTTTAATTGTAACATTTCACTTAAAAATCCTTGTTTTCTATAACATTTACACAGATTTTTTTTAATGCGATTAATCGCGATTAACTATATGAAATTCTGAGATTAATCGCGATTAAAAATTTTAATCGTTTGACAGCCCTAATATATATATATATATATATATATATATATATATATATATATATATATATATATATATATATATAATTGTCACACGTAACTAATGTTGCTGACTTTTGTTGTCCACAAGTCATTTTTTTACGAGTCGAGTCAGAGTCATTTGAAACGGGTTCAAGTCGTATCTGGTCTAGGCTTAGGCAAGCTAGACAACTAGGCTTTATAGCCAAATGGGTGTCCACATAAATACTTCTAAATATTAATACCTAAATATTTGTCGTTTATGACTTAATACTAAGTGTCTGTTGTTTGAATTGTTCATTTGAATGGCTAAATTGATGCTGAATGAATATGCACTATTCTAGTTTTATGCATGGTGTGAAAACAGCAATGACTTTGTGACTAATGATTTATGAGGGTATTGATTATAGTTCATTAATGCTATTTAGTGTAATGAGCCCATCTGCTGTGGAGATCAGGGACATGGCTCAGCTACTGCATCCTAAATCCTTCTGCCATCCTAAATTTGACCGGCAGATGGGGCATGGAGGCACAGATGATTGACGTATCAGTTCCTCTTAATTGTTACCTGTGTGTTGTAGGTTGTAGGTGTTAATTTGCTTTCACAGACTTACCAATTCCTTTGTTGGCAATCTTTATTTCTGTGGAACTGCAATGCGGGACTCGGTTCAGTCCAGTTTTTGGCTTGTGTGGGATGTCTCTATTGTGGCACTTTGGGCCACACATTATGGAATCTCACTGGGCATGGGCTGCGCCAGCTGATAGTGTGGCGGTCCCACTCCTAATTCACCATCCCAATCTCTTTTTTTGAGAACTGGCTTGTTGCAGACAGTTGGAGCATTCTGTCATATTGTGAAGGCACTTCAGTTTTTTGCCAGACTAATAGGTTGCTAACACTGTCCTGAGGTAACCTTAGAAAGGGAGTTAGCAGTAAGCAGTGTGCTGGTATGAGTGGATCAGACACAGCAGCGCTGCTGGATTTTTAAATACCGTGTCCACTCACTGTCCACTCTATTAGACACTCCTACCTAGTTGGTCCACCTTGTAGATGTAAAGTCAGAGACAATTGCTCATCTATTGCTGCTGTATGAGTTGGTCGTCTTCTAGACCTTCATCAGTGGTCACAGGATGCTGCCCACGGGGTGCTGTTGGCTGGATATTTTTGGTTGGTGGACTATTTTCAGTCCAGCAGTGACAGTGAGGTGTTTAAAAACTCCATCAGTGCTGCTGTGTCTGATCCACTAATACCAGCACAACACACACTAACACACCACCACCATGTCGGTGTCACTGCAGTGCTGAGAATGATCCACCACTCAAATAATACCTGCTCTGTTGTGGTCCTGTGGGGGTCCTGACCATTGAAGAACAGCATGAAAGGGGGCTAACAAAGCATGTAGAGAAACTGATGGACTACAGTTAGTAATTGTAGAACTCAAATGCTTCTATATGGTAAGTGGAGCTGATTAAATGGACAGTAAGTGTAGAAACAAGGAGGTGGTTTTAATGTTATGGCTGATCAGTGTATATACATAAATGAAATTAACGTTAACTGTTAATAATGTGTTTCAGTTTTGCAGTGTTATAACCAGTACAGTTCATGCTTAGGGCTTTATCAGGCACCCTTCCAATTAGACTATATATAGAGATTGGTGGAGGTGTTGGTTGTCTGTCAAATCCTGGTGTTTTTTAAGGATGTAGTGCTGGGCTGCTGATTTTACGCACTTTGGATGCTGACTTCATGTACTTTGCTTTGGATAACCGTGTCTGGCAAATGCTAAATTATGCTTAACTTATACCGATGAGGCATAACATTATGACCTGAAGGTGTGCTGTGGTATCTGGCACCAAGATGTTAGCAGCAGATCCTTTAACTCCTCTAAGTTGTGAAGTGGGGCCTCCATGGATCAGACTTGTTTGTCCAGCACATCCCACAGATGCTCGATTGGATTGAGATCTGGGGAATGCTTTGTGGCAGGGTGCATTATCCTGCTGAAAGAGGCCACAGCCATCAGGGAATACCGTTTCCATGTAAGGGTGTACATGGTCTGCAACAATGCTTAGGTAGGTGATATGTGTCAAAGTAACATCCACATGGATGGCAGGACCCAAGGTTTCCAAAGGAAAACATTGCTCAAAGCGACACACTGCATCCGCCAGCTTGCCTTCTTCCCATAGTGCATCCTGGTGTCATGTGTTCCCCAGGTAAGCGACGCACACGCACCCGGCCATCCACGTGATGTAAAAAAGTACGTGATTCATCAGACCAGGCCACCTTCTTCCATTGCGCTGTGGTCCAGTTCCGATGCTCACGTGCCCATTATTGGTGCTTTCGGCGGTAGACAGGGGTCAGCATGGGCACCCCGACTGGTCTGCGGCTATGCAGCCCCATACACAACAGACTGAGATGCACTGTGTATTCTGACACCTTTCTATCAGAACCAGCATTAACTTCTTCAGCAGTTTGAGCTACAGTAGCACGTCTGTTGGATCAGACCACACGGGCCAGCCTTCAATGAGCCTTGGACACCCATGACCCTGTCGCCGGTTTACCACTGTTTCTTCCTTGGACCACTTTTGATAGATACTGACCACTGCAGACCGGGAACACCCCACAAGAGCTGCAGTTTTGGAGATGCTCTGACCCAGTCGTCTAGCCAGCACAATTTGGCCCTTGTCAAACTCGATCAAATCCTTACGCTTGGCTATTTTTTACCTGCTTCTAACTAGGGCTGTCGAAGTTAACGCGATAATAACGCATTAACGCGACCTCAATTTAACGCGATTAAAAAAATTAGTGCCATTAACGCAAATTCTAGTTCATGTTGACACTTGACTGGTAGAACAAACGTTTTAATGTCGGACTTGCCACCGTTTTTCATTTGCGGTTTGTTAACATAATGTAACCGATCGTGGTAGTGATGCACTTGCATAATAAATAAATAAATACACGCTATATTCACAAGTTGTCGGGAGCAGAACACTTTATTACACTTAATTAACTTCTTCTGTACCGAATACCGGAAAGCTGAGTCGAGCACGTTAGTTCATGAACTATGGAAGCCTGAAAGGGTCAAAACACACTCACTTCGTGTAGAAACGTCCATCAAACCATCGTCACGATACAACCACAGACAAGTCTGATACAATAACTACGCCTTATCCCACCTAAAGCACCGCTGATCTACAATGTTTGCTGATGGAGAAATTCTAACCTACAATCTGACATTTACTGCCTAGTATGTGAGTGAATAAACTCCCTTACAGTTTTCTCTTGTCCCAGCAGTTTTTAACATAAGTACATTTAGCATAAAATGTGTTCACCATTTTAATTGTAACATTTCACTTAAAAATCCTTGTTTTCTATAACATTTACACAGATTTTTTTTAATGCGATTAATCGCGATTAACTATATGAAATTCTGAGATTAATCGCGATTAAAAATTTTAATCGTTTGACAGCCCTAATATATATATATATATATATATATATATATATATATATATATATATATATATATGAGGCATAACATTATGACCACCCTCCTAATATTGTGTTGCTGCCAAAAACAGCCCTGACCGTCGAGTGTGGTATCTGGCACCAAGCAGCAGCTGATCCTTTAACTCCTGTAAGTTATGAGGTGGGGCCTCCATGAATCAGACTTGTTTGTCCAGCACATCCCACAGATGCTTGATTGGATTAAGATCTTGGTAATTTGGAGGCCAAGTCAACACCTCAAAATCATTGTTGTGCTCCTCCAACCATTCCTGAACCATTTTTGCTTTGTGGCAAAGAGGCCACAGCCATCCGGGAATGCATGTGTCAAAGTAACATCCACATGGATGGCAGGACCCAAGTTTCCCAGCAGAACATTGCCCAAAGCATCACACTGCCTCCGCCGGCTTGCCTTCTTCCCATAGTGCATCTTGGTGCCATGTTTTCCCCAGGGTAGTGACGCACACGCACCCGGCCATCCACGTAATGTAAAGGAAAAGTGATTCATCAAGCCAGACCACCTTCTTCCATTGCTCCGTGGTCCAGTGCCGATGCTCACGTGCATATTGTTGGCACTTTTGGCGGTGGACAGGGTCAGCATGGGCACTCTGACTGGTCTGCGGCTATGCAGCCTCATACACAACAAAACCTTTTTATCAAAACCAGCATTAACTCGTCCCAACTTTTTTGAGTGTGTGAAATTTGTTTATTATTACAAAAAATGTCAGTTAAGTAAAAGTTCAATTAAACTACCAAATCATAGATTCTTGTTTTTATTGCATTTTGTAAAATGTCTTAACTTTTTTGGAAATGGGATTTGTGTTTGTATTTCTATATTACATTAGAATTACGCAGATTTTCATTTTCCTTTCTGACAATCAGATGAAATTTTTGATGTTTAGCATCTCTTTTTAGCAGCTTCTGTCTCTGCTACTGTATCCAATATCTGATATCAACAGAATAAGCTGAAACAGGAATCCTCTCATTGGGAGAACACATTTCGTATATGAATTTGTGGGGGTAGATTCAGAGATGGAGCCTGTAATTCAATCTGCAGCTGCTGCAGCCCTCACATGAGCCTGAAATAAGCTTCATTTGATATTTATGGCAGTGTTAGGGCCCCAGTGCCAAGATTCAATATTACAGTGAGAAATGGCAGGCCAAAAGATCTTTAGAATGTAATCTTTCAAGCTAAATGTTATGCTTTGTGCAGGAAAACAAGTCAGTCAGAATTATGAGACCTTTTTTTCTTTTTTGCTGTAGTGTCTAATTCTGTTGTTTTGTTTTAAAAAGCAATTCTTTTGAATAACTAACACCTGAAATCACTTTGAGCAAAATTGTGTATTGGCATTGCCCTTAATGATTAAAGTCTTAAATGAGAAAGATTTACAAAGGATAATTACACAAATACATACAAAGAAAGGAGAACATTGTGTAAATAAGTTTGTTTGTCTTAAATATGACATAAATACATTACATAATAACCATGACTAAACTGAATGTTTAAATGTTACCTCTCTGTAGTGTTATTGGACACCAAAATCAGGAGCTTTGCCCATGGATCGTTTTATAATGAATACTGGTAAACCATAATTACAGTCTTATATTGTATATCAAAAATACAAATGTTAAATGCTCTGTTTACAGAGGTCCCAATAAATGCATTGCAATTACATACACAATAAGGCCAAACTTATGTAAACATGGACGGGTGGGTGGACGGACGGACGGATGGATGGATGGATGGATGGACGGATGAATGGGTGGGGGGTTTGGAGGGAGGGTGGTTGGACGGGTGGGTGGACGGATGCATGGATGGATGGATGAATGGATGAACAGACAGACCAACAGATTGATTGATTGATTGATGGGATTAAATATGATTACTCTGGTCGTATACTTTACTTACTAGGTCCAGGTCTGCAGGTGATAAACAGTTATTTAATAATTAAAGCCCCTTTTTAACCTTATAGAATCCCTGATCAAGGACCGTTCTTGATCTGCTCTTATCCTGTATCATTAATGTTAGCAGCTGAAGCATGCAATTATGACTCACAGCATAATTGTGGCAGTGAGTCATTTAGTGACGATGACCATTAGTAGCTGGTCTGTTATTTTTGCAGTTGTAAGAGCATGTAAACAATGCACCAAGCATAAGTAATAAACATCAAGAATTATCATTAATGCGCAGTGTACATCAAGAATTATCAGTAATGCTCAATGTACATCAAGAATTATCAGTATAAGTAACTTTCTTTCTGTTTGTTCCTCTTTCCCTCTATTTAACTTTCTTTTAGGAGCATCATTGTTTAAGGATAAAGATTCTGGGTGACTGTTACTACTGCGTCTCAGGCCTTCCTGAACCCAGGCCTGATCATGCCCACTGCTGTGTGGAAATGGGTCTTAGCATGATCAAAACCATCAGGTGATGTCAGCATATTTTAACAAACACCTAACCATCTGGGACTCATACCATCCCAACATCTAGAACATGAAGCAAACACCCTAATAGCTTTCACAAAGTCAAAAAATGTTTTTCAGCATTTCAGCTTTTAACTTATGATAGAAATGAAACTTTTAAAACTTTTATGCACAAGGGGGTCATGTTTACATTGCCCCTGGATGCAGGAATGAATTTTATAGAATAAAAAAAAAAACAATGGGCAATATCATGAGTTTGCTAATCAACTACCATGTGTACTACCTTCCAAACCTATGAACTGCTTTTATCAGCAGGCCAGCAACTGCTGATAAATGTTAACCTTAAGCGAAAGAAGACACAAGTTTAATTCACACTGGAATTCCAAACATTACGCTGTACCCTTTTTCATGCTAAATGGTAATTATTAGCTTCAGTTACAATAACTGCTGCTGATGAGCCAACACAGCTTCTCCACAGTGAATTCACATAGGGAGAACATGGACACTTCCAGGGTTTTTTTTAGTATTTTTGATCCTGGATGCTGTAAATTTGCTTTGAGACAATGCCTGTTGTAAAAAGTGCTATACAAATAAATTTGACTTGACTTGACACCCCTCTCACAGCAAAGCATCTGGTTAGTGTGAGACAGAGTTATGCAAATAAGGTCCTCAAACAACTGGTCCACATTAGCCTCCTAGAAGCAGATCAACTCGTTTGCAGTTGGCGTTTTAGTGCACTTACCACCCTTAGTATCACACCACCAGCTGGTGTTGCCCACCCTCTCTGCACCCCAGGGGACTGATGGCTGTTCCTCTGAACAAACTTGATCCTACAGTTACTCTCCTCCTCAGTGGTTTTAATGCATAAGTTATTGAGTTTGAATCTCCTCAAAACACAGTTTAACATAAAGAAATAGTCTGTGACATAACAGGCAACATGGCGGCAAGCATAATTTAGTTCAAAACATAAATCTTATATAAATTGATGTGTAATCGTTTTTTAATAATAAAGTCTAATACACTTAGTTCTGTACAAAACTTGTTAAATTTAAATATGTTTCATGTCCACTTTAAAGGATCTTTAGATTGAACAGTTTTGGCAGTAATTATGTATGGGTGTAGCTAGTGAAATTAAATTTGGTTAACTAACTGATTTAGCCACTATTTAAGAAAAGGATTTTGTGTTGTGTTATTGTTGTCTACTATTAAAAGTTGTTTCATGATCTGAAACATATAAATGTGGCAAATATGCAAAATATTTTTCATAGCACTGTATTTACTTTTTGCTATAGATTCATTGTGAACCCTTTTCTTCACATTTATGTGTGTTTATCTGCATTATTTATTTGCAGGTATGTGCGTTCACGTACGAAGCATGATATCGATATGCGAATCGGTATTCACTCTGGGTCAGTCTTGTGTGGGGTTCTGGGACTGAGAAAGTGGCAGTTTGATGTCTGGTCTTGGGATGTTGACATTGCTAATAAATTAGAATCTGGAGGCATACCAGGGTAAGAAACTTTAAGATTTTGTTACAGATTATATATTAGTACTTTTATTTGATTTTTATTTTACCTGAAAAGCATTACTGTATGCTAATATAAACACATTCCTTTATCTCTGTTGTATTACCACTGTAGCATCTTGTTTGTTTAGATTTCCCTCTTTTTTTGAATGCAGAAGATAATAGCCAGCGTTCCATGTCACTTACTACATTCCACCAGATGCCCTGATCTGCCCCATAAGCAACACTAACTGCCTTTATGTGTCCTGAGGAAACACATGCTATCCCTCAAATAATGACATTGGTACACTGTAAAAAATCACCTATAGGATCTACTCAAATAAATTGAGGTAACAATTTGCACCCAGTTTGTTTGGGTAGATTTTACTCAAATTAAACATCCCTGAAATACTAAATGAAAGTAGGTAAAACCTACTTAAAAAAAGTGTGTAACATTTATTCTTCAATTGCCAGTAGATAATATTAATCTATTTAATAATTATATCTATTAACTAATAATATAACTAGCCATTACTCATTCAGGAGAGTTTAGCTTAAAAAAAAGAAAATAAGCACAAAAGACCCTCTATACTTTACATAGATTACTGAACAACTCTAACGTTTATAAAAATACTAAACACAAAGTACAAATTATTGTAGCATCTGCGACGAAAAAACAGATGAAACAACTCTTTTATTGAGTCATGTGGATATAAACTCATTTTCACACGTAGACATTCATACCACATACACACTTATCAATGTATTGCTCAGCATAGCTGCACCATTCCCAACGCTGAGCAGCCCGGTCACGGTAGATCTGGATATCACTGCCGCAAGTCCTTCTGGGTAAGCTCCGCCCCTTCTAGTCCACAGCAGCGGGTCGCTACCCAATGAATATGGTTAACATGAGATGTTTTTGAAATTATACAGTGTTTTTTGCTAATTATGTCTAATTAGGTACAGAAACTTAATTGAAGCATTATCTATAAAACATTTAAAAGACAAAACCAAAACGTTATTGTGGAATTAATTACATTCTCCAAAGTTCTCACTAGTTTTACTCATTTCACTTTAACAGTGAAGATGGTGCATTGCTTCCACTTAAAACCTGAGCTGAATGCGATTCTTGGCTCAATATATCACATCAATTAGTTTAAATTCTTGTCTCACTCAGCCGATTACATATCTTGTGATAAACCTTAAATACATTATGCAATAAACAGAAAATATGGTAAATACCAATCTTACATGTAACACCACAGTCTGACAGAGATGTGAGGGGAAAAAGAAGCTCGTAACTTCCCGGGTCGTGTGCATGTGCACAATGCAGGGCAGAACCAACAGTTTTTGAGTAAAGTTTATTAGATTTTTTAAGGTTGTTGTTGTTACTTTTAACAAATAGGTAGTATGGGTAAGATTTACCCGTTGTTATTTACTTTTACATGCTGACTAATAAACATAAGTACATTTTAAACAATTTGTATGAGTTATTTCTACAACCCTCCAAAATAATTTTTTACAGTGTAGCTGTCATGTGATACGTGGGCAGATGACTCATCAAAATAGCAGTTTATAGTTTCTAATGTGGTGAGTCATATGACCTTTGCGAATCAGGGCATTCAGTTTATGTGCTAAAGATGCTGGCCCCATAAAGCAAAGATGAATATGCCAAACAAGCATTTTGAAATTTATATAGGCTTATGTTTACCACTCCAGAACATCTCCAGTTCTTATAATATCTCTAAAAAGAAAATTGGAGATGACTAAACCAGTGTGGTCATATTTTAGAAACTAAAAAGGTTTTTATTTTTATTTAGCTTTTTATTTATTTTGTGTTTGGTGCTTTCTAGACGGATCCATATCTCTAAGGCTGCTCTGGACTGTCTGAACGGAGACTATGAGGTCGAGGCAGGCCATGGCAAGGACCGCAATGATTTCTTGCGCCGACACAACATTGAGACTTTCTTGATCAAGCAGCCTGAGGAAAGCCTCTTAACCCTGCCTGAAGATATCATGAAGGAGGCCACCAACCAATCAGATCACAGAGCATCCACCACCACATTTACTGAAGGCACATGGAGTCCAGAACTACCCTTCCACAATATAGTGGGCAAACAGAATGTGAGTGACTCCTACATACACAAACGCAAACACACGCATTTAAGCATACAATTCTACAGGTTATCACAGATAGTAAGCAACACATACACAGACACACAAACACACACACACACTTACAACAACATTTCATCACAGAGAGTGAACATCATTACCAGGTATTTATTAGGACATGGTTTGGTGTACTATTATAGTTTATTTGTTTTTCTCATTTTTCTTTTTTAATTGTTTTCTGTGAAATGCATGACTATATAAGTTTATAAGTGTTTATTTTTTATTTCTGATTTCTTTTAACTTATGATTTTGAAGGCCAGTTTTGCAGCATGTCATTAATACCCAACATAAACTATTAAAAGTGGAAACAGATATTTCTGCTTTTGGATATTTCTGGACACTATTAGTTATATAATATATAGAGAAAAAAATATAAATAGATAGATTTGCTTTGAACAAGATCACTTTGTAGTTTTAAAGATGTTCAAGGCAAACTAAATCTGGCCTTAAAGATTTATAGTAGAAGATATGTACGGTTAATACTTTTAAACACAGTCTGGAAAACAAATAGACCTGGAAACCTTAAGACACGGACCTATTAGTTATTGAATGTTTTAAAATAAAAAACCTATTATAATTTCCAGAAACACCTGAACATCAGTATCACACACTGACAAAATTGTAGCTTTAAATTTACTGTATTGCCACATAAATAAAACATATTACACCATACAACAAAACACAACCCAATAATTGCCTAAGCAATGTCAACTAAAAGACACAATTTTGTCAATATACACACATAATGTGGCTAATTATAAATACTTGCCTGAAACTTAACAGCACTAAGATATATTTAATTAAAAAACAAAGCCAAAGAAATCAATATTTTTTAAGATTAAGGTCTTAAAGATTTTGAATATAATGTCTATATACTGGAACTGTTGTAGAGATTCTGGACCCTCAGTTACAGTGTTGAATAGTTACAGAGGGTTTAAAGGTGTGCAGCTGGACTGGTACGGGCCAGACCAGTAGGCTGAACTTAATTCAGCCTAATATTAATTTTATCTATATATAGAATATAGTACAGAATATATCAAAAACTATATGGTTATAAGGTTACAAGTAAGAGTAAATCAAGGCAATGATAAGGTAAAGCAGGCATAGTAAAAAAAAAAATACTACATTATATCACTATTAGTCAACATTCACAAAAACAATTGTAAACAAAATGTGCAGGTTTTTAATAACTTTATATAAAGTGCTATTGCTTTTTGTTTGTAGTCTAATTACCTCATTTGCTGTCTTTCAGTTCTTTTTTTCTTGTTGGATATACTTTTTTGGATATCACAAAGCTGGTCTTGACTGCTCCATCCCTGGATGTGTAAAAGCTTGGTAAAAAGTCCTTGTTGATTTTGCAGCTTAGCTAACAAAGCATGTCCATGCTCGCTCTGCATCAGTAAAGCTCTTATATTTTTTCATGTGTTTAGTCTCGTAATGACAATTCATATTGTAATACTTAAACACAGATCCTTTCTCCACAAACTAAGCACACAGCTTTACCTTTGACTTTAGTAAATAAAAAAGTCTTGTTAAAAACTCAAAAGGCAACTTACATCTCTGTTACAAGCTCTGTTTGCTAACACATTGAAGTGAAGCCACTTACACACGCACAAACTTACTTACATAAAAAAAGTCCCTTTAAAACAAAAACAATGCAGCTGACATGTGTATGATGTACACCTCTTTATGTTCAATAAATAATGCTAGTTACCACTGACCTTACACAGAGGCTGGTCGGGGACAGCCAAAGGATGCTTACATTTCCTAGGTCTGTTCTAGGTGGTGCAGAATCTGTAGTTTAGTCAAAATAAAAAAAAATAGTATTGTTGTTTATATATAATATTAGAATGTTTTTTTACCTTTAACGTGTAGATACTGTGAAATCTGTATATACTGGTAAAAAGCAGTGATGTGAAAGGTATCAACTTGTTGGGAATAATGCCATAGGTTTTAGATTATCCATTAATCTCTCATGCAGTAAATTTGTTGATAAAATTGGTACAAATCTGTGGTGTTGAAAGTAGTACATGTTCGGATAACAATACTGTGAATTTTTTTTGTATAATGATGTGTCTCTGTGTCTCTGTATCTGTCACACTAGAGACAGAACATACAGAAGTGTATAGAGGATATTAAACAGTTAAGAATAGTTGTGTAAAAGGTTCCTAACAGCTGTTTAAGATGCAGAACTCTTATTTGTTGTGACCCGAACTACAAACTGTTGCTATGGAAATATGGTTAACATAAAGGGAATATAGTCTTTGATTAGCGCAGCGTGTTTGTTGTTTTTGTCAGGCAGTCAGCCTAAAAGAAAAGCTTAACACATCAAAGAGCTCTTAGTACAAGACTAACAAGACTATCAGCCAATCATGCTCCAGAACAGAGCTGTAAACCCTCTCCAGCCCCGGTCTATTAGGTTAGGAGAAAAAAGATTTGTGTAAGTGAAATGTGGCCGCTCTGTGAGCATCTTCCACAGCATGAAGATGTGTGTGTTAAGAAGCTGATGAAGTGTATATGCACTAAAGTGATAAGGCCAGTGTGTGTGTGTGTGTTTGTGTGTGTGTGTGTGTGTGTGTGTGTGTGTGTGTGTGTAAGCATCCATGAGAAAAAGAGACATTTTGGCACTGGTCTCCATGGCAACAGGGATGTCTGTAAGGCAGTAAGAGGATTCCTCTCTCTCTCTTTCCCTGTTTCTCTCTCGCTTTTGTCTTTTGCTTTCTTCTTGTCCTCTCTGTCTCTCTGGTCCACTTTATCTCTTCTAGCTGGCACATGGTCACTGTGTGTGTGTGTGTGTGTGTGTGGGTCAGTCATAGGATCAGCCCATGTTCTAATGGGCAAGCGGCTCTAATAAAGGATGCTGGTTGTCTTCCTTGTTTTATGCATCATAATATCTAACACACATATACAAACACATACACACATTTCAGTGGATTGTTGGAGGCAAAATTGATGGCTCTGGTTGGCGTAAATCAGAGAGATGGCTTTGCATTGTCTTGTTGAAAAATGCATGGACATCCCTGGAAAAGTTGATGTTTTGAAGGCATCATATGTTGCTCTAAAATCTCAATGTACTTTTGTAGTGTTGCAGGCCTCAAATGCAGGAATGAAAGTATATTAACAAATGAAATGAAGTTGAGCAGACAAAACATGAAATATCTCGGGTTCAAACTGTCTGCAATCAAAAATGTAAGGAACACTGCACCTTTTTTTTATTTGCATTTTCAATACTGTCCCAACTTTTTCTGATTTGGGGTTGTACATGTCCTCCCTCACCGCATCCATAAACCTCCTTTTGGCCTTCCTCTCCTTCTCCTGCCTGGTGGCTCCATCCTCAGTTATCTTCTTCTTTCTCAACCAAGTCTCCAAAACATCATACCTGCACTGTCTCTCCTATTCCTAACTTTATCCATCCTTGTCACTTCCAATGAGAATCTCAGCATCTTTGTCACCTCCA
Source organism: Trichomycterus rosablanca (assembly GCF_030014385.1). Classification (NCBI taxonomy): domain Eukaryota; kingdom Metazoa; phylum Chordata; class Actinopteri; order Siluriformes; family Trichomycteridae; genus Trichomycterus; species Trichomycterus rosablanca. The sequence goes on from NC_086012.1 coordinate 7,890,914, forward strand.
GCTCCCTCTCCTGTCATTTAGTTAGTGCCACAGCCTCCAAGACATATTTCATGGCAGCCCTTACCACTTAAACTTTCCCTTTTACTTTGGCAGATACCCTCCTATCACAAATCACCTGTGACACTCTATGACATCCACTCCTCCCTGCCTGCACTTCACACTTTCATCACCTCTTTGCAACTTAACCTTTCTTCTGCCCTCCCCCTCAATGTGCTTCGTTTTACTCCTGATTTTATTTCCCTTCTTACCAATGCATACCTTCATCTCTCCAGGCTCTCCTCAATCTGCTGCCTACTCTTGCTACAAATTACAATGTCATCCTCAAACATATTTTATCAGACCTCTGCCTACCCTCGTCTGTCAGCCTGTCCATGACCATTGCAAACAAGAAGCTGACCCTTGATTCAGTCCCACTTTCACTTTAAATCTGTCATTCCTACTGCCCATCTCACCACTGTCACACAGTTCTTATACACCACCCTCACATATTTCTCTGCCACTTCCAATTTCCTCATACAATACCACAGCTTCTCTCTCAGCACCCTATCATAAGCTTTCTCTAGATCTAAACACACCATGAAACTCCTTATGGCCTTCACTGTACTTATTCATCAACACTTTCAAAGCAAACATAGCACCTATTGTGCACTTTGCTGTCATAAAACCATATTGCTGTCCAGAAATCCTCACCTTTTTTCCTCACCCTAGCTTTGCACATCACACTTATTCTTAAAAATCGTAACCATTACTTTGCTTCTCCACTCCTCAGGGATCTTCTCACATTCCAAGATTTTATTATACAATCTAGTTAAAAACTTCACTGCCATTTCTCCAAAACATTGTTATGCTTCCACTGGTATGAAATCTGGGACATCTGCCTTTCCACTCTTCATTCTCTTTAAAGCTGCCCTTACTCCCTCCCTGCTAATTCAAGGCACTCTCTGGCTCACTATATCTCTATTCAACCTTCTCTTTCTTTCCACCTTCTTAGTACACTTTGTCAGCACATTCCCAATTGTATCCTTTATCATTCTACCCTGCTGTATACTCTACCCAGCTCTGGTCTTTTGTTTGGCCTATTGGTAAAAGTCCTTTTTACCTTCCTTAGTGTCCAACTTCCCATACAGCTTGCCATATGCTTTTTCCATTGCCTTATATTTAATCTTCTTGTACTCCTGTCTCCCAAATCAGAAACAGTTGGGACAGCATGGATAATAAAAAATAAAAAAAACACAGAGTTTCTTACATTTACTTTGACTTTTATTTCATTGCAGACAGGATGAACCTGAGATATTTCATGTTTTGTCTGGTCATTTCAGTTATTAATAATAACTTCATTTCAGTTATTAATAATCATCCATTCCTGCATGTCAGGCCTGCAACACATTCCAAAAAAAGTTGGGACAGTACAGCATTTACCACTTTGTAACGTTGCTTTCCTTCACCACACTTAAAAGACGTTTTGGCACCAAGGACACCAAGTGATTTAGTGTTTCAGCTTTTATTTTGCCTCATTCTTCCTGCAAACACGTCTTAAGATGTGCAACAGTACGGGGTCATTATTGTCGCATTTTTCTTTTCAAAATTCTCTACACATTCTCTATTGGGGACAGATCAGGACTGCAGGCAGGCCAGTCTAGTACCTGTATCCTCTTGTTCCGCATGCCTTTGTAATGTGTGCAGCATGTGGTTTTGCATTGTCTTGTTGAAATATGCATGAACATTCCTGGAAAAGATGATATCTTAAAGGCAGCATATGTCGCTCTAAGATCTCAATGTACTTTTCTGCATTAATTTTGCCATCACAGAAGTGTAAATGACCTTTGCCAAGGGCACTGACACAGCCCCATACCATGACAAACCCTGGCTTTTGGACTTGCTGCTGATAACAGTCTGGATGGTCCTTTTCGTCTTTGGTCCAGAGCACACGGCGTCTATTTTTTCCAAAAAAAAGCCTGAAATGCTGATTCATTTGACCACAATACACATTTCCACTGTGTGATGATCCATCCTAGATGCCTCCGAGCCCAGAGAAGTCGACGCCGCTTCTGGACATGGTCAACATAAGGCTTCTTTTTTGCACAGTAAAGTTTTAAGTGGCCTTTGTGCATGTAACTCTGTATTGTAGTGCTTGACAAAGGCCAAAGTAATCCCTTGCCCATGTGGTTATATCAGCTATTGTTGAGTGGCGGTTCTTGATGCTGTGCCGTCTGAGGGATCTGAAGCTTGCGCCCTTGGCCTTGACACACTGAAATTCCTAAAATGCAGGAATGGAGGTATATTAACAAATGAAATAAAGTTAAGCATGAAATATCTTGGGTTCAAACTCTCTGTAAAAAAATACAAGTCAAAGTAAATGTAAGGAACACTGCATTTTTATTTTATTTGCATTTTCTATACTGTCCCAACTTTTTCCTGATTTGGGTTTGTACATTTTAACACAGATGTTCACCATAATACTGATTTAATTACTTGCTATTTGATTTTATGCATTTGGAAAACGATTTAAAAGATTTTTTTGCATTTAATATATATTTTTTTGCTCTTCATACTTTGTTAACAAAAATACTGTAGATGAATAAGCTGCTCTAAATTTCCTTCGGGATGTGAGCGAATGCATGATGCCTTTTCATGAATACAAACTTTTTTTTTTTGCTGATGGAAGAGAAAGAATGTGTCTGAAATGCATCCTGGTAAAAATGTACTATTGAGTACCAAGAGTAGGTGAGCACTGTTTTAAAAATTGCGTTAAATAACTGGGTGATCAGTGGGTCAGACGGTTAATATGCTAGCACACCACCAGAGAGCCTAAGCCTCAGTGGTGCTAGAATTTGATAAACACAACTGGCTACAACTCAGGAAGGTTGAATGGATTTTTTTTCTTTATTGGCATAATGCAACCTTGATGCCTGGTCTTGGCGCTGACAGAAGTGATGAGTTATTTACATGGGGTATAGTGTGACTCTTTGTCATGGTGTGAAAAGAGCAGCCAGTGACTAAATGTATCAAAAGGAAAGGTGATAGTTGCTGTCTTCTTTTTGGTCAGTGTAAGCATTTTAGATAGGTACGTAAACCTATCTAGCAGGTTAATTCACTGATAATTTTATATGGTACACCTATTATATAGATGAACTTTGTAGGTATAGAATAATTGACTGTAGCTTATCTTTAGCTTCGTACACTTTGTCCCCCCCAATTGTGACCAGATCATGTTTGGGGGGTGGGTTGTTCTCTGCATTGCAATGACACCAAGATGGTAATAATATGGTAGTGAGTGCTGTTCTGCCATGAGTGTTTCAGGTTTGTCATTGCAGTGTTTTAAATGCTATTTATACTTACTGCTGCATCTGATACACTCAGTACATACTGGTTCATCACACACATTATCACCATGTTATCACCATGTCATTGCAGTGAAGATATTAAACACTTCCGTTTATTAACCTTACAGCAAAAAACTGTGACTCCTAAAACTCCTAAAGTTTGCTACTGCTTGTTTTTGGTTAGGTTAGGGTTAGCATCTCTAACTCAAACAATACAAGTACTTGTATTGTGTACAAGTGCTGTATATACAGTGTATCACAAAAGTGAGTACACCCCTCACATTTCTGCAAATATTTCATTATATCTTTTCATGGGACAACACTATAGACATGAAACTTGGATATAACTTAGAGTAGTCAGTGTACAGCTTGTATAGCAGTGTAGATTTACTGTCTTCTGAAAATAACTCAACACACAGCCATTAATGTCTAAATAGCTGGCAACATAAGTGAGTACACCCCACAGTGAACATGTCCAAATTGTGCCCAAATGTGTCGTTGTCCCTCTCTGGTGTCATGTGTCAAGGTCCCAGGTGTAAATGGGGAGCAGGGCTGTTAAATTTGGTGTTTTGGGTACAATTCTCTCATACTGGCCACTGGATATTCAACATGGCACCTCATGGCAAAGAACTCTCTGAGGATGTGAGAAATAGAATTGTTGCTCTCCACAAAGATGGCCTGGGCTATAAGAAGATTGCTAACACCCTGAAACTGAGCTACAGCATGGTGACCAAGGTCATACAGCGGTTTTCCAGGACAGGTTCCACTCGGAACAGGCTTCGCCAGGGTCGACCAAAGAAGTTGAGTCCACGTGTTCGGCGTCATATCCAGAGGTTGGCTTTAAAAAATAGACACATGAGTGCTGCCAGCATTGCTGCAGAGGTTGAAGACGTGGGAGGTCAGCCTGTCAGTGCTCAGACCATACGCCGCACACTGCATCAACTCGGTCTGCATGGTCGTCATCCCAGAAGGAAGCTGACGCACAAGAAAGCCCGCAAACAGTTTGCTGAAGACAAGTACAAGACAAGAACATGGATTACTGAAATGCCCTGTGGTCTGACGAGACCAAGATAAACTTGTTTGGCTCAGATGGTGTCCAGCATGTGTGGCGGCGCCCTGGTGAGAAGTACCAAGACAACTGTATCTTGCCTACAGTCAAGCATGGTGGTGGTAGCATCATGGTCTTGGGCTGCATGAGTGTTGCTGGCACTGGGGAGCTGCAGTTCATTGAGGGAAACATGAATTCCAACATGTACTGTGACATTCTGAAACAGAGCATGATCCCCTCCCTTCGAAAACTGGGCCTCATGGCAGTTTTCCAACAGGATAACGACCCCAAACACAACCTCCAAGATGACAACTGCCTTGCTGAGGAAGCTGAAGGTAAAGGTGATGGACTAAACCCAATTGAGCACCTGTGGCGCATCCTCAAGTGGAAGGTGGAGGAGTTCAAGGTGTCTAACATCCACCAGCTCCGTGATGTCATCATGGAGGAGTGGAAGAGGATTCCAGTAGCAACCTGTGCAGCTCTGGTGAATTCCATGCCCAGGAGGGTTAAGGCAGTGCTGGATAATAATGGTGGTCACACAAAATATTGACACTTTGGGCACAATTTGGACATGTTCACTGTGGGGTGTACTCACTTATGTTGCCAGCCATTTAGACATTAATGGCTGTGTGTTGAGTTATTTTCAGAAGACAGTAAATTTACACTGCTATACAAGTTGTACACTGACTACTCTAAGTTATATCCAAGTTTTATTTCTATAGTGTTGTCCCATGAAAAGATATAATGAAATTTTTGCAGAAATGTGAGGGGTGTACTCACTTTTGTGATACACTGATATATATATATATATATATATATATATATATATATATATATATATATATATATATATATATATACAGTATATATATACAGTGTATCACAAAAGTGAGTACACCCCTCACATTTCTGCAGATATTTAAGTATATCTTTTCATGGGACAACACTGACAAAATGACACTTTGACACAATGAAAAGTAGTCTGTGTGCAGCTTATATAACAGTGTAAATTTATTCTTCCCTCAAAATAACTCAATATACAGCCATTAATGTCTAAACCACCGGCAACAAAAGTGAGTACACCCCTTAGTGAAAGTTCCTGAAGTGTCAATATTTTGTGTGGCCACCATTATTTCCCAGAACTGCCTTAACTCTCCTGGGCATGGAGTTTACCAGAGCTTCACAGGTTGCCACTGGAATGCTTTTCCACTCCTCCATGACGACATCACGGAGCTGGCGGATATTCGAGACTTTGCGCTCCTCCACCTTCCGCTTGAGGATGCCCCAAAGATGTTCTATTGGGTTTAGGTCTGGAGACATGCTTGGCCAGTCCATCACCTTTACCCTCAGCCTCTTCAATAAAGCAGTGGTCGTCTTAGAGGTGTGTTTGGGGTCATTATCATGCTGGAACACTGCCCTGCGACCCAGTTTCCGGAGGGAGGGGATCATTCTCTGCTTCAGTATTTCACAGTACATATTGGAGTTCATGTGTCCCTCAATGAAATGTAACTCCCCAACACCTGCTGCACTCATGCAGCCCCAGACCATGGCATTCCCACCACCATGCTTGACTGTAGGCATGACACACTTATCTTTGTACTCCTCACCTGATTGCTGCCACACATGCTTGAGACCATCTGAACCAAACAAATGAATCTTGGTCTCATCAGACCATAGGACATGGTTCCAGTAATCCATGTCCTTTGTTGACATGTCTTCAGCAAACTGTTTGTGGGCTTTCTTGTGTAGAGACTTCAGAAGAGGCTTCCTTCTGGGGTGACAGCCATGCAGACCAATTTGATGTAGTGTGCGGCGTATGGTCTGAGCACTGACAGGCTGACCCCCCACCTTTTCAATCTCTGCAGCAATGCTGACAGCACTCCTGCGCCTATCTTTCAAAGACAGCAGTTGGATGTGACGCTGAGCACGTGCACTCAGCTTCTTTGGACGACAAACGCGAGGTCTGTTCTGAGTGGACCCTGCTCTTTTAAAACGCTGAATGATCTTGGCCACTGTGCTGCAGCTCAGTTTCAGGGTGTTGGCATCTTCTTGTAGCCTTGGCCATCTTCATGTAGCGCAACAATTCGTCTTTTAAGATCCTCAGAGAGTTCTTTGCCATGAGGTGCCATGTTGGAACTTTCAGTGACCAGTATGAGAGAGTGTGAGAGCTGTACTACTAAATTGAACACACCTGCTCCCTATGCACACCTGAGACCTAGTAACACTAACAAATCACATGACATTTTGGAGGGAAAATGACAAGCAGTGCTCAATTTGGACATTTAGGGGTGTAGTCTCTTAGGGGTGTACTCACTTTTGTTGCCGGTGGTTTAGACATTAATGGCTGTATTTTGAGTTATTTTGAGGGAAGAATAAATTTACACTGTTATATAAGCTGCACACAGACTACTTTTCATTGTGTCAAAGTGTCATTTTGTCAGTGTTGTCCCATGAAAAGATATAATGAAATATTTGCAGAAATGTGAGGGGTGTACTCACTTTTGTGATACACTGTATATATACACCGATCAGCCATAACATTAAAACCACCTGAGCCTGATCCCTTTATACCATCACAACACACACTAACACACCACCACGTCATTGTCACTGCAATGCTGAAAATGATCCACCATCTAAATAATACCTGCTCTGTGGTGGTTTAGAAATATATACAGTGAGGAAAATAAGTATTTGATCCCCTGCTGATTTTGTAAGTTTACCCCCTTACAAAGACTTGAACAGTCTATCATTTTTATGGAAGGTTTTTTTTTAACAGAGAGAGACAGAATATCAACAAAAAATCCAGAAAAAAACATTAAATAAAAGTTATAAATTAATTTGTATTTAATTAAGGGAAATAAGAATTTGATCCCCTACCAACCAGCAAGAATTCTGACCCCCACAGACCGGTTATGTGCCCATGAGGCACACAAATTAGTCCTGTCCCTGTATAAAAGACTCCTGTCACAGAATCAGTTTCTTCCGTTCAAATCTCTCGACCACCATGGGCAAGACCAAAGAGCTATCAAAGGACGTCAGGGACAAGATTGTAGACCTGCACAAGGCTGGAATGGGCTACAAGACCATCAGCAAGACGCTTGGTGAGAAAGAGACCACTGTTGGCACGATAATTCGAAAATGGAAGAAATACAAGATCACAGTCAATCGCCCTCGCTCTGGAGCTCCATGCAAGATCTCACCTGGTGGGGTAAGAATGATTCTTAGAAAGGTGAGGTCAGCCCAGAATTACACGGGAGGAGCTTGTCAATGATCTCAAGGGAGCTGGGAGCAGAGAAATGCTGGATATGACCCCAAGAACACCATCCCCACTGGGCATTTCTTTGCCTCCAAACACGGCGAGTGGAGTTGATGCCAAAGAGCTCAATTTTGGTCTCATCTGACCATATCACATTCTCCCAAGCTTTCTCTGAATCATTCAGGTGTTCATTGGCAAACTTCAGATGGGCCTGTACATGAGCCTTCTTGAGCAAAGGGACTTTGCGGGCACTGCAGGATCTCAATCCATTACTAATGGTTTTCTTGGTGACTGTGCTCCCAGCTCCCTTGAGATCATTGACAAGCTTCTCCCGTGTAATTCTGGGCTGACCTCACCTTTCTCAGAATCATTCTTACCCCACCAGGTGAGATCTTGCATGGAGCTCCAGAGCGAGGGCGATTGACTGTGATCTTTAATTTTTTTCCATTTTTGAATTATCGCGCCAACAGTGGTCTCTTTCTCACCAAGCGTCTTGCTGATGGTCTTGTAGCCCATTCCAGCCTTGTGCAGGTCTACAATCTTGTCCCTGACGTCCTTTGATAGCTCTTTGGTCTTTCCCATGGTGGTCGAGAGATTTGAACGGAAGAAACTGATTCTGTGACAGGAGTCTTTTATACAGGGACAGGACTAATTTGTGTGCCTCATGGGCACATAACCGGTCTGTGGGGGTCAGAATTCTTGCTGGTTGGTAGGGGATCAAATACTTATTTCCCTTAATTAAATACAAATTAATTTATAACTTTTATTTAATGTTTTTTTTTCTGGATTTTTTGTTGATATTCTGTCTCTCTCTGTTAAAATAAACCTTCCATAAAATGATAGACTGTTCAAGTCTTTGTAAGGGGGTAAACTTACAGAATCAGCAGGGGATCAAATACTTATTTCCCTTAATTAAATACAAATTAATTTATAACTTTTATTTAATGTTTTTTTTCTGGATTTTTTGTTGATATTCTGTCTCTCTCTGTTAAAATAAACCTTCCATAAAATGATAGACTGTTCAAGTCTTTGTAAGGGGGTAAACTTACAAAATCAGCAGGGGATCAAATACTTATTTCCCTTAATTAAATACAAATTAATTTATAACTTTTATTTAATGTTTTTTTTTCTGGATTTTTTGTTGATATTCTGTCTCTCTCTGTTAAAATAAACCTTCCATAAAATTATAGACTGTTCAAGTCTTTGTAAGGGAGTAAACTTACAAAATCAGCAGGGGATCAAATACTTATTTTCCCCACTGTAAATACTAGAACAGCAACACCTGAGTTGGCTGCAAATCGATGCAAACCTAGTCTTGCAGCCATGCAAACAAGCAGGATGCAAACAAGCAGGATAGCTTGCTAACTAAAAAATCATTTACCAGCGCTGTAGTTCAATAAAATTTAACAGGAATACTTTTAAAAGGCTCCATACTAACACAGTGATATACAGCTTGACATATTACAGACACTTTGACATGAATTGGGGTTTCAATGATTGATGCAACAACAGCCAGTAAGTGGTTAGAAACATACGTTTATAGAAAATTCAATTCTGCCCTCCAATTCCCTAGCAAAGCACGTGTTAAAATCTTAACCTTCTGGTTCTTTGCCATACGTTGACATTTCCACAGCCACATGCACACTCTTCCACAAGTGAATGTCATACACTAAGCACAGTCAGTAAAAGACTATCACGCTGTGTGAGACATTTCAGATTTCAACAGTAAGCAAAATGTTCTCATTTTTAATTGAACTTCTTGTCTTTCATTTCAATAGATGTTTTTAATTTCAAGTTGGTTTTTTTTTCTCGATTAATTGTGGTTTAAAGATCTAACATAAAAAGACCTGCAAAAATCTGGCTTCCTATAGAGACCCATAGGGGACAAACAATCAGGGTCTGCATTTAGCAGGAGGGCTGAACTAATGACTGAAGAATAATGAAGCATCATTATTATAAATGAACGCAACCACACGCTGATCTTAGTAGTCTCGGGAAGTAATGATATTATTATGCTAATGAACTGCACAGTGTCCAGCTTTTACGGATGTCTAATTGTGCGGATTTTATCATATTTACCAATGAAGTCCCATATGCATGGGCAAAAGTTGTTCATCTTAAGAAATCCAAAGGTTATCATGATTATTTTATATTACTGACAATACTTTGCTGTAACGTGGTAGCAACCGGGCGAGGGCTGGTCAATACCAGTGCTTATCTGCATGACCAGTTTGGCCAATAGAAGAGATGCGAGGCATGCAGGAGTTATCCTTGGCCTTGCCCATGGAGCCCTTATTTCTCCAACTCAGCCTGAAATTTTTTTATGTTGTACTCATCATTTATTCTTCTTTCTATCATGTCCTTGATGGTTCTTGCCTGTTCCATGAATAGCAAACTTCATAACATGTCTTTGGAGATAGTCTTGTACCCTTTTGACTGCTTGGGCTTGGTGATAATAGCATTTCTGGTCTGCTTAGACAGCTCTTTTGTCTTTGCCATTGTGAACAAGGAACAGGGAATAAAAAAAACTGCCATTTGTAATCACTAAAGGCACCATTCATAGGCTAATTAAAGTCATTTGAGCACTGACAAGGTGAGGACAGGTGAGTATAATTTCTAATTACACTTCAGTCTGATTATGTCCTTTGTTTCACACTGAATGAAAGAGGCCATTATTTTTATCCTGGTGGCATTGTTTTCAATTTTGTATAAAAAAAATTTCTGCCAAGTTTCATTATTCGTGTTTTGTGCCTTATTGTATCAAACATATGAGTTTATATAAATCAAAGGAGTTCTATATATATATATATATATATATATATATATATATACTGATTATCTCTTCATCACAGCACCTGTTAGTGTGTGGGATATATTAGGCAACAAGTGACCATTTTATCCTCAAAGTTGATGTGTTAGAAGCAAAATGGGCAAGTGTAAGGATTTGAGCAAGTTTGACAAGGGCCAAATTGTGGTTAGACGACTGGGTCAGAGCATCTCCAAAACTGCAGCTCTTGTGGAGTGTTCCCGGTCTGCAGTGGTCAGTATCTATCAAAATTGGTGCAGGAAGGAACAGTGGTAAACCAGCGACAGGGTCATGAGTGGACAAGGCTCATTGATGCATGTGGGGAGCGAAGGCTGGCCCGTGTGGTACGATGCAACAGACGAGCTACTACAGCTCAGATTGCTGAAGTTAATGCTGGTTTTCATAGAAAGGTGTCAGAATACACAGTGCATCGCAGTTTGTTGCTTGTGGGGCAGCAAAAGGGGGACCAACACAATATTAGGAAGGTGGTCATAATGTTATATAATATTGGACTAATTAAGGTCTACAAGATCATCTGCATAATAGAAGTGGCAGTTTAAGTATCCATTACAAATGTATAGGCATGGTTAACATAAAACCCAGGGGAGGGACAGATTTTCCCAAGACACCCTAACAGTAGCAGCAGTAGTAGTAGTCTGCAGCAGGTTTCAAAAGTAAAAGAACACTTTCTCTGTCCTTTGCATTTGTATACCACAGATAATTATTGAAACAATTATACAAAAGTTTATTTGTTAGAAGTTGTCAAAATTAAAGATGTGTATAAATTATGCAAACTATAGATACCAAGACAGACTAATTATGTTCAACAATATAAAGTTAAACATCATGTACATTTATTGATTATAAGCTACACCTACACTACAGAACTCTACTTTTGATCTATACACTTTCTTACCCACCTGTACCATATTTAATAGACAAAAGGGGAGCATCTACTCACCAGATGATTTGGTTGATGGACAATTCTCAGCACTGCCATGATATAGTTAGTTTGTGTTGCTCTTGTCTGTGGGTATCAGGTGCAGCAGTGTTGCTGTCATATAAAGCCACCAGTGTCCTGGGATTGAAAAGTGTCTACTGATTAAAGACTAGAGGAGGATGAACACACATGAAAAAAAAGAATAGCTGTAACATAACACCTACAACAAGTGCTTGCAGGGTATGTGTTTCTAATTAAAAGGCCAGACAATCCCAAAAATCCTGCTGCTCATGATACACTCGTATTAGTAGAAGACACACTATCATGTCATCACCATGTTAGTTCTGGAGTGCCACCCTAATATCATTGGGTTATTAGGGGTCCTATGCTATGGGGGTCTTATGGGTGTAACTGTATATAGACAAAGTTCATCTGTGTGGAAGGTGTAGCTTATAAAATAATCAATGAATGTACATGCAAGATGTGTTCCTAATGAAGTGCTTTTAAGTAAAGTGTACATAGTAATGAAGTGATGAACAAAACAAAACACATACAAATAAGCACAACTGGTTAATAAAAATCACAGTGTCTCTAATGAAAACTATATTACTCTAGAATACTCCAATTCTGTGTAGCTTCCTAAATCCAAAATCTCACCTACCTTAAAATGTTTTTTGTTTTCTCCTGGCAGGCTCATCCTGATCCTTAAGCAGAAAGCTTATCAGTCTGATGAGTCATTTAACTTACATACACAATACACATGCAGTGCATGCATACTTGCACACACACACACACACACACACACTCATGTATATATGTACATACACTATGCACATTCACACAATTCTGTATGTAACACATATCAAAAAAAGTTGGGATGGGGCAATTTAGGGCTAGTAATGAGGTAGGAAAAACCTAAATAATGATGTGAACTCAAACAAGTGATGTCAAAAGGTAATTGCAATCATAATTTGGTACAAAAGCAGCATTCACAAATGAGTCTTTATGAACAAATATTGGCAGGCAATCATTAAAATGTTTAAAAACAATGTTCCTCAAAAAATGTCTCCCACTACAGTGCAGAATATCATTAAATGATTCAAGGAATCTGGAGGAATGTCAGTGCGTAAAGGGCAAGGGTACAAGTCCAAGCTGAACACGTGTTCCAATCTGTGATCCCTCAGATGGCACTGCTTTAAAGACCGTCATTTATTAATAACTTATATACCACTTATTACTTTGGCAAACCTTTGTCAAGCATTACATTAAGGTGTTACATTTACAAATGCCACTTAAAATTTTACTGTGCAAAAAAGAAGCCTTATGTTTACCATATCCAGAAGCGGCAACAAGTTCTCTGAGGTCTGAGACATCTGGGATGGACCATCACAAAGTGGAAATGTGTATTGTAGTCATAGGAATTAATATTCCAGATCTTTTTTTGGAAGAAATGGATGCTGTGTGCTCCGGACCATAGAGGAAAAGGACCATCCACACTGTTATCAGCAGCAAGTCCAAAAGCCAGGGTCTGTCATGGTATGGGGCTGTGTCAGTGCCCTTGGCAAAGGTAATTTACACTTTAAAATGACATCCATGCATTTTTTTAGCAAGACAATGCAAAACCTCATGCTGCACACACTACAAAGGCATGGCTGGAGAAGAAGAGGGAACGGGTATTGGACTGTCCCCAATAGGGAATGTGTAGAAAATCTTTAAATGAAAAGATGCGACAACAACAACATCTTACTGTGGCAGATGTGTTTGCAAAAGGAATAGGATAATAAATAAAAGTTAAAGTACATGTAGGTACATGTTTTAATTTTATTTGTATTTTCCATACTGTCCAAAGGTTTTCTGATTTGGGGTTGTAAATATATTAAGAAAGTGAAAGGTATTGCAAGCCAATTACACACTAAAACAGGTGCAACTGAACATTTAAACAGCACATTTACAAACCTTCATAAGTACCCTTTAATCACACACTACATATCTCTACATATCTGATTCACACATACAAAAGTTAATCACACACATCCAGCAGATATACACACGCAGTATTCATACACACAAACCAGTGTTTTTGAGTTTTATTAAAGAGAATATAAATAAAAACGGTTTATCCTATGTTTTATTTTTGTTGGCATACTGTATTTCAATTAGGTGAAATCATCAACATGGATACTCACTTTCTTTCCTGACATTTGTGCCTCTTTTATTTATTTATCTAAGGGTCCTGCTTTCCATTTGTGAAGTATTTGCAATTATATTTTCAATCAGTAGTTTCAGCTTGTGGTGCTCAGGTGGCACAGAGATCTATTACGGTAGGCCACCACCACCAAGATCCGGGTTTAGATCTCAGCAGTGCTATCTACACAGACATTTTTTGCTATATCTCTGGGTTTAGTTAAAGCCCTGCAATGGATTGGCGCCCTATTGTATATCATTTCCGCGCTGACCCTGAGCAGGATAAAGAAGCTGTTTGAAATTAATTGAATTTTAGCTTGTTAGCATGTCAGGGGGTGACAAAGTAAACAGATCAACTGATGAGCAACAGTCAATATATAACCACAGTATTCATCAGCATGCTTAAAAATAATCAATAATACTAAATAGGTGTACCAAATGAAATGCTCGGTATGTGTAGTGAAACCAAAACACAGATGGCTACACTTAAATAAATAATATAAAGCTTTCTCTAATAAAAACACTATTACTATTAAATTATTGCTAACAAAAGTAGGATTTAAAGAAAGCAGAATTGCAATGTTGTTCCTAGCCAGTGTTCTCCTGCCTGATTGTCAGGTATAGTGCTATAGTTAAAGAAAACAGATTGGTGGTCACAGTGCTGTGCACTGGTAATGCTGCATTGCAGCTTTCTGTGTACCTTAATTTTTTGACACTGTGTCCTTGTTTTTGTGTTCAAAGATTTTTGCCGTGTGTGTTTCGGAAGTATATTGTTGGAGGTGTTTATATTTTGTGGGGTTTCCTCTGGTTTTTAGAACTGGTTTGTGTTGTTTTATGTCATTTGGTTTTTTGTGTGTGTTTGAGAAATGCATATGGGTTTTGTGTTTAATTTTTGTGTTGTAGTATTTAGTTATTGTCTTGATTGTAGTTGTGGATTTTGATTAGTTTTTTGTGTTTTGCTGTGCATTTTATTTTGTATAAATACAAAATAAAATGCAGTTTTGCAGTTTTCAAATATTGTCAATAACCTTGACACAGAATTTCGCACACATTTAAAGCCATACTCACCACAAAACCTTGAAAGCAGACAGACTAACAGACAACACACATTCACAGTAATACAGACAGAGGAACACACCGACACCCACCCACTCATGGAGGCTGCATGTGCTTTCCCTCTGTAGACATTGGCTGCTCTCACTCGTCACTCCATAAACCTGCTCCCCAACCATCTGGCCCAGGCACTGCATGTGCGCGCCGGCTCACAGGAAATTAATGCGCGCATGCAGAGCACCATCGCACTGCGCAGCGGAGACAAACTCCGACGACAGCACATCACCCCTTTCTCGCTCACGTTTAGAGAAGCCATCCTGGAGCACAATGTAGCCAGCTCCCCCAGCTTTTCATCCCCATTCTCAAAATCATCACCTAAACTCCTTCATTACTGCTGTTCTACTCTTACTGCTGCATTTCTTTCTTTGACTTTCATTTTTTCCGCTATATCTAACTCATTTTAATGACACATTTGTCATGATAAACTACTGTTACTGCAGGGGTTCACAACTTTTTTTCCTTTAAGGCTAACCAATTTTATCAACTTTATCCAAGGCCCATATTTAAGTGATTTATTTTAAACACGTATTCGTTAACAGAAATAAGCTGTGCATAAAAACATTACGAAATCATGAGTTGAGTTCATGTTTATTCAACATCAGAAGATGTCATTTTGGCACAAGGCATTTCAATCTGGTTTGATATGTTGTGATAGGTGACTATAGGTTGTGTATTTCAATGGCTTTCCCAGTCACCAGATCTAAATCATCCAAGAAATTCTATATAAAAATAGAAAAGATTTCCATTGTTTTCATCCATACTATCCCAACCTTCTCTGATTTGGGGTTGCAGACTGAAGAATAAAAATTGCAGTTAAATCCTTTCAAAAGCAAATCTACAACACAATGAAGTACGTAAAAGGTGAAGTAGTCTATGGCCTAATGTGTGTGGATGCACTCTCTAATTATTGAGAGTTTGGTGTGGAAGAACAGACACAAGTTGTCCTGCACAAAGCCCTGACCTCAACCCCATAGAACACCACTGATAAATTTGACTATTGATTGCGAACCAGGGCTTTTTGTCCAACATTAGCGCTTGGACCACACTAAGGCCTCTCCAGAACAGTGGACTCACTGTAGCCCACTAGTAAGACATTTGGTTGAGAACCACTACTCACAACACATGCGATCTATTTACAAGCATCAGTGTTTCTTAAGCATTCTTACAAAATAACCTTTGTTGTTCAATATTAGTTAACTTTTTTGAAGACCAGGCTTCTTTTAGTTAACTCATGACCAGATGCCATGTTTATCACCCCACTGCATTATTTATTACATTATGGCGGGCAGAGCTTCTGTGTTTGTGTGTGATGACCTTGAGCTGCCCCCTGCTGTGATTGTTCATCTGCGCTTCTGATTGGTATGGTCTGCCTTGCCTCCAACCCTGACATCACATATTCTCACTCCAGTTCATCAAAGATAGAAAACCAAAGAGGGAGTGTGTGAGCATGAGTGTGTGTGTGCTCGTGTGTGTCTGTGTAACGCCTTTACTACTTTTTTTCTATACAGTGTTATTACAGTGTGTTTGACCTGTTTGAGTCTTTACTCTTACTGTGTGTGTGTGTGTGTGTGTGTGTGTGTGTGTGTGTGTGTGTGTGTGTGTTTCCCACAGTACTCCCAGATGAGAGATGAGGTGTTTAAGTCTAATTTGGTGTGTGCCTTCATCGTTCTCCTTTTTATCACAGCAATACAGAGCTTACTGCCATCCGCAAGGTATTACACACACACACACACACACACACACAGGGTCGAATTAAGCCTGACTAAGGGCTAATTATTACACTCTATAAGGTAAATAATCAGGTATACTTTATTTGTCATATGACAAATATTTATTTGTCATATTTGTCATATTTGTCTATGAGACCCCTTGTGCAAAGTTACTAGGTAAATGTAATTGTAAGTGCTTGGCATTCCTAAACATCAAACATATTGTGACAGCAAAAGTAAATCCTATTTGACCCGAATTTAATTGAAAACTCTACAAAGACAATTAGTTTTAATGTTTCAACAGATCACATGTATCTATTTTTGCTTATTTTAAATTTGATAGCTGTATGTTTTGACAGGGGTATGTTTATCAGTGTTAAAAAAAAAAATTTAAATAAAGTTTTGTAATCATTTGAGAATTGAGTAATAATTTGTAATCATTTGAGAACTCAATCATTTAATTAATAGAATAAAGTGGAAGTGTTTTTTATTCCTGCTTGATATATTCTGGGGCCAGCTTAGTTTTTATTAGATACCCATGGGGGGATTAAGGAAAAAAGGCTAGGAACCACTCTGGGGCGGCTGCTGTAGTAAAATGCACCTCACTGAGCATCACACATTTTCAGTGGTAAACAGGTCTTGACAGCAGGCAAACCAGCTTAGCATCTGCACTCTTTAACTATGACACTACTGAAGCAGGAAGGTTTCTGAAAAAGGTTGTCCACTCTTCTATTATTTCCTAATTTACTATTTATTAATGTTATTATCAATATATTAATATTGCATTATATTATATTAAATAATATTAGATGCATGTTTATTTATATAATAATAATAATATACACCGATCAGCCATAACATTAAAACCACCTCCTTGTTTCTACACTCACTGTCCATTTTATCAGCGCCACTTACCATATAGAAGCACTTTGTAGTTCTACAGTTACTTGCTGTAGTCAATGCTTTGTTAGCCCCCAAAACCACAAAAAAAAAAAATATCCAGCCAACAGTGCCCTGTGAGCAACGTCCTGTGACCTCTGATGAAGGTCTAGAAGATGACCATCTCAAACAGCAGCAATAGATGAGCGATCGTCTCTGACTTTACATCTACAAGGTGGACCAACTAGGTAGGGGTGTCTAATAGAGTGGACAGTGAGTGGACACAGTATTTCAAAACTCCAGCAGCATTGCTGTGTCTGATCCACTCATACCAGCACAACACACACTAACACAGTGCTGAGAATGATCCACCATCTAAATAATACCTACTCTGTGGTGGTCCTGTGGGGGTCCTGACCATTGAAGAACAGGGTGAAAGCAGGCTAAAAAAGGCATGCAGAGAAACAGATGGACTACAGTCAGTAATTGTAAATGATAAAATGGACAGTGAGTGTAGAAACAAGGAGGTGGTTTTAATGTTATGGCTGATCAGTGTATAGTTATTTTATAATACTACCTGCTTTGCTGTTTATACTATTTTATCCTTGCTATTGCTGTTTTATCCTATATGGCGATGACCCCATGAGGGGTATTATTCTGGGGTGCAGCCATTGCACACACATTTAAAAAAAACTGAATAGCAAGCTTTTAACAGCCGTTTGTTTTTGGTTCTGTCTCTAGGATGGTGACGATGGTGATCCAGTTTTCTGTCCTTATATTGCTACACTGCTGTCTGGTTGTTGTGACAACAGCAGAAGACTACAAATGTCTGCCATTGGCATTGAGAAAGGCATGTTGCTGGGTGAACGAGACATACACAGCACGAAATGTAGTCATCCTTCTCTCTATCCTCATCAACTTTATGGCAGCCATTATTAACATTGTAAGTACAAACACACATACAAACACAAAAACACATGCAAACCAGTGGTGATTTCCCTAAGACTGCAAGGGAAGCTCAGCTTCCCCTAAAATGTCAAAAATTAAATGGTCAAATATGTACAGTTGTGTTAACATTTCATTGACTACAAATGCGTTAGAACATGTTCATCTCGAAGACGAGTTCGTTCAGAATCAGCTACTACTACAGCTACGACTGACTCGATTTTGTTAACTTCTCATACATTCCCGTAGCGTCAATGCATTTGCCCGCAGAAGCTGAGCGTCTATTCACTTCAATGGGACTGCATGGAACTTTTTTTTCATTGCTTCGAAACTCGCCGGTCATTGGATAAATGCCACGATTTTGTCCCGCCCCCGGACGCTGAGCGTCTCTGGGAGTGAATGGAGCTGTGGGCGGGTCTGGACGTGGAGCTTCTTCAAGATGATTGGAGGATCAGTCAAAAGACTGAATCCCGTTTTGATTGACAGCTATTTTGAGATCTACAGCGTCACTTAATCACTGGGAGCTTCAGTCCCATCGCGGATTTTGCGAGTGAAGTCGAAAGACAAACTGCAACCCATTTCTTGGTATTTGCTTGGTGAAATTACTTAACCATTTCCATTGTTCATTGTGTAAATAAAACACACTCATAGTATTTGTTTCAGTTTAACATAATTTCAACATTTCCTTGTTCGAGTTCATACTGTTGGCTAGGTCGGAGTAGCCAGCTAGCAAGGTGCACACGATGGCAGACAATGCTAATATTGTCGACCTGATTTTGGCAAAGCCATTTGATAGTCTTCCTTACGAGGAGAAAGTTAGAATTAAACAGCAGGGCAGATCAACACCTAAGACTGATTTGGTGCAAAAAGTAGGGAAAGGTAACAGGTCTTTTCAGCTCTCCTGGTATGACAAAGTTAGCTGGCTGACTGGAAGTGCTGTGACAAAAAAAATGTACTGTTGGCCATGCCTCTTGATGAAATCATCTCAGGGATCATGTCTTGTCTGGTCAAAATTGGGTTTTGGGGATCTGTCTAACTTTGACCAGGCATATAAAAGGCATGAAAAGTGCAATGAACATGTGAGTGCATGTGCAAGGTTAAGTTGCCTGTGCAGGGTCAGGGTTGAACATGCAATTAATGAAGGTGCTCGCATTCAAGTGGCAAAACATAATAAAACAGTCAAACAAAACAGGGCCTTCCTAAACCGCCTTATTGATGTGACTTCCTTGCTTGGCCAGCAGGAGCTATCTTTTAGGGGGCATGATGAGAGTAGTGAATCATCCAACAAGGGGAATTACAGGGAGTTCACAGAAACATTATCTAAATATGACTCTGTCCTGGCCACACAATTCCAGTCATCAGCTGTGTTTTCTGGTATGTCTAATTCTATCCAAAATGACTTGATCTCTGCTCTTGCAGCCACTGTTTCTGATGAGATCAGAGATTAAATTCAGGCTGCTCCCTTTTTTGGATGGCAGCTGGATGAAACAACTGATATTGCTTGCCGTGCCCAACTTTCTGTCATTGTTTGCTATGTTGATAGTGCAGGTAAAATTCAGGAGCGCTTTATTGTTTTTTTTTATGTTTCAGAGGGGCGAGATGCTCAGTCTGTTTTTGAAGTATTAAATGAAAACATGCAGGGCTACAATTTTAGGGATAAACTTGTGGCACAGATATACGATGGGGCTGCTGTCATGGCTTCAGCCCTCAATGGTCTGCAGGCCAAAGTGAAGGCAATTGCCTCCAGTGCCAATTTGCCACATTTTTCTCCAAATCCACAAAGAGGACATTTTTTCTTGAGTCTGCAGGCTGTTTCAAGGTTGCCCAGAAACGCTCCTACTTGATGGAATTTCACATCACGGATAGTGAGCACTGTGGCAAACAACTATGATTGCCTCCTGCAGATCATTTTATAACATCATTGCAGATAAGACACTGGATGATGACACATTGGATTGTGCCAAGGGTTTTGTAATGAAACTGGAGGATTTTGAATTTGTGTTCATGTTGTACACATATGAACAGAGGACCATGGATGTTCTCTACTGCAAAAAAAGAATTGAGTCTCTTCTTGCTTTTGTCAAAGAGAAGAGTTCAGAGGGGGCTTTCCAAGCTGTTTATGCCAAAGCAGCAGGCCTCACATCAGACCCACGAGATGAGCCCATGAGAAAGCGCCGTCTCTCCCAATTCCAGTATCCCCAGGAGCGCTACAGAAATCTGTACATGCCATCCTTGATAATCTCATGGAGCAGATTCCTCTGCGTTTTTCAAATTTGGAAAGTTTGCGCTTCTTAGAATTAGTCAATCCAGGGAAGTTTGATCACATGAGAGAAGTGTTTCCAGAGGAGGCATTCCAGAGTGTCCTTAAAAGTTATGGCCAATGATTCAGGGAGACTGAGGTCTGAACTTCAAGTCCTGTATTCAAATCAGGACTTACAGGGTAACAGGGGAAAGCTGTGTGATTTCTTGGTTTTTCTAAAAGACATGGAGTTGGACAGTGCAATGCCTCAGCTGTACAAGCTGTTATCGTTAGTGGCAACAATTGGAGCTACATCTGCGGGTGTAGAAAGGAGTTTCTCCTGTTTAAAAAGGTTTAAGTCTTACACCCGCAACACAATGGGCCTAGGCCGTCTAAGCAGCCTAGCTCTGCTGGCCATTGAGAGGACACTGGTCAAGTCCCTGGAAAAGACTTGGTACGATAGGATCACAGGCCATTTTCTTGAAAAGCAACGGAGGGCAGAATTTATGTATAAATAAATTGACAAATTTTATGATGTAAGCCAACAATGAGCTTCCCCTCTTTGAAAGACCAGCAGCCACCACTGATGCACACACCTTTACACTTTTGCAGACAGTACAGTCAGTGAACACTAAAGCAGAAAGTCTGTCCTCATTATAATATTAAACACACCAAATGGTTTGATTCACTGTCTGTTGGTACACATTCACTGCATCACTAGTATTAAAATGATCAGCACATTAAGCCACAGTAGCCATTCTGTTGGTTTGTACTTAACATTACATCCTCTGGCATCAATGAGTCTTGGCAGCCATCTATAAACATAACCATTTGGCCTTCATCAAAGTCTCTCAGGTATTTATGCCTGATCATATCTGCTGCATTCAACCCGTATATTTCAAGTTACTACAGCTGCATTCAAAATTATTTATTTTCTTGTAAATTAGGTTTATTAGCAAAAAATACAGTTTGCAATAAACAAAAGACAAATATAATAAGCAGTTTCTTCAAATAACACAAAATGCCACATTAAATGACTACTGCAGGCTCAAAATGACCTCCTAAACAGAATCCCTCATAGGAGCACACATTTGCAAATCAAGTCAAGTCAACTTTATTTATATAGCACTTTTTACAACAGACATTGTCTCAAAGCAACTTTACAAAATCCAAAAACAACAGATACAAAAACCCCTGTTGAGCAAGCCGAGGGTGACTGTGGCAAGGAAAAACTCCCTGAAAATTACAGGAAGAAACCTTGAGAGGAACCAGACTCAGCAGGGCCCATCCTTCTTGGGTGGCCTGGAGGATACTTTAAATAAATAGGATTTACACAAATCATACAAACACAGAATTAAATGAACTAAAAGTTAGAACTGGCAATAAATAAATAAATAATAATAATAGAGTTATTATTTGGTCTAGTTTTCAATAAAGTCTGTAGTGAGTTCTTCTGTAGCATCATTGTCACGGCAGTCTTGACTTCAATCCTTAACCTTGGCGGGTAAACAGTTTTCCATCAGAATGCCCTTGGGGTAAAACAACATGTAGTTAATAATGTACAATGCTAGTTGAGTAAAACAGTTTTACAGAGAGTTTTAGACTCCGGCAGCCCTAATTATTACAGCATAACTAAAAGGGAGAGCGAGCAGGTAACAAGGTCATGGAGGCTTTCATAAAACATCAGCGCCCATCTCCCCACCATCACCAAACCTGTGTGGTCGGACAAGAGAGGCAGAACGACAGCAACCCAACATCCCTGATCACCACAAGTTTCTATGACCAAGAACCCCCAAGCTCTGCGCCTTTGTCTATACTAATCAAAAAGCCTGAGAAAATAAATATGTTTTCAGTCTAGACAAACATTGAGACTGTGTCCGAATCCCGAACAGAGGCAGGAAGATTATTCCAAAGTTGTGGAGCTTTGTAAGAAATCAGGTGTTGTCGTAAGCACACCTGATGCAACTAAACAAGGACATTATTAGTTGCATCAGGTCTGCTTGAAATAAAACACTTCAAATACCTGGAGTGGCTAGTGGTTTGTTGACTGTGTTACGACCTGGGCTAGGGCAAACACATCCGACGCTCTGGTTGTTTGTGGAGTTGAGCAGCTGGATTCAGGCTGACGTCCCATTCGTCCATTCCGACCCCAGCCTCTGCACGGGACAGCGATCCATTGGCTATACACCTGTCGCAGGAATGACACGAATTAAAAAAACAATACGCCGCCAGTTCGATGGCGTAACAACTGTGACATTTGATTGTGTGTTAGAACTATAGCTAAGTCAAGAGAGTTGTCCAAAAAGTTAAGAGAAGAGATAATTGCCTTGCACAAACAGAAAATGATACAAAAATTGAAAATAACTAAATATTACTAGAGACACAATTGGATGCATAGTTCACAGTCAAAGAAATACTGGCTACCATACCTGGAAATTGCAGAAAGAGCTGCCACCTGATTCAGAGGCAAGTGTTTAAAAACCCTTGAGTAACTGCAAAAGAACTGCAGCAAGATTTGCACAGGAAAGCAAATACATGCAAATGTTTAAAGGTACAAATGTGTGAATTTGTGTGTGAAGAAGAGACAGTAAGTTGTGATGAGACTGCTTTTGTTGTGTTTTCATGCACTGCAAGCTTCTGTGTAACCAAAGTCAAATTCCTTGTATGTGTGAGCATACTTGGCCAATAAAGCCTGATTCTGATACTAAACACTGAATGTCTTCATGCCTGAACTCCAAGAAATCCACCTCTACGGAACTAAAAGCACAATAAAAGTCAGCTCCAATATGCTTAAAATCAAATGGATATAGCAGAGATGTTTTGGGATTGTGTTCTGTAGAACAATGAAACAAAACCGGAATATTTCAGGCCTGAAGCATATGCTAAAAAGAACACCCAGCCTACAGTAAAGCATGGCAGTACAAAATTTAAATACCTTGGCTCCATCATCAGTAGCGATGGCAACACCCTTCCTGATGCCCAAGCCCGGATCAACGCGGCATAGCTGAGGTGGCGCCAAGTCACAGGAGTGCTTTGCGACCGCCATATGCCTGACCATCTCAAAGCCAAAATATATAAGACCGTCGTCCGCCCAGTGGCCCTATATGGCACCGAGTGCTAGCTGGCATCTGTAAAACATGAGCAAGCCCTCCATGTCATGGAGATGCGGATGCTCAGGTGGAGTCTGGGGCTAACACGGCGGGACCACATCACCAACGAGGACGTCCGGAAACATCTGAGCATTGCCCATATCCAAGAAAAGATGAGAGAGGCGAGGCTGTATGGACACATCATGCGGAGCAAGGCAGATTCAGTGGCCCGAACAGCCCTGCAACTGAACCCTCAAGGGCGCCGGCCAAGGGGGCGACCAAAGATGCGGTGGCTGGATCGTAACAATGTAGACATGAAGATTGTCAACGCGGCCCCAGAAGACATCTTAGATCGCGCCATTTGGAGAAGACAAGTGCACAAGAGCGGACCCTGCACTGCGGGATTAACGCCAGGACAGAGATGTTTGCAAAATAGCTTGTATTGCATGTATCAATAAATAGCCTTTCTTTATTTACAAAGACTTGTTGTAGTATATTTTATTCAATTCTATTCACATCACTATAATACCTTTTAAAGTACAAAGGGTTGATTTTTTTCTGACTGCAACTGTATAACTCTTTGTCAAGATGCTCCCGTTTGCATATCAGAAACACAGTTGAGAATAAAGCTTTGATTAAATACCTCTCTAATTTCCTTCGGGATCAATAAAGTATCTATCTATCTATCTATCTATCTATCTATCTATCTATCTATCTATCTATCTATCTATCTATCTATCTATCATCTATCTATCTATCTCACAGAGCCTCCTGACAACTAAGTGAAGCTAGATCAACAATAAGTATTGTGTTCTTTGAAGTGCTTTTAATAGCAGCCTCTTCAATGTGTGCCTAACAATGTGATATAAAGAAATTGCTTTTCCTTGTAAATGTGAAAAGAATTTTAATTCCTGCTACAGTCTTTTCCTATTTTATTCACATTTCCACCAGGATAAAACATTTTACTTGTGTAAATATAAAATTAATTGTCAAAGGAGCTATTAATACTACATTGGGAACAGTTTTTCTATTTCTAGAGTAGTTTTAGCTACTCTAGAAATAGCTCCATAGTCAATATGATATTCTATAACATTTGTTATACTGAGCTTTTATTTATGTGTGGTTATGCATTTTGCATACAATATTTTTTGATTGGCGGGCAGATGTGCATATATATATAGTATACACTATATGGACACACATACGTGGACACCCAGTGGCAACAAGAGCCTTTACATTTCCCAGTGTGACTGTCCCCTTGTGCACAAAACAAGGTCCGTAAAGACATAGTTTGACAACTTCAGAGTGGTAATACTCCAGTGAATTTCACAGAGCCGTGACCTCAACCACATTAAACACCTTCAGGTTTAAAGGGAACAATGATTGCAAAACAAGCCTTTTAAGAGGCTTTATTGTTATTTCTGCTGTATACAGTATAAGTACATACTAAAATGAAACAACGTTTCTCCTGGACCGTGGTGCAACACAAAACACGTGTGCAAGAAAATACAAAATTTACAGTGTCGACAAAAACAATGAGATTCATACAGTGGCGGCTGCTGGTCTTTCAAAGAGGGGACGCTTATTGTCGGCTTACATCATAATTTTTTTTTTTTTTTCAATTTATTTATATATAAATTCTGCCCTCCATTCCTTTTCAAGAAAATGGCCTGAAATGGGTTGCAGTTTGTCTTTCGACTTCACTCGCAAAATCTGCGATGGGACTGAAGCTCTCAGTGATTAAGTGACGCTGTAGAGATCAAACTAGCTGTCAATTAAAACGGGATTCAGCCCTTTGACTGATCCTCCAATCATCTTGTAGAAGCTCAGCGTACAGACCCGCCCACAGCTCCATTCACCCCCAGAGACGCTCAGCGTCCAGGGGCAGGACAAAGTCGTGGCATTTATCCAATGACCGGCGAGTTTCGAAGCAATGAAAAAAACCCTTCCATGCAGTCCCATTGAAGTGAATAGATGCTCAGCTTCTGCGGGCAAATGCATTGACGCTAAGGGAATGTATGAGAAGTTTGAGTCAGTCGATTTGTGATAAGTAGCTGATTCTGAACAAACTCGTCTTCAAGATGAACGTGTTCTAACGCATGTGTAGTCAATGAAATGTTAACACAACTGTACATACAGTATTTGACCATTTAATTTTTGACATTTTAGGGCAAGCTGAGCTTCCCTTGCAGTCTTAGAGAAATCGCCACTGGATTCATACAAAGACCTACAATCAATCTTAATTAAATGTTTGAAACATATTTTTTATTTTGTCATAAATATATATTCTTTTTTTCCTTTCTTCTAGTTATGGTGTAATGTTGACAAAACAATCTGGGATGTGTTCAGAAATGGTACATTTGATGCTTCAGCTTCCATTCCTGGCTGTCTTTACCCAGAGGTTTGTTCTTCTTTCGATCCACTTAATGCAAGACATCTTAACTTTAAATACATTACACAAATAACATTTAGTCTATACAGTTCAAAAATACAAATAGTGTAGCTGTTTAAAAAATAACACTATCTGGCTTTTTATTTAGCTAGACTTAATAAAAAGGAATATTCACTCCAAATAAATCAAATTTTTTTTAAATAAATTTAGAGAATTCAATACAATATAAAAATATTTTGAAGTAATAAAAAAGATGGTACCTTTTACTGATTTACATGTATAGGTTATACATTAATGTAGATAATTTAACATTTGTCTTTTGGTTTCTCTTCTCCAGTACTTTGTGTTTACAGGCGTGTTGGCTATGGTAACGTGCGCTGTATTTCTCCGCCTAAACTCTGTCCTGAAGTTGGCCATCCTGCTACTGATGATCGCTATCTATTCACTACTGACTGAAGCTTTCTACCACTCGCTGTTCACCCGCTATGACACTATGTCTGGCTATGATGGCTTCACTAATCAGAGGTCAGCACTTACACACATAATTAACCTATTAGTGGTATTTAAAATATTTAAAAATTCTACCACCGTAGAGACCCAAGTTTCAAGTTCAAGTCTCTCTTAATATGTCTGTGTCTAAAGAGGGAGAGGGCTTATGAATTTATTCAGAGTGGCCAAGTTCTTCACTATCTTAGTTAATGTTAGACTACATTTTGTACTTACTACGCTCTAAGTTTAAAAATAAAAATATGCTATATAATACATCCTTATTACACATTTTGTTTAGCGGTTCTTGAATTCCTGAGACTGCTTAATTATGCATTGATTTTCCATTTTTATCTATCAAATCAATCTTACAGTCTAGACATATTATTGAGTCTGCAGCGAATATGAGCACAGGCAAAAAACACAGGCTTTCTCTTCTAAATCTGTCCTCATGTTCTGTGTACTTTTAACATCTAGAGTTAAATCCAATTTACAAAATAAACTCCATTGTTAGATTACAGCTCCTAAAATAGATGCTGCAAAACAGGCCTACTGTTGTTTCTGTGCCTTGGTAGCTCAGCAGATAAGGTACTAGAAGATTACTGGTTCATACCCTGTCACTAACAGATTGCAACATTTGGGACATTACTTTAATCTTTTAACCTTCAAATGTTTTGGTTGTAGTTGGTCATAAGTTTGTAGTTGTTAACTGAACACTGTCTCTCTTGTACACATAATGTTTATTTAGACTGTTTTTTCTGTGTTAGTCTTAAACATGACACAATCAGTGTAATATAATCTTCTAATTAATATGGTAGTAATGAGACATTTGATACTTATTTTTCACCCAACTCCCATCACACAATATTACATATTGCATTACAAGACTACTTTCAAATAATCAGACTAGTATGACTGACAGTAATAACAACCCAATAACAAAAAACTAGCATTTCTACCACCGAGGACGATCAGTTTTTTAGTTACTCTTTTAGTTACTCTACAGTGGTGTGTAAAGACAGTGAATTCAGAATGCATTCAGACCCCTTAACTTTTTGCACACATTATTGAATGGATATAATTACCACATTATCCATCAATCTACACTTAACACTTATAATGACTAAGCACATTTTTTTTTCCAAGAATGAATTACAGTTGAACTCTATGAGCTAAACAGCAATCACTATGTTTGGCAAAAATAAAACAGACACTGCACAACATCTGGCTAAACTATCCCTATGGTGAAACATGGTAATGGCAGCATCATGCTATGGGGGTGCTTCTTGGCAGCAGGGACAGGGAGACTGAAAATATTAAGGAATGGATGAAAAGAATACAGAAATCATTCTGTATGTGCACGTTAAATCAGACAGGGTGACAATTTTGTCTCTAGTAAATAAAAGGGTTGAATACATTTTGAATAAGATATTTCAGTTTTTGATTTTAACTCATTTTACCGCTTTAATGTAATGTCCTCTGTACCCATTTCTCCACTTTATATTAACTAATATTAACCACTAATATTAACCCTGCAACATGCAAAATTTTGATAACAGTGGTGTAACGTATGTTTAACACTATTTTCGAATACAAAGAACTCTTCATATTAACAGTTGCTTTTGCAATATTAATTTTAAGAACAACTTAATAATAATAACAATATTCTGGAGAATTAAGAAATAATAATTTGGAATCTAAGTGGCATCAGGTAGAGGATAAGTGGCATAAGCTGTGTAAGCATAGAGGTAGCAGCACCATCGCTGAGTGCTGATCCAGCATGTAGGACCAAGTAAAGCCAAATATTTTTTGTAGGCCAATCCTAATCAGTCAGCAACAAGAGGTCTGGGATGCATTAGCGCTAGGGAGAGTCATTGTAGAGTCTGATAGCGGTGGGAGCACACACCTGTTTAAGCCTGTTGCTGAAAACACTTTTTTGTTCCTTCATAGTAGAAAGAAGGGGGTGGGTGGCTTTTCCATAATCGTTAGAAGTTTGTTAAGTGTCCTTCATTCAACGACAGTTTCCAGGAAATCCAAATTAACACAACTGATACAAGGAATAATACAAGTATTTTTTTCTTGGTGCAGGTGTCATATAGATCTAATTAAATAACAGAAAAGGTATATTATATATAAACATAGAATAAACAATACAACAGGGACATAAACTGTATAGCATCAGACAAAGTGTGCAGTGAATATGTACAGTACAGTACACTGACAAACTGCAAGTGAAAAATTGTGTGTTTATATTATTTTAAGTAGAAAAGGTGCATATGTGCATTGACTGCATAAGGGAAAGATGTGGAAGACACTCGTGATATGCAGCATGTATGATAAAATCCATGTGCATTTGTTAAAGCAGAAGGATGTGGGAATAGTCCTTGTTTAGTATGGTAATGGTCTGGGGAAAGAAGCTGTGAAGGTGGCTGTTGCTCCAGGACATGTACACACCAGAGGGTCAAAGCTTCCTTAGACAACAGAGGCAACTCTGGCTCCTCTTATACACACAATATCTGTGTTAGTAGTCTACTTCAATTTGTAATTTAAATGTACTTCCAGGTATTTGTAGGTTCCAACCACTTTGACATCCACATCATCAGTGGTAACTTGTAACAAAGGCAGCATTGGACCTCTTAAAATTCACCATCTTCTTGGTCTTGCTGATAGCTGTAGCTGGTTCCTTTTATACCACTCCACAAAGTCCTTCACCAGAGCCCTGTACTCTTCCTCTTGTCCACCTCTGATGCAACCCACAATGACTGTATTATCCGAGAATCATCATCCAAGATAAGATAAGATAGCCTTTTATTATCCCACGGGGGAAATTTGCAGTGTTACAGCAACACATACAAAGTGTTTACACATATGTACACATATATTAAAAAGTAGAAAGTAAGAATATGTAAAAAAAAAAAATTTTTTAATATAAACAGTATTTTTAAAGAAAGTTAACCAAATATTGCACGGTTATTAAAAAGTATTGCACAAAGTACAGCAGGTACAGCAGGTATTGTACATATTAAAAAAGTTATTGCACTTCAGAGAAAATTAAGAATTATGTGAATTATTGTGATGGAGGTGATTATCTGCGTTTGGGGCGGTGCTGGTTGTATAGCCTGACAGCAGAAGGTAGAAAGGAGCTACGGTATCTCTCCTTTGGGTGGGTGGTGGTTAGGGGGAGGGGTTCTCTGTTAGAAAGGGTGATGGCTGTTTATTGGTGTAATCGAATTGGTGGAAGAAGTAAAGAGTAAGATAGAGGAGCTACATTGAGGTACTGAGGATTGTGTTACCTGAGGATCTGTGGGGGAGGCAGAGGTATTAGGGATGATACCTCTTGATGGATGGGTGGGAGATGGCCATTGTCAAACCTAGTGTAGAAATGTTTCAGCTTAAGTGCATGTTCTGAAACGGCTCAGCTCATTTGCATGTGTCCTCACTGTCCTGGTGGTCACTGGTTGGCGCTGCACTAGAGGCTTATAGTGGGGGATGAGGTGTATGCCGCTGTTATCAAATCTCCCCAAAGGTGGAAAGGCTGTTAAGCTGTAAGACTCTTTAGCGTTAGCATACAGACGGTCCAGTGTCCTGTTGTTGGACTTAAAGTAAATGTTGATAGAAATGAGGAAATAAAAGCACTGTTAAAGTCTCCAGACACTGCTATAAATCCACTTAAACTTTGATTAATATGGACACACAGAAACCAAAAACAATTCCATTTGCCATTTGCAAATGACCTCTTTAACAGTAACAGGATTACTCCAAACACAACTCGAAGCCCTTCACATTTCCTCTAACCTGACTGCTCAGAGTGGTGAAGCATGCAGGTTTAGTACACACGTTATGCTACATTTCCAGCAATCCTGTTGTGTTCGTATTAGAGCAGACAGTTCGTCTATTTTGTTTGCCAGCAAGCGTACGTTCCCAATTACGATAGAGGGGAGATAAGACTGACATCTCTTTTTTGCCTGCTATTTCGCTTGTGCTTTGCAGCCCCAAAACTTACATCTCAGATCCGCTGAAATCTCCAGCCGTCATGTTGCAGACAAGGCCGCCTAGCTCTTCAATGCTAACAGCTGATCTCTGATGTAGACAACACAATAACAAACAATCAAGAAGACACGGAACACTGTAACAGGCAGCCAATCTCAAGTGGTGCCAGAAGAGGCAGAAGGACAAACAATAGTGCAATAAAATTAAATTTCAGAAAAATGAAAAGTAATGCTATTAAATATATCACCCCAAAACAGTAACAACATTATTTGGGTTTTGGGTATTTGGACCAAATGCAGGAAATTTGAAACAGTATTGAATCATACCAGTGGTTGGCCTAACATAATTTCTCTAAGAAAACATTGGTGAATCATCCAGTCATAGAATAACCCAGAAAAGCATCTGGTGAACTTTAAACCCTGCTTACCCCAGAAAAAGTCAGCCTTCATGATTTTATCATTAGAAAGAGACTGGGCAGAAAAGATATTCATGGGATATTTGCAAAAGAAAACCTTTGCTAACTGGGAGAAACATAGTGGTGTAGACTGACCAAACCATGAAAACTGCTCCTAAAAGAGAATGTCTGGTCTGATATTAAGTTCAATAACAAGTGGGTTTTGCAACAGTACAATGATTCAATGCACAAGAGCAAGTCTAACTCTAAAGAGTTTAAAAGCAACAACATTTTTAACCTGGGCAACGTTCTAACTTAAACTTATTTGAGATTCTGTGGCAGGTCCCTTGAGCTTGAAATGGGCAGTTCTATTTAGTGTGGAAAAAAATGAAAACATAACTTAAGACAATTTGGATGGTGACAAATACTTTTTAATAGTGCTGAATATAAAACCGGCCCCCCTGGCTCATATGTTTTTTAATGTGGTCTGTCTTAAAAATCAGCAGAATGTGCTTCATGAACGCTCTGAATCCAGTTAAGCTCACTTCTGCTTTTGTGCTTTTCTTTTACCTGTTACTCCAACAACAGCCAAAGCTTTCTGGGAACAAAGAGGACATCTCTGCTGCTCATGGCTATGTTCCTTCTAGCGGTATTCTATCATGGACAACAGGTGAATGTCACACACACACACACACACACACACACACACAAACACACACTTTTCCATCACATTCTCTTATGTCTTGCTTACCTTTATAAGGTCATGTGCTACCAGGAAACATTGCTGTGGCAGTGGCTATTTAATAAGGCTTCTCACTTCTTAAGCAATATCTAAAGGCTCTATGGAATTAAGTTCTCTCTCTCTCTCTCTCTCTCTCTCTCTCTTGTGAGGTATAGAAACAGAGTGTGAGAGACAGGGTTTGATAAACTGGAATATAAAAGAGATGACGAGTAAAAAATTAGGGATGGTGGAAATATCAATTAATGGATCTGGTGTTGCTTTTGTGTAGAAATTTATAATAGCTGTATTATAGTCCAGTAAATGAAATAAATGAAAAATTTATTTTAAAAAAATGGTATAGGATGGAATACCTTTATTTGCCATATACAGTGGTATCTTGAAACTCAACGTCAATTGGTTCTGAGAGTGATGTTGAGTTTAAAAGGCATTAAGTTTCAAGGTGTTTTTTCCCCATAAGGATGTATGGGAAACCTGTTAATGTGTTCCATGATCCCGTGGAACTGCATATATTTTAGGCTTATGTAAAACAATGGGGTTGTTGTTGACACTTCTACACAAAAAACACAAAATTTGCCATATACAGGGCAGCTGTAGCCCAGTGGTTAAGGTACTGGACCAGTAATCAGAAGGTTGCTGGTTCAATCCCCACCACTGCCAGATTGCCACTGTTGGGCCCTTGAACAAGGCCCTTAACCCTCAATTGCTTAGATTGTAAACTGTCACAACTGTAAGTCACTTTGGATAAAAGCGTCTGCTAAATGACGGAAATGTAAAAAAAAAAAAAGTAAAATAACACAAATATAATATAAAAAATACTGATATAAAATTGGAAACAGTTAAAAAGCAATATAAATACAATAAAACCTACACTTTACCTTACTTCTTTATTGTTTCCTTATGCTTCTTAATTGTGGAGATGCTTAATCTTGGAATACCGTATTTCGTTTAGTAAAGGCGCATTCACATGAGAAAGCGGCATAGTAGCTTTTGTGCTAGCTGTGCTATAATTTCCTATAGAGTGTGGAGGTGCACAAAGCACAAAACGTGACTTATTGTACTAAATCAACTAATACATTTTATTAGTGGAGAGAACTTACGTCTTACTGCACCTCTCAAGCCGAGCGCTGAACAAAGCGACTGTTCATTGTTAATTTAAAATTAAATAAATAAATATATAAAAAGCTGAAAATATAGAGTTTAAGGTAAACATTGAGTTTAAGGGCACCACTGTATACATATACATTAATACAATGAAATTATCTTGCGCATATCCCAACATGTTTGGAAGCTTGTTACCAAAAAGCTTAATTTTGTTTCATCTGACCATAGAACATGATTTCAGTCAAAGTCCCAGTAGTCTTCAGCAAGCTTCAGGTGCTTACATTTGTGATTAGATTACAGGAAAGGCTTTTCATGGCAAGCAAATAATCTTTTGGCATGGAGATGACATCTGATAGTAGTTATTGGGACATTTAGAATGTAGTAAAATAATTTGTGATTTGTTAAATCTCTTGAATCTGTCTTTAAGACAAAAAAGACAGAAAAGGCTCAGTTGTTTATCTAATCTAAGAATGATTTGTGTTTCTCTTTGCATCATACAATTTACTAGCAACATTTTAATCTTGTGTGTATAGTCGAGAGAGAGGCAATGTGAGGATGAAGATGACATTAATGTCTGGTTTCTAAATCTCTTTAATAGCCACTTACATTTACTAGGATTTTAGAAATAAGACATACATCCCATCTCACATATGCACTGATTGCTTTGACTTGCTCATTTAATTACTTCACAAATCATCTTTCACAGTGCATCCATTTTAATCTTTCTCTCTCTCACACCACACTCACACACACACACTGTTCACAGTTTTTGCTCAAACTGTTAGGAGATTAATTTTCAGTATGGGAGAGCGAGCAATGTCAAGCTTTAACCTCGTTTATCCCAGTTATATCTAAATGATGATGTATGAAGGAGTGCATGGAACAATTGTTCATTCCAAAAAGTGTCCACAGTGTCATTCAGTGTGGTAATGCTCTAATTTACAACAACATTTACATTTTTTTTTTTGCAAAAATGTAATGATAAAACACACACAAATACGAATAAAACACCTGTATTGGTTATTCCAAGTAAATAAAAACATTGTGTAAATAATATATTTTCTTTACAGGTTTGACAAAGCTAATCACATGGCTTATATTTGCTGTTCATTTAAAATGATTCATTTCAGATCATATGCTCTGCTTTTAATAGCCTATTCTATACATTTATTGAGACATTAATTCATTAATATACAGTAACACCCTCACTCACACAGGACCAGCAAACCAACTGTAAGCATATTTTGGAAGGTTGATAAAAGCAAAGGGTAAAAAGGATAAAAAATGCTAAAAATATCCTGTTCTAGCACATTCCACAGCTGATTTATTCCATTGTCATGTTTATATAACCAACGCTCTGCTGACTCAATAACTGCAGTTCCAAAATCTTCTGGCATTAACATCAGCACAAAAGCTGTGCACCTTGAGCTTAATCATGATTTGGAACAAAAGCAGTGACCACGCGAGTCTTTGAGGAGCAAAACTTGGCAGAAAACCAAATCCAAATTATCAACAAATGTGTAAGAAAATTATTTAAATGTTTAAAAAGAGTATTTCTCAAAAGAGATTGGAAAAAATTTACATATTTCATAATATCATTAAATAATTTAAGAAATCTGAGGAATTTAAGTGTGTAATAGGCAAGGGCTTAAGCCCAAACTGAACACCTGAGATCTCCAATCCCTCAGCAAGCACTGCATCAAGAACAGTCATTCATCAATAGCTCATATAGCCATATGGGCAAGGGATAACTTTGGCATACCGTTGTTAAGCACTAACATATGGAGTTGGATTTACAAATGCCACTTAAAACTTTACTGTGCAAAAAAGAAGCCTTTTGTTAACGATGTCCAGAAGTGGCGTTTAGTTTTCTGGGATGGACTAAAACACAGTGAAAATGAGTACTGTGGTCGGACGAATTAGTATTCCACTTTTTTGTAAGAAATGGATGCCGTGTGTTCCGGACCAAAGACAAAAAGGACCATCCAGACTGTTATCAGCAACAAGTCCAAGTATGAGTACTAAACTGGCCTGCTTGCTGTCTTGACCTGTCCCAGATATAGAATGTGAGGAGAATTTTTAAATGAAATATGTGACAACAACAACCCTGCACTGTAGCATGTTTGCATGAAAACATACATCGGTACCCGCTGCCGCTGATGGCCACGGCTTTCGAAGCCCTTCAGCGAGCTTCTGTTTTTTCCAAGCTCGATCTTCGCAGCGCGTACAATTTGATCCGGATCAGGCAGGGGGATGAGTGGAAGACTGCGTTCATTACGCCCACTGGCCACTATGAATACCTGGTGATGCCATTTGGGTTAATGAATGCCCCCGCAGTCTTCCAGAGATTTATCAATGAGGTCTTGCGGGAGACTCTTGGTAAATTCGTCTATGTTTACTTAGACGATATTCTTATCTTTAGTCGGTCCATCGACGAGCATATAGGGCATGTCCGACGAGTTCTCCAGCTTTTGCTCGACAACCATTTGTTTGTCAAGCTGGAGAAGTCAGTCTTTCACTCCCCCACGGTTTCGTTCCTGGGGTTTGTAGTGGCTGAGGGCACCCTGCGCATGGACTCGGCTAAGGTATCGGCTGTGGAGAAGTGGCCAACTCCAAGTTCTTTACGCCAACTGCAAAGGTTTTTGGGCTTTGCAAACTTTTTTCGGCGTTTCATTAAGAACTTTAGCTCAGTCGCCTCTCCGTTAACGGACCTCACAGGAAAAGGTCCGTTCCGATGGACGGTGCAGGCCCAACAAGCTTTTGACGAGCTAAAAACACTCTTGACAACTGCTCCCGTTTTACAGTTGCCCGACCCAGAGGAACCCTTCGTTGTCGAAGTGGATGCCTCCGAGGTCGGAGCTGGGGCAGTTTTGTCCCAAAGAGTGGGGCCAGGGAAGAAGCTGCATCCATGTGCCTTCTTCTCGCACCGCCTGACTCCAGCCGAGCGGAACTACCCGGTTGGAGACAGGGAACTCTTGGCCATTAAGTTGGCATTAGAGGAGTGGCGACACTGGCTCGAGGGGGCCAAACATCCCTTTCTTGTCTGGACGGATCACAAAAATCTGTCATTCATCCAGCAAGTCAAGAGGATGAACTCCCGTCAGGCCCGGTGGTCCTTATTTTTTGGAAGGTTCAATTTTACACTGTCTTATAGACCGGGGTCCAAAAACGTCAAACCGGACGCTCTGTCTAGACAGTGGGAACCGACCAGGCCGGAGACCGGACCTGATCCTGTGATCCCCTCGACCCTGATAGCGGCCCCAGTCACATGGGGCATATCGAAGGTCATTCGGGATGCCCACCGGGCTGAACCCGACCCCGGTGGGGGACCTCCTGACAGACTGTACGTACCTTCATCCGTACGGCGTCAGGTTTTTGAATGGGCCCATGCTTCCCCATTTGCGGCGCACCCAGGTGTGACTAAGTCCCTGGTCTTGCTGCGCCGAAGATTTTGGTGGCCGGGGATGGAGAACCAGGTACGTGACTTTGTCCGTGCTTGCTCTGTGTGTGCTCTGAACAAGACACCCAGAGAGCGCCCGAGGGGCCTCCTTCATCCGTTGCCAATACCTGCTAGACCGTGGTCCCACATTTCTCTGGACTTTGTGACAGGCTTGCCAAAGTCCAGAGGGTTCACGGCGGTATTGGTAATTGTCGACCGGTTTACCAAATCTTGCCTTTTTATCCCACTGCCCAAGCTACCATCCGCCATGGGTACTGCGCAAATCATTCTGAATCATGTGGTGAGAGCACATGGGGTCCCATCTGACATTGTGTCTGATCGGGGTCCACAGTTTGTAAGCCAGTGCTGGCGGGCCTTTTGCCAACTTATTGGCGCCACGGCCAGCTTATCCTCCGGCTACCACCCGGAGTCGAATGGGCAGTCGGAGAGGCTGATCCAGGATCTGAGCAAGATGCTCAGGTGCCTGACGGCAGGGAATCCGACCACGTGGTCGGATAAGTTGATATGGGCAGAGTTTGCTCACAACACCCTGCATCATTCGGCGATTGGAATGTCACCGTTTGAGGCTCAGTTCGGGTACCCTCCGCCGCTCTTTCCTGAGCAGGAGCAGCAGGTAGCGGTCCCGTCTGTACAGCTTCATGTCCGCCGCTGCCGCACCGCCTGGCGCAAAGCTAGGCAGGCACTTGTGGCCACCCAGCACTCTGTGAAGCGCAAAGCTGACCGCAGGCGGCAGCCGGCTCTTACCTTCCGGCCAGGCCAACGAGTACTTGTGTCAACGAGGGATCTCCCCGTTCGAGGTGCCCCACATAAGTTGGCACCCAAGTACATTGGTCCGTTCAAGGTGGTAAAGCGGATTAATCCGGTGACGTATAGGTTGGAGCTTCCTCCCCGTATGAAAGTGCATCCAACCTTTCATGTCTCCCATCTCCGACCATTTATGTGCGGGGGAGTTTTACCCCCTCCCCAACCTCCCGCCCCTCGTATCATCCAGAGTGCCCCTGCCTTCACCGTCCGCCGGTTGCTTGACAGCAGGAAGGTTCAGGGTAGCACCCAATACTTGGTGGATTGGGAAGGTTACGGCCCTGAGGAACGTTCATGGGTACCGGCTCGCCAGATCCTGGACCCTGAACTGATCCGCGAGTTCCGGCGCAACCGAGCTGCGGGTCTTGGGACCTCAGGAGCTGTCCCTAGAGGAGGGGGTTCTATAACGAGGTCTGTGGTAGCTGGTGAACGTGCCCCGGGTTTCCAGCGAAGCAGACATTACAGAGCTCAGAAAACAAAGGCCTCTTATACCAGGCCCCCTAATTAGTGCTGATCACCCGCAGCTGTGGGGCTGACTATTTAAGCCAGCTCCACACAGCAGCGGGTGTCGCACCTTTGTTTGTTTTTCGGTCCATTGTAGCAGCTCGTCCACACGTTCGTAGTCTTAGCTGGTAGCCCTGGTGGCGTATGCCATTCGGGTATGTAAAACCGCAAGGTTTGAGGTAATCGGTATGTTCTTTTGTCTCTTAGATACAGTGTGGTGCGACGCCGCGCAGTCCTTAAACTGCAGTTCATTTTTGCGCTAGCATTTAGCTTTAGCGGTTTCACTCAGCGCTGTGTTAAAGCGCTGAAGGTATTCTGGCACCAGTGCCTTTAGTTATTCTGAACATTGGATTCTCCAACCGCTGGGTGGTGACTCCGCTGAGCTAGCGGTTGTAGTGCCAAAGACCCCGGTTCGAATCCGCAGTCTACGCCTGCCTAACTTTGTCTATTTTGTTTCTTCTTGTTTCAGATTGGTGTGTGTCAGCTCCGCGATCCAGAGCGCGCCGACCGTTCACTGCGGTAGTTAATTGCGGTGATAGGTCTAGCGCTCCTCGGAGTTCTCCTCCTCTCCCCCCGCTCCTAAACGTATTAGGGGTCCTTGCGCTCCCGTTTCCCAGCACCACTACAGTGCGGTGGTAACGCTCCCGGCTGTCACGCGGCTGACCAGGGTTCGCGTCCCGCTTTCTTATATTTGGTTTCACTTTGTCTATTTTTTCATTTAGTTGCGTCAGCAGCTCCGTCGGAGTTTCCGATCGGGTTTTTGTGTTCTGTTTTTTGTTAGCTGTTTATTTTTCTGTTGTCCTTATCAAAATAAATAAAACATTTTGTTATTATTTGACTTCTGCATTTGCGTCCTTTCTTCCCACGTGACAATAATGTGGTCTTCTGCTGTTGTAGCCCATCAGCATAAAGGTTTGGACATCACATTCCAAAGCCATGGGCATTAATATAGGTCCCCCAACTCCTTGTAGCTATAATATTCGCCTGGAAAGGCTTTTCACAACATTTTGGAGTGGGTCTGTGGAAATATGTGCCCGTTAAGTCAAAAGAGCATTTGTGTGTTTAGGCACTGTATTTCTTTTCTGAAATGAATTCAAATTGTGTAAAACAGTTTTAACCAGTCCAGTTATGTCAGTTTATCACATAGCACAAATCATCTAGTAAGTTCCATCTAATAACATGCAATAAAACAAGAATCAGTGATTTGTTAAATGTATTAAATATTTATTTAACTGACAGTACAATATAGTACAACATATTTGGCTGACTTACTTGACTGTATTTTGTAAACATACAGAATGACTTTGATGTCTGCAAAAGTTGGGTATAAAAAAAGGATACATCAAGGACTCAGCTCAAACAAAGATGAGTTGTGACTCATTTATATGTGATAAAAGTTGAGAGAATTGTAATTCAGTTAAAAAAGAACATCTCTTAATGCAAGATTGCAAATACTTCAGATCTTTTACCATCTGCGATACATAATATTGTGAAAACATTCAGGTGAAATATTCAGGTGAAATCTCAGTCCATGTAGAGGAAGGCCAGAAACCATTACTGAATGTCTGCAGATGTTGGGCCCTTAGATTGTATTGCATGAGACACGGTCATGCTACTGTAATAAATGTTGTCCATGGTTATTTCAGTAAGAAAATGCCAGGCCATGTGATGTCATTCTGCATGCTCTACAACAGTGGCTTTGTAGACACAGAGTGTGTGTGCTTGACTGGCCTGTCTGCAGTCCGGATCTGACATAGAAGAGAATCAGACAACAGCAAATTATTG
The DNA here is from genome assembly GCF_030014385.1 of Trichomycterus rosablanca. Lineage (NCBI taxonomy): Eukaryota > Metazoa > Chordata > Actinopteri > Siluriformes > Trichomycteridae > Trichomycterus > Trichomycterus rosablanca. Next base: position 7,930,103 of record NC_086012.1, read on the forward strand.
AGCCAAACCATTATGAAATTAATAGGAACGTTGGTGTAAAAATGGTAAACATGCATCTGTCTCAACTTGTTTTGATTGTGTTACAGACATCAAATAGAACTTTTTATTTGCAAAATATTATTATTCTTTCTTTGTACTGTTTAACAGTTGAATGAAGGACAACACAGACTGTTGTTTCTATTGCATTTTATAAAATGTCTTAACATTACTAAAAATGATGTTTATAACTTTCAATGTTTGTGACTTCTTCTGATTTAGAAACAGTAGATAGATAAACGTGTGTTATCTGCAGACCACTATATTTCAGATCACTCATATGTGCAATATCCACACACCACACTGACATAAATGGGTTTTTTTTTCCCTCACTTCTCAAAGCTTGAATACACAGCACGGCTGGACTTCCTGTGGCGAGTACAGGCAAAGGAGGAGATCAACGAAATGCGGGAGCTGCGAGAGCACAATGAGAATATGCTGCGCAACATTCTTCCCAGTCATGTTGCTCGCCACTTTCTGGAGAAGGACAGAGACAATGAGGTTCTAACACAGACATACACACTGCACATACACCAAAATCTACACATGCCTTCATAAACACACTTAGAAATACAAAACATCAATGGTGGGAAGCTCTACTCAACTCCTAATATGATTTAATTGGATCCCAATACTTTGTCTGCATCTTAGCATTTGATTTCTGTAGTATTAACCTGCAACATTTATTGTTACAATTCCTTAAGAACTTTTCTAGGGAGAAATGTTCAAGCTCATGAGTTTTAATTTGGGGGGCTTGTTACTCTTACTTGAGTACAGGCTCACAAATGTGTGTAATAATAGAATAAACGTTGTGCACATCATACATACAATGCAATTTTGCTGATTGAAATATTTACTTTGCTAGTTCAGGATACTCTGACTGACAGAAAACTCAGGTGAGGTAACTTTTATCTCCATGGGCAGAACGAGTCTGATTTACCTCTCTGTGGTAATAGCCAGTTTAATTAAGGGTCCCACCTGTAAGGAAAGTGAGTCACACAAAATGTTCCAGTAGCTGGTGTTTATTTGAAACTGCAGCATTCATTAATAACAGTAAAAACGGAGAGATGTCTGAGAAGATAAACTTACGCTTTGCTTCATACGAATTGACTCCTGAATCACTTGTAGCGATATTGTGAACAGAGCACATCTCCCACTATACACCTCTCTTAAAGACAGAGTCTTATAACAGTTATTGTTTTTGTCACTGATTTATCTTCGCTGTTAGCCCTATTTTTAAGGTTTTTTTCAGACTGAACTAACTAACATCAAACGTGCGTGTGTGTGTGTGTGTGCGGTCAGCGAGACTAATCAAACATGTCTCCTGTGGGTGAAAAATGAATTGCTTTAGTTTTAGAAGTATCGTAATCGTAATCATAAAAATCTCGTAATGTCGCACCAGGGGGGCGACTGCCCTGGTGCGGGGGGGACTGCCAGCTAAAAGTAAAAATGTGAAGCAAATTATGGGCATACACACAAATAAGTCCTTCATCCCCTCCTATTCAGTATGTTGGAATGCGAAGCGCTGCATTAAGGAAGCCACTTGTCTCCCTCTGGTGTCTCTAGAAAGAATGTTGGTCCAGCTATAAATTATAAGACTTCTTATCAATGAGAGACCAATTTTAAATGACAGGAAAAATTACCAATCATGTCTTCTCTCTAAATGGATGGACTTTGATGTTGAAATACTTCAAGAATAAAGTGGAAACATTATGGCCAAAGGGTGAAGATAGCAATTAACCTCCTCATGTTAAAATAAGGAACATTAAAAAAGTTACACTTTCATCTCCTGGCAGATCAGCATCAATTTGTTATTAGTATAAGGACGCTAAAATGGAGAGGAACTGTGTTTGTTAAGTGTTACGACTTTTTTCTTGAAATCTTAATATTTCCACTGTATTTCTAATTATTTTAGCTTTATTCTCAAAGTCTGATATAACTTTTAATTATTTTTTTAGCACTGGGTCTAACGCTTTTGTCGGACACTGTAAACTAGACTGGGTTTTTTTTTCTGATGGGGGGCAGTGGTAGAAGACTAAGGTTTTGGAGTCACGGTTTGCTGCTCATGTCATACCTAAGATTTGGCTTTCTGATGTTTTGCTAATAAAGCTTTTAAAAAGGTAGAGTATCTAATTTGTGCAGAATCGTAATGGTGCGCTTACATTATAGCATTATATAGGTTTAACAGCAAATTCTGGATCATAGTGCTTCACAATTAAGTTTTGAGTTGGTACCTGAACCTCAAAAACAGTGCAACAAAGTCTGGGTATGAAGTTTGGCAGCCTCTTTAGCATTTTAAGTGTGAAAGGCCTTGATTGGCCTGTCCATTGTTCAAACAATGCATTTTATAAACAAACATTTCATCAATAAAGCATTAACAAGTACAGGTAACTGCCAATAATACAAAGCAAAAAGTATTAATGGAAATAAAACAAAATATCTGCATGAAATGTGGGAAACAGAATCACATAAGCATGAGCACATAAGCTGTGATGTGAAAAACAAACTGTCAGTAATTTAGTTTTCCATTTTGTTTTTATGTTTTCAGTATACACCGATCAGGCATAACATTATGACTAATATTGTGTTGGTCCCCCTTTTGCTGCCCCATACACAATAAACTGAGATGCACTGTGTATTCATTCTAACACCTTTCTATCAGTCAGCATTAACTTCTTCAGCAATGTGAGCTACAGAAGCTTGTCTGTTGGATTGGACCACACGGGTCAGCCTTTGCTCCCAACGTGCATCCATGAGCTTTGGCCGCCCATGACCCTGTCGCTGGTTTACCACTGTTCCTTTCTTGAACCACTTTTGATAGACACTGACCACTGCAAACCGGGAACACCCCACAAGACCTGCAGTTTTGGAGATGCTCTGACACAGTCTTCTAGCCATCACAATTTGGGCCTTGTCAGACTTGCTCAAATCCTTACGCTTGTCCATTTTCCTGCTTCTAACACATCAACTTTGAGGATAAAATGCTGCCTAATATATCCCACCCACTAACAGGTGCCGTGATGAATAGATAATCAGTGTTATCCACTTCACCTGTCAGTGGTCATAATGTTATGCCTGGTTGGTGTACACTGGGGAGATGGATAACCATTTACCTTTCTCGGAAAAGACAATGCTGTGATGGTAGCATATGTCTTTTTAAAACCCCAGTGTACTCAGAGGTACCTTCATACATGTGCAAGCTACCCATGCCATGGGCACTTGTTGCACCCCCATACCATAATAGATGTTGGCTTTTGCACTTTTTGTTCAAAACAGTCTGAATAGACTTTTTAATCTATTCAGACTGTTTGAAAGCATGACAAATCACAAAATTAACAAATCACAGATTCTTGCTTTTATTGCATTCTCCGGAAATGGAGTTTGTAGTTGTTCTTGACTTTATGCCCATGCAAGTGCACAAAGCAATACCCATAAAGACATATTTTGACTGCAATGAATGGGCTAGACGAGACAAGAGGGGGCGGACACACGCAGAGATGCTAAACAAAGTATTTAATAATAACAAAAGACACAAGACAGGTTACACAGGACAAGACTTATCAACATATAACCTAAGCTAAATGCTAAGCTAACTGCTAAACTAAACACACATTAAACCTGACTATACTAGTCTAGACCCTAAGCTAAGCTAACCATGCTAAAGCTAAACATAAACAATACTAACACAAAACAAGACTTCTAAACATGGACAAGAGCATGGACAAGAGCATGGACAAGAGCAATCAAACATGAACAAGACAAGACAGCCAAGAGGCCATCACAAATAGTTTAAATGACAATAAAGGTTTTGACCAGCAGGGGGGTTTGTGTGCACATTAAGCCTTGAGAAATTAAGAAAATGAACTTTTTTTTAAAGGAAAGCTTTAAGGCTTCATGGGGCTTTATCTGGCCAGCACTAATGAACATGCTAACCAAACTAATACATGAGCAAGACAAACCAAAAGCATGACAGTCAAAGCCAAGATAGTCTCTGCTGAAGGAGACTCCTCAACCATGTGCTCTCAAAGACATGGGCGTGGCACCTACACACTAAACATGCTCTGGGAAAATAGAGGAGCTGAATTTGTGACATTGACAAGTTTGCTCTAAAGGAACTTTACAGAGCACTGACCTTAACCCTGCTTAACATGATAAATTGGAACACTGATTGTGAGCCATACTGTTTCATCCACCATCAGTGTCTGACTTCACTAATGCAAAAAAGTGAAGGATTCATTGAATAAAAAAGCCCATTCAAGTCCACTGATTAGACTTATTAAAAATACACCTGTCAGGCCTCTGTGTGTGTGTGTCTGTGTGTGTGTGTGTGTGTGTGTGTGTGTGTGTGTGTGTGTGTGTGTGTAATTTAGTAGGTAGAAAGGTACAAAGATAGGAGTGCCTGTATTAAGTTTCGTTAATTATCCCGTTCAATGATAAGGAAGAGACTTATTATGTTATGCTTCAACTGAGACAATTAAACTATTTTAGGGTAAGTGATGCTGTGTGTGTGTGTGTGTGTGTGTGTGTGTGTGTGTGTGTGTGTGTGTGTGTTTTAATGGAGTAACTTGCGTCATCGCACCTTTCTCAGCTCAGTGATTCAGAGCTAGTGTCAAATGAGCAAAGAAAGGTGATCCGAACACAATGTACGCTTAAACACACACGCACGCACATACACACACACACACACAGTGTTATGATTGTTTATAATTATTAAACCACTCAAAACATTTTTTACATATTTATTTATTTATTTATTTATTTTTTTGTCATATTTACTAGATTGCTAGTAAAGGGAGACATAGTGATTCTGTAGGGTTCCTTGCCTCCTGTCACTGTATATAAGGAGTTTGTCATGTTCTCCCCGTGCCCAGTTTTTGGGTTGCACTGGGATATATTGGTGCCTTTCTAGGGTGTGTTTCGAATGTTGCTGGACCTATCATAAAACAATTATTAAACGTAAATAAATAGCCCTTTTAACAGAGGTTGTGCCACATAATCATTGTATACACTTAGGGTGGCCAGACGTCCGGTTTTAGGCCGGACAGTCCGGCTTTTCAGCTGCCAGTCCTCCATTCATGCAACGCTAGGACGGACACTTAAAAATCCTCCTTTTGGAGTGAACTGGTTTCATTTTTGATCAATATTATTTACCATTGGCTCAGGTACATGTCAGAACAAATGCTTTGTATTTCATTGGTTTAATAGCCTCATTTGACTCCATATAGAGCTACCACTGTTTAATCGGAGAAGGTCCGCCCTCTAAATGCTAGTCTGTGATTGGGTGGTTGAATTTCGCCCGCCCTCTCTGTCCTGTAAACACCGCTACCTGAGTCAATCACTCAGCTCTCATGATCAGGAACGCGGTGAAAATGCCAAAAAGTAAACTTTTGGAGGCAGCGAGGAACAGACTTAAATATAAAAAGTAGACACAACATTTAGTGAGTAAAACAGTCATTTGATATAGAATTCTTGCTTAAATTGGTCAAAAACTCTGTTATATGGGTTCTGGATTCATTCTGTGTGTTGCAGTATCATGTCCCCCTGTTCCTAATATGACGTCCGTCTTTTTGGTGTAATGTCCGGCTTTTTGGGGTGTAATGTCCTCCTTTTTGTTACTATGAATTTGGCCACCCTATATACACTACATGGTCAAAAGCATGTAGACACCCTTTCTGATTACTAAGTTTAGTTGTTTTAGCCACACTTGCTAAATTAGTTATATAAAATAAAATCTATGTTTCCAGTTTGTGGATCTTTCAAGACATTGTTTGACAACTGTTGGATGCAGAAGAGGATGCAGTTACGACCTCTGCTGGTTGATCAATAGCGCCTTCAAAGAGACAGGATAACTGGGATCATGCGTGACTCTCCATATGCATAGCTCCATATGATCTCAGCTTGTGCACGGGAAAAGATGCAGTTGGCTATTGCACAGGATTCGGAGGGGGCTTTTTTTTAGTTACGGCTCTCCTTGGTCAAGAGTGGAAGTCAGCAGCAGTAGAGAGGAAGTAAAATGCAATCGAGTAATTGGATATGACTAGATTGCGAGGAGGGCGGCACGGTGGCTCAGTGGGTAGCACTGTCGCCTCAAGAAGGTTCTGGGTTCGATCCCCAGGCGGGGCAGTCTGGGTCCTTTCTGTGAGGAGTTTGCATGTTCTCCCCGTGTCTGCGTAGGTTTCCTCCGGGAGCTCCGGTTTCCTCCAACAGTCCAAAAACATGCAGTCAGGTTAATTGGAGAACTGCAGAAAAAATGCTAAATACAAATTTCTCTGACCTGCACAGAGCCATCCCAAAAGTTAAAGCTTTTGGACTGAATTGGACTGTCAATTCCAGGCCAGTCCATCTTGTCTCACATCAGTGTCCCATTTCACAAATGTTGTTTTGACTGAATTAGAACAATTCCCACAGACTCAAACTTTGTGGAAAGCCTTCCTGAAGAAGTGGAGGTGGTTATTGCCACAAGTTCATATTTATGCGCATTGGTTTTGCAATAGCATGTACAGCAAGCTTATTGTTAGGTGTCCACATATTGTCAGCCATATAGTGTATGTGAGATACAAGGGATGGAAATGTTGTGCTAGGACAGAGACGTGTTGAACGACAATTCCCCCTAGAGGACATTCGGAGCAGTACAGCACGTGTAATAATTTTTGTAGACCTGATTTACATTACAGTCAAGAAAAGACGTTTTGTATGTTCTCCTACTTTAAATTGCACCCATGGGTGTGTGAGTAAATGTGGGAATATAAGCTGGCTTGTGATAAACTGGTGCCCTGTCTTGTATTACTGCCTTGGGCCCAGAGTTCCAGTTGGCACCAGATACAGTTAGTGAAAACAAATAATTCATTAGTAATAGCTGAATAATAATAAAAATTTTGCATGTGTTATTGATAACTGTTTTTACTACCCAATATACAAAATTATATTACTGACCTAGTTAAATTCCCAGTGATTTCACTTTCTTTTTGTACCTCATCTCTGTCTTCTCTGTTTATTTCTCTCTGTGTGCAGGAATTATATTCTCAGTCCTATGATGCTGTTGGGGTGATGTTTGCTTCAATTCCAGGATTTGCAGATTTTTATTCTCAGACTGAAATGAACAATCAAGGAGTTGAATGCTTAAGGCTACTAAACGAGATTATCGCCGACTTTGATGAGGTCAGTATAAAACAAAAGGCACACATGCATGCACATTTTATTTTTATTTTATTAATAAGTTTTAAAAAGGTTGCTTGGGTGGCACAGTGGTAAAGTATGCTAGCCCACTACTGCTGAGATCTGGGGATCCAGGGTTCGAATCTCAGCTGTATTATCCACTGCTCAGGTGTCTCCATGGACAGGACTGGCTGATATTCAAGGCTGGGAATTTGGGAGTGCTGGTTTTAAGCACAGATAGAAATGGGATGAATATGGCATCAGAAACGACATCTGGTGTAAAAATTGTGCCATGTCTGGAATGTGGACTAGATCCGCTGCTGCAACCCCCATATACAAGAGGAGCTAAATATATACAGTATATATATATACAGTGTATCACAAAAGTGAGTACACCCCTCACATTTCTGCAGATATTTAAGTATATCTTTTCATGGGACAACACTGACAAAATGACACTTTGACACAATGAAAAGTAGTCTGTGTGCAGCTTATATAACAGTGTAAATTTATTCTTCCCTCAAAATAACTCAATATACAGCCATTAATGTCTAAACCACCGGCAACAAAAGTGAGTACACCCCTAAGAGACTACACCCCTAAATGTCCAAATTGAGCACTGCTTGTCATTTTCCCTCCAAAATGTCATGTGATTTGTTAGTGTTACTAGGTCTCAGGTGTGCATAGGGAGCAGGTGTGTTCAATTTAGTAGTACAGCTCTCACACTCTCTCATACTGGTCACTGAAAGTTCCAACATGGCACCTCATGGCAAAGAACTCTCTGAGGATCTTAAAAGATGAATTGTTGCGCTACATGAAGATGGCCAAGGCTACAAGAAGATTGCCAACACCCTGAAACTGAGCTGCAGCACAGTGGCCAAGATCATCCAGCGTTTTAAAAGAGCAGGGTCCACTCAGAACAGACCTCGCGTCGGTCGTCCAAAGAAGCTGAGTGCACGTGCTCAGCGTCACATCCAACTGCTGTCTTTGAAAGATAGGCGCAGGAGTGCTGTCAGCATTGCTGCAGAGATTGAAAAGGTGGGGGGTCAGCCTGTCAGTGCTCAGACCATACGCCGCACACTACATCAAATTGGTCTGCATGGCTGTCACCCCAGAAGGAAGCCTCTTCTGAAGTCTCTACACAAGAAAGCCCGCAAACAGTTTGCTGAAGACATGTCAACAAAGGACATGGATTACTGGAACCATGTCCTATGGTCTGATGAGACCAAGATTAATTTGTTTGGTTCAGATGGTCTCAAGCATGTGTGGCGGCAATCAGGTGAGGAGTACAAAGATAAGTGTGTCATGCCTACAGTCAAGCATGGTGGTGGGAATGCCATGGTCTGGGGCTGCATGAGTGCAGCAGGTGTTGGGGAGTTACATTTCATTGAGGGACACATGAACTCCAATATGTACTGTGAAATACTGAAGCAGAGCATGATCCCCTCCCTCCGGAAACTGGGTCGCAGGGCAGTGTTCCAGCATGATAATGACCCCAAACACACCTCTAAGACGACCACTGCTTTATTGAAGAGGCTGAGGGTAAAGGTGATGGACTGGCCAAGCATGTCTCCAGACCTAAACCCAATAGAACATCTTTGGGGCATCCTCAAGCGGAAGGTGGAGGAGTGCAAAGTCTCGAATATCCGCCAGCTCCGTGATGTCGTCATGGAGGAGTGGAAAAGCATTCCAGTGGCAACCTGTGAAGCTCTGGTAAACTCCATGCCCAGGAGAGTTAAGGCAGTTCTGGGAAATAATGGTGGCCACACAAAATATTGACACTTCAGGAACTTTCACTAAGGGGTGTACTCACTTTTGTTGCCGGTGGTTTAGACATTAATGGCTGTATATTTAGTTATTTTGAGGGAAGAATAAATTTACACTGTTATATAAGCTGCACACAGACTACTTTTCATTGTGTCAAAGTGTCATTTTGTCAGTGTTGTCCCATGAAAAGATATACTTATACTTCACTTTTGTGATACACTGTATATATACTGTATATACTATATATATATATATATATATATATATATATATACAGTATATAAACATATATATATGTTTATAATAATCCAGCACAAAATGACAATGATAATTTGACAGGGATGCATTTTTGTTATTTTGAAGCTAAATTGTAGCTCAAAAGATTTTAATGTTTTTAAATAAGTAATATTGAGAGGTTTAAATATTATCTACAATAATTAATGTATTTTAATGTCATAGGTAAAAATGATGCACAGTTACAATCTGGAATATTAAAAAAATGTCTCAGTAAACAGAGAAACAATATTTTTTGTTCCAAGCAATTTTGGTAACATAATTTAACATAATTTTAAGTTTAAATGAAAAACATGTATGCAAATAATAAAAACAGAGTTTCTTACATTAACTATTATGTCATTGCAGACAGTATGAACCTGAGACACTTCATGTTTTGTCTGATCAACTACATTTAATTTATTAATAAACATCCATTCCTGCATTTCAGACTTTCAACACATTCCAAAAAAATTTGGGACAGTACAGCATTTACCACTTCGTAATGTTGCCATTCCATTTCCCCACACTTAAAACACATTTTGGCACTGAGGATACCAAGTGATTTAGTGTTTTAGGTTTTATTTTGTCTCATTGTTCCTGCAAACTTAAGATCTGCAACAGTAGGGGGTCGTCGTTGTCGCATTTTTCTTTTTAAAATTCTCCACACATTCTCTATTGGGGACAGGTCAGGACTGCAGGCAGGCTAGTCCAGTACCCATACCCTCTTCTTCCGCAGCCATGCCTTTGTAATGTATGCAGCATGTGGTTTTGCATTGTCTTGTTGAAAAATGCATGGACGTCCCTGGAAAAGATGACATCTTGAAGGCAGCACATGTTGCTCTAAGATCTCAATGTACTTTTCTGCTTAATGCTGCCATCACAGAAGTGTAAATGACCTTTGCCAAGGACACTGACACAGCCCCATACCATGACAGACCCTGGCTTTTGGACTTGTTGCTAATAACAGTCTGGATGGTCCTTTTTGTCTTTGGTCTGGAGCACACGGTGTCCATTTTTTCCAAAAAAGACCTGGAATGCTGATTCATTTGACCACAATAAACATTTCCAATGTGTGATGGTTCATCGTAGATGCCTCCGAGCCCAGAGAAGTCAACGCCGCTTCTGGACATAAGGCTTCTTTTTTGCACAGTAAAGTTTTAAGTGGCATTTTGACCCTTTCTTTACTTCATGAAGTCCTTACTTGTTAACCGATTTTTAATGGTTGTCTTTGGCACATTTGTCTCAACTTTCATCAGGTCACTCTGTAAGTATTCTTTAGTTTTCTGTTTCTTTATTGTCCTGATCAGAATATTAATGCCTCTGGATGAACTTTTAAACCTTTGTTTGGAGCAGACTGCATACATCTGCGAGGTCCGCTCATAAAGAAGTCATCATGTGCTGTCTCTAGAGATAAGAATTGCTGCAACACCTGCTCTATTCACTGGCAACTATATAAAAGAATGCAGGGGTATTAGCTTGCGAAAACAAATGTACCACCTTCTCAGAGCAAGCAGGTTTAATGTTTAATTTTTCCACTTCATGATGAGCCATACTTTTTAAGTAGGAGGCCAGTGAAGTACACACACTCTGTCTATGAAGCCACATTGTTGTAGCACGAGCAGAATGAGGACTGGCATCATCATGTTGAAATAATCACAGACGTCCTGGGAAAAGATGTCACCCTGATAGCAGCATGTCTCTCTAAAATCATAATATACACTTTTGCATCAATGGTATCTTCACACATATGCAAGTCATCCATGCCTTGGGCATTGATGCAACCTGACAGCTGTTAGCTTTTACTGATTACAGTCTTTTTCATTTCTGTCACAAAGAACTCAGTGTCCTTTTTTCCAGAAATGGAATGGAAAGAGGTGGACTGGGGAGACGCATGGTGCACTAATAATACAGTGCATGATACGCATAATAATATTACACTTCTGTATGACTGCACAGATGAATAAACATTCTACTGAATAATCAGCATCAAGAACAAAATATGAAAACTGTTTAAAACAGTTTAACAGCAATTTAGCCTGAAATACAGCTTTGACATCAGAGAGTCTATCTATCTTTATCTCGTATTTTTTGTCTTTTTTACTCTCCACACAGTTGCTAGGGGAGGATCGTTTTCAGGACATTGAGAAGATTAAGACCATTGGCAGCACATATATGGCAGTGTCTGGCCTGTCACCAGAAAAACAGGTAAAACACACAAATACGCTATAGCTTTCCCTCAAGCTTTCTTTGTATTAAAAAGGTACCCAAGGTGATTTATAAGGCCTCCTGGGTTGCACATCTAGAAAGCTACTGCTGGACCATTATAGGACTGTGAGAATAAATTCATGGTGGGTGGAGAATTCCAGTCTACCCTAGTGATGACCACAACACAAACCAATTTCAACTTTCTTCAACGCTCATCATTACTAGCCTAAGCATTTTTATTAGCCCAGTTATAATGATGTTGTATGAGCTGCAGGTTTAAAATGTGGTGGTGGCTAAATATGTTTACATAGCTTACATATTTCAATAGAAAAGACTGGTGTTGGTAAAGACCACCATGCCAGACCGAGAGAGTGTTATGCTATGCTATGTGTTCTTAGATGTTCTTAGATGTTAAGCTGGATGCCCAGATCTTTTCTGTCCTGCCAGTCAGCAACTGAAGCAAGTACTTCCTGTTGGTCTTGCTTGTGAAATGGGCTTCTCTTCAGCCTAGAAAAAAATGATAGTAATGCCAGGCCAGTGGTGTTTACTGACTACACCTACCCAGACCTCATCCTAAATTAAATGGTGTTTTTTTCCTTGCCCTGGGCTTTCTCTAAATGGATCCTAGGGAAGTAGCCTGGGCTGCTTGGCTAATAGCTATATTCCCCACTAGAGCCTTCTGTCTTAGTCGAGCAACATCCAGCACCTTGCCTGCTCTTCACTTCCCACCTATTCTGACCTCAACGCCAGCTGATATTGGAGTGCCTCTTTTGTCACCATCCACTCTTTAATCAGTCCGCTGAATGGAGGTTGCAAGATGTTACTACTGCCATACAGTGCTGCACTACTGAGACTGCAATAAGACCAAGCCATCTGCAAAGGGAGCTGCTGGCCTTCCTTTCCAAGGACTCCACTGTTGTCATGGGGGCTTCATAGACAAGCATAGGTCACTTGATTCTGGGCAGAGTGGAGTGTTTTTTTTGGTGGCTGCAGAGTCTTTAATGCTGTAGTCAAATATCTTTCCAAGGCTCTTCACAGATTGTTCTGAAATGACAGGTATGATGTTAGCAAACAGTGGGAGGAAGAACTTATCCAATACCTGTCCTCTTTTCAACACTATGGACTTATATTTGCTAGGTCTAAAGCTCATCCGTGCCATGAGATGAGGCTCTCTTGGTACATGATCCTCTGTATTTTACCTCTGCTGATTTAATCATTCATAATGATGAAGTGAAAACTTTTTTCTCTTATTCACAAAAGTATTCAGATGGTCATTCTAAAAGACTATAAAAGTCCCCATAAATCATGTGCAAATCAGGCTTTTAAAGCTGAGTGGCAAAACGGCGCTCTGTCTAAGGTAATCCTGCTTTACACTCAGTGTTACCCGGTAAAACTCTATATGCCATGACCACGATTAAGGAGTTGATGTATATGAATATTTATAAATGACAGTATAATCAATTTATATGAGGCAATTTATATAAAACAACTGTAACTTTATGACCTGTCTTAAAATGAATTAAGCTTGTTTGCACTTCTACAACTATCCTTCCTGAGCTTAGGAAGCTTGTGCATGTCATGTCTCTGTTTATTACATTGAATGGATAGGATGCTTTTCTGATTTTTTTTAGTAAACATATTTGCATATTTGTTTGTGTGTGTGTGTGTGTGTTGAAGCAATGTGAAGATAAGTGGGGTCACCTGTGTGCTCTGGCAGACTTTGCCATTACTCTAAATGAGAGTATCCAAGAAATCAACAAACATTCCTTCAACAACTTCCAGCTTCGAATTGGTAAGAAATCAGCCATTCATTACATTTTGTTGAACTTCTTAAGCCAATTGTCAATTTGAAAATAACGTGTAACAGAGTAATTTAGTCATTGCCAATCTATTTAATTATTTTTAGCACATGGTGTTTTTAATTCAATAGTCTGCTGATCTCCTAAAGCAATATAGCCCACCTTAATCTTGTTTAGCAGATGTAGAGTTTCTGTGAATTCCAAAGCCACTCTTTTGTGGTACACAACAAAATCCAGCAATTCTGTGATTCCTACCCTATGTTCTCTGCTTTGACACTTAATATACACAGTTGATCATGTTTATGGGAGGAAAGTTCAAAGAAGGTTGCTTCTCATTGCTTTGTGACAGGCCCCATGTGTACATGTCTATAAAGACATGGTTTGAAGCATTTGGTGTAGAAAAACTCCAGTGGTCTGCACAGAGCCCTGATCTTAACCAGTGACAACACATAAAACATTGACAGCACATAAAATGTATAAAAAAGAGTTAAAAAAAGTTCAAATGTAATGGCCCTTACTTGAATGCAATTTTTTCTCTGCTTTTCAATCTGTTCATGTTACCTATCCTCACATCTACCTTTCCCTATTTCCCCAAATATTTTTTATTTGTGCCATCTCAGGAATAGCCCATGGCTCTGTGGTAGCAGGTGTGATTGGTGCTAAGAAACCTCAGTACGATATCTGGGGAAAGACGGTGAACCTGGCAAGCCGCATGGACAGCACGGGTGTCAGTGGCAAGATCCAAGTGCCTGAGGAGACATACCTCATCCTGAATGAGCAAGGCTTTGCCTTTGAGTATCGCGGTGAGATCTATGTGAAGGGCATCAGTGAGCAGGAGGGCAAGATCCGGACTCACTTCTTAATGGGCCGTGTGCAGCCGAACCCGCTCATCCTGCAGCCGCGCAAGCTCACAGGCCAGTACTCACTTGCTGCTGTTGTGCTTGGCCTCGTCCAGTCACTAAACCGACAAAAGCAGAAGCAGATTCTTAATGAGAACAATAACTCGGGCATCATAAAGGGCCACTATAACCGCAGGACCTTGCTGTCACCCTCAGGTCCGGATGCCATCCATGCTGAGATGGCAACGGACAAAAATGAACTGACCTAGTAACAGCGTGATTGAAGTTTATTTAAAAAGTACTTGTGTCTGTGGGAGAAAATTTGTATACTGAGCCATCTCAGCTGCTGAGTTGCCCTGAGGATCAATACTAAACAGAGCACCGGATCGTCTATATAACAGACTGATTCACCCCAAAGACTATCTCATAAAATGCCTGCGTGTCTGTCTTTTTGTTCATGTTTCCTTTTTTGTATTTCTTTTGTATATTAAGCACAATAAAGGCATTTAATTTTTTATAATAAGTTGGGTAAGCTGTGTTATTTGTTTTAAGTTTGTAAGTTATAAGGGCTGTAGTGAAGATCATCTTTGTCAATTTTAAAACAAGTGCAAGACCAAAAATAGCCAAGATCAAGTTTAAGGGGGTCTCTGTCTAAGAAAGTCCACAAATCACTAAGATTAAATCCAAAGAGGGTCAAAATAAGAGGGCCAAAGTAAAAACTGCAAACTGGGTTCCATTACCTTTGAAAAAGTAACCCATTCCTAGCAACATCACCAGAGCAAAACCTGAAAACACCCTTGCAACCACCTAGTAACACCTAACCAACCACCTAAGATAATATAGCCATTATGTTGCTAAACCCACCTGAGATGCCATGGGATACACATAAGATGGATTCTATTCCACAGGGTCTCTAAGCAGTGCCCTTGTATTTCCTACACACTATCTTTTCACTATCAGCTATGGGAACTTCAGTTGGTTAAATTACTTTCATTAGGCAGCATCATCACATAATCGTAAAGTGTCGCCTTTGCAGAAATCTTTGATTGTTCCTCAGCCTTCTAAAGTGACTACCTAACTAAAGTGGGACAGTAAAGCATTTACCACTTTGTAATGTTGCCATTCCTTTTCACAACACTTAAAAGACGTTTTGGCACTGAGGATACCAAGCGACTTAGTGTTTCAGCTTTTATTTTGTCCCATTCTTCCTGCAAACACATCTTAAGATGTGTAACGGTATGGGGTTGTTGTTGTCGCATTTTTCGTTTCAAATTCTCCACACATTCTCTATTGGGGACAGGTCAGGACTGCAGGCTCTAAGATCTAACTTTTCTACATTAACTGTGCCATCACAAAAGTATAAATTACCTTTGCCAGAGGCACTGACACAGCCCCATACCATGACAGACCCTGGCTTTTGGACTTTGCTGATAAAAGTCTGGATGGTCCTTTTCGTCTTTGGTCCGAAACACACGGCGTCCATTTTTTCCAAAAAAGACCTGAAATGCTGATTCATTTGACCACAATACACGTTTCCACTGTGTGATGGTCCATCCAAAAATGCTAAAAAAAAAAAAAAGAAAAAGAAAGAAAAAGACGAACAAGCCATAAACCAGCTGTTAAATGTAAATCATAGCTAAATAGATATGCAAGGAATGCATCCACTATACGATATTATGGGTGTATTCGAAAACCTAAGGAGCTCTCTACATAGACAGCATTTTACGTCATCCTATGCACGCTCACGAGAAGGAGGCTGTTCAAAATCATAGATGCCTTAATAAGCTGTCTAGTAAGGTATCTTAAAATGTCAATGTTATTTTGACTCAAGAACGAGTGAGCATCGGAAATGTTAAAAAAAACATGGCGGACGGTGCAGAGAAATGAGTTATTTTCAAATATAAATAATTTATTATTGATTTTTAATTTGTATAAACTTGTACAGGTTTTCGAACACACCCTATAAAAGCAATTACAATTAAAAGTAACATGCTCATTTTTATATATGTTACACCATCTACTTAATGTACATCGAATAGTTATAGGCTAATTAGAATAAAAATAAATCAGCTCTTTGATATTCTTTCCAACCAATGGGCATTCAATATTTATACATGTTTAAGGGTTTGAGAAGAAGCCATCACAAAGCTCATTAAAGTCAGACTTGAAATGCAAAGTATGACTCCTGCAATGGTTTTAAAGACTATATTAAAGCTTTATATAGAGCACATTCTTTGGTCCAGTGAGACTTCACCTAAAAACTGAAAAGTAAAGCTTATTATAAATGATTGTAAAATTATGCTGTATTTATGGCTATTGCTTCTTGCGGTTGTCATAACCATCAGGAAAATGCAATGTTAAAAAGCCATATTTTTAATTTAAAAAATCTTGCCTAAACCTCATTAATGCCCATAAATAACAAACAAAGAGAAAGGTTACATTATTATTTTCTTTAAGAATGATAATTTACAATTTTGAAAAGCTTTTTTAATGCAACATTGATTTTAAGCGATTATTTCAGTTTGCAATGACTGCTGTGGGCTGAAACCCTTTAAATATCACTTGTTTAAATCCACAGTTCGTTTTGTCCTTTTTGACTGTCACACACATACTCTTGACTCATCTGTGTTGTACGCCCTATAATTTTGCAACACTGGCTACTGTCAGTTTTCCAATCAAAGAACTCTGTTTGGCCATTGTTATTTTTCTACAGTTTTGCTTAATTATTCTTGTCATATATTTTTTAATATTTACATGCAAAATTCATCACATGAACACTCATCACTGAACAAACTTTATATTACTGAGGATTTTGTTCTTTTTTACTGTATTCATTTAATGGGGTATTCATTTATGATTGCAGATGGCCAAAATCAGAATCAGATGATTTTTTGCTTTAATTATATTTTTATATATGTTATATACAGGGGTTGGACAAAATAACTGAAACACCTGTCATTTTAGTGTGGTAGGTTTCATGGCTAAATTGGACCAGTCTGGTGGCCAATCTTCATTAATTGCACATTGCACCAGTAAGAGCAGAGTGTGAAGGTTCAATTAGCAGGGTAAGAGCACAGTTTTGCTCAAAATATTGCAATGCACACAACATTATGGGTGACATACCAGAGTTCAAAAGAGGACAAATTGTTGGTGCACGTCTTGCTGGCGCATCTGTGACCAAGACAGCAAGTCTTTGTGATGTATCAAGAGCCACGGTATCCAGGGTAATGTCAGCATACCACCAAGAAGGACATACCACATCCAACAGGATTAACTGTGGACGCAAGAGGAAGCTGTCTGAAAGGGATGTTCGGGTGCTAACCCGGATTGTATCCAAAAAACATAAAACCACGGCTGCCCAAATCACGGCAGAATTAAATGTGCACCTCAACTCTCCTGTTTCCACCAGAACTGTCCGTCGGGAGCTCCACAGGGTCAATATACACGGCCGGGCTGCTATAGCCAAACCTTTGGTCACTCGTGCCAATGCCAAACGTCGGTTTCAATGGTGCAAGGAGCGCAAATCTTGGGCTGTGGACAATGTGAAACATGTATTGTTCTCTGATGAGTCCAACTTTACTGTTTTCCCCACATCCGGGAGAGTTACGGTGTGGAGAAGCCCCAAAGAAGCGTACCACCCAGACTGTTGCATGCTCAGAGTGAAGCATGGGGGTGGATCAGTGATGGTTTGGGCTGCCATATCATGGCATTCCCTTGGCCCAATACTTGTGCTAGATGGGCGCGTCACTGCCAAGGACTACCGAACCATTCTGGAGGACCATGTGCATCCAATGGCGGTGCCGTGTATCAGGATGACAATGCACCAATACACACAGCAAGACTGGTGAAAGATTGGTTTGATGAACATGAAAGTGAAGTTGAACATCTCCCATGGCCTGCACAGTCACCAGATCTAAATATTATTGAGCCACTTTGTGGTGTTTTGGAGAAGCGAGTCAGGAAACGTTTTCCTCCACCAGTATCACGTAGTGACCTGGCCACTATCCTGCAAGAAGAATGGCTTAAAATCCCTCTGACCACTGTGCAGGACTTGTATATGTAATTTCCAAGACGAATTGACGCTGTATTGGCCGCAAAAGGAGGCCCTACACCATACTAATAAATTATTGTGGTCTAAAACCAGGTGTTTCAGTTATTTTGTCCAACCCCTGTATGTTTAAATATAATCTAGCTCTCTATGGAACATGTGTATTGTAGTTGTAATTTCACATATCGTCAACCCATCTACATTTACAATATTGGCATTTATCATTTACCGTCTCTTAACTATGACTATGTTTCAGCGTCACTAGCATTCTTATTAAAAGTGTCTTTAGAAATGTTTTTTATTCATCAGCATTTTTTTTTGTTCATCAACTAATCTATTTAGATTCCTAAGTATGTACAACCAATGAATCAAAAGTGTCCTAGAGGCTTCCAATCTACCAACCTGTAGTGTTAATAGACTAGGCAGCTGTAAAACTTACTAAAGAATATTCTAGAATTTTTATTTCAAATGAATAATATTTAATTATTAATAGGTTGTCCCTTTGAAAAAATCAAGATGGGAGGTGACTGCTCACTTATCTGTATTGCACGTTGACAACACAGGACATTCACCACACCGGGACACATACCTATGTTGTCTACAATGCTACACTGGAAAGCTCAAGTTGCCAGCACCCGCCTCACAGGGATCAAGTCAGTCAAGTTAAATCAACTTTATTTATATAGCGCTTTTTACAACAGACATTGTCTCAAAGCAACTTTACAAGATCCAGCACCGACAGATACAAAAACCCCTGTTGAGCAAGCTAAGGGCGAGGCAAGGAAAAACTCCCTTAAAATTACAGGAAAAAACCTTGAGAGGAACCAGACTCAGCAGGGCCCATCCTTCTTGGGTGGTCTGGAGGATACTTTAAATAAATAGTATTTACACAAATCATACAAACACAGAATTAAAATGAACTAAAAGTTATAACTAGCAATAATAAATAAATAAATAAATAAATAATAATATATTGTAAGGAAAAATGGAACAGAAGGACATCTCTCCAACTTGATGATAATGGTCAATCTTTATTACAGGCAGCAGTAGCAAGAAACACAAGTGTAACTTGGGATCAGCAGAGCTTGACTGAACAATTCAGGGTTAAAACACACAACATATATACATTTAAGAAGAATCATATATGGGCTTCCTATGTTGCCCTTTTAGGGGTTTCCTGTAAATGATGTGTATTACCCAAAAGCAGGGCAGACAAGATGGAACTGTCACCTCAATTCTAATTGGTCTAATTGTCTTTAATAGCTTTCATGTCTAGGCCGATTCCCTTTTGTATGTGATGGCTGTTGATTACTCATTATAATAATCCCTTTCAAGTTGGTTAGAACCTGTGAGAGCTGTCTCTGCTCTAATTGTTGGTGGGCCAGGTGGTCCCCAACTTTAGGAACAGACACCCTGGTTCAGAAATTATGATACTAATGCCATTGAGTGCAGTGGGGTAAAACTAGTCATCATTGGGTCCATGCTGTAATTCTTACAAGAGTTATTATTCAGTCCAGTCTGTAATAAAGTCTGTAGTGAGTTCTTAACATTCTTGGCGCAAACACGCCAGGACCTGTCACATTCGGCAGGAGCAGCATTGTTGGCACGGCAGTCTCGACTTTATTCCTTAACCTCAGGCAGGTAAACAGGTTTTTATCAGAAGGACCTCGGGGTAAAACAACAAAAACGGTAGTTAAAAATGTAAAATGCGAGTTGAGAAAAATATCAGTTTTACAGAGAGTTTTAGACTCTGGCAGCCCTAATTATTACAGCATAACTAAAAAAGAGAGCGAGCAGGTAACAAGGTCATGAAGGCTTTCACAGGACATCAGCACCCACCTCCCCACCATCATCAAACCTGAGTGATCGGACAAGAGAGGCAGAACGACAGCAACCCAACATCCCTAATCACCACAAGTTTTTATGACTAAGAACCCCCAAGCTCTGCTCCTTTGTCTATACTAATCAAAAGCCTGAGAAAATAAATATGTTTTCAGTCTAGACTTAAACATTGAGACTGTGTCCGAATCCCGAACAGAGGCAGGAAGATTATTCCAAAGTAAAAAGCTTTGTAAAAAAATGCTCTTCCACCAGCTGTGATCTTTTTAATTCTTGGAACTATAAGTAATCCTGCATCTTGTGAATGAAGTGGACATGCTGGGTTGTAGTGATCAATAAGTTCACTCAGATACTGTGGAGCCAGACTATGTAGCACTTCATAAGTTAGTAAAAGTATTTTGTAATGCGGAATTTAACTGCCAGCCAGTGTAGAGGTGATAGAACAGGAGTAATATGATCAAACTTTCTAGTTCTAGTTAGCACTCGAGCTGCTGCATTTTGAACTAACTGAAGTTTGTTTATGGATCTACCAGAGCATCCAGTGAGAAGAGCATTACAATAATCTAACCGAGAAGTTATAAACGCATGGATCAGTTTTTCAGCGTCATTTACAGATAGTATATTTCTTATTTTAGAGATATTACACAGATGAAAGAAAGCAACTCTACAGTAGTAATATTATTAACGTATGCATCAAAGGAGAGATCTGAATCTATTGTGACACCCAAGTTTTTTACATCCGAGCTGGGAGTAACAGAGAAAGTGTTTAGGTTTAGCACCAGGTTAGACAACTTGTCTCTTGCAGCTTTAGATCCAACAAGTAAGACCTCTGTTTTATCTGAATTAAGTAAAAGAAAGTTACACGACATCCAGTCTTTTATGTCGTTTACACAATCTTGAATCTTACTGATTGTGTTAGTGTCATTTGGTTTGGCTGATATATACAGCTGTGTGTCAACTGCATAGCAGTGAAAATTTATACCATGTTTATGAATAATTTTTCCTAATGGAAGCATGTAGAGTGAAAATAATAGATGTCCCAGTACTGACCCCTGTGGAACACCATATTTCACTTTTGTAGTTTCCGAGCATTTATTATTTACATAAACGAATTGAGAGCGGTCACTCAGATAGGATTTAAACCAAGAGAGAGGGTCTCCTTTAACACCTACTGTATTTTCTAGCCTATCCAGTCAAATGTTATGATCAACAGTATCAAACGCTGCACTAAGATCTAATAGAACAAGAAAAGAGACACATCCATTATCAGAAGACATTAACAACTCGTTAACTACTCTTATTAATGCGGTTTCTGTACTATGGTTGGGTCTAAATCCTGATTGAAATTTTTCATGAATACAGTTTTCATTTAAATAAGAACATAGTTGTTTGGAAACTGCTTTTTCTAGTATCTTAGAGACAAAAGGAAGATTTGAAATTGGCCTATAATTAGATAGAACATGTGGATCAAGATTAGGTTTTTTAATCAGGGGTTTAATAACAGCACTTTTAAACAATTTAGGTACATACCCAAGGCTAAGAGATGCATTAATTAATGTAAGCAAAGGCTCTACAATGGCAGGGAGTAAATCTTTAAGTAAACGAGTTGGAACAGGATCGAGTATACACGATGATGACTTTGATGATTTAATCAATGCAGTTAGTTCATTTTGGGAGATTGGATTAAAGGAATTTAGTTGGATTACCTTGTTAGATAAGTCACTATTATCACCAATGCTGCTCAGAGTGAGTTAATACTTAACATGTGATACACTCTGACTTTGAAGTCGTATTCTTGTCATTAAAGAATTTTTAAAAATCATCGCTGGTACAGTCGGGTGGTATATTAGATTCAGTTTCATTGACATTTTTAGTTAATTAAGGAAGAATAATATAAAGATTTAGCTTTTATGAGTGCATGTTTATACTCAGTTAGAACATATTTCCATGCTATCTTATACACTTCCAGTGTAGTGTGCCGCCACTTGCGTTCTAATTTTCGTGCTGCTTGTTTAAGCGCACGTGTGGTCATTGTACCATGGCAACACCCTCAGAGCAACGAATGACCATCAAGTAACATACAAAATTTTAATTGAAGGTAAGAGGTAAAGGCTAAATTACCAATGCAATAGCTACTCTGTCCACCAAAGAGCAAAAAAGAGCAAAGACAGGTTACTCAATGATACTGGTGGTGGCTCAACAAAGAACAAAGGTGGACAGCCCCTTCTACGCCTGGCAATACATGTGCCCAGGAGAGATTCTGCATGGCGGCACGCTCCAGCAATGAAAAGCCACCGGCAGAGTTCCCAGGAAAAGTTTTTTCTGTTTTTTTTAAAACAGCAAAAGAAACAAAGCTAAATTTATAGGGCAGCCCATCATACTGGCCTCACAGATTGTGAAGCTGCTTTCTCGGCTGAAGCGCATTAATGCTTAATGAGGCCCAGAGGCATTTGATTCAAGGAGTCAACTATGAGACCTTTGAGCCTTTAAACCACAGCCAATGCTAATGGCTGGCAGATGAGCCTAAAACTGCAATTTGTGTCCCCTGACACTCTATACGCACCTTTCTTTTATTTATTTTTATTTAGCAGGTAGTGTACGTGCCACAAGGGTTCTGAGATCCTGAGTTAGAACCTTATCTGTGGTTAATGGTCTGTGAGAACCTTGCCTTATGGCCATGTGTCAACATTTGTTCTCTTTAAGTACCTTACAAAAGCATGAACAAGATGAATTGGATGCTTTAAATTGCCCCTGTGAAAAAAGTTTAGTGTGGGTGCACAGTGATGAATTGACACCCTTGTCCTAAGCATTATTTCTTTGCATCTTTTGTTTTTGGCTGGCACCAACACCACTGTAACATTTTTAGAAGTAAAACATTTACTTAAAAAAATTAAATAGGTTAAGTAGGAACACATTATTTAAACATGTAATGTAACTAAATGCAAGATACTGAAAAGAAACATGTAGGCAAACCAGTACCTTAACACTAAGGTACAAAAAGGTGTGAAGGCTTAAATCCTGCATACAAAATGCATGTAGATGAATGCTTTGCACTAAACCATAATGCCCAGAGACATAGTGATAATTAGGAAATGTCCATTTCTATGCCCACTAGAGTTCTCCAAAATTTCAAAAGATGCTTGTTGGTGCTAGGCAAATCGAGATAGCATTAAGCATAAGAGTAAAACAAAACAAAAAAAAGCAGCTTAGCAAATGCCAGTCTAGAGCAACAGAAGCTGAGGGAATGCTGGTTCTGAGGCATGCATTGAACATCCAAGTAACCAAAGTAGCAATGCCAGTAAAATTGAAGACTTTTTTTTGTTTAGCAGAGCCACCAGGAAAAGATCTACTTTAGGAAATGTAAAGCCTAAACTAAAAAGTGTGATTTGTGATCAAATTGTGATTCAGGAACTCAAAATGAGGCAAGAAATATGTTCCAGATCATGAGTGAACGTTACAGGTGGCTTAACAGTTGTATAACTTACAGGTTCACAATCTGTGGGACTGAATAAACCACAAAGGCCTCCGAGCTGCAATGACAGAGTCAGGGAATCCAAAAATACTAAAAACGTATTTTAGAACAGGAATACTATGAGCCCTTCGAACCAAGAAACAGAATAGTCAGACCGTTATAAAAAAAATTGTGGCTTTGGAAACAGAACAGTTCTACAGACACAAATGCTAAGGCAGCGGTGTCAATTAGTAAAACTGAGATATTTTAGAAATAAAATTTAAGTTATTCCTGTATTAAGCTGGTTTTAAAAAACGAAATTCCTTGTTTGAACTCTGGGTGTCGCTGTTACATAAAACGACGAATCTAAAACGTTTGTCAACTCTTATCCCTCTAATTTAAAACGTTAACGGCGGTAAACCTACATTGAGGTTTCTCAACTAATGCCTGCTCCAAAGAAATTACAAGCAGACAATATTGTTTTCACTATGTTCTGAGAGAAATGTGTATGATCGATTTGTCAGGAAACAGTTGAGTTAATGAAGAAGTATAATCATTTTCCCATCATTATAAACTGGTAAGTGGAATTTGCTAAATGTTTATTTACACAACAGTGTCAAAGATACTGAGCCACTGAAATTAAAGTATGCTTATTATATTTTTATTTGTTTTATTACAAATAGTCTGTGTTATTATGTAATAAAACAAATAAAAATATAATAAGCATACTTTAATTTCAGTGGCTGATTATCTATCTTTGACACTGTTGTGTAAATAAACATTTAGCAAATTGTTTACTCCATCTGGACCCTAGCAAGAAAGGTCTGGACACCCCATTCCAAAGCAACAGTCACAGTAAGACAGTGGTGGTTGCAAGGAAACGAAGAGTCAAATTTACAGTATGAGAAGTTTTCCATTAGACTCTGTGCCAGCATGGGATTCCACCAAGCTTTCCAAAAGGTGGACTGGCTGCTCAAAAAAACCTATGTACAGGAAATAATTAAGTGTGTGGTGTGCCTGATGTGCCATTAAATCAGTGGAGATCAGTTAGTGGATGCATATGTTAATCAGGGGTATCACTGTGCTCCAGTTTGCAAAAATGTGCAAAAAAATACCATAAGCAGACTCTATTTCAGAACATATGTTAGTTCCTTTGCTGTGATACAAAAGAGGCACAACTGAGTTTTTATGGTTACACCAAGAATATTGCACTTATGTGTCTGGCCTCACAATGTCCATGCCACAGTCCCCAAAAGAGATCGTAGATGCAGTCAGTAATAAGTGAAAAAATTATGTTTTACCTGACATACCAAACACAAAAATAAGTAAAAGTTTAGAACATAGTTTGATTGCAAACTTGGTGGCTCAGGATTAGAATCTTAAAAATCTATCTTCTGTTTTAATGGTAAACTGGCTCTATTTGGCATATTTTGTAAGGTCTCTTTTCTGAACATATGAACATACAGTATATGGCATGCTCTTCTTTGACCTCTTTCATCATTTTGACCAACCTTTGATCTCTATCATTTGACCTTACCAAAAGCTTTATGGACTGCTGTCAACTGAAATACCTTCAGACCTTAAGACAAAAGAGCTGATGGTGGACTTTCGCAGGACTAAGTTACAACCACCAAAATCAGTAAACATTCAGGGAAGGAATATTGAGATCGTCAACACCTATAGGTACCTGGGAGTTCCCCTAAACAATAAACTGGACTGTTCTGACAATACACAGGAAGAAGGATGATGGCCAAGCTGTCATCCTTAATGGAGAATACCTCTCACCCACTGTATGAGACAGTGGCAGCACTGGGCAGCTTCTTTAGTGACAGGCTTCTCTACCTGTGTTGCTCAAAGGAAAGATATTGCAGCTCCTTTTTTCATACTTCTGTCAGACTTTACAACCTGCACTGCCCCAAGCACAATCACCATCACAATTTTTCTATGGTTTTTATCTGCACTTAATTAAAAATGAACCTGTTCCAGCATATGTACAATATTGTGATAATTGTACTACACTAATGTAAATTTCCCCCTGAGAAATAATAAATGGCTATCTTATCTAATCAACAAGCAGTTTTCACTTGCAGTCTGTTTTGCAATAAACTCCCAAATATTCGTAGGTTTTTAAGTGGCACCAACAACTAAAGTCAATCAAATCACAGTTACCTTGTTCTGATGTTTTATTTAAACATTAACTGAAACTATCGACCCATGTATCTATACTGTATATGACCTTCTGCACTGCGCTAATGATGCATGACTGTTTAGAAATTACATGATTGTACATTAACAAAATACAGAAGCATAGAAAAATCAGAGTATGAGTGTGGAACTGGCCTGCTTGTATTTCACACACTCCAACCAAATTAAAGGCCCCTTATAGTTAAGCAGCAAAAGGTTAAATAAAAAAAATTCAAATTTGTTTTTAAACTGGATCAATTGGTGTCCTAAGTAAAAAAGGTTATAAGTTAAAAAATGTGTTCTGTGAGAAGTTTTTTCAAAATGTGCTGGGCCAAATTATTAATTTGGTATCGAACCTAGCCCCATAATTCCTCATTACTGATGATTGACTATAGCCGATGACTTCTCTGTGCCCAGTTAAACAGGGAAGGAAATTTGGGAAGGATAGTTAGATGTTACTAAACTAGGACTAGTTATAACTTTTAGTTCAATTTAATTTTGTGAATGTATGATTTGTGTGGATTCTGCATATTTAAGTTGTCCTCCAAGCCGCCCAAGAAGGATGGGGTCCCTACTGAGTCTGGTTCTTCTCAAGGTTTCTTCCTGTATTTTTACGGGAGTTTTTCCTCGTCACTGTCACTCTCGGCTTGCTTAACAGGGGTTTTTGGTCTGTTGGTCCTGGGGTCTGTAAAGTTGCTTTGAGACAATGTCTATTGTAAAAAGCACTATACAAATAAAATTTACTGGACTTAACTACTATAACAATTAAATAAGTCCCCTAAAACATGGGTGTTATTGTCTCTAGTTAGACTTAGAGGCTTAGAGGCTGCACCACAAACTAACAATTCATGAATGTTTTATGACATTCAGTTTCAATGAATCAGTCACAGAAAACAGTAACAGTTGCTGAAATAATTAAAATCCCATTACTGCCATGACACACACCCCCCTTAGGAGAACTTTTAACCTCAAATTTGTATTACATACTAAATGAGTGTTTTGTAAAAACCAATAAAAAAATGTGTGGTTTGTTCATTCTCTTAAACCTTTAAGTGCTAAAAGTAGAAAAAAATATTTGTGATGTTTTCACTGATCAACTTTATTGTATTTTGTAAATATAAACACATTTACAATTTGTTGCTTGCAACACGCTCCAAAAAAGTTAGGACCGAGCCATGTTTACCCCTGTCTTCCACCCCCTTTCCTATTAATGAGACTTTCAAATGATTTGGAAACTAAGGACACTAATTGTTGCAGTTTGTTAAAGTGAAATTTTTGTCCATTCTTGCTTGATATGAGGCGTCAGATGCTAAACAGTTCATGGTTGCCGTCACCTGATTCTCCTCTTCATGCTGCATCAAACATTTTTAATAAACATCATTTGCATTTTACAAAACATCAGTATAATAATATTTATACATTTATGTATATAGTATTAACATTACTGATTAATTATTACTCATAATTCTGGGAACCCCCCTCCTCCCAGTCATAGATGTTACATAATGACAGAACTGCATAAGGCAAATCCATTCAAGCAAGGCAACCAAATAATGAACTACAGAGTAAAGAGGAGATTCTTTGATGTGCTTTTTCATCCTGTGTGATTGAGGATGAAAACTAAAACAAAGTTTTACAAGTAAAGCAAAGAAACAAAAGAGGGATTAAAATGGCTGCTGATACACTAGCAAACTGTGCATGCTTGCACTAATATTGTCAAGAGAAGTCAAGGAAAAATACTAGTTGCTGAAGTCAGACCCTAGTCTTTTGCCTAGAGTGTAAAAATTACTACATCTTGTGTTTGCATGTGCATGTTTGTGGTGTGTCACTGTGTAAGTATTTGCTTGTAGAAATTGTTTCCAGTTCTCACTGTTTTCCATTTATTGACTGGTATGATAATCTCACTGTGTGCTCGCCAGCCAAAAAGGATTTGGGTAATTCTCATGACAGCTTCAGCCAACCAATGAAATCATGACAAGGTAGTTGCTATGACGATTAGCAGAAAACCAAAGGATATGTGTAAGAGAAAGGAAATTGGAAATAAGAGAGACACCAAAGGGTTAAATACTGTCAAATCTGGCATAAATATGAGCTCAGCTGTGACACCACAGGCAGTGTGTGTGTGTGTGTGTGTGTGTGTGTGTGTGTGTGTGTGTGTGTGTGTGTGTGTGTGTGTGTAAAAATATTTAACACATTCTTAGTGACAATTCTGAGCCTGCCTTACATCCTGTTGCTTGGCAACCAACCCAGTGGCTTTTCTAGTGCGGATCTGAGTCTGTTGGTACTTCTGTGTGTGATTGTGAGCATTACTTGCATGTGTTATACATGCAATACATGGCAGAATTCTAAATATGTAGTCCTTAATGTGTTAAGTTGAGTTTTTAAAATAAAAAGAGTATGATACACTGAATACATTTAAATGTTTTTAAGAGAACTACATATTCCCTATGTATCAAGAGGATTTACACAGCTGCTATGTAGGAAAAACATTATAAAAATAAGGAGGAAATAGATAAGTAACTAAAAATATGCATGGAGCAAATTTTGTACTTTACCCTGAAGCATTGACCAAGTATTTGTGACAGCAGTTGAGCTTATAAGGCATCTTGCCCTCCACATGCTTCAGGTTTCCAGTGCCAAATGAAGCAAGAGCATCATGGAGCCACCATCATGCTTTACTGTAGGCAGGGTGTTCTTTTTAGTGTATGCCTCATTGTCCTCCAGCAGACATACTGCTGATCCATAGGCCCAAAAATTACTTCACGGAACAAAATCTCAAACTTTCTGTGGCTCATTTATATGAGCATATCTGAGCTGACTTTTCTTTGCTTTTGGGTCAGTAGATGTGTACTTGGAGTTCACGCATTGAGACAGTATTTAGTATGCGCCTTAATGTGCAAACTGAAACCTCAGTGTCTGCTGCCACCAAATCTTGCTGCAGGTTTTTTGCTGTCACTTGAGAGTTTTTGACCATCTGCCTCCTCAGGAATCTGGTCTAGATAGTGTAACCAAAGCTCCTTTAACTATAAAATTGGACATTAAATGCCTTTTTCACAACTAAATGACAAGCGGACACATTACACCTGTTTATTGTGGAATGTATCAAAATGGGATTTGTTGCTGGCATTAGAGAATGCAATCAAGTTGTTTAGCCAAAACATTAAAGTAATTTATTTGTACTTATGTCAATTAAATAAAGGTTTAAAAGAATTAACCCAGATTCTTATTATTCTTTTGTGTCTTATTGTGTCTTATTGTGTCTTTATTAAAATATTGTACAAATTAAGGTGTTTATTAATTGTGCTTTTACTAACTTCAAGTTCAAACTCATTACTATAAAAAAAAAAAAAAAAAATGAATTCAAATTAATCATACCTTGAGCAGAGAGCCCAACAGTGGCAGCTTGGCAGAGCCAGGATTCAAACTCTCAACCTTTCAATTGATAGCTCAAAGCTCTACCTACTAAGCTATCACTGTTCAGGGCTAAATGGTAGATCACCATTTAACTGTAGAGCATTCTTTTTTAAGAATCACTTACTATGGGGTGATTTTATAAGCTTAAGACAACCAGTAAATTAATCAATTGACGGAGAGTGCATGGTGTATGTGAATGGGTCAAGACTGTATAAAGCTATTTAATATTACAGACTGATTTTTTTGAAGGACACACACACACACACACACACACATATACACACATACGTAGCTGTGTTACCATGGAAATTCAGCCAACCAATGACAGGCATTGATTTGTCCCCCAAGGATTCTGCAAATATAGGAAGATGAAGGCATAAGAATGTATTTTTCCCTCTTTCCGATATTTGGTGACTCTGAAATGTAAATTACAATAATGCTGCCTCTCTTCTGCTAATTTTAGAGACGGACTAGACAGAAAGAGAGCACATGTCTATACACATAGCTTACATCTATCTATCTATCTATCTATCTATCTATCTATCTATCTATCTATCTATCTATCTATCTATCTATCTATCTATCTATCTATCTATCTATCTATCTATCTATAAATCTGGCTGATATATACAGCTGTGTCATCAGTCAAATAGGATTTAAACCAATAGAGTGCAAGTCCTTTAACGCCTATTGTATTTTCTAGCCTATACAGTAAAATGTTATGATCCACAGTATCAAATGCTGCACCAAGATTTAGAGTAAGTTTGGTCTCAAAAAGGAATCTAGGATTATTCTTATTATTCTCTTTTGAGGAAGAATGATATAAAGATTTGACAATACAACATGACAGTATGGGTATTTATGTGTATATAGACTGATCAGCCATAACATTGAAAAAAAAAAACTTGTGTAACCAAAACAGCATGACATGGAGCCCACAAGACATTGTGTCTTGTGTTATTTTAAACCAAGAACTTAACAGCAGATCTTTCCAGTTCTGTAAGTTGCAAGGTGGGTCCTCAATGGATCAGATATTTGTCTATCACATTCCACAGATGCTTGTTCAGATTGAATTCTGGGGAATTTGGTAGCCAAAGCAACACTTTGACCTGTTCCTATTCCTGAACAACATTTGCAGTGTGGCAGGGAGCATTATACTGCTAAAAAGGCCACTGCTACTAGAAAATAATGTTGCCATTTAGGGGTGTACATGTATGCAATAATGTCCAGGTGGGTGGTACATGTCAAAATAACATCTACATAAATCCCAGCAAAGACATACCCCAGAGCATCACACTGCCTCCACCGGCTTGCCTTCTTTGCATAGTGCATCCTGGTGCCATCTCTTACCCAGCTAAGTGATGGACACTACTCACCCAGATGTCCACCTTTTTTATTTCTTCATGGTCCAGTTCTTATGCGTACATGCTCATTGTAGACACTTTAGGTTAGTATAGGCACTCTGGCCAGTCTCCGACTATGTAACTTAACCTTAACTATACCTGTTGGAGTAGATGTGTATTGGTTTAAATTGTGTTGAACTGAGTAAGACATGCAAAACAAACACATTGTTTGTTGAATCAATTACATAACAGAGTGCTAAGGTTATCCCAGTGCTAATCTGTTCCTATAACATATAAAGTAATAAGCTAGAAGTGGATTAGAGGAAAGCTAGTAGTTAAAATATTTAGCTAGAAAAAACTTAGTCTTTATTTGCTTTTTGAGACTTTTTGTAAATCTTTTTGTATGTGTATTTCTGACGTGCACATTTTTAAAGTGAGCCTCAGCACCAACAGAAGACCACATTCTTCTCTCCATATTTATGTATGTGGCAGCACTTAAATAGACTAAAAACCAGGCATGTGGCTGCATTGTAATAAACTTGTCAGGTTTATGACACTATACCACACCATCAAATTATAAATTTAGCGTACTGTAATTATTCAGTCCTTATCAAAGTCATTGAGGTCTATATATCTTTTGCATTTAACACACTAACATTAACTACCATGTCTGACTGTGAGGAGGATATGATTTGTTTAGTAGTCTTCAGTTATCTTTAAAACCACTTCTTCATTTATGTCAGATGTTGTTTAGATAACAGTTGATATATAACAAATTCCATGGGAACAACAAGACTTGATTCTGCACAGTACCATCATTAATTCCACATAACACCCATTTTTGGATAGTTTTAGATTATGACATTTAATGTGGCTTACAATTTTATACTTTCTTCAGTGGTCAAGTACTTTATTGCCAATAGTGCAAAAGTGTGCGGTTGTACATGACTCTTCGCTCATTCTGTGGATAAAATATTTCCTAATTTACAATGTTTTTTTTGCTTTGTGCTTGTAAAAAACTGTCTGTTTTTAGACTTAAAGGAATGTTTTAGCTCAGCAAGTAAATGTATGTTAAAATTGTATGTTAATTATATGTATGATTGAATGTTAAAAAAACCATGCACCACCACCAGCAGTGAATTGAATTGTCTTTTCCAACAGTGCAGATATATAACATCACAAATGATCACAGAAGTACACATACTATTTTGTCTATAATACTTTAGTATAATCAATAAAAGAGATCAATATGCTATAGCTGATGGAAAAGCTAATTTAAGTGTGGTGCATATTTCTGGTTTTATAGCAAAAGTTATTTGTTTAGTAAATGTTTAATAATATTAAGCGTAGTCCAACAATGAAAGATTAGACTGTCAGGCCTGTAATTCTTTAGCTTCCTCTTTCACATGCATTTGTTCAGGTCTACAACAACGTATAGGGAATATTTACTTCAGTCAAAGCTGTAACAATGTTGATCTTGGCACATGACTTATGATTAAGATGTCAGCTAATAAATGATTGTTATCAGCCCAACCATGTACACATTGACAGATAAAGCTTTTGAAGAATATGTTTGTGTTTCTTAAAGATTCTGTATTGATAAATGTGGTTAATATATTATTATTATTATTATTATTATTATTATTTTCTTCTGCATAATAATAATAATATTCACTTATTTATTTAATTTTTATAAATTGTTTTCACTTGTCACTTCATCCTGTTTAGGGTTACAGTGGGTCCAGTGTCATTTGGAACACTGGCTATAGGGCAGGAACACACCGGAGAAAACATACATTTATCGCAGGGCAACAGTCATTTATTCACACACTAGAGCAATATAGAGCAGCCAATCCACCTTCTGCTAGTATCTGAAGTTTTAAGAAAGTGAGTGAAAATTGTGTAATTTTGGTAAATAATATCAATAATATACTTTATGTGGTATTTTTAGCAATAATATCAATAATATACTTTATGTGGTATTTTTAGCAATAATATACTTCATGTGGTGTTTTTAGCAATAATATCAATAATATACTTTATGTGGTATTTTTAGCAATAATAGCAATAATATATGTGGTATTTTTTGCAATAATATCAATAATATACTTTATGTGGTATTTTTTGCAATAATAGCAATAATATACTTTATGTGGTATTTTTTGCAATAATACACTATGTGGTATTTTTAGCAATAATGTCAATAATATACTTTATGTGGTGTTTTTAGCAATAATATCAGTAATATACTTTATGTGGTATTTTTTGCAATAATAGCAATAATATACTTTATGTGGTGTTTTTAGCAATAATATTAATGATATACTTTATGTGGTGTTTTTAGCAATAATGTCAATAATATACTTTATGTGGTGTTTTTAGCAATAATATCAGTAATATACTTTATGTGGTATTTTTTGCAATAATAGCAATAATATACTTTATGTGGTGTTTTTAGCAATAATATTAATGATATACTTTATGTGGTGTTTTTAGCAATTATATCAATAATATACTTTATGTGGTATTTTTAGCAATTATATACTTTATGTGGTATTTTTAGAAATAATAGCAATAATATACGTTTTGTGGTATTTTTCTATGCAAGCACTTGTGATGCCTTTTTCCTTAATTAATACACATCTTATTTCTGAAAAAGTTGGGACATTTGTTAAATAGCAATACAAACAAGAATCTTCTTTAGATTTAAATTAAATAAAGGTTCAAGATTTTCTTGAGCCTTTATTTAACAGACAAAAACAAAACACAGATTTTTGTTTTCTTTGCATTTTACAAAATGTTTCTCTGAACTTTTCTACAAATGGGGTTTGTACTTTCCTAATATAGCCCTAATTACAATATAGTTTTAGTCTAGCGGGGCCAGGTATTTACTCAAACGAGATTAAATAGGCTTAAAGGTGGGTGGAAAAAACTGTTTAGGAAGATAACAAACAAAAAAGTTTAAATTGCATAAGCCAATCCATGCATCCAGAGTCTTAAATTGCACACTGCTAATGTGCACTTGGAATGGTTTAAGACCAAACAATATAAAGGACATGAAATGAAAAACACTTTACACTTTGGAACTGAATAATGTGCTGTTACCCATTAAAAGGAATTCCAAAAAGTAACAACCATGCATATAAACACCTCAGGAAGTTTTGCATGTGTTGTAAATTAATCTTTTCTAATGTTGGGATAGCATGGCCATGCAAGTGAGCACCAGTCAAATCTTGCCATGAAGCAAATCTCTATAACAGAATGAGAGGTGGCCTTACGAAACTAATAGTCTTAAAATATTTTAATAAAGAGAATGTTAATCATGAAATACTGAAATAAGACAAAAATAAGAAAATAAGACATGAAATTGAGGTAACACTTTCTTACATTTTATTACTGTTGTTTCATCTATACAAGAACATTTAATCCCAAGCCATTTAATCCCAAATTTACTTTCCATTTTGTTTTTTGCAAGGGTTTTTTTAGGTAAGAAACAGACAAAGAAAACCAAAGAGAGAAAATGAGTCTGTGCTGCCGTGCATAAATGGAATCTTTGAATATCATCAAAAATATTTCCACTGCAATTAAGATACAGTACAGGGTCATCAAACAACTGACATGCAAGAAAGTCTAAAACAAAACGCACACACACACACTCACACATGCACACACACACAAAAAAAACACATGCGCACACTTACCCTTTCACACCGCATTGTAAAAAACTTCTATTTGATAGAAGAACTAACAGTAAGATTTCTTTTCCCCTTTATGTCTTGTATATTGTTGCTGTATTTTACAATGTCTAATTGTTTCTTTTATTCTATCTGCTGTTATGCATAGGCACCACGGCAACAACTGCTTTCTCTTAAAGACTAGGTCTCAAACTAGGTCTTAATTTATTGTCACCTAAATGTACATACGGCACATAAACACACAAAATTAATTTCTACACATAATACTGGTGAATAGTTAAACATTCATTTAATGCATCATCACCATTTACAACAACTCTCTCACTCTGATTAAGTGTGTATGTGCATGTGTGTGTACATGTGTGTGTTAATGTGTGTGTACATATTACATTGTGTGCACAATTTTATTTATTATTTTAATTGATATGAAGAATAATTATAGGCATTAAAAAGTCAGGAGAGTAGAGAGCAAAGGCCAAAACACAACAGTAACCACTTCAAATGACCAAGCACAAACCAGACAGCAGCAAAGAGAAAATATCCAACATAATTAAGGACCACCATCCACTGCCCCCCCACCCCCCCCCCCCAGACACACACACACACACACAAAGTTCAAAGAATCAGTTTTACACTTTCATTTAATTCCACCATCAATGGTTGACAGAGAGAGAGAGGGATCACAATAGAGAGGGAGACATAAAAGAATATGAGTTTGGGGAGGATTCAGGTATTTGGCAAGTATAAGTAACAATCACTCTGACAAGAAATCAGTAGCAGTAAACAACTGTTATCTGTAATAGGTTGATCGCAGAAAGCTGCTCAGAGACAATTAACCCCCAAAAATTATCATTATAACCTTGTTATATTATCTTACCAATTTCCAAAACATGCAAACTAAGATGTACTTTTTTTTGTCTGTCACTATGGTGGTACCCTA
The DNA here is from genome assembly GCF_030014385.1 of Trichomycterus rosablanca. Taxonomy (NCBI): domain Eukaryota; kingdom Metazoa; phylum Chordata; class Actinopteri; order Siluriformes; family Trichomycteridae; genus Trichomycterus; species Trichomycterus rosablanca. The sequence continues at coordinate 7,965,094 of NC_086012.1, forward strand.
TGGGTACATATTTTGTACTTCTGCTTTGTACATTTTGAGCTGAAAAAGTATATTATTAGCATCTCCTCTTATGCAGTGAAGGTGTGTTGTAAGCAGCAGAGTAATTGCATAAGGAATTAAAAATGACTACATTGGAAAAGGTCCAAAATATGTCCCCTAAAGGGGTACCATTCCAGCAACAAGCAAAGATACATTTTAGTCCATCTAAGAGTGACAATTCCTAATTATCTTCACTCTAAAGCCCATTTTACACTAAAAGTAACATCATGAACGGTACCAAGTTTAGCTTTGTTTGTAATTCACACCAGGTGTGACCAGATGTTGACAGTTAAAATATGTTTGCAAATTGTGTTTTTTCTGCAATTATTAAGTTAATATAGTCTGTAAAGTGAGAATACACCCAGAACAAAATGCCAGTCTATTAGATGGCAACAGCCAAATTTCCACTCTCTTAATGACGCCTAGTGGTAATTTGATGCTCCCAATCCATTTTTTGCAATTTTCCTCTAATCTTACCCAATTTGATCATTGCCAATTCCCCTGTTGCTAGTCTCTTGTCGCTTGTACTATCTAAGGAAAGATAAGACTATCATGCACAACCTTTACATCATTTTACCTGGCAGTGGCAGATAAAGTCTTACAGAAATCCATACTGCACAAAGAAAGCCAAACAACAGCGGCAATGCAATCTAATATAACCAGCCTTCTGTTCGGCACAGCCAATTGGGCCTGTTCAGTATCTCAGTGGTGGGCTAGTGCAGTGGGCTAGATTGCAGCATGGGCTAGATCACTGTGCCAGCCAAATGCCACTTAATTAACTTGTAATGAGGAGTTTTTGGAGGGAGGATGGAAACCAGAGTACCTGGAGTAAACCTACACAGACATGGGAGAAACAAGTAAAAAATTCAATGCAGACTAAAGTCGAGTGTTGGACCCAGGTTTCCAGGTGCCCCACACTACCAGCTGCTCAGCAGACTCTAGATTTAATTTGTAGCGATGATCCTGATGGTGTTATAATTATATATTATGCAAGTTATGCAAGTTAAAACAAACTATTAACTATTAAACTGTTTTAATTATGGTCCTAGGCTGCACAGTATAGCAAGATGACAGAATTTTGTTGTGTTTTCAGATAAAAAACACAAATTTGCAATTGACATGTGCCTGATCAATGCAGTGCAGCTGGATGTAGGCTACACAGAATAACTGGAGTGAAATGTACTCAGTTCCAAATGGCCAGCATCCTGGCTCTTGTGTAAAATAGGCTTAAACATTTTTTAACATCTTCCATGGGTACCATCAGTTTAAATGACTGGGATGTTAAAAATCTTGTCAACAATATTATTATGTTGGTTATTATAAAATTTTAATTTGTTCTGGGTTTTCTGTTTGCTTTTCATTATTTACGTATCTCTTTACTGTTATTTGCCTCTGTCCATTAATCCTGCACAGCAACTGTCTGCTCCTTACTCGGGGCAGGGCTGGTTTCCGTGGTTACAGGCTCCACAGAAGCAGTGCCTTTAGTAGATGGAGCTTCAGTCTTTTTAGCCTCAACGTCTGCCTTGGTCTCCGTTGCAGAGGCAGAATCCTTTGCTGGTGCAGGCTCTTTAGAAGCTGGGGCGGTATCTTTTGCTGGTTCTTTCTCAGCGGCTGGAGCTGGAGCAGAGGCAGGTTTTTCTTCTGCCTTGATGGATGGGGCCTCTGGACTCTTGGCAGGTTCCACTTTGGTGCCAGATCCTGATTTCTCTTCCTTTGCCACTGGGGCATCACTCTTCTCCTCTTCCTTTGCCACAGTTGCATTGTTATCAGCAACAGGCATAGCTTCTTTGGTGGCTACTGCAGTATCATTGGCTGTCTCAGTGGTTTCCTTGGCAGCCGGCGCTTCCTCCTTGTTGTCTTTAGGTGCGTCATTCTCCTCTGCTGAGGCTCCCTCTGTTTTGGGGTCCTTCTCTTTTGCCTTCTCATCATTTACATTGTATCCCTTCTTCTTTTTGCTCAGCTTCCCTCCCATGGTGCCTTGGCCTTCTGAAACATACAGAAATAAACAGAAATGTATGATTAAATGAAAACGGTGTAAATAACAAACAAATGGCGTATTGATTTCATAATCACTCCAAATATCAGGTGATTCTCCTCTTAATATTTGTAGTTGATTAGATTTTTTATAATCTTTTAGCTCAACCTACCCAGTAATGTATCAGACTTTGTTTATTGATTAAATAACCCAGTAAATGTTAGGCTACATCAACTGAAACATGGCTTGTTGATAACAAGTGACAAAACCTTGTTTTGCATGAGTGACCATTAAACTGTGTTTATGCCTGAATATAGTGGTAAATTCACTAACAGAGAGCAGCACTAGAAAGTATGATGATGATTGATGGTGTGATTCTGCTCTGGCACCGATGTTGGACAAAAATGCCTGGCTCACAATCACCACTCCATTTTAACCCAAAAGTGTTCACTGGGGTTAAGGTTTCATGCAAGCTACTGGAGTTCCTCCACATCAAACTTAGTACACAGGGGCACAGTCATGCTAAAACATAAAGAAGCCTAATCTAAACTGTTGCCCCAAATTTACATATAATTAATTTTATAAACTGATTTGTTATACCTGATGGCAATAGTTGAGACTACTAAACTTAGGAATTAGGAGGGATGTCCGCATACCTTTGGCCATATTTATTTATTTGATTAGGATTTTAACATCATGTTTTAAACACTTTGGTTACATTCAAGACAGAACAGGGAGTTATTGGTTACACTTGATTCATCAGTTCACAAGTTTATTGTCAAACACAGTCATGAACAATTTTGTATTCCCAATTCACCTTACTTGCATGTCTTTGGACTGTGGGAGGAAACCTATGCAGACACAGGGAGAACATCTACACAGAAAGGACCCAGACTGCTCCACCTGGGAATCAAACTCAGGACCTTCTTGCTGTGAGGCAACAGTGCTACCCACCGAGCCACTGTGCCGCCCCCTTTGTCTATATAATGTTTAAGACAATCATGCAATTAAGAAATTTTGCATAAATGTATGTAATGACTTTACAAAACTTTTCAAGAGAATTAAACAAATATTTGGCAGTTTCCATGCCGAATTTGTAAACTTACAGTTTACAATGACCCTACAGTGTACCTGACCCTTCAGCTATTCTATAGTTGGCATTGCTATAACGCATTCACAAACACACATTTATCTGGTAATGATACAAAATCAATACAAGATGTAGAAACATGCTGTGCTTAAATATTGTGTTTTGTGTGTTTCTGTGGGTGTGCCGGGCAAGAAGACTTTAGGCTACATATATAACGAAAACTCATCATCTTCACAATAGAGTGCCTTCGGCTCACAACTGTGCAAATGTGAGTGTGCGTATGTCTTACAGAAAACAATAGAGTCAGTCGTCTCTGTCACCAGCAGCGAGAATAATGTGCTGTTTCAGTGTTCAAGTGCGTTGGGGATTTATGTGTCTTTCAAATGCTTCAATGCATTTTGCTGCATGTGTGCTGCTTAGTTGGTACAAGTGCTAATAGTTTGTGCAAACAAAAACTGCAAGAGGCAGAATAGACATCAATTCAAATTAAAAGAAAACTTACAGCTTAAGCTTAAAATAATGTGTGTTTATGGTCAGATGTAATCCAAGAAATCCCTAAAAAGAGCAGCTGGAACATGAGAAAAATTGTTGTCATGCAATTAGAGGCTGCCTTCCAAAAAAAGAAACTCATGCCTTTGTCTATTTGATCAGCAACAATTTTCAATTAAGCTTTAAGGTGATTTTTGGTGACAATGTCCACCCCAGCGCCCCCATAGCACCGGCCCTGCATGTCTTACTTTAGTTTTGCCGTAAGCCAGATTCGAACCTAGGGTGGAAAAATATGCGAGATGCGCTCTGCCCACTGCACTGCTCAAAAAGTGGTGTATTAAACACATTGTAATGCTGATATAACCTGCGCACAGATGGCGTTACTAAGACTAAAAGTGAACACTACTTAAAATAATAACCAAATTCCTAATTCCCACGATAGCGGCAGAAGGGCTCATAATAAGGTAAAAAAAAAAAAAAACTAAATAATGACGTGATTTTAAATGGATGATGTGAACAGCTGATTATAATTATGAATTGGCACAAATCATGTTCAGATGGAAGGAAGAAAAAAGGTTGTTAAAGTGGTTTACAGGCTTAAAAGAACAATCTTAATAAATGATTGCTTCAGTTTATACTAACAGCATTTACTTTTACTTCTACTTTTAATAGTTAAGTACATTTAATATCAAATTACTTTTAATACTTAAGTACATTAAACATCAGATACTTTTAGACTTTTACTCAAGTAATATTCTACAAGGTGACTTTTACTTCTATCAAAGTAAATTTCTGGTAAGATACTTGTACTTTTACTCAAGTATGGCCTTCAGGTACTTTATACACCACTGCCTTTAAGCATGACATTTACCTGAAGTATACAGCTTTTGGGCAAGTGTCTGTATGGCCTTGAGTAGCCCAACCAAATTTAAACTCCAAATTTAAACTGTGACATTCTCGCTCACCTCAATCAGAAGTGGGGATCAGCATCAGTAGAGAGGAAGCGTAATGCAATCGGGTAATTGGATACGACTAGATTGGGAGGAAAACTGGGAAAAAATCCAAAAAAATCCAAAAAATCCACAACACGATAAAGTGTCCAAGGTCAAGAAGTCTGATTACTTTCTGAAGAGTATGTGTGTGTGTTTATGTACCTGTCTGTTACATAAGCACAGTGCTTCACAAGAAACAGACACACAGAAAGAGAGAGTTCAGGGTGGGGGTGAAGAAAATGGAGCAGAAAATGTGGCCTAATCGCAAAAAGGCAAACATCCTGGAAGGAAATGCTAGAAAAGACGCCTAGAGAAAAAATATCAACCTATCACTGGGCTTACACAAACATTGTAATTTAGCCTGTTTTCATTTTGCACTTCACTCGATACTCTGGCTAGTTAGAGTTGTTCATCAGAAATACAATTTTAACCCTGATATTCTCACACAACAAAAATGCACTATATAGCCAAAAGTATGTAAACACCTGGCCATGGACTTGTTGGACATTTCATTCTAAAACATATGCATTAAACATAGTTGCCTATACTTCTGAAATTATAATTAAAAGTCAGTTAAGCTGGGCTGTAAGCCAGGAGAAGCGTACCTGACCAAATGTTTTACAGATAGCCTATTTTGACCAGAATAACTTTTTTTTAGACCCTTGGTGCTTCTTAAAGAACCGGCCCACATTTTCACCAGTTTTTGAGAGCCAAGGATGTGCCATCAACGGTGAGCATTGCACATTCGCTGAAATAAAGTAAACAGTAAGTAAAACAAAAAAATTATAAATCAAAACAAACCAGTAAACCACAGCCCAACACAGTATTTAAGAACGTGATCAAAATTCTGTGAGCCTTAGTGTTTAAGGTACTGGACTAATAATCAGAAGTTCAAGACTCATCACAGCCAAGTTGCCAAAATGTATTAAATACTTTCAATGTAAATGTGTGAGCGTTAAAACTGGACATCATCCCTCATACAAAAGGTGGAGAAGACTAGCAAGGGAGCTAGCAAGAGACAGCATGTGCAAAGACTCGGGTAAGCTTTTATGGTGTTGCCCTAGGAGTAGTGAGTAAGGCAAATGGGGAATGTTTTAAAGTGTAGTTGAAAGAGAACTACGTTTTACACTTCCACCGACCTGCACCCCCTTCACAGCCAATCATGTCTGTGTAGACACCCAGCCGTCTGATAACACCACTGAGATTTAAACCTGATCTCAGTGGTGGTGGGCTAGCGTAGTAGACTGCTTTGCCACCCAAGCGCCTTTTTCCAACAATAAAGTTTCTCAAATATTTGATGCTATTTGATGGTGTTGTGAAGTGCTCAGATTTTCTGGGGTCTTTTTAAGTGTGTTTTCAGGTGAATGTTAGATTGTTGTACTATCGGTTTAGGTGTGTGAATGTTTGCTTTCTGATTGTCATTAAATAAAATATTTCTATACATAAAGGTGATGTTGCTAGGTCCTTCTTAGGTGTTTCCTTGTATTATTTTAATTGCCAATAAAATTCAAATGTTGCACAGTTCAACCCCTTTCTCACTTTTTCACTCTTAATCTTTCCTCTGAAAAATATTTTAGCTTTTAATTGCCAGGCTCAACTGTTTAACCTGAATTCACCCTTTTAAACAACATGCATGCTATCACACACATTGCAGGTCAGTGCCTCGGGTTATTGAGTAACTCAATGGAGATCATGATTATTGGAGACAAACAGAGTAAGAGAAAGCAGGAATTGTTTTTCATTCCCTTTTCTTTAGCTTTGTTTGCCATGCTGATATGGTCTGGTATTGGATTACTAAGAGTGAACTTGCATTGTGAGCACTGTGCGTGACTGAAGTGAATAAATGAGTGTAATATTTAATGACTGTTTTAAATAGAGAATGACTAACTTATTGATTCTGTTAGGGTTATCTTTTTACTTCTCCATTTTTTTACAACATGATTTGTAAAGTCAAAATTTATTATTTGTCACATTCCTTGGTTTGAAGCAAACAGAAATGTCACGATGACCATTAAGCAACAATTGTCATCAACAAATCTTAATAAAAAGCAATCTCATAAAAAGCAATATTAATCCATAAGGAGATGGTTAGCATTTAAAATCTGCTTTAGAAAATGTTGCTGACCTATGTTGCTCAACTATATTTTCATTAGATGTTTAGCAACCACTTTGTCAGGGTCAACCAGAATATATCGTAGACAAAGCACCAGTGCATTGCAGGCCTTAGGCCATGCCGATAGCACTGCTGATATTTGAACCCAGACCACCACGACGCTGGGCTAATGTAACAGGCCGCTGCACCACTGTGTCTACATATTAATGTAATGTTTGGCTGCCCAAATTTTTCTTATACTTATAATATCTTGTACAGTGAAATACAGAAAAAATATATCTATCTTTAAAGCAACCTTCCTGTGAAAAGATGTCAGTGGGTAGGATAAACTATGGTTCAATAAATGCTCACCAGTGGGCAAGTGTTTCTGAAAAGGATTCATCAAATGATGATGGGGCCAGTCAATATAATTTTACTTTTGGTACATTTTGGTCACAGGTCATATCACAGGTATCCAGGCACGTGCACAGACATTTTTGGGGGCAGGTGCTCAAGCCAAAAAAAGGGCACCCATCGCCAAAATTATTAATAATAAAAAAAAATAAAAAAACAGTAGGATATTTAACTTATATATTTATTTTTGTTAACACAATCAATACACATCTAATCAAATAACTCAATAACAAATTATCAAATTGCATAAATAAATGAAAAACAGGCAAAAACAAGGCCATATTGGGCGCGCTTTTTAATAACCAAACAACTGATACTGATACATCTCCCTCATTTGCTTTACTGGTAGCTTTGCCTAATCCAGGATGAAAGAGAGCTGCTACCCTGAGCTGCTTGCTGTAGTTCTTTTTCTTTCTGCTTTTGTAACCTTTCTTTTCTTGGCATTATGCTGCAAATTTTGTAAATGAGATAAATCAATGTTGTGCATAATAATCAAGAGTGACCTACTGAATCTCCATAAAGGGGAGAACACAGTATACATCATGTTACTGTTTTCTGACAGAGTTGAAGCATTACACTAATAATATACCATTACTAGTATAAATTTACCACACCAGACTATCATGTAGCTCAACTTAAGACCTACCTTTGATTTCAAATCAGAAACCCACTTTGGGTAGTTAATGTTAACAATGCGCCTATTATTATGCCAATACAATCAAATAGACAGCTAAATAACATTTTCCTATTTATTCATCATTTTTTGTATGCTGTTCTATATCATAGAGCATTATATTTAGCCTTCTACATATATTAGTTTGTAATGTTAATTACCTAGCAAAATTATTCCTCATTTGTAAACCTCAACTTTTGAAGTATAAATTCTTGCATGAAAATAACTCCTTGACTAAAGGTGACTTTTCCTACACAGCGTTTTGGCCAGGATGCTGTAATTATAAAATATTGTATGTTTGTATCTATTTTCAACACTTTACTGTGAGAGCTACTTGACATTCGGGCAGCACGGTGGCTAAGTGGTAGCACTGTCGCCTCACAGCAAGAAGGTCCCGGGTTCGAACCCCAGATGGTAAAACTGTCTTTAAATTCTCTGTCTGTCTGTCTGTCTGTCTGCTGCAGTTTGTCCCCCTCCCCCTTCATTAAAAATGACAAACATCAGTAAACAGCTGGACAAGGCTTTGAAATCACGTATTTCATGACTCATGAGTACAAAACGTGTAGGCTATGCGTTATGCATGGATGCTCTTTGTATGAAACACTGTCATTACCTGTCTGTCTGATGCTGCGGGTCAGAGGAGAAGTGTGTAGCAGTGGTTTGGCCTGGCGCTCAGCACTGCATGAGTGCTAACCGGAGGAGGCGGGAGGGGCAAGGCGGGAGCTTGTGCGCGCCGTGGATCAGATCGGGGCAGAATTCTCACAAGAACTCAAATAAATGCCCGTCAGATATCAAAACACTTTTGGGGGGAATTGATGACACAGAGAGTGTATTTTTTATTTTTAAATATTGATGAATGTAGTGAAAAAAATTGGGCTCCAGCAGAAAGGGCACTTTTCTCATCCAGGGCAAAAGGGCAGGTGCTTGAGCACCACTAGGGGTCTATCTGTGCACTTGCCTGCAGGTATCATTTTATGTTTAAGTCTAACATAATGTTACAAAAAACATGAAGGCACCCAATTTTCAAGCCACTGAATTTTGTAGCAATCAGACACACAGCCTAAACCCTAAAAAAAATGTCCTGTATCTGACAAACCCAGATTTGTTTATCAGACTTAAAAGACTAAAATTCCAAGAAAATAAATTGGTGTTTTTTCTGTAATAATGGCATAATTTAAAGTCTTTGAAAGAGAATAGCTACAATGTCAAAGGTGCAGGTGCAGATTGATTAATGTGTAACATTTTAATTTGAAAAAACTGTTTAATCCCACAACATAACATTAAGTAATAATTAAAGAAATACATTATACATGAAGACTTTGTGTTTTGTTTTTGAAATATGTGACTATGTGAAGCTCATGTAAAAACTGACTTTCATAATCTGTGGAGCGACACGTTGGTTTACAAATACGTTTGGACAGTGCTTGAGATTTGTGTTAGCTCTGACGTGCTTAGCCCTGACATGCCAAAATTTCTCTTTCTCTCTCTCTCTCTCCTTATCTTTCTCTCTCTTTCTTATTCTTTCATTCTGCCTCACACAATCCTTTTTGTAATGTAACAGCAGCGTTCACTTTAGACCGGCTGATTGACAAACAGAAATACACACAGACACATGGACATTGATTTATTCAATAAGAATCTTCTGCTTTACAAAAGCAATAACACAAAAAAACTACATTTTGTGTCCAGGAGGAATGTATTCATGTTCATTGGACATGCATTTAATTGCTTCTTTTTATCAGGAGAGTTTTATGAGGGGTATAGGAACAGAAACAATAGAAGTGCAGTACAATGCTCTTTGTTCACTGTTGGTAACTGTTGTTCCTGCTGTTTTCAGGTGATCTTGCAACTCATTTCTCCTGACCTTCCTTCTCATAAGTCATAAAAGCATTATAAAAATCTAATGTGGCACACCTGTTCTCCAAACTTCCTACTTGCAGATTATCTAACTTAGGGTGTTCAGTCTTATCCACAAAGGTGCTGATGTGTCCCAGGTTTTAATACATGCATGAGTGTAAGCACACATGATTCCACCTGTTTAATCAGTTGGTCTTGGTTTTTAAACATCTAATCAGGTGTATCAGGTGAAGCTTTTGCCTGGCTGGTATAAAAACCAACAGCCATACCAGCCTTTTGTGGATAAGACTGGAAACACCTGCCATAGCAAAGCCTACTTTCATGGATGTTTGACATGTTTACTTTGGTGTTGTAGTTTTTCCATACAAGTCTTGTTTAATAATTGGAAAGTTTCTTCACCTTAACCATGAATGCTATTCATCGCATGTCATCTTCTCAATCAATATTTCAAGAAACTGCAATTTGCACAAGAATTATTTTGAACTGATAATGTCCATATCCACTTTTGCAAAGTAACACATTTAAACAAACCAGAGCTGCAATAATCTGGAATAGGATATAATAAGAGAATATAACTGGAAGTAATAATTATAGAGACTAAATAAATCTCTAGCAATTCTGGCAGGAGCTTTGAAAAATCTTTACCAAGGGAGATAATAATTCTGGAGCTGACTGTATATCATATTATTTATTGCATAGCCCCTGGCTAAAGGGTGATTTGTCCCCTTGTGTTTCTAAGTATGGAAAAGCTAGGTATAAAAATATGACAAGTTAAAACTAACCAGTACACCAGTTCTAATCTTTACAAGTCTAAACTATTAAAGTCTTATCATCACACAGCCACATACACACACTTGCATATATAGATGCACAGCATAGAGCCTAACATGCTTAACAGTGCTTAATTACATGTACAGTAGTGTTCAAAAAAATAGCAGTGATTTAAAAAAAGTGAATAAAGCACAAAATCATTATAATAACTTTTATTTCCATAAATGCAAATGCACTGAAAATACTACACTTTTAATTCTAAATCAAAACATTAACAACATTTAGCCAGTTTGTGTTAATCCTTTACAGAAAGTTAAGAAAAATGAATGTTAGGCTGTTCAAAAAAATAGCAGTGCCAGCATTTTTCTTTAAAAACTCAAAAAATGTATCTATAAACTGAAAATGTTTGAGGTTTCACTTTACTTTAAATTACTGAACTAATATTTAGTGGCATAACAATTGTTTCCGAGATCTGTGTGGCATGGAGTCCACCAACTTCTGGCACCTCTGAACAGGTATCCAGTCCAGGATGATTAGACTACATTCCACAGTTCTTCTGCAATTTTGGGTTTTGCCTCAAAAAAACGCGTTTCAGATATCAGCCCACAAGTTCTCTATGGGATTGAAGTCAGGGGATTGAGCTGGCCACTCTATTACCTCAATCTTGTTTGTCTGTAACCAAGATGTTTTGGGTCATTGTCATGTTAAAACACCCATTTTAAGGGCATTTCTTCTTCGACATAGGGCAACATGATCTCCTCAAGTATTCTGATGTATTTAAACTGACCCATGATCCCTCGTATGTGATAAATAGACGTAACACCATGGTATGAAAAACATCCCCATATCATAGTTTTGTACCACTATGCTTTACTGTCTTCACAGTGAACTTTGGCTCGAATTCAGTGCTCTAGGGTCATCTGACATACTGTCTATGGCCACTTGACCCAAAAAGAACAATTTTGCTTTCACCAGTCCACAAAATGTTGAGCCATTTCTCTTTGGACCAGTCAATGTGTTCTTTTGGAAATTTGAACCCATTCAGGACACGTCTTTATCTTAACAACGGAACTTTGCAAGGAGTTCTTGCTGTTAAATTGGCTTCACTTAATCATCTTCTGTACTCACTGGGAACTTCAGATGTTCCTTGATCTTTCTGGAGGTGATCACTGGCTGAACCTTTGCCATTCTGGCTATTCTTTGATCCATTCAAACAGTAGTTCCACGCTTCCTTCTGCATCTTTCAGGTTTTGGTTGTCACTTTAAGGCATTTGAGATCATTTTAGCTGAGCAGCCTATCATTTGCTGCACTTCTCTGTATGTTTTTTCCCTCTAAAATCAACTTTTTAATCAAAGTACGCTGGAATGTCTGGAACAACCCATTTTACCCAGTATTTCAGAAGGAAATGCGCTATGACCAACCTGTGCGACATTTGCCACCCTCCTACCTTAAATAAGGGCCAAAATTGACACCCGTTCTTCTGCAGAATGAATGACTTCACCAATTGAACTCCTCACTGCTATTATTTTGAACAACCCTCCTTCAATCAATGCTTCGATTACTCAGAATGAACGGCATGCATGTCCTAATTGTTGGGTTTGTTTTGTTTTCAATACTCTACTACACTTTCAAGTAAATTTTTTGCTATGTAGAAATATCACTTATACTAAAAACAGTGATTTATCAAGTTAATGGTGTTGGACTGCTATTTTTTTGGAACACCACTGTATGCATAGATGTGTCATAATGATACCCGATTGCAGAACATTCTAATGCAGCCAATTAATTATTAATTTGACACTTAAGATTACCAATATTCTCAAGGGTAAACACATACAGACATGTCTTGTCTTGCAGTGAGTGATCATTAAAGAACAGCTGTAAATCATTAGTGATGTTTAAACACCATCGGGATCACCAAGGAGAACAGTGGACACACTAACAAAAAGAAGGATCTGCTAAATAAATAACTACCTTTATCATTAGAGGTGGCCCAAAATGTAATTTAGTTTTTGTCTTAGTGAAAAACATTACACAATGGCACAGTTAAAAACAAGACAGACAGGTAAACTGGGTACTGGCGGAAGCAACATCTGACACACGCAATATTAGATACAGCCATAGATGCTTACATAGTAGCAACTGTCAGTGTTGCACCACGCATTTGTCTGCACATTGTAAAGCCAAAATACATCAGTCTAAAAACAACACTTCTGAAGAACTAGAGAAATACACTGCCTGGCCAAAAAAAAAGGTCACCACCTGAATTTAACTAAGCAAAGAGGTAAGAGCCTCCCATTGAATAATTACTGCATGGGTGATTATGTTTCAGCTGGCAACAAGTTATTTAACCCTAACTGATGCAGTAAGTAGCTTCTCATTTGTTAAACAACCATGTCAAAAGACACATCCTGTGGACTCTGGAGCAATGGAAGAAGGTCATGTGGTCTGATGAGTCCAGATTTACACTGTTCCAGAGTGATGGGTGCATCAGGGTAAGAAGAGAGGCAGCTGAAGTGATGCACCCATCATGCCTACTATTGCCTACTGTACAAGCCTGTGGGGGCAGTGCTATGATCTGGGGTTGCTGCATTTGGTCAGGTCTAGGTTCAGCAACGTTATGTGCCCAAAGAATGAGGACAGCTGACTACCTGAATATACTGAACAACCAGGTTATTCCATCAATGGATTTTTTCTTCCCTGATGGCACGGGCATATTCCAAGATGACAATGCCAGGATTCATCTGGCTCAAATTGTGAAAGAGTGGTTCAGGGAGCATGAGACATCATTTTCACACATGGATTTGCCACCACAGAGTCCAGACCTGAACCCCATTGAGAATCTTTGGGATGTGCTGGAGAAGACTTTGCGCAGTGGTCCAAATCTCCCATCATCAATACAAGATCTTGGGGAAAAATTAATGCAACTCTGGACAGAAATAAATGTTGTGACATTGCAGAAGCTTGTGGAAACAATGCCACAGCGAATGCGTGCCGTAATCAAAGCTAAAGGCGGTCCAACGAAATATTGTGTGACCTTTTTTTGGCCAGGCAGTGTATGTTGCTGCATAAATAAACATAAGGCATCTAATGGAGTTTTTGTATCTGTTGGTCCTGGATTTTGTAAAGTTGCTTTGAGACAATGTCTATTGTAAAAATCGCTATATAAATAAAGTTGACTTGACTTGACTTGACTAATGTTGTGTTGTGATGACTTCCATAAGTATTGATTTACAAAAGAATAATGGCAGTTATTACACTGACAATTCTTTACAAATACAGATTCAAATGTCAGAAATATTTTACTACTTATTTTATGGTCAGACACAGCATTTGTTTTATTTTTAAAGTGGAAACAACTAAACACAACACAACTCTGCAGTAGCCAACTTTAAAAATACATGTTAATACATTACATCATATTATAAAAAATAATAAAATGGTACCCATGTTTAGAAAACCATACTTTCTCAGTACGGCCCTTTCTGACAGAGCTTTGGACAGCTACTCAGTTGTAAAGTCATAGAACTAGGCCTGACTTGACTTACATTGTGTTATTGCATACATCATTAAAAGGAAACCTTACCTGCTGCATCAACATATAAGCTTATGTCAAAGTCATGTTCTGTAAACTAGTAAAAATGTTAACATTTAAATGGTCAGATATAAGCCAGTATAATAATAATAATAATAATAATAATAATTTTTTATTCTGTTTCTGCATTTTCACATTTTTGCTCAATCTAGACATATCAAATTACACCTGCTCTGATCAATAAGAGCTGTACCTAACACACACCCCCATGCTTTTTTTACCAGAGTAGTAACCAAAATAAATCTTTTGCCGTTGTAGGTTTTCAGATGTATTGCTTTTTACATGTATTAAATTTGTTGAATGTAGCTCTTTCTTTTTCTCACTAAAACACACATATCCAAGGGAGCCAGAGTGAACAGGTGGGGTCAGTGTGACACTGCGGTCTGATTGGCTGTTGCCGTAGGAACCATAGGGCAGCTGCCATTCTGGCTTGAGCTTTTTATTCATCCAGGTCATAATTACAGAGGCCCAGGAAAAAATGTACTGATGACAAACACCCAACAACATATTCACATATAATGGTATAAACTATTCGGATACAGAGTGTTGGATCAATATTAGATTGAATTTCACATATTTTCCAATTAAGCCTTTGTTACATTTTATACTGTGTGTGTTTTGTTGTTGTTGTTGTTGTTGTTGTTGTTGTTGTTGACCTAACAAATCAACAAACCTTCAAGTGCACTCTAAAATATATTTACATGCTTAAAGCTCTTGTATGACTGATTTTGGTTATAGAGTAGGTCTGGGGCAAAGAAATTATCACAGTGTGGAAGCAATATTACTATATTCAAAATAAATGCTTTGAACAAAAACTAATCACAAAGGTCAAACACTTTATACACCTACATCTTTATGGCAAAATTACATTTGAGTAGCACGATAATAAAGCAATTTATTCTAATATTCATATTAAAAAGTACAGGAATACATTTCATTTTATTTTCATCAACTGCTTTATCCTGGTCAAGCTGCCAATCCATCACAGGACTTTCCCTCTATTCCCCCTTCAAACATTGACAATCATGTCAGTGTAGAAGCCCTGCTGGTCAATAAACTGCTGCACTACCTGGGTGCCATCAGATGGAAAAAGACAAGAAATTCTACAATCAATAAATCAATCAATCAATCAGTAATACTACAAAATGGTGCAGCAGTTTAAGAACAATGTTTCTCAATGCAAAATTGCATAGAATTAGGGCATTTTACCATGACAGTTTATAACATCTTTCAAAGATTCCCAAAATTAGATGAAATTTTTGTGGATTATAGGCAACACTAAAAAAACTGACCTTTAATAACTATCTGACCCCTCAGATAGTACTACAGTGAACACTAATATGTTTGATTTAGTAAGACAATACCAAGTCACATTCTACATGTGGTTCAACAGTGTGAATTTGTAGTAAGAAAGTGTGGGTGCTAGGCATGTCAGCAGTGTAGACCTGACTCCTATAATATGTTGTCTTTGACAGCTTTAATTACCTTTCATCAGTATCTGTATTGATACACATATAGAAATATACAATGTTGTCTGGCTACAAATTTTAATGGATAAAAATGCCTGTTTTTAAAGCATTTTGAAGGATTCCATTAGTATGCCTTTGTATATTGTATGACTAAATTGTATTCACTACAATAAGTCTGACTTTACTGTCTACTGTTTAGCTCCACATCCTAAATGAAAAAAAATCCTCTCTCTTTCTCTCTCTCTCTCTCTCTCTCTCTCTCTCTCACACACACACACACACACATACAATGCTCTGCCAGTTCTGCCTTGACTTGTCAGAACAACTATATCTCTTAATTCTCTCAGTCATTTTTCCTTTCCTTTTTATATTCCTTCATCATCCAAACACCTATTTTCTTTCCTGTAGTCTTCTGTGTGTCAAACCAATGTGTCAACCATATTAAACCTCAAAATGTAAATACAAAATTCTAAATACAAGTTACTAACAGTACATAAAACAGTAACACATTTGGAACACATTTTGAATACATTTTGAAAAATACACACTTTTATCAGTGTTTTGAATTTGGGCAAAAAGCATTTGTAGAAAAGACAAAACCATCATTACCACATCACTGACATGCATTTTGCCTTCCAAACTAGCTTAGTCTCTAAAGTTGTAATACCAATTCAGTAGACAAAAATCAGGGTCAAACTGTCATGAATTTCAATAAACTGATGGAGACTAAACTTAAGTATACAAGATGCATTAACATATGCATATTTGTAGAACCACCTTCTACACTTGGTTCTACATCCCTCATGTCCTTTATCCTATTTGAAACTTTTCATATGCCTAATGCATCTTTTAAATGGCCATACATTTGTAATGTATGTGTATGAAATACTACAGTAAACATTGCCCTCATTATACAAAAATATTATGATGCCATGGTGTGTACTAAACATATTCTCACACAGTGTTGTAGAATTCCCCCGCCAAGAGTATAACTCACAAAGTTCTAACTGTGAACTGTGATTAATACAGACACACTTTTTTGGGAAAACCATGTCTTACACAATCTGTGAGCAGTGATCTAAAAAGCACTTAATGCTTCATTTGTTTAGAACTTGGAATGTGGAACTTAATATTACATCATTTATGAACTTTGCCTATTCAAGCTATATTCTATGGACAAAGGTCTGTGGGCACATGGCCATAAGATTGTTGGAGGCCATGAGGGTTATTAAAGAGCATTTGTGAGGTCAGACACTGATGCAGTACAAGAAGACCTGGCTAGCAATCCTTGTTCCAATTTATTTCAAAGGTGGTGAGGTCAGGGCTCTGTGAAACCCACTGGGACTTCTCTACTTTCATCAGACTAAGTACCAACAGACTTGTTGGTACAGAAAAGCACCTTCTCTATTGATACACAGATAGAAATGTTGTCTGGCTACAAATTTATAAATTACACCTAGGGGGCTGTCTATGGTGTTCCTGTCCTTAAAAGCTCATAAACAGATTTATATTCTACAAATGTTTAACTTGGTAGGTCGTGTTAATTTAATTTAACAAAAAAAATAATCTTAGTTAAAAGAAATGCTGCATTTTAAGTGGTGACTGTCTAACAAGCCATGTTGATGAGACCTCTTGACTTTTTTTTTTTTTTTTTTTTTTTTTTTTCTGAAGACAAAAATTTTTAGGGTACAAGCTGTAGTACATGTGGGTACAGTTTTTACTTTAAAGTTCTTAGCTGAATGCTGGTATAGTAAATTCAGCACTGGGTATCAACCTGGCAGCCAACCGGATGAGTTTACTGGTTCATTAAGGCTTATTCCCTCTTGTCAGCAAACTCAGACATTGGGCTGCAAAATTAGAGTGAAACTGTTGGTTGTCTAGAACATTCTGTCTACTCACAATGGTGTGTTTTTTTTTTGGCTTGTCAGTTCTTTCTTTGAAAGGCAAAACTCTCTAGCAAATAAGTGAGCAAGTCAGTATTAAAAGATTGTGGCAGAGGCTTTAAATGACCCACCATGTGTGACAGGCAATGTGCTTTAAAACAATGCTAATTATGTACAATAAACAACATGATTTTGCATTGCGCACAAAATATCAGCCTTAAGGCCAAACATGGGCTAAAATCTAGATAGATATAAAAGTTGACATATCTTTCCCTCAATCTGACTTCTTACAGTTTTGATTGTGTTGTATGCATTATAGACTATTTATGTAAAGTCTCTAGACCTGCCAACTTAGAAAAAATTATCATTTGTTTTATATAACATTTTTGGCATTAAGCAGACTCTTATTTAGAGCGACTTACAGAAGCGCTTCCTCAGCAAACATTTCCCTGCTCTAGTTTAAGTAAACAGCAGTACAAGGATCAAATTTGATAAAACTCTGTTAGAACATGTTAGTTTTTTTAATAAATAAGATTATAGAAGGTTAGAAAGTGCATGTTAGTTCCTGGCTTAAGTGCTTAGTAAAGAGGTGGGTCGCAGTGGGTCTATTTTTACTGGCAAAAGGTAGGAAACACACTGGACAGGTCGCCAGTCCATTACAGGGCAAACATACACACACACACACACACACACACACACACACATTCATACATACGGCAATTCTGAGCACTCAGAAGAAAACCCACACAGACACAGGGAGTACATGCAAACTCCACACTGAAAGCACCCAGACCGCTTCACCTAAAAATCAAACCCAGACCCTATTTGCTGTGAGGAGACCCACCGAGCCACCATGCCACCCTTTTTTTAAAACATCTAACATGAAATAGATTAAAGGAATTGCAATTATGCAAGTAAGAAATCATGCACCTTCTTGTTAATGGTACCGCATTTAATTCAGGAAGCAAATTTTTCCCAGCAAGTAATAGGGCTATTCTTTTTTACCATGCAATGGCATAATTACGTTTTTTTCTTTTTCATATTTGAAAATAACAGTTAATAATTAAATATTTGGCATATCAATCATCATAGAAAACCCCCTTTCCAGTCAATATAGCAATAATTGATATCTTGACTATAACACATATAACACTGATCTGGTGCATAACATCCACCAAAAATTTCATTAAATTGTATATAAATAATGCCTCTTCAACACAATATTATCTGCCTTGTTATATTATAAGCCACTTCTTACTAAAACTGGAGACATTTTAAAAGCATAAATTTGAAGCAACATCCTTTCAGAGCTGAAATATTGCATTTATAAAGCAATTAAACACTCATAAACTTCTACCTCTGCTGTGCACACTTTGTATCCCACTGAGAGAAATATATTTAGTGTGACTATAAGAGCATTATTACAGAAGGGAAGCTAGTGAGAAGGAACCTTCATTAAGTGTTCGGTTATTAAAGGTAATACTTGAGTCAAAGAAACAGTTTCACCATTAAAGAAGCAATCATAAATAGCTTAAATCATAGCTCTGTTTCTACCTAAATTAGCTTTGTGTTACAGAGCACATGAGAGCATGGAAGATACATGTCCTTCACATTTTAGCTGTTGAAACAATACTAAAAACAAATCTGTAACTCTAGACTTTTGATTTAGGTTTTAAAGCTCTGTGGTATCATGTTTAGTCTCTTTGTGGCCAAGTAAAATGTAAGACCCACCATACTGAATTTTCCCTTTTTTGCATTGTCTCAATTTGGATATACTTAAGTTCTCCATGTCAGATGCTCGACAACCCTGCTGGCCAAAAAGGCCTGTAGGCTAGAACTTGCATTCTCTGAAACTTAAGTCAACGGTTGCACCTTTTCACCAGCCAACAAAGAATTCTTAGAGGGCTCATGCACTGATCCTCTCAAGTCAAAATACTTTGATAATAAAATCAAAATATTATGGCCAAAGATTGTACAATAGGATTATAACAATTAACCTTTATGTGTTAATATAAGGGACATTGAAGATAAAGTTAAGCTTTCATATCAGTTTCACAAATAAATAAATACTCCTGGCACATTAGCATCAGTTTGTCATTATTATAAGAGCACTGAAACTGCTTTTGCAAGGGGCAGTGGCAGAGGGCCAGGGTTTAAGAGTCATAGTTTGCTACTGCCAAAATGGGTCAATTTTGGCACAAAACCGTTAGGTCTTTGCTTAAAAGCTGAAGATGACAGGGAATTTAACCTTTCAGCATAATGACCCAAGGCATACCTCCACAGCAGCAAAAGAATGGCTTCACCAGAATAAGATCAAACGTTTTGGAATGGCCCAGCCAGAGTCCAGAACTGAATCAATTCGAAAATCTGTGCGGTGATCTGAAGAGGGATTGCCAAGTCAAGATGTGCCATGCTGTTAGACTTCCTCATAAAAAGACTGAATGCGACCATAAAGCACCATGTAAGGGTGCTTCAGCAAAGTATTAGCACATTATAATAAGTTTTCAGATTTCAGTTTGTTTTTAATTGAATTGTACAGATTTTAGGTCAGATTAAAGGTAAAAAAGTTCAAAAATCATCAATTTTTACAAACTGTAGACTTGTGTTTTTTAAGACGGGAACACATCACCAAACACAGGTTTTTTTGTTTTAGCGTGATGAGGTCCATAAAAATATTGACCTCATCATTCACAGAATCCTGACCCCAATTAACACCATTAAGATAAACTGAAACTTGGTGAACCAGGTCTTCATGTCTATTAAGATAAATTGAACTTGGTAAAACTTGTTGAACCAGTGCCTGACCAAAGATGGACACAAATGTACACATTTCTGCAAAGCCCATAGTTTTAAAATGAGTGTCCAACAAGCTTATGGTCTGGTGTCCACATTCTTTTGGCCATATAAATGTAATCTAGCTTTAAATATGTTGACTTATGCCACATAATTACGACCAGACACACATTAAAATCTTAAAGCCACAACTGGGATTTGCATGATTAGGTGTCAGAAGCTTTCAAAGTGTTAGCATGATTACTGTAATAATGCTATTAGTGGGTCTTAGATAATACTCTGTGCTAATATCTGTGGCATAGTGATAATAAATAATGGATTTAACACAACCTTATATATGAGCCATCCCTAAACTATCCAAATGCAAACAGATACTACTACAAACACTCCTTGCTCTGCAGTTCACTGGAGAGGGAGATAAGTAAAGGCCACTATTAATAACAAGGGTTATACAAGAGTTCATGCTAAAAAATAACACCAATAATAAAATTCTGTTACTAGATTTCATGATTTCCGTTTAATGACAGCTTTGCTTTTTTTTGTTATTTAACACTAAGAGCCAGCACAAAAGTGTACAGTATGACATAAAATCATTTTCCAGGGTAAGTTAAAATGAGGTTGTGCATTACTTTAGGGAACATTTGCATACATTTTAATTTCTTAGTGGCCAAAGATTAATTTTGTACACAATCCATCATGGACACAACACCATTAAGCTTGCCAAATATTTGCTAATTGTTCTTTTGCAATGTTCTCACTGTTGTACTGGTGCCTTTGAGACCTGGTTGAATGTAATGAGCAGACCCGTTAAAATGCTGTATGAGTTTGAAACTAAATCCCCTTTTATTTTTCACTGCATGCTGCAACAACCAAGCTGATCATGTCTACATGCTGAGGAACTGAATAACAGCGGTCTCTACACCTAAAACAAAACCATGTTTGTTATCTTATTGCACAGTCCAAGCTATGCAACAAAACCACATACAGGACTGGCTTGGCTTACTATGGGACTGCAGGATGAGTCGTGGTGATTCATTTAATCAGCGTTTTGTGTCAAACTGAATCATCTTATAACCTCAAACTTAACAAATCACAGTTTGGTGGAAATAATCCCTGTAGCCCGAGTGTCTTTGCAAAAGTGTTGTCTCTATAAGTCGGCTCTTTTAGATGAACTTCGGGAGCCGACTCACATACCGAGCTGTTTTTAAAACATTGAATTTGTTCCGTCACGATGTGTTTGCATCAAGATTAAACTATAGATTGACAACTGGCATTTTGTTTTTATATAGTTTTATCTATCAATATATAGGAAAAATAACAGTATTTTAAATCAATTAATAAAGAAATCAGTCATTATCAGTGTACATTTAAATCCTAAAGGCTTTCATATTTGATCATACAGTAGAAATCAAACTGCAGTTATTTGATCTGTATTGTGTAATTAGTAAACATCCATAATATTGAGTGTTATCCAGGTTAAAGATACTAGTGTATATTTGTTTTACCCAAATGTAATAGCCAATATTTCATAAAGTAATGTAAGTATAAACAGCAACCATGGGTGAATCATGGGTCAATAATTTCATTCATTGATTTAGCTTTAGGCAAGGACTGAGCCTTGGTATCCAGAAACATTACAATACGGCTGCGCTATATCAACAAGCAATTACTGCTGAATTTTAACAAAAAAAAAATCAAAAAATTAAAAACGTGTAATGTGAAGTGTCAAAGGTCCAGATGTGCAAAAATGAGTGAAACATGGTGTCAAGATGTCAAAATGCACTTTTAAAAAATGTCATTT
This sequence comes from Trichomycterus rosablanca, assembly GCF_030014385.1. Lineage (NCBI taxonomy): Eukaryota > Metazoa > Chordata > Actinopteri > Siluriformes > Trichomycteridae > Trichomycterus > Trichomycterus rosablanca. Next base: position 7,987,028 of record NC_086012.1, read on the forward strand.
AAAAAATAACATGTGAATTGTATACAAACAGCAGTGTGATTATTGACATGTACATTTCGTGTTCCGTGACTACAAGGGTAATACTTTGGAATATGGAAAACCTGAGAATCCTACTGAGCCGAATAACCCGAATCCTTGTGTCAAAATGCCCATTGTTAAAATTAATTTCGGTAGTGGATTATGCTCTATAGTGCCACATTTTTGCTGCAAATAACCGAGTTACGGAATTGTTTGCAGTGTGTTGCCTAATCTGCAATTTTGACAAATAATTTAATTAAAATTTCTATAGCGCCGCGGACTTGGTCCTGAATACATCAGGCTTGAGCGCGCTGGTAGGAGCGTAAATTCTCCATCCACACCCTGTGTGTACTGCGCATGCGTGCCATTGAGACAAAGGCGCGGGCAATTACTGATGGATTCGACTGAAAAAAAACACCAGTTTTACAAGCAGCACTTTAAAAACGGTGTGTAATATAGTCAGGACATGGTTTATGCTTTAAAGGTATGAAATCTTTATTACAAATAAAATGCAGTCCGAAAGACAGATGCTCAAGCAGGTGCATCGGGGGAAAAAATCTTATATGCTGTTACCAACGAATGTTTAATAGCGTGTGTAAATCTGTGTCTGGGTAAAATGTTACACAATTCACCTCTCTACAATAAAGAGGTAAATAAAATATCTCCAGTTTACACCCAAACATTGCTCAACCAAACCACTTTACTATTCTCAACTAATTAACAGCATTAATTAAACAGGCCTAATTAAACTTCGTATTACAATTTAAAGGTGGAATATTCATAAATATGATCAGATTTCATGTTTTTGTCTATAAAGCTGAAATGAGCTGAACGGTTTGAGGCGCGCTTGGTACACGCCCCTCTACCCATTCGTCTGGCTTTAAATGCACCTTGAATTCAAAATGACAAAATTTTAAATAAATATTTACTTGCAAATACCAATTACCAGTGTTCCTTTTCTCGTGTTCCAAACGGGAATTTAATTTAGGGAATTTAATTCAAGTCCAGTGGCGTGCGCCCCGGCAATCCAAATTGATCAGATGGAAGAAAGTCCATGTTAAATGATTCCAAAATTAACACTGTTGAAACACATGACGATCCTAACAATCAGTAAGTGCATTTTTCATACCTACTGCAGCAGTCTTTCCTGGAAAATCCTTTTGGAGTATGTGCGGGCTTTTCCACGTCTTTTCCCGTTGCGCCTCGCGGCGGATCTGTGGTTAGTCTGGCTATCTCCAAACAATGTGTCGTTCGTGAACGAGTCGGCTCTTTGAGTCGGCTCTTTAAGTTCAACGCAGTTATATAGCTAGTAAGATCCCGAGTCTTTAGCGTGAAGAATGAAATATAGTCTGATAAACAGTAGTTTTATATACAGTGGCGCAAAATGTAGTGTGGCTGCCGCACTCGCAGGCCACGGTCTGTGATAAGTTTAACGTGTTCTCTCAGGGTCTGCGTGGGTTTTCGTTGGATAGATACCTTGTTTTCCTTTTCCAACCTGTCGAAACAAGCAGCAGCAGGTGGACTGGCTACTCCAAATTGATACTCTGTGTAAGTTAATAGGTATAGGTGTGTGATACCATGGACTGGAAGTCTGTCAAGTCCAGTGTTATTTTCTGCATCGGGGGTCACTGCGGTAAAGTTAGTTTAATATTCAACATTCGTTTAACATTCGCCATTCCGATCTATATAAATGGTTGAAAAAACACCTAACACCTACTAATTCTTACACAGATTAAAGTAGGCAACATACTACAAAAAATATTTTATAATAATTTTAAGGTTAAATGTATTTATTTAAAGAAAGATTAAAATGAAACCGCTGATCAAGCGCCAACTTCAGCTAACGCGTTAGGGAGCGTCATAAAACTAACAGAAAAACGTAGGAAACATTTACTCTGCACTTATTACAGAGAAATAAATCCATTCAAGTCTTGTAATGTATTGATGGATTCATGTCAAACTATTTTTTATAAACACATATTAATGTCCCTCACAACCTACAAACCTTGTTTTATAATTACTGCTTTTATTTTTGTATTATTTTTATTTATACTTAAGATCAATAAATCCATAACAAGTGTATATCAGGGATAAATCGATTAAACTCTGATGTAATTTAATATAATAAAGTCAAACTATTTTTAATATACACATATTAATATTCCTCACAACCTACAAACCTTGTTTTATAGATACTGCTTTTATTTTTATTTTATTTTAATTTATAGTTAAAATCAGTAAATCCATAATACTTTTATATCGGAACTAAAAAAATCTATTAAACTCTGATATGATTTAATATAATAAACCCAAACTATTTTTATATACACATATTAATGTTCCTCACAACCTACAAACCTTGTTTTATAGATAATACCTTTATTTATTTATTTATTTTAATTTAGAGTTAAGATCAATAAATCCATAATATTGTTATACTGGAGACAAATAAATCTATTAAACTCTAATGTAATTTATTATAATAATGTCAAACTATTTTTAATATACACATATTAATGTCCCTCACAACCGACAAACTTTGTTTTATAAATACTGCTTTTATTTTTAATTTATTTTAATTTATACTTAAGATCAATGAATCCATAATAAGTGTGTATCAGAGGTGAATCTATTAAACTCTGATATGATTGAATATAATAAACCCAAACTATTTTTTATAAACACATATTATTTTCCATCATAACCTACAAACCTTGTTTTATACATACTGCTTTTATTTTTATTTTATTTTTATTTATAGTTAAGATCAATGAATCCATAATACTTTTATATTGGAACTAAATAAATCTATTAAACTCTGAAATTATTTAATATAATAAAGTCAAACTATTTTTATTATACACATATTAATGTCCCTCACAACCTACAAACCTTGTTTTATAGATACTGATTTTATTTTTATTTTATTTTAATTTATACATAAGATAAAAAAAAAAAACATAATACTTTTATATTGGAACTAAATAAATCTATTAAACTGTGATATGATTTAATATAATAAAGTCAAACTATTTTTTTTTACACATATTAATGTCCCTCACATACTACAAACCTTGTTTTATAGATACTGTATTTTTATTTTATTTTTATTTATAGATAAAATCAGTAAATTTATAATACTTTTATATTGGACACAAATAAATCTATTAAACTCTGAAATTATTTAATATAATAAAGTCAAACTATTTTTTCTTTACACATATTAATGTCCCTCACATCCTACAAACCTTGTTTTATAGATACTGCTTTTTTTTATTTTTTTTTATTTATAGTTAAGATTAAAAAATACATAATACTTTTATGTTGGAACTAAATAAATCTATTAAACTCTGATATGATTTAATATAATAAAGTCAAACTATTTTTAATATACACATATTAATGTCCCTCACATCCTACAAACCTTGTTTTATAGATACTGCTTTTATTTTTTTTATTATTTTAATTTATAGTTAAGATAAAAAAAATACATAATACTTTTATGTTGGAACTAAATACATCTATTAAACTCTGATATGATTTAATATAATAAAGTCAAACTATTTTTATTTACAAAAATTAATTTCCATCACAACCTACAAACCTTGTTTTATACATACTGCTTTTATTTGTATTTTATTTTAATTTATAGTTAAGATTAGGGATGCATCGATACCCTTTTTTCCCAACCGAGTACGAGTACATGTATTTTTGTACTTGCCGATACCGATATCTATTTAGAATACAGTTTTTTTAAACAAAAACACACGTGAGAAGTGACGAGAAGTTTAATGATACCACGTCCAAAAATGCACGTCAACAAGTAGCGAGTGATCAAAGTGTTTGTGCGCTGATGTGATGAAATCAAGGAGGTAAAAAAAATGAATATGAGTGGATTTGGCAACACGAATAGCATGGATTGTTCTGTAGTGAGTTGGAGGTTAATAAATATTTTTGCAATGTTGGTGTTTTGTTGTTATGTTTTGTAGAGGATCAGGTCAGAAATACTGACACAATACTGACACAATAAAAGTGTGTGTGCCGGTGTATTCTGATATAAACTATATTAATGAAGCCCCTGTCCCACCTGTTTACACTTCTCTTCTGCGTTTCCCCTCACATCGTATCCTGCGTTCTCATTGGCTGTTCGACATGTTACTCATTCCCAGTCGCACATCTCACATCAGATATCTGACGCCGAGTTTTGATCGCCAAGCGAACGCCGAGTTGCTCCCGAGCTGCTCCCGAGCTCAGTGCTAGATTTGCTCGGCGATCAAACCTCGGCTCTCAAGAACGCAGGATACGGTGTGAGGGGAAACGCAGGGGAGGAGTGTAAACAGGTGGGACAGGGGCTTAATTAATATAGTTTATATCAGAATACACCGGCACACACAAGTTTTACAGTATTTCTGATTTGATCCTCTACAAAACATAACAACAACACTGCATTGCAAAAATATTTATTAACCTCCAACTCACTACAGAACATCCATACTGTTCGTGTTGCCAAATCCACCCAGATTCATTTATTTTTCCTCCTTGATTTTACGCTGCACATCAGCGCACAAACACTTTGATCACTTGCTACTTGTTGACGTGCATTTTTGGACGTGGTATCATTAAACCCCTCATCACTTCTCATGAATGTTTTTGTAAAAAAACAAAAAAAAAACCAACGTAGTTTGGGAGATCAGAGAAGCTCGCCTGAGATTCCAGTTGGTGATAGATGTTGTAGTGTGAAATCCCCAAACTATTTTTTATTAACACATATTAATGTCCATCACAACTTACAAACCTTGTTTTATAGATACTGCTTTTATTTTTAATTTATTCTAATTTATAGTTAAAATCCATAATAATAAATCCATAATAAGTGTATATCAGAGATAAATCTATTAAACTCTGATATGATTTAATATAGTAAACCCAAACTATTTTTATATACACATATTAATGTCCCTCACATCCTACAAACCTTGTTTTGTAATTACTGCTTTTATTTTTTTATTTTTTTATTTAAAGTTAATATCGGTAAATACATAATAATTGTATATCAGAGATAAATGATTTGATTTAATATAATACAGTATAATACAGTAAAACTATTTTTTATATACACATATTAATGTCCCTCACATCCTACAAACCTTGTTTATAAGATTTATTTATTTCCAGTATAAAAGTATTATGGATTTTTTGATCATAACTATAAATTAAATAAAATACAAATAAAAGTAGCTTCTATAAAACAAGGTTTGTAGGATTTGAGGGACATTAATATGTGTATATTTAAAATAGTGTATATTAAAAATAGTGTATATTAAAATTTTGTATATTAACAATACATCATTAAAAATTTAAAATTTGTATATTAAAAATATATTAAAAATAGTGGCCCTGTCCACACTGCCCTCTACTCCTCTGTTATTGTTGGACCTGAAGCCGGTGATGGTCCTCATTCCACTCCAGACCTCCCTCATGTTGTTCTGCTGGAGTTTCCACTCCAGCTTCCTCCTATATCCATTCTTAGCCTCCCTGATAGTTGTCTTCAGTTCTTTCTGGATCGTTCTCACCTCCTCCCTGTCTCCAGCTCTAAAGGCCCTCTTCTTATTGTTAAGGAGAGCTTTAATGTCCTTTCCACAAAGTTGAATCAGTTCATCTGGACACAAGTTTGTTGTAGAGATACGTTTCGTCACTCAGACTGAAGAAGTCATTCGGATTGAGTGACGAAACACAACAAACTTGTGTCCAGATGAACTGATTCAACTTTGTGGATTTGTGTACCTGGATTATTGAGCATGCATCAACAGGTTTAATGTCCTTTGTTACCCACGGCTTGTTATTTAGATAACATTTAACAGTCTTGGTTGGTACAGTGGAGTCTACACAGAAGTTATTGTAGTCAGTGATTATTATGGATTTAATGATCTTAACTATAAATTAAAATACAACAAATATAAAAACAGTATCTTTAAAACAAGGTTTGTAGGATGTGAGAGACATTAATATGTGTTTATAAAAAATAGTTTAACTTTATTATACTGAATCATATCAGAGTTTAATAGATTTATTTAGTTCCATTATAAAAGTATTATGAATTTACTGATCTTAAGTATTAATTAAAATAAAATAAAAATAAAAGCAGTAATTATAAAACAAGGTTTGTAGGATGTGAGGGACATTAATATGTGTTTATAAAAAATAGTTTGGGTTTATTACATTAAATCATATCAGAGTTTAATAGATTTATCTCTGATATACTGTACACTTATTATGAATGCATTTATCTTAACTATAAATTAAAATTAAATTAAATTAAAAGCAGTAATTATAAAACAAGGTTTGTAGGTTGTGAGGGACATTACTATGTGTATAGTAAAAATAGTTTGACTTTATTATATTAAATCATATCATAGTTTAATAGATTTATTTGTGTCCAATATAAAAGTATTATGGATTTACTGATATTAACTATAAATAAAAATAAAATAAAAATAAAAGCAGTATCTATAAAACAAGGGTTGTAGGATGTGAGGGACATTAATATGTGTATATAAAAATAGTTTGGGTTTATTACATTAAATCATATCAGAGTTTAATAAATTTATTTGTGTCCAATATAAAAGTATTATGGATTCACTGATCTTAAGTATAAATTAAAATAAACTAAATATAAAAGCAGTATCTATAAAACAAGGTTTGTAAAATGTGAGGGACATTAATATGTGTTTATAAAAAATAGTTTAACTTTATTATACTAAATCATATCAGAGTTTAATAGATTTAATAGATTTATCTCTAATATAAATTAAAATAAAATTTAAATAAAAGCAGTAATTATAAAACAAGGTTTGTAGTTTGCGAGGGACACTAATATGTGTATACAAAAAATAGTTTGGGTTTATTATATTAAATCATATCAAAGTTTAATAGATTTATCTCTGATACACACTTGTTATGGATTCATTGATCTTAAGTATAAATTAAAATAAAAAATAAATAAAATGAGTATCCATTAGACAACTTTTGTAGGATGTGAGGGACATTAATATGTTTATATAAAAAATAGTTTGAATTTATTATATTAAATCATATTATAGTTTAATAGATTTATCTATGATATACACTTATTATGGATTCATTGATCCTAAGTGTAAATAAAAATAAATTAAAATTAAAAGCAGTATCTATAAAACAAGGTTTGTAGGATGTGAGGGACATTAATATGTGTTTATTAAAAATAGTTTGGGTTTATTATATTAAATAATATCAGAGTTTAATAGATTTATCTCTGATACCAACTTATTATGGATTCATTGATCCTAAGTGTAAATTAAAATAAATTAAAATTAAAAGCAGTAATTATAAAACAAGGTTTGTAGTTTGTGAGGGACACTGATATGTGTATATAAAAATAGTTTGGGTTTAATATATTAAATCATATCAGAGTTTAATAGATTTATCTCTGATACACACTTGTTATGGATTCATTGATCTTAAGTATTAATTAAAATAAAAAATAAATAAAATCAGTTTCCATAAAACAACTTTTGTAGGATGTGAGAGACATTAATATGTTTATATAAAAAATGGTTTGAATTCATTATATTAAATCATATTATAGTTTAATAGATTTATCTATGATATACACTTATTATGGATTCATTGATCCTAAGTGTAAATTTAAATAAATTAAAATTAAAAGCAGTATCTATAAAACAAGGTTCGTAGGATGTGAGGGACATTAATATGTGTTTATTAAAAATAGTTTGGGTTTATTATATTAAATCATATCAGAATTTAATAGATTTATTTAGTTCCAATATAAAAGTATTATGGATTTACTGATTTTAACTATAAATTAAAATGAAATTAAAATAAAAGCAGTAATTATAAAACAAGGTTTGTAGGTTTTGAAGGACAATTATATGTGTATATTAAAAATAGTTTGGGTTTATTATATTAAATTATATCAGAGTTTAATAGATGTATTTATTTCCAATATAAAAGTTTTATGGATTTACTGATTTTAACTATAAATTAAAATAAAATTAAAATAAAAGCAGTAATTATAAAACAAGGTTTGTAGTTTGCGAGGGACACTGATATGTGTATATAAAAAATAGTTTGGGTTTATTATATTAAATCATATCAAAGTTTAATAGATTTATCTCTGATACACACTTGTTATGGATTCATTGATCTTAAGTATAAATTAAAATAAAAAATAAATAAAATCAGTATCCATTAGACAACTTTTGTAGGATGTGAGGGACATTAATATGTTTATATAAAAAATAGTTTGAATTCATTATATTAAATCATATTATAGTTTAATAGATTTATCTATGATATACACTTATTATGGATTCATTGATCCTAAGTGTAAATAAAAATAAATTAAAATTAAAAGCAGTATCTATAAAACAAGGTTTGTAGGATGTGAGGGACATTAATATGTGTTTATTAAAAATTGTTTGGGTTTATTATATTAAATAATATCAGAGTTTAATAGATTTATCTCTGATACCAACTTATTATGGATTCATTGATCCTAAGTGTAAATTTAAATAAATTAAAATTAAAAGCAGTATCTATAAAACAAGGTTTGTAGGATGTGAGGGACATTAATATGTGTTTATAAAAAATAGTTTGGGTTTATTATATTAAATCATATCAGAATTTAATAGATTTATTTAGTTCCAATATAAAAGTATTATGGTTTTACTGATCTTAAGTATAAATTTAAATAAATTTAAAATAAAAGCAGTATCTATAAAACAAAGTTTGCAGGTTGTGCGGGACATTAATATGTGTTTATAAAAAATAGTTTGACATGAATCCATCATTACATTACAAGACTTGAATGGATTTATTTCTCTGTAATAAGTGCAGAGTAAATGTTTCGTACGTTTTTCTGTTAGTTTTTAACGCTCCCTAACGCGTTAGCTGAAGTTGGCGCTTGATCAATGGTTTCATTTTAACCTTAAAATTTAAAATTTTAACCTTAAAATTACATTTAACCTTAAAATTATTATAAAATGTTTTTTGTAGTATATCGCCTACTTTAATCTGTGTAAGAATTCGTAAAGTCAGTATGTGTTAAATGTTTTTTCAACCATTTATATAGTTAAGCAATACAACACGAGAGGGAGTGTGTTATTCGCGATAACACACGACCTCAAGTGTTCTATTGCTTTTATACAACAGTTTTTACAAAATAAAGAAAGAAAATAAATCAAAGAAGCCCTGAATTTCATAATAAATATGATTTAATATTGACAATACCTTCCACCAAAAAGTAGTTCCACAACGAATATAAAGTTTAACACTACGAAGCAGACATCCCAAGTTGCAAAAACTCATTTCAGGGAGGTAAGAACAACAAGAAGAAAAAGGCAAGAACCTCCGAAGGGAAAAAAGAAATAAAAAACCTCTAGCACACACCAAAGGATGTGGGTGATAACAGAACTTTTAGGAGCTGCTAACTGGGCTATTAAACTAACTGTTCGCGTTACAAACACATTAATGTTCCCTACATAGTGCACTAGATTGTGTATCAGATCGGATTTATGTTTCCTACATAGTGCACTAAATAGTGAATTAGACAATTGATTTGTTTCCTACACAGTGCGCTAGATTGTATATCAGATAACGCATTCATGTTCACTACATGGTGCACGACAATATATTAGACAATTAATTTATGTTCCCTACACAGTGCTCTAGACTGTATATCAGATAACAGATTTAAAACGTGATCGAAAAAAAGTCTGTGTCGCCTGCGTGTGCGTTTGTGTGCATGAAGCTTGTCGTTACTGGCAACGCGTCAGCGGAGTAATACAGTTGTGGTGTGAAAAGGCCGTGCTGTTATCACGAATATCGGAACTAACTGTTGTATAAATCGAATAGCAAATGTTAAATGAATGTTGAATATTAAACTAACTTTACCGCAGTCATTGGGTCCACTGTTCACAGAAACGCTCCGAACCTAACCAGACCTAGATCAGAATTAAAGGTAAGATAATTAAAAAAGTTTTGTATTTTTAATTTGGCAATTGTATCATGAAAATTTTTATTAAATAGATGAATTAACTGGTCAGACATTAACATTATACAACACAACACCGAAAAACAGAACAAAACAGACCTGTCCTGAACCCTTAACAACAGACCTGTTGTTAAGGGTTCAGGATGTGGAGACCACGGTCACGCCATTTGCACTTGGAATAAGCTCGGTTAAACCCTGTTTTACGGTACACCGGCTGCGAAGCAGCGTTGGGGGTAAATCTGCTCGCGCTTTTAGTACGGATATGAAAAACTAAATAGATATTAGTTTCAAGCTTTATTAACATTTCATGCAGAGGTCTACTTTACAAAAATGTACTAGGAAGAGTGTTACAACCTATACGTAGAACAGTTTAAATGTTGGAAATGCATACATTATCTCTTTTAAAAAAAAAAACGAATGTTTTCGGTCTAATACATTATATTGTTAAAGATCATGTTGCTTATAAAACGACATCCTTGTGTTTTTACTTTGACAATATGAAGAAATGAGATGGAAATCAAATTATCAAATAACCATACTCTTAAAGAACACTTTTATGACTTTGAAGTGTTTTACATAGAGTAAGGGGATGGTAAACGTGTTTTTTTTAGTTCTATATACATTATATTTTGAAGTCCAATAAAATGAGCAAATCAAATTACTGTATTATCAAATCACACCACTATGTTCTTGAAGCACAATTACTTGTGAACAGATTACTTTTAGACATGTTTACTGAAGTAATTTAAAGTAATGGGATGGCAAACTTAAGTAAAATGGGTTTATGTTCGTTTTATGTACATCACTATTTTAAATAAGCAAATCAAATTACAGTAGACCCTTGAGTTACGAACGATTTACCATACAAACATTTCGGGTTACGAACGATCTTTTGCAACGAACAGAAATCCGTGAAACACGAGACATCACGAACAAGTTCACTCCAACCGTCTCTCTCTCTCTCTCTCTCTCTCTCTCTCTCTCTCTCTCTCTATATATATATATATATATATATATAAATACGTATATATATATATATATATATATATATATATATATATATATATATATATACAGTGTATATATACAGTGTATCACAAAAGTGAGTACACCCCTCACATTTCTGCAGATATTTAAGTATATCTTTTCATGGGACAACACTGACAAAATGACACTTTGACACAATGAAAAGTAGTCTGTGTGCAGCTTATATAACAGTGTAAATTTATTCTTCCCTCAAAATAACTCAATATACAGCCATTAATGTCTAAACCACCGGCAACAAAAGTGAGTACACCCCTAAGAGACTACACCCCTAAATGTCCAAATTGAGCACTGCTTGTCATTTTCCCTCCAAAATGTCATGTGACTCGTTAGTGTTACTAGGTCTCAGGTGTGCATAGGGAGCAGGTGTGTTCAATTTAGTAGTACAGCTCTCACACTCTCTCATACTGGTCACTGAAAGTTCCAACATGGCACCTCATGGCAAAGAACTCTCTGAGGATCTTAAAAGACGAATTGTTGCGCTACATGAAGATGGCCAAGGCTACAAGAAGATTGCCAACACCCTGAAACTGAGCTGCAGCACAGTGGCCAAGATCATCCAGCGTTTTAAAAGAGCAGGGTCCACTCAGAACAGACCTCGCGTTGGTCGTCCAAAGAAGCTGAGTGCACGTGCTCAGTGTCACATCCAACTGCTGTCTTTGAAAGATAGGCGCAGGAGTGCTGTCAGCATTGCTGCAGAGATTGAAAAGGTGGGGGGTCAGCCTGTCAGTGCTCAGACCATACGCCGCACACTACATCAAATTGGTCTGCATGGCTGTCACCCCAGAAGGAAGCCTCTTCTGAAGTCTCTACACAAGAAAGCCCGCAAACAGTTTGCTGAAGACATGTCAACAAAGGACATGGATTACTGGAACCATGTCCTATGGTCTGATGAGACCAAGATTAATTTGTTTGGTTCAGATGGTCTCAAGCATGTGTGGCAGCAATCAGGTGAGGAGTACAAAGATAAGTGTGTCATGCCTACAGTCAAGCATGGTGGTGGGAATGCCATGGTCTGGGGCTGCATGAGTGCAGCAGGTGTTGGGGAGTTACATTTTATTGAGGGACGCATGAACTCCAATATGTACTGTGAAATACTGAAGCAGAGCATGATCTCCTCCCTCCGGAAACTGGGTCGCAGGGCAGTGTTCCAGCATGATAATGACCCCAAACACACCTCTAAGACGACCACTGCTTTATTGAAGAGGCTGAGGGTAAAAGTGATGGACTGGCCAAGCATGTCTCCAGACCTAAACCCAATAGAACATCTTTGGGGCATCCTCAAGCGGAAGGTGGAGGAGCGCAAAGTCTCGAATATCCGCCAGCTCCGTGATGTCGTCATGGAGGAGTGGAAAAGCATTCCAGTGGCAACCTGTGAAGCTCTGGTAAACTCCATGCCCAGGAGAGTTAAGGCAGTTCTGGGAAATAATGGTGGCCACACAAAATATTGACACTTCAGGAACTTTCACTAAGGGGTGTACTCACTTTTGTTGCCGGTGGTTTAGACATTAATGGCTGTATATTGAGTTATTTTGAGGGAAGAATAAATTTACACTGTTATATAAGCTGCACACAGACTACTTTTCATTGTGTCAAAGTGTCATTTTGTCAGTGTTGTCCCATGAAAAGATATACTTAAATATCTGCAGAAATGTGAGGGGTGTACTCACTTTTGTGATACACTGTATATATACAGGGGTTGGACAATGAAACTGAAACACCTGTCATTTTAGTGTGGGAGGTTTCATGGCTAAATTGGACCAGTCTGGTGGCCAATCTTCATTAATTGCACATTGCACCAGTAAGAGCAGAGTGTGAAGGTTCAATTAGCAGGGTAAGAGCACAGTTTTGCTCAAAATATTGCAATGCACACAACATTATGGGTGACATACCAGAGTTCAAAAGAGGACAAATTGTTGGTGCACGTCTTGCTGGCGCATCTGTGACCAAGACAGCAAGTCTTTGTGATGTATCAAGAGCCACGGTATCCAGGGTAATGTCAGCATACCACCAAGAAGGACAAACCACATCCAACAGGATTAACTGTGGACGCAAGAGGAAGCTGTCTGAAAGGGATGTTCGGGTGTTAACCCGGATTGTATCCAAAAAACATAAAACCACGGCTGCCCAAATCACGGCAGAATTAAATGTGCACCTCAACTCTCCTGTTTCCACCAGAACTGTCCGTCGGGAGCTCCACAGGGTCAATATACACGGCCGGGCTGCTATAGCCAAACCTTTGGCCAATGCCAAATGCCAATGCCAAACGTCAGTTTCAATGGTGCAAGGAGCGCAAATCTTGGGCTGTGGACAATGTGAAACATGTATTGTTCTCTGATGAGTCCACCTTTACTGTTTTCCCCACATCCGGGAGAGTTACGGTGTGGAGAAGCCCCAAAGAAGCGTACCACCCAGACTGTTGCATGCCCAGAGTGAAGCATGGGGGTGGATCAGTGATGGTTTGGGCTGCCATATCATGGCATTCCCTTGGCCCAATACTTGTGCTAGATGGGCGCGTCACTGCCAAGGACTACCGAACCATTCTGGAGGACCATGTGCATCCAATGGTTCAAACATTGTATCCTGAAGGCGGTGCCGTGTATCAGGATGACAATGCACCAATACACACAGCAAGACTGGTGAAAGATTGGTTTGATGAACATGAAAGTGAAGTTGAACATCTCCCATGGCCTGCACAGTCACCAGATCTAAATATTATTGAGCCACTTTGGGGTGTTTTGGAGAAGCGAGTCAGGAAACGTTTTCCTCCACCAGCATCACGTAGTGACCTGGCCACTATCCTGCAAGAAGAATGGCTTAAAATCCCTCTGACCACTGTGCAGGACTTGTATATGTCATTTCCAAGACGAATTGACGCTGTATTGGCCGCAAAAGGAGGCCCTACACCATACTAATCAATTATTGTGGTCTAAAACCAGGTGTTTCAGTTTCATTGTCCAACCCCTGTATATATATACTTTCACCAGTCTTGCTGTGTGTATTGGTGCATTGTCATCCTGATACACAGCACCGCCTTCAGGATACAATGTTTGAACCATTGGATGCACATGGTCCTCCAGAATGGTTCGGTAGTCCTTGGCAGTGACTTGCCCATCTAGCACAAGTATTGGGCCAAGGGAATGCCATGATATGGCAGCCCAAACCATCACTGATCCCCCCCCATGCTTCACTCTGGGCATGCAACAGTCTGGGTGGTACGCTTCTTTGGGGCTTCTACACACCGTAACTCTCCCGGATGTGGGGAAAACAGTAAAGGTGGACTCATCAGAGAACAATACATGTTTCACATTGTCCACAGCCCAAGATTTGCGCTCCTTGCACCATTGAAACCGACGTTTGGCATTGGCACGAGTGACCAAAGGTTTGGCTATAGCAGCCCGGCCGTGTATATTGACCCTGTGGAGCTCCCGACGGACAGTTCTGGTGGAAACAGGAGAGTTGAGGTGCACATTTAATTCTGCCGTGATTTGGGCAGCCGTGGTTTTATGTTTTTTGGATACAATCCGGGTTAGCACCCGAACATCCCTTTCAGACAGCTTCCTCTTGCGTCCACAGTTAATCCTGTTGGATGTGGTTTGTCCTTCTTGGTGGTATGCTGACATTACCCTGGATACCGTGGCTCTTGATACATCACAAAGACTTGCTGTCTTGGTCACAGATGCGCCAGCAAGACGTGCACCAACAATTTGTCCTCTTTTGAACTCTGGTATGTCACCCATAATGTTGTGTGCATTGCAATATTTTGAGCAAAACTGTGCTCTTACCCTGCTAATTGAACCTTCACACTCTGCTCTTACTGGTGCAATGTGCAATTAATGAAGATTGGCCACCAGACTGGTCCAATTTAGCCATGAAACCTCCCACACTAAAATGACAGGTGTTTCAGTTTCATTGTCCAACCCCTGTATATATATATGTATATATATATATGTATACACAGTGAGCGAACATTCGGACAGCATAATTACACCTGCCAGTAGCTGTCACTGTGTATCAGAGAGAGGGGACAGTGAGTGAGAGAGAAGAAGGAAATCACTGAGTAAAGTATTTTTTCTTTCATGCAACTACCTACAAAATACAACACTATTGAAATAAAGAAGGAAATAATAGAGAAATATGAGAGTTAATGTTGTTTCTGGTAGATACATTTTATAAAAAAAAGAAAGAAAATTTATTATGGTGTATGGTACAGGACACGTACTGTACTGAAATGTGATGTGGTGTGCTTTTATGTACAGTACAGTACTACTGTGTATTGTTGTTTATTATTGTTTATTACAGTAATATCTATTCTATAATTTAAGATTTAAGGGAAAATATACTTATAACAAAAAAGACCATTTAAGACATTAGAAAGGTTAAGTAAGGGGGTGGTTTGGGAGATCTGGCACTAATTAATTTTAATTACATTATTTCTTATGGAAAAAATAGGTTTAACTAACGAACATTTTGACTTAAGAACAGCCCTTTGGAACCAATTAAATTCGTAAGTCAAGGGTCCACTGTATTAAATTACACAAATACATTCTTGAAGAACATCTACTCTGAGTTACTGAGTTACTCCGTGCTCATGAGTTTTAGACATTTTACTAGGAATTTGAATTAATGGTTTTTGACTATTGTATCATGCAAACGGGATGTTTAATAGGTTGGCAAACTTAGACAGTAAGTTAGCATAGTGTCTATGCAGTTCTACATAGACATGACTACATTTTTTGAAGTCCAATAAAACAAGCAAATAAAATTATCAAATCAAATTGAAAAACACTTATCCTAGTACTCATGAGTTTCAAGTGTTTTTAGAGTAGTGACATCTGAAATAGTGAATCATATATATATATATATATATATATATATATATATATATATATATATATATATATATATATATACAGTGTATCACAAAAGTGAGTACACCCCTCACATTTCTGCAAATATTTTATTATATCTTTTCATGGGACAACACTATAGAAATAAAACTTGGATATAACTTAGAGTAGTCAGTGTACAACTTGTATAGCAGTGTAGATTTACTGTCTTCTGAAAATAACTCAACACACAGCCATTAATGTCTAAATGGCTGGCAACATAAGTGAGTACACCCCACAGTGAACATGTCCAAATTGTGCCCAAAGTGTCAATATTTTGTGTGACCACCATTATTATCCAGCACTGCCTTAACCCTCCTGGGCATGGAATTCACCAGAGCTGCACAGGTTGCTACTGGAATCCTCTTCCACTCCTCCATGATGACATCACGGAGCTGGTGGATGTTAGACACCTTGAACTCCTCCACCTTCCACTTGAGGATGCGCCACAGGTGCTCAATTGGGTTTAGTCCATCACCTTTACCTTCAGCTTCCTCAGCAAGGCAGTTGTCATCTTGGAGGTTGTGTTTGGGGTCGTTATCCTGTTGGAAAACTGCCATGAGGCCCAGTTTTCGAAGGGAGGGGATCATGCTCTGTTTCAGAATGTCACAGTACATGTTGGAATTCATGTTTCCCTCAATGAACTGCAGCTCCCCAGTGCCAGCAACACTCATGCAGCCCAAGACCATGATGCTACCACCACCATGCTTGACTGTAGGCAAGATACAGTTGTCTTGGTACTTCTCACCAGGGCGCCGCCACACATGCTGGACACCATCTGAGCCAAACAAGTTTATCTTGGTCTCGTCAGACCACAGGGCATTCCAGTAATCCATGTTATTGGACTGCTTGTCTTCAGCAAACTGTTTGCGGGCTTTCTTGTGCGTCAGCTTCCTTCTGGGATGACGACCATGCAGACCGAGTTGATGCAGTGTGCGGCGTATGGTCTGAGCACTGACAGGCTGACCTCCCACGTCTTCAACCTCTGCAGCAATGCTGGCAGCACTCATGTGTCTATTTTTTAAAGCCAACCTCTGGATATGACGCCGAACACGTGGACTCAACTTCTTTGGTCGACCCTGGCGAAGCCTGTTCCGAGTGGAACCTGTCCTGGAAAACCGCTGTATGACCTTGGCCACCATGCTGTAGCTCAGTTTCAGGGTGTTAGCAATCTTCTTATAGCCCAGGCCATCTTTGTGGAGAGCAACAATTCTATTTCTCACATCCTCAGAGAGTTCTTTGCCATGAGGTGCCATGTTGAATATCCAGTGGCCAGTATGAGAGAATTGTACCCAAAACACCAAATTTAACAGCCCTGCTCCCCATTTACACCTGGGACCTTGACACATGACACCAGGGAGGGACAACGACACATTTGGGCACAATTTGGACATGTTCACTGTGGGGTGTACTCACTTATGTTGCCAGCTATTTAGACATTAATGGCTGTGTGTTGAGTTATTTTCAGAAGACAGTAAATCTACACTGCTATACAAGCTGTACACTGACTACTCTAAGTTATATCCAAGTTTCATGTCTATAGTGTTGTCCCATAAAAAGATATAATGAAATATTTGCAGAAATGTGAGGGGTGTACTCACTTTTGTGATACACTGTATATACACACACATGTCTAGGACATTTTCTTTAGCAAACATTGTGGGTTTTTTCCAACTTGTCTGCTTGGTATTTTGCAACCCCTGCTTTCATGTGAAGGATTTAACAATTCTTTAACTTTTGCAGTTTTGTCAGTGCCACTCCTAAAGTGTGGTCTTGAGGAACCGCTGGGTACCAGTACATGGGTGATACTATTAATTGCAGTTGCTGCACTGGACCATCACTGTATTATTGTATGAGGTTCTGCAAACACAGTAAACTTCAACTTGCATTGTGTCACTGTCAGGCTTTGCCTGTGGTTTTCTGTAGGGAAAGACTGAAACTCTTTTCTCTGACAAAGCTCTTTAGAGTCGTTGCCTTAGTTTTTTCTTATCAAACTGACACTCTTCTGGTCTGACTTATTTACATAATGTTGCTGCAAATGCCAGCGCAAGTACTCCACAGTTACAACATGACTGCTGAATCTGCACAACAGGTTTTCTGAGGATGAAATGTGGTGCCTCTGGGATCTTTTTTAAATTCTAATTTTCTCATTCTAATTTTAGGCAATAATAAATGTAGGTGTGTCCTAACTTTTTCCACAGAAAACTGCATGTCTGCATTTGACCATCCTATTACTCAAATTCTTACAGTAAAAATGTCTGAAGCTCATGAATTCAAGAGTAATTATTCTATAATATTATAGTGGGGTGATCTGATCAGTTTAATTTGCTTATTTTACTGAACTTTATATAGTAATGTTTATAAAACCAAAAAGACATTTTACATAAGCTTGTCATCCCACTACTCCAAATTCCTACAGTGAAATGTCTGAAACTCATATAATTAGTACAAGAATAAGTCTTCTTTAAAAATATAGTGGTGTGATGTGATAATTTGATTTACTTGTTTTGTAGGACTTTAAATTGTGGTCTGTAGAAAACCAAACAGTCATTTTACAAGACGTTGCCATCCGATCACTCCAAACTGCTACAGTAAAAATGTCAGACTCGAGTGAGTAAAAGAAGTATTATTTAAAAATAAAGGGTGGTGGTGTCATTTGTTTGTTTTATTAGATTTCAAAATATGGTTATTTAGAACTGAAAATATATTTTACATAGATTTGCCATTCCATTACTCCAAAATCATAGGATAAAAAAGTGTGATCACGTTTTTCCAATGCTGCTTCGCAACCGGTGTACCGTAAAACAGGGTGTAGACGCGCACTAAAACTTTCAGCGTATTTTCCAAGTGCAGATAACGTGACCGATTCTCGCTTTCACTTACTGTCTGTGAGGAGTGTTGCATGTTCTCCCAGTGTTAACGTGGGTTTCCTTCACATACCTTTGTTTTCTTTTACATGTTTTATTTAATTATGACTCACTTTTAGATACAGAATGCCCAAATTTGCAACTCGACCGCATTCTTACCATTAGTTTTTTTTTATTAGTTTTTTTTTTATTACACATTTGATGATTTAGTGTCAGAACCAGAGTATAAATGGCTAATCTCCAAGGTTTTGTTTTGATGTGTATGCATAGCATTCCCTTAGGAAGACTGATGTGTTTAAATATCTAGTTCTGTACAGAATCATTTTGAATCATTTCTTTGTCATGTTTTACCACCGCTTTATCCTGGTCAGGGTCGCAGTGGGTACAGCTTCCCCATACCCAGACCCCGGACAAGACGCCAGTCTATTGCAGGGTCTTGGACATCCCCTACTTCCAACCCTACCATTCCCCTACACCCGACAGAGCTGTACAGCCAATTATGTCATCCAACACACCGATAGCATTACTGGAGATTCGAACCCTGGATCTCAGCTGGATACCAGTGATGGGTTAGTGTAATTTTATTGACAACATCCTGAAAATCCATGCTAGTGTGTCAAAGCAGCACTAAAGGTTTGGGGAATGCCAGACATGCAGATAGGGTACCAGGAGTATTTTACAATTTGTTAATGGCTTATAGTCAGCTAAGAGTAAATAGTTATATTTTTCTATAACATTTAATTTTAACTTGGAACAGTGGTACTCTGAATGAAATGAAAACACAAACGAAAGGAACAAATTAAAATCTGTAAAATGTAATGTAATGTATTTTTATCATCTGTATGAAAAAAGGTTTTATATTTCTACTTTGGAAAGCTGTTTGGTGTGTATTAAAATACTGTGTACACCTTTCAGCCAAAATAGAAATATTTCATAAAAATTAAGCATATGTCACATCTGAAAGCAATTTTTAAAATTCTATTTATGCATTTTCTCTTTTTCTTCCAATTTAGTCATATCCAATTCCCCAGTTGTATCTCCTCTACTGCTGCAGACCCCTACCCTAACCAGGTGACAGAAGAGTCACACACTCTACGACCAGCCAGCAGAGGCCATAATTGAAGCAGCTGTAAGGGATCAGTAAGGGATCCCTTCAGCCCGCTTTCCCCTGGACATAGCCAATCATGTTTGTGTAGACACCCAGCTGGCTGATAGCAGAGCTGTGATTTCAACTAGAGAGCTTGAGATCTCAGCACTGGTAGGCTAGCATGCCACCTCATCTGAAAGCAAATTTACATCCATGATGGCACATTCAGTGGTTATGTTCTTTGCTAAGTGACCCATACAAGGTACTCATATTTAATTTGGTTACCCTTTTTGACCATGGATCAAACACACTGAAACAAGCTGAATGGGTGGAGCAAGAAACAGTCCAGACCATTATTTGGTCAAACAGAATCTCTACTGGAGTAAGACAAGTGGCATAGTTAAAACCCAAGTGACAGTTTAATAAAGCAGTGGCAATTACAAAACAGGGCTACAAAAAAAGTAGCAAAAAGCATCTTGTTGTAGCTACTGCTGTTGTTTACAGTTACCATGGCATATTTGCTAACAGCTTCAGGTGGAGAATGTCATCACAGCCTCACCTACAGCAAACTTCACCTACTTTTATGACTACCATTGTACAATTGGAAATCTAGCATACTGTAGGATAAAGGAACAAAGATTAAAGATGCTAGGATAAGTAATGCTTTGATGGGTGAGACAGACGTTGAGAATAAAGACAGTATTGCTAGTATTAGCATGACAGCTAGACCGTACAACACAATCTACATTTGGAATTTATAATGGACCAAAGAAAGAATCAAGACTGTTATTCTAAACAGACTCACTGTTTACAGTGAAATATCAAGGACAATTGGACCTTGTATAAGAGTACCTGTGTTGTGCATGTTCCTGAGGACTTAAACATAAAGTACTTGAAGGTTTTTGATTGATGAATGGTGGTACCTGACCTAAAACATTTGAGACCCCCTGGCCTGACTGTTTATTTAATTTGGTGCTCCTCTTAGTAACTTTACCAGTAACATTTTTCATCCTCAGTATGACTTACATGTGCAGGATGTGCATGTGTAGGAATAAAAATACATACAAACTAACAAAAGCAATTAAATTAATTTAATTGTGTTTATAATGAATCCTGCGGTGGGGTAATTGATCCCTTTAAAGGGGGTCACCGTCTAAAAACGCTTCAAAACCCCCTGACACTGTACCAAATACAAATCACAGTAGTGTGATATAGTGTAGCCTGTAAGAATATTATTAGCTGTGTTCTCACGCCTCCTGGCGTCTCAGCCTCAGTACTACAGTGGACGTCTGTTGAGACCATACGCCGTGTATCAGACTGTGAAAAGGTAATTGTCCCCTTTGGATTGCACCACATTCTGCAACACTATATAATTTGTCATACTGAATTTGACATTTGACACAAAATGGCAGTTGCATTTATTTTCAATCAAATCCACAACACAATAAAGTGAATTCTTTCTGAACCCACTGTACAAAAAGTAACAGCGTTGAACAGCAACCCCATTTATTACAAGCATTTTAGTAATGAAAACCCAAATCTGTTTCATAATAACAAATTCTAACAATTAACTACAATCAATGAATAGCTTTTTAAATGTACATTTTGTATAACTCAATAAGCCCCCAGCCATGGCAATGTCAATGCTGTTACATTGATTATGTGGAGGCGCTGTTTATTAAAAAGACTTACTTTGTATCAGGTGGAGAATGTCATCAGTCTCACCTTCAGCAAAACCTACTTTAATGACTATCCTTGTACAATTGGAAATGTATCATACTGTAGGGTAATGGAACAAAGACTACAAATGCAAAGATAAGTAATGTAAGCTTCGATGGGTGAGACAGACATGTGAAGAATAAAGACACTGAATGTGCCGTTAGTGTTAGCATGGTTAAAAAACAGCTTGGGATTTATAATGAAATTATTATGCTCCGTTATGCTAAACAGACTCACTGTACACAGTAAAATGACAAGGACAAAATGCACTCTGAAATCAAAATCAGCAGTGGTGAAAATAAGGTCTTTCTCTGATAGATGGCCTTTCTCTAGTTTCAGGCCCAAGCACTAATAGAAGAGGAAGCATTAATGCTTTTACTTTACTCTTTAATACTGTATGCTGGATTTAAAGACCCATGCCACCCCTCTTAATTTTTTTTAATAGCTTAAAAGACTGAAGCTTTTACACTTTCAAAACTAAAAATGTATCGACAAAATCTATTTACATTTAGTGCCTTGGTTTTAAGATAAGATAAGATAAACCTTTATTAGTCCCACAGTGGGGGAATTTACAAGTTTATTTGACTTGTTGTTGTGATGATAATGGTGTCAATGCTGTTAAGTGAATTATGTTGCATTAAATGTCCTAAATACTACTGAATTGCCACTTGATGTCTGTGAGCTAGGTTTTAAAAATGACCTTAGTGCCATTCAGTGCTGAGTTACAAGGCAAGTCCAAGCTTATCGGCCACTTCCACTCGAAATCTCAAAAACAAAGTTACAGTGTAACAGAACACAACTTGGGTGTGACAATTTCTTCAGCTATCAAGGAGGACTTAAATTATTTGTCTTAATGTTTATTGCTTTCCAGCAAATGCAACCTTTACTTTGAGGAAAAAATAAAACAAAATAAAGCACTAGCTTTTCTGGACATCTTTTGCATCCAGCTTCAGCGTGTTAGCTGTTGAGCATGGTGTACGCCCCTGCACATAAAACATGCACAAGAAGAAGCACACAAAAGGGGAACAAAACCGGATTTAAATGTACAGTGTTAAAAACTCTCCACAGGTTTAACCGCTTATTAACCACCAAGTTCATCCCTTAATCTCCTTCCCCCTTGCCATCCTGAGCTAAACCACACCCCACCTGTCACACTGTTTTTTGATCACACATCGTTTGTTGTATAGCAACAACTGTAACTTATGTGATAATGACATGCTTGCAGATATATTTTTTGAGATTTTATCTTAATTCATTGTTAAAACACTACACTATAATTGTTTATTCTATTCAGCTCCCATCACTTGGTGAGGATTACATCTTAATCCACCAGCTTAATCAATCTTTTAAGCCAAACCTTGCTAAATTACCTTTAGCTGTCTGAGTCTTTTGTTGTTTATGTGCCAACTTGAACCAAATTAATGTCTATAAGTAAATTAACTTTAAAGTTCTGAAGTCAGATCTTAATTAAATGCCCAAAATTGGGAAATCAATTCCCTTTTACCCTATCTTCCAGCCGAGGTCCAACCCTGCCGAAGTCTTTTTATTGATTGTTTGACTATCTTAGTGCAAACTCAGACAAGCCTACTGGACAAGCCCACGAACAGATGTCCAGTAAAAATTACAGGAAATAATGTAATTTGTGTCTTTAAGGAATGTGTTAAAGAAAGTGCTATTATTATCATTCTTGTTGTTGCTGTTGTATTATTATAAATTATGATAGGTTTTATATCATTCAAGTTGTTGCTGTTGTATTATTATAAATTATAATAGGTTTTATACCATTCTTGTTGTTGCTGTTGTATTATTATAAATTATGATAGGTTTTGTTGCAACCCATAATATTCTGTGGTTATTTAAACAATTGAAAAACAAATCACAGCACAGCACAGCACAGCTCTTACCTAGCAATTTATTGTCTTTCAAATAAAATTAGATGGTGGTATGAAAAGTTTTTTTTTTATTAAATAATAATGTTCCTACACAAGTCTGAGTAAAATTTTGCTTTGTGTCACTACCTAACAGGACGGTTGTGTGTATTTAAGTTCCTTGAGCAATGCTCTCAATTCTTAACTACCCAGATGTGTCCTTATTTGCTTTAAGAAAAGTCAAGACTATTTACAGCATGTTTGCATGCTATCAGATCTGGTCCACAATGATTAAGTAAACATTTACTGGACTGTGTTTACTGTAAACATTTCCCGAGAGAGGGGTTTGACCTCATTCATGAGTTCCTGAAACACCTCTTTATAGCAATCAAGTTGTTTAAAGATACTGTAAATTTAATTGTAAAACCACCAGGCTAAACTTTTACTTCCAGTGCTTGACTCCAATTCATGCCTGCACATGATGTGGAAGAACTCAGTGATCAGTGATCTAATGCGAAAGGAAATGTTTATGTTTATGTTAATATTCAACACCCTTCACACCCAGAGTTTTGTGTGTATTGGACATCAGGTTTGTTTCTGCTCACAAATTTCAAAATGGTGTCATTTGCTAATTTTACAATGATAACAAATGCCCATCTTCAAATGTTTATACAACCATTACTGCTACTTCTAATACTACTACTACTGCAGTGTAGTACTAATAGTAGCAGTACAAATACTACTGCTATTATTACTACTAATACCACTGCTGCTAAAACTACTACTAACTACTTAAGCTACTCTTAATAATAATAATACTTCAGCTTATCTTACTATTAATACAATTTCTACTACTATTACTACTACTACAACAGCTACTACTACTGATGCTGCTGCTTCTATTACTACTAACAATTATAATAGTTAAATAAAGGCTCAAGAGAATAAACAAATCACAGATTTTTGTTTTAACTGTTCCAACTTTTCTGACAATGAGTTTTGTATTAATAATAATAGTAATAATAATAATAATAAACTATTATTATTATTATTATAAAACAGGTTTTTTTGTTATTTTAAAAACTCTATACCATTCACTGCTTTACATTTTAGCCTTATGGTTGCAGAAAAATATTCACAGTCTGGACAAAAATAGTTTTACATGTTATATTTTACAAGCATTCTGAACTTCACTCTTTTAATTTTTAACATGGTATATGACAGAGACATGAAGCCTTTGAACCTGGATGATAACAACACTTCAATACATTTTACAAAAATCCTTGTGGTGTTGTGTTTTTGCATATGCTGATTAAGTAATATTGATAACATTAAAATACACATTTTTGTTTTTGGTTACTGCAACCTTCATTACAGTCATAACAGTGCAGATAACTCTTAGAAGGAAGTGAGATTAGGATGCAGGGGAAGACTGTAAGGCCAGACATCAATTGCTCAAGGCCTGAGTCCTACGATAATGCTTAATAATGATAAAATCAGAACAGTGAGTGTTCAGGGTAAGTCAAAAGCAAGTGTTTTGTTTCAGTGATAGGAAATCTTCCTTACAAGGCTAATTTGGTTCATCCCACACCCCAAAAACCACTAGATCATTTAGCACCCTGAAACTTCACTTGGATTTGGATTTCACCTGATGCTTTGACTTGTACTTAAAGATATAAAAAATTTACTTTTTTATAGAATAGTGACATCTTTTATGACATCTTTTGTCATAAAGTATATCTACAACTAATGTATCATTCGTTCATTCATTCATTTGTTTATCTTCAATAACATTCCTCCACTCAGATGCCTAATCCTTCCATGCTATGAAGTGGCAGCTGCTGAAGTAGTTCAATAGTGAGCCACATTAAGAGCCATCTCTTTCTGTGTTGCAATTTTGGTCGTTAGAGGGGGCACGGAGGTGCAGAGAATGTGGTGTTAGTTTCTCTTAACTGACAATCACCTGCACCTTTTGAGTTTAATTTGTGCCAGGTGGAATTTTTTCTATTTATTACTATATCTCCCTCTCACACTTGTCAGCTCCTTTTTTGGAAAACCTGCTGTTTCTCTGAAGCCGAGATACTGGCCTGCTCAGTCTGGTCCGGTTTTCGGCATGCTATGGAAACTTACCCGGTGTTGCAGCATTTTTGGGCCTCACATCGAAACCTCCCTAGCAGAGCGGATTGCCACAGAGAAGTGTTCATGATGTCTCATTTCAGAAGTGGACCCTGCCTGTAAATCAATCTTATATACGGGTTGCGGCAGTTGGTGTGGCTGGGGTGCTGCTCATGTATTTCCAATACTGGATATGGCTCTGGGGGTTCCCTATTTTTTACTTTATTTTTAAGAGAACTGCATTGTCTGAGACGGCTGTAGCAGCCCTTCACATTGTGACAATCAGTTCTTAGTTCTACACTATCCCTGTTCTATACACTGTCTCCGTTGTGAGCTGTGGATGTTTTGTGTCTTTTATTTGTTACTTAGTTTTCCGTTATTTTGACCACTGATTTCTTTGCGATGGTCCCTTTTTTTTATTAGTGGTTTTTAACCACAGTATTGTTCACACTTGGTTACATATCTTGTACTTTGTTTTTTTTAACTAATCAAATTTGAATATAGTAGTGTAAAAAGTTATTGTACTCTTTCTGTTTTTGTTTCTCAGAAATTGCATATTTGTCATTGTGAATGGATGCCCCATTTGTGACCTAAAGCTCAAGCACAGTTGTGGTATGCAGCAGGATAATGATCCAAAGCACACAAGCAAGTCCACCTATAAATGACTAAACAGAAACTAAATTAAGGTTTTGGAGTTACTGAGCTAAAATGTTGTGGTAAGACCTTAAACAGCCAGTTCATGCTCGGAAACCTGTCGATGTAGCCAATTCTGCAAACAAGAGTTGGCCAAAATTTTTTCACAGCAATGTAAAAGACTTAGCACAAGTTACTGCAAATGTTTAATACAGTTATGATTCTCAAGGATGGTACAACCAGTTATTACATTTAGGAGGGTTTCCACCAAAAAAGGAGATACATAGAATACTAGGTTTTTCAGCACGAATCGTGACATCATCTGTGGGTGTGTCAAGTTGTAGAGGTTTGAGTGCTTTCACATGTGAAGCTGAAAAACCGCTTTGCGCTGCTGTTCTTCATTGTGATTCATTTAACTGCTGTTGTTTTACATGGAGCTTGACGCTGCACTTCTATCTTTTAAAGTTCACCTGATTGAATTTTGAACCAGTTTGCCGCTGATATTTTCTAAGCGTCTTTAATGAGACATACTGCTTGATATGACGTGGTAAAAGCGACCCAGACAGTACGAAAAACACTTAACATGAAAAATAAAGCTTAACGTGGCTTGTTGTACTAAAACAATGGCTGATGAATTTGATCAGTACGATTTGAGAGTACGAAGGACTTATAACCAGTAACAACTGAGAGAAATTTAGTGCTCCTATGTCGACCTTAAGTACATTAAGCCATGTTAAGCTTTTTTGACGCTTCTGAGAAGCTGATTCTCAGAACCCCAAGGTGCATAACACAAGTAAAACAAGTAAAACCACCACACAGTGAAGTAAATACAGCTAAACACACACACACACACACACACACATATATATATATATACACACATATACAGTATATACAGGCACGTGCACAGACATTTTTGGGGGCAGGTGCTCAAGCCAAAAAAAAGGGCACCCATCGCCAAAATTATTAATAAAATTAAAATAAAAAAACAGTAGGATAATTAACTTATATATTTATTTTTGTTAACACAATCAATACATCTAATCAAATAACTCAAATTATCAAATTGCATAAATAAATGAAAAACAGGCAAAAACAAGGCCATATTGTGTGTGCTTTTTAATAACCAAATAATATATTAAATAATCATCAAAAAATATTCTAACTTAAAACTTATCAAAACTCTGCTCTGAATAAATGAAATAAAGATAAAGCATTCAATATACTCTATATAATACAACTATGTACTAAGAAGGTGAGGCTCTCTACTGAGGTGAAGGGAGCACGATCGTTCAAGTAGCATGTAGTAGTAGTAGTAGTAGTAGAACTTTTTGTATATCAAGTAGTAGATGCTTCACAGGAGCATCCTCCTTGGAGCCATCTCTTGGAAGATTTTTATGACCTCACTGTGGTTTATTTGTATGTTTTGCTCAATGGCAAGCAGAATTAGGTCAGAGAGTCTGTCTTCCCCACAGAGACTCCTGAGCCTGTTCTTTATGATCTTCAGTTTTGAACATGATCTTTCCACTGAAGCTGTTGATGTTAACAATTGGGCCTATTATTATGCCAATAAAAACAAATAAACAGCTAAATAACATTTTCCAATTTATTCATCACTTTTTGTATGCTGTTCTATATCATAGAGCATTATATTTAGCCTTCTACATACTGTATATTAGTTTGTAATGTTAATTACCTAGCAAAATTATTCCTCATTTGTAAACCTCAACTGTTGAAGTATAAATGCTTGCATGAAAATAACTCCTTGACTAAAGGGGACTTTTCCTACACAGCGTTTTGGCCAGGATGCTGTAATTATAAAATATTGTATGTTTGTATCTATTTTCAACACTTTACTGTGAGAGCTACTTGACATTCTCCTGCAAAATGTTTGCGCTCATGCTTTTTTTTCATCAGGCTTTCACATCAAAATAAGTAAGATTTTAAATGAAACAAAACTAGTGCACTTGTCTAATTTGTAAAACAGTAAAACTGTCTTTAAATTCTCTGTCTGTCTGTCTGTCTGTCTGTCTGTCTGTCTGTCTGTCTGTCTGTCTGTCTGTCTGCTGCAGTTTGTCCCCCTCCTTCTTCATTAAACATGACAAACGTCAGTAAACAGCTGGAAAAGGCTTTGAAATCACGTATTTCATGACTCATGAGTACAAAACGTGTAGGCTATGCGTTATGCATGGATGCTCTTTGTATGAAACACTGTCATTACCTGTCTGTCTGATGCTGCGGGTCAGAGGAGAAGTGTGTAGCAGCGGTTTGGCCTGGCGCTCAGCACTGCATGAGTGCTAACCGGAGGAGGAGGAGGGAGGGGTAAGGCGGGAGCTTGTGCGCACCGCGCATCAGATCGGGGCAGAATTCTCACAAGAACTCAAATAAATACCCGTCAGATATCAAAACACTTTTGGGGGGAATTGATGACAGAGAGGGTAATTTTTATTTTTAAATATTGATGAATGTAGAAAAATATTGGGCTCCAGCAGAATATACAGTGTATCACAAAAGTGAGTACACCCCTCACATTTCTGCAAATATTTTATTATATCTTTTCATGGGACAACACTATAGAAATAAAACTTGGATATAACTTAGAGTAGTCAGTGTACAACTTGTATAGCAGTGTAGATTTACTGTCTTCTGAAAATAACTCAACACACAGCCATTAATGTCTAAATGGCTGGCAACATAAGTGAGTACACCCCACAGTGAACATGTCCAAATTGTGCCCAAAGTGTCAATATTTTGTGTGACCACCATTATTATCCAGCACTGCCTTAACCCTCCTGGGCATGGAATTCACCAGAGCCGCACAGGTTGCTACTGGAATCCTCTTCCACTCCTCCATGATGACATCACGGAGCTGGTGGATGTTAGACACCTTGAACTCCTCCACCTTCCACTTGAGGATGCGCCACAGGTGCTCAATTGGGTTTAGTCCATCACCTTTACCTTCAGCTTCCTCAGCAAGGCAGTTGTCATCTTGGAGGTTGTGTTTGGGGTCGTTATCCTGTTGGAAAACTGCCATGAGGCCCAGTTTTCGAAGGGAGGAGATCATGCTCTGTTTCAGAATGTCACAGTACATGTTGGAATTCATGTTTCCCTCAATGAACCGCAGCTCCCCAGTGCCGGCAACACTCATGCAGCCCAAGACCATGATGCTACCACCACCATGCTTGACTGTAGGCAAGATACAGTTGTCTTGGTACTTCTCACCAGGGCGCCGCCACACATGCTGGACACCATCTGAGCCAAACAAGTTTATCTTGGTCTCGTCAGACCACAGGGCATTCCAGTAATCCATGTTCTTGGACTGCTTGTCTTCAGCAAACTGTTTGCGGGCTTTCTTGTGCGTCAGCTTCCTTCTGGGATGACGACCATGCAGACCGAGTTGATGCAGTGTGCGGCGTATGGTCTGAGCACTGACAGGCTGACCTCCCACGTCTTCAACCTCTGCAGCAATGCTGGCAGCACTCATGTGTCTATTTTTTAAAGCCAACCTCTGGATATGACGGCGAACACGTGGACTCAACTTCTTTGGTCGACCCTGGCGAAGCCTGTTCCGAGTGGAACCTGTCCTGGAAAACCGCTGTATGACCTTGGCCACCATGCTGTGGCTCAGTTTCAGGGTGTTAGCAATCTTCTTATAGCCCAGGCCATCTTTGTGGAGAGCAACAATTCTATTTCTCACATCCTCAGAGAGTTCTTTGCCATGAGGTGCCATGTTGAATATCCAGTGGCCAGTATGAGAGAATTGTACCCAAAACACCAAATTTAACAGCCCTGCTCCCCATTTACACCTGGGACCTTGACACATGACACCATGGAGGGACAACGACACATTTGGGCATAAATTGGACATGTTCACTGTGGGGTGTACTCACTTATGTTGTCAGCTATTTAGACATTAATGGCTGTGTGTTGAGTTATTTTCAGAAGACAGTAAATCTACACTGCTATACAAGCTGTACACTGACTACTCTAAGTTATATCCAAGTTTCATGTCTATAGTGTTGTCCCATGAAAAGATATAATGAAATATTTGCAGAAATGTGAGGGGTGTACTCACTTTTGTGATACACTGTATATATATATATATATATATCAGTGGCGATTTCTCTAAGACTGCAAGGGAAGCTCAGCTTCCCCTAAAATGTCAAAAATTAAATGGTCAAATATGTACAGTTGTGTTAACACTTAATTTACTACAAATGCGTTAGAACACGTTCATCTCGAAGACGAGTTCGTTCAGAATCAGCTACTTATTACAAATCGACTCGATTTTGTTAACTTAACTCATACATTCCCGTAGCGTCAATGCATTTGCTGCAGAAGCTGAGCGTCTCTTCACTTCAATGGGGCTGCATGGGAGGGTTTTTTTCATGGCTTCGAAACTCGCCGGTCATTGGATAAATGCCACGATTTTGTCCCGCCCCCGGACGCTGAGCGTCTCTGGAGGTGAATGGAGCTGTGGGCGGGTCTGGACGCTGAGCTTCTGCAAGATGATTGGAGGATCAGTCAAAAGGCTGAATCCCATTTTGATTGACAGCTATTTTGAGATCTACACCGTTACTTAATCACTGGGAACTTCAGTCCCATCGCGGATTTTGCGAGTGAAGTCGGAAGACAAACTGCAACCCATTTCAGGCCATTTTCTTGAAAAGGAACAAAGGGCAGAATTTATATATAAATAAATTGACAAATTTTATGATGTAAGCCGACAATGAGCTTCCCCTCTTTGAAAGACCAGCAGCCGCCACTGATATATATATATATATATACTGTATATACAGTGTATCACAAAAGTGAGTACACCCCTCACATTTCTGCAAATATTTCATTATATCTTTTCATGGGACAACACTATAGACATGAAACTTGGATATAACTTAGAGTAGTCAGTGTACAGCTTGTATAGCAGTGTAGATTTACTGTCTTCTGAAAATAACTCAACACACAGCCATTAATGTCTAAATAGCTGGCAACATAAGTGAGTTCACCCCACAGTGAACATGTCCAAATTGTGCCCAAATGTGTCGTTGTCCCTCCATGGTGTCATGTGTCAAGGTCCCAGGTGTAAATGGGGAGCAGGGCTGTTAAATTTGGTGTTTTGGGTACAATTCTCTCATACTGGCCACTGGATATTCAACATGGCACCTCATGGCAAAGAACTCTCTGAGGATGTGAGAAATAGAATTGTTGCTCTCCACAAAGATGGCCTGGGCTATAAGAAGATTGCTAACACCCTGAAACTGAGCTACAGCATGGTGGCCAAGGTCATACAGCGGTTTTCCAGGACAGGTTCCACTCGGAACAGGCTTCGCCAGGGTCGACCATAGAAGTTGAGTCCACGTGTTCGGCGTCATATCCAGAGGTTGGCTTTAAAAAATAGACACATGAGTGCTGCCAGCATTGCTGCAGAGGTTGAAGACGTGGGAGGTCAGCCTGTCAGTGCTCAGACCATACGCCGCACACTGCATCAACTCGGTCTGCATGGTCGTCATCCCAGAAGGAAGCTGATGCACAAGAAAGCCCGCAAACAGTTTGCTGAAGACAAGCAGTCCAAGAACATGGATTACTGGAATGCCCTGTGGTCTGACGAGACCAAGATAAACTTGTTTGGCTCAGATGGTGTCCAGCATGTGTGGCGGCGCCCTGGTGAGAAGTACCAAGACAACTGTATCTTGCCTACAGTCAAGCATGGTGGTGGTAGCATCATGGTCTTGGGCTGCATGAGTGTTGCCGGCACTGGGGAGCTGCAGTTCATTGAGGGAAACATGAATTCCAACATGTACTGTGACATTCTGAAACAGAGCATGATCCCCTCCCTTTGAAAACTGGGCCTCATGGCAGGATAACGACCCCAAACACAACCTCCAAGATGACAACTGCCTTGCTGAGGAAGCTGAAGGTGAAGGTGATGGACTAAACCCAATTGAGCACCTGTGGCGCATCCTCAAGTGGAAGGTGGAGGAGTTCAAGGTGTCTAACATCCACCAGCTCCGTGATGTCCTCATGGAGGAGTGGAAGAGGATTCCAGTAGCAACCTGTGCAGCTCTGGTGAATTCCATGCCCAGGAGGGTTAAGGCAGTGCTGGATAATAATGGTGGTCACACAAAATATTGACACTTTGGGCACAATTTGGACATGTTCACTGTGGGGTGTACTCACTTATGTTGCCAGCCATTTAGACATTAATGGCTGTGTGTTGAGTTATTTTCAGAAGACAGTAAATCTACACTGCTATACAAGTTGTACACTGACTACTCTAAGTTATATCCAAGTTTTATTTCTATAGTGTTGTCCCATGAAAAGATATAATAAAATATTTGCAGAAATGTGAGGGGTGTACTCACTTTTGTGATACACTGTATATACAGTATATACAGGGGTTGGACAAAATAACTGAAACACCTGTCATTTTAGTGTGGGAGGTTTCATGGCTAAATTGGACCAGTCTGGTGGCCAATCTTCATTAATTGCACATTGCACCAGTAAGAGCAGAGTGTGAAGGTTTAATTAGCAGGGTAAGAGCACAGTTTTGCTCAAAATATTGCAATGCACACAACATTATGGGTGACATACCAGAGTTCAAAAGAGGACAAATTGTTGGTGCACGTCTTGCTGGCGCATCTGTGACCAAGACAGCAAGTCTTTGTGATGTATCAAGAGCCACGGTATCCAGGGTAATGTCAGCATACCACCAAGAAGGACAAACCACATCCAACAGGATTAACTGTGGACGCAAGAGGAAGCTATCTGAAAGGGATGTTCGGGTGCTAACCCGGATTGTATCCAAAAAACATAAAACCACGGCTGCCCAAATCACGGCAGAATTAAATGTGCACCTCGACTCTCCTGTTTCCACCAGAACTGTCCGTCGGGAGCTCCACAGGGTCAATATACACGGCCGGGCTGCTATAGCCAAACCTTTGGTCACTTGTGCCAATGCCAAACGTCGGTTTCAATGGTGCAAGGAGCGCAAATCTTGGGCTGTGGACAATGTGAAACATGTATTGTTCTCTGATGAGTCCACCTTTACCATTTTCCCCACATCCGGGAGAGTTACGGTGTGGAGAAGCCCCAAAGAAGCGTACCACCCAGACTGTTGCATGCCCAGAGTGAAGCATGGGGGTGGATCAGTGATGGTTTGGGCTGCCATATCATGGCATTCCCTTGGCCCAATACTTGTGCTAGATGGGCGCGTCACTGCCAAGGACTACCAAACCATTCTGGAGGACCATGTGCATCCAATGGCGGTGCCGTGTATCAGGATGACAATGCACCAATACACACAACAAGACTGGTGAAAGATTGGTTTGATGAACATGAAAGTGAAGTTGAACATCTCCCATGGCCTGCACAGTCACCAGATCTAAATATTATTGAGCCACTTTGGGGTGTTTTGGAGAAGCGAGTCAGGAAACGTTTTCCTCCACCAGCATCACGTAGTGACCTGGCCACTATCCTGCAAGAAGAATGGCTTAAAATCCCTCTGACCACTGTGCAGGACTTGTATATGTCATTTCCAAGACGAATTGACGCTGTATTGGCCGCAAAAGGAGGCCCTACACCATACTAATAAATTATTGTGGTCTAAAACCAGGTGTTTCAGTTATTTTGTCCAACCCCTGTATATTCAGCACAAAGGAAATGGAGTTCCCCTCCCTCCTCTTACGGACTCTTGATTTACTACAGTTGAAGTTCTGACACTTTACAACTGCAAGGCTGCACAATTTTACCACCTTCTTAAGCTAATACAACGTAAAATAACCGCAACATAGTGTATACTGCGTCCCTCCTGCCTCTCGCGAACGAGTATTAGGCGCCCCCGGATTTTTGTCTTATTCAAACACCGCGCGGGCGGAGCTACAGTACTCGGTCGGCACTGATCGGCATTCCGGATCTTTTCAGTGAATCATCTAATTTGACTCAGCTTACCAATATGAGTCTGTTCTTTCGGCTCCCAAACGTCTTGTTATTCTGTAGCATTGTAGAAAAGTGTAAACAAGTTGTTTTCAAACTTAGATATTATTTTAAAACTAAATTGTTTTTTATCTCAAATATTAACCTAATTTAAATATTAGCCTACTAATAAATAGGACCAAGCTCAAGTAATAAAAAGGAAATAATATGAATATTGAATTATTACATAAAAACAGCAAAATATATTGAAGTTATTCATAAGGCACACACACTTGGCATTAGAATTCATTGGCCTGTTATTTAACTGCTCAAAAATAATTCTGCATCATACAGCTGTAAGATGAAAACATAAAACTTTACGCGTCTATGTTTATTAGTCTATTATCGGCTCCCAAAAGTTACCAAAAAGAGCCGACTCTAAGAGTCGACTCGTTCTCAAACGAGACTTTAGTAAAGCACAGCTAAAGGGAGACTCGGGAGACACACGGGGAAGCGAGTGACTGGAGACATACTGCTGCTGTTTACCGATACGCGTCCCACCACACAAACTCGCCTGAATAAGTTCACCTACTGCTTAAACACTGATAAACTTTCATTAAAGGCGGACTCTCTCAGGGGGACAAGAGATACTTTTTTTAACATCTGGAAGTTCGGAAACAAAGACGTGTCCTATCCCTGGTTTGTGTGTGAGGAAGAAAAGACAGCGGTGTGGAACTTGAGCCAGTGTGAAAGACAGAGATGGAGTAAGAGACTAAACATCTGCACTTACCGCAACGCTCACTGCTACTATTTGGCCGCGCGACTTTTCCAAGGTCCGCTGTTAAGGACCATGGATAATTTTTTTACAGAGGTAAGCAGACTGTAAAGTTATTGACACTTTTGTATCGTACAGAAGCTTTTCTGGCAGGCTGGGACAAGGAGAAAACTTGTGCCTGGTCAAGTTGTGATCGTATTTCACTCATGTACCCGTGTTTGCACTTTGAGAGGGTATAAACGTGCATGTTGAGCCGGTATTTTCAGGGATCAGAAGTGTTTAGAATGCTTCCTGGAGGAATTCTCTGGCATTCCCTAACCTTTTCTACTTTTTGTGTTTTAGTCCTAGTGCTCAGTCTAAATCGAAGATGGGTATAAGACCGAACAAACTAAGAGTATTACATTTAAACCAAAATCACTTCACTGTACTGAATCTTCCCTGCCTTATGCTCATATCAGTAATTGTAGAGTATTTTTTGCAGTGGATGTTGGTTATGCACCACTGTTAAACAACCTAATCAATTCACACCCTAAAATAATTGTAAAGTT
Source organism: Trichomycterus rosablanca (assembly GCF_030014385.1). Classification (NCBI taxonomy): domain Eukaryota; kingdom Metazoa; phylum Chordata; class Actinopteri; order Siluriformes; family Trichomycteridae; genus Trichomycterus; species Trichomycterus rosablanca. The sequence continues at coordinate 8,022,553 of NC_086012.1, forward strand.
TTATGAATGGCTATGGAATAAAAGGTAGAAAAAAACAGACCTGTGACACCAATGTGTTTATCATGCAGTGCAAGAACTAAACTCAGACAGAAAGTGTGGCAGGAAACCAGATGGTGCATGATTAGTGAAATGCAGTCTAGGTTATATAGTTAAAAATTTCACCTGAATGATACAAAGACAGTGATGTCGTTAATTTTGCTGGATTTTTTTTCATCTGTTTACAAAAAAGCTCTGGCATTATTAAAAATTATTTTTTCTAAAATGGCCAAATTTTTATGTCGCGCAAAGATGTTACGTGCTAGCTCACCACGATAGAGATGCAGGACTGCCATGAGCCTGCTTGGCACTAAGGGAAGGCTGGATGGGCAGTCACCCTATTGGCACTACAAGAGTACCTCCTACTTTCTGCTCGAAACACCATCATGAACAGCAGAGAAATCCTTTTTGCATGTTGAGGCTCTTGCAAAAAAAAGACGAAACTTGATTGGTATACCATTTAACGTCTATTATTATTGAACGTCTATTTAAATACACTGTTAGCGCTGTTATTGTTTGCCATGCTTATTAGTTTGTGCATAGTCGATTATAGGGACTAGGCTGAGCAGCACCTCTCCAGACATCCTGTGATAACTCAGAGGTCTTGCAAAATTTTGATTGACGATTGAATGAGTAGGAAAGCATAAAGGTGTGTCGTTCGTCATGATGACGTCGGCAGCAGGAGTGTTCATGAGTCACACAAAAGCAGACATGCACTACTTGAGCTGTTGTGTTTTTGAGCCTGATGAAAGCATGATGTCTTCAGAACCATTAACTTTTTTTTTTACTTCAGTTAGAGGCAAAAGCAAACAGTTATGAACGTGTACCTTCCTAAAACTAATTTTGGTTTGGTTGTAATCCCGAGGTTATACCTAGAATAATAAAATGGCTCCTGTTCACTCAGGCTTAGCTTACTAGTGTCAAATTTCATGCTGCCTATCATCTAGCCAATGGGGACACAAAAGAGTCAGTCTTGAAGGGAAAGGGTATAACAGGCAAAAGCCAGACAGTCTCAGGCATGCACATTTTACAATTAAAAATAGAATTTTAATTTTGGACTACACTGCTTACAGAAATAATCTTTTAGTAAGTGTTTTAAAACTGAATTTTTGCATAATGCATCTGTAGTCAACAGACAGTTACTATGAAAATTAATGCCACACAATTACCTGTACAGAAAAAAAACCTGTTTATTCAAAACTCTTTTATAATAAAAGAATAAGGGTAGTTGTCTATAAATCATTTTACACCATAATCTTGTGAATTTTGTATGTATTTTTCAAATACTTTTAAATTAATTCTTACATTAGTACAATTCAGACCCTCTGATGTGGAACAACATTTTCAGAGTAAAAAACAATTGTGAGGGTCATTATCAATAGGTAAAAAAAGAAATGCCATATATGCATTTTTCCCTTTATCTTCCAATTTAGTCATATCCAATTACCCACATAAATTACTCCTTACCAGTGCAGACCCCTACCATAAACGTGGCAGGCCATTCTTTACCCAGTAACAGAGCTAAGATTCTAACTTGAGAGCCCGTCATCTTGGCAGTGGTGGGCTAGTGTTTTAGATTGCTGCACCACCTGAGCACCCCCAAATACATGTCACCGAAATTTATCTTTCATGCCTCAAAAGTTAAGTAGCAACATATAAAAGTATTACAAGTAAGTAGCATGGTCTGGTATATAAAAGTACACCCATTATCACATCTTATAATGTCCACTTATCTAATATGCTGTCAAAACAACTGGATTCCACATATAAAGGAGTCCTGTGGTATCTGGTACCAGGACATACTCTATATGGACTAAAGTATTGGGACTTTTTAATTAATAAATTTAGGTGTTTCTTTCAGTGCCATTGTCACGGCTGTATAAAATTAAGAACCTAGCCATGCAGTCTGTCTTTATAAGCATTTTTAAAATTGTGGGTCATTCTAAAAAGCTCACAGAATTTGAGCATGGTACTGAAATAAGATGCCACCAGTTCATTAAATTTCTTCCCTCCTAGATTCCATGATCAACTATGAGTGGTATTATTAAAAAGTGGATATGTTAAGGAACCACAGCAACTTAGCCAAGTGGCAGACAATGTGAAGGGGTTGTTGAGTGCTCAGACACATAGTGCATAAAAGTCGCCAGTGCTTTGCTTACTCAATAACAAAGTCCCAACTTGGAAGCTTCATGGCACGGGTTTCCATGACCAAGCAGCAGCATGCAATCCTTAAATCACCAAGCACTATATCAAGGGTTGGACAGAGTGGTATAAAGCACACCGCCACTAGACGCATATCTATCTGGCAGTCTGACAGATGAGTCTGTTTGGCAAATGCCAGGAGAATGTTACCTGCCTACCTGCGTTGTGCCAAATGTAAAGTTTCAGGGGTTGGCCTAGGCCTATGCTCCTTAGTTCCATTCTAGTGCTTCCACATACCAAGACATTTTGGACAGTTGAATGCTTTTAACTTTGTGGCAACAGGTTAAGGAAGGTAATTTTCTGTTTCAGCATGACTGTGCCCCTGTGCACAGAGCAAAGTTTATAAAAGCATGGTTCACTGAGGTTGATGTGGAAAGATTTGACTAGACCCTGAGCTCTCTCTTCCATTATCGGTGTCTGACCTCACAAATGCTTTTCTAGATGAATGGGCAAAAATTCCCACAAACACACTCCAGAATATTGTAGAAAGCGTTTCCAGAATAGTGGAAGCTGTTAATTGGTACAGATGGGGGGCAAACCTCATATTATTGCCTCTGGGTTTAGAATAGGGTCTCATAAAAGCTCCTGTAGATGAAATGTATAGTTATCCTAATGCATTCATCCATTCAGTGTACTTTAGCCTCAGTATGTTGTGAGGTGGATCTGCAATGGGATGTCTGGGAAATGGGGTTCAGCAAGTCACTCACATTAAGTCCTATCACTCTGCACTGCCTAGTTTGGCTGCCGGATTGGACACAGAGGAGTAGTGTGTTATTTGTCAATGTTAATTCGTTGCAAGTGGAAGGTTTTTCTTTATATCATGGCTTCTCTTGGCATTCCAGGACCATAAATTCTTATTCTGCAAATTGTAGTGACATATTTAGTTTTATTTGCTGAATTTAACAAATCTGGGGAAAGACCATGACAATATTAAACATGCCATAGCTTTTGTACATGTCATTGCATGTTTTATTTAGCACATTAAAAGTAATTGTGAAGGAATTCTAATTGTGAAGTAAATTTGCTCCTTTTCATCCTAAGGCCTTTATTGTTACAGCTGTTTGTTTAAAATATTTGTTTAAACACAAATTGATATAGTAAGGGTGGCACAGTGGGTAGCACTGTCACCTCGCAGCAAGAAGCTCCTGGGTTTGATTCCCAGGTGGAGCAGTTTCATGTGAAGTTTGCGTGTTCTCCCTGTGTCTGTGTGGGTTTTCTCATGGAGCTCCTCCTACAGTCCAAAGACATGCAGTCAGGTTAAGCTACTACATTTACATTTACAGCATTTAGCAGACGCTTTTATCCAAAGCGACTTACACAATGAGCAATTGAGGGTTAAGGGTCTTGCTCAGGGACCCAACAGTGGCAACTTGGTGGTGGCGGGGCTTGAACCGGCAACCTTCTGTTTACTAGTCCAGTACCTTAACCACTAAGCTATCACTGGCCCCTAAGCTACTAAGCTACTACAGCTGCCCTAGGTGTATATGTGTGCCATATGATGGACTGTCAACCTGTCCAGGGTGTTTTCTGCCATTCACTCAGTGAATCAGACCCACCTCGACCCTGAATCGGATAAAGCAGGCAATGAATAGTGACTTGTGAATGCATCTGTAAATAAGTGTTTTAATTTAAAATGTTTGCTGTTTTTTAGATAATGATAAATATTTTGTAAAATGTTGGAGTATAATTAATATCTGCCAGCCATGAATTTACCACAAAAATAAACTGTATAAATAATAATAACAAAATAAATAATTAATTATTTATTAGAAAAAATGCTATATTCATGCCCACCAGGTGTAATAGCCTGAAGGTTTACTGGTGCAGTTGTAATTCTGTTTGTGCTTGCGCAGCTGCGTGTAGGTGCCTGAGTTTGAAATGTGTCGTGTGTGTGTGTGTGTGTGTGTGTGTGTGTGTGTGTGTATGTGTATGTGTATGTGTATGTGTATTATGTATACAACAGCCTTAGGACTGAGCCCTCCCCTTTGCTACCACTCTTAACGGTTACTTGCAGGGCAGCCAATCAGGGTGCACAATTAGCTTGACTGACAGCTGGGATCAGGTTAAATGTAAACACAAGCCTTATCACTGAACACACCTGAATGATCTCCAGTCCTTTGCTCTTAAATTAGGTCATAAAAGTCAGATAAGAGAGCTGAGCCAGGGAGCAATACTAAAGAACTCAAGCAATCAGTATTTTAAAGTTGTTGGGTGCTTAAAGTTGTTCTTTTTTAAATAGGTGAAGGTTTTCAGTCTTTTCAGTGTAGGACACAGGCTCTCAGCCCTGGAGTTGAGAGTTCACCTGTGGTCACCTGAGATGCAAATGGGATAATGTGGGTCATAAGTACTAGGCGGAAACAGGGTTTGAATTAGCATTGCTGTTGGGCATCTGTCTTTGGAGTGACACAAGGCAGTAACACACATCTATCTAATCACTTACACATAGGGGCCATTATTATTTTTAACATGTAAAACTCCTCACAGACTGTGCCTGGAGCTATGCAGTACCCACTATGTTATGTGTGCTTAATGATATGAGTGTGTTTGTTTCAGCCCCAAATCTTTTATCAGCATATGTCTAATCTGTCAGCTGTGTAATCTTTTTAAACTCCTCCCATTCAGACTATTAGACAGCCACTTCTAGGCTGGGGAGAAGGAGGTTTAAAAAAATCACTCGCTGAAACAGAAGCATCGAAACAAGCTGCCCCCAAACAGTAGACACTTTAAGCTTATGTTGACACTAGATTAATGCATGTGAGACATACAGGGGTTGGACAAAATAACTGAAACACCTGGTTTTAGACCACAATAATTTATTAGTATGGTGTAGGACCTCCTTTTGCGGCCAATACAGCGTCAATTCGTCTTGGAAATGACATATACAAGTCCTGCACAGTGGTCAGAGGGATTTTAAGCCATTCTTCTTGCAGGATAGTGGCCAGGTCACTACGTGATGCTGGTGGAGGAAAACGTTTCCTGACTCGCTTCTCCAAAACACCCCAAAGTGGCTCAATAATATTTAGATCTGGTGACTGTGCAGGCCATGGGAGATGTTCAACTTCACTTTCATGTTCATCAAACCAATCTTTCACCAGTCTTGCTGTGTGTATTGGTGCATTGTCATCCTGATACACGGTACCGCCATTGGATGCACATGGTCCTCCAGAATGGTTCGGTAGTCCTTGGCAGTGACGTGCCCATCTAGCACAAGTATTGGGCCAAGGGAATGCCATGATATGGCAGCCCAAACCATCACTGATCCACCCCCATGCTTCACTCTGGGCATGCAACAGTCTGGGTGGTACGCTTCTTTGGGGCTTCTCCACACCGTAACTCTCCCGGATGTGGGGAAAACAGTAAAGGTGGACTCATCAGAGAACAATACATGTTTCACATTGTCCACAGCCCAAGATTTGCGCTCCTTGCACCATTGAAACTGACGTTTGGCATTGGCACGAGTGACCAAAGGTTTGGCTATAGCAGCCCGGCCGTGTATATTGACCCTGTGGAGCTCCCGACGGACAGTTCTGGTGGAAACAGGAGAGTTGAGGTGCACATTTAATTCTGCCGTGATTTGGGCAGCCGTGGTTTTATGTTTTTTGGATACAATCCGGGTTAGCGCCCGAACATCCCTTTCAGACAGCTTCCTCTTGCGTCCACAGTTAATCCTGTTGGATGTGGTTTGTCCTTCTTGGTGGTATGCTGACATTACCCTGGATACCGTGGCTCTTGATACATCACAAAGACTTGCTGTCTTGGTCACAGATGCGCCAGCAAGACGTGCACCAACAATTTGTCCTCTTTTGAACTCTGGTATGTCACCCATAATGTTGTGTGCATTGCAATATTTTGAGCAAAACTGTGCTCTTACCCTGCTAATTGAACCTTCACACTCTGCTCTTACTGGTGCAATGTGCAATTAATGAAGATTGGCCACCAGACTGGTCCAATTTAGCCATGAAACCTACCACACTAAAATGACAGGTGTTTCAGTTATTTTGTCCAACCCCTGTATTTACTGTATCAAATCATGCTAATTTACTAAACAGAATGCCAGATTAGTACACTACTTATGGCACAACACCTAAATATTCTGGACCCAAGTGCTTTGGCTGAACTGAATCAAATGGACAAATATCAGCCACACTAAACTGTTGAGTTGCTGATCGAAAAAATGAGGTGCGATTTGATACCACACTGTAGAATATCAGAGAAGGTAACTCTACAGTGTGATTGAGCTGTGAAAAAACCAAAGGCATTAAAGCCAGAAAGATAAAATTTGGTTTCCTGTAAAACACAGATCAGTTCATGAGGTAAAAGTGAACAAATAAATGAACTAAAATCTAAAAGAGATAAGGGCACTAGGCGGAACTATGATCGAGTATGGTCTGACAGCTACTCGATCCACCAACATGCCGGGATGCTCAAGCCCTAACTATAAAGAGAAGATATAAAGGGAAACATGTCACAATGCAAAGACTCAGCACTGCAGTCGATTAGAGCTGATAAGCACTACACTTGTGTTGACATGGCATGGCTAGTCGTGATGTTACACTCATAATGTTTACATCAAGCCATAAGTCACTTCTACCTAAATTGGTTCACAACTGACATACAGATAAAGTTTAAGCAGCGGAAGGTTAAGAGCCTTGCGCAAGAACACAGCAGTGACAGTTTGGCAGTTGTAGGGCTTATTTAGGTAATCAAGGCACATGGATGAAAGGGCAACTGGGTGCAGTTTACCCAGATCACCAAATTGTTTTATGTGAAGCTAAAAACATCCTACTGTTTAGACAAACCATAAACCAGACTTTCTGAAATTTGTTTAGGTTTGCTTTTTCAAAGCATTTTGGATAGAGAATTTGGATTTTGTGTGTTTGTAATATGCGTATTTGAGCTACCAAAAGCAGCAGTTGATTTGTATGATTCCTCTTTGGTGTTTTTGCATGAATGTTGCTGTACACTGTAATACAATTGACAGTAAAGCAACAAGTCAGCCAAAAACAGAACCACATTCATTCATTTCCACAATTTCTCTTCTCATTCTGCTTTTTCCCCTTCATCTTCTCCCAAATCTCTGTCTTTCCTCCTCTTCCCCTTCGCTCCCTTTCTTTCTCTCACTTCCTGTCTAGTTGCTGTTAACATTCCAAGAGGATCTGAAACTGCTGTTTTAGCCTGACAGATGCACACACAGACACACACACACACACACACACACACACATACACACACACAGTAAAAAAGTAGCCAAAAACAGTACTCAAGTGAAATTGCTTTTTTTTTTAATTAAATACTGATTTATGTGGGTAGACATCCAACAACTATCTTTCCTGATTAATAATATCATTATCCTGGAGACTGTCAGTGTGGCACAAAAGTTTAATTTTAGGCCACTGGGGTGGCGCAGCAGTCTACCACCATAAATGTCCAAAATCAAGTCTCACTGGTCTTGATCGAGTGGCCTACAGACATTTGGTCGTGTCTAAAAGGTAAGCTGGAGAGTCAATTGTTTGCCCTTGCAACAATGACTCACCGGCATAAAGAGCGTATAGCGAGATACTCAATATGCGTTTGCGTAGGCCAGTTCACACTTGTTGGAAGAGGCCGGTTCTAGTCTGCGAGAGTGTGTTGCAGAGAATACATTTATAAGATTACAATTTTAGATGTAGTATTAAATAGCCAAATATGAATGCATGTTCTAATCATTTTGAATTTATGTGCAAGTTTATTGAACCACAATCTGTTAATTGTGATGCAGTAAAAATACTAAATGCATTCATTCACTCTGCATTGTCACGTCTGCTCACGGTGGTAGAGCTCCTCTCTCATGAATTTCTTCAGCAATAGAAGAAAATAGAAGAAGTTCTAAAAACAACTCCATCCACAGCAAAAAAACAAACAAAACTGCTTCCATATGCATGTACATTCTGTAATTAGAGTTAGAATTGACAATTTAAGCACCACTTAAAAATTAGGCATCTGTGATTTTTTTGTAGCCAACATGTTTTGTAGCCAATTTCTTTTCCAACACTCCAAAACCACACAGCACTTCTCGAATGTTCAGGTGCCATGAAGACTTTTCCTGCATTCGTCTCTGCACTAGTCATTTTCCCCACTATGTTTTTTAATGTCAACTGTGAATAGTAGACGTGTTTATGTATGGTTATGCAACTACCCTCACCAGTCTTGTGGTACTGACTTCAGCTGTTCAACCATCTGAATGCAATTGTTCTACATTTAAAAGTATTTTTTCAATTTTACATCTATTTGTACATCCATAATGCTTAATCTTGATCTTACACTTGAATCTTATTTTTGTCAGGTTATTGAGCATCTGAGATTTCTCTAGATTATCTGAATCTTTTAATAATGTACAGGACTTTAGATGGTGGAATTGTTAAATTCTCTGCTATTATGCATTGAGAAATGTTGTACATAAACTGTTGGGTCTAATAACTTTCACTATATTTTAAGTAGTGAAGCTTGACCCATTCATGCTCATAAACAACTGAACCTTTTTTAATATCATGACAGAATCACCTGTGTAAAGTTGATCTCCTTCCATGAAGTTACATATTGCCATTGTTCCATTTTTAATGTATTACAGGCACCAAATTAAAGAATAAGCTAATAATCTTATTCAAAAATATATATACTCACAAGGGTCCAAATGGTAAATTTTTTCTTTGTGCTGTTTTTGATGTTGCTGTTTTTGAAGTACCCTATGCACTGGGCATTTGAAGTAAAAAGAAATCCCCAAGAATAGTGAATATATGTAATAAAATGACATTGACTCATCATCTCTACAAGAAGTGGTTTACGAACACTATTATACAACTATGATAACTCTTCTCAGAGTCATTGGTTTTTTTAGTAAACTATAACAAAATTAAGAAGCTTAGGTGACGCAGCTGTAAAATTATGCTTGCCCAGTACCGCTTGGATCAGGGGTTTAAATCCCCATGGGTGATATCAGCCTGTTGGGCATCTACATACGGAATGGTTGGCTAGGTCCGAAAATGAAGGGGGCATTGGCATCCTGTCTTGGGTTTGTCACTCCATTGCGCACATGGATCCACTGCAACCCTGACCATAATAAAGTGCTGTTAAAAAAAACTTAAAAATTAAAGGAATAAATTAAGTCAAAGCAATTACCGCTTTTAGCAGGACATAATGGAAACAAGCTGTGTAACACACAAAAACACACACACACACACGCACACACAAGGTTGGGTAACTTTTAAAATACCTGCTATATCCTATACCCTTCCATAAAACATAATCCCTCTAGTTAACCCGTCATGCACAGTGTGCAAAGCATTTACAAGTAACACACACAAACACACACACACTGTAATCACAGCAATGAGCCGGTCCAATTTCCTCTGCTCTTTCTAATCTTTTTATTTTCAGCAAGCATGCACACACACACTTCACATTTTCAGTATCTTTACACAGGAAGCTCAGACTCTGCTTTATGAGAAAAAGTGAAAATGATTCTGCTAGCCCAAATTTTTAGTGTGTAAAACATATTTCGCTGTCACACACATTTCTCTACTTGGTCACACTTAATGGCAATGGAAAACATTTGTACCTATGTACCCATCTGTACATAGACATTAATGGAAGCAAGAATCAAACACAGTACCTCATAAACCAAATTGCTTCTGCAATCCCATCTACCTGTGTTAATTCTACCCGATGTTTATATTAATTTTGTGCAACTCTTTCTTTCTCTACACTTACGTTAAGTTCAGTTCAATGTTTTGGCAAATCAATTATTTTAGTAACCTTTAATTTTAGTTCATTTCATTTTAGTTAATCTAGTGAAAAAACATATTTTTTAAAAGTTTAATCAACTGATTTAACTTGGTCAGGGTTGTGTCCTAGACATAGCCAGTTATGTCTGTGTAGACACCAGTTAGGCCAATAGCCCCACTGAGATTCAAACCTGGATCTTAGCGGTGGTGGGCTAGCAATATTTAATATGCTTCATTAATATTCAGGTTGTAGGTGGTAAATTAAATAAGAACAACTAACATTGTTTAAAGACTCGTTTCTCTCTGTCCTATTATTAGCATATTTTTTTTTGAATGAACATGAACGCACACACACACACTCAAGGTTATTGTCTATGTTCTGTGTTTCCTCTACATTGTAATTCAGTCATTATATGAGTGTGTCTAACTGCAGAGAAAGTTTAAATAAATAATGAGAGAGTTTCAAAAGTAGAAAAACAGCTGCCAGTTGCCCAGGCACTTTCAACAGACCTACATGTTCACAGCAGTAAATTGCTCTCTCTCTCTCTCTCTCTCTCTCTCTCTCTCTCTCTCTCTCTCTCTCTCTCTCTCTCGCACACACACACAGACACACACACACACACATACTATGCTGCCACAGCTGGGTGAAACAGATCCTTCAACAATGCCGTGTATCCCAGCTGCTGGAGCAGAACATATACATGAACATAAACTTTCTCTCAGTCTTTTCTCTGACTTTCTCACAGACTCCTCTAAAAGGAAGCTCAGTTAAACCTAGACTACTGACTGATAAGTGTCTACATTCATGCATGTGTGCCTCATTATTGTGAAAGTAGGGTAAGCAGTCCTTTGTAGAAAGATTATTTCATTTGAATTGACCCTTAAAGCTATTTACAAATAGAAGAGCTGTGGTGTGTTAATGTGCTTAAGTCCTAGTTTGCAACATAAGTGCAAAATTTGTCAACAGCTACACAGTGTTTCAAAATTCATGCTTATAGTTACACATACGCTACACTTTATGTTAAGGTTTTTTTGGGTTCATTTTTTGTGTTGCCCATTTGGTGATACACCCCAAGGTTGTAAATTATATATTTATATAAATATCAAATATGTGTTAATTAAGCAGCTTATATATTTATTTGGTGAAATACACTGTAGAAGAATATGAAGGCATCTAATCATGAGCTTACTGGACATCAAATTTCAAATCCATGAGGATTAATATAAAGGCTTTCTTCCCTTTCCCCTATTTATCTAGGAAGGCTTTACTCAAGATTTTGGAGTATGGAAAATCCTGCCTGCGGGCATTTGGGGCCATTCAGTAAAAGGTTTGTGAGGTCAAGCATTGACGGTGGACGAAAAGGCTTGGCTTACAATCACATTGCAGTTCATCCCAAAAGTTTGGGCTTTGTACAGACCACCAGTTCCTTCACACCTAGCTTATCAAACCATGACTTGAACCACAGTCATGCTAGAACAGTAAAAGGCCTTCCACAAATTGTTGCCACAAAGCCGGAAGCATGTCATTTATTTGTTTTAAGACCCGTTAGCAGGTTTGGCTGAATAAGTTAAATTGTTATGGCTATAATGTGTGATGTGTGTGCATGATGGGTAAAGTGGTGACAGAAAGGTGTTGAGGATTGAACGGCTTTTCTTTGGTGGAACCTAATGCTAGTGGGTCACTTGATATATGAAACATACTAATTAGAGCTTAAGCTTGTTTACAAAGATGAAAAAGCTTTATGGTCTGTAGTTGGTCTGCCATGGTTTCAGTGACAGAACATGACTGACAGGAGGGATTAAATAGGTCCTGCTGTTGTTTTACTGGGCTGGTCTTTTATTATCGTTTCCAGATATAGTTCTCCAGATACTGCCATTCACTCTAAAACAGTAAGATATTAGAATGCACAAAATGCTTTGAGCATTGAACTCAGCTCTGAATACATTTAAACTATTTGGTACAGGACTGTTCATATCCAAGGAGTAATTTATTAAAATAAGAAAATAAGCAAACGTTTACACGTCAATCTGTTGTTGTTACTGCTGTTACAAATAAGTTGGAAACATTCAAAGAAGGGTGCTCAAGTGGTGCAGCAGTAAATTATGTCTACGCTAGCCCACTTTCTCTGGGCTCCAGGGTTTGAATCCCCAGTGGTTCATATACAATCATGTAAAGACATGATTGATGTTTGAGGGGTGACCAAGGTCCCAAGATAAGATGGAGGTCCCAATGGAGATTTCCAACCGAGGTCCCATTGGAGATTTCAGGATTCACCGGTTGAATCTTGCTACTAAATTGTTGCATGTTTTTTTTATGCATAAGTTCGTTTTTGTTGTTGTGCAACACTGCCAGAAATGCAGCCCTTCGTTTACATTTACATTTTCATTTACATTTTCAGCATTTAGCAGACGCTTTTATCCAAAGCGACTTACACAATGAGCAGAACACGATGAGCAATTGAGGGTTAAGGGCCTTGCTCAGGGACCCAACAGTGGCAACTTGGTGATGGCGGGGCTTGAACCGGCAACCTTCTGTTTACTAGTCCAGTACCTTAACCACTGAGCTATCACTGGTTTAAACAGACAGCACATTAGAATAAGCACAAACTCACATCCACACAGCAAAGAGGTCACAAACTGTTGGAGAGAGGAATTCTGGCTCCTAAAGCATGCAGAAATGTTCTCATATTAATATCCTGTTTTTGTGTTGACTTTACTGATATCTGATCCCCCTCTTCCTGCCCAAAACGAGACAGAGTGAGTGATGGAGACTGGAAGAGAGGGCACAAAGAGGGAACTGCTGTAGGTTTTGTCTGTGTTTTATTGAAAAAGCACACAGCCTCATTTTACCCTTTCAGATGCATTTGTCGTTATTCGTTCATCCTGGGTGACCGTTCTATCTTTGTTGAGGTCAAAGTGGCATGTTGATGTTAATTCATGAAAAAATATTTTGTTGTTAAGGACAAGTTGTCTTTAGTGGTACCATACATATAAAAACATGGTTGTTTTTCTAGAATTATTCCTATTCTGTTTCAAGAATATCTCAGAACCAGACATATTCTTTCAAGGAATAATTTACACATGTGTAACGGGGCAGGTCACACCTCGCTACTAAACTCAAATGCAAATGTTTAATCAAGGTAGAACAATACTGTGGCTAAAAACCAGGGCACAATCACAAATAAATAAGGTGGCTTATATTTACTTCTTTACATTCCAAAACAAATTGAATAGGCAGGTTTAAAGTACATATTTGCTTAGATTTGTATTTGTTTAAATGCTGAGTGTCAAACTATAAGTCGATACAATAGAACTGAACACATTACTATATATATTATTTTAGAATATCTTAGGCTCTCTTAGGGCCTAGACAGCACAGACGGTTTCCCTCTGTGTCTGTGTAGACAATTGACCGTCCGATAGCAATAGGTAGAGATTTGAACCCTGGATTTAATTGCTAGTGGGCTAGTGTGATCTACTCTGTGCCGCCAAAATGCTGTGTCCAAAGTAATAATGACCAACTTTTTTTACATTTATGCAATAATATATAACTGTGCATTAACATTTGCAGAAAATATCCCATTACATTTTATCAACCACTTTATCCTGGTCGGGGTTGTGGCAGATCCTGTACAAGAATCCTGATCCAAGAAACAGTACAGGGCAGAAATATCCTGGACAAGGTGCCGGTCTATTGCAGGGCTTTGACCACTCGTTCTCAGACATAGCCATCATTATCATCATGTCTGTGTAGACGCCTGTTTGGCAAATAGTGGGCTAGTTTAAAAAACACTGCACCACTCAAACACTGCAGGGGATATTTGATTTTTAAATAGTTTAAAAACACAGAGAACCTGGGTTTAACCCTCGTCTCTAGGTATTTTGGTTTTCTCTTATATCACAAATATGTGCAGAATATGGTTTGGCTCCTCCACTTTGCCATCTTATTTAACACTCTTGTAAATCAAACTGTGGGTGTCATGCACATAGAAGATGTAATAATGGATAATAAATTCACTTTTCAATAATTGGAATGCCATGTCACTGCATCAGTAATCTCATGTTCTACCTGGCATTTTGAAATTATTCTAAGAGAATATTCAATTTGTGCAGATTGTTTAGGTGCACTTGCTTTAGAGTTAAGCGGTATAACATAACTTGGCTCCATCTAAATCGCTCTAAGTCTGTCTTATATATAACGTGTTATATGTTACTGTAATAGATTTGGTGCACTAACATTTAAGCACTAACATCTTTTCTTGGTCAATCTGCTTTTTAAATAATACACTACGCTAACAAATACAGTTTCATTTAAATAATACAGATATCTGACAAAAATAGAAGTGCAAAAATAACTTTATGAATAAAAATATAATAATAATGATGCTAAAAGGCACTTGGGTGGCACTGATCTGGGTGGCACTGTATGTGCTGATATACACTGATCAGACATTAAAACCACCTCCTTGTTTCTACACTCACTGTCCATTTTATCAGCTCCACTTACCATATAGAAGCACTTTGTAGTTCTACAATTACTGACTGTAGTTAATCTGTTCTGTTCTTCAATGATCAGGACCCCCCACAGGACCAACACAGAGCAGGTATTATTTAGGTGGTGGATCATTCTCAGCACTGCAGTGACAATGACATGGTGGTGGTGTGTTAGTGTGTGTTGTGCTGGTATGAGTGGATCAGACACAGCAGCGCTGCTGGAGTTTTTAAATACTGTGTCCACTCACTGTACACTCTATTAGACACTTCTACCTAGTTGTTCCACCTTGTAGATGTAAAGTCAGAGACGATCGCTCATCTATTGCTGCTGTTTGAGTTGGTAATCTTCTAGACCTTCATCAGTGGTCACAGGACGCTGCCCACAGGGCGCTGTTGGCTGGATATATTTTTGGTTGGTGGACTATTCTCAGTCCAGCAGTGACAGTGAGGTGTTTAAAAACTCCATCAGTGCTGCTGTGTCTTACCCTCTTATACCAGCACAACACACACTAACACACAACCACCATGTCAGTGTCACTGCAGTGCTGAGAATGATCCACCACCCAAATAATGCCTACTCTGTAGTGGTCCTGGGAGAGTCCTGACCAGGGATGGACTGGCCATCGGGAGGGTCGGGAGTTTTCCCGGTGGGCCGCTCTGTATGTGGGCCGCTGAGAGAGTGAAAAATAAATTCTGTTTTAAATATTCCTGAATAATAATCCTGAAGTGTGCATTGGCCCACCACAGTATCCTCGCTGCATGTCCATTGGCCAATCACAGAAATGTCCCTCCCCCAGGATAAACCGTAATCACAATCACCAGTACAAAAACAATGAATGAGTGCGAGATGGAGAAAGGGTCGAGAAGGCGTAAAGGAGGTGCAGAAAAAGCCCGTGATAAAAAACAGAAAAAGCTGCAAGCAGATGCAGAAAAGTGCAGGACACTGGACAACCTGTTTGGCAGTGAGGAACTACAGCACAGCCAAAGAGCAGAAAAGGAAAAGTTAGTGTTCAGTGACTCTGCTTCGTTAGTGGGCCCATCTCAAATGTCGCCTATGCCCTACTTAGGGTACTTCCTAACAGTACAAAACATTTCTTTTAACAGTCGCTGGATGATTAATAAGTAGTTATCTAAGCTACTGTTGGATATCAGGGGCTTTAAACCAGCCGTTTTAAGGACTTTTTTTGTGAAAGTTCTATGATGTCATGTCCAACATAGTGCACTACATAGGGCGGTGGATATAATTTGAGATGGTACCATTAGTCTCTGCTCTTCAGAAAAAGTAAACACTATCTTGTCCTCTATATAATACAGAAAGGAAAATGCAGCTATTCAGGACATTTTTAGTGATTATGTGCATAGCTCACATGGTTAATTTCCCTTGTCAACATATAAAGTATTTATTTCTTTGCTCATCGGAGCAATGCACTAATTTGGAACAAACGTGAATCACGTGTGAATAAAAGTGCGAAAAAAGCATATTTACCAGTGTTAAAGGTTTAATGAAAGAAAGGTTTAATTTTATTTCTTGCGGTTTAATGAGACAGGATGGGGGAAATCCAATAGAACCATTTAAGAAATTGTAAATTTTATGTGTGTGATAGATGGATAGAACTATTAATCCCAAAGGAAAGTGTTGGAAATATATATATTTGTTTGTAGTTCTTTTTTTATTATTTTAATTTTTATTATAGTGAGTTATTAACTTTAGTGGTAAGATAGATGAAAACTATTAATATCAATCATCTAACATTTGATTAGGGGGTGATATGTGTGGCGCGATGTGCTTGTAGTGGGCTGGTCAAGAAAAAAGTCCAGGGCTGAATTTTGTTCCCAGTCCAGCCCTGTTCCTGACCATTGAAGAACAGCATGAAAGGGGGCTACCAAAGCATGCAGAAAAACCGATGGACTACAGTCAGTAATTGTAGAACTACAAAGTGTTCCTGTATGGTAAGTGGACCTGAGAAAATGGACAGTGAGTGTAGAAATATATAAATAATGTGCAATCTGTGAATATCCTCTCCTTTTCCTTTGTTTTATTTTTTTATTCTTATTTTTCTCTCAGTCTCTACTCACTAAGTTCCAGCCCCTCACTTCCTGTGCCTTTAACTGGTGCATCATTTAGTGTTGTTGAGACCATCCGATGATTTGCACCTTTAGGTAGAAATATTGCAAAGGAATATATTCAATAAGGCAAATCTGCAAAAAGCATGTCTATATGTTTATAAAAATACTCTTTGTAAATCAGGGACTTATTTCCCTCTATGTTGTGTGTGTGAGTGTGTGTGTGTGGCACTAAACATGCTCACTAAGCAATGAGAAGATTACAAAGCAGCTCTGGGTTGTTTCATCCCTAAAGCCTCTCCAGCATGGCTGGTTTTTTTTTTAACTGAATATTATTTTAACAGACCAGGAACACAATACCTTAGTTAAACAAACTCAGATCTTCAAAGACATAATTTTTCAAACAGATATTTGAGTCTTTTTTATGATGAACATAAAAGGTACTTTTCCCTGTGCACTCTGTGCAGGAAGAGTCTGTTGGTGTTTTAGTTGGAGTTGCAGATCTGTTTGCATGTGTGCTGTTTTAGTTGGAATGGTAGATGTGAAGAATTTTCCTGTTTCCTGTTGATTGTACTTTTCCTTTTTAAGAAGCCAATATAACAGGAATATTTGCAGTAGGCTGCACAGGCTTGTTAAATTTAAAGGCTTCTAATAAACAGAATATTTATCTTTGAATTTAAACTGTATTAATACTGTTCATTGCAGTTCTGTGAATGAATGACTGTTAGCTGGAGTGACCACTTTAATCATTAGGTGGTGTACTTTGCACTCAGGGAACCGTACTTGCCTTTGATTTATGTGCCAGCCAATCAGATGTCACTAAAAGAGGAAGTTTAGCTTCAAGACTGCCAGATGACCAATCAAGGTAAACATGTAGACAAACATGTGTGTCTCTCTCTCACTCTAAATTCAGTACGTTTTGTTGGCATGATCATATTCAGTTACAGCAGTTAAGTTTGACAAGTTTCTCAAGTCAACTCAAACTTATTTCTATAGTGCATTTTATAATAAACATTGTCTCAAAGCAACTTCACATCATCCAGGACCAACAAATCAAAACACCCCCCCCCCCCCCCCCCCAAACACACACCACACACACACTCTAAAAAACCCTGATGAGCAAGCCGTGTGTGACAGTGTCAAAAAAAAACTCCCTTAAAATGACAAGAAAGAAACCTTGAGAGAAACCAGACTCAACAGAAAGCCATCCTTCTTGGGTGAACTCTTCTTCATGTTTAGCTCCTGGCATCACAGGGATTTGTAGTGATAGGAGTGTGGGTCACTGTATTTTAGATGTAGCCAATATTTAATTGTTCTGTTTTAAATTTTGGATGGAAGTGGGAATTGAGCTCTGCAGGCGTTGTTTGTTGCTTTTCAGGATAACGTTACAAAATTCTATATGCATTATTTCTATTGAATGTTTGTAACATGTTTGTCAAGTTTTTTTATTTGTATATGTCTCTCTCTCTTTATCTCCCTTTTCTCTCTTTCACAGGTGAGCACCCAGAGTTGAACATTGGTTTATTTTTACAATTCAGGGCCTCTATTTCATTGACAAATCAGTCATACAAACTCTCTTTGCACTCAGAATAAACTTATTGAAATAATTTGAAGTAGCCTTGCACTATATGCCCAGATATTTTTCTAGACTTTCTAAATCTTTCAATAATGTTATTGACTGTTGATTGTAAAATCTTCAAATCTCTTTTTATTGAGCATTGAGAATCTTTACTCCTAAACATTTGGACTATTTGCTCAGATGTGCTCAGGTGGAGCATCCGTCTGTTATGGTAGCCCACCACAGCTGAGATACAGGTTTGATTTTAAGCTGTGCCGGCTGGGTGACTACACAGACATTATTGGCTATGTCTGAAGGGGGTGGCCGAAGCGCCATAATGGATTGTTGTTAACTTTCCAAATGTTTTGGGTTTGTAGATGTTTTTTGTAAAACTTTTATCTTTTTAAAATGTTATTTTATTAATAAGCACAATTGGATACACATGACATCAATTTTATGAACTTTGTTTGAATACTGTAATCATTGTTAATAGCAAAAGAGATTACTTGGTAAATATATGTTTTATTTATGTATCTGATTGGTCAATATAGCCAAAGCCCAGGTAGTACCTTAGAAATGTACAATTTGAAATCTATATGCATGTTTCTTGTGTAAGTGTGTCTGAGAAAGAAAACAGGTTCAGCAGTTCTGATATTTATTTATCGACAAGCAGAGAAAGTAAAACAATTTAACTGCTTACAGAAGTAACGGCTTTGACTAAACACACACACACACACACACACACACACACACACACATGCAGCCACACCAGTACAAACAACACATGTTATTACAACACAATAAAATGAAAATATAGAAAATAGAATGCGGGGGAGGTATGTGGTTTGTGACTTAGCCAAACATTATCTGCTAAATGCTGTGAACATAATTGTATTCTTAAAAAGTCACAATATTTTTTCTATCTTAAAGTACAGCAATGACAAAACAAATTTGCATCAGCCAAATGACAGGGAGATACAGCTTGTTTTCTAACTGCATATCAATTCATAATTGTCAATTAATTAATATTTATTAACCCTGTTGATTTTATTAAGAATAAAGATGTAAAGATAATTTTATTTCAACATTTTGTAAACTGTTTTGAGAAAGGGCCTTTTCTGTTTCCGCATGACTATACCCATATGCATAAGACAATGTCTATTAAAATTGCACAGTCTCTGAGTCCCACTGATACCCTTTGGGATGAATTGTAACTTTTAATTGCAAACCATGTAACTGAAGATCTTAATATCACAAATGCATTTACTAAATGGGCACAAATTCACACACTTTACAATCTTTAAAATTAAAAAGCCTTCAGAGAAGACTGGATGCTAGTGTAGCCACAAGGGGTTTATTCTGTATTATTTGGATTTAGAATAGGATGTACAACAAGCTTGTAAGGGTGTACACATTGTTATGGTCTTATAGTGTACAGTCGGCCCTCTGTATCCATGTGAATTGTTTCTGGGACCTCCCATGGATACCAAAAACATAAAGGGATGCTCCCTTATTTAAAATGGCAAAAATATAACCTACGCACATACTCATGTGTACTATGACGATGATTGCTGTATGATATCTGCAGTGCCTATGCGGTGAGGTAAGGAGATATGTGACAGCAGGTCATTATTGGGTTCCAACTGCAGATTTTTTAATATACAGTATATATATACGTATATATATATAGCTTTGCTCACATATTCAGACAAGTTTCAAGTATTTATCATGCATATCAGCTAAGACATAATATCAGCTTGGAGGATAAACTGGTCTGTTTGGCTGCACCATGATGTGTAAACAGGATTTTAAAATTATGTGGGCCAGGACCAGCCCTACTTGAATCAAAGTGGATGTTTTAGAGGTTTGTTGCCTTTAAGAAAATGCTGAGAGGAGGGACTCACATATCACACATGTAGTAACTGAATACACTCTTGAGTTCCAAAATGCCTTTGGTAGCAATTTTAGTCTTAGTCTTAAGTTCTGTTCAGTGCTTTATGGATTGGGTTTAGATTAGCCACAGACAGACCTAAGGTTAATCCGCAATGCCCGGAGTGGTGTAAAGCACACCACCATAGAAATGAGTGGAAATAAATCATGTTTTTCCATCTGTAAAGCTGCTTTGACAATATTACCGCAAGGCTGGACGCATGTTCTCGCTTACCGCAGTGTTCACGCTTTTCACATGATACACAACAACAACGCTTCCTGCTGACTGTGCCACTAAAAAATACACAATATTGAAATATATTGACTGATAGTATTAACATATTATTTACATGCAGGTTTGAATGAACTTTGATTCGTTTAAAACATAGTTAAGACATGACGATGTAAAAAAGGAGAAGGGTTAATGGAACATCATTGTTGCTATAGAAAGCAAATTAAATCTTATTAAAAACCTACAAAGCCACAACAAGCAATTCCAGGATTAGTATATGTGGAATTGCTATCTAAAATACAAACCCAGGCCCCACATTTCACATCTCACTTGTCGTCATGCCATATTGTGCTCACAATGTCATGGTTTCAATTTAAAGTGGAATGCAAAACAGTTCACAGTAAGAATCAGTTTCTCTCCAGCATGTCTGTGCTTCACTTTGACCATGTCGTATAAACAACTTGTCTAATTGGTGACACTTTGAAAAGGTCTGAGACAAACTGGGTCAAAGTTCAATTAGATTCAAATTTGAGAGCAGGGGCAAGCAAAAAAATGAGTGTTAAAGCTGTAAATGTGCACAGCTGGAGGAATACTTGGTCTGGGGCTGTTTTATGGTTCTGATCTGAAATATATAAGGAAATATTTTAATGCAACATAGTATTATATTCTAGTTGCCGTTTACATTTATGACGGCAGTTTGGGAGGGCCCTTTCATGTTTCAGGTTGACGATGGCACCATACATAATGCAAGGCCAAGTTTACTGTGAAAATATTAAAATTCCACGCCATTAAAAACTAACAATCTAACTGGTGCTTTTTGAAGCCCTTTACTTTCCTTTATATCTTTTTAGATTACAGGCTTTTGGTGTGCGTGGGTGGTGGGTAATCACTAGTAGAAATATGACTTAGTTATTAGCTGTTTGTCATTTTGGCTTGTGGGTATTGCATCTAAACACAGGCTACTCCACACACAAGTCAATGCATTTACATATCCATCCAAAATCCATATATACAAGTCTTTTAAGGCATCAGTTCCGAAGGAGTAGTGGTGTAAGTGTATTTGAATGGCATACTGATGGGCAGGTGTATCTCATTTCCCTAACCAAAGCATTTCCCGAACCAGTCCAGAGTTCTGGGGGTTACATAAGAACTCCAGTGTCCTGCATGGAGCCCTAAAAGTAACCTTAGTGTTTTAATTACATTTGACTTATTATTCAGTGCAAGCCAGACTTTCTCTTCGAATGTTAGAGCCTTACTTTACAAATGCTCTTTTGACTAAATGGGCTGAAATTCCCACAAACACCAAAATATTCACATTCCAGAACTCTCGAAACACCTTACTTTGTCTCTGTGGTTGTGTGTAAATCAAACGAAAAAAAAGTTATAAACTATTCCTGATTCAGTAAAGTTAATCAGCTGGCATAGCCAATCAATGCAAGAATGGTTCAGTGAGAGCAAAGTGCACCAACGACTATTGTGTGTGTGTGTGTGTGTGTGTGTAGTAGGAGGAAAATGAGGTTAAGTTCATTGTTCTGTCTTTTGCAGTGGGTTTAAGAACCAATCATGCTTGTCCAGATCACCATGTGTTTATACTATCAGTAAATACTGAAATGGGGGTTGTGTGTGTGTCATTGTGAGTGTATGGTGTGTATGGGGAGGATTGTGTGCATTTTAAGAAGATTTATCACTTTTTACATGTGTTTCTACATTTCTACATGTGTTGTGAATGATCTGAGATCAATATTTTTTGTTACAAATAACTTTTGACAGAGTAGTTTTGTACATGGATACTTTTCACTGTTACCTGAGTAAAAAATTACTTTCATTTGTGTTCCTCATACTACTTTTGTAGTCTTAAGTAGTGTTACTTTAAAAAGTCTGAATAATATTGTTAAAGCAAATGTCCTCTTTTGTTGGAGCACATGTGTATTTAGGAGAAGCCAGAGATTTAAGGTGTGTTGCAACCATGGTGAAAACCAAGGAGCTGCTACACAAGTTGTAGAGCAATGGGTATAATAAGATTTCCAAGACCTTGAAGATTCCCAGAGACCATTGGGAGTATTGTCTGGAAGTTCCAAACTTATGACACAGCAGCAAACCTACATGGCTGTGGTATAAAGCTTAAAATCATTCATTTAGAGGCCTTAGCAATCTTGTCAGAACATCAAAGAAAACCCCCCATGTTAGTGCAAAAGACTTACTGTACAACCTGATGAAGACTGGGGCAAATATGTCAGTGGCAACCATAAAAAGATATGCAACAACCCAGGATTTATGGCTGGACTCCACCATGGAGCAATGAATCAAAACTGGAACTGTTTGGCCATATGGATTAGCAGTTTGTCTGCCTCTTTTCTGGAGAGTTTTTTGTCTCTCTTACCATGCTCTATGTTAGGGCAGTGTTGCTTGCACTATATACAGTCATAATTGTAATTTGCTTTGAAACCATCTCTTAAGTATCATAAAAGTACAACCCCAAATCAGAAAAGTTGGGACAGGATGGAAAATGCAAATAAAATAAAATGTAAGTGTTCCTTACATTCAATTAGACTTTTATTTGATTGCAGACAGTTTGAAACCAAGATATTTCATGTTTTGTCCTCCATTACTGCATTTCTGCATATCATTAAACGAGTCAAGGAATCGGGAGGAATTGTATTTTATTTAATTTTTTTAATTTTTTATTTTTTATAAATTTAGCGTGTCCAATTTCATCCTATCAATCATCCTCCCACTAATGCCAGTCCCTGCTCCTGGTCAGGGCTGACGAGGCCGTTCCACGCCTCCTCCGACACGTGCACAGCCAATCGATCGTCTTATCACCCACATTTGACGAGTGCAGCTCGGCAGAGCACCGTGCACGGAGGATCACACACTCCACCGCACCCCCTCCCGTCTCCATGCAGGCGCCACCGACCAACCAGCAGAGGGCGCAACCGCCCCAGTCCTGAGAGAGTATCCCGTCCGGTCTCAAATCCCGCCCCCCCACCTGAACAACATGCCAATTGTTGTTCATATAGCCGCCCAGCCTCGACCGGAGAAGGCAGAGCTGGATTCGAAACGACGCACCCTCGAAATCCAGCTCTGGTTGCAGCGCGTGTCTTTTCACCGCCGCGCCACCTGAGCAGCTCGGGAGGAATTTTAGTGCGTAAAGGCCAAAGGTGCAAGCTTAAGCTGAACATCCGTGATTTTCGATTCTTCAGACGGCACTGCATCAAGAACCACCACTCAACAATAGCTGATATAACCACATGGGCAAGGGATTACTTTGGCAAACCTTTATCAAGCACTACAATATGAAGTTACATGCACAGATGCCACTTAACACTTTACTGTGCAAAAAAGGAGGCTTATGTTAACCATGTCCAGAAGCAGCGTCGACTTCTCTGGGCTCAAAGACTTCTAGGATGGACCATCACACAGTGGAAACGTGTATTGTGGTCAGATGAATCAGCATTACAGGTCTTTTCTGGAAAAAATAGACGCCATGTTCTCCGGACCAAAGACGAAAAATACCATCCAGACAGTTATCAGCAATATGTCCAAAAACCAGGGTCTGTCATGGTATGGGACTGTGTCAGTGCCCCTGGCAAAGGTAACTTACACTTCTGTGATGGCAGCATTAATACTGAAAAGTACATTGAGATCTTAGAGCAACATATGCCTCCTTCAAGACGTCATCTTTTCCAGGGACGTCCATGCATTTTTCAACAAGACAATGCAAAACCACATTACGAAGGCAGAATGGGGAAAAAAAAAAAACTGAAACACTAAATCGCTTGGTGTCTTTGGTGCCAAAACATCTTTTAAGTGTGGTGAAAAGGAATGGCAACATTACAAAGTGGTAAATGTATTACTGTCCCAATTTTTTTTTGGAATGGCCTGAAATGCAGGAATGGATGTTTATTAATAAATCAAATAAACCAAACGTGAAATATCTCAGCTTCATCCTGTCTGCAATGAAATAAAAGTCAAAGTGCAGTCGACCCTTGACTTACGAACTTAATTGGTTCCAAAGGGCTGTTCTTAAGTCAAAATGTTCGTATGTTAAACCTATTTTTCCCATAAGAAATAATGTAAATAGAATTAATCCGTGCCAGACCTCCAAAACCACCCCCTTACCTAACCTTTCTAATGTCTTAAATGGTCTTTTTTGTTATAAATACAAGTATATTTCCCCTTAAATCTTAAATTATAGAATAGACATTCCTGTAATAAACAATAATAAACAAAAATACACAGTAGTACTGTACATAAAACACATACATCACATTTCATACACCATAATACATTTCCTTCTTTTTTTATAAAATGTATCTACCAGAAACAACAATACAGTGGGGGAAATAAGTATTTGATCCCCTGCTGATTTTGTAAGTTTACCCCCTTACAAAGACTTGAACAGTCTATAATTTTTATGGAAGGTTTATTTTAACAGAGAGAGACAGAATATCAACAAAAAATCCAGAAAAAAAACATTAAATAAAAGTTATAAATTAATTTGTATTTAATTAAGGGAAATAAGTATTTGATCCCCTACCAACCAGCAAGAATTCTGACCCCCACAGACCGGTTATGTGCCCATGAGGCACACAAATTAGTCCTGTCCCTGTATAAAAGACTCCTGTCACAGAATCAGTTTCTTCCGTTCAAATCTCTCGACCACCATGGGCAAGACCAAAGAGCTATCAAAGGACGTCAGGGACAAGATTGTAGACCTGCACAAGGCTGGAATGGGCTACAAGACCATCAGCAAGAAGCTTGGTGAGAAAGAGACCACTGTTGGTGCGATAATTCGAAAATGGAAGAAATACAAGATCACAGTTAATCGCCCTCACTCTGGAGCTCCATGCAAGATCTCACCTGGTGGGGTAAGAATGATTCTGAGAAAGGTGAGGTCAGTCCAGAATTACACGGGAGGAGCTTGTCAATGATCTCAAGGGAGCTGGGAGCAGAGAAATGCTGGATATGACCCCAAGAACACCATCCCCACCAGGCTTTTCTTTGCCTCCAAACACGGTGAGTGGAGTTGATGCCAAAGAGCTAAATTTTGGTCTCATCTGACCATATCACATTCTCCCAAGCTTTCTCTGAATCATTCAGGTGTTCATTGGCAAACTTCAGACGGGCCTGTACATGAGCCTTCTTGAGCAAAGGGACTTTGCGGGCACTGCAGGATCTCAATCCATTACGGCGAAGTGTGTTACTAATGGTTTTCTTGGTGACTGTGCTCCCAGCTCCCTTGAGATCATTGACAAGCTCCTCCCGTGTAATTCTGGACTGACCTCACCTTTCTCAGAATCATTCTTGCCCCACCAGGTGAGATCTTGCATGGAGCTCCAGAGTGAGGGTGATTGACTGTGATCTTGTATTTCTTCCATTTTCGAATTATCGCACCAACAGTGGTCTCTTTCTCACCAAGCTTCTTGCTGATGGTCTTGTAGCCCATTCCAGCCTTGTGCAGGTCTACAATCTTGTCCCTGACGTCCTTTGATAGCTCTTTGGTCTTGCCCATGGTGGTCGAGAGATTTGAATGGAAGAAACTGATTCTGTGACAGGAGTCTTTTATACAGTGACAGGACTAATTTGTGTGTCTTTTGTGCACATAACCGGTCTGTGGGGGTCAGAATTCTTGCTGGTTGGTAGGGGATCAAATACTTATTTCCCTTAATTAAATACAATTTAATTTATAACTTTTATTTAATGTTTTTTTTCTGGATTTTTTGTTGATATTCTGTCTCTCTCTGTTAAAATAAACCTTCCATAACAATTATAGACTGTTCAAGTGTTTGTAAGGGGTTAAACTTACAAAATCAGCAGGGGATCAAATACTTATTTCCCCCACTGTAACTCTCATATTTCTCTATTATTTCCTTCTTTATTTCAATAGTATTGTATTTTGTAGGTGTAATTGCACGAAAGAAACAATACTTTACTTGGCAGACTTTCTTCTTCTCTCTTACTTACTGTCCCCTCTGCCTGATACACAGTGACAGCTACTGGCAGGAATAATTATATAACAACAAATGTAATGTTTCTCAGCTCTGCGCTCTCTCTGCACCTTATTTGGGGACATTTTAATATTGCACCGGAAAACACCAGAAAAACACTGTCCCATTTCCGAATGTTCGCTCACTGTATATATACAGAGAGAGAGATGCTCTGAGTCAACTTGTTCGTGACGTCACGTGTTTCGCGACTTTCGGTTTGTAACCCGAAATTTGTTCGTACGTTAAGTTGAAAAAGATCGTTCGTAACCCGAAATGTTTGTATGGCAAACCGTTTGTAACTCAAGGGTCGACTGTAAATGTAAGAAACTCTGTGTTTTTCATTATTTGCATTTTCCTTGCTGTCCCAACTTTTTCTGATTTGGGGTTGTAAACAATAACCTTTTTTATTTTTTATTAATATGTAGTGATTTATACTATGTGGACACCTCTTAAGATTAGCATTGCCTGAAAAAGAAGATTAGCATTGATGCTTAGTAACAGACTAAGCACCTATCAGTCTAAACAAACTGTGTTTTCAGACCTGTAAATAAACATGCATGTGTGTTGCAGGGCTCTCGTGTGTGGCTTTGGGAGGAGGATCAGTACTGGCCCAGCACTGTCGACTCCTGCTCAGGTGGAGTTGTGGTTTTTCGCACAGACTTTGGAAAGGTAACCAAAACTCTCTCTTTCTGTATGTGTGGTGTGTCTGACAAAGCTCAATTGTTTGGGAAATAGTAGCAAACATCTGCTCTGTACACCTCAGAGAAGAGCCTCCTGGCCTGACAGGTGGGATGTTATTATCTTACACACACACACACACACACACGTTACAGCTATCAACAATGCTTTTACACCCAGCTGATGCAGTGAGCTTTTAATTTCGTATCCTGAGGTCAAAGAACAGATGTTAATGTTTTTCAGAAAGGTTTTGTTAAAACTCTGAGTTAGGATTGTGCTTAATATGCATTATTATTGTTATTATCATTAGTGAGTGATGATGATAAGTGTGTGTGTCTTTGGTTTGCAGGTGTACACATACAAACAGAATGCTTTGAGCAGGCAGAGGGTGTATGAGATGCACAGTAGCAGTGTGTGTGGTGTGGAGGACATGGCCGCCCTACAGGACCTGCATGAGGGGGCTATTCTCCACAACCTTCACCTCAGATACACACAGCACTTCATATATGTGAGTACACACAAACACACACACACACACACACACACACACACACACACACACAAACCTCCTCCTTACAGGAAGAAACCTTGAGAAGAACCAGACTCAGCAGGGACCCATCCTTCTTGGGTGGCCTGGAGGATACTTTAAATAAATAGGATTTAAACAAATCATACACACACAAAATTAAATTGAACTGAAAGTTATAACTAGCAAAAATAAATAAATAAATAATTGGAGTTCTTCATTGTTCACTCCAGTCTGTCAGTGATAAAGTCTGTTCTGGACATTTTTGGTGCAAACACGCCAGGTTTCCATCCCATCTAGTAGGGGCAGCATTGTTGGCACTGCAGTCTTGACTTGCAGTCTTTAACCTTGAGAGGGTAAATAGGTTTCCCTCAGAACCACCTCAGGGTAAAACAACAGAAGATGTAGTTACAATGTGAAATCGTTAAGAGTGAAATGTCAGTTTTACAGTGTAGCTTTAGACTACAGCACCCCTAATTATTACAGTATAACTAAAAGGGAGAACGAGCAGGTAACAAGGTCATGAACCCCCAAGCTCTGCGCCTTTGTCTAATCAAAAGCCTGAGTAAATAAATATGTTTTTAATCTAGACTTGAACATAGAGACTGTGTCCGAGTCCCGGACAAAGGCAGGGACATTAATCCAAAGTTGTGGAGCTTTGTAAGAAAATGCTCTTCCACCAGCCATGATCTTTTTAATTCTAGGAACTATAAGTAACCCTGCATCTTGTGAACGAAGTGAATCAATAAGTGGAGCCAGACCATGTAGCGCTTTTTAAGTTAGTAAAAGTATTTTGTAATGAATGTGGAATTTATTTGGCAGCCAGTGTAGAGATGATAGAACAGGATTAATAAGATCAAACTTTCTAGTTCTGGTTAGCACTCAAGCTGCTGCATTTTGAACCTACTGGAGTTTGTTTATGGATCTACCAGAGCATCCAGTGAGAAGAGCATTACAATAATCTAACAGAGAAGTTTTAAATGCATGGATCAGTTTTTCAGTGTCATTTACTGATAGTATATTTTTTATTTTAGAGATATTACACAAATGAAAAAATGAAATAAACTGGCATAAGGTAAAACCCTGGTTTTGAGTCTTGAGACTGGTTTGTTTCAGGCAGTGCACTAAAATGTGCACTTATGCTAACTCTTGTTGTTGGTTTACACAGGAACAGGATTCCTCATGTATTCAATTTAGTGGACTATTAATGGGAAGATTTCAGGTTTAAGCCTAACCACTCCCAAGCTGCCACTGTTGCCCCTGAGAAAGTTTCTACCCCACATATACTGTATTTGAAGCCTTTTGAAGAACTTTTGAGGAAAAAGATATAAATATAAATGCTGGCAAAGCTGTGAACATCAACACCACTTTCATAAAATGTAGTCCAGCTTGTTATGTAATAGTTTGTAGAAGACTCCTGGTCACATACTAAACAACGCAAGTATAGTGTAGGAGGGTGCTTTTAGTCATGTCTCACTAAACAAAAGAAACTCATGACGCTCTGGCTGCTGTAAAGTGTGTTAACTTTAAGTTTATGGTAACAGAATGGTTGCTTAACACTATGGGCTTAACCTGTCACAATTAAAAACCTCATTCCTGGCCGCTCAGGTGGCGAAGCGTAAAAACACATGCTGGAACCAGAGCTGGGATCTTGAATACATCAGATCAAATCTCAGCTTTGCCTGCCGTCTAAGGCTGAGCGGCCACATGAACAACGATTGGCCTGTTGTTCAGATGGGCGGGACTAAGCCCGATGGGGTCTCTCTCTCTCTCATAACTGGTGCAATTACGACCTCTGCTGGCTGATTGATGGCGCCTGCACAGAGATGAGGAAAAAAGTGCTCTCAGGGTGTGTCTCTCCGTACACAATGATGAGCTGCACTGCACTCGTCAAAGTGTAGGTGATAAGATGCATATGGCATGCTGCCCACCTGTCGGAAAGGTTAGCTTTGTTCTCCTCAATCAGAGCAGGGATTGGCATTGGTGGAGAGGAAGCATGACGCAATCGGGCAATTGGACGACCTAAAAAGGGAGAAAAAAGGGAAGAAAATGCATAAAGAAAATATATATTTTTTTAAAAACCTAATTCCTGGAAAAGTTTGACCATTTTATGAAATGCAATTAAAAAATTAAAAAAGGAATCTGTGATTTGTTCATTTTCTTAAACCTTTATTTAACTGAGACAAGTACAAGTAAATTACTTTTAATGTTTTTTTTGGCCACCATATTTTATTTATATAAACAAATTTAGATATTTAGACTTTCAAAAAAGTAGGGAGTTGGCAATATAAGAGTAAAAAGTTTATAGAATATTCAGCTAATTCATTTATTAAAAATGTTCATAAAGAACATTTTTCAATGGCAGTGTAACAAGACCATGTGCTGTGGGGATCATCGCTTGGTTAAAAAATTATGTCCACAAGGGAAATGCCCTGGAAGAGCAAGCTGCCCTACACTTGACATAGACTGTGTCAGTTGGTGGGATAAATTGCCACTCATGCATTGCCTGCATTTTCTTTTTTTCAAGAACTTCAAGAACAGCAGTATTTTGACAGCCAGTTTTTTTATTCTGCTCTATACCTTTTCTATCCACTTTCTCCATTAAGGGCTGCAGTTTTTGTGTCTTTCATTTGTTAATTTGTTTTTGTTATTTTGGCCACCACTTTATTTCCCATTACCCTTTCTGTTTTATAAACCTGTTTGTATAAACCTGGTGCCTCATTGGCGATTCATGACTCTCCCCATTACAGCCAGATTATAATTTAGATATTTATTGATCTACTGTTTATAATATTGTGAAAGAATTTAGAGAAATCTCAGTCTGTGTACAGCAAGCTGAAACTCTGTTACACAAAGAGAAAATCATACATTCATTCTTTTTAGAATCACTGCAGAGTTCTCTAGCAAGTTCTCCTTGCTTGCAAAGTCTAAGCTTTTGGTGGATTCTCTGTTTATATCTTGATGACCTGATCTGTTACCTGTTAAACATCTAATTGTTGTTTTTTTTAGTGAAAACACTGAATATTTTTTTATCAGTTAAATAAAAGTTTAAACAATTTATCTAAATTCTGGTGAAAATTTTTCATCTTCTTATCCAGCATCAGTGCCTGACCCCAACTCCTCATTAATACCTGTGGTTTTGAAAATGGATATCCAACAAGCTTATTATCATATGTTTGCATACTTTTGGTCATGTCATTTAAATGACAAAGAAGGAAAGAATGGCATTTTTACTCCTGATAAGTATGTAGTCTGGCTGTCTGCTCATAGTCAGGTCAGCTTTGGACTTCAGGCTGATGAACTTTAAACTTGCTGAATAATTAGCAGCATGTGGGAGTGATTAATCCTTAATTTAGTTCATATTTGGACATAACACAAGACACTCTGTCTGCTGGTGTGTGTGTGTGTGGGATGGTGCAGAGACATGTGATTGTTATCAGGGAGTGTCAGGATGTCCTCTTGATAAATATGCTGTGTGTCTGTGTGTGTGTCCTTGTGTTTTCCTGTTTATCGAGTGTAGAGTTCATACATTTTAGAACTCTATGAACTCGGGACATATTTTTTTAATATCCCCAGTAGAGTGTGTGTAACTAATTGAAGAATAATTGTGCAATTATAGCATATACAATGTTTTCAAATGTTATGTGCTATTTGTTTTCTTTATAATCATGGCAAGCTCAAATAGAGCTGATAATTACATAACCAGTGTGTAAGCAAAGCAAAAAGACTATGGGGTTAGTTTGGTGCCATTATTGTTCAAGTGCCAACTTCAAAGCACGTACAAAGGCATGGCTTTCTCATTAGCTGGTTTATAGTAAGTTCAGGAACTTTTTCTCTCATGTCATGTTTCTGAGCATTTTGGCAGGGAAGTATAATGTAAAAGTGGTTTATGTCAGGGGGATTGAGCATAAATAATGGTTTTGAATAATATTGGGTTTTTTTAGATAAAGTCTTTATTTTCACCCTTTTCCCCTTCAGTGTTTTAGTATTAAAATCAAACAATTATTAACTAACATATACAAAATAAATGATGTCTGGTAAAGTTAAAACCACCAATATTATATTAACGTTCATACCTGTTATCTATTACAAGCAAAAAAAATTGGCATAATTTCAGTGAACTCATCCACTTAGCTAAGGTTCTGATGTAAAATCTGCCACTCAACTCTGATTGGACTCTGAAGCCATATTTACTTACAGTGCCATAACCCTAGCCTTTGGAGTGTATCTGTAATTATTTGTACCTATTAAGTTAGAAGAGCATTTGTGTGGTCATGCACTGACATTCATTCCAAAGGTGTTAGGGGAGTTGATGTTAGAGCTCTCTGCAGGCCACTGAACCACCCTTGCCCAATTTTAGTTTTTTGCCTTGTGCATAGATACAAAGTCCTACTAGAACAGGAAAAAATCCTTCCCCAACCAGTTGGCAGAAAGTGTATAGCATATTATTTATTGTTATTATTATAACCCAGTGCATCACCATAATTTGGTCTTGATAGTTTGAATTTTGGTTTGGTTTGGAATATTGGTGTCATGTATTAATACCTGCTCTACACTTGTAGTATTAATTTCCTAGAAATTTACTTTTCTAGAAAAGATTGCCAGGCAGGGTAAATCTCACTAGCATTCATGTTATCTGTAGATCTTTTTAGTGAATCAGTTACATGTTATTCTTTTAGCAGCCTGTGCTAAATTAAAACAAATGTTTATCTGACTAAAAGTACACATGATGAGCTGATGAACTAAATGCAGTCCGTGTGCTTTAAAACAAATTGTATCAGCTACTCGAAATAAAGGTCAAGTTTTTAACCCATTACAACTTCTTTGTTTTAAAAACTATCATGACCTTAATACCAGGAAATGTATTTAAACTTCACTACTGATCAACACTGCATCTCCTGCAGTCTCTCACCAAACCAGACACCTTGTCTTAAATTACATTCTGTACCAACCCCTATTTCAGTAAAATTATGCCACAATGTATTAATATACAGTGAAATGTGGTTTGGGATGCTTTATCTGCTTCCAACACGCTCATGCACAGACAAATCTCGCCCAAGCTTCACCCACAGCCATTCACTCATTTACCTATGCAATTACAATTGTAGGGGTCAAGTATAATGTTCAGACACTTCCTCTTTTTTATTTTTTTGAAGAATGATTTTTATGACTTGCCCCACTTACTACTAAGCACCTTTTCAACTGCCTATACAAATGGTAGTATTAGAGTCCAAATGACATCTGTAGATCTGTCTATTTTTGGTGCGATCACTGTTTAATCACTATAAAGCAGTGACTGTCAATATATTTAGTGACCGACCAGCAACAGTAGCTAAAAGCTAGTTTTGCAGGCTTTATATTTATGTATCACGTCACTAATGGCCTTATAGCTTCAGGATATGAACCACAGCTATAAACAGAGAGAAACTGGACAAGAAGTCTATACTACTGCATGCATCATTAGAAAACAAAACATTTTAAAAGAATGTCCGAGGAGTATTTTAAGATGCGCTTATTTATTTGTGTTTTATATACTTTTTAAGTCATCTTTATAAATGCATCTTTTGAAGCAATATCTTGTGGAATGTATCTCTCACTCAGATCAAATTCCAGCATTTAAAGCACAAAGGACTCTCTTTTCTCTCTTTCTCTCTTTCTCTCTCTCTCTCTCTCTCTCTCTCTCTCTCTCTCTCTCTCTCTCTCTTTTGCTCTTTCCCTCTGATTGTAAACAGCTGTGGTCTTTTCTTTCCTTCGTCAGCACTGTGAATGCTAGGCTAGCTACCCGCTCTTCCAACCACATCAAATATGCGCACAGACACACACGTACGCACACACACACAGTGACTACAGGGGGATTTTTGAATTCATGAGAGGTTTTTCACTGATTTCAGTGGTGTTTCTCTCTCAGGCTGACCGTATGTGTGAGAAACAGCAGGAAATAGTTCAGCTTAGTTTGGTTTGGAGCTGCGGATGCTCATATTACAGCTTACAGGTTCCACACCATACACACTCTGCAATTAGTTCTTGGGATACATGTTATTCCACGTGTTGTATCTACACCACAAGAGAAGTCTGTGTGTGTTTGTTGGGACTTTGGGTTGTGTGTGTCTATTTGTGTTTGTCAAAAGTTATTCTGAAGGTTAGCTGCTGTTAGATGTATACCTTCCCTCAACTGCTGACAGATCCTTTAAGTTTAAATAAAGATAATTTTAGTTTAAATAAAAAATAATAGTTTAAAATAACCTTTGTAATATTATTTGATCTCCAGCATATTTTCTACTATTATTAGGAATCATCTGTGGTGGGCTAGCATATAAAACTGCTGTGCCACCAGAGCGCCACATTTATTTACTTTTACAAAGATGATAGGACATGCTTGTGCATCTAAAATTGAGAAATTAAAACATGGAATTTTAATGAGTAACATGCCTGTGTGCCCTTCGTAGGTGCTTTTGGTAGTGAACAAGAGTTAGCAAGGGCACAAAACGGTTTGATGCTTTGTCCAGCCCCTTTTTGTACACAAAAAGCTATAAGAAAGTTTGTGTGAGCATGCTGTCTAAGCTTTGCCAGCTGCTCAGAACACCACAGTGATACCTCTCTGTATGCATTACGAGTGATTGTTGAATATTTAAATCTTCAGATTTGCTATGGAAATTGCGTGTCAACGGCCATTTAAATGTATTTCCATATCAGGCAGTAGTTACCAGGCAGTACACCAGCACACACACGTGGATCTGTACACACTAATCAATAAAATATGAAAAATTCACATTGTTTTACCTTCTAGATTGTCAATCCATGTCTTAAACCATCTGCCTGTCTTGTTTTTCTCTAGACATATATTGGGTCTATATTAGCAGCAGTGAACCCGTACCAGCAGTTGCCAGAACTTTATGATGTTTCAGCAGTGGAGCATTACAGTCAGCATCACCTGGGGGAAATACCACCTCACATTTATGCCATCGCCAACGAGTGCTACCGTTCACTGTGGAAACGCAACAACAACCAGTGTGTGCTCATTAGGTATGGTGCGAACACACATGCACATACATATGCACGTAAGAAAAAAAGAAACATGCTAACAGGCGCATTTTCTTTATGCAGAGTGTTTGGACACACATGCACCTCATTAAATACTGCTGTTACAGAGCATGTGTTTAACTCATCATTGATGTATGGGTGGTTTAGCTACTTGCTGTTTTATATATTAGGCTTTTCATTGCTATAAGTGTGTGTGTGTGTGTGTGTGTGTGTGTGTGTGTGTGTGTGTGTGTGTGTGGTGAAGCAGGGTTCATACGGTTTTTCTCATAGTCTGTCAGAGCTTAAAGACCAGAACAAGGGAAATGACATAGGAGAACTGAAACCACATGATTCCATTAGCTAGGAAAATATAAGTACATAGGCTTACATAAAATATATGGCCACAAGTATGTGGACATCTGTCCCAATTATTACCCAATTGCTAGCATTTGTATAAAATAAATTATATAAAATTATATGTGTGCAATATGACAAAAGTTTGGGCAGTTCACCTGCTCATTGTGATTTTTTTAAAACAGAATTAGTTTTAATTCTTTTTTTAAGATTTAAAACTATTAATTCTTATTTTACCTCTGTCCCAGCTTTTTTGAATGTTGTCAACAACAAATTCTAAATTTGTTTATATTTCCAAAATAAAATTAAGTTGGTCAGTGAAAGGCTGCAAGGTGACGCAATGGGTAATGATGTCACCTCACAGCAAGAAGGGCCTGGGTTTGATTCCCCAATTGGGCGTGTAGGGTCCTTTCTGTGTGGAGTTTGCATGTTCTCCCTGTGTCCGTGTGGGTTTCCTCCGGTGCTCTGGAGATACCAAAAGTGTGAATGTGTGTGAATGTGTGTGAATGTGTGTCTGCCCTATGATGAGGATGTTTCTTGTTTTTGTACAAAATGTCCCAACTTTCTTGGAAATGGTGTTTGTACAAATTAATATTTATGTAATATTTGTAAAATAGACATATTCAGCAACAGTAAAGAAGTTAATAGCATGTCTGACTATTTTTACACAGACCTAGGTGCAGTTTAGTTGCATGTTTGAGGAAGGTTGAAGTACCTAAAGTACCCAGAAGAAAACCATTTGGAAATGGGGAAACCATGAGAACCTACTCAAAAATAGTGACCAGAGATCTGGAAAGAATCCTGATTCTCAGAGGCCATCTTGCTGTTTGCTACTCATTTCATTTGCTACTCATCAGTTGTGCCACCCATGCAAATTGTTTTTGCCACATTGTCACATTTGTTTTCAATATGTTTACTGCACAATGCAGTTTCACTTGCACATTTAACCTGCTCCAAAATATACACAAAATAATACAATAAAAAAAATAGTAAGGACCATCCCTTTTGTTTCTCCCAGCAGTTTAAGAAAAACAAATTGCACATTTTATACATTTCTGTCAATAAATGTCTGGAACTGTACTGTTACACTATCGTCCCACCTGCCATGCTAATAATGGCTGACAGAAAGGCATGGAGGCTCAGATGTATTGGTTTTTTAAACAATGAGCATTAATTGAGTGCTGATTCACTCTATGTGGAAGTATTACTTTATAATCACGGTTTCCTGTTCTTTATTTAATACCATGATCCCAGGCTTGGTCCAGTCTGATTTTCCATCGGTGCTTATGTTGGCATGCTTCATCTTCTTTCCATGGTACTCACCTAGTATAGCAGTGACTTTTCCTGCCTCTTATAAGTGGGCACCACACATGGATCCACGGTGAACGAGGGCTGGATGCCAGTGGACAGAGTAGCTGGCACAACCTTGACAACCAGTTCTCATTCTGCTTCTGTCCCTTTTTTGTCCACTGTCTCCACTACTGTAGATATTGTTGTGTGTTTTCTTTTGATACTTGGTTACTAGCCTCTTTAATGAATGACTTTTGATTTGCAGCTTTAGCCAGAATTAAATTAGATGCGTTACCAAGGGCTGATGAATCAAATTGTCAAATTACATAGAACATTTAAACTTTTTTTATTTTTATCAACCGCATTGTCCTGGTTAAAGACATGGCAGGTCTGGTTCCACCAGGAAACACTGTGCACAAGACAATAATACCCTGGACAGGGTGCCAATACATCGCCAGGCTTCAGCCATCCCCGCCCCTCAGACAAGGCCAATTATGTCTGTGTAGGCACCGCTGGCCAGAGGCAGATTCAAAACGGAATCTCAGCATTGGTGCGCTGCGCCACCCCAACGCATTTAAACCTGAAACACAGTACTGATACAATTTAGAAAATCTGCTACTCATTAATCTACCAGTTTGGCAGTCTGTATTGCATTCATTCATGTCATTTCTGCTTGTTTTAATGTTTTTTACATATTTATATATGTTTATTAAAAGGCGCTTGGGTGATGTAGTGGTCTATTATACTAGTCCACCACTGCTGAGATTTGGATTTGGATCTTAGCAGTGCCATTAGCCATGATTGGCTATATCTGGTGGGGGGAAGGTTTGTCTAATATAAAAGATGTGCTACTGTATGTAACTTTTTAACATTTTACAAATAATATGAGATGGCTGTTTGTTTTTTTCGCTGAAGATCCTGCCCCCCAGAAATTCTGGGCATGGCCATATGTGTTAGTAATAGTTTATGTGAAAGGTCAGCTCTTTATCTGCCTGAAAGTGACTGCATGCCTGCATTTACACTTTAAACAGGAGTTTCCAAATTGGTTGGTGACAGTGACAGTCAGAAGACAATGACATCATGTCCAGAAGGCAAAGATAGCATAACTGACTTCAATCTCTAGG
The DNA here is from genome assembly GCF_030014385.1 of Trichomycterus rosablanca. NCBI lineage: Eukaryota > Metazoa > Chordata > Actinopteri > Siluriformes > Trichomycteridae > Trichomycterus > Trichomycterus rosablanca. Next base: position 8,059,810 of record NC_086012.1, read on the forward strand.
GAAGAACTAATGGTATTCCTGTCTACTCTTTTAATTAAAGTGACACTAGCTAATCTTGGGCACTTGGGTGTAAAAGGAGTGCTGGAAACTGTTCTGTTAGCGTGTTGATATGTGTAAAAATGCATGAGCTGCAGTTGTGAAATAATACAGTTGATTGATTCAAAGCTCCTAAAAGAAGCATGTCACCCCTTTTCATTTAGATTTGTAACTGTCTTGTGGTGGGGGGAACTCAGCCAGCAGGTGGAAACAAAACAGATACTGGAAATACTGGAAATCATGATTACACAAACTGAATTAGCCCCCCATGATGATTCTGATAATTGCATTGATGATGATGATCGTGTTAAAAAACTTACAAATCCCATTTACAGAAAATGGGACATTTTGTAAAATGCAATAAAACAAAAGCCTGTGATTTTTCAGTTCTCTTAAACCATTTATTTAACTGACAAAAGTAAAGATTTCCATTTTACTAATCAACTTATTTTTTGTAAACATAAACAAATTTGAAATTTATACAGTAAAGTTTAAAAGTAACAGTTTAATAGTTTATTAAAGTTACATTGTTCTGAACCATTCCACAATAATTTGTAACAGGTGAGAGAATTGTGATTGGGTATAAAAGCAGGATCTAAAAAGGTTTAGTCAGTACAAGCAATGATGGGTTGTAGCTCACCACGTTGTGCCAAACTTAATTAGAGACTTGTCAATCAGTTCAAAAAGAGCATTTCTCAATGCAAGATTTCTCCAAACATAGAAACACAGCACAGTCAGACCCAAACACACCAATCACAAAGATGTGATACACACCCAGCTACACATGCTCATTTGACTTATGGACAATAGACACAGCTGCAGACAAAATAGAAAAGACATTTGAGTCAGGCATTTGTGTTTGGCTTTGGTGTGTTTTCATTTAGATTTTTTTGCTGAATATAACCTGAGCTTCTTCTCTTAAGTCTGACCTCCCTAAATAGTGGCAAAGGATAAAATGTGTCTGCCTGACAGGAATAATTATACAAATAGGCAGATAAAAAAAAAAAAAAAAACAGTGGACAATCTGTGTGAATGTGTATGTGTGCATTCATTCATAATTACTCAAACAGGCAATGGTCAAAAAAAATGGTGGACTGTGTGTGTGTGTGTGCATTCAGATACAAGCCTTGTCTGGCTCCACACCTCAGTCATGTTGATGTCTGATTTAATTACTAAAGTGTGTGATTATCCAGGTACCTGTAGTTTGTTGGAGCTACAGGTGCAGCTTTGAACAGACATCAAAGTTACAATAAACGCTATATGTGAACAACAACTGCTCTTTTGATGTTATGTGTGTGTGTGTGTGTGTGTGTGTGTGTGTGTGTGTGTGTGTGTGTGTGTGTGTGTGTGTGTGTGTGTGTGTGTGTGTGTGTGCGTGTGTTCATCCATGACAGTGGAGAGAGTGGTGCAGGTAAGACGGAGAGCACAAAGGTGATTCTGCGCTTTTTGTCTGTGATGAGCCAGCAGTGTGTTGAACTTGCCGCCAGGGACACATCATCTCACGTAGAGGAGGCTCTCCTGGAGAGCAGGTATACCAAACCAAACACACATACTGTACATATAAATAAATTAATAAATTTGATTTTAAGTATAAAATTTCTGAAATCTGAGTCTTGAGTTGCACCAGCATTGAGGGAAAAAAACAGTATTGGACCTTTGTTCCATCATACATCAAGGCCTTTGTAAGAAAAGGGCTTTTTTTGCATGTTTTTTTTCTTTTCCTACCAATTTAGTCATATCTAATTTTTCAGTTGTAACTTCCTCTGCTGTGGCAGTCCCCCACCCTTACCAAGGAGAGCCGCAGATTATTATGTGCCTTCACCAACATAAATGCGATCATAGATTAATTATTTTCACCAGTCAGAGATGCGGTCTCACAGAGAGCAGAATGAAGAGTCATACACTACTGTCGGTCACTACAGCCAGCAGAGATCGCAGTTTCTGCAGCAATGAGGAACCTATTTAATCTTCTTCCTCCCTCAGACACAGCTTATTGTGTCTGTGTGGTTGATGGCACCACTCAAGCAGGCAGAATTAGGTTTTTTCCCTTTAAATGCCACAGAAGCTCTATAGAGTCAAAATCCCTATATCATTTAGTCAACGTAAAACACCTACACTTGTGGTTAGATAAAAGAAAATGGTTAGTTTGTTGCCATAGATGTCTATTTGTCAAGGGGAAAGAAGACAAATAGATTCTTGCCCAAATCAAACCTAACCTCTTACTTGAAGCCCAGATAACCAAACTAAAGCTCTATTTTAGGAACATTATGAGAAGAACCAATTTATTGGAAAAAAAAACTGTTATGCCTGGAAGAGTTGAGTGTAAGAATAAGATACAGCTAGCAACAACATGGATGCAAACAATTAGAGGAATAATGATCACGCCATTAAGTCTGAAGCCCCAAACAGAAGATGTTCTTGAGAAACACTATTCATATTTTCACCAGGAGTCGACTTAATAAAAATAACAATAATAGAAGTATTGAAGACTTCATAAGACAAAATTGTTATCATCTTCTAAAGTTTTTTAACTTTCATCCTTGGAAATACATTTGTCTTTTTAACTATCTATGTTAGTGGGGACAACATGCACATACAAAAATTGTAAATTTAAATTCTTGCTATCTTTCTGTCCCTCCTGCTGTGTCTGTTTCTAATTCAGTCCTATAATGGAGGCATTTGGAAATGCTAGGACGGTGTATAATAATAACTCCAGCCGGTTTGGGAAGTTCATCCAGCTTCACTTCAGCCAACGAGGGAACATACAGGGAGGAAAGATCGTTGACTGTATCCTGTATTGCAATAAAATATGGTCCTGCTGAAAGATCAGTGCTTTTCCTGCTTCCTCTATTGCTAGCTGTGTGTGTGTGTGTGTGTGTGTGTGTGTGTGTGTGCGTGCATGCGAGTGTGTATGCTACATGCCTGTGGATAGAGTACCTTTTTTAGCCTATTGTTAGTTATTACTGCAATTTTCCTTGACCAACTATTCCCATAAAGACTTACTAGAAAAGGTAAGTGGTTTGTTATTATATTTCTGTTGGCAAGATGTGCGTATATATACACTGATGAGCCAAAACTTTATGACCACCTGTTTAGAATGCTGTCAAAACAACTGACCCACTGAGCCATGGACTCCACAAACCCTTTGAAGGTGTCCTGTGGTGTCTGGTACCAGGACATAACCGTCCTACAGTGCATCCAGGTGCCATTTGTAGGGCCCTACTAAATTCGCTGGGAAATGTTAAAATTTTTTAAAGAAAAGTGCCACATTTCAAGGCAGTCATTAAATAACATACATAAATTGAATGATATAATAAATGAAAGCTACAATAAACAGCACAGCCTACCTTAATAGTTGAAAGACAAAAATACTTGTCCGTGTTTTTAGCTGCTTTAGACTTCGACATCTTGGGCATTTTGTGTAACCGATTGCTAGTGTAACTGAGCGTCTTAAGAGTTTTCTGAGTTTATAAAAAAAGAAATAAACTGTACATTTCGCGGTCTGTGATGCAATTTTCACAGCCGGGAATTGGGTAGGGCCTTGTTTGGAGATACTTTGTACCAATTGTTTTGCCTTAACAGTCTGGCCTATATTAAAGTCTGCCCATAACCTGCCAAGATATGGATGTCACAATACATCTGAAGGTTCCCAGCAGGTCCTTCTACTTTTCATTTACTTATCATGAGAATTTCAATTAGTCTTATTCAACAAGCTGGGCACAACAACCATTGCTGTCAGGTTATAGCAATTTTCCTTTATTAAAGTCATGATGTGTCTGGTCATATCAGCAGCATTTAACACATGAACTACAAGTAACTACCATCAGCCCAACATTTTAAACATCGCTGACCCTCATATGCATAAGTTGTTTTGAAAATAGTAATAACATTTTGGAGGTGGTACTAATGTCTTGGTTCATCGATGTACATAGTTTGAGTGCTCACAGCCTATAATCTTGTTTCCTTTCTGTTGTATGTAGAATCGTGTTGTGCGTCAGAATCCCGGTGAGAGGAATTACCACATATTCTATGCTTTACTGGCTGGAACCAGTTCTGAACAGAGGGGTGAGTACAAACCAATATTATTGAAGTCTTAATTGCTTGTATTTAGTTTTTATTTAAAGTTTTAGTCATAAAGTGTCTAAAGTATTTTATGACTAAATGACTAAATCTAATTTCTTAAAAACAGAATAAAAAAACAATGTTTGTTTGTTTGGATTTTAATGTAATTTTTTACACTTTGTTTACATTCATGACAGGAATGGTAGTTACTCTTTACACAAGGTTCATCAGTTCACACAAGGTTATATCGAACACAGTCATGGACAATTTAGTATCTACAATTTACCTCAATTGCATGTCTTTGGACTGTGGGAGGAAACCGGAGCACCTGTAGTAAACCCACGCAGACACGGGGAGAACATGCAAACTCCACACAGAAAGGACCCCGGACCGCCCCACCTGGGGATCGAACCCAGGACCTTCTTGCTGTGAGGCGACAGTGCTACCCACTGAGCCACCGTGCCGCCCAAACAGACAATGAATGAATTAATAAAATGACTATTGACTATCGTTCGTAAGTTGGTACAGGTTGTACAGGTTTTAGAGAATAACCTAGAATTAATGTGATTACTTTTAAGAAATGTATTTCACAACATTGTCAGAAAAGTATTTTGTAATTTGTAACAGCTTACATTTTTTGAGTAACTACCAAAACTGAATATTGATATCAGAGATAGTTTATGTGTTGAAATGTGAATGGCAAGTAGCATCCAACATTGTTAGGCTGTGTTTATACTTGTAGTTCAGTTCTCTTGGTCCTGACCAACCAAGAAAATGATACATTGTTACATTTTAGGCGTGGTATGCTTACCGTTCACACTCAAAAATTTACAAAAGGGTAACATATGATGCACCTTTGATGTATTTTGCTGTCAAAAAAGCTCTGACCTGCTAAGACATGGACTCCACAAGACATCTGAGGAAGTCTTGTTCTATTTGGTATCAGGACATTAGCAACACTTTCTTACATCTTGCACATTGCAAAGTGGATTGTCCTACAGTGCATCCTGGTGCCATCTCCTGCAAACGTACCTAGTCGTTCACATGATCTTTTCCATTGCTTTAATGTCCAGTCCTGATGTGTGGGTGCGTGTTGCAGGTGCTTCTGACAGTGGACTGGAGTTAGCATGGTCTTCATTTATGTACTCCCTTACACGGAAGGGTTTAATGAAATGTGTGTTGTGACACATTTACCTCATCACCATTATTAAAATAATCTGCAATTTAAGCAACATAAGCCCTTTTATTGGTCCATACCATTGTTTTAGTTATAATCTCATTGTTTGTGTATTTTCTAGAAGCCTTCTCTCTCCTGCCTGCTGAGAATTTTCATTACCTGAACCAGTCTGGCTGTGTAAAGGATCCAACCATCAATGACTCACACACCTTTCAGGAAGTGCTAGTAAGATTTACTAATAAAAAATAAGTAGTCACAAGAATTCCAGAAGCTGTCATTTAAGAATGAAGTAAAACTGTACTTGAATACTTTTCATTTCCATTTTGATAATTCAAACATTTATACACATTTGTAAAACATCAACACATTCTTTTCACGAAATGTGTGTGTTTGTGTGTGTTAGAATGCATTAAGAACAATGCAGTTTGCGGAGGAGAGCATTCATGAGGTTTTAAGGCTTTTGGCTGGAATTCTGCACCTCGGTAACATTGAATTTGCCACAGCGGGTGGAGCTCAGGTTTCCTCGAAAACAGGTTTGCACTCATCTACCCTCTTTACATTTGATATTTCACTCTTATATTCACTGTTGTTTACACAATAAGCACAGTCCAGTATGGTCATTTATTGTGGAATAAGAAATATTTCGTAACTCCAAACTTTTCTGTTTCTGACATAGTTTCTGAGTTCTGTTTCTGACATAGGTGAAAATTGCACTTCTAATTATCAGTGTTGTATGTGTTAAGATCAGCTGCTGCCGAGCTCTCAATTATAAGTGTCTCTCGGTGTCTTTCGTACACATAAGCTTGGGTCTATGCAGAAATGGAATTCTGTGATGTGTGTTATAATATTATAATTATAATAGTTTGTTTAATAGAGTTTCAGGTTGCATTTTTTGATGCAATGACGAATTGTGTTAAGGGGCCTAGGCCAAACCCTAAAAAAATCTCATAGAATTATTAGCTTTACACCACTCCATCCTCCACGTGCCTTTGTGCTTGGTGATGTAAGGCTTGCAACTCAGCTAAATCAAATGTGTAAACTATAACAGTTGTAATTATTAAAATATATATACTTTGTGTAATTTGTGTATGTATGGCGTATTTGTATTTGTAAAGCTCTAAGCAGTGCAGCAGAACTATTGGGCTTGGACTGCACACAGCTGGCTGAAGTTCTGACACACAGATCCATGATCCTCAGAGGAGAAGAAATCAGCACTCCACTAACTATAGAACAGGTGACACACACACACACACACTCACATGAAGCAGACAGGTACTGTCTTACTGTGCACATAAGTCATGTCATGTCAAGGCTTTACACTAGCACCCTTTTCATTCTCTCCACCCAGACTGTCAGAAATCAATTTCATTCCAATCCATTCATGCATTGAATTAAAAGTGGTCCTGTGTGTTTCTGTTTTTGTACTAGGCAGTAGATTCTCGTGACTCCATGGCTATGGCTCTCTACTCTCAGTGTTTCACCTGGATCATCCACAAACTCAACAAGCGCATCCATGGCAGTGACAACTTTAAGTCCATTGGCATTCTGGACATTTTTGGCTTTGAAAACTTTGAGGTGCAATAATGCTACATGTGACAATGTTTTTAAGAATTAGGAAACCAAGGCACAGTGACACAATGATGTGTGTCTCTTGTTTAGGTAAATCGGTTTGAACAGTTCAACATCAACTATGCCAATGAGAAGCTTCAGGAATATTTCAATAAGCACATCTTCTCTCTGGAACAGCTGGAGTACAACAGGTAAATGTCAGGATTTTATACAAGGTAAAGTATGTAAAGGCAGACCCGAGTTTCAGTTGAGGTGAGATTTGAAACGAACAAACCCACCCATTCAGACCTCTGCTGGGTTTTGGGTTTTCTATGCAGTTTTATTATGATACAAGCATCAAAGTGTACATCTGTGTGTGTGTGTGTGTGTGTGTCTCCATAGGGAAGGTCTGATCTGGGAGGATGTAAACTGGATGGACAATGGAGAATGTCTAGATTTAATAGAAAAGGTAAAATAAACATCCACATATGCCCAGACAAAAACGCAAATAGCAAAATACTGTCAAGTAAAAAAAACTGCATTCTTTTTTCCATTTCCTTTTCATCAATCTCTTTATCCTAGTCAGGGTAGGGTGAGTCTGGTTTCATTGGGAAACACTGAGTACAGGACAGGAATACCCTAGAGAATGTCACCTTTCCCTCAGACATAGCCAATCTTGTCTGTGCTGACACATGGCCGGCTGAAGCACCACTAAGATTTTGAACCCAGTTCTCAGCAGTGGTGGACTGCGTAACAGAATACTGCACCACAGTGTGCATTGATCTCTTAATTCATTCTTGTAATGTTTGTGTCTTTCACTGTGCTTGTATCTGATTTGTGTGTGTTTGTGTGTGTGTGTGTGTGTGTGTGTGTGTGTTGCTACATTACAGAAGCTTGGTCTATTGGCTCTTGTAAATGAGGAGAGTCATTTTCCTCAAGCCACTGATGCGACTTTGCTGGAGAAACTTCACAGTCAACACTCTGTAGGTTTTACTGTGTTATCACCTCATAAACCAGTTTTAATGTCTGTATGATCAGATCAACTAATATTTGTAATACAAATGCTGCCATTTACATGGAAATTTAATTAGTTTACTTGATTTAATAATTTACTGCATGTTGCCTATGCACCTAAACATTGTAAAGGTTTTTTTTTTCAAACATTTTATAATCTTTTCATCTCCATGTATTCAAGTAATAAATATCTAATCATACCCACACATTTAAGTCTTATCACTTATGAAGAGCCACTTTAGACTCCATGTGACTCCCCCCGAACTTGCACAGGTGCCCCAACCAGTCCCCAGAGATTGCGTATCACAGTGGCAGCGGGACGAGACAAACGTTCACAAAAACATGTGTAAAAGCTAATGTACATTGATGTCACAAGGAATTGGGTAATTTCATGGCAAAATTGTAAGGAATTCACAGCCATCAACATTGCATCATGCAATTAGCCTGAAATTAGCCTTTTCCCATGTATTATGCTGTGAAATTCAAAACTACACCACAGAAAAGTCTGTTACACTAGCAATCCTACAGCAATTCAGTTAGCAATCGGTTAGTCAAAATGTCCAAGATGTTGAAGTCTAAAGCAGCTAAAAACACTCGGGTAACTAATTTTTGAAAACTCCCAACCAATTCTGTGGACGCAGAGGGGTGTGTGTCAAAACACGGACGCATAATTTCATATTTGAAATGGAGCCTCGCATCGTTTTATGTTTACATTCAACCGTTAGAGTAAGCTGTGCTTATCCGTAAAATCTGTGATTTTTGAAAAATGAGGTCCGTCAAATTAAGCACATTTTCCCGTGAATTTAGTAGGGCCCTAATTATACCAGTGTAATGCATGTATACATAGAGAGTAAGAATCAGCTAGGATTGACAAACATTGTTTGACAATCAGCAATTTTCAACTTTTAACAAGGATTTAACAATCCTTATGTCTGTTCCAAAAACATCACCATATTTATACTACTGGGCCATATTTTTGTTATTCAATTTTATGTTACATTTACATTAATTACATTTTACCTGTGCTATCAGTTTTATGTCTTCAAAACTCATTTAAAATGCAACTGCCTGCCTGGCTTTCAACCAACCTAAACACTGCCACATTACCCCACTGCTGCATTCTCTTCACTGACTTCCTGTAGCTGCCCGCATTTAGTTTAAAACAATGATACTTACCTACAAAGCGAAAAACAGACCAGCCCCAAGCTACTGTGGAGAACTCCTGTACTCTATAAAACCCCAGTCTGTACCACGCAACCTTTGAGCCACTAGTCTTGTTTGTTTTAATCCTCCACCCAGAATTCGAGGAAGACACGCATTAAGGCTCTTTTCTGTACTGGCACCCAAGTGGTGGATTGAACTTCCTCTGTATGTCTGAACATCTCACCATTTTTAAAAGACAATTAAAGATAACTAACGTGCACTTTCTAACCTTCTATAACATCTTATTAATAAAAATAAAAAAACAGCGTTTCAGTGCATTTATTTTTGTTGTTTATTTAGAGTTGGGAAATGTTTACTGTAAAAGCACTTTGCTCTGGATAAGAGCTTCTGCTAAATGTAATGTAGTTGAATAAGTGTGTATTTTGGTTTAGTCCAGCAGGGGGCAGTAAAGGTTTATTGGGCTTATTACTACAGGAGGACTACAGTGCAGCGTCTCATCGCAATATGACCCCCAGTAGATTTTCTGTTTCATTTTTTTTTTTACTAAACCCTACTGAGACATAGTGAGCCATGTTTTTATGTAGACACCTGACCAGCCGATAGCACCACTGGGGAAATGAACCCTGGATCTCAGCAGTAATGGGCCACCATAATGTACCACTGCCTCACCCCAAAATTAACTGTACTTGATGAACATTGGTTAAATTGTATATCCTCACTGTATTTGTCTCTTCTTTACTGTTACAGAAAAACCCTTTCTACATAAAGCCTCGAGTAGCTGTTCACTACTTTGGAGTGAAACATTATGCAGGAGAGGTATGGAATACATTATATGGACAAACGTTTTGGGACACACCTTTTAATTTTTAAATTTGTGTGCTTTAGCCACAACAATTGGAATAACTTTTGGCTTCGGAATGAACTGAAACAATAACTTAGGCTTTCTTGACCAACATCAGTGGCCAGCCATACAAATGCTCTGAATGAGCTGAATGGGCACAAATTTCCAGAGACATCGTTTAAAGTTTTGTGAGTCTTCTCAGATGAGTGGCTGTCGTTGTGGCTGAAAGGGTCACATATAAGTCACTATTTTAATACCATTTCTTTTTTAAATGGAATGTCCATCAATCTCATGGTGAGGTATCCAAATACTTCTGGCCATATAGTTTTCAAGCCAACACAATACTTGTAGTGTCTCTGTATGTTTTTCTTGGTGGATTTGTAAAATGTCAGAACTTCTTGCAATGTTTATCTGCTATAAACTTTACATGCCCCATTTAGCAAAAGTTCTGCATAGAATTGACGTTATGTCTTCCACTTGCGTAATAAAGTATGCATTTCTTGATTTAGCAACAGTCTTAGTTTTGGGTGACATATTTAGCCAATGTGGACATATTCATCACAGTATCATGATGGCTTTTCATAAAATGCCGTCTAAGCACTTGAAGGTCACACACAATCAACAGTGATTTCCAGACTTGCTGTACATAGACTGAGATTTATGTGACATCCAGAATCTCTTTATAATATTATGCATGGTAGATGGTAAAAGAAAAGAAAGTTTTTGTTGTATTGCATTTTGCAAAACCTCCTCAAAACAGGGTTTGTAATAAAATTCTATTTTTATTTATTTTAGTTTTATGGGGGGGGGTCACTTTTTGTGTGCCTACCCATGGTTATGCGTGTGAATATGATGTTATTTTAGGTGGTTTATGACGTAAGAGGGATCCTGGAGAGAAACAGAGACACTTTTAGAGATGATATTCTCAATTTACTCAGGGAAAGCAGGTATGTATGTGTGTGATGAGTCCCTTTCATTTTGGACTGACAGTCTTTCATACAAAGCTATTAAATATTTATTACATTTTGTTGTATTTTTTCTTTCACTTTTTCAGGTTAGATTTTGTGTATGACCTGTTTGAGAGAATAAGTAATAGATGTGGGCAGGACATGATGAAGAGCAGTTCACAGCACCGCAGGCCAACAGTCAGCTCTCAGTTTAAGGTCAGCAGCTACAGGAAACAATTTTTTTTAATTCAAATAAAAAAAATTTATTGATATGTATTGGCTGATACCTTCTTGCAATGCAACTGAGAATTTAGTTGTCTGACCTGTTTCCATGTTTGGATGGTTTACAACTTAACTATGTTTAAAATCCTCTTTTATTTGTCATTTTCTGAGCTTTTACACAAAGCCATGAGATTCATTATCAATTTCTCACATTATGTCTGCAACTTAAGACCACACCATGCAGATGATTATTTCTTCTACCAAAAATATTAACAAGATCTATTTTACTCTATTGTAACTCGGTATGTTTCCAGTGTCAAAAAAGAATTAGTGGCTAACATGTCAATGTTAAGAGGTCGCATAAATGGACACCATGCATTTATTGCTAAGAACCTTTTAAAAGTTAAGACATCTTGTCATTGCACTGTTTTCCATTGAAACAAGCCAACATCAACTTAAGTGTTTTTGTTTATGTTTTTTTTCCCTTTGGTTTGTAATTCCACATGAAGAAATAAATTATGCGTGTAAAGTTATAATTAGGAAGCATGGCATTTGGTGGGCCAGATTTTGTGGCTCTGCAGTAGCAAAGCTTGCTGAACACAATTAACACAGCACTGCTTACTACAGGTGCAAAACAATCTCACATAAATTATTTCCTATTTTACCCAGAATTCCTTGCACTCCCTGATGTCCACTCTTTGCACATCTAATCCTTTCTTTGTGCGCTGCATCAAACCCAATAATGACAAGGTATGTATTACGCATCCACCTACAAACACTTGAAATTTTATTGAGACATAATGATCTTTTGTTTATTTACTTGTATTGTATTGGTATTAAAGAGAACATATGATGCTGGATAAAGAACTGTGGTATGTTGAATTAATTATTATGAATTATTGTGGATGAATTCTGTCAGCCAAACACCTCCACCTGAAGCGAATTATGAAAATGTGATATTGTCTCTACAGCATAATGAGATTTGTACAGTAGTATGAATTCAGTGCAGCACAAACAAATTTCAGTAACTGAATGATGAACAATGCAGTAGCAATGGTTACTGACATTGAGTTTGAAATTTTGTGCACTGTAATGACAATTTGATCTCTGTGAAAGGTAGTTTTTTATTCATTTTTTTACCTGTGTTACTTGACAATGTATGTCTGATCGCTCTAGTCACGTGACAGCTTAATACATATCTCTGTGTTTTTGCATCAGGCTGTTTTAATTGAGTGAAATTAGTCTGCTTTTAAAATTTGCTCATAAGTGACTGGAAATTATTTTAAAATTTGACTCCCATTCAGCATCCACACAAAGCAGAACAGACAGGATTTGGTTTGACACTTGACTTATGCATGATAGGCAGTTGGTAATGATTGGAAGAATAACAGTATACTAGTTCAGTGAGATGGATGACAGATGGACTTCTGAAGTGCATTTTGTTTGAATGTGTCTTGAATAATATACAGTCAGATTCTTTGTTAAGAATGAGTTACAGACATGTGGCATTAACTGAAAGAAAAAATGCACACAGACACAATTGAGCTTAATAATATCAGTCATCACAGGCTCCCGCTTGCAGAAAGGAAGCAGTGTTAAATATGATAGTGTGAGTGTGTTTGTGTATGTCTGTGTGTGTGTATGTAAACTAAGCCAATTTCTTAATTTACTGGTGATGAAGGAGACCACATACATCATGAACTTATTACCTTTCTATTCTGTCTGTGTGTGTTTGTGTGTGTATGTACAGTATATGTGTGTGTGTTTGTTTTTTTGGACCACAAATAAGATATCCAATAGTGTTTGTTGTAGACTACACATCTGGTAGTTTTTGTTCTAGACCATGCATCCTATAGTGTTTGTTCAAGGCTACTTGTCCAATAGTGTTTGTTCTAGACTATGCTTTCTTTGTTTTAGGTTCTATGTCCAATGGTGTTTGTGTCATAGTATGTATTTTAGAGCCCAGCTTCTGCATTAGAGACTTGCTAATATTTAACAAATGGTGGTCACTGATATAGAAATTACATGCTGTAGGTTTGAATAATACAGATTGTATTGTATAGTTGTTGTATTGTTGTTATTTAGCACAAATTCTTCCAGGCAGTGGCGATTTCTCTAAGACTGCAAGGGAAGCTCAGCTTCCCCTAAAATGTCAAAAATTAAATGGTCAAATATGTACAGTTGTGTTAACATTTCATTGACTACAAATGCATTCGAACACGTTCATCTCGAAGACGAGTTCGTTCAGAATCAGCTACTTACCACAAATCGAACTGACTCGATTTTGTTAACTTCTCATACATTCCCATAGCGTCAATGCATTTGCCCGTAGAAGCTGAGCATCTAGTCACTTCAATGGGACTGCATGGAACGGTTTTTATCATTGCTTCGAAACTTGCCGGTCATGGGATAAATGCCACAATTTTGTCCCGCCCCCGGACGCTGAGCGTCTCTGGGGGTGAATGGAGCTGTGGGCGGGTCTGGACACGGAGCTTCTGCAAGATGATTGGAGGATCAGTCGAAAGGCTGAATCCCGTTTTGATTGACAGCTATTTTGAGATCTACAACCGTCACTTAATCACTGGGAGCTTCAGTCCCATCGCGGATTTTGCGAGTGAAGTCGAAAGACAAACTGCAACCCATTTATTGGTATTTGCTTGGTGAAATTACTTAACCATTTCCATTGTTCATTGTGTAAATAAAACAGACTCATAGTATTTGTTTCAGTTTAACATAATTTCAACATTTCCTTGTTCGATCACAGGCCATTTTCTTGAAAAGGAACGGAGGGCAGATTTTATGTATAAATAAATTGACAAATTTTATGATGTAAGCCGACAATGAGCTTCCCCTCTTTGAAAGACCGGCAGCCGCCACTGCTTCCAGGCTATGTAATTTACAGTTGTTAACAGAGTATTTATTTATGAGCTTGTAAGTAAATGCATCCAAATGACATTTGTTTGACAATATAATGAAAATTAAGTAAAAATCTGCATATTGTTTCTACTAACTTAAAGTTACTGTGTGTGTGTCTGTGCGTCTGTGTGTGTGTGTGTGTGTGTGTGTGTGTGCGTGTGTGTAAAAGAGAGAAAAAGGGAAGACAGTACCATCATTCTGTATTTGAATGTAAACAGCTGGCCAATCACTGCCCCCATTTTACCCACAATCCTCCTCTTGACTTAACCCCCCAATCAACTTCCGACTTCCCCCACCCCAGAACAACCTGCACAAATTAGCCCAGCATGACTCAGTGCACCATGGCAACTACCAGTGTCTGAAAGAGCTCACAGGGTTGTATTGTGCGACCAGTCTGTGTGTGTGTAGTGGATGTGTGTGTGGGGAAGGGGGGGGGGGGGGGAGTGGTCAGTTAATAACTGACTCCTAGAGGGTTACACACTTGCAGAAAGTCACTGAAACACATCAGTGCACAATGAAAGGAAATATTCTTCATAACGACAGGAGCTTACAGGCTGCAAAAACTGATGCAGGTGTGTTTGGGGGTGGGATCAGCATTTACTAATGGATTACTAGAAACAATATGTAAAATCTTTATTATTGGTAGAATATTTTTTTTACATGTATTTAATTTTAATCAGGTGGCAATTAAGCTATTCCTTACAGATTATTCAGATAACAGTTTTCGTTGTCTTTTTAGGGGTGTAATAATGGCAAGTGTGCAGTCATAATAGCAGATCGTTTTTAGTGTTTGCTGTTCAAAGTTTTTCATAAATTACATAATTGACTTAATGCTATTGTACTGTTTAGTAATACTACTTTATTACACAAAATAAGTGACATGTTTCTAGTGTAAACTTCATAACCTAGTGCACTGTGATTAGGTTTGTTAAAGGCATGCGAGAGGCTGTGGGATTTTTTTTCTCAAGAGCATCTAACATTTTACTGCCACTCCTGTCACTATTTGATGGATAACAAGGAAACACTGTATGTCCAAACGTGTGTGGACATGCCCCATAATTATTCAAGTTCAGATGTTTTAGCCACTCCAATTGCTAACAGGTGTAAAAATTAATTATATAAAATCAGTGATCTGCTTTCAACTCATTTAGGAAGGACTTTTCTTGTTCCTGCATTACAGTGCGTCTGTGCACAAAGCAGCATCTGTAAAAATATGGCTTTCTATGGCTGTAGAAAACTTCAGTGGCCTGCACTGAGCCAATTGGAATCTTGATTGCGACACAGGCATTCTTGTCCAAAAGATTGCCTGACATCACAATTTTGCTTAAATCTTCATAGTCATACTTAACAATGTTGTAGAAAGCCTTTCATGAAGAGTGAATCATATCATAATTGCAAAGCGGGCAAATCCATATAAATGCCCATGGAATGGGATGTCTAGCAAGCTCACGGTCAGGTGTCCACGTATTTGGCCATATGGTAAAAACTCATAGTCGTGTTATTAGATGTTGAAGGCTTTTTTAAAGACACTGGGTTGAGATTTGCCATCTCTGGTTGTCACACAATCATAACACAGAGGTCGCACAAGACACATCACAATTCATCTGTGATGGATGTTTATTCTGAATTTACTTAGGACATCAGATGCATCCAGTCCTCTTGTAATCTTCTTGATGAAGTGTATGACTATATGACTTTACACTTGTTAGTAGAAGGTAACGCTTACTGACTGGGGTTTAATAGCTTTATAAATGCCTATTTACTTACAGTTGGCGTAAGAGTAGATTTAAATCTTTTTCGTTGCATGACTAATAAAATCAAACAATGCTTTAGCATTTTAAGTGCATGGGTTCACGTCTGTAACTGTATGTCAGTAGTGTTCAGCTAATTATTGAAAATGTCCAAATAGTAACTTTATTAAAAGTGAAAATGAGGGGTGGATGGGCGGGCTGGTGGACAGATTTGCCCAAAGAACTGCTACTTCATAAACTACCTTAATAATTAGCATCAAGATGTCAGATATTGTCTTCCCAGTTGTTACAAACCCCACTTTCAGAAAAGTTGGGATATTTTTAAAATGCAGAATAAACAAGAATCTGTGATTTTATTAATTATCTATCTTAAACCTTTATTTAACTGACAAAAGTACAAAAAAAGGTTTTCAGTGTTTTTACTGACCAAAAGTCATTTTTGTGGTCTGATAGTTTGTCTTCAGCCTTAAATCATTCTATTGCTCATTATAAGCTCTAGATTAACTTCAGCTTCCCCCACTCATAGTAACTCACGACATCCACCCCAGAGAAATATGATAGAAATATGAGAGAAAGAAGACAGAGTGGGTTAAAGGAATACCTCAGCTAACATAATTTCAACATTTCCTTGTTCGATCACAGGCCATTTTCTTGAAAAGGAACGGAGGGCAGAATTTATGTATAAATAAATTGACACATTTTATGATGTAAGCCGACAATGAGCTTTCCCCTCTTTGAAAGACCGGCAGCCGCCACTGCTTCCAGGCTATGTAATTTACAGTTGTTAACAGAGTATTTATTTATGAGCTTGTAAGTTAATGCATCCAAATGACATTTGTTTGACAATATAATGATATAATGAAACAGAACAGAAAAACTTAAGATGTCTCATAGCATTGTGTCAGTGGTTGCATGTATCAGTATGCTAATATGTATTTGTGTTCTGTAGTGAATATTATAATCATCACAAGCCATTACAGAGATTTCCATTCACTGTGGATCTGTCCCTCCAAATGCCATTATTCTCTCTCAGCATCTTTTTCTTCTATCTGCAGAGATTGACATTTAGTTGGAGAACATTAACGGTACAGGGCACCCCGTTTCCGACCTCACTCCCACATGGGGTCAAAGATCACTAAAGTGGGGTTGATGGGGTTCATTCATAAAGAATAAACACTATTGTTCTGAAAAGGATTTTTTTTTCGGGAGGCCTTTGGGAGTAATTCACAAAAAAACTCTTTAGAGTCTTTAGAACTTACTTTGAGTTGTGCTAAAATTTTGTTTTCTGTTTCCTTTTTTTTTGTATTTTAATATCCCTTTCTGTTAATCTCTTCTTTATGATTTGATTCTTTCACTTTTTCAGCCAAATAATATAGAGCTTACAAAAAAGAATTTCCCTATTTATACATTAACATCTCTTATTTTTTTAAGATGCCAGATCACTTTGATCATAGCCTGGTGCTGAACCAGTTGCGTTACTCTGGCATGCTGGAGACAGTGAGGATCCGACGTGCTGGCTTTCCTGTTCGAAGAACCTTCCAGGATTTCTGTTCCAGGTGAGTTCCACATACAGTCACTTACCATACATACTGGTTTAACTACATTCCATTCAAAATTATTAAGACCATTGTGGTCTCAAAGACAGTTCATGCCAGATTTTATGCAGTGTATATTGTGGGCCCTTATAGACCAAGGTCTATCAAATCAAGGAGTCTGAATAATTTTAAATCCACAATATACTGTACACTATATTGCCAAAAGTTCTGGGAAGGCTTTCCACAAGGTTTAGGAGTTTGTTTATGGACATTTTTGACCATTCTTCCAAAAGCGCATTTGTGAGATCAGACACTGATGTTGAACGAGAAGGCCTGGCTTGCAGTCTCCGCTCTAATTCATCCCAAAGGTGTTCTATCGGGTTGTGGTCAGGCCAGTCAAGTCAGTCATGCCTAGGTGCTTGGTTTTATACACATGTGGCCATGGAAGTGATTGGAACACCTGAATTCAATGATTTGAATGGGTGAGTGAATACTTTTGGCAATATAGTGTATATTATATACTGTGGGGCAATGCTGTAGAGCTGTAGATAAAAATAAACATTTTAGACTATAATCAGCATCAACAGTTTTGTTTTTGTTGTTAGTGAGTGCAGATTAGTGTTGTGTTAACCTTATGCATGGGAACAGTGCCTAACTTTAATCTTTTAAATGCAAATATAGAGGCTCATTTGTGTTTCGATTCAACTCTGAGTCCCACATGAGTTGATTGAGCAGTCTGAATGCAGATGGGATTATTTTGGTAAAAAATCACTGTAAGCAAGCTAAACTTTACTCTGAATACCATCCATGCAAATAACACTATGCAGGGTGTTGTCTACATAGCTATGATAAACAGTGCTCTTATTTCCCAGGATTCCACAAGATGAGAACATATAGAGAACAAACTTTATATAGGACAAGCATAAGGACTGACCCTTGTTGATTCTCATAGTTAGGGGGGCTCTTCAATATCTTAGTTAAAAATGTATACACCATGTTTTAATGATTCCATAACAATCTGTGTTTATCTGCATTATGGTGAATTTATTTGTCAGGTATTTTGTGCTAATGAGAGGTGTGGCAATGTGTGATGACCCCAAAGACGCATGTCACCAGTTGCTCTGCCTCTATGACAGCAGTAGTGAAGAATGGCAGCTGGGAAAGACCAGGGTGAGAAACACTGTTTACTCCTTAGTTTCTTATTATTTTCTAGGCATCTGGCACTCAGGTGGTGCAGCTGTAGCACACACGAGCTGACATCTTGAATTTGCAAGTTTGAATAGGTACCAGCAGGCCGGGCACCTATACGAACAATGATTGGCATGTCCAGTAGGTAATGCTGGAGGGGATTCCTCATAACTGCTGCCATTACGACCTCTGCTGGTTAATCGTTGGTGTACTACAAATGTGTCTGAGAGGACGTGTGATAGTCACGGCTCTCTTCAAACTGAAGTGGAGGTCAGCAGCAGTAGAGGAAGTGAAATGCTATCCGGTGATTGGATACGACTAGATCAGGAGGAAAACTGGGGGGAAAATGCTTGCAATTTCTAAGCATTCTCTTTAAACTCTTAATAATTTAAGTAAATGAGACTTAATTTCTTATTGTTTTAAATCCTTAACTGGGTCTGGGTCAAGTTTTTCTATTGATTGCTTTCTGTGGGTAGGTGTTTTTAAGGGAGAGTCTAGAGCTGCGATTGGAAAAGAAGCGAGAGGAGGAGGTGCTTAGGGCTGCAGCCATCATACAGGCTTATGTACTCGGCTACAGGGCAAGGTAAACACACACACACACACATTCACATAGAAATACACACTCACATACATAGAAACACAGTCACACAAAAACACACTCTAATGTACACAGAAACACACATGCTTGCATAGAACCACACAGTCACATAGAACCACACATACACACACAGAAACACTCTCATACAGAAACACTCTCATACAGAAACACAGTCACATACATAGAAACGCACATGCTCACATACTCACATAGAACACACATACACAAAAACACACAGTCACATAGAAACATGCACACTCACAAGCTAGCATAGAAACACACATACTTAGATGAAAACATGTTTTTATGTGTGCTCACATAGACACACACATAAAAACCACATTTCCAGAAAAATGTTACACACACACAAAGAAACACACACACTACTCACCACATCGAAACACACTACTCAGATAGAAACACACATATTAACCACCAGTTGCTTATATGAAAATGTGTGGTGGGGTCATAAAAATTGGAAGCTTATAAAATAGGGTCACTGGCCAAATGGTTAAAAATCCCATAAGCATACTATGTAAATGACAATGCTGGTATTTTATAATAGCAAGTGAGTAATTGTTTACTTAATTAATCGTTTAGTGATAAATTTATTTCTGGATTTATCATGATTTATTTGTTCACTCCTTGCTAAGAGATATTACATTAAATTTGTAGGATAAATAGACTCTTTTAATATTTTTTAGTTTTGTTGTATTTAATATTTCTACCTTGTAACATTAATAAAGTCCATGGTTGTCTCCTCTGTATTGCTCATTTTAATAAAAATCACCAAAAACGAACACAAATACCCTCTGTTATACTTTTTTAAATAGGTTTAACAAGCTCATGGCCAGTCATCCACATACTAAAGACGGTATAGGTCACAGATTTTTTTTTCTTATGGCTTGTAGAAGGCAGTACAAGAGACTGTTGCAGTGTGTGGTGGTGATCCAAAAGAACTGGAGGGCACTTTTTTGGCGCAGACGCTTTCTGATGCTTCGCTGGGCATCCATCACACTACAGAAAAGGGTCAGAGGTCAGAGGGCTCGACAGCTCTACATACAGCTACTGCAGGAAAAGAGAAGGAGGTTGGAGGAAGAGCAGAGACAGAGAGAGGAAGAGGAGAAGCAAGAAAGGTGGGCAAAACAATCGGGTTTGCGCGATAATGTTTTGTGTTTATAGTAGTTTTTGTTACTTCTTTTACTGATTCATACATTTTGCATTTATTTCATTAGTTTAAGATTTAAATTATGGCAGGAACAAAACTGTATCTAAGCAATATTTTATAAAGAATTTTAGTTCAATGATGTGTATTATTTTGTTTTTAGAGAAAGACAAAGGTTGGAGCTTGAGCTACAGACTCGAAAGGTAGGTCATAATACTTCCCCTCATTACATTAAAACTAAGTATAAAATAGTTCCAGCCTAATAAAAAATAACACAAAACAGTGTTGTCGGTACAATTTAAACATAGATCAAATGTTTCATGCTAAGGTGTCCTGCCACTGAAGCACCAGGTGTAGCCCCACATCTGCAAAAAAGTAAAAATGAATCCAGTATGTAGGATGCTTAACCAATGTAGAACAATACTGTACAAAAGGAAAATTAAACAGTGTCCAAAACAGTTGTGGACTTCTCCAGATAAGACATCGCCTTGCTGGCAGCATATGTCACTCAATCCCAGTATACCCCACCACAATAATACTGTCACACATCTGCAACTCCCCATGCCGTGGACACAGATGCTTCCTAATACCTTGACTGATGTTGGCTTTTGCAGCTTTCACTGATAACATTCTGGATAGTCATTTTCCTGTTTGGCACAGAAGAACCTGACACTCATTCTTCCTGAAAGCTCATATAAACCCATCTAAACTTATCTAGGCTCATCTAAACATAACACATTTCCACTGTATTTTAGTCTAACTGAGACAAGCCAAGAAAACTTTGCAGTGTTTCTGCATAAAATTTATGTATGGCTTTCTCTTTGCCTAATAAAGTTTTAGGTTGTGCGGTAGCAGTTAAGTGACACTTAAGTAATTTTCTAAATTACCCATTCCAAATCATCGTCTTTAAGAATTGACTCTCTTTACTTGCTGCGTAATAAATCCCAAGTGTCATTGTCAGCAAGATTATAACTGTTTGTGATTGTAATAGTTTTTAAAATATTCACAGGCGGAAAAGGCACTTCGAGTAGAGGAGGCTCAGCGAAAAGAAGAAGCTTTGAGGTTAAGAAAGGAGGAGATTCTCAGTCAACAGATACTTTCCACTGATGTGGTACCTCAGCTTCCGGAGAAGTCGTTTGAGCAAAAGGTGTTTTTGGAAGAAGTTCGTCCCCATGAGGCATCACAGGTGGAAGAGATCCTGCGTCTAGAGCGTGAGATAGAGGGTCTGCGCAGACAGAAGGAGACACGGGAGCAGAGTTTGACGGCACATTCGCTGGCACGTCTGCAACGCCTGCGTGATCAGGAGTTGCTCAGGCTGGAAGAGGAGGCCTGCATTGCAGCTCAACAGTTTCTCTCATCACTCAACTTTCATGAGATTGATGAGTGTGTGCGTAATATCGAGAATGCACTGGAATGCTCAGAGGGAACAGAACAGGAAAGGAGGAGAGATGGGGATGAGGAGGAGGTTGATGAGGGATTGGGAGTGGATGAGGGAGGCTATAAAGATTCACCAAACCCTAGCGAGCATGGCCACTCAGACGGCCAACGCACCAGCGGAATTCGAACCAGTGACGACTCATCTGAAGAGGATCCCTATGCCAATGACCGCGTGGCCCCACCCTCAGCTCCAATTGCAAATATGCCTTCAGCCTATCACAGCCTGCCATGTAACACTGACACAGCTTCTCTTGAGACCCAGAGGGAAGAAGAACTGATTCCGCCAGACGAGGACTCAGATTATGATGCTGATGAATATGATGATGGTGGCATTGCCCTTCCCCCCAGCATGCCCCTGTCTATGCTCCAGAGTGGCCGCTGGTCACGTGACCAGCGCAGCTCATTGGCGACAAGCACCAGTGCCAGTTCCGGAGCATACAGGTTCAGCTCGGAGGGAGCCCAGTCATCAGTGAGTCTTGCAGTTATACTTATGGCAACATCAATTTGTGTCAAAAATGCAATAACTGACAAAAAAGGCAGTTATTTCTTTCACATTACCGATTACATTTTTGTATTTATATATACACTATATAGCTAAAGGTAGGTGGCCATCATTTGGGGAAGGTCCTTTCCTGTTTTAGCATGCCTGAACCTTGGATTTTTGAGTTTGGTGTGGATAATCCTACTAAACATGGGAACGTCTATTGCCAGCCAGGCTTTCTTGGCCTGACCTCAAAATTGACCTTTTGATAGACTGAGAAGAAATTCCTACAGACAGCACCCAGAATCTTGTAGAAGGTTCTATGCTGTTATAGCTGCAAATGTATGGAGCTAATTTATTGCCAAAACTTCGCAAATAAACAGAAAGTATTCTGTAAATATGATTCGATTTGCAAACTAACAAAACACGATCTACAAATAAAAAACACGATTTGTAAACAAACACAACACGATCTACAAATAAAAAACACGACTATCTAACGCACACAGTGTGATTTACAAATACAAAACACCACTGTTGCAAATGCATATGTGACTTTCAAATAAATGCACAGCTGTTTTCTAATACACTGCACTTCACAAACAAATAGAACACGTTTTACAAATACAAACGCTGTTCCGCAAATGCCGTTTGTGTCATTTAGTGTCAGATTTTCTCACAAATGCATCCCGACTCGTACAAATGCGTCGCACCTGAGCAGTAGGGGGCGCTGTGGTACACTTTTCAGCATTTCTTGGAGCGGTCAAGCCAGCCTCCACTTCGAAATGCTCAATCAAATCAGCCCCCACATTGTTTGTGAAGATGTGCGCATACTAAACATTACGGTAAAGGCAAGGCAAGTTTATTTGTATAGCACCTTTCATACACAGTGGCAATTCAAAGTGTTTTACATAAGGAAGAAAAAAAAAAAGCATTAAAACATTCCTGAGATCTAGAACTTCAGAAAGACTTCTAAAAGCGTCTGGCGATACTGGTTAAAAAAATCACGACGTGAACGTGACTATATCAGTATCAGTATAAATATATCAGTTAAAATAATGTACATATATCAGTTAAAATAATATATAAATATATTAGTTATAATAATATATAAATATATCAGTTAAAATAATATATAAATATATCAGTTAAAATAATATATAAATATATCAGTTAAAAAATGAATACATTAATAAACCCATATCTTCCTGCAAATTGTATTTGGGATACAACTTCAGACTTTGAAAAAAAGGGTTGGTAATAACTGCATATAATGATTTTACTTTAAATTTAAAGTCAACTAAAATGTCATCTAAGCTCTTCCGTTTTAATTTAGATTATTATTAGCTATTAAATGGAATAATCTTGCTTACATAAAGTGTTATTGTCATTAAAAGGAATTCCACTTCATAATGATAGTACACCACCTGTAGTTTACACTCAGTATCGGGGCGGCATGGTGGCTAAGTGGGTAGCACTGTCGCCTCACAGCAAGAAGGTCCTGGGTTCTATCCCCAGGGGGCGGTCTGGGTCCTTTCTGTGTGGAGTTTGCATGTTCTCCCTGTGTCTGTGTGGGTTTTCTCCGGGTGCTCCGGTTTCCTCCCACTGTCCAAAAACATGCAAGTGAGGTTAATTGGAGACACTAAATTGTCCAAGACTGTGTTCGATATAACCTTGAGAACTGAAGAACTTTGTGTAATGAGTAACTACTGTTCCTGTCATGAATGTAACCAAAGTGTAAAACATAACATTAAAATCCTAATAAACAAACAAAAGAAAATCAGACCATTCTGATGTATCATTTCTAAATAAAGACTTTTTTTGTCACATTTCTATTATTTTCACTCTAAACTGTTATTACTCTCATTATTATTAGAGATTATATGCGCACATCTTCACAAACAATGATGGGGCTGATTTGATTGAGCATTTCGAAGTGGAGGCTGGCTTGACCGCTCCAGTAAATGCTGAATAGTGTACCACAGCGCCCCCTACTGCTCAGGTGCGACGCATTTGTACGAGTCGGGATGCATGTGAGAAAATCTGACACTAAATGACATACGGCGCCAGAACAGTGCCAAAAGTCACGTCCATGGTTTTAAAATTGGATGCTCTAACGAGCTTATGGTCATGTATACACATACGTTTGTCCATATAGTGTATGCAATCATGATGTCCAGCCCTGTGCCATAAACCCAGTCGATCACTGTACACACAAATATGCTTTCTGTGCACACACAAATTAGCACACACACTCTAACTTTGTTTTTTAGTTTGATGACAGTGAGGATGACTTTGAGAGATTTGATACGGATGATGAGTCATCATATCGCAGAGATTCTGTGTACAGCTGCGTTACTCTGCCCTACTTTCACAGTTTTCTTTACATCAAAGGTACAGCAGAAACTTTTACCTATTTCAGTATATTAATTTAAATTTTATTTCATTCTATTATTTTCTATTTTCTGTAAAACTGTGTTTTACATTGTTTTTTTTACTGTAAGTGGTAAACAATGTATGTGTTGATTAGGTGGGCTGCTAAATTCCTGGAAGCGGCACTGGTGTGTGTTAAAGGATGAAACATTTTTGTGGTTTCGGAGTAGGCAGGAGGCTCTAAAGCAAGGCTGGTTGCTTAAGAAAGGTGGGGGGTTGTCCACACTCTCCCGCCGCAACTGGAAACGTCGCTGGTTTGTCCTTCGCCAGAGCAAACTCATCTATTACGACAACGATGCCGAAGAAAAGATGAAGGGCATGCTGGACATACATGAAGCCAAGTAAGGACCCATGTTTCTCAGCAAATGTATTACATCAAGAAATAAAGGTCTGGGCTACACTGCAAGAGATAACAGCATGTTTGTCTTTACAATCTAGTCATTTGAGATTTGTAATTAAAACTCTCCAACAGAATTTGCTCAGACCAGTCTTAGATGTGGCAGCTTGAACATCCTTTGCAATTAAGATTTTAAAACCATAATTTCAAACATTTACAGTCATGTGAAAAAGTTAGGACACCGCATGAGAACCTTTGTCTTTTTGAACATATTTAAACTTATGAACAATTGAGCTTAATTTGAACAGTACTGAGAGATTGAGCTTATATAACTAAACAAAAAAATGTTACAAATTACTTTTAAACACAAGTTGTAAAATGTAATGAACAAAAATAGAAATTTATTGTGAGGAAAAAGTTAGGACACCCCCACATTTATTACTACTTAAAATGTCTAAAATTAGAATCCGGTGCACCACATCAACTGCAATGATTAGACCATCGTTAGAAGACATTGAAGTTTCATTTAAACCTCAGACATTAGTTTGGTTTGCTCTTGATTGTTGAAGTGAGTGATATCACCATGGTGAGATCTAAAGAGCTCTCTGAGGCCTTCAGACAGAAGATTGTAGATGCATACGAGTCTGGGAAGGGATTTAAAAAGATCTCAAAACTATTAAAAAAAATTAGCCATTCCACTGTCCGGAAAATAATTCACAAGTGGAGAACATTTAAAACAACTGCCAACATGGCCAGGTCAGGCCATCCTAGCAAGTTCAGCCTAAAAGCAGATCACAAGATGCGTAAAGAAGTCTCCGATAATCCTACAATATCATCACGGGACCTACAGGTAGCTCTTGCCACAGTTGATAGCAAGGGACATGCATATACCATCAGAAAGAGACTGCAGAAGTCTGATTTTCATGGGAGGTGTGCAAGGAGGAAACCCTTGCTGTAAAAAAAACATTAGGGCAAGATTAAAGTTTACCAGAGAACACCTAGACAAAGACCAGGACTTCTGGAACAATGTGCTTTGGACAGATGAATCCAAAGCTAAATTATTTGGGCACAGTAACAGAGAACATGTTTTGCGCAAACCAAACACAGCATTTAAGCACAAGAACCTCATACCAACTGTGCAGCATGAAGGTGGAAATGTCATGGTTTGGGGCTGCTTTGCAGCAGCAGGGCCTGGCAAGCTCTCCATTATAGATTCCACGATGAATTCTTCACTGTATCAGAGGGTGCTTGAGGAAAATGTAAGACTATCTGTCCAAAAAACTGAAGCTGAAGTGGAGGTGGACCATACAGCATGACAATGACCCAAAACATTCCAGTAAATCCACCAAGAAATGGCTCAAAAGAAAGAAATGGAGAGTTTTGGAATGGCCAAGTGAAAGCATAACTGTAGGTTTGATGCAGAACCAGAAGAAGAAAAAACACACCTGCATAGATTGTATTACTCTTTCGTTTTCTTTCTTTTAGAGAAGTCATCGATAATACAGGGAAAGAAAACGGAATTGATATTGTGATGCCTGAGAGAACATACCACCTTATAGCGGACACTGCAGAGGATGCCAGGTAATTAGAAGTGTGTGACTGTGTGGTTGAATGTCTATCTAGTCTGACCTTTTAAAGTTATTCAGGGTGTCTTAAAAGTAAGGGAACACCCATATCAAAGACACAAGCTGTGGCAGATAGTGTGCAAATGGAGCCGAAAACCTTTCTTCAATTTACAACACACACTCACATTCATGCACAGATCCCACCCCCCCAGAAAAGGGGGGACCTATATTCCAACACTTTTGCATTTGATAGTCAGGGATATGATAAATGTTGGGCTGATGTAGTTACTCATAGTACACATGAGTAAATACAGCAAATTTGATCACACATAAACACCTGAGTAACTTAAAAAGTGTCCACACACTTTTGGCCATAAATTGTGACTTTTTTGTTTAAAAAAATAAGAGAGAGAACTGAGTGTAAAATGTTATTTCTGATTTTCTGCTTTTCTGTTTGTGCTCTGTAGCCACTGGTTTAGCGTGTTGAGTCAGGTACACACCTCCACCGAACAGGAAATCCGAGAGATGCATGATGAGCAGGCCAACCCACAGAATGCCGTGGTGAGTATGCACACAAATACTGTACACACCCATAGAATAGAAAAAAATCAACATAAACAAACAGAATACAAAGTAAATAAATTAAAAAGTAAATCAGGGAATTAAAAAGAAGTTCATGTGTTTATGTCGATGCATATTTTCTTGGGAAAATTTCAAGATTCTGGGCCTCATATCAGCAGGCTCACATAAACACAGCAAAAGATTCTGTATGCATTGTGCCTCTCACTGCCTCTAGTCTTTATGGGAAGGCTTTCCATAAAATGTGGGATTTTCCCTATTTAGTTAAAAGAGCATTTGTGAGGTCAGACACAGATGATGGCTGAGGCCTGTTTAATGGCATTAAAGTCATGGCTCTGTGCAGGCCATGGATTTCCTCCGCACAACTCCAAACTAGGGCACAATCATGATAGAACAGATAAAGGCCTTCCTAAAACTGTTGCCACAAAGTTCCAAACATATGGTTTATTTTGTATAATTGATTATGTACAGTGGCACTCGGGTAGCACAGCTGTGAATTACGCTAGTCTACTACTGATGAAATTAAGGGTTTTAATCCCCAGAGGTGCGATGAGCCGGTTGGGTGTCTACATACATATTGGCTGTGTCTGGTGAGGTGGCTTTCTGGCTGCTCCCCTATTAGGGGTCACCACAGCGGATTATTCTGGCTTACATACCTGACTTGGCACAGTTTTTACGTCGGCTGTCCTGCCTGATGCGAACGTCCTTATTTCATCTGCGCTTGGGACAGGCACTGAGTGTGCATTGACAAGTCCACCTCCCAATGACTAGACTGCATGCCCCCCAATCTCATCTGTGTAGATGCCCAACTGGCTGATAGTACAAATTCCAAGGGTCTCATATTAGCTGTAGTAGGTTAGTGTATGTATAAATAGGTAATAATGAATGTCCTTATATTAGCTATACACTGATGAGGCATCACATTATGACCACCTTAATAGACCCAGACTCCACTAGACCCCTGTAAGTGTGCTGTGGTATCTGGAACCAAGATGTTTGCAGCAGATCCTTTAACTCCTGTAAGTTGCGAGGTGGGGCCTCCATGGATCAGACTTGTTTGTCCAGCACATCCCACAGATGAACCATTTTTGCTTTGTGGCAGGGCACATTATCCTGCTGAAAGAGACCACAGCCATCAGGGAATACCATTTCCATCAAAGGGTGTACATGGTCTGCAACAATGCTTAGGTAGGAGGTACATGTCAAAGTAACATCCAGCAGAACATTGCCCAAAGCATCCCACTGCCTCCCCCGGCATGCCTTCTTCCCATAGTGCATCCTGGTGCCATGTGTTCCCCAGGTAAGCCACGTGATGTGAAAGAAAACGTGATTCATCAGACCAGGCCACCTTCTTCCATTGATCCGTGGTCTAGTTCCAATGCTCACCCTGCATTGGAACTGCATGGGCACCCTGACTGGTCTGCGGCTATGCAGCCCCAACAAACTGCGATGCACTTTGTATTCTGACACCTTTCTATCAGAACCAGCATTAACTTTTTTAGCAATTTCAGCTACAGTAACTTGTCTGTTGAATCAGACCACACGGGCCAGCCTTCGCTTCCCACGTGCATCAGTGAAGCTTGGCCGCCCGTGACCCTGTCGCCGGTTTACTACTGTTCCTTCCTTGGACCACTTTTGATAGATACTGACCACTGCAGACCGGGAACACCCCACAAGAGCTGCAGTTTTGGAGATGCTCTGACCCAGTTGTCTAGCCATCACAATTTGCCCCCCTGTCAAACTCGCTCAAATTCTTACACTTGGCCATTTTTTCTGCTTCTAACACATCAACTGTTTGGATAAAATGTTCACTTGCTGCCTAATATATCCCACCCACTAACAGGTGCCGTGATGAAAAGATAATCAGTGTTATTCACTTCACCTGTCAGTGATCATAATGTTATGCCTGGTCGGTATATTAGTGTCTTGTAACTCACTCACATGGTTGATGTTTCTATTGACACTGTAGTATTTTTTGTGTGTCACACTGGTGCCTCATTATTAAAACAGTTTGTTGTTTAAACACAAGTTCCTCTTTTTTTAGGGCACGTTGGATGTAGGCATGATTGACTCTGTGTGTGCATCAGATAACCCAGAGAGGTATCCATACGCATACACACACTATATATACATTTCAGACTCCTTCACTGTGTGTACACTTTATTGTGGACTTAATTTTTAATGGATATAATTATCATATTTACCCATCACTCTACAATTAATGCCTTACAATGTCTTAATGACTTATGAATTTAATTGGTTCCAAAGGGCTGTTCTTAAGTCAAAATGTTCGTTAGTTAAACCTATTTTTCCCATAAGAAATAATGTAAATAGAATTAATCCCTGCCAGACCTCCAAAACCACCCCCTTACCTAACCTTTCTAATGTCTTTAATTGTCTTTTTTTGTTATAAATACAAGTATATTTTCCCTTAAATCTTAAATTATAGAATAGACATTACTGTAATAAACAATAATAAACAACAATACACAGTAGTACTGTACATAAAACACACATTTCAGTACAGTACGTGTGCAGTACCATACACTATAATAAATGTCCTTCTTTTTATATAAAATGTATCTACCAGAAACAACAACTCTCATATTTCTCTATTATTTCCCTCTTTATTTCAATAGTATTTTATTTAGTAGGTGTAATTGCACGGAAGAAAGACTACTTTACTGAGCTGAATTCCTTCTTCTCTCTCACTCACTGTCCCCTCTGTCTGATACACAGTGACAGCTACAGGCAGGAGTAATTATACAACACAACAAATAGTGATTTTTTTTTTCATTTTCTCAACACTACGCTTCCTCTGCACTTTCTTTGGGGACATTTTATTATTGAATTTTACAAAAATAAAGAAAACACCGGAAAAACACCGTCCGCTGTCCGAATGTTCGCTCACTATATATAGAGAGAGAGAGACGGCTGGAGTCAACTTGTTCGTGACGTCACGTGTTTCGCGGATTTCTGTTCGTAATCCAAAATTTGTTTGTATGTTAAGTTGAAAAAGATCATTCGTAACCCAAAATGTTTGTATGGTAAACAGTTCGTAACTCAAGGGTCTACTGTAAAAACATGCATTTAGAGTAAGTTGAAAAATGAATAAAAAATATGAAATTTCTTATTTACAAAAATAATCAGCCTTTTACTAGTTTGTAGGAGCCCTTTTGGCAGCAATTACAGATGCTAGTCCTCTAAAATACACCTGGATTTGGCCAGTTTATCCCGTTCTTCATTGCAGATCCTTCATACATAGTCAGATTGGATTGTGAGCATTTGTAAACTATCTGCAGCATCTGTAGACATGAATCTCTTCTCTGCACAGATGGTTCAAGTCTGGTTTTTGGCTGGGCCACCCAAAAAATTGCCCTAAAGCCACTCCAGTGATATTGTAGCTGTGCGATTTGGGTCATAGTTATGTTTACATTGTTATGTAAAGATAAACTATTTACCCCATTTGTCTGCCCTCAATTGTTATCAGTCTTTTACAGCTAAGAAGCACCCCTATGGCATGATGCAGCCACCATCATGTTCATTAACCAGGTGATGTCATGTCCAGACATGGTGCTTGCTGTTCTGTATGAATAGTTAAATTTCTCTCTTATCAGACCAGAGAATCTTTTTTGCCAGGATCCTTTACATGCCATTTATCTAACTCTAACCTCTTCTGCTGGTCCCTACCACATGCCATAGTCTTCTCGTCCTCTGGTATTAATGGGTCTTGGCTGTTAGCTGTTTGTGGCTTGTCTCTTCTTAGATTTGACACATATCAAAGTCACCTAGGACCTTGTTTGATCATATCTGCTGCATTCTACAACCCCAAATCAGAAAAAGTTGGGACATCATGGAAAATGTTTCTTACATTTACTTTTATTTCATTGCTGTCAGTATGAACCTGAGATATTTAATATTTTGTCTGGTCATTTCAGTTATTAATAAACATCAATTCCTGCATTTTAGGCCTGCAACACATTCTAAAAAAAGTTGGGACAGTAAAGCATTTACCCCTTTGTAATGTCACACACTTAAAAGATGTTTTGGCACAGAGGATACCTAGCGATTTAGTATTTCAGGTTTTATTTTGTCCCATTCTTCCTGCAAACATGTATTAAGATGTGAAAGTACAGGGTCGTTGTTGCCGCATTTTTCATTTCAAAATTCTCCACACATTCTCTATTGGGGACGGGTCAGGACTGCAGGCAAGCCAGTCCAGTACCTGTACCCTCTTCTTCCGCAGCCATGCCTTTGTTATGTGTGCAGCATTGTCTTGTTGAAAAATGCATGGACGTCCCTGGAAAAGATGATGTCTTGAAGGCAATATGTTGCTCTAAGATCTCAATTATTAATTCTGCATTAATGCTGTAATCACAGAAGTGTAAATTACTTTTACTAAGGGCACTGACACAGCCCCATCCAATAACAGACCCTGGCTTTTGGACTTAATGCTGATAAGTCGGGATGGTCCTTTTCCTCTTCGGTCCGGAGCACACGGCGTCCATTTTTTTCCCAAAAAAGACCTAGAATGCTGATTCATCTGACCACAGTACACGTTTCCACTGTGTGATGGTCCATCCTAGATGCCTCAGAGCCCAGTGAAGTCGACACCACATCTGGACATGGTTAACACAAGGCTTTTTTTTGCACAGTAAAGTTTTAAGTGGCATTTGTGCATGTAACTCTGTATTGCTTGATAAAGGTTTGCCAAAGTAATCCCTCACCCATGTGGTTATATCAGCTATTGTTGAGTGGCGGTTCTTGATGCAGTGCCGTCTGAGGGATAGAACATCATGGGCGTTCAGCTTAAGCTTGCGCCCTTGGCCTTTATGCACTGAAATTCCTCGATTCCTTGAATTGTTTGATGATATTGTGCACTGTAGAGGGAAAAATACACAAATACCTTCTAATCTTTCTATGAGGTACATTGTTTTTAAACATTTCAATAATTTTCTCACGCATTTGTTGGCAAACTGGAGACCCTCTGACCATCTTTGCTCATCAAAGACTCAGCCTTTCCTGGATGCTGCTTTTGTACCAAATCATGATTACAATCACATGTTGACATCACCTGTTTGGAATCACATTATTATTTAGTTTTTTCACCTCATTACTAGCCCTAAATTGCCCCCGTCCCAACTTTTTTGGAATGTGTTGCAGGCCTGAAATAAAGGAATGGAGGTTTATTAATAAATTACATGAAGTTGACCAGACAAAACATGAAATATTTTGGGTTTAAACTAGGGCTGGCACCGATCCGATACTCCGATATTGCCCCAAATCACTGGATCGTATATCGCAAGAAAAAAAAGTGTGATCCGATTCTGTTGCTTAATGTAAATAACACTTACTGTAAATAAGGCCATTGTTTGTGTAAAGCAAATAACACACGAAGATACGTTTCAACTGTTGTGTCTGCCTGTCTACAAATAAATTCAGGTCCACACCGTTATACGGACTCTGTTACTTCATCTTTATTAACTCCCGCTACACCCATTCGTTCATGCACGTAACACGGGTGCGAAGCCAACTAGTGGTAAAACACCCTTACTGTTTCCTTTACCAGGTATATCAAAATAAGTCTCATTCAAAGTACGTATATAACCAAACATTACACCAACAGTGTCGTTTATTGCCAGCTCACTCGGCAACTGCCGTAACAAGGTGCATCTTGATGACATCATTAACATGTGCCACTGATCTACAACTCCTCTGCAACAGCCATTCAGAAATTAAAACACAATGATCTACTTAAACTTTTAGCATTAAAAATAAAGAAAACCTATCTTGTCCCAGCTTGGAGATATCTCACATCCTCACCGATTAATCCTGACAGCTGTCCTCTTCAAAATCCATTTAATAAGTGCGCTTTGGTTTTTAATAATCTAAACAGACAGACAGACAGAACTTTAATGGAAAATCTCAACCAAACTCTGTCAAATCTAATTGGTCCATCGCGTTTGATTGACGTCCACACTTTGGACGACACGCCGTAATAATAACAATAATAATGTTACACTTATATAAAGCGAGATGTGTCACATGAACAACAGCTTGAACGTAAGTGAAACCAAAAATGCTGCTAAATGTGTGTAAAACTTAAAATAAAAACAGCAGTTTTGCATAAGTGTGATTTTGTAGGTTATGTATTTATTGCTTTAGAATATTTGTTTCACAGTCTGAGCATTGTTATTTAGACAGCTAGTTTAACCATGGTGCATTGAGACATGTATTCTTACTGCTTAGTTGTTTGAGAGGAGAACTGACGGTATCGTATTGGTATCGGTATCGGCAGATACTCAATTTGTGGTATTGGTATCAGACATAAAAAAGTGGTATCGAGCCAGATCTAGTTCAAACTGTCTACAGTCAAATAAAAGTAAATGTAAGGAACACTGCATTTTTATTTTATTTGCATTTTCCATACTGTCCAACTTTTTGTGATTGGGGGTTGTAATATATCTAGGACTTTCACATCCACAGTCATTATGAACATTGGCATAAGGGTTTTAGTGGATGTTTCTAACGTTTTGGCTCATCAGTGTATTTTTTTCCTTCTTTTCTACAGTCCCAAATTGATCAAATGGTTTTCAGTTGCTAGCAAGCTAACATTTAGCATGTTACCTAAAATGAATTTAATTTAATAAATGTATTAAAAAAATTAATGTAATAAATATTCATCAAAATCCTGAAAAAGTAGAATGATAAACTATACATAATGTTTTACAATATGACACCAGAAACAAAGCATCATTCACATTAATGTGTCACGGGGGGGTCTACGGCTAGACAAAGGGGCGGACACACACGCAGAGATGGGAACTAAATCAAGGATATATTTATTAGGAACATAAGCTATTTACATAGTAACATAAGCTAAGCACACGGCTAGTAACATAAGCTAAGCACACGGCTAGTAACATAAGCTAAGCACACGGCTAGTAACACAAACTAAGCACACGGCTAGTAACATAAGATAAGCACACGGCTAGTAACATAAGCTAAGACAAAAGACCATACCTAGTCCCACACGAAAGCACACAAACCGAAATAACGTCCAACAGAAGTCCAGTGTCACCAAACAGAGTTCCACCACAGACAAAACCAAGTTCAGTTCAGTTCAATAGTTCTCAGAGTCTGTAGAGGGGCTGCCTCCTTTTATTGAGACCAAAAGCGCCATCGGGGGGCGCCAACTTGAGACCAAAAGCGCCATCGGGGGGCGCCGACTTGAGACCAAAAACCAGCTGCGTGGAGCCTGGCGAAGAGGCGTCCGGAGTCAGCTGTGAGGACCTTGGCGAAGAGGCGTCCGGAGTCAGCTGCGAGGACCCTGGCGAAGAGGCGTCCGGAGTCAGCTGCGAGGACCCTTGCGAAGAGGCGTCCGGAGTCAGCTGCGAGGACCCTGGCGAAGAGGCGTCCGGAGTCAGCTGCGAGGACCCTGGCGAAGAGGCTTCCGGAGTCAGCTGCGAGGACCCTGGCGAAGAGGCGTCCGGAGTCAGCTGCGAGGACCCTGGCGAAGAGGCGTCCGGAGTCAGCTGCGAGGACCCTGGCGAAGAGGCGTCCGGAGTCAGCTGCGAGGACCCTGGCGAAGAGGCGTCCGGAGTCAGCTGCGAGGACCCTGGCGAAGAGGCGTCCGGAGTCAGCTGCGAGGACCCTGGCGAAGAGGCGTCCGGAGTCAGCTGCGAGGACCCTGGCGAAGAGGCGTCCGGAGTCAGCTGCGAGGACCCTGGCGAAGAGGCGTCCGGAGTCAGCTGCGAGGACCCTTGAGAAGAGGCATCCGGAGTCAGCTGCGAGGACCCTTGAGAAGAGGCATCCGGAGTCAGCTGCGAGGACCCTTGAGAAGAGGCGTCCGGAGTCAGCTGCGAGGACCCTGGCGAAGAGGCGTCCGGAGTCAGCTGCGAGGACCCTGGCGAAGAGGCGTCCGGAGTCAGCTGCGAGGACCGTGGCGAAGAGGCGTCCGGAGTCAGCTGCGAGGACCCTGGCGAAGAGGCGTCCGGAGTCAGCTGCGAGGACCCTGGCGAAGAGGCGTCCGGAGTCAGCTGCGAGGACCCTTGAGAAGAGGCGTCCGGAGTTAACTGCGAAAATCCTGGAGAAACGTCATTCAGCTGCGAGGACCCTTGAGAAGAGGCGTCCGGAGTTAACTGCGAAAATCCTGGAGAAACGTCATTCAGCTGCGAGGACCCTTGAGAAGAGGCGTCCGGAGTTAACTGCGAAAATCCTGGAGAAACGTCATTCAGCTGCGAGGACCCTGGAGAGGCGTCCGAAGTCAGCTGCGAAAACACTAGAGAAACATCACTCAGCTGTGAGGACCCTGGAGAGGCGTCCGAAGTCACTTGGGAAAACACTGGAGAAACGTCATTCAGCTGCGAGGACCCTGGAGAGGCGTCCGAAATCAGCTGCGAAAACACTGGAGAAACGTCATACAGCTGCAAGGACCCTTGAGAAGAGGCGTCCGGAGTTAACTGCGAAAATCCTGGAGAAACGTCATTCAGCTGCGAGGACCCTGGAGAGGCGTCCGAAGTCAGCTGCGAAAACACTAGAGAAACATCACTCAGCTGTGAGGACCCTGGAGAGGCGTCCGAAGTCACTTGGGAAAACACTGGAGAAACGTCATTCAGCTGCGAGGACCCTGGAGGACCCTGGAGAGGCGTCCGAAATCAGCTGCGAAAACACTGGAGAAACGTCATACAGCTGCGAGGACCCTGGCGAGGCGTCCGAAGTCAGCTGCGAAAACACTGGAGAAACGTCATTCAGCTGCGAAAACACTAGCGAAACATCACTCAGCTGTGAGGACCCTGGAGAGGTGTCCGAAGTCACTTGCGAAAACACTGGAGAAACGTCATTCAGCTGCGAGGACCCTGGAGAGGCGTCCAAAGTCAGCTGCGAAAACACTAGAGAAACATCACTCAGCTGTGAGGACCCTGGAGAGGTGTCCGAAGTCACTTGCGAAAACACTGGAGAAACGTCATTCAGCTGCGAGGACCCTGGAGAGGCGTCCAAAGTCAGCTGCGAAAACACTAGAGAAACATCACTCAGCTGTGAGGACCCTGGAGAGGTGTCCGAAGTCACTTGCGAAAACACTGGAGAAACGTCATTCAGCTGCGAGGACCCTGGAGAGGCGTCCAAAGTCAGCTGCGAAAACACTAGAGAAACATCACTCAGCTGTGAGGACCCTGGAGAGAAAATTCTTGAGAAACTTCTTGAAACAATGGTGAGGACCCTGGAGAGGTGTCCGAAGTCACTTGCGAAAACACTGGAGAAACGTCACTCAGCTGCGAAAACACTGGAGAGGCGTCCGAAATCAGCTGCTTGGACCCTGGATATGCTTCAAAAGTCAGCTGTTTGGACCCTGGAGAGACTGGACTCGGCTGCGAAAACACTGGAGAGGCGTCCGAAATCAGCTGCTTGGACCCTGGATATGCGTCAAAAGTCAGCTGTTTGGACCCTGGAGAGACTGGACTCGGCTGCGAAAACACTGGAGAGGCGTCCGAAATCAGCTGCTTGGACCCTGGATATGTGTCAGAAGTCAGCTGTTTGGACCCTGGAGAGACTGGACTCGGCTGCGAAAACACTGGAGAGGACTTGGAACTGTTTGACTTCGACACAGGCGAACATGAACACAGCCGAACTGGCAGGATACAATCATAAACTTTCCTAACCAAAGAATTAGACTGACTACGAGCCAAGGAAACAGACGGACTTGGCAAAGGACTCACTCGAACCCGAGTACCTGAAAATGGAGGCGGCAAACAAACAAAAGGGCCCCTGGAGCCCTTGGGGTCAGTACGAGGCACAGGACTATACAAACTATCCTGAGTGGCTCCTAACAAGAACTTGGGACGGTCACGAGCAATATGAGCAGGCACTGGCACCCGGACCACATCTGCAGTGGGCACTGGGGAAAATTGAGGTTCCCCAGCAGGCACTGGATGCCGGGCATTAGCTGCAGTGGGCACTCTGCTGCGTGGAGCATCTCCTATGGGTACGGGAGGTTTCACCAACTTCCCCATACCAAACTCGAAGGGGTTCTTGCCTGAAAATTTGGCTCGCATGAGGCCCTCAAACTCCTTAACCGAGACAAGCGCAGCTCCCCTCTCAGACCAGAGCTGCCTAGCCCATTCTCGCGCAGCACCCCTCAGCCTTGACATCATGAACAGCACCTTTTGTGTTTCAGAAGGCTGAGGGTCGAGAAGGTTTTGCAGGTAGAGCTGGCTCTGAAGCAGGAAGCCCTCGACCAAAAGGTCGCTTCCATCATAGGGAGCTGGCTTATAAAGCAAGAAGGTTAGAGGAAACCCCATGGAGTCAAACTCCGGAAACCCTAAAACCAACATCTCGCTGCGTCCTAGGCAGGAGAACTATTATGTCACGGGGGGGTCTACGGCTAGACAAAGGGGCGGACACACGCGCAGAGATGGGAACTAAATCAAGGATATATTTATTAGGAACATAAGCTATTTACATAGTAACATAAGCTAAGCACGGCTAGTAACACAAACTAAGCACACGGCTAGTAACATAAGCTAAGCACACGGCTAGTAACACAAACTAAGCACACGGCTAGTAACACAAGATAAGCACACGGCTAGTAACACAAGATAAGCACACGGCTAGTAACATAAGCTAAGCACACGGCTAGTAACATAAGCTAAGCACACGGCTAGTAACATAAGCTAAGCACACGGCTAGTAACATAAGCTAAGCACACGGCTAGTAACACAAACTAAGCACACGGCTAGTAACATAAGCTAAGACAAAAGACCATACCTAGTCCCACACGAAAGCACACAAACCGAAATAACGTCCAACAGAAGTCCAGTGTCACCAAACAGAGTTCCACCACAGACAAAACCAAGTTCAGTTCAGTTCAATAGTTCTCCGAGTCTGTAGAGGGGCTGCCTCCTTTTATTAGGAGCAGCTGGAGCTAATTAGCCCAGGAGAGCCAATCAGGAATGGGGTGTGGCAGGAGACAGAGTGTGCTCATGGAGAGGGGGGCATGGCACATTAGGAGCACCAGAGCACACAGTGGCTCAAAGCGTGACATAATGGACTAGTCAGCGACAGGTCAGCTGCTCACTATTCCCATCTGACTGCGAATTAGTCACTGGTCATGGAAACTTGAAACTTGCAATTTTTACTTGCAAAATATATTACACAGAAAATACATCACATGTAAACCATATCAAGAAGCCACAAAAACTGGAATTGTCAGGGATTCATTTTTACTTTTTTTCTTGCCTCCATTATTTCAACCCCCCTTTCTCCTCCACATCCTTGATATTTCTCCCTCACCATCTGCCTTTTTATTTCATCCTCTCTCTCTTTTACTTTTTTGTTCTTCACAGGCCAAACTCCTTTGTCATCATCACAGCTCATCGTGTCTTGCACTGTAATGCTGAAAGCCCAGAGGAGATGCACCACTGGATCGCCCTACTGCAGCGCTCTAAAGGAGACACCCGCGTCCAGGGCCAAGAGTTTATCATCAGGGGTGAGAGTTTAGTCTATTAGTTCATACCCACACATCATGTCTTAAAAATAGGACCACAGACATGCACTAGCATACTGTTATATTAGACCATAACGAAGTATATAAATGTTATAAGGAAGCTGTAATCTTACCAACAGTCTAAAATTCAGCCTGGACCACTCCTGCATCATTATGCTTTTTAGAAATAATTTTGTGTTCTTCCTTTAGTTTTAGTTCCAGTTACCTTATTTTCTTTCCTTCTTTTTTTCTCTATCAGGCTGGTTGCATAAAGAAATTAATGGTAGTAGCCGTGGCAACTTAAGATTGAAGAAACGTTGGTTTCTGCTTACTCATAATTCCCTGGACTACTATAAAAGTTCAGAGCGGAATTCTCTTAAACTCGGCTCTCTTCTGCTAAATAGCCTCTGTTCTGTGCTGCCCCCTGACGAGAGAGTGAATAAAGAGACTGGTTAGTACACACACGCACACACACATGCACAAGCACAAACAGACATACAAACTTAAACTCTGTTGGTTTATGTTGGTATGTGAATGACCATAGTGAATGACCATTGTGAATGACTATTTCAATTTTTAGTTCAGGTGTTTAAGCCACACTCAGTGCTAAAAGGTGTGTGAAATCAATTATATTAAATAAATGATATGCTTTACATTTTGTCCTAACAGTTTGAAGTAGGCCCTTCACAGTTTTAGCATAACTGTTCCACTGTGTGTTTGGTATAGAGGTACTCCAGTGGTCTGCCCAGAGCTTTGAACTCAAGCCTATAAAAACTTTTTTAGCAGGAAAGAAGGGTGTATTTACTAGTTGAGAGAATTACACACAATTACTGTTTTCTTTTTTGCATTTATCATCCAGACATTACTGGGGGCCTGTCCAGGGTGTGTAACTGCATTGTGCCCAGTGATGAAAATGTATATATGTGTGTGTGTGTGTGTGTGTGTGTAGGTTACTGGAGTATAACAGTCTTCGGGCGTAAGCATTCCTACAGACTGTACAGTAAGCTGCAGAGTGAAGTGTGTCGCTGGGCCAGTGCTGTGCAAAATGTTATTGATAGCAAACCACCCATAGACACACACACTCAGCAACTCATCCAGGACATTAAGGTAATTCACACAGCCACTAACATTGCAATAACATTTTCACAACACTTTGCTAAAATTAGCTCAGTAAAATTTAGTGCAGTTGTTAGCGCAGTAAATAAATGCTTGTGACGTATTATTGTAGAAGGCTTTAATAAAACTTTTTTTAAAAGGTGTGGAGGTGATAGTTGGAACTTTAAACGTGGGCACTATGACTGGTAAAGGGAGAAGGCTAGCTGATCTGATGTAAAGGAGTAGGGTTGACAGCTATTTGTGCAAGTGGAAGGGGAGTAAGGCTAGAAATGTTGGAGGTGGGTTTAAACTGTTCTACCATGGTGTAGAAATGTGAAAGGAATATAGCTGATGAGGAGGTGTGAAGAACAGAGTGGAGGAAGGTGCATACAGTGGGATTATATCCTATGCAAGAGACACAACCTGAAAGAGATTGGAGCCTGTAAGGTGGTGGCAGAGGAGATTGTCAGAGGCCCTCCTCGATGGGGGGTACAGGCATCAGCAGTGACAAGAGAAAGGTATGCTACAATTGGCGACATAGATTAGGTGTCATGTGATGCCACTCTCTCTAGGTTGCATTGTTTACAGTGTTTCCAGGTTAGTCTATGAATCCATCACAAGTCTAATCAGCATGAAACAGTTCCCGATAATAAATGAATAAAATTAGTGTTTAGTGAATAAATTCACTGATCTTTTGGCCTGCAGGAAATATAGGTTAAAATTGTTGTTTGTTAAAACTACATAAAAAAAAAATATCCATGCATTTTAGGAGAACTGTCTAAACTCCGAGGTGGTGGATCAGATTTACAAGAGGAACCCAATACTGCGCTACACACACCATTCCCTACATACACCACTACTGCCTCTGCCCTATGGGGATGTCCATCACAGTTGTAAGTACCACACATTTTTTCTTGCACTTTGGCAACCTTTGCCGGTGCGCCAGAGACCTGCTTTGACATGTGAAGCTGCTGCCAGCAGTAGATACACCTGACTGGAATGTTTTCTGCTTTGTAGATGAAAATGGAAGTAGCTACAGCACCTTGCAGGGCAAGGCTCTGAAACTCTTTAGCACTATTCAGCAGCTTGAGGGTGCGTCCGACCCTATATTGATCATCCAGGGTCTTCTTCAGACAGCACATGACTTGCGACCCCTGAGAGATGAACTCTACTGCCAACTCATCAAACAAACAACCCGGCCAACAGAGCCAAGTGGCCCCGCCCACATCAGTGGCTGGCAGCTTATATCCTGCTTGTGCTGTACATTTAGTCCCACCTCTAGGAGCATCCTGAAATACCTCAAATTTCACCTCAAAAGGTCAGTGGTTCTCTCTTTGTGTGCACATCTGCATGTGCACCCTCTATCATGAATCTTATGTCAGTATTACAACAGATATACATATGTAATAAAGAAAGCAAAAGTTGGTTTAAATTAATGATTATTAACTTATTGATTATTTTGATTGATTGACAGGACACGCGAGTTATACCCAGGTACAGAGATGGATCGATATGCTGTTTTTTCCCAAGAGTCATTGCGACATGTGCGTGCCCGAGAGTGTGTACCTTCACGCGAAGAGCTCAAAGCTATTCTCAACAGACAAGAAATGACCTCAACTGTATATTGCCATGGTGGAGGATCCTGCAAAATAGTCATTAACTCACACACTACAGCAGGAGAGGTACACAAGTTCCATTAACAATTCCCAGCTTAACTGTCAATATGAATTTCAATTCAATACCATGTTATTATGTGTTTTGTCATGTGTGGGTTTGTAGGTGGTGGATAAGTTGTTGAAGGGTCTTGCTATGGAGGACAGCAGGAACATGTTTGCTCTGTTTGAACACGATGGCAGCACAGACAAGGCCATTGAGGGCCGCACCATAGTGGCAGATGTCCTTGCCAAGTTTGAAAGGTCAGTTTGAGTTCTTTTTATTTCACTTCTATGAAATACCCATTTTTTCTCGTTTTAAAAGGTAGGTTTTACATCATGGCACTCGAGTGCTGCAGTATATTACGCTCAAACTGAGATGTCAAATGTATCTCTGCCAAATGTATCCTCAATTCCTGTAACTAAACGTTAAGCCTTTTCTAGAGATATTTGTGTCTATATAAGCTCTGAATTAATGAAGGCATTTCAAACTTACCTTGTCTCTTGTCTGAGTGCTTTTCCTGTACGGGATTTACAAAGTTTTTTCTCTCCTGATCTATGTCTATAGAAGGGACTAGTGCTTTAGGTGAAAAGATGCAGTCGGCTACTGCACGTGTCGGAGGGGGCATGTGTCAGTCTCGCTCTCAATCAGGGCAGGGACCAGCATCAGTAGAGAGAAAGTATAATGTAAATGGGTAATTGGGTGTGCTAAAGTCGGGAGGAAAAGGGGAGAAAATGCATAAACAAAAATTTTTTTTTTTTAAATGGAACATTTTCAAATGTTGTTGTGCTTGCACAGTTTGAGTCCTTTGAAAGGATATTTGAAGTATCCATGGTGCTGTTACTATTTTTGCACTTCTGCAGTCTTTTAAATTAAAATGCAAAAAAAGAAATTTGTGTCTTTTTTCAGTGGCATTATACAAGAACAAACAAAATAAATCACAATCGAGAATAGTTAATAAATTTGCAAAGAAACAAGATTGAATTTTTTAGCAATATCGCCAAGCCCTAGAAGGGACGTCTGTGTAGTAACTTTAGGCTGCACCTAAACAGTCAGACTCATCATGACCCTGACCAGAATAAAGCAGCAGTAAAACAATTGAAATGAAATGAAAAAATATGTATTGATTTCATAATTTTATAAAATTTGGAGGCGCTCAGGTGGCGCAGCGGTAAAAAACGCTAACACAACTTGTCGGTTCGAAACTCAGCTCTGCTGGGTGCCTACATGAACAACTATTGGTGTTGTTCATACAGGGTGGGAGCCGGACAGGGATCTCCTCGTAACTAAGGCAATTACGACTTCTGCTGGCTGATTGATGGTGCCTGCACGGGGTCGAGGAATAATGTGTTGATCAGGGTGTGGCTCTCTGTACACAAAGCTGATCCGCATATAAATTTGCCTCGTGCAGGTGAAAAGATGCAGTCGGCTACTGCACATGTGTCGGAGGGGGCATGTGTCAGTCTCGCTCTCAATCAGGGCAGGGATCAGCATCAGTAGATAGGAAGTATA
This sequence comes from Trichomycterus rosablanca, assembly GCF_030014385.1. Taxonomy (NCBI): domain Eukaryota; kingdom Metazoa; phylum Chordata; class Actinopteri; order Siluriformes; family Trichomycteridae; genus Trichomycterus; species Trichomycterus rosablanca. The sequence goes on from NC_086012.1 coordinate 8,102,548, forward strand.
ATGTAAATGGGTAATTGGGTGTGCTAAAGTCGGGAGAAAAAGGGGAGAAAATGCATAAACAAAAATATAAAAAAAAAAAAAAAATGGAACATTTTCAAAGGGTTTTAGTGTCTATGTTCATTGTCATATTCTTTTTTATGATAGTAAGTGCTTTTTACCTTTTGAGTAAAAGATGTCGACCAATAACTCATTGGCAGTTGTAAATAATGTTTTTTAGGACCTGCCTTTTTATTTACATTTTTGGCAAAACTAAATATGTGAAAGATTAGTTGGTGGAGTTTTAATTTAATTAAAATTAAAATGTTAAAATCAGGTCTGATTTCACCGTATGACGTTTTCTTAAGGACTGCTTTACTACATGTCATTATCATTATATCCAGTCAGACCAGACACTATTTTATTCTTTCTCTTTCAGATTGGCAAATGGAAAAGATGATCAAGCTGAGGAATGGAGGTTATATTTTAAGCTATACTGTTTCACAGACACTGAAAACATTCCTGTGGACAGTGTGGAGTTTGCCTTCATGTTTGAACAGGTGCAGTTTCTTACTCAACATGATGGATTTCATCTGTTTTTGATGTCGTCATGTCTCTTTCAAATTTTTAAAACCTTTGGTAAAGGTTTAAGAAAATGATCATGAATAAACATGCAATAAACATATTTTTAAGGGTCAGCACACGTAATTTGTAATTTTCTCATGAAACAGGTCATGGTGCAACCTATTAAAGAGTTTTTTAAAAACTTTAGTTGTATGCTGTTCATTAACATTTCAGTGGATGCCAAACAATGGCACAAACTAGTGTTCAAAAATGATTTTGATAACTGTTTCAATTTTCAGAGGAATAAATTAATTTCAGCTAAAGGTTGGATTTTTCTCATATTTCTAGTGTGTGGTTAAGCTAATTACCCACGAAAACATCTTTTAATGACTTTTTGTGAGCTTTACCAAGGGTAGAAAAAATTCTGGAGCTAAATGTAATTTTAGGAAGTTGTTTATAGGAATTTATTAAGCTCTGCAGAACTGAATGAATGAACGATTTTAAGCATTATCACCTCGCAAGTCAAATTTTTCTTACCTTTATTTTCTTACCTTTTTCCACTGCGTGTTTGTTCTTTCTGTCAGGCCCATGAGGCTGTGATCACTGGGCAGTATCCCGCTCCTGAGGAAACTTTGCAGTTCCTGGCAGCTCTTCGACTTCAGTATCTTTTTGGGGACTATTCTACCCAGACAGCTTTGCCAGATCTGGAGCAGATGTTCCCTGTGGCACGTCTCCGTGCTCGTATTCAGCGCTTCTCTAGCAGCACTGCCTCGGCAGGCCCTGAAAAAAAGCGGGGCAGTTTCTTAGAAGGCACTCTAAGACGGAGCTTCCGGGGGTCGCTGGGGCGGCAAAGACAAGTGGACGGAACTGCTGCAATTGAGGCCTGGTTTCAGGATGAGAAGGCAGAGCTTAGAAGCTGTTTGGTTGAGAAATGGAAGAAGCTACAGGGAATGAGTCAGAATTATGCCATAATCAAATACATGGACTTGGTCAGAGAGTGGCAGGGTTATGGGTCCACACTGTTCAACATGGAGGTAAATGATGCATATGCACACACATACACACACGTATAAGGATGTAAACACAGAACAAAATTAACCTGTACATTTGATGGCTATGATTTCCTGTTGTTAAGCAAAACGTGTTAGCTGCTATACACACAGAATAGCATGAACAAATCATTGCTTCATGCTTTCAGTTTTTATCCATCATTGCCTCACAGAAACATGGGGACTGTTTTTGTTTTGCTAGCTTTGTGTTTGGTTTTTGCTGCCAAATGCTAACAATCTTGTCAAATGTTGACAAGCAATGCCTTTTTTGGAGTTTATCATGCTGACAGTGGTAGTTTAGCTGTTAAGGTAGTGGACTATTAATCAGAAAGTTGCTGGTTTCAGCCCCACCATAGCCAAGTTGCCACTGTTGGACCCATAAGCAAGGCATGTAACCCTCAGTTGCTTGTCACAATTGTAATTTGGTTTGTATACAAGTGTCTGCTAAGTGCTCTTAATGTTTTGTCGGTACTGAACAAAACTCAAGCATGCATTAATCCATGTAATAGATGCCTAAACAGACTGTCAGGTCATGATTACATTACATGGACAAAATGTTTTGGACACCTGACTTTGGGCTTGTTGGACAAAACTATTGGCATTATATGCTTAAATGCTCAAATGATAAAAAAAATCCAAACAAATGTAGCAAAAATCAGCCAACAGTTGAAAAGGCCAACATTTGTCAGGGTATGGACATACATAAGTGCACACAGCATGGGTGACTTGCATATTGTTTAAATCTCAGTAGTGGTGGTGGCCAGCTGGGGGTCTACACAGACATGACTGGCTATGCCTGGGGAAAAGGAGTGGCCAAAGCCCTGTGATAGGTTGGCGCTCTGTCCTTGCCTTGCACTCAATGTTTTTCACTGGAATCGGAACAGCCTTTAACCTGACCAGAACAATGCTGTCGATATGAAAGAGGATCATTTTAAAATGTATCTATATCATAGAGATTTTTTTCATCTTTGTAATGTTACATAAAAACTGTCTGTCTTTCTTTCTCTGTCTCTCTGTCAGTGCATGGATGGTGTTTACCCTGCAGACCTCTGGCTAGGAGTGAGTCGTACGGGGGTGTGTGTGTATAAGCAGGGAGAAGCATGGCCGTTGGAGGTGTTTTCCTATGAGGCAATTTTGTCTTTTGGAGCTCCACAGCCCAACATTTACAAGATCAGTGTGGAGGGAAGAGACCTCCTTTTCCAAACCAGTCAGGTAATATAACAACTCAGCAATCGATCTAGTGCACATTACATGGATTTAAACAGCAACTCACACACACTGAGATACTGTACATTTCACATTACATTAATGTAATTATTTTCAATCAGTGTTGTTTGGGTCATACAGGTTTGTGACTCCAACAACATCTATTACATGTCCAATTGTAGATGAGCATTACACACTACACTGACACGTAGAGATCCGTAGCAGCCAAATTTATGCCTCAACAACCTTTTTTGTGCAAACTAAAAAAAAAATCCTAAATTTTAACTAAAGGTGACATGGTGGCATTAGGGTCCCGGAGATCTGTATTTAAACCTTGCACCCATTCAGTTTCTTTAAGTATGATGTGATGTTCCTGTGGGGTGACTGTAAGTACTCTGGATTCCTACCATCTCCAAAAACATGAGCATGCAAAAGGTGGACTTGGTGCTTTAAAATGTGTCTAAAGTGGGTGGGTGGTGCCCTACAAACATTAGTAACTGAACAGGTTTTACTGTATCTCCAGACTTACCACAACCCTGGTCAGAAATAAGTATTGGTCAGAAACAATGTAGTAACACATCCGGCACAGGATGCTGATCCATCGCTGGGCTCCGATCATCCCCCCAGACACAGCCAATCATGTCTTTATGTAGATGCCCAACCAGATGATCCCAGCAGTGTTTACCTGGGAACAGGCACGTGACAGGCGGGTTCATACATGCCGACAAGGTTTATGCTAGCATGTACCAGTTTTTGGACAGTGAGGGTGACATGTGACAAAGGTTTCCAAAGTGCAGCAAGAAAGTAAATATGCAGTAAAAGTTAATGTCTTAATAAAACTTAGAAATACTTTCACATTTTTTATTACATCAAAACATTGCTGACAGAGGCTAAACTACAACAGTCTGGAACTGTGAGGGGATGTTGTGGACTTACGCTATACACTTGTTTCATTCGATCTACTAAAGAAAATGGCTGTGTTGCAATTCTACATGGGAAATAAAAGCTTGTCAGTCAGCATGCATGTATTTGTGCTAGTTGATTTATTTCAGTGTGTAATATTTCGTGGTTGTGTGTGTTTTTGTGTGTGTGTGTGTAGGTAATGGACATCGCCAAGCTGATGAAAGCGTACATCAGCATGATTGTACAGAAACGCTTCAGCACTTGCCAATCATTCAGCAGCCAGTGCAGCAACTGGTGAACGCTCTGAACTTTAAACACACCCCTACACTACCCTCAGATAGACAAATTGTGAGTTCAGGCTGGGTTTTTAGACATTTTCATATGAAGTGAGACTAGTAAAGCCTCATAAAAACAAACAGTAATTATGTGGGGTTGAGTATTGTGTACATAATCACACTTTATTTACAATTTACCTGAAAGTGCCTGAAACCACAGAAGATGCAGTGCAGCAATACCAAGTGTCTTTAAAAACTCGAATTTTTACCAGCATGAATTTTCACCAGGTTTTTTTTTTTTTTTTTTTTTTTTTACCAGTGCCATTTACATTTCTGATGCAGTTCTGTGTATGTAGCAAATGTTACCTGAAGTGTTCCAGAGGTGCTAAGTAAGCATTTACAGATTTATTTAGTAGCATTTCACTGGAGTTCTGCAGGCAGAATCTCCAGCCAGACACACACACACACATACACACACACACACTCCTCAGTGCCTCTTTATAATGTATGTGATTATAATGTGCAATGACGTATAAAAAGCTGTATATTTTTAAAGAATCATGTTTTCTGTTAAATGGTGAAATGTGTTTTATCTTTATCCCAAAGTACTTCTGCAATCTTGTAATATTTTGATGAAAAAAACTACTTTTTAAATGCAGTAAAACACCAGCAATCTGAACCTTTCTGTGTATAAGCTGTAGGTAATAAAAAAATCAACTTCAGTGTCAGTTGTCATTTATAAAACACATCCATCAAAAACCACCCTGTTTAATTTACTAAAAGCCTACATATAGGCAACTGATAAACTGTTAGTCTAAGATTTTTATATTTATATCTTTTATATGCCATTGGGTTGTTCAACTTTCATTTCATAATACTATTTTTTTTCATAAACAATTACTATTATAAATATATTCAGATTCAAATATCATAGTATGATTCATGATGAAACCAAATGACGGACCTAGTGAGCATCTAAACTACGCATCAATATGACATTCAATCCTCTTGGCTAATTAAATGCAGAGAAATTCCACTTTTTCAAAAAGTGGGTGAACGTAAACAAAACAAGGTGCTCTGGTGATTAAAATTACAGGGTGAATGCATATTGCATGTTTCTATAAAATGCATAGATTTTTACAAAATATCTTTGTGTTATTAGCTAGTTAGATCAGATATTAGAAGTTCTCAACCAATTCTGCTGTAAGTGAACACACTTATCTGTACTCACTAAAATCTACATATTGTAATAATATCAATTAACTTCATTTTGGTGTCTGCGAGATATCTCACAATGGATGTCAGCTCATCATCTAAAACTTAATCCCAGCAAGACAGAGATGTTGCTCATTCCCGGAGATCAGTCTCCAACCCAGGACCTAGTCATTTCTCTTGATGACTCCCAGATCAGACCATCTGATAAGGTAAGAAGCCTTGGTGTTGTCCTGGATAACCAGCTGACCTTCTCTCCTTATATAGCCAACATGACAAGATCGTGCTGTTCCTCCTGTACAACATCAGGAAGATTCGACCATTTCTCTCCAGGGAAGCTACCCAGATTCTGATCCAATCACCTGTAATCTCACGGTTGGACTACTGCAACTCCCTCCTGGCAGGAGCTCCCATGTCCACTATTAAACCCTTGCAGCTCATTCAAAATGCAGCTGCCCGTCTGGTTTTTAACCAGCCCAAACACTGCCACATCACCGCACTGCTGCGTTCTCTTCACTGGCTTCCTGTAGCTGCACGCATTCAGTTTAAAACACTGATGCTCGCCTACAAAGCCAAAAATGGACCAGCCCCAAGCTACCTTCGTGGTCTAATCAAACCCCACTCTGTACCACGCAACCTCCGAGCCACTAGTCTCGCTCGACTTGAGCCTCCACCCAGGACTAAAGGAAGACAAGCATCAAGGCTCTTCTCTGTTCTAGCACCCAAGTGGTGGAATGAACTTCCTCTGTCTGTCCGAACATCTGAGTCTCTTGCTGTCTTTAAAAAACGATTAAAAACCCACCTTTTTACTAAGCACTTAAGCTGACTTGTACTTATTTACTAACATTTTTCTTCCATTTCCAAAAAACAACAACAAAAAAAACACTTTGGTTCTAACAGGTTTCAGCAGATTTGTGTTCTTTGACTGTTGTTTACTAAAACTTGAGAAATGAAATGTTTACTATGGAAGCATGTGTGTAAGCAGTTCCTGGATGACCAAGGTATTGATGCTATAGACTTGCCCTACAAATTTCCCAGACCTCAATTCAATTGAAAACATCTGTATAGTGCATCTGATGCTGCCAAGTAGCACCCTAAACAACTAGCTTACTGTTGCCCTGATCCAGGTCTGGGAGGCAATCCCCCAGGTCTTTTCATCAGAAGCATAACCAGTTGTTGGGAATTTTTACAGACACATTTTAATTTTTTAATCAGTGGGTTTTGGCTTCCACTGACTGTTGGTACATTTTGTTTCTGTTCAACAAATTTATATCAGGTTATATCAAGATTTTTAACTTAAATCTTTTATTCAAGATCTAATGTGTGATTTAAGTGTTTACTTAATTTTTTTAGCTTAGTATTCAGACACAACAAATTAATAACATTATTGTTTTTTAATTCCTGAAAATGTTTCAACCCCTAGCCTCATAGTTTGGGGTTGCCACAGCTGATTATTCTGGCCTGCCTGCCTGTTTTGGCACAGTTTTTACATCCTTCCTGATGCAGCCTTTTCTTATATTTTTCAGGTTTTGGGGCCGGCACTGTCAATGCACTGTCAAGTGACAAGTGCACCTCTCAGTGGCTATGCTATTTAGCCACTCATCACCCCCTTCAGTCTCCTTCCTCAGCCACAGTCCACAAAATCGTACCCAAAACGGTTTGGGGTACAGTATTCATTTTTTGGCAAATTTAGGACAAGCCTTTATGTTTATTTTGGCTAGCAGTGGTTTTCGCCTTTCAACTCTTTCTTACAGCCACTCTTTCTTAAAGCCTGCAGATAGGAAGGCTATTTTTACTCCTTGTATGAGTACCTAATTCACACTTCTGTTTAGATTCATCACTCTTCCAAGGGACCTGTTTCTATTTGGACATTATGGCACTTCACAGTGGTTCGCTAAAGTTCCAGATCCTTAGAAGTAACTTTGTAACCCCTGCTAGGCTTTGGCCAATTTGTTGATAGAGTAACTAAAAGGGACATTACTTTTTATACAGGGCTAGTTGGTTTTGGACAATGTTTTTTCTTCAATAAATAAAATGTTTTTTTAAAAAGTGGATTTTTGTCCATTCAAATAAAATACATCAAAGGACTTGTGCCTTGAAGGGTCAGAAGCAGTCATGGCAGCTTGAGGAGGACATATGCAATATTAGGTTATACATTATGTAGTTTAATGTTATTGCTGATTAGCGTAATGTTAAACACGAACACTGATCATATCATGTGCTTTCAGGATCATACTTCCTAAAAGAACCTTTATTTGCTATAGTAATGTTTTGTTAAAATGTTTTGTTAAAATGAAAACTGTTTTATGAGTTAAGAAGCAACACGGCCACTTCTCACGCTTCCAGCCCAGTTGGTGGCGGTAATGCGCCCAAATGCTTAAAGCCAGAAGACGACTATAAAGAAGATGAAGATGAAGATGAAGATGAAGAGGAAAGAAGAAAATCATTATGATAAGAAGATGGTGAAGGTGCAAATGCGTTGAGAGAAGAGGTGAAAAAAAGGTGAATAAATGTGATTTGAAACTTTCTGTTTAGTGACTTTATACCATCGCATGTGCGTAGTAAGTTTACTGCATGCGCTAACTAGTCTGTCTGATACAAACACGTGCGCATATGAATTGTTTGGTTAGAATTAAATATGTGTTGTTTTTAAAGTTTATATGATTTATTACTCATGCTCTTACAAAACTACTAAAGCAACAAGTAAGTTTTGATCATAAACAGACTGCACGCTTATCAGGGGGTTGTTTTTCGGGGGTTTGACTAGGCCCCTTCGTTCTAGTTAAGGGAAATCTTAATGCTTCAGCATACCACGATTTTCTGACAATTGTAAGCTTCCAAATGTGGGAACCGTCTGAGGAAGACCCTTTCCAGCATGACTGTGCCCTAATGCACAAAGCAAAGTCCATAAAGGCATGGTTGAGTGAATTTGATGTGGACGAACTTGACTGGCCTACACAGACCCCTGACCTCAACCCCATCAAACATTTTGGGATAAACTAATGGTTTATCATAAAAGCTTTTGTAGGTGTAATATATAGGTGTCCTAATACTTTTGTGCATATAGTGTATGTGTATGGGCTCTGCTTTTAACACATAACTGGCTGATTGGATAATTAAAATAATGAACAGGTGTACACTACACACTTGCATGCACTGTATGAATATTTTGTCACCCACTGTACCACAATCAGTCAGAACAAACTCCCATAGAACCCCTATATATTTTTGTTCGAGCATTACCGTTCTCCCCAAAACAAAATCTCAACAACATTGCTGAGAAAGGTCCACCACCCAAATAACGTGGGTCGCACGAAGCTGCAGATTGGGTACAGTCACTAATTGTGTACCCACAAAGTTTATTTGTATAATAGGATGTATCTTTTAAAATAATCTATGAAAGTATGTACCAGACAGGTGTTTCTAATAAAGTGCTTGGTGAATGTGTGTATACTGTGCTGTTTAAGCGATCTTGTGATATTATTACATATGTACTTGTGTCGTTTTAGTGCACTGTAAAAAAAAAAAAAGTGTCCTGCTAATTAACAGGTTGAATTATTTAATGTGATTTAGTTAAGTATATCCCTTGAGCATACTATACTGTCTTCCTATTGATGGCCACTACTCAAGCTACTTAACAGTGTTCAACCAAATTTGACTGAATATATCACAGTGTAAAGCTGGCTTAAAAGTATCACTTTTTTAGCGCAGCTTCCTTTTGATCTTTCTTAGTGACTACACCATCAACCAGTGTTACTCTGTATCTTTAGGCTTCATGGAGCAGCTGGAGGAGGTAAATAGGCTTTCTTTTTTTTGTTTATGACTTTTTCCCAAATTTAATGTTTGTTAGGAACCCTTCTTTGTGAAATGTTGGATTCTGTATTTGTGTCTGTGGGTTGGAGCGATGATGGAAATCTGCTTTGCCCGAAGTGCATGTCAAAAATTACTTGTATTTTTATGATGGTTTCTTTATTTGAACTGAGCATTAATGGTTGCTGTGTTTGTGTGCTTCTGTGTTTTGAAATTCGTGCTTGTGGCATGAGAACACTTCAAAGTCAGAGTACTGAACTGAATGTGTTAAATTATGTAATTTCTTTGCTACACTTGACTCCAATGACTCCAAATTGCTTACTTAGCATGAACACCTGAAATAGAAATATTAAAAACAAACAAAATATACAGTATATATACAGGGTGAGTCAAAATTATGTTAACACTAATGGATCTATTCCCTGCGAAATGTGTGTCCGAGCTTTACATGGTTGCTGTTGCTCGCTGGTTTTTGTGTGTTGAACATGATGGCGAACAGTTTGAGACTGTCCTGTAAATCATCTTCTGTATGTTTTGTGAATAAATAGTTTTCGCCATTCAAGTGTTAACATAATTTTGACTCATATATATATATATATATATATATATATATATATATATATATATATATATATATATATATATATATATATTAGTGATGGGACTTGATTAAAAATTTTAATCGAGTTAATTACAGGGTCTGTAATTAATTAATCGCAATTAATTACAAAAATTATTTTGCTACTAAAATTTTGAATGAATACACGTATATTCTTAACAACAAACATGTTTATTGCTTTTTGAAATTTTTTTTTTTAATTGTTATTAAACCAACAATGTGTTGGTGCTATTATAGTTATTCAGATTTCAAGTATTTCAGGAACCCCTGATAAAAACTTTATTTTTAAAAATTTAAAAATAAATAAAACAACTATACAATATTGCAACTCGTGAAAGTTTAACATCTGGTGTAAACAAAAATTAAAGTGCCTTCTAAATTTTGGCCCTGAAACCTGTCATCTGGTCCAATGTGGGCTGGCTGGAGCGTTTATTTGTACCGCTGCTGGGGACGCTGAAATTAGCTGTGGGGACGGCTGTGCTTGCCGCAACATGTTTTGCATTGAGATGGTATTTTAGGCTTGAGTAGCTTCGGTGATAAGCAAACTCCTTTTTGCACAACTTGCATACAACAGTAGTCTTTTCGAAAGTCCCATCAGGACGTTTTTTAAAGCTAAAGTTGTCCCTCAGTGGACCAAGAGAAGCGGCTTCGTCGTCCATCGTTGTTGTTTGCGGATGTCGCTTGTGCATCAGATTTACAGGCGTGCTAGAACACGCGAATACAAAGGTTCCGGCTCCAAACTTAAATAAAAAATGTGATTAATTCCGATAAAAGTTTTAACGCGTTAAAATCTTTGTAATTAATTAATCTAAATTAACGCGTTAAAGTCCCGGCCCTAATATATATATATATATATATATATATATATATATATATATATATATATATATATATATATATATATATATATATATATATATATTTACATTTACATTTACATTTTCAGCATTTAGCAGACGCTTTTATCCAAAGCGACTTACACAGTGAGTGGAACACAATGAGCAATTGAGGGTTAAGGGCCTTGCTCAGGGACCCAACAGTGGCAACTTGGTGGTGGCGGGGCTTGAACCGGCAACCTTCTGTTTACTAGTCCAGTACCTTAACCATTGAGCTATCACTATATATATATATATATACAGTGTATCACAAAAGTGAGTACACCCCTCACATTTCTGCAAATATTTCATTATATCTTTTCATGGGACAACACTATAGACATGAAACTTGGATATAACTTAGAGTAGTCAGTGTACAGCTTGTATAGCAGTGTAGATTTACTGTCTTCTGAAAATAACTCAACACACAGCCATTAATGTCTAAATAGCTGGCAACATAAGTGAGTACACCCCACAGTGAACATGTCCAAATTGTGCCCAAATGTGTCGTTGTCCCTCCCTGGTGTCATGTGTCAAGGTCCCAGGTGTAAATGGGGAGCCGGGCTGTTAAATTTGGTGTTTTGGGTACAATTCTCTCATACTGGCCACTGGATATTCAACATGGCACCTCATTGCAAAGAACTCTCTGAGAAATAGAATTGTTGCTCTCCACAAAGATGGCCTGGGCTATAAGAAGATTGCTAACACCCTGAAACTGAGCTACAGCATGGTGGCCAAGGTCATACAGCGGTTTTCCAGGACAGGTTCCACTCGGAACAGGCTTCGCCACGGTCGACCAAAGAAGTTGAGTCCACGTGTTCGGCGTCATATCCAGAGGTTGGCTTTAAAAAATAGACACATGAGTGCTGCCAGCATTGCTGCAGAGGTTGAAGACGTGGGAGGTCAGCCTGTCAGTGCTCAGACCATACGCCGCACACTGCATCAACTCGGTCTGCATGGTCGTCATCCCAGAAGGAAGCTGACGCACAAGAAAGCCCGCAAACAGTTTGCTGAAGACAAGCAGTCCAAGAACATGGATTACTGGAATGCCCTGTGGTCTGACGAGACCAAGATAAACTTGTTTGGCTCAGATGGTGTCCAGCATGTGTGGCGGCGCCCTGGTGAGAAGTACCAAGACAACTGTATCTTGCCTACAGTCAAGCATGGTGGTGGTAGCATCATGGTGTTGGGCTGCATGAGTGTTGCTGGCACTGGGGAGCTGCAGTTCATTGAGGGAAACATGAATTCCAACATGTACTGTGACATTCTGAAACAGAGCATGATCCCCTCCCTTCGAAAACTGGGCCTCATGGCAGTTTTCCAACAGGATAACGACCCCAAACACAACCTCCAAGATGACAACTGCCTTTCTGAGGAAGCTGAAGGTAAAGGTGATGGACTAAACCCAATTGAGCACCTGTGGCGCATCCTCAAGTGGAAGGTGGAGGAGTTCAAGGTGTCTAACATCCAACAGCTCCGTGATGTCATCATGGAGGAGTGGAAGAGGATTCCAGTAGCAACCTGTGCAGCTCTGGTGAATTCCATGCCCAGGAGGGTTAAGGCAGTGCTGGATAATAATGGTGGTCACACAAAATATTGACACTTTGGGCACAATTTGGACATGTTCACTGTGGGGTGTACTCACTTATGTTGCCAGCCATTTAGACATTAATGGCTGTGTGTTGAGTTATTTTCAGAAGACAGTAAATCTACACTGCTATACAAGTTGTACACTGACTACTCTAAGTTATATCCAAGTTTCATGTCTATAGTGTTGTCCCATGAAAAGATATAATGAAATATTTGCAGAAATGTGAGGGGTGTACTCACTTTTGTGATACACTGTATATATATATATATATATATATATATATATATATATATATATATATATATATATATATATATATATATATATATATATATATATATATATATATATATATATATATATATATATATATATATATATATATATATATATATACACACACACATATATATATATATATATATATATATATATATATATATATATATATATATATATATATATATATATATATATATATATATATATATATATATATATATATATATATATATATATATACACACACACACACACACACACACACACACACACACACACACACACACACACACACACACACACACACACACACACACACACACACACACACACACACACACACACACACACACACACACACACACATATATATACATATATATATATATATATATATATATATATATGTGTGTATATATATATATGTGTGTATATATATGTATATATATGTGTGTGTGTGTGTATATATATATATATATATATATATATATATATATATATATATATATATATATATATATATATATATATATATATATATATATATATATATATATACTGTATATATATGTGTATGTACAGTTAGGCCCAGAAATATTTGGACAGTGACACAATCTTCATGATTTGGGCTCTGCATGCCACCACATTGGATTTGAAATAAAACAACTGAGATGCAATTGAAGTGTAGACTTTCATGTATCTGTCTCGCGTGTGAATATCCTATAAAACATTTAGGAATTGCAACCATTTTTCTACAAAGCCTCCTCATTTCAGGGGTTCAAAAGTAATTGGACAAATTAACTTCACCATAAATAAAATGTTCATTTTTAATACTTTGTTGAGAATCTTTTGCAGGCAATGACTGCCTGAAGTCTGAAACCCATGGACATCACCAAAAGCTGGGTTTCCTCATTTGTGGTGCTTTGCCAGGCCTTTACTGTGGCTGTCTTCAGTTGTTGCTTGTTTGTGGGTCTTTCTGCCTTAAGTTTTGTCTTAAGCAAGTGAAATTCATGCTCAATCAGGTTAAGATCTGGTGATTGACTCAGCCATTGCAGAATATTCCACTTCTTTGCCTTAAAAAAACTCGTGGGTTGCTTTCGCAGTATGTTTTGGGTCATTGTCCATCTGTACTGTGACGCGCTGTCCAATCAACCTTGCTGCATTTGGTTGAATCTGAGAAGAAAGTATATCCCTGTACACTTCAGAATTCATCCGGCTGCTTCTGTCTTCTGTCACATCATCAATAAACACTAGTGACCCAGTGCCATTGGAAGCCATGCATGCCCATGCCATCACACTGCCTCCACCATGTTTTACAGAGGATGTGGTGTGCTTTGGATCGTGAGCTGTTCCAAGCCTTCTCCATACTTTATTCTTCCCATCTTTCTGGTACAGGTAATCTTAGTTTCATCTGTCCAAAGAATGCTGTTCCAGAACTGGGCTGGCTTCTTTAGATGTTTTTTGGCAAAGTCTAATGTGGCCTTTACTATTTTTGAGTCTGATTAATGATTTGCACCTTGTGGTGAACCCTCTGTATTTGCTCTCATGAAGTCTTCTCTTTATGGTAAACTTAGATACTGATAAACCTACCTCCTGTAGAGTGTTCTTCACTTGGGTGGATGTTGTGAAGGGGTTTTTCTTCACCATGGAAAGGATTCTGCGATCATCCACCACTGTTGTCTTCCGTGGACGTCCAGGTCTTTTTGAGTCCCCGAGCTCAACAGTGCGCTCTTTTTTCCCCCAGAATGTACCAAACTGTTGATTTTGCCACTTCTAACATTTCCGCTATCTCTGTGATGGATTTCTTTTTTTTTTCAGCCTAATGATGGTCTGTTTCACTTCCATTGAGAGCTCCTTTGACCGCATGTTGTGGGTTCACAGCAACGGCTTCCAAATGCAAATGCTACACCTGGAATCAACTCCAGACATTTTACTTGCTTAATTGATGATGGATTAATGAGAGAATAACCCATGCAGCCCATGAAATAGCTTTTGAGATAATTGTCCAATTACTTTTGGTCCCTTGAAAAAGAGGCAGCTACATATTAAAGAGCTGTAATTCCTAAATCCTTCCTCCAATTAGGATGTGAATACCTTGAATTAAAGCTGAGAGTCTGCACTTTAAGCCCATATTGATTATATAACTGTATCTTGGATATGTTTTGGTAAACAGCTAAAATGCCAAAACTTGTGTCACTGTCCAAATATTTCTGGGCCTAACTGTATATGTATGTGAGTCAAAATTATGTTAACACTTGAATGGCGAAAACTATTTATTCACAAAACATACATATATATATATATATATATATATATATATATATATATATATATATATACAGTGTATCACAAAAGTGAGTACACCCCTCACATTTCTGCAGATATTTAAGTATATCTTTTCATGGGACAACACTGACAAAATGACACTGACACAATGAAAAGTAGTCTGTGTGCAGCTTATATAACAGTGTAAATTTATTCTTCCCTCAAAATAACTCAATATACAGCCATTAATGTCTAAACCACCGGCAACAAAAGTGAGTACACCCCTTAGTGAAAGTTCCTGAAGTGTCAATATTTTGTGTGGCCACCATTATTTTCCAGAACTGCCTTAACTCTCCTGGGCATGGAGTTTACCAGAGCTTCACAGGTTGCCACTGGAATGCTTTTCCACTCCTCCATGACGACATCACGGAGCTGGCGGATATTCGAGACTTTGTGCTCCTCCACTTTCCGCTTGAGGATGCCCCAAAGATGTTCTATTGGGTTTAGGTCTGGAGACATGCTTGGCCAGTCCATCACCTTTACCCTCACCCTCTTCAATAAAGCAGTGGTCGTCTTAGAGGTGTGTTTGGGGTCATTATCATGCTGGAACACTGCCCTGCGACCCAGTTTCCGGAGGGAGGGGATCATGCTCTGCTTCAGTATTTCACAGTACATATTGGAGTTCATGTGTCCCTCAATGAAATGTAACTCCCCAACACCTGCTGCACTCATGCAGCCCCAGACCATGGCATTCCCACCACCATGCTTGACTGTAGGCATGACGCACTTATCTTTGTACTCCACCTGATAGCCGCCACACATGCTTGAGACCATCTGAACCAAACAAATTAATCTTGGTCTCATCAGACCATAGGACATGGTTCCAGTAATCCATGTCCTTTGTTGACATGTCTTCAGCAAACTGTTTGTGGGCTTTCTTGTGTAGAGACTTCAGAAGAGGCTTCCCTTCTGGGGTGACAGCCATGCAGACCAATTTGATGTAGTGTGCGGCGTATGGTCTGAGCACTGACAGGCTGACCCCCTGCCTTTTCAATCTCTGCAGCAATGCTGACAGCACTCCTGTGCCTATCTTTCAAAGATAGCAGTTGGATGTGACGCTGAGCACTCAGCTTCTTTGGACGACCAACGCGAGGTCTGTTCTGAGTGGACCCTGCTCTTTTAAAACGCTGGATGATCTTGGCCACTGTGCTGCAGCTCAGTTTCAGGGTGTTGGCAATCTTCTTGTAGCCTTGGCCATCTTCATGTAGCGCAACAATTCGTCTTTTAAGATCCTCAGAGAGTTCTTTGCCATGAGGTGCCATGTTGGAACTTTCAGTGACCAGTATGAGAGAGTGTGAGAGCTGTACTACTAAATTGAACACACCTGCTCCCTATGCACACCTGAGACCTAATAACACTAACGAGTCACATGACATTTTGGAGGGAAAATGACAAGCAGTGCTCAATTTGGACATTTAGGGGTGTAGTCTCTTAGGGGTGTACTCACTTTTGTTGTTTAGACATTAATGGCTGTATATTGAGTTATTTTGAGGGAAGAATAAATTTACACTGTTATATAAGCTGCACACTGACAAAATGACACTGACACAATGAAAAGTAGTCTGTGTTGTCCCATGAAAAGATATACTTAAATATCTGCAGAAATGTGAGGGGTGTACTCACTTTTGTGATACACTGTATGTGTGTATATATATATATATATATATATATATATATATATATATATATATATATATATATATATATATATATATATACACACACACACACACACACACACACACACACACACACACACACACACACACACACACACACAGGGGTTGGACAATGAAACTGAAACACCTGGTTTTAGACCACAATAATTTATTAGTATGGTGTAGGGCCTCCTTTTGCGGCCAATACAGCGTCAATTCGTCTTGGAAATGACATATACAAGTCCTGCACAGTGGTCAGAGGGCTTTTAAGCCATTCTTCTTGCAGGATAGTGGCCAGGTCACTACGTGATGCTGGTGGAGGAAAACGTTTCCTGACTCGCTTCTCCAAAACACCCCAAAGTGGCTCAATAATATTTAAATCTTTCACCAGTCTTGCTGTGTGTATTGGTGCATTGTCATCCTGATACACGGCACCGCCTTCAGGATACAATGTTTGAACCATTGGATGCACATGGTCCTCCAGAATGGTTCGGTAGTCCTTGGCAGTGACGTGCCCATCTAGCACAAGTATTGGGCCAAGGGAATGCCATGATATGGCAGCCCAAACCATCACTGATCCACCCCCATGCTTCACTCTGGGCATGCAACAGTCTGGGTGGTACGCTTCTTTGGGGCTTCTCCACACCGTAACTCCCCCGGATGTGGGGAAAACAGTAAAGGTGGACTCATCAGAGAACAATACATGTTTCACATTGTCCACAGCCCAAGATTTGTGCTCCTTGCACCATTGAAACCGACGTTTGGCATTGGCACGAGTGACCAAAGGTTTGGCTATAGCAGCCCGGCCGTGTATATCGACCCTGTGGAGCTCCCGACGGACAGTTCTGGTGGAAACAGGAGAGTTGAGGTGCACATTTAATTCTGCCGTGATTTGGCCAGCCGTGGTTTTATGTTTTTTGGATACAATCCGGGTTAGCACCCGAACATCCCTTTCAGACAGCTTCCTCTTGCGTCCACAGTTAATCCTGTTGGATGTGGTTTGTCCTTCTTGGTGGTATGCTGACATTACCCTGGATACCGTGGCTCTTGATACATCACAAAGACTTGCTTTTCTTGGTCACAGATGCGCCAGCAAGCCGTGCACCAACAATTTGTCCTCTTTTGAACTCTGGTATGTCACCCATAATGTTGTGTGCATTGCAATATTTTGAGCAAAACTGTGCTCTTACCCTGCTAATTGAACCTTCACACTCTGCTCTTACTGGTGCAATGTGCAATTAATGAAGATTGGCCACCAGACTGGTCCAATTTAGCCATGAAACCTCCCACACTAAAATGACAGGTGTTTCAGTTTCATTGTCCAACCCCTGTATATATATATATACAGTGTATCACAAAAGTGAGTACACCCCTCACATTTCTGCAGATATTTAAGTATATCTTTTCATGGGACAACACTGACAAAATGACACTTTGACACAATGAAAAGTAGTCTGTGTGCAGCTTATATAACAGTGTAAATTTATTCTTCCCTCAAAATAACTCAATATACAGCCATTAATGTCTAAACCACCGGCAACAAAAGTGAGTACACCCCTAAGAGACTACACCCCTAAATGTCCAAATTGAGCACTGCTTGTCATTTTCCCTCCAAAATGTCATGTGATTTGTTAGTGTTACTAGGTCTCAGGTGTGCATAGGGAGCAGGTGTGTTTAATTTAGTAGTACAGCTCTCACACTCTCTCATACTGGTCACTGAAAGTTCCAACATGGCACCTCATGGCAAAGAACTCTCTGAGGATCCTAAAAGACGAATTGTTGCGCTACATGAAGATGGCCAAGGCTACAAGAAGATTGCCAACACCCTGAAACTGGGCTGCAGCACAGTGGCCAAGATCATCCAGCGTTTTAAAAGAGCCGGGTCCACTCAGAACAGACCTCGAGTTGGTCGTCCAAAGAAGCTGAGTGCACGTGCTCAGCGTCACATCCAACTGCTGTCTTTGAAAGATAGGCGCAGGAGTGCTGTCAGCATTGCTGCAGAGATTGAAAAGGTGGGGGGTCAGCCTGTCAGTGCTCAGACCATACGCCGCACACTACATCAAATTGGTCTGCATGGCTGTCACCCCAGAAGGAAGCCTCTTCTGAAGTCTCTACACAAGAAAGCCCGCAAACAGTTTGCTGAAGACATGTCAACAAAGGACATGGATTACTGGAACCATGTCCTATGGTCTGACGAGACCAAGATTAATTTGTTTGGTTCAGATGGTCTCAAGCATGTGTGGCGGCAATCAGGTGAGAAGTACAAAGATAAGTGTGTCATGCCTACAGTCAAGCATGGTGGTGGGAATGCCATGGTCTGGGGCTGCATGAGTGCAGCAGGTGTTGGGGAGTTACATTTCATTGAGGGACACATGAACTCCAATATGTACTGTGAAATACTGAAGCAGAGCATGATCCCCTCCCTCCGGAAACTGGGTCGCAGGGCAGTGTTCCAGCATGATAATGACCCCAAACACACCTCTAAGACGACCACTGCTTTATTGAAGAGGCTGAGGGTAAAGGTGATGGACTGGCCAAGCATGTCTCCAAACCTAAACCCAATAGAACATCTTTGGGGCATCCTCAAGCGGAAGGTGGAGGAGCGCAAAGTCTCGAATATCCGCCAGCTCCGTGATGTCGTCATGAAGGAGTGGAAAAGCATTCCAGTGGCAACCTGTGAAGCTCTGGTAAACTCCATGCCCAGGAGAGTTAAGGCAGTTCTGGGAAATAATGGTGGCCACACAAAATATTGACACTTCAGGAACTTTCACTTAGGGGTGTACTCACTTTTGTTGCCGGTGGTTTAGACATTAATGGCTGTATATTGAGTTATTTTGAGGGAAGAATAAATTTACACTGTTATATAAGCTGCACACAGACTACTTTTCATTGTGTCAAAGTGTCATTTTGTCAGTGTTGTCCCATGAAAAGATATACTTAAATATCTGCAGAAATGTGAGGGGTGTACTCACTTTTGTGATACACTGTATATATATATATATACAGTGTATCACAAAAGTGAGTACACCTCTCACATTTCTGCAAATATTTTATTATATCTTTTCATGGGACAACACTATAGACATGAAACTTGGATATAACTTAGAGTAGTCAGTGTACAACTTGTATAGCAGTGTAGATTTACTGTCTTCTGAAAATAACTCAACACACAGCCATTAATGTCTAAATGGCTGGCAACATAAGTGAGTACACCCCACAATGAACATGTCCAAATTGTGCCCAAAGTGTCAATATTTTGTGTGACCACCATTATTATCACTGCCTTAACCCTCCTGGGCATGGAATTCACCAGAGCTGCACAGGTTGCTACTGGAATCCTCTTCCACTCCTCCATGATGACATCACGGAGCTGGTGGATGTTAGACACCTTGAACTCCTCCACCTTCCACTTGAGGATGCGCCACAGGTGCTCAATTGGGTTTAGTCCATCACCTTTACCTTCAGCTTCCTCAGCAAGGCAGTTGTCATCTTGGAGGTTGTGTTTGGGGTCATTATCCTGTTGGAAAACTGCCATGAGGCCCAGTTTTCGAAGGGAGGGGATCATGCTCTGTTTCAGAATGTCACAGTACATGTTGGAATTCATGTTTCCCTCAATGAACTGCAGCTCCCCAGTGCCAGCAACACTCATGCAGCCCAAGACCATGATGCTACCACCACCATGCTTGACTGTAGGCAAGATACAGTTGTCTTGGTACTTCTCACCAGGGCGCCGCCACACATGCTGGACACTATCTGAACCAAACAAGTTTATCTTGGTCTCGTCAGACCACAGGGCATTCCAGTAATCCATGTTCTTGGACTACTTGTCTTCAGCAAACTGTTTGCTGGCTTTCTTGTGCGTCAGCTTCCTTCTGGGATGACGACCATGCAGACCGAGTTGATGCAGTGTGCGGCGTATGGTCTGAGCACTGACAGGCTGACCTCCCACGTCTTCAACCTCTGCAGCAATGCTGGCAGCACTCATGTGTCTATTTTTTAAAGCCAACCTCTGGATATGACGCCGAACACGTGGACTCAACTTCTTTGGTCGACCCTGGCGAAGCCTGTTCCGAGTGGAACCTGTCCTGGAAAACCGCTGTATGACCTTGGCCACCATGCTGTAGCTCAGTTTCAGGGTGTTAGCAATCTTCTTATAGCCCAGGCCATCTTTGTGGAGAGCAACAATTCTATTTCTCACATCCTCAGAGAGTTCTTTGCCATGAGGTGCCATGTTGAATATCCAGTGGCCAGTATGAGAGAATTGTACCCAAAACACCAAATTTAACAGCCCTGCTCCCCATTTACACCTGGGACCTTGACACATGACACCAGGGAGGGACAACGACACATTTGGGCACAATTTGGACATGTTCACTGTGGGGTGTACTCACTTATGTTGCCAGCTATTTAGACATTAATGGCTGTGTGTTGAGTTATTTTCAGAAGACAGTAAATCTACACTGCTATACAAGCTGTACACTGACTACTTTAAGTTATATCCAAGTTTCATGTCTATAGTGTTGTCCCATGAAAAGATATAATGAAATATTTGCAGAAATGTGAGAGGTGTACTCACTTTTGTGATACACTGTGTATCACGAAAGTGAGTACACCCCTCACATTTCTGCAAATATTTCATTATATCTTTTCATGGGACAACACTATAGACATGAAACTTGGATATAACTTAAAGTAGTCAGTGTACAGCTTGTATAGCAGTGTAGATTTACTGTCTTCTGAAAATAACTCAACACACAGCCATTAATGTCTAAATAGCTGGCAACATAAGAAAAATGAATATTAGGCTGTTCAAAATAATAGCAGTGCTAGCATTTTTCTTTAAAAACTCAAAAAAATTATCTATAACATGAAAAAATGTTTGAGGTTTCACTTTACTTTAAATTACTGAACTAATATTTAGTGGCCGAACAATTGTTTCCGAGATCTGTGTTGCATTGAGTCAACCAACTTCTGGCACCTCTGAACAGGTATCCAGTCCAGGATGATTAGACTACATTCCACAGTTCTTCTGCAATTTTGGGTTTTGCCTCAAAAAAACACTTTTCAGATTTCAGCCCACAAGTTCTCTGAGATTGAAGTCAGGGGATTGGGTTGGCCACTCTATTACCTCAATCTTGTTTGTCTGTAACCAAGATGTTTTGGGTCATTGTCATGTTAAAACACCCATTTTAAGGACATTTCTTCTTCAACATAGGGCAACATGATCTGCTCAAGTATTCTGATATATTTAAACTGATCCATGATCCCTCGTATGCGATAAATAGGCGTAACACCATGGTATGAAAAACATCCCCATATCATCATTTTGTACCACCATGCTTTACTGTCTTCACAGTGAACTTTGGCTTGAATTCAGTGCTTGGGGTTCGTCTGACATACTGTCTACGGCCACTAGACCCAAATAGAACAATTTTGCCTTCACCAGTCCACAAAATGTTCAGCCATTTCTCTTTGGACCAGTCAATGTGTTCCTTGGCAAATTTAACCCATTCAGGAAACGTCTTTATCTTAACATCGGGACTTTGCAAGGAGTTCTTGCTGGTAAATTGGCTTCATTTAATCATCTTCTGTACTCACTGGTAAATTTAGATGTTCCTTGATCTTTCTGGAGGTGATCATTGACTGAGTATTTGCTATTTTGGCTAATCTTCGATCCAATTGAACAGTAGTTCCACGCTTCCTTCCGTATCTTTCAGGTTTTGGTCGTCACTTCAAGGCATTTGAGATCATTTTAGCTGAGCAGGCTATAATTTGCTGCACTTCTCTGTATGTTTTTTCTCTCTACAATCAACTTTTTAATCAAAGTATGCTGTTCATCAGAACAATGTCTGGAACAACTCATTTTCCCCAGTATTTCAAAAGGAAATGTGCTATGACCAACCTGTGCAACATTTGCCACCCTCCTGCATTAAATAAGGGCCAAAATTGACACCCGTTCTTCTGCAAAATGAATGACTTCACCAATTGAACTCCTCACTGCTATTATTTTGAACAACCCCCTTTCAATCAATGCTTCGATTACTCAGAATGAGTGGGATGCATGTCCTAATTGTTGGGTTTGTTTTGTTTTTATTACTATACTACACTTTCAAGTAAATTTTTTTGCTATGTAGAAATAGCATTTCTACTAAAAACAGTGATTTATCAGGTTAATGGTGTTGGACTGCTATTATTTTGAACACTACTATGTGTGTATGTGTGTACTTTTTATCCTCAACCATACATGTGAATCAGATCATACTGCACACTTGAAAGCCAGTGATTCAATACTAAAACAACTTAATTGTAGCCATTGTTTAGTAGTTGTTTCTTTGGGTGGAGGGATGCAATTTTTAGCTTTATTAATTGTTATTAGCAGGTTCTTTATTTAAACATCTATTTTGCATAGTTGCACTTTATTTTTGCCAGCACAGTCCTTATTAGGTGACTCTTAAAAATATGACTGGACTAGCAGTGTCTCTTTTCATTCTGTAAGTGCTGCTTTTTTATAGAATGCCATTTTGTTTTTTCTTTAATGGACTGCTAGAGCTGCTCACATATCAGGTGCACACTCAAGCCTCACTTGCCAAATTTAGACTTTAACTAGTGGAGGTAGGTAGCATCTGGATTGGGCTAGTGGAACCCACTGAGGTTAAAAGTAACCATTACATTTGCACTTCGGGCAAATTCAAGTGATGCCATTTAAAAACCACCTACTCGTATAATCTTTTTTAATAAAACACCCTCGGGTCTCACAGCAAGGTCCTGGGTTTGATTCCCAGATAGAGCGGTCTGGGTCCTTTCTGTGTGGAGTTTGCATGTTCTCCCTGTGTCTGCGTGGGTTTCCTCCTTTAGCTTCGGTTTCCTCCCACAGTCCAAAGACATGCAAGAGAGGTGAATTAAAGATACTGTGGTACCTTGTAACTCAACGTCCCCTGAACTTGAAATCTTTGAAACTCGATGCCCTTTGTTGTTAAACTCGATGTGTGCCACTGTCATCAAGCATCTCCACAATTAAGAGAATAACAATGAAGAAGTAAAGGTAAAGTGCAGGTTTTATTGTATTTTTATATTGATTTTTAACTGTTTTACAGTTGTTTCAGTGTTTTTGTATAGTTGGGTTATATATTACACAATATATTTTGTATATTGTGTTATTGTATAATTGTCAAACAACCCCATTATTTTACATTAGCCTAAAATATATGCAGTTCTACAGGACTATGGAAAGCATTAACAGGTTTCCCATACATCCTTATGGGAAAAAATACCTTGAAACTCAACACCACTCTCAGAACCAGTTGATGTTGAGTTTCAAGGTACCACTGTACAAACTTGTCTATAACTGTGTTTGACTTTGAAGATTTGAACTAATAAATCTTGTGTAATGATTAACTACCTGTCCTGTCATAAATGTAACCAAAGTTTGTAAAACATGACATTAAAATCCTAATAAATAAATATTAAAACACTTTTGTATTATTGAATGGCTATAAATAATTGCTTGGTGTTCCTACTAAAAGGACAGACATTAAGGACGTTAAATGAGCCCACTACACCTGGGCATTTATCACTTTTTACACCAGAATACCTAACCTATCAAATCATTAAAAAATAAAGCCTGTCAATTTAAGCATGTAATAAAACATTGGATAATTGATCGCATAAAAAGAGAAGTCATTTTTTAAATAATTATACTTTGTCGCATTAGGTTTGGTCAACGGCACAGTAACATCAACTGACTTCCTGAGAGTAAGTCTAGAGAGTAGAGGATAATTTGCATTCTGCTTGTGGTCACTGGCTCAGTGGTTAAGAAACCATGCTGTATGGCAAATTTCACCAGGCAATTATTAAAGCCTCTTAACATTGCTGGATACTGCTTTTAAGTTTGTCCACATCATGATGTACTGTAGCTTAGCTCTTTAGTTTATTAGAACAAAGGTATTATGTTAAGTGGTTTCAAATTGCATTTTCTATTATTTGCCTGTCTTAGAATGCTCTCCACTATGAACCAGTGTTACTCTGCATCTACAGGCTTCATGAAGAAGCTGCAGCAGCTGGAAGAGGTAAATGCTGGATAATTTCCTAAACTGGTTTTTCAATTTAATCCGTACTTAGGAAGGCAGTTTTCTTTAAATCAATAACTGACCATGACCATGTTTTTTTAACCCTTTGATGCACAACCTGGGTCAAAAGTGACCCAACTGAGTTTTTATTTTCTGTATCTTTGCAATAAATTAATTTTGTCATTCAAGCTTCCATGAATTCCTCAACTTGTTTTTGATCATCACAAATCCTTATTTCAGTTTTATATTTTTTTATTTTTTAATAAAAATCATTTTTGTATCACTACCCTTCTAATGCACAACATGGGTCAAAAATGACCCTTATGTATTTACTATGGAATTTGACAGGAACTACTGACATTTGTAAGTGTTTGTAGTCAAAAACATATTTACTGATCTTTTGAAAGACAACCAAAGATTAGGCCCTTAAATCTTGAATATGTCCAATACTATTTGCTTGCTAGCTGTTTACATAATATTAGATAGCTTTTATTAGCTAAAACAGTAAATACATGAATAACTGACTAATGTGCATATGAAAATACATGAATAACTGACTAATGTGCATATGAAAATATTCTTGAATGGATGAATATGGGTCATTTTCCACCCATGTTGTGCATTAGAATGGGTTTGCTTAGCTTGTGCATCAAAGGGGTTAATACACCTGTCAAAAAGTGAGGGTGGGTTACAAATCAGCACTCTCACTTTGTAAATCTCAAAACTCCATTCTGAAATGATTTTAAATAAGTAGTTTTAATCAACAGCATTAACTGAATTACTTCTTTGGCTTTTACACAATTGATCATCGTCTTCCAATATATCAAGTAGTGGGTCAGTGGTAACAGATGGTGGTTACTATATGTGAGTCGTAAGCTGCATCTGCCCTGTGAAGAGTTCAACAAAACATCATATGAATGACGTTGGTTCTGTATATGTGTCTGCAAGTCAGTTAAATGTCTGAGCGATGATGAAAACCTTCTTTGCCTGAAGTGCAAGTAAATATGATTGCTTGTATTTTTTGTGATTGTTTCTACACTTGAACTGAGCTCAGATATATATTGGTAAATACTTTTGGCTACCAGAATAATTCAAATGTCCACTGGTATGGCATTGCTTGTTTAGTAGCATTTTATGAAATACAAGAATGGAAAAGAAATGTCCTACTTTTAAGCAGTTGCCTTTTATAAACTTTGGAGGTTCTGTAATTTCTTAACATTTTGTCATTTTTTTGCTCAATTAAATAACACAGTTTCGTTCTTAAGTAGGTACAACCAAACAGTTATTCTTAAATAGGCTAATCTGCTTATTCAAATCCTTTTGTCACTGCCTGCCACAAACACCTGTAAACACTTCACAGGACATAAAGTACATCAAATACCACAGCAGTAAATCTGACCAATTTCGGAATATGTGTGTTTGGCAAGGTGCGATAAAAAGGAAACATTGGTCTCCAATTACCTGAGAGCTCTGTTTTTTTGGATTGCTGAACACCATGAGTCAGATATAAAAGAGCTCTGACAACTTGCACTATTATGTGACATTGCACGGCAACAGAGTTCCAGTGAGGCAAAGTGTTGGATGTCTGGATTGCTTCTGCATAAGTTACAAAGTGGAAGTGGCTCAGTTATGGCATATTTTAAACAAAGATGGACCCAATCAGAGGAAAGCCGGTCATGCTCAAAGCTCACTATTTAGAATTAGCAGACAATTTACAGGATAGCTGTTAATGGAGTTATTGGAGACCCTGTGTCAGTCTGTTGTAACAAAAGTCATTTTTACAAAGCTAGAAATCATGGCAGCTTTTTCAATTGGAAACTTTGAACTTGGTGAGGAACACACAAACTGGACCCTTGAGCATGTGGCTTTCTATGATTGTACAATCGTTTTATTTCTTTTTTTTTTTTACATTATATTTCTCACATCTGGACAGATTGTGTAAAGCCGAAGGATGCCTTAATCCACAATGTGCACTGCTAAATTCACTCACTCATTTTCATTATTACTATCTCTTTGAAGTGTTTATGCCATACCTAATGCTTAAATATTTTAGACCCTATAAAATTTGTTGCATGGTGCTGAATTTATTGATTTACCCTGCATAAACAATTTGTGTAACTGTCACTGTACAAACTTGCTACACTGGTGTTTAAAGTATAATAAGCTTTGCTGTGTTTTAGTTGATCAGAAGAAATCATTTTCTCTGTTGATCTAAGCCTGATCCATCGAATGGCTGAATATCTATGATGTCATGCAGCAAGATTCACCAGGCAGTTGGATCTGCACTAGATAGAGGAAGTAAGTGTGACACCATGGTTTCTACAGTCCAGTCATGGAAGTTCACTGTTCTGTGTTTTTCCTCTGCAGGGCAGTGGGCATTCAAAACACTGGGCTCAAAATGATGTCAGTGAAACTAACACTGTCCATCACATACAATCCTAACCACAAAACATCCTCTTAGCTCTTGGTTTCCTCTGAGGTCCACGTTGCCGTGGGTCAGTGATGAAAACTAGCCAAATCTGAGAGTTAGGAATCAGGTGTTCCATCTATGATTATCCTTGAGAAGCTTTGTGCATCTTGAGTGTCTGAGTGCTAGTTACTTTGTGTTTGTTGTTGACGGGTGGGTGATGTGCCAAAACTATATTGATATTGGGACTTTTATAATGTAATCCATGTCGTTAAAAAAATCATGGGCTTTAAAATAAATTAATAGTAATGACCAGCTCTCTTATTACTTCTCAGTAACATGTTACTGAATGTTAAAACCTCTTACCACTTCTCTTTTCTTCTTTTGTTTTGTTAAACATTTAAGGTGTTACCCATTTTAATATTCCCAAGTATTGTGATGTTTTTGCCATTTTACTCACCTGTCTGTGTGTGTTGGGGGGGGGGGGTATTATGTCTGAGCAATGATGTTAATCTAATTTGCCTGAGGTGCAAGTCAATACTAATTGCTTGCATTTTACTGATGGCTTCTACACTTGAACTGAGCTCATAATGTATTTTTGTTGTCAACAAAAATCTGGAGCAACAAATTGTCACTCCTTTTCCCATCATGTCTGTGTGAACCTAGGACTGGTCTTGAAGACTGTTACAGCTGGCACTGCCAACTTCACAGCTTATTAGACATGAAGTTGCCCAACACTTAATTCAGGTACCAACTTTCTCCATTTGTCCTTTTTATACCTAAAGTCTCTTGCACACTATAATCTAGGGCCTTGTTAAATGTCTGAGTGATTATGTAAATCTGCTTTACATAAAGTACAAGTCTAAAATTCTCACTTGTATTTTTATGATGGTTTCTATACTTGAACTGAGATCAGATATGTATTAGTAAATAATGTGGCTTTTTTGCCACCACTAATCCAAATGTCCACTTGTATGTCATTGCTTGCTCAGCAGCATTTAAAAAAATACAACATACATGAATGGAAAAAAATGCAACCTCCTGTAATGGGGTGCCCATTGTAAACTTTAATGGATGATTCTGTCTTAATGTTTTACACCAGTTTCTTTCCCTTTTCATTTTTTTGCTAAATGAAACAGCACAGTTTAGTTCTTTAGTAGCTAACCAAACATTTTTTCATTAGGCTAATCTGCCCCTTTTTATTGCCCACCACAAACCTGGTAAACACACCATGCAGTACATAAAATACACCAAACCATGGTTTACTGATGGCTTCTACACTTGAACTGAGCTCATATTTTTGTTGTAAACAAAAATCTGGAGCAAGTCTCTAACCCTTTTCCAATTATTCTGTGTGTGTGCACCTAGGACTGGTCTTAACGACTGTTCCAGCTGGCACTACCAACCTGACCTTTATTAAACATGTAAAGTTGCTCAAGGATGCTTAGCACTTCAGGTACCAATCCTTCATGTGTTTATTTTAATCCCTGAAGTCTATTGCACACTATCATATTTGTAGCCCAATTCTCAGTCACCGACCAACAAGTTAGAGTCAACAATTAGTCACCTGTGGGAACTGCTCATGTAGTGTGCGCTGATTGGCAACTCGGTTTCTCCTAGTCGCCAATTTTGGTAGTAATCTGATTATTTAGATATTCATGTAAGACTAATCCCTAATCTGATTAAATCTATGTTCAGATTTCCAGATGGCACACAACGGTCTGTTCTAGCCTATGAAACCATATATCAACGGTGCTATTGGTTGGCGAGGTGTCTACACAGACATGATTGGCTATATCAGAGGTGAGATTTCCAGAGCCCTGCAATGGATTGGTGCCCTGTTCATGGCATTCCTGCCTTGCGTCGTGTTTTCTTCTGGAACCGGACCTACCACAACCCAGGCCAGGATTAAGCGGTTGATGAAAATGAAATTAGATGTCCTTTTACCCAGTTGTATCTCCTCTACTGCTACAGACCCCTACATTGACCAAAAACGGCCATACCAAACACATGCCCCCTCCAACACGTGGACCAACTGCTTCTTTTTACCTGCATTCGTCAGGTTCACACAAAGATCAGTATCATGTATGGACAGTCACACACTTGTCTCTTGAATGAGACTTTTTACTCTTTAAAAAGTGTTTCATTACAGTCAGCATATTTTCCTACATCACATGTATTACATGAATTAGATTAATAACTACAACAATTAAACTTAACATAATAACATATAAATGCAAATATGGAGCTGACTGACAGTAACCATACCTCCAAACAATCGCACTACCACTGCCTTTTCTTGTCTATTGGTGTATTGTTTGTAATTGACATTTGCCAGACAGAACAAGATCGTTGTTCCAATAAAAAGTTGTCTATTATTCCTATCCATTTAATTTTTGTCTAGTTTATACTGTACCGACCTAAACACTGATTTTATTTTTTTATCTTGTTTTGAGTTGTTAAGTCTTGCAGACTTTTAGCAGCCCAGGTAATCCTGTGCAAATTCAGCACTGTTCAAAGTTTCCTCCATGTAAAGATAATGATGCTTGCTGTGATTTCCTAGACCCTTAGACTGACTGATGAGAAGGTTTGAGATAGAAGTAAGATTTATATTCTATAGGGCTAACCTAAAATCAAGACTGTTAATCTGTTTATTTGGCTTGATTGGATTACCAGTTAAATGTTTTTTTCCTTTTAATTACAAGGGTGATGTGTTGGATAACATTGTTCCCTACCATTGTTTTCAATTGTGTATTTGCTCAGTTTCTGTTTTTGTTTGGTTTATAATCTGTAATCATTTACTCTGGTGAATACAATAACAGAAAATGTACTGGTACATATTTTAAGAACAGTATGTGTTGTACAAGATTGAGTGGAAAAAGAAAATGTAAACAAACCTATAACACAATCCTAACCTGAGTTCAGTGCTGCATTCCTCTCACTTGGTACTCTGTTGGGACTTTTCTTTTGAAAGTCCTGGTCACATCTGTTTTGTCAGTGGAGTGATTAACATAGCCATGAACAAGTATTTCAATTCTGTTTGTTGAATTGTAAGTCATTTTGATTTTTGGTTTCTAAAATGAGACTTGCTATTTTAGGAACACTGTAACTCAGCGTTGGCTAGGTGTTGTAAGTGGTTACCTAGCAGTTCTGCAAGTAACCATGGATCCTTATTACTGTCATTGCACAACTGTTCAATGATTATAGAAAACTTACATGGTATTAAAGCTGATTAGACAATGACTGGTCTGTTTTCTATACAAAATATGGCCGCAAGTAAATTGTTTCTGCCACTCCCATTCTTTAATACGGTCATAAGATTCAGTATTGTCCAAGGATGTAGGCAGCCACAGGGCAACTTTAAGGGCAAACTATTTCTACCCATCATTTATTTATATATGGGTAGAAATAGTTTGCCCTTAAAGTTGCCCTGTGGCTGCCTACATCCTTGGACAATACTGAATCTTATGACAGTATTGAACTATGATTAACTTATTAATGAAACACAATTGGGAATTGGCAATAATAACTTATAAAATAGAACAGTAATAATATTATGGTGTTGGAAGATTTTAGCAACTACATCATTCACCTTTTTTCTTCCTGTATGAATAATTTTGCCCCTAACTTTCCACTTAATGCAATCATGGCTTTTTCTTTGGTTTTGACGAATTGCCTGTGTCACTTTAGAATCATGTCACTTCACAAAATGAATTTGTTCTTTTATTTGCACAAATTGCTAGTTACAACTTGGATGAGTTTACAAATCACCGCTTTGTGTTTTTATTTGCATTGAACACGCTGTCCCAACTTTTCAGAAACTATTGTTTGTATAAGTGTGTTGGCTGCATAATTATGTAAATAAACATGGGTCATTTTTGGACATTATAATCTTGATGTGTAAAAAGTTTTGTTTAAGTCATAATACTACATAATACATGAACTACAGTTCTATGCAGACCAAGGTACACCCTAAACTGTTTAAACTACAACATTCTACAAACTATATTTTGGTTGCAGTGCTGTAACTACTCTTTTAAAATAGGTTATTGAAAACCAGATTTTAAGTCCTATACAAATGTCTGTGTAAATTAGTCTGATAACTACACTGCCTGGCCAAAAAAAGGTCACCACCTGGATTAAACTAAGCAATTAGGTAAGATCCTCCCATTGGATAATTACTGCATGGGTGATTATGTTTCAGCTGGCAACAAGTTATTAATCCTAACTGATGCAGTGAGTAGCCTCTCATTTGTTAAACAACCATGTTGAAAGACACATCCTGTGGTCGTGGAAAAGATGTTAATCTGTTTCAGAACGGTCAAATTATTGGCATGCATCAAGCAGAGAAAACATCTAAGGAGATTGCTGAAACTACTAAAATCGGGTTAAGAACTGTCCAACGCATTATTAAAAAGTGGAAGGACAGTGGGAAAACATCATCTTTGAGGAAGGAATGTGGTGGGGAAAAAATCTTGAATGATCGTGATCGGTGATCGCTTAAACCTTTGGTGAAAACAAATCGTAGAAAAACTTCAGTAGAACTGTTGGGATATGTTTAATAGTGAAAGTAAGAGCATTTCCACACGCACAATGCGAAAGGAACTCAAGGGATTGGGACTAAACAGCATAAAGATTGGACACTGGAGCAATGGAAGAAGTTCATGTGGTCTGATGAGTCCAGATTTACCCTGTTCCAGAGGGATGGGCGCAACAGGGTAAGAAGAAAGGCGGCTGAAGTGATGCACCCATCATGCTTAGTGCCTACCGTACAAGCCTGTGGGGGCGATGAAACGATGCCACAGCGAATGTGTGCCGTAATCAAAGCTAAAGGCGGTCCAACGAAATATTAGAGTGTGTGACCTTTTTTTTGGCCAGGCAGTGTATGTTTTATAACAACTGAGAATGCAACTTATGTTTGAGGGTTGTACACTGAGGGGTGTTTTCCTAGACAGGGTTTAACTTAAGCCAGTAGGCCTTAGTCTGGAATAGTAAATCATGTCTTTAAAAAGGACTTTCTGAAACACAGATTAACTACTGATTACTAACACCTGGACTATGGAGTCCCAGACTAGCTTTATTTAAAACCACCTGTGCTAGTTTGAATTAGGTGGAGCAAAGCTGCCTACAAAAATGGAATGGATCCAGAAACGCTTAAAATTGATTGAACTGGAGAAGCAAATACAAGTATGACCATGGCAGAAGAGACTGCGATCAAAAAACTTCAGAAAAAGTTGGGACAGTATGGAAAATGCAAATACAATAAAAACACAGTTTCTTACATTTAATCCAAGTTTAAACCCAAGTTCATGTTTTGTCTGCTCAACTTCATTTTATTTCTTAATATACCTCCATTCCTGCATTTCAGGCCTGCAACACATTCCAAAAAAGTTCGGATGGGGGCAATTTAGGGCTAGTATTTTGTTTGTTTATTAGGATTTTAACATCATGTTTTACACTTTGGTTACATTCATGACAGGAACTGTAGGTACTCATTACACAAGGTTCATCAGTGTACAAGGTCAAATCGAACACAATCATGGACAATTTAGTGTCTCCAATTCACCTCACTTGCATGTCTTTGGACTGTGGGAGGAAACTGGCGCACTCGGAAAGAACCCACACAGACATGGGGAGAACATGCAAACTCCACACAGAAAGGACCCGGACCGCGATCGAACCCAGGACCTTCTTGCTGTGAGGCGACAGTGCTACCCACTTAGCCACTGTGCCACCCTTTAGGGCTAGTAATGAGGTGATTCCAAACAGGTGATGTAAACAGATGATTGCAGCATCCAGGAAAGGAAAGTCTGTGATGAGCAAAGTTTGTCAACAAATGTGTGAGAAAATGATAAAAATGTTTAAAAACAATGAATCTCAAAGAAAGATTGGAGGGGATTTGCATATTTCTCCTTCTACAGTGCATATTATCATTAAACAATTTAAGGAATCGGAAAGGAATTTCAGTTCATAAAGGCCAAGGGCACAAGCTTAAGCTGAACGCCCGTGATCTTCCATCCCTCAGACGACACTGCATCAAGAACTGCCACATGGGTGAGGGATTAATTTATCAAACCTTTATTAAGCACTACAATACAGAGTTACATGCATAAATGATACTTAAAACTTTACTGTGCAAAAAAGAAGCCTTATGTTAACCATGTCCAGAAGTGGCGTCGACTTCTCTGGGTTCGGAGGCATCTAGGGTGGACCATCACACAGTGGAAACGTGTATTGTGGTCAGATGAATCAGCATTCCAGGTCTTTTTTTGGAAAAAAAATGGACGCTGTGTGCTCCGGACCAAAGAGGAAAAGAACCATCCAGGCTGTTATCAGCTACAAGGCCGAAAGCCAGGGTCTGTCATGGTATGGGGCTGTGTCAGTGCCAGGGTCTGTCATGGTATGGGGGTGTGTCAGTGCCAGGGTCTGTCATGGTATGGGTCTGTGTCACTGCCCTTGGCAAAGGTCATTTACACTTATGTGATGGCAGCATTAATGCAGAAAAGTACAATGAGATCTTAGAGCAACATGTGCTGGATGTTTATTAATAAATGAAATGAAGCTGAGCAGACAAAACATGAAATATCTCAGGTTCCTACTGTCTGCAATCAAATAAAACCAAAGTAAATGTAAGAAACTCTGTGTTTTTATTATTTGCATTTTCCATACTGTCCCAACTTTTCTGATTTGGGGTTGTACATTCTAAAACGATCTCAAAAATGTCATCAGAATTAAGTAATGGGTCACTTTTGTCAGCAAGAACATGTCTAGCTGGTGGTACTTGCTGATTTTCATTGACAGTACAAGTAATCCATTTGTTTTCTTTGATGAACATTAATCTGAAGTTAAACCTGCCTCCTCTGAGGTTTAAATTAAGCCTCAATTTAGTCCTATAGCTCTAATCTTCCTTCTAGAAATCAAATTAGATAATTCAGAATTAGGCTAAATCTAGGCCTATTTTAAGCCATGACTGAGAAAGCAGATTTCTGTTAATCTAGGTTAAAAGGCCGTTTTAGTCTAGAACAGGGGTGTCAAACTCAAGGCCCGCGGGCCAAATCCGGCCCGCCACATCATTTTATGTGGCCCGCGAGAGCTTAAAAGACGTACAAGTATGATTGTTGTGATGGTTCGAGTCATTACAGAGACGTACTTATAATTTAATGGGGCAACCGCTGACATCGTAGTCATAGAAGTTAATTCTCTTGCAATCCAATACAGAAGATATTGTACTAGATGTAACACTTAACTCCAGCTATGTGCATGTACTGTATTAAGTTTTTATTGTTTGTATTTTGTAGTTTTACTACATTTTGTGCATTTTGATGCACACAGTGTATCACACAGTTGGGAAGCAAATAAAACCGACGTAACTGTATTTTGGAGGGAGCTGTGTGTCTGTCTAACTGAGAAAGGGGGAAAACTTGGTGAGGGCAGAACAATTGTCTTAAAATACACTGTAAAATCATACATTAACTGCATCTCTCACAATGCATGCCGATTTTGTGACCTAGATGATGTTGAGAAATGTACAAGAAGAGAAAACTGAAGCAGAAGGAAGGTAATTTAATGAAAGATGGGAAAGTGAATACAAGTTTGTGCTTCAAGAAGAAAAAACAGTACATCTCGTGTTATGAGGCCGTGTCTGTGGTAAAGGAGTGCAATATAAATGTAGATATACTGTACATTATAAATATACTGTATAAATTTGGCATTTTGACACCAAACAGAATTTAGCCTCCAAGAAAAACAACAAATTGTCCAAGACTTAAAAGGCAGACTGCAATCACAGCAGGATACGTTACAATTGGCCCTTTGAGGGCCACCGTAATGCAGATGTGGCCCTCGGTGAAAATGAGTTTGACACCACTGGTCTAGAACTAGGCTTAATCTCTGTCTGGGAAACCACCCCTGAATGTTTACAGTTTAAATCTTTACCTGTTTTACTACCTGCAGAGCATCACACACATTTACTTCTTTACTTGCTCAGCATGTAGAGCACCTGGTCCACCTTATGGGTTGTCTAGGGGGGTCCCAGAAAATTTAAGTACCCTGAAAAGAACTGACATTTTCATGATTTTTTTAAAAAGGTTTTTAATTTTCGTTCACCCAACAACTTACTAAAACATTATATTGTTTTTTTTATTGGTTTTTAAATTTTGTAATTAAACTTAAATTATACAAACTTTTAAATAAATCATTCAACTGGGAAGTTAAACATTATTAGCACAATTATCTTTAATAGTCTGGGGGCCAATTTTGAAAAGTGCTTCCGTTAACACTTTTGCTACTGTTTGAGTACAAGCAGACAACCCATTTTTTTAGTTAGAAGGGACCCAGAGGTTATGTTTTAAGGTGGTTGTCAAGTTTGAAAATTCTTTTTGTGATTTTTATAAGCAATCTTGTGTCAATTTTTAGGTTTTGGTTTAACATGACGTGTGTATATAAAATGTTGAATATCTCCACAACCACATGGGCTACAAACATGACAATGGTATCAAATGAAAGCTAATGATTGTGGCTTGTCTATAGAAGTGACAGAAACATGCAGCCAAGTTCTGGAGCTGTTTATGGCTGTTACTTGGATGTATGTCAACAAAGATGTTGGATATGTCCTTAGAGAGATGTGGTGTCTTCAGGTGTGTCCACGATGGATGCAGTCCAGGAGCTTGGATGGTTGATTGCATGGCGATATGTCACACCTCCATTGTTCATCCATGTGCAATCCCATGCAGTGAAACCATGTTGGAGTGTGGCAGGTAGACATGTTGTTCTAGTGGGCTTCAACAGTCAACCAGGCAGATCGTCATGCAGACATACCCAGCTCACCATCCAACTTCTGGGTATTTCTGTGGGAAACACAAAGAAACGTACGCAGTGAACTGTTCCTCATTGAGTTTAGTCTCTTTAATTAATTTAATTAATTAATTTACTTGTCATGTAAGGTTACTTGCTGCTCCTCACTATCTGTCCCTTAGGAGGGGCTGCTATGGTAATATACAGTGTGTGGAAATCTTCACCACAGAGTTTGGCCCCCGTAGTTTTAGACACATACAGTTCTTCTCTTGTGGCTCTGTATATTACCCACCCCTCCTCTTACTGACCCTAAATTAATTCAGAGGAGCAGACACAACCTTACATGTATTCTCATGTTTTCTTTCCCTCACATTTCACTGTTGAGTCAGTAATCCAAGTTCTCAGCTTGGAGAATCAGACTTTAACTTAGAAATGGAAGATGTGTTATTACTGCTACGCTCAGTATTAGTAAGTGGCTGGTGGTAAAAACTTGTCCTTTTCGCTACTTCATCAGCAAATCTGTTGCCTTGTGCTTCAAATGAAATGCCCCCAGTGTGTGATTTGACTTTAACAATAGCTAAATCTGTAGGTAAGTTAACTGCCTCCAAAAGATTCTGTACCGAATCAGCATTTTTAACAGGGGTACCTGCAGCCGTCAGGAAACCTCTATGTTTCCGCAATGTCCAAAATCATGGACCACCCCAAATGCATAACAAGAATCTGTATAAACCATAGCCCTCTTGCCTGATGCAAGTTTACATGCTTTAGTTAGGGCCACCAACTCAGCCTGCTGTGCTGAGTAAGAAGGAGGAAGACTACCACTGGCTGAAGTTAGGTAGCTGTCAGTTACTGCCCATCCAGATCTACGCTGACCATCACTGTGGTTTGAGAAACTGTCAGTAAAAAGAATCAAATCAGGGTTATCGAGAGGGGCATCTTTAAAAACAAAATGAGGATTAGATAATTCAATGCAATCATGGTCGTCTCCTTCCTCAGTGGCATCAGTCAGTGAAGACATCATAAGAGAGGAAGGATTGTTCATGGTTGCATTCTGAATTACCACATTAGGAGCTGTCAAAACTGCAAGCCAGTTACCCCACCTGGAGGTAGTTACTGACAAGACATGACCATTATTGAGTAGTGCTGACACAGAATGAGGACCTTTGACTACTATTATTTGTTCTAGCGTTCATGACGTTTTGTCCAGGGTTACCTTTAAGCAGATCGTATAGTGGTTGTGAAATTGCAGCATAAGAATGTATCCAGGGTCTCCAGTATTTGCATAGATGTAAGAAAGCTCGCAATTTGTGCACTGTTAGTGCACTGTAGTTGCCAGTGACATTGCATTAATTGCAGAGCTTCTAGCAGGCAAAATTCATCTAGAACCCTGGGTAACCCATTGTCATGAATATTGTACACCAGCACAACACAACTGTGCTTGTCACGCAAGGCCTTGTGTTCTTTGCTAGCCAAAAGATCAGGAAATGCCCTCATATCTGTGTCATGTGTTTCTTTATTCTCACTACTCAATAGAACATTATCAACACCAAGGTTCCAAACACAAGAATCTGCAGAAATGAACAAAGAGCAGATAAGCTCCCTCAGAAAATCCATGCCAAAAATATTTTCAACTTTTCCTACCAAAAATTGCCATGAAATGCTTTTAGGCCCTAGATTAACAGATATGGGTGAAGATAAAGTTAAGGGAATACCAACATTACCCTTTCCCTCAGCTGTGATGTGTTTGTCTGTTAAAGGTAATCCTAAGGATATGCAAACGGTTTCAGACAAAGTAGTGACTTGAGCCCCTGTGTCTACAAGAAATGAACAATTCTGTTCTCTGATTTGAACATCAACGCGTTTCTCAGATACTTCCCTGATAGCACACAAAAGGACTGAAGCAGCTGGGCAAATTGGTCGAGTTTCCTTGATTTCACCTTCCCTATTATGTACCTCTGGTGATACATTAGTCACAGGTCGCATTTGAATGTGTCTTGAAAAAGATACTTGATCACTAGCATGGTCAGAATCCTTATCAGATAAAAAGAATTCCGATCCATCAGAGTGGTCAGTCTCATTACTCAAGGCATCCTCTGTGTAGCATGGCTGACCTGGCAGGGGGGTTACAGGTGGGGGACGGCACTGCTGTTTTGGTTTAGCTATGCAATTAGCATGTTGCTGCTCAAGATCTATTAGTGAATGCCTAAGGTTCACACATGTTCTCTGGGCATTTATAGCAGCTGTTTCATGCTTTTTACATTTACTGGTTAGTTCAACAACCTTTGCCTCAGCTTCTTTTAACCTTTCATCCATTGATTTCAACTTGTATTCCCAATATTGCTTATAAACAAACAGACATTCCTTCACTGATTCATGCTTAAGGCCGAAGCCTAAAGCTGTTTTACACTCAGCAGGAGTCCATATTTTATTATCAGTGAAACCCTTGCATGAAAAGTACTGATGTCTCTTTTGTTCATTAATGTGGTTCTTTACTACATCATTAATTAACTTTTCAAACTCTAAATCAGTCCACTCAGGCATTTCAGTCCCTCCCTTAACTAAGGTGCTGGATTTATAGTTAGGAGGCTTCCAGAAGTCTTTACCAATATCCTGGGCAATTTTACTTTTACTAAACATGGTGAGGAAGCAGAAAAACAAACAAATCAAAACGAAACTTTCCCTACTGACCGGGATAGCAGAACAAAGGCACTACAGCAGTAACAAAGATTTCACTTATTTTTTTAAGGAAGGTGATAGTTACAAGCACCAGTAACCAACCGAATTCTTAAACAGCTGTAAAACAGATTACACTAACAGTAACCAACAGCAAACACAGATTACGACAAAGGTAACCAACGAATTCTTAAACAGCTGTAAAACAGATTACACTAACAGTAACCAACAGCAAACACAAATTACGACAAAGGTACCAACGAATTCTTTAACAGCTGTAGACAGGTTACACTAACAGTAACCACAGCAAATACAGATCACTATCAGATGCAGTAACAATCAAACTTCCTTTCTTTCAGAGAAAATATCTGTTACAATCAGTAATAATGCATTACAATTTTCTCTTTTGCAAAGAGACTAACAGTTACCACCAGTAACACAATGCATTAAGAAGAGGATAACCTTGTCGAAGAGGATAACCTTTACTGACTCCGTTTTATCTTATTCAGCCAAAATTTCTCTTAGGTTCGAAATGGCGTTTACTTACCGAGAAGGTTTTCAGTTTGCCATCCGGGTCACGGCACCAACTGTTAGAAATTTAGCAAAACAGGAGCCAGGAGACTTCCGGGTCTTCAGGAGTAGAGTCGTTTATTAACACATACAGATAGATGTATGGGCACAGCTTGTGAGACTGACAGAAAAATCTAACTAGACATAGTTTTGGGGAGCCTTTTCTACACTCGAAGTGAGGGGAGGAATTAGGGAGAGGAGGAGGAGGTTAAGGGGGACGGAAATGACAATGAAGAGGGGGAACAAAGGTTGGGCTAGTGTAATAAAAGGGTGTTGGTTTTATAGTGCACAATGGAGGGGGTCAGGATACAGGATAACAAAAGATGTGAGGAGACACGATTAGGTGTGTAAGAGACAGGGAGTGGGGGTAATACAGGATGGGGGATCAAACAGGAGGGCTCACTCAATATACAAAATGTAAGAAAAGGGGGATAATTTCTCTTACAACACAGCACAAGTTTTAGTACTTTAATGTTCAGGCGGAATTCTAGTGTTCAAGGTGGATGCCTTCAGTGCTATTTGACTTTTGATTCATGTACCGTATTGTGAAATAAATGACATTAATATGTAATAACTGCACAGTTACAATATATTCAATTGACTCTTTTATTGCTTCATTCCTATTTTTCAAACACGAACATTTTCAACAGTTACAAGAATTTGCTTTTTCCCCATCCGAACTG
Source organism: Trichomycterus rosablanca (assembly GCF_030014385.1). NCBI lineage: Eukaryota > Metazoa > Chordata > Actinopteri > Siluriformes > Trichomycteridae > Trichomycterus > Trichomycterus rosablanca. The sequence continues at coordinate 8,142,085 of NC_086012.1, forward strand.
CCACACAGGTTATTTGGTTAAAAGTTGAGGGACCAGCACACCATCTTTCATGTGCCAACCACAACTGGTTGGTGAGGGCAACTGTGAATGAGTCACTAATGACTGCTTCCATATTTTTGTTTGGTAGTGGGCCCTCATGAGGTGCAGAGTCAAGGCATCCTTTGTTGGTGGTAACGTATCCACATTAGCTTTTACCTTCCGAAATAGGGCACAACGAACTTCATGGATTGGGGTGCTGCTTAATTTTGAGTCATACAGTTTGCATACAAACTGTTCCGCCAAGGATAGAACACACAGAACAGTTTCCACGCTGTCCTTTTTCCTATTCCAGTGAACTGGCTAGTAGTGTCACATTCGGTAATGGCATGAAATGCCAATAGACCATGAAGAATCTCAGTTGGCATTTTGATATCATGAATGTAGCGTGGTTTCTTGACTGTACCTGCTTTCATCCAAATTTCTGGACTGAGTCGGTGGGCGAACACAAGAAGCAATACCAGTATATACAGTATGTGTCCCGGCATTGAATGATGAGCCTCTGATACCCTTTGACTGTTGCATCAAATGCATGTAGCATGTGTCTGCTTCTTCGTGTGTAGCCTGTAGGTGGGAAATATCTGTCCCAGGTGCTGATGCCACTTTCTCTGAATTGTCAAATCCCCCACTCAGCACAATTTCCTGACCATAAAGGTGGACGTGCCTTTCAAGCTCATTTAATAGGAATTGTGTCAGATTGGCCTTGTTTTTATCCATTTCAATAAAGCTATTCCAGTTAGTAGGAATCTTTACCTCTCTACTAACAATGGTGCGAATCTTTTGCAAAGTAGTGCTGCGTTTTGCCCTTGTTCCCCCCTTTATGGAGTTCTGTTGATATTGATCAAATACTCTAGTGGTGCTCCCATGTAGATTACCAGTCACTTTCTGTATGAACTCGTCAGCATAATCCCCAAAGGTTGATACATTTGGAGACTTTCCTATTGCTCTTACTAAGGCCATCCCATCAATGATGGTGCAAGTTCTCAAAACAAATGGACTTATTATTAGGGTGCCTGCGGTAGCTGGTGAACTTACCCCGGGTTCCCAGCGAAGCAGGCGTTACAGACCCACTAAACAAAAGGCTTTAAATAAGAGGCCTTGTAATTAGGGCTGACGACCCGCAGCTGCAGCTGGCCCATATAAGCCTGCGTGGTGCAGCAGTGGGCGTCGCACCTTTGGCGTTTGTTTGTGGCATGTTAGCGGTGTCCACGCACTTTTTCAGGGCAAGCTGGTTACCCCAGGCGACTACTAGATCGGTTGGGTGTGTAGGCTGAAAAGCCGAGGTAAAATAGGTTTTCTTTTACTCCTGGCAGGGAAAGTGCGGTGCGACTCCGTTCAGCCCTCGCGCTGAGTTTGTTTATCTTGCAAACCTGCTAGCATTCTCCGGTAGCAACCACCGGAGGCTAGCGGTGGCCATTTTGCCGGTTTCGTCGGTCTTTCTAAACCTCTCAGGGCTTTGCAGTTCACTAATTCCCGGGTGGCGTAGCTTGGCTGTGCTTGCCTCCCACGCCGGCATTCCCGGTTCGAATCCGCCCTTCGAGGTGTCACTAATTATCCTCTCTCTTTCTTTTACAGGACGTCTCTCCTACACCAGCGAGCTTCGTGGTGGGACGAGGCGATCCTGTTTCGCTGTTTCCGCCAGAGTGGCTCGTGGTGAGCGCGACCGCCTCGCAACCAAGCGACCGGGGTTCGCGTCTCAACTATTGTGTTTTTTTTGGCTTGTTTCTCTTTTTCAGTTTACTTTGCCAGCGGTGATCGGCGGCGGCGTCGGGGTTCTCCCGATTGTTTTTTGTTCCCGTTTTTTCCCTTTTGTCTTTGGTTTTTTAGTAAAAATAAATAAAGATTTATTTTTATCTGCATTTTTGAGTCCTCCTCCTTTCCACATAACACTTATCTCTTTCTCCCTCGCGTCACCTTGTAGTATGGTGGCCAAGTCAGCTTTGTTAGTAGGTCGGAGCACTGAATCTGTTGTAGCAAGTGACAGGAGGACTGCACACAATTCCATTTACATTTACATTTTCTGCATTTAGCAGACGCCTTTATCCAAAGCGACTTACATTACAGTTACAGTCTGAGCAATTGTGGGTTAAGGGCCTTGCTCAAGGGCCCAGCAGCAGCAACCTGGCAGTGGTGGGGCTTGAACCAGCGACCTTCTGGTTACTAAGCCAGTACCTTAACCACTAGGCTATGGCTTGCCGTATTCCTTTTGGAGAAGCTCATTAATATTAACTTCTCTGCCACTGTCCATGGATACAACGACGCAACGGAAAATATCCCTGTCAGGCTTCACACACTTGGATCCGAGTTTTTTAAGGTTGGTATCTGTGCTGTACAGGGTTGAGAATGTTTTGGGTTCTCGCTTGGCGAGGCTGTCGTGAAAGTCTATGGTCATGGTGCTCAATCGCTTTTCCACCAACTCAGAAACCATTTGTTTTCCACACTCTGCAGCATGGGTAAGGTCATTCAGTATATCTTCTGATGCAAGATCACCAGTTGTCAGAGACACTAACTCATACAAATTCTCCTGTTGGAAGACATAGTATCTCTGAAACTGGTCATTAATTTTAATGACATCATTATCCCTTCTGAGTCTTGATGGAAGGCAGTCTTTGTGGGTGTCTTCATCATCTTCTCCATCATGTGCCAGTCCAAACAGTGATCTGGTATCCTGTGCTAGGGATGCACGTTCATTGTATGTGATGGACCAACGGTTTCTAGCTGTCTCATTTCGTGTGATGCCAACCAGTCCTCCTGCAATCTTTCCAATTTTGTTGATGTGCTCAAGACACAAATCAAAAGGCACTCCATTAAAGCTATGTTTGGTCTCAAAATCACCCTCCAAGAAGCCCTGATAGACTTGTGGTGCACTTTGTGCAAGATGTTCCATGTCTGCTATGAATACAGCACCCCATCTTGTGTAATGTGTGTGATCATATGCAGCAAACCAGGGCATCATATTCTTGAATGCTGTCATGTACAGCTTCCAGTCACCACAACTCATTGCCCGTGTGAATGCCAGGAGAATAGACACGAGGTCCATGTATTGTCGCCAGAAGGTAAAGGTTGGTTTGTCTTCATTAGCCTTATCAAACTCTGAAAGGAGATCCTGAACCTCTCCAACTTTCAGCACAGGGTCTTCATAGCATGCTGCTTCAATATCTCCACATCATATGTGTTCTGAGAGTGCCTCTGCCAACTCAAAGCAGCTTTTGTCTATTGTGCTATCATTGTCATCCACCCATTGCAGAAAGGCTGGCCACAATATTCTCCAAAGTGCTTCAAAAGCAAGTTTGTGCGCACGGGCTACATGGTTCCATCCCTTTCCTTTCATTATGTTTTTAGCTGTGTTCTTTCCAAACACTCCACTTTCCTCAAGAATGTCCCTTAGTCCAGAATCAGCAAGATGCTGTCCAATGACCATGGGAAAGTTCATCTGCACATTAAAAACCACCCAAGAGAATAACCATATCCTCACACTCTTTCTGGTGGTGCCACTGAAGCATCTTTGCTTTGCAGTAGAGCTGCTCATCAAATGTTATGACTGTGAACTTTTGTCCCAGTTTTGTGGTCATTTTGTGGCAATTCTGTAAGACTGTCCATATAGTATCATAATCATGTGCTGGAGAATTTAAGATATAGGCATCATTCCAGCCACTGTCTTTGGATTAACTGATCTTGTTATTAGGTGGTTGTGCTGACACAATAGTGACCCCTATGGTGTAATAAGCTTTGGATATTTATTGATTATTAGTTTTTAAGATGATGCTTACATAAAAGTGTGATTATGTTGCACATTTGCTTATAATTACAGGATAAGATTCAGAAGTTTAAGGAAGCACTTTGGGAAAAAATCAAATTTTACCACTTTTAAGAATACAGTGATAAAATGACCAAAAAATCTTTTTCTCAGTTGACAACCTGGCTGGAACACATGTCAAGGGGTCAAATATTAATACTGGATAGGTTGTCAGCTTGTACTCAGAGATAGCACCCAAAGTTGCAATATCAGATTTGGCCCCCTGACTATAATAAAGTTCTAAACATTTGGCCACTATGACCAAAATTTAGTTGAATTTACATTATATCTCCATACTTTTTTCAAGTTAACACACTCTATGTTTAACTGTTTTAAAAAAATTGTGAATGAAAAAAACGAAAATGTTGTGTATTTAATAAAAAAAACCTGCCAATAATATATACCAGGAAGTAACATGAATGGGAGGAGCCCCTTAAGAATTTTCTTGAACACCGAGAGACCCTGGAGTAAAAAGGTTAAGAATACAGAATGTATACAGGAAATGATAATGACACTTTGTCCAAAGTGTATAAAGCAGGCATGTTAAAATGTGTGTCACACATAAGGTTCACCTGGTCCATGGCTTCTCTCAAAATCAAGGTATGGAAATTCAAAAAAAAAAAAAAAAAAAACATTAAATAGCCTGGAATTAATCACAAAGCTATTTTAAGGCTCAGGACTAAAGTAGGGTGAGAGCAATTATCTCAGAAAAATAACTTAAAACAGTGGTAAAATAATTAACATTGTTATCATGCAATTCAGCAAACTCCAAGCTTTTAAAAGTAGCTCCTGCCCTGCTCTTTGCCATAAAGTCTTGATTTATGGAGTGCTGCAGAGATTGTTGTCTATCTAACTGGATCTCCCGTCATTGAACAGGACTTTTTAAGATCTTTTTTAAAATCTTGGCTATTGGGTTCCACATGTTAATTCCTGAGATCCACATGCAGTTCTTTCAAACTTTATGGATTGTTTTTGTCCTGATAATGCAGTGTAAATTATGTCACACCCTTTATGTCCTCCCTCACCACTTCCATAAACCTTCTCTTTGGCATTCTCTTTCTCTCTAAATAATTAAGCTTTCTTGACATATTTTAATCAATACATATCAATACTAATTAGTAGATCCCTGTAATGTGTACAAAAAGCAAATGTGTAGTGCAATGGTCCGAGTAAACAAATTGGCTACAAAAAAATTATTAAATCCTTAAAAATTAAGACAGACTCAACATTAAATATTTTGGTGTAATACAGGTAGGTCAAGGAGCAAAAAAAACAAAAAACCACCACTTAGTCGGTGTCGGTTGTCTCAACTCGCCCAAAAACCCTATACAGTGTGCTCGAAATAGTAGCCTGGAAATCGAATTAAGCATGCTATTAGTTTATAAGAATAGTATTTGGAACACAACAGCTACCCTGTGATCAGTGTGTAGTCTGATACAGTGTCATGCAGATATGCTATTTAAATGTGATTCTCTTTTAAATATAATGTACTTATGTAAATAGTTGTAATCATTGGCACTTTAAGACAAAAACTGTACTTTTACTTCGTTTTAACTTGTTTAATCGTAATGTGGATTAGTTGATTCGTTTCAACATAAGGTATTAATCATTTATGTTGATACCGTTCAACTACACATTTCTCATTTCTCATGTTTCACTGTGGTGAATTCACACGGTTGGACAAACTCACTTTTCCACCCAAGTCGGTTGGTCTGTAGCTCCTACGGGAATGCGTGTGCGACCGATCACGTGACCCAATCGCCAGGGTAGCGAGAGCCAGATCAGCAACATCCTGCTCTGCCGGAAAAGGCTTTGATGTTCGTGCCAAAAAGAGACCGTTGCAGAGCTTGTCGCCTTTATTGTTTTGAGTCGGAGCTTCGCCCCATAACCATGCTGCTTGTTTGGATTTCGAGAGAGAGCGGTGTGTGATACAGGGCTACGAAACAAAACCGAATGGCGGACCGTGATACATTAGCGCTGCCTCTGGATATCCGAGCGCGGATTGCAGAGCTGGAACTGGAGCTCTCAGAAGGTGAGTAGTGATGTTCCCTGTGGAATACTGCACTTTCAGATCCCCCAAACGAATCCTGATTGAGTATAAAAGCGAACCAGGACGTATACCTGGACTTAAGATAAAAGGTTTTCCAAAGAACTGGCCTTTTCGCTTCTTGTTTACATTCGGTGTGTCGTGTTATGTGCGCTGATTCAAAACCGTTAAAATAGCGACCGAATGGTACGACCTTGGATGACATAAAATAAACGAATTACCGTTTTTAAACACCTGAACTATGCACATATACATGCACAATATTACCATATCCTCACACGTTTAAACACGCCATCTTTTTCTTTATTGTAGACAGACTTGTGTTAACTGAATGCGAATCCGTGTCGGTGCACTCGCTCACTGTGCGCGCCTCCGCTTTCTCACGATTTGTTGTGCTCACAGGTTTAGGTTTTGGTTTCCTTCCCTCTGAGCGACATGAATGAGACACCTACTCAATGGCATGCTCCACGTTTCCCAAAATAACTTTACAAGTTCAAAGGCAAATAAAAAAACACGGTTTGGTTGGCAGTGGTATTCTCCAAGAGTTGAACATCAGGGGTGTCTAAGTTTATCCACAAAGGGCTTGTTTGGCTGCAGGTTTTCATACCAACCAAGCACAAACATTCATACCTGTTTAATGACTTGGTCTTGGTCTTTAAAAGATGGTCAGTTGTATGAAAACCCACAGCCACATTGACCCTTTGAACATGACCACAGATGACACACCATTTACAAAAAGGTTGGGACATTTTCTAAAAATCAATTAATTTAACTTAAAAAAAAAACCAGGAAGTCTAGTCAAGTACAACCCCAAATCAGAAAAAAAAGTTACAGAAAAAGGACAGTATGGAAAATGCAAATAAAATAAAAAATGTGGTGTTCCTTACATTTACATTGACTTTTATTTGATTGCAGACAGTTTGAACCCAAGACATTTCATGTTTTGTCTGCTCAACCTCATTTCATTTGTTAAAATACCATTCCTGCATTTCAGTCCTGCTACACATTCCAAAAAAAGTTGGGACTGGGGCAGTTTAGGGCTAGTAATGAGGTAAAAACTCAATAATGATGTGATTCCAAACAGGTCGACAGGTGATTGTAATCATGGTTTGGTACAAAAAGCAGCATCCAGGAAAGGCTGAGTCTTTGATAAGTAAAGATGGCCAGAGGATGTCCAGTTTGTCATCAAATGCGTGAGAAAATTATTGAAATGTTTAAAAACAGTGTACCTCAAAGAAAGATTGGAAAGGATTTGCATATTTCTCCCTCTACAGTGCATAGTATCATTAAACGATTCAAGGAATCTGGAAGAATTTCAGTGTGAAAAGGCCAAGGGCGCAAGCTTAAGCTGAACGCCCTTGATCTTCGATCCCTCAGACGGCACTGCATCAAGAACCGCCACTCAACAACACTGATATAACCACATGGGCAAGGGATTACTTTGGCAAACCTTTATCAAGCACTACAATACAGAGTTACATGCACAAATGGCACTTAAATCTTTACTGTGCAAAAACGAAGCCTTATGTTACCCATGTCCAGAAGCGGCTTCGACTTCTCTGGGCTCGAAGGCATCTAGGATAAACCATCACACAGTGGAATCTTATGTGTTTGCATTAAGAATGGGACAAAATAAAACCTGAATCACTAAATCGCTTGGTATCCTTGGTGCCAAAACGTCTTTTATGTGTGGTGAAAAGGAATGGCATCATTACAAAGTTGCAAATGCTTTACTGTCCCAACTTTTTTTTGGAATGTGTTGGCCTGAAATGCAGGAATGGATGTTTATTAATAAATTAAATTAAGTTCACCAGACAAAACATGAAATATCTCAGGTTCATACTGTCTGCAATAAAATACAAGTCCAAGTAAATTTAAGAAGCTCTGTGTTTTTTTTTATTATTTGCATTTTCCATGCATAACTTTTTCTGATTTGGGGTTGTACATGCAGTCTGTGTCTATAAAGCCACACTGTTGTAACTTGCACCAGCTTTTCTGGAAATGGGTTTTGTAGATAAACTGAGTGTAATGCTAAAATCTGGTACTACCCCTTTTTTTCACATGCTATAACAACAAAACTGTAGTCTTCTGCCAGTCAGTTATTCTTTACCAGAATGGTGAAGTCTGGCTTCAAGTCAGCACACTTCACAGAAACAGCCTTTGTTGCTGTCACTTAAAGGCCTCCTGCTGCTAAAGCAGCCAAACTATCATTAGTCCTGATTGTCTTAGATCTATTAGCAGTCTTTGACACAGTAAATCACATCATTTTTCTGTCTACTCTCTCCAAACTTGTAATAACTGGTTCAGCGTGGGGGCAGATGACCTGCAAGGGCGTTCTTACCAGGTGTCAGAGAGGGGGTGAGCAATCTTGGAGTCCAACAGGGATCTGTTTATGGTCCTCTTTTGTTTTTTTATATATACCAGTTCACTTGGTAAAATCATATTCTCATGGATTATTTTACCATTCCCTTGCTGATTACACTCTGTCATCCTGTCATTTCTTCCTTCAAACACCCAAGTCTCAGCTTGCATCTCATGTCTGGGAAATAACTCAATATGGATGTTGGCTCATCACCTGAAACGTAACCCCAGTCAGACTGAGGTGATGTATATTTCTGGAGAGCTGTGTCTATGCCAAGACCTAGTCATTTCTCTTGATGACTCTTAGATCAAACCTTCTGATAATCTACAAAACCTCAGTGTTGCCAGCTGTTGTTCTCAGCCAATGTAGCTAACCTGAAAAGATCATGCTGGTTCCTCCTCTAAAGATTTGACTGCTCTATGGAAGCCACTCATAATCTTAGTCTTTTGTCTATTGAGGCTGGACTACAGCAACTCCCTCCTGCCACATTTTCCAATGCCCACTATCAACCCAATTCCAATGCTGTGCCCTCTTCAGTAGCTGTCTTTAGCTGCCCACATTCAGTTTAAAACAATGATTGCTTGCCTACAAAGCCAAAAACGGACCAGTCCCAACCTACCTTAGAGAACTTAATCAAACCCCATTCTGCACCTCATACCCTTTGAGCCACAAGTTTGGCTCGTTTTGATCCACCAATCAGAAATCAAGGAGGACACAAAACGAGGCCCATGAAGACATGGTTTAATAAGTTTGGTGTGGAGGAACTGTAGTTGTTTGTATATTATTGGTCCTTATTTAACTATTAAAATGTTAATTGTGAGCCAGAGTTCTCCTCTTGTGACTGAATGGCACAAAATCTCCCAGAAGAGTGGAGGCTGTTAGAGCCACAAAGGTGATATAAGACTCCAAATTAATGCTCATGGTTTTGGAGCAGATTGTCCAACCATTTCATAATATGGTGTTCAAAACTTTTGGCTGTAAAGTGTATGTGTGTATTAGAAGTGTGTATGCAGTGCCAGAGGACATAAGATATGCAGAAGTGAGGGGGAGCTAGGAAAAGAGGCGAGAGAAAGGCTTTGGGGTCAGGTTGCTGAGCTGTCTCATAAGTCCTGGTTCTATTTTTAATTTCTTCTGAAGAATGTGAATGGAGCTCTATGTTCTAGGCCTTATTTCTCATAGATGGTGCTCAGTAATTTCCAGTCCAAACCAGTCTACATTGTTTTGGCTTTTAAGTCAGTTATTTTGTGTTCTATGTACTGTTATCACAAATCCTACAATTACATTGTAAAAAACCTTTTCATCTGTCTTAAATGTGGACCCATTGTATCCGGCATAACTTCTTTCTGGCCGGGGATAGCACAGACTTGCCCCGCCCTCTCCGAGCCACTTTTGTTTTACCAACCAGCAGTGTTCACACGCACAGTGGCAGCAAGGAGGAACCCCATCTGACCGTTTTACCCCTAAGGCACGTGTTCCACCAAAGCACCTTTATTTATAGGACTACAGTTAAAGTAAAAATGTAAATACACTTGTAAAAGACATGTATTCCATGGTAGTCTTAGGATTTCTATGACTGAATTATTAGAATATTCTTTTTGTTCAAAAACTCATTTACTATAGATTTATTACAGGTTTTCTAAAAATATGACAAAAACATAAATGTACATCCTTACACTATATGGGCAAAAGTATGTGGCCATCTGACCATAAATTTGTTATACATTTTGTTCTAAATCTGTAGGCATTAACATTAAGTTGGCTTTCTGTTTGCACTCAGAGCAACCTCTAATCTGGGAAAGCTCTTCACAAGATTTTTGGAGTGTGTTTTTGTTTTACCTTATCCAGTTTCTCTTGGCTTCAAATCCCAGGCGCTATAGACCTGGCCAGGCATCCAAACAAGCATTTTTAGCTGTTCTTGAAAGAGGGAGGTTAAATGGAATTCATTGCCAATGTACAACCTATGTGAAACCTCTTCTGTCTGGTTGAGGCACCTCATTAGTGGTGGGCTATTCGCAGAGTTCATAGCGTGTCTCTCCAAACATGGTACAACTTTCTGTGAAACTCTGCCATTGGCAGGTGAAAAGATGTGTTTGGTGAATGTGTGTGTGTGCCTCAGCTCTCCGTGGCCAGCACGAGGTTGGTACAAGCGGCAAGAGAATTGCCATAGGGGAACTGGCAATTAAAAGACTGACAAGAAAAATGAAAAAAATTATATCTAGGTGTTATTAAACCACATATCAGGTCCAAACCCACCTTACAGTAAAACCATTTTTGTTACTGACTAACATGTCTTCAGGAAATGCTTATTGTTCTAACATATTCTATGAAATATCAGAACCAATTTCTCTTTGGCATCTCCAATGCAATGGCTGACTACAGTAAAAATAAGTTTGGAGGCCAGCATGGCAAAAGTTGCTAATGAAGCCAAATTGTACAAGTGCTACTGTGCTCCTGAACCCAGTGCCCAGTTATCTCTGAAAATAGGAAACATATGTGACACCTACTACGGGAAATGTTTTGGATGCCTCAAACGCTGGCCAAAACCATGCTAAAAATAGTGTGTGTGTGCGAGTGTGTGCAAATTAGCAGGCAGTAACATCTGAATAAACCTATGACCTACATTCAGTCATATGCTTGGATTTTCAGTGAGAAGAGAGAAAGTGTTATAGTGCACATACGTATGTCTGAAGGACATGTTGGACTTGGCTGTATGTCTGCAGTTGTTTTTGATCAATGTGTTTTGTTGGAAAAGATTTTCAAAACATCACATAGATATAGTTGTTATATATTTGCTCAGCATGATTTTAAAAAAATCATGACATTTTTCATTTCACTTTCATCAACTACTTTGGTACTACCTGGTTAGGGTTGTGGCATACCTGGTTCTACCAGGAAACTTTGGACGCAAGGCAGGAATACCCTGAACTGGGCTCAAAGGCATAATAAGCTGCTCAAAAAACTTGCTTGCTAGTGACCTTCTCACTCCTGGTGGAACATACCTGTAGTCCATTCAAGTTGCACAGGTAGTCCAGCTACTCCAGGATGGCACATTTGCAGAAGATGGGGATAAACAATCTGGTTGAAACTCACACGTATGCCGCTCAGGTGGTGCAGCGGTAAAAAGACACGCTGCAACCAGAGCTGGATTCTCAGTACCTTGTATCGAATCCAGCTCTGCTTCACCGGTTCGAAGCTGAGTGGCTGTATGTGCAACGATTGGCCGGTTGCTCAGTTGGGGGGTGGGACAAAGAACCGGATGTGGGTCTCTCTCTGTCAGAATGCGATTACGACCTCTGCCAGCTGATTAGAGGCGCCTGCACAAGAAATGAGGAAGAGTGCCCTTAGGGTGTGTCTCTCCGCATGCAACGCTAGGTGGCGCCAAACTCATAAATGTGTGGGTGGCAAAAATGCATCCGGCTGCTGCTCATGTTTCGGAGGGGATGTGGGTTGGCTTCGATCTCCTCGGTCAGGGCGGGGTTCGGCATGGACAGAGAGGAAGCACGATGCAGGTTGAACAATTGGATGCGCTTAAAGGGGGAAAAAAAGAAAAAAGAAACTCACACGTATGTGGGGCAAATGTGCCAGACCTCATGCTGTGCAGTATCAATCCTGGAACCCTGAAGCTGTAGGGTGCTACCTGCTGTTCCTCTGTGCTGCCACAGTTCTCTTTATTAGTCTCGCTCATTCTGTCTTTGATGGAATCCTGCAGTCTTTATTATGTTAACTGCATAATGTAAGCTTATTTGTTTGCTTGAAGACTGATTTTTTTTTATATCTTGTTTTTTTTAATATCTTGGAGGGGGTGAGCTGTCTGATATTGGTACAAATGTGTATAAAAAAACTAGCTTTATTTGCTCTCTCTCTCTCTCTCTCTCTCTCTCTCTCTCTCTCTCTCTCTCTCTCTCTCTCTCTCTGTCATTAGTGGTAAGGTTAACACTCTCAGGGGGGATTCATTCCCATCCCTGTCCTCCTTTCCATAATTCATGGTGGGGTGCTCACATTTGCTGTCATGGTTGCAGTCTCTGAGCGTTTGAACATGTTCAGATGTGACATGTTAATGCTTGGAAACGTTAATTAAAGACCAATCAACCGGAGATATCATACAATGAGAGTCAGTATTTTATATGATTTTATTGTTTTAATATAATTCATTTTCTCTCCTCTAATATTCTAAATTGCCTCCATGTCTTTATTAAACACATTACTCATTCACGTCACAGACTTGGGAAAGGTACAACTCAGGTCAAAAGTTTACATACTCTTGTACGGAATGTGTATGTCATGGCCAGCCGGGCATCTACACATATATGATTGGCTAGGTCTAAGGGGCCAAAGCGTTGTGGTGGATTGGTGCTCTGTCCAGGGTATTCCTGCCTTGCTCCCAGTGTTTCCCGGTGGAACCAGACCTGCTGCAACCCTAATCAGGATAAAGCGATTAATGAAATGATGTATGTCATGGCAGTCTTTAAGATTTCCAGAATTACTGAGACTGTTTTATGATAAAAAGCTTTTAAGAATTTAGTCCTAAATATGTTGAGGGTTTTCTAAAAATGTGATGGGTAAAAAATATAAATACCACAACTTTGGTGGCGTTATACATTTTTGTTAACCAATAGAGATGCAAGGCGCAGAGGTGAAACATGCTGGCACACCAGAGCTAACATTTTGAAGTTGTCGAACGTGCCTACACAAACAACGATTGGCTGTTTTTCAAAGCGGGGGTGCCAGACGAGACCTCATAACTGATGCAATTAGGACCTCTGCTGGCTGATTGATGGCACCCAGAGCAGGTCTCTAGAGTGCGACCAATTTGGTCGCACATGCGACCTAATTTCTCAATGGTGCGACTAAAAAAAATCTCAGGTCGCACCGGTGCGACCAGCAGTTCAAGGGGGAAAAAGTCTCTGCTACTCGGAAAGTCTCCCTGTGGTTCAACAACAGACACACATTAGGCCCATATCATGGTCTAAACCAATCAGAGACAGTGAAAAGCGGGACAATATTGTATCGGTGATATGTGAGCGACATTCAGCTCAACCAATCAGAATGCAGCACCGGACGTTCAGTTAGTTTAGTTTTGTATATGAGACTCGCCGGACGGCCAAAGTATAAAAGTTCGGTTTCTGGAGCTAGACAGTTTAAAGTGTTGTAACGCTTACTGAAGTCCTGACTAAACCGTTACAGTGAAGTCTACCTTGTCGTGTGCTTTTATTCCCACACATTCATCACCACACAGCAAGAGACCCGTAACAGTGGTGAGCCGACCCTCTAGTAGCAATAGGCTAATGCTAGCGGTTAAGTGCGACGATAGCGAAAGTAAAAACACAATAATATTTTCGTTAAGTAAAATATAAAAATAACTAAAAGACAGTGAAGTGTTAGAATACATGTAATCAAAATACACAGTGAGTGCACCGCAATCGATTTTGGGAATCTGTGTAAAAGATCCAGTAAAGCCGATAATATAATGCACTTTATTTAAGATTACACTCTAACACTAGAGCCCCATACACACACACACACACACACAAAAAAAAAAAAAAATATATATATATATACATACATACAGTGTATCACAAAAGTGAGTACACCCCTCACATTTCTGCAAATATTTCATTATATCTTTTCATGGGACAACACTATAGACATGAAACTTGGATATAACTTAGAGTAGTCAGTGTACAGCTTGTATAGCAGTGTAGATTTACTGTCTTCTGAAAATAACTCAACACACAGCCATTAATGTCTAAATAGCTGGCAACATAAGTGAGTACACCCCACAGTGAACATGTCCAAATTGTGCCCAAATGTGTCGTTGTCCCTCCCTGGTGTCATGTGTCAAGGTCCCAGGTGTAAATGGGGAGAAGGGCTATTAAATTTGGTGTTTTGGGTACAATTCTCTCATACTGGCCACTGGATATTCAACATGGCACCTCATGGCAAAGAACTCTCTGAGGATGTGAGAAATAGAATTGTTGCTCTCCACAAAGATGGCCTGGGCTATAAGAAGATTGCTAACACCCTGAAACTGAGCTACAGCATGGTGGCCAAGGTCATACAGCGGTTTTCCAGGACAGGTTCCACTCGGAACAGGCTTCGCCAGGGTCGACCAAAGAAGTTGAGTCCACGTGTTCGGCGTCATATCCAGAGGTTGGCTTTAAAAAATAGACACATGAGTGCTGCCAGCATTGCTGCAGAGGTTGAAGACGTGGGAGGTCAGCCTGTCAGTGCTCAGACCATACGCCGCACACTGCATCAACTCGGTCTGCATGGTCGTCATCCCAGAAGGAAGCTGATGCACAAGAAAGCCAGCAAACAGTTTGCTGAAAACAAGCAGTCCAAGAACATGGATTACTGGAATGCCCTGTGGTCTGACGAGACCAAGATAAACTTGTTTGGCTCAGATGGTGTCCAGCATGTGTGGCGGCGCCCTGGTGAGAAGTACCAAGACAACTGTATCTTGCCTACAGTCAAGCATGGTGGTGGTAGCATCATGGTCTTGGGCTGCATGAGTGTTGCTGGCACTGGGGAGCTGCGGTTCATTGAGGGAAACATGAATTCCAACATGTACTGTGACATTCTGAAACAGAGCATGATCCCCTCCCTTCGAAAACTGGGCCTTATGGCAGTTTTCCAACAGGATAACGACCCCAAACACAACCTCCAAGATGACAACTGCCTTGCTGAGGAAGCTGAAGGTAAAGGTGATGGACTAAACCCAATTGAGCACCTGTGGCGCATCCTCAAGTGGAAGGTGGAGGAGTTCAAAGTGTCTTACATCCACCAGCTCCGTGATGTCATCATGGAGGAGTGGAAGAGGATTCCAGTAGCAACCTGTGCAGCTCTGGTGAATTCCATGCCCAGGAGGGTTAAGGCAGTGCTGGACAATAATGGTGGTCACACAAAATATTGACACTTTGGGCACAATTTGGACATGTTCACTGTGGGGTGTACTCACTTATGTTGCCAGCCATTTAGACATTAATGGCTGTGTGTTGAGTTATTTTCAGAAGACAGTAAATCTACACTGCTATACAAGTTGTACACTGACTACTCTAAGTTATATCCATGTTTCATGTCTATAGTGTTGTCCCATTAAAAGATATAATAAAATATTTGCAGAAATGTGAGGGGTGTACTCACTTTTGTGATACACTGTACATACATGAATAGATATACTCTATTATTATTGTTATAATTTTTATAATAGTGTACTATAATGAGATTATAATACTATAATTAACTGTAAAGAGCATGGGAAAACCATGGCCGTCAAAATTGTATTTGTGACTGGTTCTAATACATTTTGAATTGAAAGGATGAAAAGCACAATGCATCTATAAAACACATTACATGCCGCAGTAAATGCACTGCCCATGGGTCCCCTCTCCCCACTGCCTTTCAGCAGCAGACAGCAACAAACATCAACAGACGAGGCCATGTTGACCAGACTGTTATTTAATCATTTACTTTAAGTCAATATTGCCTATATGGACAGCGAAAAAACAAGTGAACCTGTAAAACTAAGGTGTTAAATGCGATGCAGTTGAAAATTAGGGTGCACCTAACTTTTGTGCTGGTGCACCTAAGAAAAAAAGTTAGGCGCACCAGTGCAACCAGTGCAAAAAGTTAGTCTAGAGCCCTGCAGAGACTAGAAATAATGTGTTGATCAGGATGTGGCTCTCTGTACACAAAGCCGATCTGCTTATGAACTCGCCTTGTGCAGGTGAAAAGATGCAGTCGGCTACTGCACACATGTTGCAGGGGGCATGTGTTAGTATCAGCACTCCTCGGGGTGGAGATTAACATTAGTAGAGAGGAAGCTTAATGCAATCTGGTAATTGGGAGGAAAATTGGGGAAAAATGCAAAAAAAAACAATAACCAATAACTGCTCATTAAGACTCGTCAGCTACCCCCTACCCAACAAGCTTATAACAACAAAATAACATTGAACACACATCATAGTTTAGCCTCAGTGTGGCTTTAGGCCTTAAGAAATTATAGAAAAGTTTTATATCAACTTGCAGAGCCACTGCATTGTCATGAATGTAGATTATAGCAAACAGGTGGCTAATAGCAAACAGATCATTAAAAGCGCTAACATGCTAATCACAATCATTAAAGATTTTACGTTACACACAAATTTGGCATGTACAGAGCATCCATTTGGGTTTTAATGCTAAATAGATTTGTAATTTTTTTAATTTAAATGCATGAAAAAGATTAGAAACTCCAAATGCGGCTGTACATGTGCCGCACACACCCTAGAAGTTGGTGAGAGTGTTTTAAATAGATATTTGTACTCTGTACATACTCGCTTTGCTTTCAATTGGAATTAAGTGTTGGCTATTAAAATTTCATATTACATTTTAACTGAAAGCATTAATTGAGCAAGGACTTGTTAGTGGTTAACTGATTAATTATTGACATCCGTACACCTGACAGAAGGCTTGCAGATTTTACGCACTGTACAGATGTTGAATTAGATTTAATTTGAGTGCCTCAATGGCACTAAAGTGTTAGTAAGATCTGCAGATCTGCTCTTCATTTGAATCAAGCGTCAGCTGTTGGTAATACAGTGGTATTTTGAAACTCAACACCAATTGGTTTTGGGAGTGGCGTTGAGTTTAAAAGGCGTTGAGTTTTAAGGTATTTTATCCCCATGGGTTTGTTTTTGACACTTTTACACTGAAAATAACACTAATAATAACACTAATATAATATAGCACTGAAATACAATTTAAAATGGTTAAAAATCAATAAAAAATACAATAAAACCTGCTCTTTACCTTTATTTCTTGATTGTTTCCTTATGCTTCTTAATCGTGGAGATGCTTGATCTTGGAATACTGTATTCCGTTCAGTAAAGGTGCATTCACATGAGAAGCAGCACATTAGCTTTTACGCTGCTTTTTAACGATAAGCGTTTTAGACTCTCTCGAAAAAAGCTGATTCTTACAATTTCTCAGCTTAAGTAAAACAGGAGAAAAATTCAGCTGAACACAGATACATGTGGATGCTTTCAGAGTGGATTTGACTGTTATTCCACATAAACGCTACCCATAATCCAGCTTGTTTTACATCCTATTTTAGGCTTAGAGGCTGCCCTGCAAGAAAAGAGTTCTTGCTTCAGAATTGGCATTAAAGTTTGGTACTGACTACAAAGACAATAAAAAAGCAGGAGTATTGGGTTTATTTATTTGCTCTGGCCCTTAGCCTAGTGATATAAAGCTTGGCTTGACTGTTGACAGCTTCACATGTGTTTTACCAGCTTCTAAATCATTGTGCTATTTGGATTGGCTTTTCTTCTTGATCTTGCCAAAGAGGTTCCCGACTTTTGCAGATCTGTGATCTTCTTTCTTCATTGAGATACAGTCAAGCCGGAAAGTCTGCACACCCCTTTCACCTTCTCCACGTTTTATTACATTACAGATTCATTCTATAATAGACTGAGTTCATTTTATTTCACAAAATTCTAAGAATTCAAAGAATAGCCCACAATGAAAAAGTGAAAGCAGGTTTTTAGACATTTGTGCGAATTTATTAAAAATAAAAATGTAAAATATCATATGTATTAGGGATGTCCCGATCCGATCTCAAAGATCGGGATCGGGGCCGATCAAAGCATTTTTTAATTGATCGGAATCGGCTTTACTAAACCCGATCTTAATCCCGATCTTTTGTGTTACGTCAGCATGTCCGCTGTGTGGAAATACTTTAAATTGAAAAGTAAAACAAGTCCAACAGTGAAGTGTAATGTCTGCGTGAGCGTTTCACGAGGCGGTTGGAGCAGAGCTGCGTTCATGTGTGAGAGTGTGTGTGAGTTAAGGATCACACCGGTTTACAAAACAACGTAGTGATGCACTCGTTTAATAAAGAAATAAATGCACGGTATATTCACATATTGTCGGGAGCAGAACACTTTATTAACTTCTTCTGTTACGGTACCGAATAGCCGACAGTTGAGTCAAGCATGCTATTTCATGTTCTATGGAAGGCCTAAAGGGTCAAAACACACTCACTTCGTGTACAAACGTCCATCAAACCATTGTCACAATACAAGCACTTTAAGAACTGGCTTTCCTTCATAACAAAAGAGCCTTTCCATTTTATTTTGGTATTCAGGTTTTACTGTAATGCTTTTAAGTAACTTTTTTTCTTATATTCAAGTTAAGCTGCTACACAGATTTCTGTTCATTTTTAGTGTATCACTGCATTAAACATTTTTTTTCTTTGAATGTAAAGTTAAAACTGTAATTATCTCACTCATTTTGATTGATTTTGTAAAAATACAAAAACATTAAGCAATAGCTTGGATGCAGCATTTTTCCCTTCAGCACTGCAGAGCTATTTAGTTGTTAAACATATACACTGGATTAATTTGAATAATTGTAATGTACTTGAAGTGTGCACTGTGTGAACAGTATTATCTAGTTCTTATCTAGACAATATCTAGAAAATACAAGTATCGGTTTGAGAATCGGTATCGGATCGGGATCAAATTAATAATCGGTATCGGTATCGGGAACAAAAAAACGTGATCGGGACATCCCTAATATGTACACAAGTGTGCACACCCTTTGATATGACACCCAAAAGTGAGCTGAGGTGCATTTTGTTTTCACTGATGCTGCTTGAGATGTTTCTACAATTTAATTGGAGTCCACCTGTGGTAAATTCAATTGATTGGGCATGATTGGGGATTACAAACTGTGATGAAGTAAGGGTAACTTACCCATCACGATGACATATTGATGTTTAACCTACCTGGGTAGTACTATCCTCTGTTAAGGAGAGGGGGAGAAAAAACAGGAAGGGAGAGTAAAGGTGCACTGAAATTAATGTAAATAATTGTATGTAGGGGTAAGTGCCATGGCCATCTGTGTGATTTAATATAAGTATAAATATTGATGTATTTACTAGTGTTTAGCTGTGTAATGGGTGCATATTGTTACCTAGCTACCCTTTAAATATATCGGCTCAGCCGAGGGGGAGGGGCTACCACAATAAAAGCCCACACAGGTAGATAATATGGAGGGCAATCTACCGTGGTAGGGGGAGACCACAACTGGGTGTATGACTTTGTAGTCAAATGAGTTGTGAGTTAAAACATGATCAGAGTGTTAGTGGATGTTTGTGAACTTTTCGTTTTGTTTCGTCCAGTGTGCGCGTAATTGTTTATTTGTAAACAGCGTCGTGTGTATATATGTGTAAATAAATAAGGCAGAAAAGGAAGCATATCGGAGTCCTCAACTTATTCCGGGTCTCAGACCAATCGACCGACATTACCCACGGGGTTCACCTCGTTGCAAATGGTGGCAGCGGTGTCGCAACGAGTCTCGGGGAGAACGCGGAGGAGGACAACTGGCTTCAGGTGAGCCGGAGCATAAAGCGACGGTGAGGGTGCAGTTCCGAAGGCTACCTCACGTTGGCGATGGCTCCAAAGAGACTTCCAACCGCCCAGGCTACACAAGTAAACCACGGCGAAGAAGATGCTGAAGTCTGCGAAACAACCTCAGCGCAAGGTCCGACGGAAAGTGTAACCGAGGTTACCAGCCTACGGCTAATGTTCCAGACCTTCATTGAACGGCAGCAGCGAAAAGATGAAGAACAGCGAAAAGAAGCGTCGCGACAAGATCAAAGGTGGCGGGCGCTACAGCATCAGTTCGGCTTGCTGCAGGATGAAGTTCGCCGAGGGCAAACGGCAGCGCAGCAAGATACAGAAGATTACCCTTCTACAACAGCAGCAGCAGCATCATCAACAACAGAGACGCGCACGAAAATTTACAAGCCGGTGCAGCAGACCGGAGTTGCACTAGAGACTGTGGGAGTAGCGGCTACGATGGCTCCGATTGCATCGATGGCGTGGCCAAGACTCCCACAACTCAAAGACTCAGATGATCCAGAGAATTACTTTGTAATGTTTGAGCGACTGGCAATGGCAGCCAGATGGCCAAAAACGGACTGGGCTTTCCATTTGGTCCCGTTACTGGACGGGAAAGCACGAGTCGCGTACGTTGCCATGGACGCTAACGAAGTAAGTGACTTTGATAAAGTAAAAGAAGCTATTCTCAGAAAGTTTGAAATTAATCCTGAGACATACAGACAGCGTTTCCGTAAGGACATGGTTTTAAAAAACGAAACGCCAAAAGAACTGTATACGAGGCTCATGGGACTCTATGAAAGATGGATACGACCCAATGATAAAACAAAAGAGGAGATCGGACATACTATCGTCCTAGAACAGTTTTTAAGTGTCATCCACCCAGAGCTGAAAAGTTGGATAATGGAGCGAAGCCCAACTTCTGCCCAGCATGCGATCGAGATGGCAGAGGCCTTCGTCGCGGCCAGACAAGCTGAGGGAGAGTTCCGGCTCGCTAAACCAGACTACAGCAGGCAATCCGGTAAGTCTGAGAAACGCGAATATGGTGTGGTGTACGATCAGCCTAGGTTCACCCCAAAAACACAGTGGCGTAAAAGTAACGTTAAAAACACAGTAGAACGACCTAAAATTAAATGTTTTAGCTGCAACCAAATAGGTCACAGAGCTAGTGAATGCCAATACCCACCTGCTAGTAATAACCAACTCTGTTACATTCCCAGAAAAGAAAACGCTTTCATCGCACAAGAAAGTAATACAGAAACAATAATATCGGTTAAGATAAACGGCAAATCATACAAAGCACTGATTGATACAGGGGCTAGTCAAACTATGGTTACACAAGCTTGTATAGAAAACTCACAATACCACTTTACGGGCAAACTCAGGGTTAAATGCATTCATGGAGATGAACAGATTTACCCAACTACAGTAATAAACATCACAATTAAAGGGCAAGCTTACCTAGTTAACGTAGGTGTAGTTCAAAATGCTCCCTACCCCATAATATTAGGTAGAGACATACCAATACTGGTAGATCTTTTAAATAAAGAGCAAATGAATAATGCTGAAATTATGGTTATGACCAGGCAACAAACTAAAATGGCAGCTAAGGAAACTGAACTACTGAAGGAGTTACCTTTTGCTGAATGCAAACAGAAAAAGTCTAAAATAGAAAGAAGGAAGGATAAAGTAAAAGGGACTAAAATAAAAGAAAAACTTCAGTCACCTGAAATAGAAAATAGTAGCTTTCCATCCAACATTGAGCAGCTACAGGAGACAGATGAAACCTTAAAACCACTCTTTAATAAGGCAAGACAAAAAGAGAACATAACAGATGGAGGTTGTCATCTAGCAATTAAAAATAATAAACTTTACAGGGTCTCTACTCATGGAGAACAGCTTGTACTCCCTGTAACTCTCAGGGAGGAAGTTCTTAAAATGGGTCATTCTGATCTTTGGGCAGGTCACTTCGGTCAAGCTAAAACGTTCAGTCGTATAGCGGAAAGGTTTTATTGGCCAGGACAGTATGCCGATGTCATAAATTTCTGTAAAAACTGCCCTGAGTGCCAGTTAACAATACCTCAGAAACGGTCAGACAGGGTACCTTTGGTGAACATGCCTATCATAGATGTGCCATTTTCCCGAATAGCCATGGATGTTGTAGGTCCCCTACCCAGGAGCAAACATGGTAATCGTTACATATTAGTCATATGTGATTATGCAACTAAATATCCAGAGGCTTTTCCTCTTAAAAAGATTAAAACACGTCAGATTGTTAACGCCCTAATTCAACTTATTTCCAGAGTCGGAATCCCTAGGGAAATATTAACTGACTTAGGTACAAACTTTACTTCAAAGCAGATTAAAGAAGTATATAAGTTATTAGGCATAAAAGGGATCCATACTACACCATATCACCCTCAGACTGACGGCTTGACTGAACGGTTCAACAAGACTCTGAAACACACTTTAAAGAAAGTGGTTAACGACTGCGGCTCAGACTGGGACACATGGCTCCCATATGTCTTGTTTGCATATCGGGAAGTACCCCAAGCATCAACAGGCTTCTCGCCCTTTGAACTGTTGTATGGACGACAAGTGAGAGGACCGCTAGATGTCCTAAAAGAGGCCTGGGAGGGAGAAAACCGAGGGGAAAAACTGAACATTTTAACATACGTGCTTAAAATGAGAGACCGACTGAGTAAGCTCACTGAGACTGTTCATGAAAATATGGAAAAAGCACAAGAAGCACAGAAATGCTGGTATGACAAGTCGGCAAGGAAAAGAGTGCTTAAACCGGGACAAAAGGTATTGGTCCTACTGCCCACCAGCGACACTGGCCTGTTAGCCAAATGGCAGGGCCCGTATGTGGTACAACGGCAGGTTGGAGACACCACCTATGAACTGTGCATGCCTAACAGGAAAAAGCAGCTCCAGAGTTTCCACATCAATATGCTGAGGCTGTGGAACGAGACAACGGCCAGCAGTGCAGAACAGCTGTGGATCAGAGCTGTAGAGGATGAGGAGGAAGAAAAGGAGCAGTATTTCCCTTCAGAGGCACATGATACGACATCAGTGGATCTGCGTCATCTGAGTAAGCGGCAGAGGGAGGAGCTACAGCGCTTCATGCCACCTAAACTCTTCTCAGAGACACCGGGACGGACCAACACCCTACAACACAACATCAGGCTCACTAAGGACGAGCCTATTCGTCAAACAACCTGCAGGGTGCCAGCCAGACTCGTCTCACAGCTGAAAAAGGAAGTGGAGGCGATGTTGCGCATGGGGGTCATAGAACCATCGAACAGCGAGTGGTGCAGTCCTGTCGTTCTGGTCCCCAAAAAAGATGGAAGTCTTCGCTTTTGTGTAGACTTTTCAAAACTAAATGCAGTTTCTGCTTTTGACCCGTACCCGATGCCCAGAGCTGATGAGCTCATCGAACGGTTAGGCAAAGCAAAGATACTTTCAACAATGGACTTGTGTAAAGGATACTGGCAGGTGCCACTTAGCCAGAGCGCTAGGAAGCTAACAGCGTTCAGAACGGCCACTGGCCTATACCATTTCAAATCCATGCCATTCGGTCTGCATGGAGCGGCTGCAACCTTTCAAAGGCTGATGGACGAAGTCCTCAGAGGGACAGAAGATTTTACAGCAGCTTACATAGACGATGTCGTGATCTACAGTTCTTCATGGGAGGAACATCTGAGACATCTGGACATTGTCTTTAAGAAAATTAGCGAGGCTGGGCTAACGGCTAATCCAAGTAAGTGCCATCTAGCTCAGAAGAAAGTTTCCTACTTGGGCTATGTGCTTGGCGGTGGTTGTATAAGACCACAAGTGGACAAAGTAAAGGCTGTGAGAGCAACACCCCAACCTACAACAAAGAGGAGGGTGCGCTCGTTTTTGGGTCTTGTGGGTTGGTATAGGAGATTTATACCCAACTTTTCCACGAGAGCAGCGCCACTAACTGAATTGACTAAGAAGGACATGCCTCAACGGATTAAATGGACAGAGGGCTGTGAAACTGCTTTCAAAGACCTTAAAGAAGCTTTGTGCAAAGAACCGGTTTTAGTAAGCCCGAACTTTGATCAATCTTTTGTCGTCCAGACGGATGCGTCAGGGACTGGACTTGGTGCAGTTCTGCTTCAGGGCAAAGGTGAGGATCGTAAACCTGTCCTGTACATAAGCAGAAAACTTACCCATCACGATGACATATTGATGTTTAACCTACCTGGGTAGTACTATCCTCTGTTAAGGAGAGGGGGAGAAAAAACAGGAAGGGAGAGTAAAGGTGCACTGAAATTAATGTAAATAATTGTATGTAGGGGTAAGTGCCATGGCCATCTGTGTGATTTAATATAAGTATAAATATTGATGTATTTACTAGTGTTTAGCTGTGTAATGGGTGCATATTGTTACCTAGCTACCCTTTAAATATATCGGCTCAGCCGAGGGGGAGGGGCTACCACAATAAAAGCCCACACAGGTAGATAATATGGAGGGCAATCTACCGTGGTAGGGGGAGACCACAACTGGGTGTATGACTTTGTAGTCAAATGAGTTGTGAGTTAAAACATGATCAGAGTGTTAGTGGATGTTTGTGAACTTTTCGTTTTGTTTCGTCCAGTGTGCGCGTAATTGTTTATTTGTAAACAGCGTCGTGTGTATATATGTGTAAATAAATAAGGCAGAAAAGGAAGCATATCGGAGTCCTCAACTTATTCCGGGTCTCAGACCAATCGACCGACATTACCCACGGGGTTCACCTCGTTGCACAAACACCTGCCTATATAAGGTCCCACAGTTGACAGTGCATATCAGAGCAAACTCCAAGTCATGGGGTCAAAGGAATTATCTGCAGACCCTCAGAAACAGGATTTTGTGTCAAGGCATAGATCTGGAGAAGCGTACAGAAAAATTGCTGCACCTTTACAGGTCCCAAAAAGCACAGTGGCCACCATCATTTGTAAATTGAAGAGGTTTGGAACCACCAAAAATCTTCCAAGACCTGGCCGCCTGGCCATACTGAGCGATTGGGGAAGACAGGCCTTGGCCAGAGAGGTGAGCAGGAACTTGTGGGTCACTTTGACAGAGCTCCATCATATCTTTGTGGAGATGGGAGAACCTATCAGAAGATCAACCATCCCGGCAGTACTGCACAAATCTGCTAAATCTGGTACTGGTAGAGTGGCCAGATGAAAGCCACTCCTTAGTAAAAGGCACCTAGAGGACTCTCAAAGCATGAGAAACAAGATTGTCTGGTCTGATGAAACCAAAATTTAACTTTTTGGCCTGAATACCAAGCATCATGACTGGAGGAAACCAGGCACCGCTCATCACCTGGCTAAAGCCATCCCTACAGTGAGACATGGTGGTGGCAGCATCTTGATGTGGGGATGTTTTTTAGCAGCGGGACCGAGATCCTTGTAGAAAACCTGCTACAGAGTGCTCTGGACCTCGGACTGGGGCGGAGGTTTACCTTCCAACATGACAACGACCCAATGCACACAGCCAAGAGAACAAAGGAGTGGCTTTGTCCTTGAGTGGCCCAGCCAGAGCCCAGACCTTAATCCAATCAAACATCTGTAGAAGGAGCTGAAAATGGCTGTGTACCGACGCTCCCCATCCAACCTGACGGAGCTTGCAAGGATATGCCAAGAGGAATGGGCACAATTGTCCAGAAACAAGTGTGCCAAGCTTGTATCTCCCTTCCCAAGACGCCTTGAAGCTGTAAATGCTGCCAAAGGTGCATCAACCAAGTATTAGACTAAGGTTGTGTACATATATGTAACCCCCAAATAAACCATTTTTGTCAGTAAAATAAAATTGCATATTTTCTAAACCCTGTTTTCACTATTATTATTTTTTTTTTTTAGTTTTTTTTTTTTTTACAACGTTTATTGTCGATTGTGTGTAGATGTTTGAGGCAAAAAAAGAACTGTGCAAACTTTCCGGCTTGACTGACATTTTACAGGGCTCTGGAGTGCTGCAGAGGTAAATTACTCTAGACCACTACCAGTGGTATCCAGGGTTCGGATCTGAGCTGTGTTATTGACCAGTCAGGCGTCTACATACAGACATCATTGGCTATGTCTGGGGACAGGTGTTGGGTGGCCGAGCCCTCGCAATGGATTGGTATTCTGTCTGGGGTGTGTTACTGCGATGTGTTACTGCGATGATTATGGGAAAACCCTGACCCTAAACAGAATAAAGCAATGGTAAACATGAAAATTAATTAATATTTTTGTGCTGATAACTTAAGAAAAAAAGTTAGTGCAATGGTGAATGCTTATTTGTGGTAATTACTCTTGAGTTTTGATTTTGACCAGTGATTGCTGTAATTTTTGCTTGTAACATTTTAAACCATGCCCTATTTTTTTGGCAGGGGACATCACTCAGAAAGGTTATGAGAAGAAAAGAGCAAAACTCATTCGAGCCTACTTGCCTCAAGCACCAGGTACTACACACAAATACACACACACACACACACACTATGGAGCGTTATCACAGGTTTTACAGGTTGGCCTTACTTGGTAGTTACTAACAGTATTATTTCCCCTGTGTACTTTCAGTTGGGGCCGAATCTCGAGCTCCAGTCACCCCTTCTTCATCATCATCATCTTCATCTCGTTACCAACGCCGTTGCTCTACTGGTTCAAGGGATGAGCGCTACCACTCGGGTAACGTATTGTCAATAAAGGACATTTACTCTTCAAAACCTTTGATTGGGCAACATGAGCATTGCAAAGATTGTGGACGAATGGTTGGCAAAAAGGCCTGGCTTGCAATCAGTGTTCCAAAGCTGGCTTTACACTCCACTCTACAATGGGTGATATTCATATCTCTCTGGTGGTCTTCAGACTACATGTTGCTGCTCTGCCTTTGAAACCAAATTCAAGCCTCTGACAAATAGGTTTTGTGCTAACATTGCTTCTGAAATGTAGTTTCTAAATCATAGATTATTACTGCAGCTGAGCTGAATGTCCACTTTACATTTGCTGAGTGGGGTTGAGCTAGACAGGCAAAAATTAGGCTTTAAAAATGTGCCTGTGTTATAAGAGTGCAATATAGAAAGTCACCAAGCACTTCAGTAGGACTCATTTAAATCCAGATCTTTCTTGATGAAAATTGCATGGCTGTGTGCTTGATGGTTTGCACTTGTTATCAATCTGTGTACCTTAAATAGCCTAACCCACTTGGTAAAATGAGTGTCTACATACTTCTGTCAAGTTCTAATATGTTCTTTCTTTTCCTCTCACTCTTTATTGCTGTCTCCCGCACATATACATCCTCTTTGTGTGTCAGATGTGCACTCCGAAGCAGTACAGGCAGCACTGGAGCGTCAGTGTGAAAGGAAGATGGCCGTCCCCATGCCATCTAAACGACGCTCCCTTGTCACCCAGTCATCCATGGAGGCATATACACCGCCAGGTCACTATAATGGGGGTGGGTGGGTGCATGTGTATGATAACTGTACATATAAATAAACGTTTCCTGTTTACATTTCAGTGATAAAATTGAACTCTGGAGAATATGTTTAGTTACTTAGGCTTAATTGCATGTGAAAACAAAGACTCATTAAGGAGGTAACAAACTCAGGTTGAATTGTTTGAATTATTGAATGGGCCTGTGGTAGTCTAGTGGGTAGGGCTTTGGGCTATCAACCGGAAGATTGGCGGTTCAAATCCAGGCTCTGCTATGCAGCCACTGTTGGGTCCTTGAGCAAAGAAAGAAAGAAAGAAAGATAGAAAGAAAGATATCCTTTATTTGTCATGTATACATATACAGGTGTACAGTACAATGAAATTCTTTCTTCGCATATCCCAGCTGGTGTTGGAAGCTGGGGTCAGAGCGCAGGGTCAGCCAACTTACGGCGCCCCTGGAGCAGACAGGGTTAAGGGCCTTGCTCAAGGACCCAGCAGTGGCTACATAGCAGAGCCTGGATTTGAACCGCCAATCTTCCGGTTGATAGCCCAAAGCCCTACCCACTAGACTACCACAGGCCCCACAGACTAGCAAGGCCCTTAACCCTCTCTGCTCCAGGGGCGCCGTAAGATGGCTGACCCTGCGCTCTGACCCCAGCTTCCAGACAAGCTGGGATATGCGAAGAAAGAATTTCATTGTACTGTACACCTGTATATGTATATATGACAAATAAAGTATATCTTCTTCATATAGAATGTATTAAAAAATTAGAAAATGTCAATTAGGTGTGAAGTCCTTTTTCGCAACTAAGAAAAACAATGCGGTAAATACAAATGTATAATTTTTTCTTTCACCTGCTCCCATATTTTTTTGGGATTGCCACAACTGATCATTTAGGTCCCCATACCTGATTTGGCAAGTCTGTATGTGTGCTTGGGGTGTATGTGGGTTTGTACATCGATTTAGACATGCTGTTCTCATCTTCTCTCTTCATGTTAATAGACTCATCCTCATGCTCAGACGGTGAAGGGTCCTTGGGAAGGGCCAGAGCTGCAGGGGTAGAGGCCTGGATAAGCCGAGCACTTCGTGGATCATCTCCATCAACCACGTCATCTTCATCATTACAAAGCGATGGATCTGCCAATCCTGTATGTCTGGCAGAAAATAATGCACACTCATATAACAGTAAGTACTCACAAACACACACACAGACAAACATTAATAAGTATATTTTAAATACAAATGGGGTTGTACTTCTGTTCCACTGTTTTTTCTCCCTCTCTTACCCCCACTTCCCTTCTCACACAAAGTTGGCCCTGTTTCTATGCCCCTGAAGAGGCTGGCCTTAAAGGAGGTGGGCGTGTCATTACAGAACGGTATTTTGGGTCGACGTTCTTATGACTACCAATCCGATCGGCCATGGTCATCATTGGACTCAGAGGGTCAGTATTCTATGTTGTAGTAAAGCCAGTTGTTTGCTAGCCCGTTTTTAACATGAATTTCTTTTTGGTACTGTCAGACAATTCTAGCTCAGTTGCACCACACACTTTCTTTTAGAACTGATAACATTAAATGCATCATGGATGGGTGGATATATATCTATACCTATTTATCGATATAGAGATCAGCAAATAATTAAACAGTCAGAAAAAACAACTCACTCTTGGCAGAACAAGAATGACGCAACTGCAATAGATGTTCTGATGAAGATTCATCTCTCCAAACAAAGATTAGACTGGTGGTTTTCTCTGTGATTCTTTATGAATGTAAAACCAGGACAAGGAAAATGTGGGACAGAAAGAATTTCGATGCCTTTGAACTTTGGTGGTGGTGAAGACTTTTGAGAATAACTTGGTTGGCATCGACCGAATCAAACCTAACCTCTCACTTAAAGCCCAGATAATTAAACAAAAGCTCTCTTTTTTTTGGCCACATTATGAGAAGAATCAATTAATAAGATGCTTATGCTTGGAAGATTTGAAGGTAGAACAGGAAAAGATTGATAGATATTTTGTCACAAAATTCTACACAAAATAGCCCACAATGACAAAGTGAAAGCAGGTTTTTAGACATTTGTGCTAATTCATTAAAAATTTAAAATATCATATATACACAAGTGTGCACAGCCTTTGATATGACACCCAAAAGTAAGCAGAGGTGCATTTTGTTTTCACTGATACTGTTTGAGATGTTTCTACAATTTAATTGGAGTCCACCTGTGGTAAATTCAATTGATTGGACATGATTGGGGATTGCCAACACCTGCCTATATAAGGTCCCACAGTTGACAGTGCATATCAGAGCAAGAACTTGGCCAGAGAGGTGAGCAGGAACTTGAGGGTCACTCTGACAGAGCTCCAGCGTATCCTTGTGGAGATGGGAGAACCTATGAGAAGATCAACCATCCAGGAAGTACTCCACAAATCACGCCTTTATGGTAGAGTGGCCAGACGAAAGCCACTTCTTAGTAAAAGGCACAAACTCACCCGCTTGGAGTTTGCCAAAAGGCACCTAGAGCATTATCAAAGCATGAGAAACAAGATTGTCTGGTCTGATGAAACCAAAATTGAACTTTTTCGCCGAATACCAAGCGTCACTTCTGGAGGAAACCAGGCACTGCTTATCACCTAGTTAAAGCCATCCCTACAGTGAGACATGGCGGTGGCAGCATAGAGAGAAAGATGAATGCAGCTAAGTACACCGAGATCCTTGAAGCAAACCAGCCCCAGAGTGCTCTGGACCTCAGACTGGACCAACATGACAACGACCTTGTTTTCACTTTGTTATTATTGGCGATTGTGTGTAGATGTTTGAGGCAAAAAAAGAACTCAGTCTATTACAGAATGAGTCTGTAACGTAATAAAATGTGGAGAAGGTGAAAGGGGTGTGCAGACTTTCCGGCTTGACTGTATATGAGGAACAATGAACAAGCCATTAAGATGCCTCAACAAAAGAAAAGATATTCTGGAGAAACACCATCCATATGGTCACGAGGAGTCGAAACGGGTGAAATTGATGGAAATTAATTATTATTATTAATAAATGTATTTATGTTACAATTTCATACTGTTTTTCGTGATATGTTACAGACAGTCACCTTGCCCCTCCTGACATCACAAGTTACATGTCAGACCCATCCCCTGTTATCGTGGAGCGCCAGCATGCTGCCATGCCAACCAAGTCTCTACCCAAATATGGTAATGCTGAGCTCATGGAGACAGGAGATGGTGAGTAAGATCTAAATTAGAAGCAAAGCTACAAAAAAATTATGTACTTGTTTACATGACAGAATTAAACAATGTTTTATCGTAATGGCATGTGATAGTGGTGATTTTGTTATATAAGACTTATTGAATATTGAAGCAGGTCATCTTTAGAAAAAAAATCTGTTTATATTAATATTTTGCTTTGGCTCTTTTGGAAAGACTTTCTGCTTCATTTTGGAATATGATGATTTGCTTCCATGTAGCTAAAGGTGCTATAGATTAAAAGCTTTTAAACTAGTGGTCACTCATCACCAAAGCACTTTAAATGAAGCATCTTGATTTGATCAAACCTTGATTCATTGGGCTGCGAGGTAGCAAGGTGTGATTCATTGGTCCCAAGAACAATCCCAGCATTTCAGCCAATGTTTGGCATTGTCTCCGGGGACAGCTACATTTTACACATAAATGTGTTTAGTTTGCAATATGCCCCAGTATAAATGTAGAACTGCTTATCATATAATATCCACACTAACATGGTTTAGGACAATCTTTGAGGTACGTGTGGTCGGTGTTGCACTGGGAAACACTGGGCACAAGGCAGGGCAAGTTGCCAGTTCATCACAGGGCTTAGGTTGTTTTGTTTTTGATTACCGATTATAACTTAGCTGCTGCATGCATTACTTCCATGTTGGCCAAGGAGTGCTTTAGACCATTACACACGCCCTTGGACACCTCACAAGTAGCCAGCCGCTTTTTATTATGTGTCAGTGTTGGGTTTTCACACAGATTCGTATAGCAGACAGAGAGCTACGCTATGTTCTGTTTGATAACCCCCCACTCGCACAGGAGCTTGGACCAGTCCTGGAAATCATGTATTGTAGCAGCAGTGGGGAGAGACCCTGAGGCTCTGTTGAGATTCAAACTCACGAGTTCTACAATAGCATTCAACTAAAACCATAAACCAAGTTAGTATGGAATGTGGAAATAGTTTAGTCTATAGGTATTTTTTCCACTGTTTGTCTGTAAAGATTTTCTGCACCTGATAGCAGCAAATGTGGCTAAAACCACCATACTGAGTATGTTTAATTGGTTTGTGTCTGTATTTGTGTATGTTTGTATTTTACTGTGTAGGAGTGCCCATGAGTAGTCGTGTGTCTGCAAAGATCCAGCAGCTGGTGAACACTCTGAAGAGACCTAAGAGACTTCCACTGAGAGAGTACTTTGTTGATGACTTTGAAGAACTGTTAGAAGGTACCCATTTATTATCTAGCCATGAGTCTTAGAATGAGCCAGATACAAATACACCAGAGAGAGACAACAGCTACACATACCTGAAACTGTTAAAGAAACCCTCAAACAAGAAAACAAAAGAGCAATCCTAAACTTCCTGGCAGGAACAAAAATAAAAACAAAAATACAAATGGACAAATAGAAACAAAAAAGAAATCTAAACATTACACCAATCATGCCATAAATAACACAATTAAGTGTATAAAGTGGCATAAAAACTCAAATAAATTAAATATCTGATTGTTTATTCTCTTACAAAGTTTCTCGCACAAAGTGGTCAGCCACAACCCATCTATGCTTGTGAAGTCTGAACCTTTGGTGGAACCTTCTTTTATACAGATACATTTTATACACATACATATATGCTGATACAAACTGATCAAAACAATTATTTAGATGAGTGATTTGCTGTAGAGACCCCGTAATGGGATCAGCTGATAGTTATTCACAGTTATTACATCACATTACGTATTATGTGATATATATTATTAACATTAATTTGTAATAATCTACTGTTAATGTTTCCCATGCAGTGCAACAGCCTGATCCATCTTTACCTCATCCAGAGGGGGCAGAATCGAAAATATCACAAGGGGAGGAGCTGGGCAGACTCAGGAATTGCCCTGCCTCACTGGAGGCAGCCTTACAGCGCTGGGGTGTCATTGCACCCAAAGCACCATGTCTGACTGTCACACATGCTGGAGCTAAACAGCCATACACACTTACATATGGTACGAAACACAATCATTTACAAACAACAGTCGGCCAGTCTGAAATTATTTCAGCTGCATGATCATCTCTCTCTTATACTGATGACTAAATCTCAGGGTTTTTATAGGTCGAATGATTTCGATTTCTCACTACTGTAGCTATTCATAGATTTACTCAGTCATGATCATGTTATAGATATAAATACACATTGTTTTCTTACACACACATTTATATACACACACTGGCTTGCTTTGATTAGTGTTGCATTACAGGGGATTGGTTTTGCTTCACCTTATTTCAGGTTATACAGAAACTTTCTCACTGCTAATTATTTTTGTTACAGTAACAAAAAGATTAATGCTAGGCTGATTTCCCACAGATTTTGTCTGTGGTTCAAGTCAGGTCTTTATGCATACTACTGAATTTATTCCACAAAAAAACTTGTCAAACTGTGTGGACTTTGATTTTTGCACAGGGGCACTGTCATGCTGGAGCAGAGCCTTCTATAAACTGTTGCCACAAAACTGGAAGCAGTTTTACATAATTGATATTTTACTTATGTTAGCATACTTGATATTTTACTTCTGTGACTGAAATGTGTAAACCTAATAATTAGGTAGGGTGTCTACATACTTTTGCCATTACAGTGTATGATAAAAATGGCATTTTGATTGTAATTACTTACTGCCCCAGTTTACATTAGCAGACCTTTTCTAAAGTGCTGTAAAAAAAATATTTGCCCCTCTTGATTTCCTCTTTTTACATACAGTGGGGAAAATAAGTATTTGATCCCCTGCTGATTCTGTAAGTTTACCCCCTTACAAAGACTTGAACAGTCTATAATTTTTATGGAAGGTTTATTTTAACAGAGAGAGACAGAATATCAACAAAAAATCCAGAAAAAAAACATTAAATAAAAGTTATAAATTAATTTGTATTTAATTAAGGGAAATAAGTATTTGATCCCCTACCAACCAGCAATAATTCTGACCCCCACAGACCGGTTATGTGCACAAAAGGCACACAAATTAGTCCTGTCCCTGTATAAAAGACACCTGTCACAGAATCAGTTTCTTCCATTCAAATCTCTCGACCACCATGGGCAAGACCAAAGAGCTATCAAAGGACGTCAGGGACAAGATTGTAGACCTGCACAAGGCTGGAATGGGCTACAAGACCATCAGCAAGAAGCTTGGTGAGAAAGAGACCACTGTTGGCACGATAATTCGAAAATGGAAGAAATACAAGATCACAGTCAATCGCCCTCGCTCTGGAGCTCCATGCAAGATCTCACCTGGTGGAGTAAGAATGATTCTGAGAAAGGTGAGGTCAGCCCAGAATTACACGGGAGGAGCTTGTCAATGATCTCAAGGGAGCTGGGAGCACAGTCACCAAGAAAACCATTAGTAACACACTTCGCCGTAATGGATTGAGATCCTGCAGTGCCCGCAAAGTCCCTTTGCTCAAGAAGGCTCATGTACAGGCCCGTCTGAAGTTTGCCAATGAACACCTGAATGATTCAGAGAAAGCTTGGGAGAATGTGATATGGTCAGATGAGACCAAAATTGAGCTCTTTGGCATCAACTCCACTCGCCGTGTTTGGAGGCAGAGAAATGCCCGGTGGGGATGGTGTTCTTGGGGTCTTATCCAGCATTTCTCTGCTCCCAGCTCCCTTGAGATCATTGACAAGCTCCTCCCGTGTAATTCTGGGCTGACCTCACCTTTCTCAGAATCACCCCACCAGGTGAGATCTTGCATGGAGCTCCAGAGCGAGGGCGATTAACTGTGATCTTGTATTTCTTCCTTTTTCGAATTATCGTGCCAACAGTGGTCTCTTTCTCACCAAGCTTCTTGCTGATGGTCTTGTAGCCCATTGCAGCCTTGTGCAGGTCTACAATCTTGTCCCTGACGTCCTTTGATAGCTCTTTGGTCTTGCCCATGGTGGTCGAGAGATTTAACTGATTCTGTGACAGGTGTCTTTTATACAGGGACAGGACTAATTTGTGTGCCTTTTGTGCACATAACCGGTCTGTGGGGGTCAGAATTCTTGCTGGTTGGTAGGGGATCAAATACTTATTTCCCTTAATTAAATACAAATTAATTTATAACTTTTATTTAATGTTTTTTTTCTGGATTTTTTGTTGATATTCTGTCTCTCTCTGTTAAAATAAACCTTCCATAAAAATTATAGACTGTTCAAGTCTTTGTAAGGGGGTAAACTTACAAAATCAGCAGGGGATCAAATACTTATTTCCCCCACTGTATGTGCCACACTAAATGGTTTAAGATTCTTACACAAAGAGAGGGCGGCACAGCCGCTCAGTGGGTAGCACTGTCGCCTCACAGCAAGAAGGTCCTGGGTTCAATCCCCAGGTGGGGTGGTCCGGGTCCTTTCTGTGTGGAGTTTGCATGTTCTCCCCGTGTCTGCCTGGGTTTCCTCCGGGTGCTCCGGTTTCCTCCCACAGTCTAAAGACATGCAAGCGAGGTGAATTGGAGACACTACTCAAAAACTGTCCATGACTGTGTTCGATATAACCTTGTGAACTTCTGGATCTTGTGTAATAAGTGGCTAACGTTTCCTGTCATGAATGTAACCAAAAGTGTGGAACATGATGTTAAAATCCTAATAAACAAACAAACACAAAGATTTTTTAAAGGATGATTGCAACACCTATATCACCCATGTGAACTCATTGGTTCCCTAAAACTTACAAACTGTTTTGCCTCCTTCAGCAACAGGGCAGCCCCATGCTTCCAGTAACAGTATCATTCTTTCATATTAATGTAGAGCTATTATACTCTGCCCAAGGTGTATTTCTGCCTTTTGCCCACTGTTTCCTGTTTGTGCCAGATTCACAAAATTACTAATTAGGTTCAGATGATTATAAGGTAATTTAAGAAATGAATTAATGCTAAATCACAGCGATTTTGTTAAGTACACAAAAATTGAGCTCTTTTTTTGCTCTCCTGACCCTTATAGCACACAGTAGTCAAACTAAAGTCTGCCTGTCTATAAGCTGACAGTGTTGTATGGGAAACATTAGTCTCTTCCTCTGTCGTAATACTGTGCTTTCACCTGAACTGTGTAACACTGTTTTTGTGTGTGTAGGTAAGCTCTGGTCCAGGAGTTTGAAGTTGGCCTATTACATTTTACACAAACTTGGAAGCAAGCAAGAACCCATTGTACATCCAGGAGATAGAGTAAGCCCTATCTTGCTTTATGACTGGTTCATTTTGATGTGATTCATGGCGATAAGCAATTCATAACACCAACTTGGCAAGAAAAGAATCTAACATTTTGAACTTTGACTTACAAATTGGCATCTACCTATAAAACAACTGCTGTTGTTTGTCACTGTGCTCAGGCGCACCGCTACAGTGTAATGTTGTTTTGGGGACAGATAGCACCTCACCTTATCATTTTTTATTGCAGACCGGTCCTGATGTCTAACAGTGTTAGTGTGTTAGTGAATTCAGTGTTTAGCTTGGCACTGTTTTAAGATGTAGCCAATATTAAATAGTTATTTTTGCGGCTTTTCACTGACAACGTTAATTGTACTGTATTTTGTAAATATAAACATATTTAGAATTTAATCCTGGAATCACACAAGAAGTTGGGACAGCTACAAGTTTACAACTGTGTTATATCACATTTCTATTAATTGCACTTTAACACTTGGTTTAGGAACTGAGGAAACTAATTGATACAGTTTAACTAGAGGATTTTTGCCCATTCTTGTTTAATACTACATTTCAGCTGCTTACCAGTCCGTGTCTGTTGTCTGATTTTCCTCATCATCATGCACCACACATTATAAATATTGTTTTAAATCAGAATTAATAACACAAGACAAGTGAGGTATTACTAAAAGCAATGGTTAAATTGCTATCTAAAGCACAGTGGGGGATGATTCATGTCTAAAATCTCCTTTTCTCAACTTTGACCACACTCACTTTGCAAAGCGATGGGTGTGGCACATTTCTGGGCTGACTGGACTTTTTCTCTGATAAAATACAGTGAAATTTGAAACCAAAATATGTATCCATATAAATCTTACATTTTAAAAGCCATATATGTATATTTGTGTGTTTGTATCAGGTGGCATTAGTGTATCCCAATAATGACCCTACGGCGTTCATGGTAGCTTTTTACGGCTGTCTCTTAGCTGAGGTTGTGCCTGTACCCATTGAAGTGCCACTCACCAAAAAGGTAATGAACTGAAACAAAGGCTCACTATATTCACTATACACGTTGTTAATTAAGATATAAATATATAAAGAGATTGACTAGAATTGGTTATAAGTAAGAAATATGTCATCATATAGTATAATAATATAATTAAGTTTAGATTTGTTGTTTTGTTGATGGCTTTCTCTCTCTCTCTCTCTCTCTCTTTTTCAAAGGATGCTGGGAGTCAGCAAATTGGGTTCCTCCTGGGCAGCTGTGGAGTTGCTGTGGCACTGACCAGTGATGCATGTTACAAGGGCCTTCCGAAGACCCTGAGTGGTGACATAATGCCATTCAAAGGTCAGATATCCTTTAAACAGAGCTCTTTATGTTCTCTGTAAGCACCAATTTATACACATTTGTACATTATTTATATCAGAAATGTAAACTTTAGTATTTTAAGAAAATCTGTGTTTCTAGGGTTTTTTTTTTATAATTTAAATGTTTTGTTATTTTACACCTTATTCAAGTAACATATGTGAACAACGGACTCTTTAGCACTTGGGTGGTGTTTAAGCTAGCCCACCACCATAGAGATCTGGGTTTAAATCTCAACCATGCTATTGGTCGCCCGATTGTCTTCACAGATAGTGATTGGCTGTGTCTAAATGGAAGTTGGCCAGAAGGAAGCCCTGTAATAGATTGGCGTATTCTTGCCTTGCTCCCAGTGTTTCCTGGTAGAACCAGGACAAAAAGTGTCCTCTAAATGCTGTAGATATAAATGTCATACTTATTCCAACAATTTTTAGGAAACACTCATGAGAACATATGCTTTTATATTTGTATGTTTCTAACATGCTCAGGCTGGCCGAAGTTACTGTGGGTGGTGACAGACTCAAAGCACTTATCTAAACCTCCTAGGGAGTGGTGTCCTCTAATTAAAGATGCTAACAGTGACACTGCATATATCGAGGTAATTCTGTGGGCGTTTCTTCTGCATGTCTATTTATTGAATTGTATTGTTTAGTGTTTTTGATTACCACTAGAAGATATGTATAGCTTTATTATCAGTACTGTATTTGATCCACTGGTTTTTTTGCTTTGCTTATTTGTTGTCAGTATAAGACGGGTAAAGATGGAAGTGTACTGGGTGTGACTGTGACAAGGATGGCCATGCTGACTCACTGCCAAACACTTACACACACCTGTGGATACAATGAAGGTAACACATACACACACACACATACACACACATGTACAGTATATTTCTAATGCAGACTGCACTTTGGTCAAGTTAAACCTGGATTAAATAGTTTTAGTTTGTGCTGGTTTGCATTGAAATAATGAGTTTATGTGAATAAGCTTTTTGAAAAAAAATTGGCTTTTTAAAACTGTACTTTTTTTGGGTTTAGACTAGTGTAATAGTCTGGAAGATTTTGGCTTAAAGACATTTTCTGTAGATATTTTGGCTTAAAGTTGCATGGGAATGAACACTTTTATAAGCCAGTCACCCACCCACTAAGGAAGGAAAAAACTTAAACAGGGCTAGAAAATATTAAACACCACAACCACAGCAGGTAAACTTAGAATCGCCCTGCTGTTGCTACTGCTATTGTTTACGGTTACCATTGTGTATTCGCTCCCAGTGTGTGGCTGAGAATACCTTTGTACAATTGGAAACTCACAGTAGCAGATTACTCATAGTTTCACTGGTACTCATAGTTCTGGATTCAGTTTGGATGTCTACTGTATTGTACTGTGGGTTACCACAGAAGATTGCTAGCAATTGCTAGATATGGCACAAAGTGTAGTAAAAATGACAGCATAAAAAATAAAGAAGGCCAATCAGGTGGCGCAGCGGTAAAAAACACGCTAGCACACCAGAGCTGACATTTCAAACTAGTTGGTTTGAAACTCAGCTCTGCCATCCGGCTGGGCTGGGCGGCTATATGAACAACGATTGGCTTGTTGTTCATACAGGGTGGGAAGCCGGATAGGGACCTCATACGATCTCTGCTGGCTGGTTGATGGCACCTGCTTAGAGTCGAGGGATAATGTGGACAGGGTGTGGCTTTCCGTACACAAAGCTGATCCGCATATGAACTTGCCTCGTGCAGGTGAAAAGATGCAGTCGGCTACTGCATACGTGTAGGAGGGGGTGTGTGACACAAGGAAATTGGGGCAATATTGCATGTTCTTACTGTTACTGTAATAGATTTTATTCTTTTGATTGACTGTGTTGCAGCTGAGACACTAGTAAACGTGTTGGACTTTAAAAAAGACGTGGGCCTGTGGCATGGAGTTTTAACGGTAGTTTATTTAGTTTACAGTTTACAGTTTTATATTTTCATGATTGATTTTTGTAATTATCTACCAAACATCTTTTCCTCTAGAGTGTTCTCAACATGCTGCATGTTGTAAGTGTTCCATATGCACTAATGAAGGTGAATCCATTGTCCTGGATCCAGAAGGTCTGTCAGTACAAAGGTACAAATCATACACACTAATTTTCAGCAACAGGAACATTTTTCTCTTATTTTCTCTTATTTGTTGCATATATTAAAAAATGTATTCTTTATTAGGGGTATTACTAAAGTACACGTCTAAAACAACTCTGTAATATGAAGCTACCAGTCTGCTAAGTCAATTTCCAACATTTTTGCTCAGCGAGAATGTCCCTGTTTTCCTGTTCACAGTTTGGTTGTAAAGCATTTGGTTGTAAAGCATAATAAAGATTATGTGTTGAGTGTTAAACACTGAACTAGCACTGGACTTTCTGAAGTTGGCCCAGTAATGAATGTCCGCTCTTCTCTGAAGTGATTAATCTAGCTTTTCCATCTGGAGATGGATTAAGTGAAATAGTTATTTCAGATACCAAGCGAACATGAGCTGCCTTGATGCATAGTGCCAATAATTACTAAATATTTGAAATTATGGCGCGACAACTGAAATTTTCTTACATTCGATGGTAAGTCACAGTCTGTCACATTTAATGGGAAAAAGCATGCTGTTCGATATATTTCAACTGTATCCAGAAAAGTTACCAAAAGAGAAAATTGTGTGTAATACTCGGGGTAGGAAGGAGGCTGGATTCGAAATGAACAGCACCAAATCGTCCATATAGAGGGCAATTTTGTGTTCTAGGCCTTCCCTGTCTATGCCGCATATTTCAGGGTTATTGTAATAGCCGATAACATAATAATAATAATAGCAATAGCCAATGGTTCCATGGCAGTACATTCAGTAATTGTAGAACTACGAAGTGCTCCTATATGGTAAGTGGAGCTGATAAAATGGACAGTGAGTGTAGAAACAAGGAGGTGGTTTTAATGTTATGGCAGTGTATAAATTAATTTAACCCATGCGATAAACTGTTTGCCAAACCCAAATTTGTGCAAAATATATAATAAACAGGGCCATTCCACTTATTCCAAAAAAATTGTGTCCTTCCAAATTCTTGGCAACAAACGGGAACCAGGCTACTCCTGTTTTGCTTTAGCTTGATAACCCCCCATGCACAAAGTGATGCATATAAAACTGTGGTTTACAGACATTGGTGTGGAAGAAATTGAGTGTCCTGCACATGGATCTATTCACAATCCTATCCAAGACTCTTGGGAAGAATTGCAACCATGTAAGCCAGGCCTTTAGTCCCCAAGGTTAGCTGTTGTGGCTGTATAAATGCCCTTATATAAATCCCAATATTTATGTTCCCAAATCAAGTGGGAAGATTACCTAGTAAAACCGAGGTATTACCCTCATTATTGGCCTACTAATTTTCTCAGCAGAGAAATTACAGCAGAAAGACATACTGCGTACAAACTGTCACTGTGTTTCTTCACTACTCGTGCAAACAACTTGACCAGATAGCAGATTATTAGGTTGCTTTTCAAATAGTACAACCCCTGGCAAAAATTATGGAATCACCACTCTTGGAAGATGTTCTTTCAAATGTTTAATTTTGTAGAAAAAAAATTAATCACAGACATGCCACAAAACTATCATTTCTCAAACTGTCAACCCTCTGGCATTAAGAAACAATAAAAAAAGAAACAAATATAATAGTTGTGGTCAGTCACAATTGCTTTTTTTTTAGATCAAGTAGAGGAAAAAAATATGGAATCACTCAAATCTGAGGAAAGAATTATGGAATCATTAGAAAACACTGCACCATTATTACTTTGTTGCACCACCTCTGGCTTTTATAATGGTTTAAACTCTCTGAGGCATGGAGTTAACTAATGACAAACAGTATTCTTCATCAATCTGCCTTCAGCTGTCTCTTGCTGTTGCCAGATCAGCTTTGCAGGTTGGAACCTTGTCATTGACAATTTTCTTCAATTTCCACCAGAGATTTTCAAATGGATTGAGATCCGGACTATTTGCAGGCCATGCCATTGACATTATATGTTTTCTTGAAGGAAAGTTTTCACGTCCTTTGCCCTATGGCAAGATGCATTATCATCTTGAAAAATGAAGTCATCATCACCAAACATCCTTTCAACTGATGGAATAAGAAAAGCGTCCAAAATTTCAATGTGGACTTTGGCATTTATTGAAGACCATCTCCCCTGTGCTTTTACCCGACATGCAGGCCCATATCATCAACAACTGTGGAAATTAACATGTTTTCTTTAGGCAGTTATCTTCATAAATTTCATTGGACAGACACCAAACAAAAGTTCCAGCATCATCACCTTGCCCAATGCAGATTCGCGATTCATCACTGAAGATCACTTTTATCCAGTCACCCACAGTCCACGATTGCTTTTCTTTAGCCTACTTTAACCTTGTTCTTTTCTTTTTAGGTGTTAATGATGGCTTTTGTTTGGCTTTTCTGTATGTAAATCCCATTTCTTTTAGGTGATTTCTTACAGTTCAGTCACAGACATTGACTCCACTTTCCGGCCACTTGTTTCTCATTTGTTTTGTTGTGCATTTTCTGTTTTCAAGACATATTGCTTTAAGTTTTCTATCTTGATGCTTTGATGTCTTACTTGGTCTACCAGTATGCTTCCCTTTTACAACCTTCCCATTTTGTTTGTACTTGGTCCAGATTTTAAACACAGCTTACTGGGAACAACCAACATCTTTTGCGACATTCCACAATGATTTATCTTCTTGAAGGAGTTTTATAATCCTCTCATTTGTTTCAACTGACATATCTTGTGTTGGAACCATGATTCATGACGATCTGCTTTGTGCAACAGCTCTCCGAGGTGTAAGCACTCTTTTTAAACTGAAGAATAATTAGCAAATCTAATCTGCTGCAGATGTTTTGTTTTTAAACTGCAAATTACAGAGTGATTCCATAATTTTTTCCTCAGATTTGAGTGATTCCATATTTTTTTCTTCTACTTGATCTAAAAAAAGCTATTGTGACTGACCACAACTATTATATTTGTTTCTTTTTTTTTATTGTTTCTTAATGCCAGAAGGTTGACATTTTCCCTTGTGTGTGTCTTTGTATGTATGTAATTATAGCTAAAGTGGTGTGTGTGAAGAGCAGAGATCTTCACTGGGCTCTAATAGCTCACAGGGATCAAAGTGACATCAACCTGAGCTCTCTGAGAATGCTGATGGTTGCTGATGGTGCCAACCCATGTAAGTGTGTGTGGTAAAGCAGCGGTTTGCAACCTTTTTAGACATGTGCCCCCTTCCATGTGCCGACCTTGAACTCCCCCCCCCCCCCCACACACACACAATCAAACCTTGCTCAGAAACCTTTGCAAAAGCTCTTGACAAGCTAAAATAATATAATTAACATTGTGCACATCATACAGACGATGCAATTTTGCTGATTTAAATACTTTCTTTAAAAAGATAATATATCCCTACCTTACTCAGTGCGATGACTGAGCCTGTTTCTGCGAGCACATTATAGAAATTTGTGGTTCAATATCAGTTACAGCTAGTCGTAAATCATTATCCATTGTCAATAAACATGAGCAGTAGTTGCTTTTGATGTAGATGAGAGCAGAAAACGGCTCATCGGCTTAGATGGTATTGGAATGGATGGCCTCGCTAGTGGACTTCTCGGCAGTCATTGTTTTTGTTATTATTTGTTTTGTTATTTTTAAGTTTTGCTAGCCTCTGGTCCATTTTTCAAACTGAGCTGGATAACATTAGACGTGCGAGTGTGTGTGGTCAGCGAGACTAATCTAATATGCCTCCTGTGGGTAATTAATTGCTTTATTTTTAGAAGCCCCCCTGGACAGGTACTCACAGGTTGAAAACCCCCAATGGTAAAGGGGGGATATTTCAGCAATATTGTCTTTCAGAGCACTTTAGAGTGGAAATGTCTAAATCACCCATTTGTAGGGTCATATAAATCTAAAGTTTTGAAAAATGTTTGAATGACTTTTCAGAACGATAATCCTTGTTGGAAACAACATTTGTGTATGTATATGCATGAACTATGTATGATCGCATTCCTGAGATTTTTTGCGTGTCTTACGTAGCATATAGTACAGGTCTAATGCGCAAGCCCACCACTGCTCAGACTGAATTAAAACTTTTGAGTTTGAATCCCAGACAGTGCTTTCATCCTGGCTGATAGTTCAAATGTGCGTATTTGGCTGTGCCTGAGGAAGGAAGGTTGACAGGGTTTGTAAAATTGCCATTTTACAATTGCAAACTCTGCTGTCCGGTCAAGGTGCCTGCGGAGTGCATAGCGTGTTTTTCTATATGCGATATGGCACTCTGTGAAAACTGCAACTGCACATGTGTCAGAGGGAGTGTGTGATCATTTACTTTACTCAGTCAGTATGGGGGTGGTGCAAGGGGCAAAAGAATTGCAATAGGCAATTATTACATTAGTGCTAACAAGCTTCTGACACCTTTTTTGTGGATTCTTTGCCTATTTGTCTTGTGCAAAAGCTTCTATCTTTTAGCTTTAAATCTCACCAAAAATTTAAGTCTGGAGACTTAGAAGGCCACTCCAGGATATTCCAGGACTGATGCCTTAACCAAGCTTTGGTTGAGTTGGGAGTGTGCTTGGTATCACTGTCTTACCTGAAAGTCCAATTATCACCAAGTGTTGATTTTACCACATAAGGCACACCTTTCTTCCTCAAAATGCCTTGATATTTCTGTAAATCCATGATGCTTGTCACACAGTTAAGTTTGCCAGCAGAGAAGCATCCCCACATTGACCTGTGAAATGAAATGATCTTTTCTCTCAGCTTTTATGACAGCTCCTTAGTTTTTGCCATGGTTGCAACTAGGGGTGGGCGATATAATATTGTTCACGATAATACCGGTATAGTTGTAAATTTGGTTTTTGCCATATTGCGATATTGTTAGCAAACGCTCGTCACTCGCTTTCAAGCACGTAACAGTGAAATAATGGACAGA
Organism: Trichomycterus rosablanca; assembly: GCF_030014385.1. Classification (NCBI taxonomy): domain Eukaryota; kingdom Metazoa; phylum Chordata; class Actinopteri; order Siluriformes; family Trichomycteridae; genus Trichomycterus; species Trichomycterus rosablanca. The sequence goes on from NC_086012.1 coordinate 8,185,866, forward strand.
GAGTAGTACCGGAGTTAGCACAGAGGACGAACTAGTCCCTAAAAGCCGAGCTACATCACTAGTGTGGAAGTTTTTCGGATACAGATGGTCGGACAAAACGTGCAAAAATATTGTAACGACAAAAGTTGGCAACACATCAACTTTATTTCAGCACCTAAAGCAAAAGCACCCGCGTGAGTACGAGAATGATGTGAGGCCAAAAACTGTGTCAGTGAACGAACATAGAATACACAGGTTACCATCTGAGAATGTTTAAAACACAAAAGCGCTAAGCGGAACGCTTTTCTTCCCGTATGAGCATGGAAACTGAATCAATGAGTCAGAAACGACTCTTTTCAGACGAATTATTCATTGGAATCAAATCAGAAAACTGTGCTCTTATCTATGGTAAAGATTCATTCGTTTTGCTCACTCTGTGGGCAAAACAACTCCGGTTCAAGAGATTCAGATGTATAAACCAATCAGAGCTTCGAATTCAGATTCTGGGTGGAATTTCAAGCTCTCTTTTCATTGGTTGCTGTATAATTGACAGATATTCATTTTGCAATGATAGCAAAGCATGATCAAAAATTTATAGATTTTTTTCGATGCTCATTTATTTGAAGTAAAATGGACAGCATAAATGTGATTGTGAGATTCTTCTGGTTTGTTTAATATAAATGTTGTCAATATGAATACAAATACAGCCTTGTAATAATACAAAATATAAACACTGTAACTGTCAGAATTTATCAGAACTACAGTGTTTTGTGTTTTTAAGATAACTTATAAACATTATAAGGTAAAATACAGGCAGTGGCCTGCCATTGTACTTTAAGTTTACATTATATCGTATCGTATCGTATATAGCCACTTCTCAAAAGCATATCGAGATTTGAGGGTTTTTTTGCCATATTGCCCAGCCCTACTGGAAGTGATGCTTAATTTAATGTACATTTAGTAACATTTGTACCTTAGATTTCCTGCAAAACAAAAGTGTTTTTAAAATAAACTTTTTAAAAAAGTGTTCTTATATATCGCTAGTGAATATCGTTATCGCAAAAATATCCCAAAATATCGTGATATTATTTAAAGGCCATATCGCCCACCCCTAGTTGCAATACACCTTGAAAACTTTAATCTCTGCGTGGTGTTTATAACACATCACAGCTAAACCAAATTAAGGGTCTTGATTGAGTTTCTAATGGTTTAATCACGTTGTAGCCCAACTTTAGGTCATACATACTAGCAGTTGGTTTTGAGGTCAATATTATGTAGGGGCTAAATAATTTTGACGTGGCAGTAAGAACACAATCTGCTTCTCTAAAATACTACATTATTTTTGTTCCTTTGTTGTATCTTTCAACTAATAAATATTTTAAGCAGATGCTAGCTTGTCCAATGTCAGTGCCTGACCTTACTAAATGGACCCAAAATTTCCACAGACCAATTTTAAAATCTGGTAGAAAACCAGTGGAAGCTGTTTAAAAGGGAGGGTACATCTCTACATTTAGAGGAGCTCATTTTTTTTTCTTCTTTTAGGGTCGGTTTCCTCTTGTGATGCTTTTCTGAAGGAGTTTCAAAGTTTGGGCTTAAGGTCAGAGGTGATATGTCCATGTGCGAGCTCACCGGAGGCCTTAACTGTTGCTGTTAGAAGGTAAACACACATACATACATTCATTGACACATACGTTCATTTTAGCCATACCCACTCCAAATAATGTATAAATTCAATGATTTGGAACAATTTGGGAAATTACCTTTCCTGTTCCAGTATGATCTAGCTTAACGAACGAAGCAAAGCCCATAGAGACATTTTTGGCGGGTCTGGTGTAAAGAAACTCCAGCAGCCATCAGAGCTTTGACCCTTACTCTCATCAAGCGTCTTCTGTTTCAAGTCACTCATTCTCATCCAGCTTCAGAGTCTGTCTGACATTAGTAAAGCTACTTTGACCAAAGTGCCACAAATTTATGGCATGAACTAATAATTGTATGACTGTGTGTTACTTTCCACCAACCACTCCAAAATCTTGTGTAAAGCCTTTCAAAACATTGGATACTATGATAACTAAGGAACAAACTTCATGTTATTTAGACTGATATGAGATGTCTAACAAGCTTATATTCAGGTGTCCACATACTTTTGGTGGCATAGGCTTTAAATCCGCAGTGTTGGTATTGGCTGGTCGAGGGTCTATGTACAGACATGATTGGCTATGTCTGGCGGCCAAGGCCCTGCGATGAATTTGCGTCCTGTCTGGGGTATGATATATTAAGGGGAACACACAGGCATTAATTAATAGGAATAACTAAAACTTTGTGCTCTGGAATAAAAACAGCCTACGAGCCACTGGTTGAGAACCACTAGTTATGATATGAGCATATAATGCGATGTTTTGCAGGCCGGGTGATTGCAGCTCTAAACCGGTGGGCCGTGGCATCCTCAGTATGATAGGACTGAGTCATGGCGTCATCAGAGTCAACACAGGAGAAAAACTCTCAGTCCTCACAATGCAAGACGTTGGCACTCCTATGCCTGGAGGTAGGATGTGTATGAGCGTTGGAGAGAGGTTTTGCATACAAACCCAATTTCAAAACTAAATGCAATTCAAACAAAAACAGAAAGCAGGATTTGTAAACTTTCTTTTTATGTATTTAAATAAAAAGGAAAGAAATATAACACAGTGGTAAACATGTCCTGCCAAACACACTGATCTCTATAATTCCTCATCTCTGTGGAAGCCCCATCAACCAGCCAGCAGAGGCCATAATTGCACAATCAATGAGAAACCCCACAGGCCCGCCCTCTTCCAGATAGCCAGTCATGTCCGTGTAGGTGCTCAGAGGGCCGATAAAAGAGCTAAGATTTCAACTCGAGAGCTCAGCACTGGTGGGCTAGCATGCTTTACCACTGTACCACCCGAGCACCCCTATGTTTTGTGTTTTTAATGTTTTTAGAGTACAGGTCAAAACAATTAGCAAATCATTGTTGTTTGTTTTTAGTTAAATTTCTTTCTAATGTCTCAAACCTTTTGGAAGTGCACTCAAAAATTACAGACATTTTTTATTTTAACTATTTCTTATTTCTTTTTCTTTTTCTCTAAGCACTGGTGTGTGTTGTGAAGCTGGATGGTGTTCCCCAATTGTGTAAAACTGATGAAATTGGAGAGATCTGTGTATCGTCCATTGCTACAGGAACATCCTATTATGGTTTGACCGGCATGAGCAAAAACGTCTTTGAGGTGTGAAGCTTTTGCCCCATACCTAATGATCAATGCTTCTACAGTTTAAATATGAATAATATTCAAATAATAACATTTAAACCATTTAAAAAATATTAAACATCTGTGTTTCTCTTAGTAAAAACACAGGCTTCCTTAAACATTGCATTTATCTAAATAATTTATAGAAAAGAATGGAAACCTGATCATAAGCTTGGTTTACATTTTCAAAATGTAATGTTAAAATTTTAGAATTTCTTAGGAATTGATAAAGCTGAAAAACAAATAAGCACATTTGTACAATTGACCATTTCAGGTCCTTTGTACAATAGGTTAGATTTGTTTTAGCTTTTTTTTTAAGCTCTGTGAAAGCTTAGATTTTGTCTGGTTTGATATACTCATCAGAAGCTTGTTTAATTAAATGTATATGAAACTGTAATTGCACATTAGTTACACTGAACAATTTCAAATTAAACAAACAATTATATTTCTTAAAGGGAACCTGAACAAAAATGCAACTCATTCTATGAACCATTTGTAATTTTCCATTTAACTTAATAACTGATTGCTCTTGGAGCATAACTGGGCACAGCGGTACTCAGCAGTGCTATTAGCCCGTATGTCCGGGAAGGGGGATGGTGAACAGCCTAGCCATTGAAGGGTGCTTCTCTCAGTTTGATAAAAGTAAGGAGAGTTGCATCAGGAATGGCATCCAGCTTTAAAACTGTGCCAGATAAGGTATACAGACCAGAATGATCCATTGTGGCAACCCATAAAATACAGGAGCAGGGTAAAGAGAAAAGAGAAAAATTTATGATCATAACCTAATGATACATAAGCTTAAGCTCATGTACATTAAATTTCATTCATTAACTCAAAGACCTTAATTATTTCCAATTTTATTCTGTTTATAGAACATTATCCCAAAAGATTTGGGAATTATCCTTGATTAGCAGAAGTTTCGTTCTTGTTAGTTTTTTGTGCAAACAATGCTGATGAAAAACAATTCAGACAGTGTGTTACTCAAAACTGCTTTGTTTAGAGTGATATCCAACCAGGAAACAGTCCCTTATTTCAAAAGTAAATCACAAACCCAATTACAACCTGCATGTAATGAGGTCTCCATAACTTTCTAAATATATCCTCAAGTTCAACTTTAGCCAAATGATATTCAAAAGAGTGATGTAACTTATGTCTTACTAATGCTTTTAAAATTATTAAGTAAATAGAAAATTCAAGTGCATTCTCTGTCTGTCTCTGGTGTAGGTGTGTCCTGTGTCCAGCAGTGGGGGGTTGGTGAGTGAGTGTGTTTTTGTACGATCAGGGCTGTTGGGATTTGTCGGTCCAGGTGGAACACTCTTTGTTGCAGGGAAGATGGATGGATTAATGCAGGTTGGGGGTCGGAGACATACTGCTGATGACATTGTTGCTACTGCACTTGCTGTGGAACCTGTAAAGTTTGTATACAGAGGAAGGTATGTGTTCCTGTGTGTTGAGTGCTTCTTGTTGGTAAGAGCGATGTTGTTGACCCAAGTCAAATGAGTTTCAGGGACCTTTTCAAGCTTTAGATACACTTACATTGATCACATTAATTTAACAATTCGGTTTTGTTATGTTTTCCAGATATTTCTGGTTATTTATGATATACAAAAAATAGTTCCAAATGCACGTTTAATGTGTGGTTGTGCATCTTGCTGTAGGATAGCAGTGTTCTCCATCACTGTGCTTCATGACGAGCGGATAGTGGTGGTGGCGGAGCAGAGGCCAGATTGTACTGAAGATGAAAGCTTTCAGTGGATGAGCAGAGTATTACAGGTATCTATCCACATATCATGGTTAGTTTAGAAGGGTTTACATTTACATTTTCATTTTCGACATTTAGCAGACGCTTTTATCCAAAGCGACTTACAGTTATGACTGAACACAATTTAAAAAAGGGTTGAGAAGAGTACTCTACTAGCGTACACACACAGCTTTCAATTATTGTAGTCAAAAGTATCTGGATACCCAGTCACATCCATACATTCATTTGCTGAACTACCCAAGTCAAAATTTGATCTCATTTAGTGAGTAAAAATCAAAAACAACTGAACTTTAAAAATTAAAAAATATATATTGGTAGTGTAATAATATAAGAACTTATTAATGTAATAACGTAGAACTTATTAAAGAAAAACCTATTATTTTGTGCTAAAACTATGAAATTAAAATGTAAGGTAAATTGGACAAATAATAACAAAGAGCGATCTCAGACCTAAAGAGTTTTATTCTTCTTTGAACTTTATTTAATCAATAATTTTCAGCTTCTGTTCTGGTGATCAAGTCATGCAAATATTTGAATTTGCATGAATTTGTGAATGCAGATTGTCAGCTGCACTAATTCAACATGTCATACATGTGTGTTTGTGTGTGTTTTGTGTTCGTGTGTGCGTGTGTGTGTTTTTGTATGCTTGTCTGTCTGTCTGTCTGTGTGTCTGTGTGTGTGTGTGTGTGTGTGTGTGTGTGTGTGTGTGTGTGTGTGTGTTTTGTGTTCGTGTGTGTGTGTGTGTGTGTGTGTGTGTGTGTGTGTCTAGGCTATAGATAGTATCCATCAGGTTGGAGTGTACTGCCTGGCGCTGGTTCCTTCTAACACTCTGCCCAAAACTCCTCTCGGTGGAATCCACCTCTCTGAAACAAAGCAGCTTTTTCAGGAGGGGGCACTGCACCCCTGCAACGTTCTCATGTGCCCTCACTCCTGTGTCACCAATCTTCCCAAGCCAAGACAGAAACAACCTGGTACACGTTTTGTGTGTGCTCGTGTGTGTATGTGTGTGATTTATTTAATATAAATTCCATGTTAATAGAAACATTTACTCATTTAAAATGGGACATGAAATGTTTAGGCAAATAGGATGTATTTGTGTGTGGTGTAGAGGTCGGCCCCGCCTCTGTTATGGTGGGGAACCTGGTTGCAGGAAAGCGGATGGCACAAGCCAGCGGGCGAGACCTAAGTCAGGAGGAGAATGAACAGGTATGTTTATGCCTCCATATGTCTAAGTTTGAGCTTTAGTTTTAGTTTTGTTGGTCTTGTTGGGTCACCTTTTTTCTCATAACATTATTGTCTGGAAAAGTCTTTTCAAAAGTTTGCTAGAAATTACATTAAAACAAATACAGGCTATGCCTCTGTTTTAGAAATAATATTTATTTATTTTTAATCATTTATGATTCAGATCCTCAGCTGTGCTATCAGCCAGTGGCTAAAGCCCCGCAATAGATTGGCATGCTGTTCGGGGGGTACAGTGTGCACAGTAATTCCGGCAACCCTGCACAGTGTTTGCCTGTGTCGTATTTCCTGACTGCTTGATCGTTTGTTGTAAATAACTGATTCAAGTGTTCACCACTTCCATATCTTCTCCATTAATGGTAAAGTAATTGGCCTTCTTTGTTGTCATGACTTGTCTTTTTTGAGCAGAAGTTCAATCTTTCCATCCTGTTCTTTAAGTTGGGTTTTCAGGTCATCCTGATTTTCCTGCTGTGAGTGGGGTATCATCCACATATCAAAGAATAATGTTTATTTCATAAATCTTGAATCTTCGAGCATCCTTGCATCACATTGGCTCATCGGAATCATCCAGTTCTGCTTCTCTCATTTTTGCCTATCAGTCTCTTAGTCCCCTTTCTATCGTGAATGTGGGTTGTTGATCAGTGTAGAGATTCCCTGTTAGATCAATGAGATGCTCTTGTTTTCCCAGCTTTCTGAGGACATTCCATGATTTAGTGTGGTCAGTACAGTCAAAAGCTTTTGCTGCTATCAGTAAAGCATGTGTGCTATCTTTCTGAATTTCTTGGATTTTTTTTATAATCCTGCAAACATCTGTAGCCATATCTCATGTTCCACTGTCTTTTCTGAATCCTGCGTGCATATCTGGCAGCTTTTCATAAATGTATAATCTTAGGCATAATTTTACTGCTGTGTGATATGAGGGAGGTTGTTCAATAGTTTGCACACGCCTTTTTGTCTCCCTTCTTTGGTATTGGGATATAAACTGATATCTTATATTATGCCAGCACTTGAGTGGTTATCTAGATTTGTTGACATAATTTGATCAACACAAACTAAATCTTTTTCAGAATCTTGAAATATTTCCGTTGCAATGTTATCAATTTCTGTGGCTTATTTTGTAAACTTAGGAAATGACTGAGGCTTTGTAAACAACTGTTGGTTAAAGATAAGGGTGTTTGAATAGGTCAGAGAGATGATTGTTTTATAAATTCAATGACATTTAAATTTAAAGATAAGACGCAAAAAGAAATGCTAGCCTTTTTTTCTCTTCAACTGAATCCAGTTTCTAACTTTTTTAAATAGTTTTTGTATTTAATAGTTTTTGTATTTAATAGTCGTGGTATAAGAGATTGGACTCTTGAACACGATATGTACATGGCAAAACTGCTATTGTGCAGGCTGTGCCATTGTTTCCCACATTTCCCACTTTGCCACTCGAGTTTTACCACTTTTCACTGAGCTCAAAGTTCAAACTGAACTTTGTCCCAGTTTGCCATCAACCTTTATAAAGCACAGTGGGGGACAACATTTTTTTTTTTACAAAACTCTAACCTGTTGTATTCGACTTTAAATCTAGCATGACACTAACAGAAAAAATTACGGCAAGGAGACTAGTAAACTGTGAAACGGGAAGACTGAGCAAGTTAGATAACAAGTTTACTCATCCTGGAATATCTTTTTGTGGCTTTGTAGCTGTTTAATAGGATTTTATTTACCCCTAGATTAACCACTCAATTTCATGTAGGCCCTTTATTCTTTAGCTGGCCTTTTATCTTCACACATCTCCAAATGATGACCATTGCCAGAGCTTTCTTGTGTAAATTAAAAATAAATTTTATACATTATATAAAGTGTAAATACTGTCAGTATTGTTAATGTGTTTCAGACTTGGTGCTCAGTGGCACAGCCAGCAGAATGCATTCTTGCTGGCACTAGGGTGCAACAGTGGCAAAACATGCTAGTTTGAATCTCAGCTCAGCTACCATTAGGCCAGGTGCCTATATGGCTAATGATTGGCTCATCTGTAAGGGTGAGATTGCCTGTGGTGATTCTTCATAACTGCTACAATTACAATCTCTGCTGGTTGATCAATGCCACCTGCACAGTGAGACAGATATAATGGGGATCATTGTGTGTCACTTAGTATGAGATCCAGATCCCTGTATGAACCAGCCTCGTGTAGGTGAAAAAAGTGGAGTGGAGATCTGGAGTGGAGGATTTCAGCAGTAGAGGCCGAAATATGAATCTGGTAATTGGACACAACTAGATTTAGAGAAAAACTGGGAGAAAATGTATAAATAGAATAAAAAAGAAAGCATTTTTGCCACATTTCACGTGAAAGGCTTAGACGATGCATTAGGCAGCAATGCGTGCCCAGCCTCGTGGTGAACATGTAAATGCCACCTAACAATCCTTACTTCCCTTCTCTCTTTCAGCCTCCAAAAAAGATTCATCAGTCAGACTGTCAAATGGTGAAGCATGGTCACATTTGTGCTGCTTCAATGATCTCTAACTACAGCCACTGACATTGCATTTCAGTCATTTGTTGCTGTTTCTAACTATTTAGTGGTAACTAATACATACCAGCATTGTTGTACAGGACTTTCCAGCCCCCAGGATCTGTATGAAGGCTTAAAAATGATGATAAAGACTTGCTAGAACGGCTTTTCTGCTATACTTCATTGGTGTTATCTTTTGCTTTTTATTTTTTTGTCATCCAGTTCCTTTTTTTGTCGGAGGTGTTGCAGTGGAGAGCTCAAACCACACCTGACCACATACTTTACACGCTTATTAACTCAAAGGTAATTTATACACAACTTACCTTAGAGCATACACCCTCAATCACAAAGTCTCATCAAAGCACATGTCAATGATGTCAGAGGTATGTGTTTAGGTTCCACTTTTTTTCTTATTTGAAGTAATGTGTGTGGGTGTGTCAATGTGTGTGCGTGTTACAGGGGGTGGTAGGAAGTTCTCTAACATGTCTGCAACTGCATAAAAGAGCAGAGAAGATTGCTGCCCTGTTGTTGGAAAGAGGGCAACTGCAGGAAGGAAATCATGTAGCATTAGTTTACCCACCAGGTACAATTTTATCATATTTCTGCAGGAGTAGGAGAACTACACACTTTTAAAATCCAACCCCCCACCACCAAAAAAAACTAACAAATTAAACACAGATCTGACATTTAATGTGAACTACAATCAGTGTATAACTGTGTGTGTTTGTGTGTGTGTGTATGTGTGTGTGTGTGTGTTACAGGTTTAGATCTGGTTGCTGCATTTTATGGCTGTTTGTATGCTGGATGCATCCCCATCACAGTAAGACCTCCTCATCCCCAAAACATCCCTACAACTTTGCCAACTGTAAAAATGATTGTGGAGGTACACTCACACACACATGCACACATACACATACAGTATCTCACAAAAGTGAGTACACCCCTCACATTTTTGCAAATATTTTATTATATCTTTTCATGGGACAACACTATAGAAATGAAACTTGGATATAACTTAGAGTAGTCAGTGTACAGCTTGTATAGCAGTATAGATTTACTGTCTTCTGAAAATAACTCAACACACAGCCATTAATGTCTAAATAGCTGGCAACATAAGTGAGTACACTCCACAGTGAACATGTCCAAATTGTGCCCAAATGTGTCGTCGTCCCTCCCTGGTGTCATGTGTCAAGGTCCCAGGTGTGAATGGGGAGCAGGGCTGTTAAATTTGGTGTTTTGGGTACAATTTTCTCATACTGGCCACTGGATATTCAACAAGGCACCTCATGGCAAAGAACTCCCTGAGGATGTGAGAAATAGAATTGTTGCTCTCCACAAAGATGGCCTGGGCTATAAGAAGATTGCCAACACCCTGAAACTGAGCTACAGCATGGTGGCCAAGGTCATACAGCGGTTTTCCAGGACAGGTTCCACTCAGAACAGGCTTCGCCAGGGTCGACCAAAGAAGTTGAGTCCACGTGTTCAGCGTCATATCCAGAGGTTGGCTTAAAAAAATAGACGCATGAGTGCTGCCAGCATTGCTGGAGAGGTTAAAGAAGTGGGAGCCTGTCAGTGCTCAGACCATATGCCGCACACTGCATCAACTCGGTCTGCATTGTCGTCATCCCAGAAGGAAGCTGAAGAAAGCCCGCAAACAGTTTACTGAGGACAAGCAGTCCAAGAACTTGAATTATTGGAATGCCCTGTGGTCTGACGAGACCAAGATAAACTTGTTTGGCTCAGATGGTGTCCAGCATGTGTGGCGGCGCCCTGGTGAGGAGTACCAAGACAACTGTCTCTTGCCTACAGTCAAGCATGGTGGTGGTAGCATCATGGTCTTGGGCTGCATGAGTGTTGCTGGCACTGGGGAGCTGCAGTTCGTTGAGGGAAACATGAATTCCAACATGTACTGTGACATTCTGAAACAGAGCATGATCCCCTCCCTTTGAAAACTGGGCCGCATGGCAGTTTTTCAACACGATAACGACCCCAAACACATCTCCAAGATGACAGCTGCCTTTCTGAGGAAGCTGAAGGTAAAGGTGATGGACTAAACCCAATTGAGCACCTGTGGGGCATCCTCAAGTGGAAGGTGTCTAACATCAACCAGCTCTGTGATGTCATCATGGAGGAGTGGAGGAGTCCAGTAGCAACCTGTGCAGCTCTGGTGAATTCCATGCCCAAGAGGGTTAAGGCAGTGCTAGATAATAATGGTGGTCACACAAAATATTGACACTTTGGGCACAATTTGGACATGTTCACTGTGGGGTGTACTCACTTATGTTGCCAGCTATTTAGACATTAATGGCTGTGTGTTGAGTTATTTTCAGAATACAGTAAATCTACACTGCTATACAAGCTGTACACTGACTACTCTAAGTTATATCCAAGTTTCATTTCTATAGTGTTGTCCCATAAAAAGATATAATGAAATATTTGCAGAAATGTGAGGGGTATACTCACTTTTGTGAGATACTTTACATATGCAGGGAATAAACAGAATATTACAAACCACAATAATGTGCAACCCCAAATCAGAGAAAGTTGGGACAGTATGGGAAATGCAAATAAAAACATAATGTTTTTTTTAATTTACTTTTCATTGTTTTTATTGAATATTAACAGTATGAACCCAAGATATTTTATGTTTTGTCTGGTCATCTTAATTTAATTTGTTAATATACATTAGTTCCTGCATTCACACATTCCCAAAAAGTTGGGTTGGGGCAATTTAGGGCTAGTAATTAGATAAAAAAAATTATGTAATTTTAAACGGGTAATGACAACAGGTGATTGTAATCATAATGTGATGATTGCAAAAGCAGTATCCAAGAAAGGTAAGAAGCAAAGATGGGTAGAGGATCTCCCGTTTCCAGTCAACAATTGTTTGGGAAAATTATTGAAATGTGAGATTTGCATATTTCTCCATCTACAATGCTTAATTTTATTGAATAATATGTTATCTGGAGGAATTTCACTGTGTAAAGGGCAAGGGCAAGCCTCAGCTAAACACCTGTGTTTCGATCTGCGATTCCTCAGATGGGACTGCATCAAGAACCGTCATTAATCACTCATTTATCATTCATTACTTTGGTAAACATTTGTCAGGCACTACAATGCAAAGTTACATTTACAAATGGCACTTAAAAATTACAGTTCAAGAAAGAAGCCTTATGTTAACCATGTCCAGAAGCGACATTGAGATATCTGGGCTCGAAGGCATCTGGGATCAACTGTCACTTTGTGGAAACTCCTATCTAAGTCTATCTTATCTTTTATTTAAGTCCAAAAGCCAAACTTAATAAAATCTGGAATTCAAGGCAGGTCTGTCATTTGGAAAATAGAAAATAGAATATGGCCTGATAAATAAACTTTTACTATTTTTTCCCACGTCTGGATGGATTTAACTTGCAGGTGAGTCGTTCGGCATGTATTGTTACCACCCAAGCAGTCTGTAAATTGCTGAAGTCTAAAGAGGCATCATCAGCTGTGGACCTGCGGTCATGGCCACCTGTTTTCGACACAGGTGAGAGATTTGTGTATGTGAGATAAACTAAATTGTTTTGTTGCTTTATCAAATCATACACACTAATCTTTGAGTAAAGGAGTTGGAGTTGATGCTGGTTAACACAAAATGTTTTGTATGTAAATGTGTTTGCGTGTCCATATGTGATTGTGTGATTTAGATGATCTGCCAAAAAGACGACCCCTGCTGCTGCATAAGCCTTATAATCCAGAATCTCTGGCCTACTTAGACTTCAGTGTGTCCACCACAGGCATGCTTGCTGGGGTGAAGGTACTGACACATTTATTAATGTACATGAATATGAATGACACTTCTGGCGCTGTTCTGTAGCACACTGAATTAAAAATACTCTTAACTTTGTCTGATTGAAATAGGCAAACACATTTTTTCATCAACCGCTTTATCCTGGTTAGAGTCACATTGGATCTGGTTTTACCAGGAAACACTGAGCACAAGAAAGGTATACCATGGACAGGACACCAATCCATTGCGGGGCTTTGGCCACAGACGCATAGTCAATCATGTCTGTGTAGATGCCCGGCCAGCTGATAGCACAGTTCAGATTTGACCTTGGATCTCAGCATTGATGATTGCCAGGCAAACATATTTTGCCTAAAATACAAAGCCCATTGCAAAACTTGAGTTCAAATCTCAGCTCTGCTTCCGCTCATACGGACAATGATTGGCTTGTCCATCAGGTTGGATTTTGGAGGGGAGTCCTCATAACTGATGCAATTACATCATTTGCTGGCTAAACAATGGTGCCTGCACAGAGACAAGGGATAATTGAGATCAGTGTGTGACTCTCCATGTGTAAGACTGAGCCCCATATGAACCCGCCTTGTACAGGTAAAAAGATGCAGTCGGCTACTGCACACATGTTGGAGGGCGTGTGTGATAGTCAGAAGTGATACTCCTCAGTCAGAAGTGGAAGTCAACAGCAGTAGAGAGGAAGCGAAATGCAATCGGGTAAAACTGAGGAAAAAAGAAAAAAAGAAAACTGTGCCAAACTTCAGGAGAGAATTGACAGTCATGCTGCCATCTAGGTGACATCTTTTCCTGAGAATTCCATGATTATGTCAACAGGACAATGCCAGGCTTCATTTTGCTTCATTGTGCTACAACCATTGACTTAGAATGCATGTGCTTGGCTGGCATGTCTGTAGTCCAGATCTATCTCCTGTCGAAAATGTATGGTGCAACTAGAAGAGGAGAATCAGACAATGACAACCACGGACTGTTGAGCTGATGAGGTCTTGAATCAAGCAAGAATGGACAAATATTCCTCTTGCAAAACTGCAACAATAGTGTCCTCATTTAATAGGTAAAAGTGTCATCAATAGGAAAGATAATAAACACATGAGTAAACACTCCTCTTTCCCAGCCTTTATGGAGTGTGTTTCAGGCATAATAAAATTTAAATGTGTTCATGTTTACAAAATAAACATAATAGTAGAAAGAAAATGTATGCAATTTTATCAGTTAAATATAGAGAATCAACAAATCACAGCTTCTTCTTTTTATTGTGTTTTACAAAACGTCCCAATTTTTCTGGAAATGAGGTTTGTGAAAACACATGAACAAATGATGTTTTTATGAACACATTGGTACATTTACCAGTATGCCACGGGTGGCTAAGTGGGTAGCACTGTCAGGTGGGGCGGTCCGGGTCCTTTCTTTGCGGAGTTTGCATGTTCTCCCCGTGTCTGCGTGGGTTTACTCCGGGTGCTCCGGTTTCCTCCCACAGTCCAAAGACATGCAAGTGAGGTGAATTGGAGATACAAAAATGTCCATGACTGTGTTTGATATAACCTTGTGAACTGATGAACCTTGTGTAATGAGTAACTACCTTTCCTGTCATGAATGTAACCAAAGTGTAAAACATGACATTAAAATCCTAATAAACAAACAAACCAGTATGCCACAAGAGCTTAAAAGAGGTCAAAACTATCAATAAAACAGATAATTATTGTCAGATCCATCAAAATAAATGATCAGAGACAATAATCATTGTCAAAATCTTTTTTATTTAGCAGTAACAATGACCATTTTAATTGTTTGTGATTTACACAGTTGTTCATGTCTGTCCAGGAGTATATTTTTAGCTAATCCTGAAGCAAATGAATTCCATGGTTTCTAGCCCTCTCTAGTCTTATGGATTTAAAGATGATCCTGTAGCCAAGAAGATCCTGTAGATAGAAAAGCCCACCATGAAAAGAAAATCATGGCCATAAATCCAAGCAAAGGTAAAGTTGTCTTGGACAGAGAAAATAAAGGTCAATCTGTGCCAAATTAGTGTGTTATTTTTCTCAAATCTGGATTTAGTTAGATCTACTTCAGTAATGAATTTTTCACATGAGTTAACTATTGCACATTTGGACTCTGAATTAGGTATGGTGAGTGTAACAGAGAAACTTTTCCACATACACGTTACTGTTTTATCCCCACTACATAAGCACTAATTGTGTTACATTGTATTATAGTTACTGTAGTTCCACTTATAATTTTTATCAGTTATGATTTTTAGATGCTAACAATTTTAACTGACCTGTTTCTTCATTTTGTCTCTGTCCCTTTGCTTTAAAAAGATGTCTCACAGTGCTACCAGTGCTTTGTGCCGCTCTATAAAGTTGCAGTGTGAGCTGTATCCATCCCGTGAAGTGGCTGTGTGTTTGGATCCATATTGTGGACTGGGCTTTGTTGTCTGGTGCCTCTGCAGGTACAAAAAAATCTTTCAACACAAAGAACCTTTAGCTAGTCCTAAACCACATTTAAAAATGTGCAACTATTTTTTTTAATCTGTTGCTGCTTGTGACAGATTTGTGTTTTAAATTCCAGTTGTTGGATACCTAATTCTAACTTAATACATTTAGACATTTTTAAATCTAATTTAGACCCCCGAGTAATTCTAAACCACACTGCTACATTGTTATTAAGTAATTTTCAGTCGAGCTGGGTAATACTTTATTCAATTTTAAACTGCACTGCAGCAGAAAGCTACTTCAGCATTTACAATCAGTTTAGCATATTCAGGGTTCAACGGAGCAGAGCAGTCGTCCTGTTGGTTGTAGATGAAAAGTTCCGGATCAGAGTTTAAAAGAAAAAATGGTGCATGCTTTAACACTGCAGAGTATTCCAACCCATGAGTTTGAATCTCAGCAGAGCCACTGACCTGACCAGACATCCATGAAACGATAGTAGTTTCAATTCTAACTGAATGCTAATTTAGGGTGTAACATTATTAAAATGTATTGTATGTTCATGTGTGCTTATTTATGTATTTGTTTATGTAGTGTATATGCAGGACACCAGTCATTACTGATTCCCCCAGCAGACTTGGAGGTGAACCCAGCCTTGTGGCTGCTCTCTGTTAGCCAGTTCAAAGTGAGAGATACCTTCTGTTCCTACTCAGTCATGGAGCTCTGTACCAAAACACTTGGTACTTTCACTGAATCACTTAAGGTGCTTGCACAATGATTATCACACACATACTTTTCAATGTACAGGCGAGGTATACAGTCATGTGAAAAATTAGGACATCCCATGAAAACCTTTGTCTTTTTGAACATATAACATATATAACTAAACAAATAAAACTGAAAAAAAGGCCAAGGGCGCAAGCTTAAGCTGAATGTCTGTGATGTTCTATCCCTCAGACGCCACTGCATTAAGAACTGCAACTCAACAATAGCTGATATAACCACATGGGTGAGGGATTACTTTGGCAAACCTTTGTGAAGCACTACAATACGGAGTAACATGCACAAATACGACTTAAAACTTTACTGTGCAAAAACGAAGCCTTATGTTAACCATGTCCAGAAGTGGTGTTGACTTCTCTGGAGGCATCTAGGATGGACCATCACAGTAGAAACGTGTATTGTGGTCAGATGAATCAGCATTCCAGGTCTTTTTTGGGAAAAAATGGACTCCGTGTGCCAAAGACTAAAAGGACCATCCAGACTGTTATCAGCAACAAGTCAAAAAGCCAGGGTCTGTCATGGTATGGGGCTGTGTCAGTGCCCTTGGCAAAGGTAATTTACACTTCTGTGATGGCAGCATTAATGCAAAAAAGTACATTGAGATCTTAGCGCAACATATGCTGCCTTTAAGACGTCATCTTTTCCAGGGACGTCCATGCATTTTTCAACAAAAACCACATGCTGCACACACTGGACTAGCCTGCCTGCAGTTTTATCCTGTCCCCAATAGAGAATGTGTGGAGAATTTTGAAACGAAAAATGCGACAACAACGACCCCATACTGTTGCACGTCTAAAACATGTTTGCAGGAAGAATGGGACGAAATTAAACCTGAAACACTAAATCGCTTGGTATCCTCTGTGCCAAAAAAGTGTGGTGAAAAGGAATAGCAACATTACAAAGTGATAAATGCTTTACTGTTCCAGCTTTTTGGAATGTGTTGCAGGCCTGAAATGCAGGAATGGATGTTTATTAATAAATGAAATGAAGCTGAGCAGACAAAACATTAAATATCTCAGGTTCATCCTGTCTGCAGTTAAATAAAAGTCAAAGTAAATTTAAGAAACACTTTTTCTGATTTGGGGTTGTAAAATGTCATCACGGGACCTACAGGTAGCTCCTGCCACAGTTACTGTCAAGGTACTTGCATCTACCATCAAAAAGAAACTGCACAAGTTTGATTTTCATCAGG
Source organism: Trichomycterus rosablanca (assembly GCF_030014385.1). Classification (NCBI taxonomy): domain Eukaryota; kingdom Metazoa; phylum Chordata; class Actinopteri; order Siluriformes; family Trichomycteridae; genus Trichomycterus; species Trichomycterus rosablanca. Next base: position 8,202,807 of record NC_086012.1, read on the forward strand.
GCAAAAACATCAGGGCAAGACTAAAGTGTGCCCGAGAACACCTAGACAAAGACCAGGACTTCTGGAACAGTGTTCTTTGGACAGCAATTAAGCACAAGAACCCCATACCAGCTGTGAAGTATGGGGGTGAAAATGTCATGGTTTGGGAATGCTTTGCAGCAGCAGGGCCTGGTTTCTCCATCATAGAAACCACTATGAATTCTTCATTGTATCAGAGACCATCTGTCCAAAAACTGAAGCTGAAGTGGAGGTGGACCATGCCACTTGACAACCACTCAAAACATTCCAGTAAATCCACCAAAGAATGGCGCAAAAGAAAGAAATGGAGAGTCTGGAATGGCCAATTCAAAGTCCGGATCTTAATCCTATTGAGATGCTGTGGGGTGATTTTAAACAGGCTGTGCTTGCAAGAAACCCCTCAAATATCACACAGCTGAAGGAGTCGGAAAACTTTCTCCCAGTCGATGCCAGAGACTGGTAGATGGTTATAGGAAACGTCTAATTGAGGTTATTTTGGCCAGCTATTAGGGCATAGGGTGTCCTAACTTTTTGCTCACAAGAAATTTCAATTTTTGTGTTTAACTTGTGTAATCAACTTGTGTTTAAAAGTATTTTTTCAGTTTTATTTGTTTAGTTTTATAAACTTAATCTCTGTTCAACACTGTTCAGTTGAAGCTCAAATGTCCATATGTTTTCATGGGGTGTCCTAATATTTTTTACATGACTGTACATGGTCATCATTATCATAATAATTTAGATTTTTATCTACATTTCAATTTATCTGGAAGGTGTTCAGTGGGATTCGAGGTTCTGAGCAGACTGTTGGACTTCCTCCATGCCAGACTTGTTAAATCATGTTTTATTCACCTTGCTGTATGCACACTGACACAGTCATGCTGTTACAGTAAAGGGCTTTCCCCAACTGCTGCCACAAAGTTGAAAGTAGGGCTATAATTTAATAATCAAATAATCTGTTAATTATTAAATTTTATTAACTGATTAATTTGTTTATTAAAAAAACAACTAGAACACATAATCAAATAATTACACTCAACTTTACATTTTTATTTCATAGGAGCTAATTGTAACCTTTGTTACATTTTCCTTTGTGTATTTCTTTCTGGGTCTCTCAGGTACGGGGCCTTGACCTGTCACGGGTTCGGACATGTGTAGTGGTGGCGGAGGAGAGGCCCCGCATTTCTCTAACTCAATCCTTCTCCAAACTTTTTAAAGATGTTGGACTGCATCCCCGTGCAGTCAGTACTTCCTTTGGCTGCAGAGTGAATCTTGCTGTGTGTCTGCAGGTCAGCTACAACTCTGCCAGCATGCATTTGTGTTCTTACTTTTACCTAAAAATAAACTGGCTTAACTAATAAATATAAATATGTACATATAAAAAAACAACAAATTACAACTAATTATTTACTGATTGCTAAAATTATGTGTACAATTTAAATGAATGCAAATGAGTATATACAATATGTGGCCAGTTTTTTATAGGCTTTTGGGATGTCCAGCAAACTCTTGGACATTCATCCACATATTTTTTTTATTTCATTTCCTTTTTATCAACTGCTTTGTCACTGGTCAGGGACACTAGTCTGGTTCCACCAGTAAACAAGGGCGCAAGGCAGGAATACTCTGGACAGGGTGCCAATCAATCATAGGGCTTTGGCCATCTTCACCCTCAGACATAGCCAATCATGTCTTAAGATAAAAAAATCAAATAACAAACAAGGACAAATTGAAAAACGGCTCATATTTTAATTTTCCAAAATCAAAATTTTTTTATCAGTTCAACCGGAAGTAAACGTGTACTCGTGTGCATGCGCTGACGTGTATATTATTTGCTTCAGATAAACAGTGTAAATCAAGCATGAGTCACTGTGTAACTATTACAACATTTAATGCATTTTAATCAGCGTTCTGCTTCATGCACTTTTAAGAAATAAAAGCTATAAATAACTAAAAATTAACCAAATAACTTTTTGAAAAATATTTGATTGTTGTTTGCTCCTTGGCTCCTTGGAACTAAGGTTAGTTGGCAGAGAACAAGAAATACTATAATACAACATGAATAAATAAATGACGTCTCGGACGTCAGGCGATCATCCAGTATAAAACTAACGTGATCCTGGCTGTGTACAACATCCAGTACGGACATCGCTTCCCCGTAATGTTTGTTTTTTGCAGATGGAGCAAATATATGCATGTCAAATATACAAACACAAAAGTCAGAACAACAGGGGACGCGTCGTTACGTTATTTTTTACTTTTTCAACACTTGTCTACAGTGTATCACAAAAGTGAGTACACCCCTCACATTTCTGCAAATATTTTATTATATCTTTTCATGGGACAACACTATAGAAATAAAACTTGGATATAACTTAGAGTAGTCAGTGTACAACTTGTATAGCAGTGTAGATTTACTGTCTTCTTAAAATAACTCAACACACAGCCATTAATGTCTAAATGGCTGGCAACATAAGTGAGTACACCCCACAGTGAACATGTCCAAATTGTGCCCAAAGTGTCAATATTTTGTGTGACCACCATTATTATCTAGCACTGCCTCCCTCCTGGGCATGGAATTCACCAGAGCTGCACAGGTTGCTACTGGAATCCTCTTCCACTCCTCCATGATGACATCACGGAGCTGGTGGATGTTAGACACCTTGAACTCCTCCACCTTCCACTTGAGGATGCGCCACAGGTGCTCAATTGGGTTTAGTCCATCACCTTTACCTTCAGCTTCCTCAGCAAGGCAGTTGTCATCTTGGAGGTTGTGTTTGGGGTCGTTATCCTGTTGGAAAACTGCCATGAGGCCCAGTTTTCGAAGGGAGGGGATCATGCTCTGTTTCAGAATGTCACAGTACATGTTGGAATTCATGTTTCCCTCAATGAACTGCAGCTCCCCAGTGCCAGCAACACTCATGCAGCCCAAGACCATGATGCTACCACCACCATGCTTGACTGTAGGCAAGATACAGTTGTCTTGGTACTTCACACCAGGGTGCCGCCACACATGCTGGACACCATCTGAGCCAAACAAGTTTATCTTGGTCTCGTCAGACCACAGGGCATTCCAGTAATCCATGTTCTTGGACTGCTTGTCTTCAGCAAACTGTTTGCGGGCTTTCTTGTGCATCAGCTTCCTTCTGGGATGACGACCATGCAGACCGAGTTGATGCAGTGTGCGGCGTATGGTCTGAGCACTGACAGGCTGACCTCCCACGTCTTCAACCTCTGCAGCAATGCTGGCAGCACTCATGTGTCTTTTTTTTAAAGCCAACCTCTGGATATGACGCCGAACATGTGGACTCAACTTCTTTGGTCGACCCTGGCGAAGCCTGTTCCGAGTGGAACCTGTCCTGGAAAACCGCTGTATGACCTTGACCACCATGCTGTAGCTCAGTTTCAGGGTGTTAGCAATCTTCTTATAGCCCAGGCCATCTTTGTGGAGAGCAACAATTCTATTTCTGACATCCTCAGAGAGTTCTTTGCCATGAGGTGCCATGTTGAATATCCAGTGGCCAGTATGAGAGAATTGTACCCAAAACACCAAATTTAACAGCCCTGCTCCCCATTTACACCTGGGACTTTGACACATGACACCAGGGAGGGACAACGAAACATTTGGGCACAATTTGGACATGTTCACTGTGGGGTATACTCACTTATGTTGCCAGCTATTTAGACATTAATGGCTGTGTGTTGAGTTATTTTCAGAAGACAGTAAATCTACACTGCTATACAAGCTGAACACTGACTACTCTAAGTTATATCCAAGTTTCATGTCTATAGTGTTGTCCCATGAAAAGATATAATGAAATATTTGCAGAAATGTGAGGGGTGTACTCACTTTTGTGATACACTGTATATATGAAATACACGCATGCATGCACACGCTTGTGTGTTTATTTTTCATTTTCTGCTTGTTTGTTATTTAATTTTTGATTTTAAAACAAATAACGCCCCGTTTTCCAGTTTTTCAATATTGTTTTTTGAAACGAAAAATGGCCCGTTTTCTTATTTTTCAACTAAGATTTGAAGTAAAAAACGAATGACCAAAGGTACACGGACCCTATAATGATGCCTGTGTATTAGATAGACTTGCAGAATACAAATTTTCCAACTGAAGACTAATTGCATTACCAAAAATACATATTTTAAAATATAACATCAGCATCGTACAAGTACAAGTTAGGTTGATTCCCTCTTTTAAAATATTTGTCACTTTAAATGTTTAACATAAAGAAACACATCAATTTCAAATTATAATTTAATTTATTGAAGAGAAAAGTTTATGCAACATCTATATGACCCAGGTAAAAAGCAAGTTGTACCTGATACTTGTTGTGGCTTCTTTAGCTGCAAAAACTTTAACCAAAGTCTTACAGTAACTGGAGATCAGTCTTTTACAATGCCATGGAGAAAATTTTTACCACTCTTTTATTAGTGGGGACCCTGTGCAAGCTACTGGAGTTCCTGCATACTAAATTTGTAAATTCTCTCTATAGACCTTGCTATGTGTGCAGGGAGCAGTGATGCTGGAATAGGACAGGGCCTTCTCAAAACTGTAGCCACATAGTTAAAAGCATGTCATTTACTTTATATAATTAATTTTATTATCATTAGCATTATTCATTGCAGCTGAAACACCTGAACTCAGGTGCCCACATTCTTTTGGTCATATAGTGTAATAACAAGATTCTTATTGAAAGCTAAGTTTAGTGGGTTTCCATGGCAGAGCAACCACATAGTTTCTACAGTTTGTACATAGTAAACTAAACTTTTAACCAACACATATGGATCCGATGTCCAGGAGCCTTTTTTGTTTATATTAGTGAAGTAAGCCTTTATTGAGGTTTGTTTGGAAAATATAATTGAACTCAATTATGTGGGTGGGTGTGTTCTGAGGTTGTAGTTGAAGTGTGTTGGGTTTGTTCTTTCCTTAGGGAACCTCAGGACCAGATCCAACTACTGTCTATGTGGACATGAGAGCACTTAGGAATGACAGGTACCACACCCATTTGTACAGTACACATACAGTACACAGTTTGTAAAATTGTGCATGCACAAGTTAAACTGTCTTAAACTTTTAGATGAATGGGTTTTCCATGAGCTGTAATATTTATCATAGTTTCTTATGGTCACATCTGATTGCAAACTTGGTCTTATCAATTGTACGTCTGTTAAATCTTTGGTTTGTAGATTTGAGCAGTAGTAGAACAATCTGAGAAATACTGAATTTACAGATTATCACCATTTGTTTTGGTATCACCAATAATAGCTCAAATATTTAAAAAAAAAAGAGTAATAATTTGACTCATACTCACATAGTTGATCATTTAAAGCAGTTTGTTAAATTCATTTTTATCTTTGTTTTTAAATTCTAGAAAATTATTGTTATTATTGTTAATGTGATTTATTATTGTTGGCCAAACAATGGCATCTGCTCATGAAGCTGTGTGATCATTTGTGTTTGCCTTTACTCACAAAGCTTTTACATACATGGCAGACTTGGAATATCAGGGATTTTATTATTGTTGGCCAGCCAATGGCATCTGCTCATTAAGCTGTGTGATCATTTGTGTTTGCCTTTACACACAAAGCTTTATCAACCATCCTGGAAAATCGTGATTTTTTTTGCAACTGATATTTTTACCACAACCATAACATATTTTAGTTCTTTCATATATTTCATCTATTGTAAATTTTTTGAAAATAATGCTGTGTCAAAATATTACATACATCAATGTTGGTTATTAGCTATTAATTTTAAATAGAACTGAAGTCCTGTAAAAAAATGTGTGTGTTTGATTTAGAGTTCGGTTGGTGGAAAGAGGGTCTCCACATAGTCTTCCTCTAATGGAGTCAGGCAAGGTGGGTGAAAAAAACTTTAATGTGAAATACTTCTTGCATTTTCCTGAAGCACTATAAATAGAAACTGTTTTAATTTGGTCTGCAGATCTTACCAGGTGTTCGCATCATCATTGCCAATCCAGAGACAAAGGGACCAATCGGAGATTCTCATTTAGGAGAGGTAAGTAATTGGGGCCTTTTGTGCAGCAAAGCTTTAAAAATATAAAGCCTATATGTAAAGAGTGTGTATGTAGGCAGGGGGATTATGTCGAATGTAACCTATTTGTGTATTGTCACTGTGTGTGTATTTGTGTGTTGCAGATTTGGGTGCACAGCAGTCAAAATGCAAGTGGGTATTTTTCTGTATTTGGAGAGGAGAATGTCCATTCAGACCACTTTAGTGCCAGACTCAGTTTTGGAGACACACAGACTGTTTGGGCCAGAACGGGCTACCTTGGCTTCCTCCGTAGGACAGAACTTACTGATGCCAGTGGAGGTTTGTGAATCTGCATTTGTATGAGTTTGTTTTAGCAGCCGACAAATATATTGAGATAAATAATAAATAATAAAAAATTCAAACACATTTCTTTCATGGCATGAAAAATTGTTGACAACAATGCTTTTTGATAGGAGTAATACTTACATTATAATAATACTTTTTTTATTTGTTAATGTTTAAATATTTTTGCATTTTTGGCCTGCAACACATTGTTAAAAAACAGTTGGGTCAGTAAAGCATTTACCACTTTGTAATGTTGCCATTTCCTCTCACAACACTTAAAAGATGTTTTGGCACCAAGGATACCAAGCGATGATGACTTTCAGGTTTTATTTTGTACCATTCTGCATACAGGTCTTGTACCCATACCCTCTTCTTCTGCAGCCATGACTTTGTAATGTGTGCAGCACATGGTTTTGCATTGTCTTGTTGAAAAATGCATAGATGTCCCTGGAAAAGATGTTGCCCTAAAATCTCTGACACAACCCCATACCATGAGATACCTTGGCTTTTGGACACGTTTCTGATAACCGTCTGGATAGTCTTTTTTGTCTTGTTAAAGAGCACATGCCATTCAGAAAAGATCTGAAATACTCATTCGTCTGACCACAATACATGTTATTACTGTGTGATGGTCCATTGTAGATGTGTCCTATTCCAGAGGACTCAGCATTGCTTTTAAACATGGTTAACATAAGGCCATGAGGCTTCTGTTTTGCATAGTACTTTTCTTAGGTGGCATTTGGGAATATAACTTAGTAACTTATAACATATTGTAGTGCTTAACAGGTTTTTTTTTGCCCAAGTGGCCTGAGACTTCGAAGATC